>NC_134089.1:146375846-147613412 GCF_000715075.1 Nicotiana tabacum
TTGACCCGCTGCATTCCATCCCTCTTCGAGAACCTTGATAGTTCAAGGTCGAAATTCTGGAAACTGCAAGGTGAGAAAAGAAAAATCTTCCCAAGTTGCCTCCTTAGGAGATAAATTTGCCCATTGCACCAACACTTGTGTCACAGCATGGTTTCCTCTTTTAATCATCTTTCGATCGAGTATTGCCACTGGTTCCGCCACCAGTTGGCCTTCAGGAGTGCTTAAAGGGGGATCTTTGGCCGGGAAAACTTTGGGTCCAAGCTTCTTCTTGAGTTGAGAGACATGAAACACAGGATGGATCCGTGATTCAGCTAGGAGCTGCAGCTCATATGCCACTGGACCAATCTTCCTGATGACCGGATATGGACCAAAACTTTTTGAAGCCAATTTCAAATTCTTTCTCACAACGACAGAGGTTTGGCGTTAAGGCTGCAATTTAATGAAAACCATGTCTCCTACTTCAAATGCCCTCTAACTTCTCTTGCTGTCAGCATATTATTTCATGCGTATTTGTGACTTGGCTAAATTCTCTTTCAATTGCTTGCTTACGATTTGCCTCTCCTATAGCAATTGGTCAATTGCTTCCACCTTTGATTAAGCAATTAGCTCAAAAGTTGGCTGTGGGGGTTCATAACCATGAAGAGCCTGAAAAGGAGTCATGCCAATGGCCGATTGAAAATTTGTGTTGCACCAAAATTCTACTAGAGAAAGCCATTTACTCCACTCTTTTGGCTTTTTTTCAGTCATACATCTCAAGTGAACCTCTAAACATCGATTTAGCCTTTCCGTTTGTCCATCCGTTTGAGTGTGGTATGCTGAACTTAGACTCAATCGTACTTGTAAATTTTTGAAAAGTTCTTGTCAGAACAAACTTACAAATATTGAGTCTCTATCTGACACAAGCAAGGCAATCCATGTAGTTTACGCACATTATATAGGAATACTTGGGCTACAAGGGAGGCATTATAAGGACGTGATAAGGCTGTAAAATGAGCATATTTTGTGAGTCGATCAATTACCACCAAAATGATTGTGATAACCCAAAAGGTCATCTCATGTTTTAGAACCCAATCCGGGGTTCTGAGGCCTTCAATACCTCATTTATTTCTCTTCGATTTGCGTGCGCATTCCGGGCGCGCTTTCGGAAAGCCCTTATGTAAAAATTTGAGAAAAATGCCAATTTTGCCTTTAAATTTGAATTTAAGTTGACTTTGGTCAACATTTTGAGTAACAGACCCGGACCTGTAATTTGACGATCCCGGAGGGTCCGTAGAAAAATATGGGGCTTGGGTATATGCCCGGAATTGAATTCCGAGGTCCCTAGCCCGAGAAATGAATTTTTGAAGAAAATTGTTTAACTGAAAAATATAAGAGTTTTTTTTGGAAATTTAACGATGTTTGAATTTGATGGTATCGGGACCCTATTTTAGTTCTGGAGACCGGTACAGGTTTAATATGATATTTAAATTGTGTCTGTAAAATTTGGTAAGAAACAGAATTCATATGACGTGATTCGGACCCTCGGTTGTGAAAATGGAAACTTTAAGAGTTCTTGAGATTTTCCTTGATTTTGATGCTAAACTCGTAGTTCTAGGTATTATTCTGGCGATTTGATCGCACGAGTAAGTCTGTATAATATTTTTAGACTTGTGTGCATGTTTGGTTTGGAGCTCCGAGGGCTCGGGTGAGTTTTGGACTTAAGAATTTCTGCTGTATTGCAGCTTCTGGTGTTATGATATTTTTTGTTCTTCGCGTTCGCGATGCAACTCATGCGAACGCGAAGTACAAGCTGGGATGGGGAGGGGTTGTTTTTACGCAAATGCGAGGCCTTGGTCGCGAACGCGGAGCATTGGGGAGATTGCTCTTCGCGAACGCGACTAGCCACACGCGAACGCGTAGTGTAATGGTGGTGGCTGGGTGAGTCCTTGAGTTGTCCTTCGCGAACACGGTCCCAGGCCCGCGAATGCGATGGTCAGGGGGGACAGGCCATCGCAAACACGAGCAGCTCATCGTGAACGCATAGGCCCTTCTGGCCGCAAAGCATCACGAATGCGACAGACCCTTCGCGAACGCGAAGAAGTTCTGTCCAGTGATTTTAAAATAGAGCCTAGGTCGGGATTTCTTCAATGTTTCATATCTCCTTCCATAGAATCCGACCTTGGGCGATTTTTGAAGAGAAATTTCAACACCAAATCCTAGGTTTGTGTTCTTAAACTCATTTCTTTCATTTTTCCATCAACACCCATTAGATTTCTAGGCCTAAATTTTGTTCTTTCATGGTAGAATTAGGATTTTGGGAAAATTGGGGATTTTACAAATTTGGGGATTTAGACCTCGATTTTGGTGTCGGATTCCGAAACTAATTGCATATTCGAGCTCGTGGGTGAATGGGTAATCGAGTTTTGGTCCGAGCCTTGAAATTTGACCAAGCGGGCCCCGGGTCAATTTTTAAATTTTTAGGGAAAATGATAGAAAATCGATAATTAAGCATTGGAGTTTAATTCTTTAGTATTTATTGATGTTGTTAAGTTAATTATGGCTAGATACAAGTGAATTGGAAGTGGAATCTAAAGGGGAAGCGGTATTTGAGGCTTGAGTTTGGCTGTGGAATTCGAGGTAAGTGTTTGGTCTAACCTTAGCTTAAGGGAATATGTGTTGTGTCTTATTTGCTACGTGTTAGTGTTGTGTACGACGTATAGGTGTGGTGACGAGTATCTATACGTTGGTGTCGAGCATGCCCGTGAGTCTTATATTGTAATCATTGTGATTCTTATTATGTATATCTATGCCTAAATTGATGATTATCCATGTTGAAAAAGACTTATGATATTTTCTTGTTATTTGTCCATTGTTGAGTATTGGCTCGAGTTGAGACTTATTTTGTGAAGTCAACTATTGGAACTAGATTGGTTATAGATGATCCCCTTGACGGGATGTATTTATTTCTATTGTTGATTTTCTTGCCGGGATGTTGTTGTTTCTACTATTTGGGTGAGGAAAGAGCGATAAAGAAGGAAGGGTGATGCCGTGCACATTCATACTTATGCATATGGTGAGAAAGAGTAATAATGCACAAGGGTGATGCCATGCACATTTACATTTATATTGATGCATATGGGATGAAGAGAGATAAAACACGAAGGGTGATACTGTGCACATTTCTAATATTCATATGGTGAGGAAAAGTAATAAAATACGAAGGGTGATGCCGTGCACATTTTCATTATTGATTGCATGGTGAGGATTGAGAGTAAAAGCACGAAGGGTGATGTCGTGCATTCATTTTCTGTTTGCTATGATTAATTGTTGTTATGGGTTCAAGTGCCTTAATTGTTTCGTTTCCGTTACTTCTGTGTTTTTCTTATTCTGGTATCCCCCATAGCATCTTGACCCTTCCCGTTAATTAATTATGTTTAGATTTTATAATTGTTATTTCGTTAGATATTGTTTAACTGCACAAGTTATGATGTTTGGCCGTGTCCTAGCCTCGTCACTACTTCGCCGAGGTTAGGTTTGACACTTACCAGTACATGGGGTCGGTTGTACTAATACTACACTCTATACTTTTTGTGCAGATCCCGGTACTGGACCCTACGGATCGTAGATCGAGGTTGCTTCCTTTAGTCAAGTGGAGACCCGAGGTAGTCCTGCAGACATCCGCAGGACTTGATATCTCCTTCTATCCTGCTTCTTTTCTGTTTTGTCTATTTTTGTGACAGATTTGTATTTTCTTGTTCAGACCACTATTTTTAGTATTTGTAGATAGTCCGTGAGATTGTGACACCAGTTCTAGGTGGAGTTTTATTGTGGTTTCATAATTTTACTAAGTTATTGTCAAATTCTGTTCTTCTGCATTTTTGTTTCCGCTATTTCCTTATATTAACTTGTAAATTGTTAAAAGATAAAGTAAAAAAGTAAAATAATCTGTAACATTGGCTTGCCTAGCGGGTTCAATGTTAGGCTCCATCACGGTCTCGACGGTGGAAAATTCGGGTCATGACAAGTTTGTATCAGAGCTCTAGGTTGCTTAGGTCTCACAATTCACGGACAAGCTTAGTAGAGTCTGAGGGATCGATATGGAGACGTCTGCGTTTATCACCCAGAGGCTACGGAGTTAATTACAGTTTCACTACTATTCATCTCTATCGTGCGTTTTGATTTCTCAATGCTAATTGAACTTCTACTATGTTCTTTCGTAGATGGAGAGAACATGTACCGCTTCATCAGTTGATCAGTAGCCCGAGCCCCTAGCTGCAGCTCCTATGAGGGGCAGAGGACGAGGCCGAGGTAGGGGAAGAGCTCAGCCCAGAGCAACAGCACCAGTGGCGGAGCCTGAGGTAGAGTTTGATGATGAGGTTTCAGCCCAAACAGTTCCAGCGGGCCCAGCTCAGGTCCTAGAGGGGTTCATCGCTACCCCAGTACTCCAGGATACTCTAGTCCATCTAGTGGGCCTTATGGAGAGTGTCACTCAGGCAGACATACTTCCTGTAGCACCATCGGTCTCTCATGATGGGAGAGGAGCACAGGCTGCCGCTACTCGTACTTTGGAGCAGATGGCTCCCCAGTTTTAGACTCAAGCAGCTCAGCCAGTTGGAGTAGTCCTATCGGGTGTTGCAGTTCAGATCGGTGATGGGTCAGCTATGTCTTCGGATGCTTTATGGAGATTGGACAGGTTAACCAAGCTCTTCACTACTACTTATGGCGGTACATCTTTACAGGATCCCTAGGATTATTTGGACAATTGTCATGAGGTTCTTTGGAACATGGGGATAGTGGAGATCAATGGGGTCGACTTTGTTGCTTTTCGTATGTTAGGTTCCGCCAAGAAATGGTGGAGAGATTATTATTTGGCTAGACCAGCTGGGTCACTAACTCTCACTTAGGACTAGTTCTCGCAGCTATTTCTTGAGAAGTTCCTTCCCGTCACTCAGAGAGAGGAGTACCGCAGGCGGTTCGAGCGTCTTCAGCATGGTTCTATGACTGTCACCCAGTATGAGACAAGGTTTATTGATTTGGCTCATCATGCTCTTCTGATACTCCCCACTAAGAGAGAGAGGATGATGAGGTTTATTAAGGGACTCGCTCAGCCTATTAGATTGCAGATGGCTAAGAAGATCGAGAGCGAGATTTCTTTTTAGGATGCGACCAATGTGGCTAGGCGGGTTGAGATGGTTCTAGTTCAGGGGAGCGGTCAGGGGTCTTATAAGAGGCCTCGTCATTCTGGCAGATTCAGTGGTGCCTCATCTGGAGGCAGGGATTCTTTTGGTAGAGGTCATCCTCCCCGGCCATTTCATTCAGCTCTTCAGACTTCTCACGGTGCTCCAGGTGGCTGTGGTTCCCATATGCAGTATTCTGATCAGTTGCCCTACACTGCACCACCAGCTCCTATCATTGCTCCAGAGTTTTCAGGGTGGTTATCCAGGTCGTTAGGGTCAGTTTCATGGTCAACAGGCTCAAGAGCCGAAGTCTTGCTATACTTGCGGCGGCATGAGGCACATTGCTAGGTTTTGCCCTCGAGCCTCGAGTAGTTCTCAGCACCAGGGTTCTCGTGCTATGGTTCCAGCACCGGGTGTTCCACCGCCTACTCATCTAGTTAGAGGTAGGGGTCAAGGTTTTAGAGGTGGAGGTCAGGCTGTTAGAGGTGGAGGTCAGGCAGCTAGAGGTGGAGGCCAGCCAACAGGTGGCTGTCCTAGGGATGTAGTTCAAAGTGGAGGGGACTAGCCCCGATGTTATGCTATTACCGCCGAACCTAAGGTTGAGGCCTTTGATGCAATTATCATAGGTACAGTTTCAGTTTGCAGTAGAGATGCTTTAGTTCTATTTGATCTAGGGTCCACATATTCCTATGTGTCATCTTATTTTGCCCCTTATCTAGTTGTGCCTCGTGATTCTTTGAGTGCTCCTATACATGTGTCTACACCGGTGGGTGATTCTATTGTGGTAGATCGTGTCTATCGTTCATGTGTGGTTGTTATTGGGGGTCTGTAGACTAGCGTAGATCTCCTACTTCTCGATATGGTGGATTTCGATGTCATTTTGGGGATGGATTGGTTATCCCCTTATCATGCTATATTGGATTGTCATGCCAAGACCGTGAACTTAACATTGCCGGGGTTGCCTCATTTAGAGTGGAGAGGGACTCTTGGTCATTCTACTAGCAGGTTTATCTCATATATGAAGGCTTGGTGTATGGTTGATAAGGGATGTTTAGCCTATTTGGTATATGTTCGTGATTCTAGTGCTGAGGTTCCTTTTATAGATTATGTGCATGTTGTTCGTGAGTTTCTTGAGGTATTTCTTGCAAACCTGTCGGGTATGCCACCCGATAGGGATATTGACTTTTGCATTGATTTGGCTCCGGGCACTCAGCCCATTTTTATTCCGCCATATCGTATGACCCCGTCAAAGTTGAAGGAATTGAAAGAATAGTTGCAAGACTTGCTGGATAAAGGCTTTATTATACCTAGTGTCTCACTTTGGGGTGCACCGGTGTTATTTGTTAAGAAGAAGGATGGATCGATGAGGATGTGCATAGATTATCGACAGTTGAACAAAGTCACCATCAAGAACAAGTATCCATTGCCAAGGATTAATGATTTGGTTGATCAGCTTCAGGATGCCAAGGTATTCTTGAAGATTGATTTGAGGTATGTCTACCATCAATTGAAGATTAGGGCATCCGATGTCCCTAAGACAGCTTTTCACACTCGGTACGAGCATTATGAGTTCTTAGTGATGTCATTCGGGTTGACAAATGCCCTAGTAGCTTTCATGGTGTGTTCAAGCCTTGTTTGGATTACTTCATGATTGTCTTCATTGATGATATGTTTATCTACTACCGCTGCCAGGAGGAGCACGAGAAACTTTTTCGAGTCATTCTTCAGACTCTAAGAAACAGTCAGTTGTATGCAAAGTTTTTGAAATGTGAGTTTTGGTTGAGTTTAGTAGCATTTCTGGGTCATGTTGTATCAACAGAGGGTATTCAGGTGGATCCTAAAAAGATTACGGTAGTCAAGGACTGGCCTAGACACATATCAGCCACAGAGATCCAAAGTTTCTTGGGTTTGGCGGGCTATTTCCGTCGATTTATGGAGGGGTTTTCATCTATTGCAGCCCCGATGACTAGGTTGACCCAGAAGGGTGCCTAGTTCAGGTGGTCAGACGAGTGTGAGGTGAGCTTTCAGAAGCTCAAGACAGCTTTGACTACGAAGCCAGTGTTGGTATTGCCCACATGTTTAGGGCCATATACGGTTTATTGTGATGCATCTCGTATTGGGCTTGGTGCGATGTTGATGCAGAATGGCAAGGTTATTGCATATTCTTCGCGACAATTGAATATTCATGAAAAGAATTATCCAGTTCATGATTTGGAGCTAGCAGCCATTGTTCACACGCAGAAGATTTGGAGGCATTATTTATATGGCATGTCGTGTGAGGTATTCACGGATCAAAAGAGTTTGCAGTATTTGTTCAAGCAAAAGGAGCTAAATTTGAGGTAGAAAAGGTGGTTGGAACTATTGATAGACTATGATATTACCATCTTGTATCATTCGGGGAAGGCCAATGTAGTGGCCGATGCTTTGAGTAGGAAGTCAGCCAGTATGGGCAGCCTTGTGTATATCCGTTCCGTGAGAGACAACTTGATTTGGATGTTCAGACTTTAGCCAATCAGTTCGTGAGGTTGGATATTTCTGAGCCCATCCGTGTTCTAGCTTGTATAATTGCTCGTTCTTCATTATTTGGGCGTGTTCGATCTCAGCAGTATAATGATCCTCATTTTCTTGTCCTTAGAGACACAGTGCGGCACATAGGTGCCAAGTAGGTCATAGTTGGAGATGACGGAGTTTTGAGGATGTAGGGTAGAGCTTGTGTGCCTAATGTAGATGGACTTCATGAATTGATTCTAGAGGAGGCCCATAGTTTCCGGTATTCTATTCATCTAGGCACCGCTAAGATGTATCAGGATTTGCAGTAGCATTATTGGTGGAGGAGGATGAAAAAGGATATTATTGCGTATATAGCTCGGTGTTTGAATTTTCAGCAGGTAAAGTACGAGCATTAGAGATCTGGTAGTTTGTTTTAGAAGATTGGGATTCCTGGGTGGAAGTGGGAGCATATCACTATGGACTTCATTGTTGGACTCCCACGGACTCAGAGGAAGTTCGATGCAGTGTGGGTTATTGTGGATAGGCTGACTAAGTCAGCGCATTTCATTCATGTGAAAGTTTCCTATTCTTCTGAGCGGTTGGTAGAGATTCATATCCGTATGATCGTTCGCCTTCATGGTGTGCCCGTGTCTATCATTTCTGATCGAGGTACGCAGTTTACCTCACATTTCTGGAGACCAGTGCAGTGCGAGTTGGCTATGCGGGTCGAGTTGAGCACATCATTCATCCTCAGATGGACGGACAGTCCGAATGTACTATTCAAATTTTGGAGGATATGCTCTGAGCATGTGTTATTGACTTTGGAGGTTCTTGGGATTAGTTCTTGCCATTAACGGAGTTTGCCTACAACAACAATTACCAGTCGAGAATTCAGATGGCTCCCTATGAGGCATTATATGGTAGGCGATGTCGGTCGCCGGTTGGGTGGTTTGAGCTGGGAGAGGCTCGGTTGTTGGGTACAAATTTAGTTCAGGATGCCTTGGAGAAGGTTAAGATCATTCAGGTTAGGCTTCGTACAGCTCAGTCCAGGAAGAAGAGTTATGCCGACCGCAAGGTTCGTGATGTGGAATTCATGGTCGGAGAGTGAGTGTTGCTTCGGGTGTCGCCCATGAAGGGCGTGATGAGATTTGGAAAGAAGGGCAAGCTAAGCCCTAGGTTCATTAGTCTTTTTGAGATTCTTGATCGAGTGGGAGAGGTGGCTTACAGGCTTGCATTGCCGCCGAGTTTATCAGCTCTGCATCCAGTGTTTCATGTGTCCATGCTTCAGAAGTATCACGACGATCCATCCCACGTGTTAGACTTCAGCACTGTCTAGTTGGACAAGGACTTGACCTATGAGGAGGAGCCGGTAGCTATTCTAGACCGGCAGGTTCGTCAGTTGACATCGAAGAATTTTCCTTTAGTTCGTGTGCAATGGAGAGGTCAGCCCGTTGAGGCAGCGATCTAGGAGTCCGAGTCCGATATGCGGAGCCGATATCCCCATCTTTTCCCCAACTCAGGTACTTTTCTATGTCCGTTCGAGGACGAACGGTTGTTTTAGAGGTGGAGAATGTGATGACCCAAAAGGTCATCTCGTATTTTAGAACCCAATCTGGGGTTTCGAGGCCTTCAAGACCTTGTTTTCTTTCTCCTCAATTTGCGTGCGCAGTTCGGGCGCGCTTCCGGAAAGCTCTTATGTAAAAATTTGAGAAAAATGCCAATTTTGCCTTTAAATTTGAATTTAAGTTGACTTTGGTCAATATTTTGGGTAAACGGACATGGACCCATGATTTGACGGTCTCGAAGGGTCCGTAGAAAAATATGGGACTTGGGTGTATGCCCGGAATTGAATTCCAAGGTCCCTAGCCCAAGAAATGAATATTTGAAGAAAATAATTTAACTGAAAATATAAGAGTTTTTGGAAATTTAACGATGTTTGAATTTGATGGTATCGGGCCCGTATTTTGGTTTTGGAGCCCGGTACAGGTTTAATATGGTATTTAAGTTGTGTCTGTAAAATTTGGTAAGAAACAGAATTCATATGACATGATTTAGACCCTCGGTTGTGAAAATGGAAACTTTAAGAGTTCTTGAGATTTTTCCTTGATTTTGATGCTAAATTCGTAGTTTTAGGTGTTATTTTGGCGATTTTATCACACGAGTAAGTTCGTATGATGTTTTTAGACTTGTGTGCATGTTTGGTTTGGAGGCCGAGGGCTCGAGTGAGTTTCGGATAGGTTTCAAGATGTTTTGTACTTAAGAATTTCTGCTGTATTGCTGCTTCTGGTGTTCTAATATTTTGTTCTTTGCATTCGCGATGCAGCTCACACGAATGCGAAGTACAAGCTGGGTTGGGGAAGGGTTTCTTCTACGCGAACACGAGGCCTTGGTCGCAAACACGAAGCACTAGGGGATTGCTCTTCGTGAACACGACTGGCCACACGCAAACGCATAGTGTAATGGAGGTGGCTGGGGGAGTCCTTGAGATGTCCTTTGCAAACGCGGTCCCAGGCCCACGAACGCAATGGTCAGTGGGGACAGACCATCGCGAACACGATCATCTCATCGCGAACGCGTAGGCCCTTCTGGCCACAAAGCATCGCGAATGCAACAGACCCTTCGTGAGCGCGAAGAAGGTCTGTCCAGTGATTTTAAAACATAACCTAGGTCGTGATTTTATCCAAATTTCATATCTCCTTCCATTGAATCCGATCTTGGGCAATTTTTGAAGAGAAATTTCAACACCAAATCCTAGGTTTGTGTTCTTAAACTCATTTCTTTCATTTTTCCATCAATACCCATTAGATTTCTAGGCCTAAATCTTGTTCTTTCATGGTAGAATTAGGGATTTTGGGAAAATTAGGGATTTTACAAATTTGGGGATTTAGACCTCAATTTGGGGTCGAATTCCGAAACTAATTGCATATTCGGGCTGGTGGGTGAATGGGTAATCGGGTTTTGGTCCGAACCTCAAGTTTTGACCAAGTGGGCCAGGGGTCGATTTTTGACTTTTCAGGAAAAATGATAGAAAACCTATAATTAAGCATTGGAGTTAAATTCTTTAGCATTTATTGATGTTGTTAAGTTAATTATGGCTAGATACAAGTGAATTGGAAGGGGATTCTAAAGGGAAAACGGTATTTGAGGCTTGAGTTTGGCCGTGGAATCCGAGGTAAGTGTTTGGTCTAACCTTAGCTTGAGGGAATAGGTATTGCGTCTTAGTTACTGCGTGTTAGTCTTGTGTACGGCGTATAGGTGTGGTGACGAGTATCTATAGGTTGGTGTTAAGCATGCCGTGAGTCTTATACTGTGATCGTTGTGATTCTTATTATGTACTATCTATGCGTAAATTGATGATTATCCATGTTGAACAAGACTTATGATATTTTCTTGGTATTTGTCCATTGTTGAGTATTGGCTCGAGTTGAGACTTATTTTGTGAAGTCAACTGTTGGAACGAGATTGGTTATAGCTGATTCCCTTGTCGGGATGTATTTATTTCTATTGTTGATTCCTTTGCCGGAATGTTGTTGTTTCTACCGTTTAGGTGAGGAAAGAGCGATAAAGCACGAAGGGTAATGCCGTGCACATTCATACTTATGCATATGGCGAGGAAGAGTGATAAAGCACGAAGGCTGATGCCGTGCACATTTACATCTATATTGATGCATATGGTGAGAAAGAGAGATAAAGCACAAAGGGTGATGCCATGTACATTTCTGATATTCATATGGTGAGGAAAAGTGATAAAGCACGAAGGGTGATGTCGTACACATTTTCATTATTAATTGCATGGTGAGGATTGAGAGTAAACGCACGAAGGGTGATGGCATGCATTTATTTTATGTTTGTTGTGATTAATTATTGTTATCAGTTATAGTGCCTTAATTATTTCATTTCCATTACTTCTGTGTTTTCCTTATTCTGGTATCCCCATAACATGTTGCCCCTTCCCGTTAATTTCTGTTTAGATTCTATAATTGTTATTTCGTTAGATATTGTTGAACTGCACAAGTTATGATGTTTGGTCGTGTCCTTGCCTCATCACTATTTCGCCAAGGTTAGGCTCGACACTTATCAGTATATGGGGTCCGTTGTACTGATACTACATGTTACGCCCCCTTTTTTTCCCCGCGGAGAAAGTCTGCGTTAGGGCACCTAGAGCGATTAACTCTTAGAATAGTTTGCATTACTAGAGATTTAGGGTAAGGGCTCGAAATAACCTTGAGGGGAAGGTGTTAGGCACCCCTCTCGGTCCACAATGGTGGGTCCCCGCCGAACTTATACTTATGAATTAGTCCTTTAACAAATAAGTAGTTGAAACACATAATTGCAAATAAAAGCATGTTGGACATTGTATGACTCAAAGAGTTTGAACAAGTTTCATATAAAGAGTAAGGTTTAAACATTGGGAATTGGGAAAGAGGGGTCCTAGGTTGGTTAGCCTATAGAAGCACCCCACACAATGCTCGGTAAACACTCCTCAATGAGGGGCTACACGTGACATTAGCGCGTAGTCATCATATCCCTTTCTACCCAATTCCCTCCCCTTGATCATAGCCTAAAGCGTTCTAGCAACCTTGAAAATGTCCTATGCGTGCACTACCCGTCCCTTCCTTGTGGCCTTGGAGGTATTTTAGGACCTCTACTTTTGGACAGTTCTAGACCTTTCTAAGGTTTTAAAGGATAAAAGTCTAGGCGTTAATCAAGAACAAGTAGGACAACATTTAAAAAGAACAGATTATAGGCTCACAGTCACCTCCACAAATAGAACAAGTGAATGCACGTCTTCAAACAACAGTCAGGTATTTAAGAGAAAATCCTACAACATGATATCTAGGTGAGCAAGGATTATGCAGTATTGAATTAGGACAAAGTGTAAAAGATCCTATTTAGCTTGCCTACTGAATTAAACCTGTTGAATCTGGACAGTTTTAAATAACCAAAGCACAGTTTCAGAGTTGCAAAATTTAAATCGCCCTATAGGCTTGCCTAAACACAGAATAGTGATGTCCTAAGAGCATGATATCTGCATTGATGCAATAAAATAGGAACAGTTTTAAACAGATACTTGAGGTCCTATAGACATGTTTTCTAGCGGTAGTAAATTAAGGCAGTGTTTGAAAACTCATCAAAGAAGTGGACAAATGATTAAACCAGTTCAAAGGAACTAACATGGATTAAACTAATTTGTTTAACTAGATTGATTTTAAGTTCTATAGGCATGATTTCTGATTTTAATTCCTATAGGCATGGTATCTAATTGTTAAGAGCTGATATTGGAACTTATGGGCATGATTTCTAGTGAAACAAATGTAAATACCTATTGTAACAGAAACTGAACTTAATCCCTTTACACCCCATAGACATGATATCTAATTATAAAGCCATCTAGATCCTATAGACATGATTTCTAAAATTGTGAAAACATAGCAAGTGCATTAACACAATCCTATAGGCATGGTACCTACCCCAATTATCCAACAGATATAACTACCTACCCCTTTTTCAGTACTCACCCCAATGTTGTTTACACATAATTATTACAGACCAGCTGAATAAATTACATAAATAATTAAAGAGAAAGAAGAAGTTAACTATAGGTAGCCTGAAGCAGGCCCACATGACTTCCCAAGCCTCCAATAGCCTCAAATGCCAAAGTTCCATAGACAGTATCATGTCTAGGTGTGTCAAAATTTCCTAAGGACCTCAAGGTCCCGGGCAGTGCTCACACCTAGACCTTTTCTCAACAATAACTGATTTAAATACAGTGTGGAAGGGCCAGCTCTGACATGCCAGAGTTCAGAGAGATCTCAAGAATCTCAAGGCAGTACACATGCCATAGGGGCAGAACCTAATATTCTAGGAGTAATGTGAGAGTGCTTGACCTAGTTTTGAAATGGTTTGATATGAAAAAATAGTGTTGAAAAGGGCTCAATTAAGTAAAGAAGTTTTATAAAAAATAGAAATTGATTAGTAATAAACAGTTTTGAAAGAAACAGTGAACTTGTGAAAAATCAGTAAGCAGTTTAAACAGCACCATTCAGACACAGATTTCACTCAGGGAGTATGGGGAATTGGGACACATAGAACACATTAATGTAACAACAAGAGCATAGAAGTTTCATTTTTAGAGTTCTTTATGGGATTTAGGAGTCAATTACACAGCCATAGAACGAACAGTGAGAACATAGTTAGACTAGGCAGAATTGAACATAGGGTCAGAAGTACTTAGGGAGTAGTAAGCAACCTAGCAAAGTAGATTACTATCAGGAATTGGGTAAACAAACAGACAGACAATCATACATGGAGTAGAGTCAAATTGAGACATGCTAGAAAAGCAATAGACAAGTCATCAGACATGTTAATCATAAGTTGAATAGGTAGTACTCATATATGCTAAGTGAAACCAGGATTTAAGCATGCTAGTTACATATCAAAAATCCAAGTGATAGGACACGTAGAGTTTTGAACTTGTAATTAAATCAGAACATACCAGTTAAGGAGAGCAGACACAAAGTATAGAGTAGTGTAGTGCAATAACTAGCCTTGGCTTATAGCTGGCTAGTTCAATAGAAGCAGCAAGTAACAGAAAAGAGCAGAAAATTTTAAGTATAAGAGAGAGTTTTGAACTAGTCTTCGTGTTATGGTTGTTGTTCGGAACTTAAAAGAAGAGGAGGTTTATATAGGAATCGAAACTTAACAAAACAAGGTAAGAGATCAATTAAGTAGTAAATCAGGGAAATCACACATAAATTAACAAGATCTTCCCTTAATCGAGGGACAGTTCAATCAACGGTAAAACATACTAAATATTTAAGGAAAAGAATAAAGTAATGCTTAGGTATAAAACATGTAATTAAGGGTAAATGCACAACAGTTTAATTAAGGAAACAAATCAATAACAATCAGTGGAATGCAAACAAGGCAAGGAAAAACAATTAAGGCAGGTAAATTCAATCAAATTGAGTAAAGAAGTAAGGATCAAACGTTAGATAGAAATGGGTCAAATTAAACCAGAAAATAAGGATTAAGAGTAATCAAGGGTTCAAAAAGTCATGAAAGAAGCAGCATGCTTAGCATATAAAATGAGGTAGAGCCTGAATAGTCGGGATTTCACACAGCTCTAACAAAACCCATGGTTAAATGACACTGATTCAAAGAGAACCATACAAGTTTTGCATGAATTATCAGTATAAACACAAGTTCATAATATCAGTGTGTGAGCACGTGATTTTTTTCCTACATGAATTACTCCCATAAATTCAACAAAATAATTTCTTTTTATTATTTGGAATTTTTGAGGATTTTGTGGCATTTTCTGATAATTGTTTGCATTTGTCTATGCATATTTATTTTATTTAATTAACGGAAAATACAAAAATATATCGCATTCGCATTTAGGATTAAACTTTGTATTTTTGAATTAAGTAGTAAATTAGTTATTTTATAAGAATTGAAAAAATCATAAAAATAGTTTAACTTGCACTCTTTAATTTGAATTTTGATTTTAGTAATTTTCGTTTAATTTACTTGTGATTAATTGTGATAGTCTTTAATTAGTTTTAATTAGTGTTTTTCAGGTTAATTAGGTCCTAGGATTTAATTAAGATTTTAATTTATTTTTGAAAAAAAAGAAGAAGAAAAAGAATTAATTGAAAAAAAAAGAATTGAAGAAGTTGTTTGTGCTATATTCTCCTATTTTGCCCATGGCCCAATATTTATTCCCCAAAAACCAGGCCAAACCCGGCCCAGAAATCCCCCTCCAACGTCCATCTAACCCAAGCCCAGACCCGCCTCACCCGGTCGGTTTCCCCCCAGTACCATACGACGCCATTTCATTAAGCTTGATCTGGGCAGTTGATATTGCCTAATCCAACAGATCAAAACTGGGGGGGGGGTTAATATATATATGTAGAAAAGCTACCCTACCCCCCTCATTTCATCGTTCCAACACCCCGTCCTCAGAAACTTGCCCTCAAACCCTAGTAGCCACCCCAAATCCCACCACCGTCCGGTGGCGGCGCCACTTCCAAACGCCACCAAAATTACACCACCGAACCACCCTGACCCCCTCATTCCGAATCCCCACTCCGTTTCCCTCGAATGTTGCCCCAGCTCCTCGAATCTTAGATCAGAAACGAACCCCAGAAACCCCAAGTCAAGTTTTGGCAAAATTTCATGCCGAATCTGAGTTTATTCGTGTGTTCTTCATAAGAGCACACGATTAACCTCATATTTGTTCGGAAAATTCAAGGATCTGAAGCCCGAGCTTTTAAATCCAAACCCAAACCTGTACATGCAGAGTTGTTCCTTGATAAAAAAACAAGTATTTGACGCCATTTAGGAGTCCTAAGCCCTAGGTTCAAGTTTCAGTTGGTAAGTCCGTCTTTCATTTCTTGGTCCACCTCTCCTCCTTTTTCTGGTCGATTCAATTAAAACTCTGTTAATTGTGATGTTTGAGAGTTGGTTGTGTTTTTGTGCTTCCCGTTAAGTTTTATTTTCCCAAATTGATTTCTTTAACTGCTTTTGATCCATTAAGCACGACTTTGTTAGTATCTTTATTTAATTATTCCAAACCCGCTTAGGGTTGATTTTGCTGTGTCAACCTTGTTATTAATGAATCTTGTTACTTTTAATTCATAATTGTCAAGGTAATAGTCAACGCAGAGTCAAATTGTTTACTCGTGTTGTTGGGGCTTTTTGGGTCAGAATTTGAGTTTTTGAATGTTCATTTGGACTGATTTGGAACCAGCCTTGGGCTTTTGAGTCATTTCTGACCCAATTCAAGATGCCCGATTGTTTTGAGCCCAAGTTTGTTTGGTTGGCAAGGTAATTAACAAGGTTTAAAAGGGTAAATTGGGAAATCTAGGTAAAGAATCTCTCTATAACTGAAATAGGAAGCTTCCCAGAAGCTGTCATTAGGACTCAACCGAAAATCTGATAGTGCCTAGGGATATCTAAGCTATATTGCAAATGTAAAAGGGTCTAATTGCAAAATTTGAATTCCTTAAGCCTGCCCTAATAGCTTGCCTATAAAGGCAGCTTTTCTTGCCTTTCAAGGAAGACAAAAAAAAGAGATTTTAAGAGATAAAAAATACAGAAAATACAAACGGATGAGCTCTTTTTACTGCTTCATTGAACTTCTTCAGAAATCTTTGATTTGGTTCAATTTTTGAAATAATTTGGACTTATCTGAGTGTGGAATGGGTGGAATTTGGTCTTCAGAAGTTGGTTTTTGAAATTAGCCTTAGTGCTGTTCGATTGGGAGCTATTTTGGACTGCTTCATATTATTTTTGGTTAAACTAGGCTGTTGGTATTGAATCCTGCCATATTGCTGCTGCTGTTTATTGCTTCTCACCTCTTTTTCCTCTTTGCAAATTCCAGGTACATGCTCTAAAACCTGTATAATGTGAATTGCTTGACTTGAAAGGTGAAATGGAAATGGAGTTGATGAGCTTGGCCTTAGTTTGTTATTCATTATTTAGTTCATCTCTTTCTGTTTTCTTCCTCTGAATCTCTAGTCTCTAAATCTGAAGAAAAGGTTCTTGTATTTAATAGGGGTTTGGTACCTTACTTGCTTTGATAGCCATGTAATGTGAAACTTGAAGTTGGAATTCTAACATTATGCTAGATTTGGACTTTCAGGAGTACATTTGAGTCCAGAGTACTAATCAATTATGTGTGTATTAATTATGGACTGGGACTACTAGTTTAACTAATTAAATTTGTTTGGTTTGAATGTATGTTTCATGTCTTTGGAAAATATAAGGATTTGATATTGAATGTGAGAAAACAGAGTGTGCTCTCAGTTTCTTCTATACTGATTGATTGAGCCCTTTGTGAACTCAACAAGAGTTTTGAATTGGTTTGTTTGTTTATGAGATATTCATTCTTTAAGTATAATAGCATGGACACCTCACGAATAGGAGTTTAAGTTGTTAACTTTGAAGAAGAGCTAAAATAGGTGGCGAATTAATCTAATTATTTTTGTCGTGAAAATTTGCAGCATGTTTCCATCAAATATATAGGCTCTATTCCCACGAATTTACTAATATTTCAGTTTTAGATTCTGAATACTATCGTAGTAAGACGCTAACATAAGACTAAAGAGAATCAGTGCTTGATAGTGTAAATGCAGAATTGGTATTAACCCGTCTCTCGCAGTGATGGCTTCTGTTTAATTTGGTCTAGCTGTCTTCGCTTGTCATGGGCTTGTTTTTGAGCCCAAAGTTTTATTGTTGCTAATGTTAACTAATAGAGGTGGCTCAGCTTCTGAACATCTAACGCCCTTCCCCCCTTCCCTAATAGTTGAACACCTAGGCCTTAAATCGTGTTAGTTCAATTATTTGTGGTAATTAATTTGAGGCAAGCTATAATTAGACGCTTAGTAACAAATGGATCTTGTGTTAATTTCATAATATAGATGTAAAATAGCAAATATTCGTAGAGAAACCTTTAGGGCCGTTTAAAATACTATCGTGGTTGTGGACACGTTCGCGTGACATGATTTTTGTCGCGCCAAACAAAAGGGTACACGTACGCGTGACCCGTTTCAAGATAATTTTTAATTTAAAAGCGGTAAAAGGTAGATGCACATAGGATCTAAAATCAGTAATTAAACAATTTTAGTAAGCCAAGTATAATCAAAAGCGATCGTGCTAGAACCACAGAACTCGGGAGTGCCTAACACCTTCTCCCGGGTTAAAAGAATCCCTTACTCGAATTTCTGGTTCGCGGACTGTTAAACAGAGTCAAGTTTTTCCTCGATTCGGGATTCAACCGATGACTTGGGACACCATAAATCTCCCAAGTGGTGACTCTGAATCTTTTGACAATAAATCCCGTTTCGATTGTCCTTTAATTGGAAAAACTCCCTTTATACACCCCTCTCGGGGGTGTAGTGAAAAGGAGGTGTGACAGCTCTGGCGACTCTGCTGGGGAACGAGCCCAGAATCTCTGGTTCAGGGTTCAAGAATTCGAGCTTGTTAATATGATTTTGCTTGGTTTTATTTATTGTTAATATTACTGTATTCTGTGAACTTTTTGTGCTAAATGTTATATGTTTACCACTTTAATATTATCTAGATTGTATATAACTGTCTTCTTACGCCACCCATCTGAATCTTCTGGAAATGGTGCATACGTTCGCGTAGCCCGCTTTTTCTGTAGAAATTATACCAAATAGAACGAGGCTGGGCAAGAGACAAGGCCGGGTAGACTTCAATGCTCCCGGTACGTCGCCGCCTCCTCGGCCCCAGTTGTCCGCTCGGGTACCCCAAGTCTAGACCAAAAACCCTAGGATTTAAACCTAGAAAAACATAGCCCCATGCCGGATCCCTTGTAGGAACGTTTGTTTGCATCATGTGCATTTGACTTAGGGGACTCAACACAGGGGTTGAGTCCGTCTAGACAGGCATGTCCGAAAGAACAGACCATCCTGATGCATTCTACGTGCTATGTGAACATTTATTTTGGCTTACATGCTGACCGGCCAGGGAAAATAAAGCCAAAAAGGGGGAAAACCAAGAGTGATATAGGGAAGGAAATAAAACCCGGTTCTAAACATCCCGGTATTTGAAAAGCGTCCTGAAACTCTGCCCAAATTTTTTTTCAAAAAGAGTCAAACACTGTGTTCTTTCAAATGTGTCAAAACTGATTGAACTACGCAGGTCTGATTCTCACCAGATGTGGGATACGTAGTCAACCTACATAAGGTTCGGCCTTATTTTTGAAAAAAGAGAGAAGAAAAACAAGAAAAGAGAGTCAGTGGTCGAGTGAATGCAATCTTGATTTTGGTCAAAATAAGCCGATCCAGCTTCGGCTCTGTCTTAAACCATTCTTGCCGAGGTAGCCTCAGAGTATTTTTCAGTTGTCGAAAGGCTATTTTCGTAAAAGGATGGACAAGTTTGTGAGGGGTCATAAAATAATTCCCCCGGCCTCAAAATTCGCGTGAAATTGGAAAGGGGCCGCATTTGCAAAAACAACCATTTGGCTAAAGTTGGCATACAGGGGAAGAGATTATGGTTCTTTTTTTTTCTCTTTTTTTTTTCTTTTCTTCTTCAAAAAACTGTTTACAAAAGGGTCAAATCGAGTCAACCCTAACCTTAATCTTCCACAGAAACAAATGAATACCATCTAGGAACCGCCAGAAGTGGTCAGGGAACATGCTCGGCTACACTTGCGTATGTGGTGGAATGATCTAGACGAAGATGGTCATAAATGGGTGAAACAGCACTTGGGTGCTCTTATAGACATCTTTGAAATCAAACTGCGGGAAGATCTGGTCAAAGCTTTGGTAACTTTCTGGGATCCTGTCCACAATATCTTCCGTTTCTCGGATTTTGAGATCACTCCTACTTTGGAGGAGATAGCCGGGAACATTGAATTCGGACGGGACTTGAGGAAGCAACAACTTATATTTACAAGGGCTCCATCGGTGCACAAGTTCTTTGACCTCTTGAATATTAGTAAACAGACAAATAAGGAGCGTGTGAGCAACGGGTGCTGTGCTTTCCATTTCTTATACTTCAGGTTCCGGCATTCTGCTGGTTTTGAAACGCACGAAAAGGGTCTAAGCAATAAACAAAACAACGGCCTTTGGCAAGTTCATTGCCGGTTCGCATTTATTGTGGCATTCTTGGGGATCATGGTTTTTCCAAATGAGAAAGGGACGGTGGATATTTGTATGGCTAGAATTGCACAAATCCTTACTACCAAGGAAAATTATACACTTGCCCCATTGGTGCTGGCAGATATCTATCAAGCATTGACTTTGTGCAAAGCAGGGGCTCATTTTTTTGAAGGTTGCAGTATCATTCTGCAAATGTGGTTGATCGAGCATCTTCGCCATCATCCCAGATTCATGAGTTACAGTTTGAGCCGAAACAACTTCATCATTAGTTATGAGGAGAGGATAAAAGATTACAACACACCATAAGGATTTGAAGCATGAGTTTCTCATTTGAAAGTTCTTGACGCAGGTCAGGTCGAGTGGACTATAGGATGGCTCCCAAGGACAGAAGCCATCTATATGACTGCTACCAAAGGATACCTAAGGATAATGGGCGTAAGGAGTATTCAACCATATGCACCGCAGAGGGTCTTGAGGCAATTGGGAAGGTATCAGATTGTGCCTGAAGATGAAGATATAAGCACCCAGGTCATAGAGTTGCATCCAGAAGCTGCATTGCCTGAGGCTGTAGTTCAGCAGGATTGGAACAGCTGTCGGTATCTAAAAAATGGCACCCAGGTACCAGACATCGCCAAGGGGGAAGTAGATCCAAATTATGCTGCTTGGTTTGAGAAAATGTCTTATGTAAACAACGAGCCAAAGCCCGAGAGGCCCACCAAAAGGCCTCATGTTCAAACCTTTGATGATAAAATTCAAGAGAGGTTAGCTTGGGGGGAGAAGGAAAAGGAATATAAGGCCATTATCCATGGTCTTCAAGTAGAATTGAGAAATGTCACCTTCAATAATGATTTGTAGGCACAAGAGGCCGAAGGTGAAAGGAGAATATTGGTGCGAGAAAATGAGGCCCTCAGAGCTCAGGTTCGACAGTTGAAAATTGAAGCCGAGAGCCCAGGCAGAAGCAGGAATGATGAGAGGCTCATTTACAACCTCACTTAAAAGGTACGTGACTACGAAGATGACCTGTAGAAAGCTGAGTCTGAACTAGCAAAAGCACGGGCAAGGTTGGCTAAAAGCGCCGAAGGGCGTGCAGCTTTCGTTCAACAGATGAAAGAAAGATATGAAAGAGGGGTCACAGGTTGGGAAAAGGCAATTGGCAACCTCGAGGGTGAAATGGCTAAACAAGCCAAAAAGTTTAAGGCTGAAAGAGAACATTGTTACGCCTTAATGGCACGGCTAGAAAGGGACTTGCAACAACTCCAAGAGCAGAACCAGGTAGCTGAACGAACTTTGGAATCCAGAACCGAACAAATTGGGCATTTGTTGCAAGAGAAGGGCGTCATAAGAGAGCGAGTCGAAAGGGTCACCAACTATATCGCAATAAAGTGCAGTAGCTGTGAGGATATGACGAGATCTATGTTCTTCGCTACTGTGATGATTTTTGTTCACCGGGTAATGGAAGATCTCTACCACCTTCAGGGGGATTTAGCGAGTCGGCCCGCAGAAAGGCCGAATGATGCCCCACGGGTCCTAGCGACAATTGAGGCATTGATGTATTCGTGATTTCTTGAGTTTGTGCTTTCTTTCCGTTAAAGTCTTCCAGTTGTTTTGGAGTCTGTATTTCTATTATCAGAGTATATGGGTTGTTTGTTTTTGAGTGTGTATCTCGAATCTGTTAGTTTCTTTCGAGTCTGTTAGTTTCAGTCTTTGTAATAGCATTTTTTTTATATATAACTGAAAATCCCAAAATGTTTTACTTCACAGTTATCCCCAAGAACTACGCTTGGTCTGATTCATGCGGGGTCATGATACGTAGGCAATCTCCATAGGATTCAACGTAACCAAATAAAAGAGAGAAATAAAGAGCGGAAAAACAAGAAAGAAAAGAGAGAAAATAAAAATCAAGAGAGAAATAAAACAAAGAGAGAATGAAAGGAAGGAAAAGAAATGAAAGAAAAGTGGAAGTTTGCAATCAAAAGAAAGAGAAGGCCGGGATGACGCATGCAACCAATCAAATACATAATAGAGTTGGTTAACTGTTTAGGTGCATTCATGCCTAATGTGTGGTTACCAATATGTTAAAGCCTAATCTCTAATAAGGTTGTTGTTGATGTATTGAGCTCAGGCAGGTGGTTAGTTGACTGGTATTCTGGCAACTCACTCCTACAACACCCGATTGAAAGACAAGCTGAATATGGTCGACCAGGAACCGGAAACAAGTATTGTCGACCCATCAAAAGAGGTGGAAGAAATGGACGTTAATGCGATGAAGGAAGAAATATATAAGCTGAAGCAGCAGATGACTGAAATGTACCAAGCCTGGGCGAAGGGGCACCCACCACCAGTTTATCCCGCCAACCCTACTTATATCCCACCATCAGCCCAACCTCCGGAGCCTCCCACTGTGAACTCATCTCTAGCCTTTCCCCTCTACCAACAATACCATGGAGCCACTTCCCTCACTTCTCAAGCTGCACCACCCAAACAAGTCCCATACCCTCCTCCACCAATTACACCTGTTTTTGTGGCACCTCCACCTGCTACATTACACCGATCTTCTAGTGAACCCCTGTTCCAAACTCACGACAACTAGTACTATCCCCTTGAACCCACCTTCAAAGTTCCAGAACAATATCCTTACACCCCTCATCTTGATATCCCGGCAGAGACCGAGAAGCCGCCCAAAAATCCCGAACATGAAGAGATGATCAAAAAGGTCAAAAGCTTAGAGCAATCGTTCCGAGATATGAGGGGGCTAGGAAGTCAAGTGAGTGTGGCCTATAAGGATTTATGTCTGTTCCTAGATGTTCAGTTGCTAGCAGGGTTCAAAATGCCCAAGTTTGATCTGTACGATGGGCATGGTGACCCAGTAGCGCATTTAAGAGGATTTTGTAGCAAAATGAGAGGAGCAGGTGGAAGAGATGAATTGTTGATGGCATATTTCAGCCAAAGTTTAAGTGGATCGGCCTTGGAATGGTACACCAGACAAGATCACAACAGGTGGTACACATGGGACGACTTGGCCCAATCCTTCGCCTGCCATTTTCAGTACAACCTCGAAATTATCCCAGATCGTCTGTCATTGACAAAGCTAGAAAAGAAGCCCGGTGAGAGCTTCAGGGAATATGGATTCTGCTGGAGAGAGCAATCAGTGAGGGTTGACCCTCCGATGAAAGAAAGTGAGATGGTTGATTATTTCTTGCAGGCTTTGGAACCCACTTATTTCGGTCACTTGGTGTCAGCAATAGGTAAGTCCTTTAATGAAGTCGTGAAAATGGGAGGCATGGTTGAAGAGGGACTCAAGTCCAACAAGATCATGAGTTATTCAGCAATCAAGGCAACCACTCAGGCCATTCAAAACGGTACTGGGGGTGTGCTCGGGAAGAAGAAGAAGGAGAATATTGCGACAATTGAGTTGGGAGTTTGGGTTGGATCCAGGAACCTTCCCCGTTACTACAACCAGCCGTGACCCTATCTCCAAACTTACCCCCATAGTTCATATAACCCACCATAACACTATTACCCACCGCCAGATCCCCATTTTTCTGTCCATCACGCACAAACCTATACCCAGCTGCTCGTTCACTTACAATGGTGCGTGCCAGCTCCACAAAACCCCTACCAAGCCCCACAAAATAACTACCCACCCCCAAAAGCCCACAGAAATTCTCTTGGAACGGGTTTTCGACCCAACCAAGAATAAGAGGTTGCAGAAGCAAAAGGCTTTCACTCCATTAGGAGAATCGTATGCTAGCCTATTCCACAGACTAATACAGTTGGGTATGTTGAATCCGATCGAGGCTAAATTGATGAATCCCTCTCCCAGAAATCTTGACCGCTCGGTGAGTTGTGAGTATTGTTTAGGGGCCCCGGGACATGACACAGAGAAATGCTGGAAATTGAAAACAGCCATTCAAGAACTCATTGACACCAATCAGATTGAGGTCCAAGCTCCGGAGGCGCCCAATATCAATCAGAATCCCTTGCCAGCCCATCATGAAACAAATATGATTGAGATAGTGCATAAGGGAGGGGAGCCTATGAAGCCTTCGCAAACCGTCATGATAATTCGGGCTAGTGAAGCCAGACCATTTGAAAAGTCAACAAGTGAGACATCTGTGATCAAGTTGAACAGGGCAAATAATGAACCATCTGTGGAGGTCAAGAAGGGGTCCTCCAGTGACGTCGCAGGAAAACATGGAAGAGCAAAAGTGGTTGTGCCAGGAGTGACGAACAAGCCCATGGTAATTGTGAAGAGCGCCCCCACAGATCTTGTTGTTATCAAACCGGTAACTCAATTACCGATAGTTGACAGCAAGACAATCCCGTGGAATTATGAACGAGTGACCATGACTTACAAAGGGAAAGAGGTTAAAGAAGAAGTGTGTGAGACTCATGGTTTGACTCGATCGGGGAGATGCTTTGCCCCCGAAGAGCTGAGAAAAGCTAAGACCTCAAAAGATAATCCAGTATTGGTGAAGAAAGCGGTGACTAAGGAAGAAGCAGAAGAATTTCTGAGAAAGATGAAAGTGCAAGACTATTCCATTGTGGAACAGTTAAGGAAGACAGCAGCTCAGATCTCGCTCTTGTCATTATTGATCCATTCAGATGAGCACCGTCGCGCTTTGATGAAGATCTTGAACGAAGCCCACGTTCCTAAAAAAATCTCAGTAAACCACTTGGAAAAGATAGCTAACAAGATATTCGAGGTAAACAGAGTCACTTTTTCTGATGATGAGTTGCCCGTGGAGGGTACTGAGCACAATAGAGCCCTTTATCTGACGGTGAAATGCGAAGATTCCGTGGTTACTCAGGTATTGGTTGACAATGGGTCTAGCACAAACATCTGTCCTCTCTCCACATTGACCAAGCTGAAAGTGGAGGATGAAAGAATTCACAAGAACAAAATTTTGCGTTCGGGGATTCGACGGTGGAGGGAACGATTCAGTCGGGGACATAGTGCTTGAGCTCACAATAGGGCCAGTTGAATTTACTATGGAATTCCAGGTGCTCGATGTGGCTATTTCATACAATCTATTATTGGGATGACCTTGGATCCATGCGGCCAAAGCAGTCCTGTCTACTCTGCATCAAATGGCCAAGTTTGAATGTGATCGACAGGAAATTGTTGTACATGGCGAAGATAATTTGTGTGTGCCCAACGGTGCCATTGTTCCGTTCATAGAGGTTGACGATGACAAGGGACCATGGGTTTATCAGATTTTTGACACAGTATCAGTAGAGAAAATTCCGGAAGGAAAGTGCGTTCCAACTCCAAAGATGGTTGCGACATCAATTATGGTAGCTGTTGAAATGTTGAAAAATGGTTTCGTACCGGGCAAGGGTTTGGGTGCATCTCTGCAAGGTATTGTGCAGCCAGTTTCCCTTCCAAAGAATCTGGATACTTTTGGTTTGGGGTTCAAGCCTACCGTTGCAGACGTGAGAAGAGCTAGAAAAATGAAACAGAAAGCATGGGCATTGCCAAACCCAATCCCGCGTCTGTCTAGGTCATTCGTCAGGCCGGGTATCAGAAAGCAACTGTTGTCAAAGGTCCCTAGACCACTGATTGGTGCTGATGGAGACTTGGAGAAGGGGTTCGAAAGGTTATTCGCCGAGGTCAACATGGTTCAGGCTGGGGAAGGGTCCAGCAGGGCAGATGCGCAATTCGTGGGACAACGTGCAAAAGTCAACAACTGGGAAGCTACTCCTCTTCCTACCCGGAGGGAGTCTTGGTAGTGGGTTTTGATTTTCTTTTAGTTGTCTGGATTATTCCAGGGTCTGTAATTCAGATATTATGTTCCGTCCAGTTGGATGTGTTAAAACCCTATTATCGTTAAATTCAATGAAATGCAATTGTTCCTTTTCCTTCATTTCTTCTAATTTTATTTTTGTTTTCTTCTTTTGTACAGTTCTTTTTATGGTGATATCAATGAAATGACATGCATGAGGAATCTTCGGCCCAGTTTTAAGAGCCAATCTAACTCTGAAATAATAATACAAGAAATTGAGTGTGATGACGAGTTGGAATTTGATGATGATGAGGCCTATGAAGAAATTAGTAAGAAACTAAGTCATTTTGAGGAAAAGCCTAAACCTAATTTGAATGACACAGAAGCAGTTAATCTAGGGGACCAAGAAAATGTCCGTAAAACTAAAATAAGTGTCCATCTGGAGCCTCAACTCAGGGAGGAGATAATTAAAGCACTGTTCGAATACAAACATGTTTTTGCATGGTCCTATGATGACATGCCGGGCCTAAGCACTGATTTAGTGGTTCACAAGTTGCCCACTGACCCGACATTCCCTCCCATCAAACAGAAGCTGAGAAAGTTCAAAACAAATATGAGTGTAAAGATCAAAGAAGAGATCACCAAGCAGTTCGATGCCAAAGTCATTCGGGTCACCCGATATCCCACCTAATTAGCCAATGTTGTGTCTGTACCGAAAAAGGATGGCAAGACCAGGGTGTATGTTGACTATCGGGATCTCAACAAGGCAAGTCCAAAAGATAATTTCCCGTTGCCGAACATCTATATCTTGATTGATAATTGCGCCAAACACGAGATTGGCTCTTTTGTGGATTGCTACGCGGGTTATCATCATATCTTAATGGACGAGGAAGATGCAGAAAAGACGGCATTCATCACGTCGTGGGGAACATACTGCTATTGGGTCATGCCATTTGGCTTGAAGAATGCTGGGGCAACCTACATGAGGGCAATGACAACAATATTCCATGATATGATACACCAAGAAATAGAGGTGTACGTGGATGATGTGATCGTGAAGTCTAGAAAGCAGTCTGACCATGTCAGGGATCTGAAAAAGTTCTTCTGGAGGCTTCGCAGGTACAATCTCAAGCTTAATCCTGCAAAGTGTGCTTTTGGGGTGCCGTCTGGAAAGTTGTTGGGGTTCATAGTCAGCTTCCGGGGCATTGAACTGGATCCATCAAAAGTCAAGGCCATCCAGGAATTGCCACCTCCGAGGAACAAGACCGAGGTGATGAGTTTGTTGGGGAGATTGGATTATATCAGCAGGTTCACCGCTCAGCTCAGGACAACTTGCAAGCCAATCTTCAAACTGTTAAAGAAAGATGCTGCAGTCAAGTGGACAGATGAATATCAGGAGGCGTTTGATAAGATAAAGGGGTATTTGTCAAATCCACCCATGTTGGTCCCGCTAGAACCAGGGCGACCGTTGATTCTATATTTGACGGTTTTGGACAATTCATTCGGCTGCGTATTGGGTCAACATGACATCACTGGCAGGAAAGAGCAGGCCATATATTATCTCAATAAGAAATTCACACCGTACGAGGTCAAGTACACTCAGCTTGAGAAGACATGTTGCGCCCTAATCTAGGTGGCACAGAAGCTGAAACATTATTTGTCATCTTACACTACCTATCTCATATCTCGCTTGGATCCATTGAAGTATATCTTTCAGAATCCTATGCCCACATGGAGGCTTACAAAGTGGCAGATCCTTCTCACAGAGTTTGACGTTGTCTACATGACTCGAACTACAATGAAGGCACAGACCTTGGTGGACCATTTGTCCGAGAACCCGGTTGATGAAGATTATGAACCTTTGAAAACTTATTTCCCCGATGAAGAGGTGATGTACATTGACGAGTTGGAGCAAGTCGTGAAGCCTGGATGGAAACTTTTCTTTGATGGGGCTGCAAACATGAAGGGTGTGGGAATAGGAGCGGTACTTATTTCTGAAATAGGGCAACACGACCCTATTACGGCTCGACTTCATTTTTACTGTACCAACAACATGGCTGAGTACGAGGCCTACATTCTAGGTTTGAGGTTAGCTGTGGATATGGGTGTCCAGGAAGTCTTGGTCTTGGGTGACTCGGACCTTCTAGTGTACCAAATTCAGGGAGAATGGGAAACGCGGGATTTGAAACTCATACCGTATAGACAATGTTTGCATGATCTTTCTCAGCAGTTTCAATCGATAGAATTCAAGCATATCCCAAGGATCCATAATGAAGTCGCCGATGCTTTGGCTACTCTAGCGTCAATATTACATCATCCAGATAAGGCTTATGTGGACCCTTTGCAGATTCAGGTCCGTGATCAGCATGCTTACTATAATATAGTGGAAGAAGAACTTTATGGGGAGCCATGGTTCCATGATATCAAAGAATACATCAGGATGGGGGTGTATCCGGTACAGGCCACAGGTGATCAGAAAAGAATAATTCGACGATTGGCAAGTGGATTTTTCTTCAGTGGAGGGGTATTATACAAAAGAACTCCAGATCTGGGATTGCTAAGATGCATAGATGCTAGACAGGCCACAACAATCATGACTGAGGTACACTCCGGAGTTTGTGGACCGCATATGAGTGGGTACATTCTGGCAAAGAAGATTCTCCGAGCAGGTTATTACTGGCTCACTATGGAGCGGGATTGCATCAGTTTTGTGCATAAATGTCATCAGTGCCAAGTGCATGGAGATTTGATTCATTCTCCACCATCTGAATTACATACAATGTCCGTACCATGGCCTTTTGTTGCTTGGGGCATGGATGTCATTGGGAATCGAGCCAGCAGCATCGAACGGACACAGGTTTATTCTGGTAGTCATTGATTATTTCACTAAGTGGGTTGAAGCGAAAACGTTCAAATCTGTGACCAAGAAAGCAGTGGTCGACTTTGTGCATTCAAATATCATCTGTCAGTTTGGGATTCCGAAGGTAATCATCACAGACAATGGCACTAATCTCAACAGTCATCTGATGACGGAGACATGTCAGCAGTTTAAGATTATACATCGCAATTCCACCCCATATCGCCCTAAGGCAAACGGAGTAGTCGAGGCAACCAACAAGAATATAAAGAAGATACTTCGAAATGGTGGAAGGTTCTAGAAAGTGGCATGAAAAGTTGCTGTTTGCATTGCTGGGTTATTGCACTACTGTCCGTACTTCAGTAGGGGCCACTCCTTATTTGTTGGTATATGGCACGGAGGTGGTGATACCCGCAGAAATTGAAATCCCATCCCTTTGGATTGTCGCTGAGGCAAAAATTGATAACGTTGAATGAGTCAAAACCCGCTTGGAACAATTAAGTCTGATTGATGAAAAGAGATTGGCAGCAGTGTGTTACGACCAATTGTACCAACAGAGAATGGCGAGGTCATATAACAAGAAGGTACGTCCACGGCAGTTTGAAGTGGGTCAGTTAGTGTTGAGACGTATTTTGCCTCATCAAGCTGAAGCAAAAGGAAACTTCGCCCCAAACTGGCAGGGGCCATTTGTTGTATCCAGAGTATTGTCCAATGGCGCGTTGTATTTGGTAGATATAGAAGGGAAATGTGTAGAAATAGCTATCAATTCTGATGCAGTCAAAAGATACTACGTATGATTTCTTCCTTTGATTGTACTTGTTTGTATTTGGCATATTTTGAGAAGAACAACAGAAGAAAAAAAGAGAAAGAAAAGAAAGAAAGAAAATAAAATCACAACAACAAAGTAATTTCTACAACATGAACTACGTTCGACCTGATTCCTTTTAAGGATACGTAGGCAGCCTTACGGTACGGTCTCATCGAAACAAAAATCCAAAAGTCCCCAAGCAAGAAACTGGGGCAGAAGTCGTGGTTGTTGTGGGAAACCTGATTCCGAAAGTTGTAATTCTAACCTATTTAAATTGTTTTGAGCCTTTTATACCCTTCCTTCCTAGCCCTATCCAAAAGCCCACATTACGGTCCAAAGAAAGACCTTCTAATCAGTCTTTGAGAAATGCCAAGTCAAGCAGGTAAAGGTAATTCATGTCGGGGGCAACACTCTGGTTCAAGCAAGGAGGGAAATAAAATGAGAGAGTCTTATTGGTGAAAACCCTCATGGGCACCGTAAAGCGATGGGAGTTGAGAGAAATTAAAATGAGAGAGTCTTATTGGTGAAAACCCTCACGGGCACCGTAAGGCAAAAGTGAGTTGAGATATGAATGAATGAAAGAGGTCTGCTGGTGAAAACCTTTCAAAGCACCGCAGGATGAACAAGGTCAAGGTTTGGGTAAAGTAATCAGGTCATGGAAATTCTGGGGCAACGAAGTACGATAACTAAAAGTTGATTGGTTGGACAGATTGGGCCGATTAATCCGAAATGCATGTCATGATCATTGGTACCGGCTGTTCCACTCAGATAAGTTTCTTTTTCTTTTTCCTTTTATAGCAGTCATCTGGTTTTGGATTCTTCTTAACCTTAACCCGCAAAGTCATTGCATTTCATTTTCTTTTGGGTATTTATCTAAAGATGTTTCAATGTCAATCTTGTGCAAATCAAGTAAAAAATATTTCAAAGCTCACTACCAACTTCCAAAATTGCAAAGCACGGAGTGGTCAAAGCATATTAAGGATAACATGATGTAAGAGAGGGGTACAAGGAATCACCGGAAGTTTCATCGGTGGAATGGATTGGTAATGTCATGGGAGATGCAAAGGTTCAAATAAAAAGGTCAGAGGTAAAACAATAGCATGGGTATAGAACACTCGGTTCGTCGAAGGTCATGGGGTGTGAAAGTCAGTCAGAAAGTCAAAACGGTTCAAGGCCAGTTCGAGGAAGCCAGTTAGAACAAAACAATGCAGCGGAAAGATCTTCAGCAAGAATGCCATCGACTAACCACCATTTTGAACTGACAAATTTTCTTTGATTGAAATAGGGGCAGAAAAGTTCGTTTGTTTCGGAGAAACCCTCCGTGGAGAAAGGCAGTTACCAAACAGGTTTAATTTTTGATTTTCAGGACCCTCCTGGAAAATGGGACCTAGTTTAAAGTTCAGAAATAGCATAATCTAGCATAAATGTATCCTAAAAGAATATAAGTTAGCTTAGAAGTTTGCATGTTCGAGATATGATTCAACTAGGAGTTTCTAGGACCCCCTTGAATAATGGGACTTAGCTTTAAGATTTCGATTAGATAACAACATTTAGCGTAAACTCGGCTGTAGGGTAGTATAATTCAGACATGAAAGTTGTCACCCTTAAGATAAAATTTGACCTTTGATTTTCAGGACCCTCCTGGATAATGGGGAGTAGTTTAAAGATTCTCTTAGATAGCAAGATTTAGCAGAAGTCACACCTGTAGAAGATATAACTTAGATTTAAAATTGTCGTTTAGTTAAGAGTTGTCAGGACCCCCCTGCATAATGGGACCTAGCTTTCAAATTATTAGTAATATTTGGTAATATGATTCAGTTTAACACTTACATATGTGCCCAGTTACCAAACTGGGGCAGAAAATTTTTCTTTATTTTTGTCTATTTTGTTGAAATCAGGTGCCCGCTTGGAGAACAGGGAGAAGACATTCAAGTTTAGCAGTCAGGAGCCCGCCTGGAGAGTAGGGAATACATTTCAAGTCAGCAGTCAGGAGCCCGCCTGGAGAACAGGGAATACATTTCAAGTTGAAGTCAGGAGCCCGCCTGAAGAGCAGGGAATACTCTCAAGCACAACAGTCAGGAGCCCGCCTGGAGAACAAGGGAGTACAATTTAAGTTTTAGTTTTCAAATTCTTTGCTTTGTTTATTTTGAAGTTAGGAGCCCGCCTGGAGAGCAGGGACTACATTTCAAGTTGAAGTCAGGAGCCCGCCTGGAGAGCAAGGAATACTTTCAAATGCAGCAGTCAGAAGCCCGCCTGGAGAGCAGGAAATACATTTCAAGTCAGTAGTCAGGAGCCCGCCTTGAGAGCAGGGAATACATTTCAAGTTGAAGTTCAGGAGCATGCCTGAAGAGCAGGGAATACTTTCAAGCGCAGCAGTCAGGAGCCCGCCTGGAGAACAAGGGAGTACAATTTAAGTTTTAGTTTTCAAATTCTTTGCTTTGTTTATTTTGAAGTCAGGAGCCCACCTGGAGAGCAGGGACTACATTTCAAGTTGAAGTCAGGAGCCCACCTGGAGAGCAGGGAATACTTTCAAATGCAGCAGTCAGAAGCCCGTCTGGAGAGCAGGGAATACATTCAAGCGTAGCAGTCAGGAGCCCGCCTGGAGAACAAGGGAGTACAATTTAAATTTAACTTTCAAATTCTTTGTTTTGTCTATGATGAAGTCAGGAGCCCGCCTGGAGAGCAGGGAATACATGTCAAGTTAGCAGTCAGGAGCCCGCCTGGAGAGCAGGGAATACATTTCAAGTCAGCAGTCAGGAGCCCGCCTGGAGAGCAGGGAATATATTTCAAGTCAGCAGTCAGCAGCCCGCCTGGATAGCATGGGAATACATATCAAGTTCAGCAGTCAGGCACCCACCTGAAGAAGGGGAAAACATCTCAGTTTACAATTTAAGGTGGCAACAAACGGATGTTTCCGAGAGAATGGAGGACAACAAGGCAACAAGAAACACAAGAGCAAGCTTGAAGATATAGATAGGACTTTTGTAATCCATAGACCATAGTCTAGTCTAGCTTTTTGTTTTATTTTGACATGGTGTAATAAGAGGGTTCAGTAAGCAGCAACAACAACAACATTGGAAGCCCAGCTTCATGGTAGTCCCAGCTACCAAACATTCCTGAACTACACTAACCTGATTCCTTTTTAGCCAAGGATATGTAGGCAACCTCTGAAGCAGGGTGCGGTCAACTTTTTTCAAAAATGCTTCACCCGGATTATTCAAACGGACAAAAATCGCTCGTATCCGCTCACTTTATCTTTGCACGAAAACTCTTCGTGTTTCCGGGCAAAGAGGGGCAGCTGTGAGCACGTTATTTTTGCCCTACATGAATTACTCCCATAAATTCAAACAAAATAATTTCTTTTCATTATTTGCATTTTTTGAGTATTTTGTGGTATTTTCTGATAATTGTTTGTATTTGTCTATGCATATTTATTTTATTTAATTAACGAAAAATATAAAAATATGTCTCATTCGCATTTAGGATTAAACTTTTCATTATTGAATTAAGTAGTAAATTATTTATTTTATAAGAATTGAAAAAATCACAACAGTAGTTTAACTTGTACTCTTTAATTTGAATTTTGATTTTGAGTAATTTTCTTTTAATTTACTTGTTGTGATAGTCTTTAATTAGTTTTAATTAGTGTTTTTCAGGATAATTAGGTCCTAGGATTTAATCTAGATTTTAATTTATTTTTGAAAAAAAAGAAGAAGAAAAAGAATTAATTGAAAAAAAGGAATTGAAGAAGTTGTTTGGGCTACATTGTCCTAATTTGCCCATGGCCCAATATTTCTTCCCCAAAAACTAGGCCAAACCTGGCCTAGAAATCCCCATCCAACGTCCATCTAACCCAGGCCCAGACCCGCCTCACTCGGTCAGTTTCCCCCCTAGTACCATACGACGTCGTTTCATTAAGCTTGATCTGGGCCGTTGATATTGCCTAATCCAACAGATCAGAACTGGGGGGGGGGGGTTAATATATATATGTCCAAATGCTACCCTACCCCATCTCATTTCATCGTTCCAACACCCCATTCTCAGAAACCTGCCCTCAAACCCTAGTAGCCGCCCCAAAATCCCACCACCGTCCGGTGGCAGCGCCACCTCCAAACGCCATCAAAATTACACCACCGAACCACCCTGACCCCCTCGTTCTGAATCCCCACTCTGTTTCCCTTGAATATTGCCCCAGCTCCTCGAATCTTAGATCAGAAACAAACCCCAGAAACCCCAAGTCAAGTTTTGGCAAAATTTCGTGCCGAATATGAGTTTATTTGTGTGTTCTTCGTAAGAGCACACGATTAACCTCAGATTTGGTCGGAAAATCCGAGGATCTGAAGCCCGAGCTTTTAAAGCCAAACCCAAACCTGTACATGCAGAGTTGTTCCTTGATAAAAAATAGTATTTGACGCCATTTAGGAGTCCCAAGCCCCAGGTTCAAGTTTCAGTTGGTAAGTCCGTCTTTCATTTCTTGGTCCACCTCTCCTCCTTTTTCTGGTCGATTCAATTAAAACTCTGTTAATTGTGCTGTTTGAGAGTTGGTTGTGTTTTTGTGCTCCCCGTTAAGTTTTGTTTTCCCAAATTGATTTCTTTAACTGCTTTTGATCTATTAAGCACGACTTTGTTAGTATCTTTGTTTAATTATTCCAAACCCGCTTAGGGTTGATTTTGCTGTGTCAACCTTGTTATTAATGAATCTTGTTACTTTTAATTCATAATTGTCAAGGTAATAGTTTCTGAATGTTCATTTGGACTGATTTGGAACCAGCCTTGGGCTTTTGAGTCATTTCTGACCCAATTCAAGATGCCCGATTGTTTTGAGCCCAAGTTTGTTTGGTTGGCAAGGTAATTAACAGGGTTTAAAAGGGTAAATTGGGAAATCTAGGTAAAGAATCTCTCTATAACTGAAATAGGAAGCTTCCCAGAAGCTGTCATTAGGACTCAACCGAAAATCTGATAGTACCTAGGGATATCTAAGCTATATTGCAAATGTAAAAAGGGTCTAATTACAAAATTTGAATTATTTAAGCCTGCCCAAATAGCTTGCCTATAAAGGCAGCTTTTCTTGCCTTTCAAGGAAGACAAAAAAAGAGATTTTAAGAGATAAAAAATATAGAAAATACAAACGGCTGAGCTCTTTTTACTGCTTCATTGAACTTCTTCAGAAATCTTTGATTTGATTCAATTTTTGAAATAATTTGGACTTATATGAGTGTGGAATGGGTGGAATTTGATCTTCGGAAGTTGGTTTTTGAAATTAGCCTTAGTGTTGTTCGATTGGGAGCTATTTTGGACTGTTTCATATTATTTTTGGTTAAACTGGGTTGTTGGTATTGAATCCTGCCATATTGCTGCTGCTGTTTATTGCTTCTCACCTCTTTTTCCTCTTTGCAAATTCCAGGTACATGCTCTAAAACCTGTATAATGTGAATTGCTTGACTTGAAAGGTGAAATGGAAATGGAGTTGATGAGCTTGGCCTTAGTTTGTTATTCATTATTTAGTTCATCTCTTTCTGTTTTCTTCCTCTGAATCTCTAGTCTCTGAATCTGAAGAAAAGGTTCTTGTATTTAATAGGGGTTTGGTACCTTACTTGCTTTGATAGCCATGTAGTGTGAAACTTGAAGTTGGATTTTCTAACATTATGCTAGATTTGGACTTTCTGGAGTACATTTGAGTCCAGAATACTAATCAATTATGTGTGTATTAATTATGGACAGGGACTACTAGTTTAACTAATTAAATTTGTTTAGTTTGAATGTATGTTTCATGGCTTTGGAAAATATAAGGATTTGATATTGAATGTGAGAAAACAGAGTGTGCTCTCAGTTTCTTCTATATTGATTGATTGAGCCCTTTGTGAACTCAACAAGAGTTTTGAATTGGTTTGTTTGTTTATGAGATATTCATTCTTTAAGTATAACAGCATGAACGCCTCACGAATAGAAGTTTAAGTTGTTAACTTTGAAGAAGAGCTAAAATATGTGGCGAATTAATCTCATTATGCTTTGTCGTAAAAATTTGCAGCATGTTTCCATCAAATATATAGGCTCTATTCCCACGAAGTGACTAATGTTTCAGTTTTAGATTCTGAATACTATCGTAGTAAGACACGGACATAAGACTAAAGAGAATCAATGCTTGATAGTGTAAATGCAGAATTGGTATTAACCCGTCTCTCGCAGTGATGGCTTCTGTTTAATTTGGTCTAGCCGTCTTCGCTTGTCATGGGCTTGTTCTTGAGCCCAAAGTTTTATTGTTGCTAATGTTAACTAATAGGGGTGGCCCAGCTTCTGAACATCTAACGCCCTTCCCCCCTTCCCTAACAGTTGAACACCTAGGCCTTAAATCGTGTTAATTCAATTATTTGTGGTAATTAATTTGAGGCAAGCTATAATTAGACGCTTAGTAACAAATGACTCTTGTGTTAATTTCATAATATAGATGTAAAATAACAAATATTCGTAGAGAAACCTTTAGGGACATTTAAAAATACTATCATGGTTGTGGACACGTTCGCGTGACATGATTTTTGACGCGCCAAACAAATGGGTACACGTACGCATGACCCGTTTCAAGATAATTTTTAATTTAAAAGCGGTAAAAGGTAAATGCACATAGGATCTAAAATCAGTAATTAAACAATTTTAGTAAGCCAAGTATAATCAAAAGCGACCGTGCTAGAACCACAGAACTCGAGAGTGCCTAACACCTTCTCCCGGGTTAACAAAATTCCATATTCGGATTTCTTGTTCGCGGACTGTTAAACAGAGTCAAGCTTTTCCTCGATTCGGGATTCAACCGGTGACTTGGGACACCATAAATCTCCCAAGTGGTGACTCTGAATCTTTTGACAATAAATCTCGTTTCGATTGTCCTTTAATTGGAAAAACTCCCTTTATACACCCCTCTCAGAGGTGTAGTGAAAAAGGAGGTATGACACAGCGAAAGGTTGAACTAAGAAAATTCAGTAGAAGCATAATAGGACAAGTAAATTATGAGAAGTCACAAGAACCCAAGGCAAGAATACAATTAGAGGTACCAACATCCAGAAATCAGACGAAGAGCCTCAAAAAAATTAAGGTTTTCAGTAATAACGGGATAGAGCTGCAGCAGGTTCATAAATTAGTCAAAATGTGTGAGAATAAGAAGTTTAAACACAAAGAATTATTAAACAAAGTTTAAAAAAAAAGAAATTCCGAAAACCCTAATTTTAGAAAAAAGATTAAAAATCACTTGAAATCATACGATTCTTGTAAAGAATCTCAAGGCTATTGCAAAACACACAAGAAACAAACTCAAATCATCTTAGATCTATATAGATCTAGGAGGTTTAGAAACAAAATTAGGCTTTCGAAGAGAACCATACAGAGATGAAGAAACCTGTTTAGAAAACCATAGATCGTGGCTAATATAAGACGATCTCACTCGAAATCACACCGGAATGGCATGGAACAGGCGAGAGATGAACCCTAGATGCAAGTCGACATAGCCCTAGTCCCTTGAGGCCCTTAGAGATGGCAAGAGTGACATGAGAGAGGCCACTGGAGGCCTGAGAGATGGTGAGAGGTCACCGAAGATAGCCATAGATGGGGGTCAGTGAGATTGGGGATTAGGGTTAGGGTGAGAGAATTTTGAGAGCAGAGAGGATTTTAGGGCGATGATGTAGATAGTGAAATGAATTAGGTTTCAGGGGGGCGTATAGGTTAGTTTAATTGGGAAAGGGAAAACCTCGACCGTTGATCAAAACGATCAACGACCAGGATTTGGCTGGGTATTGGGTTTGGGTGGATGGGTATTGGGCCTGGGTAGTTTAATTGGGTACTGGGCTAGCAATTTGGGTTAGGATTAAGGTTGAATTGGGGCTACAATTGAAATATAATTAGGCCATATTTTAAGTAGCCATTTTCAGTACCATATAATTTATAAAAAATAATAAAATAATTTTCAAAAAATATATCATGTACTAAAATGATTAAAAATAGTCATTTAATATTTTAAAAATATAAAAGACCATTTTATGTATTAATAACGTAATTATGCACTAATAGGGCTAGTATTGCAAATATATGCAAATTAACTTAAAAAATATAAATACAATTATGAAAATACACTAAAAATATTTAAACAATATTTTTGCATAAAAATAGAATTTAGATGACTAAATCATCATAAAAAATAATTTTAAGGATAATTATTGGAATTTTTATAAGTAAAAGGGAAGAAATAAATCAATTTGAAGCCTTTAAAATTATAGAAAAATTATAAAAATGCTTATGCATGCTTATATATGCATATATGCTATTTTGAAAGTATATATATGTATTAAAAATATATAGGAAAAAACTGGGCATCAACACTATATTCTGCACTTTTTGTGCAGATCTCGGTACTGGACCCTACGTACCGTAGATCGAGGTTGCTGCCTTTAGTCTAGTGGAGACTCAAGGTAGTCCTGCAAACGTCCACAGGCCTTGGCGTCCTCTTCTATCCTGCTTTTTTTCTTTTTTGTTTATTTCTAAGACAGATTTGTATTTTCTTGTTCAGATCACTATTTGTAGTATTCGTAGACAGTCCGTGAGATTGTGACACCAGTTCTGAGTGGAGTTTGATTATGGTTTCGTAATTTTACTAAGTTAAACTGTCAAATTCTGTTCTTCCGCATTTTTGTTTCCGTTGTTTCCTTATATTAATTTGTAAATTGTTAAAAGATAAAGTAAAAAGGTAAAACAATCAGTAACGTTCTAGCCTAGCGAGTTCAATGTTAGGCGCCATCACAATCCCGACGGTGGGAAATTTGGGTCGTGACAATGACTTCCTTCCCTCCTGATTTTGGCAGCCCCTCAATAAAATCCATGAAGATGTGTTCCCAATCTCTTCCTGGAATCGCCAAGGGTTGCAACAATCCGGGGTAAGCAACATTTTCATCTTTGTTTCGCTGACAAATTTCACATTCTTGCACTATTGATTTCACATCCTTAATCATCCTAGGCCAATAGATAATGGATTTCAGCCTTTGGTTTGTAGCGTAAATGCCAGGGTGCCCTCCCCATGTTGAAGAGTGCATATCATTAACCAGTTTGATTCGAAGACCTTTCTGGTTTCCAACCTAGACTTTTCCTTGCCATCGTAGAAGTCCCATATGAAGTAAGGCTTCTGGAATTGCCTTTGGATCTAGGCAGAGTTTGGTGATTAACTCTTGGGCCTCCATATCCTTATTATAGCTCTCAATAACTTCAAGAATCCATTTGGGTTGTGCCACACTCAAGCTCAAGCATTCATTTATTGAGCCAACCTCTGTGACTTCCTCAACCCTTCGAGACAAAGTGTTAGCAATTGTATTTTCTTTTCCTTGTCTATAATGAATCTCATAACGCATCCCCATTAGTGTTGTGACCCCTTTATTTTGTAAATCAGTGGTGATACGCTGGTCCCTTAAAAACTTAAGACTGAAGTGGTCAGTCTTGATCACAAAATGATTGGGTTGCAGGTAGTGCCTCCATTTTTCGTCTACTAACAACAAGGCCATTAACTCCTTTTCGTAATTCGACAAGCCTAGGTGTTTTGGGCTTAGATCTTGACTCATATATGCAATGGGCTTGTTGTGTTGGGAAAGTACTGCTCCGACCCCAAATCCACTTGCGTCCACTTCCACAATGAATGGAACCTTAAAGTTAGGAAGAGCAAGCACTGGTGCCCTTGTCATGACAAGCTTTAAAGCCTCAAAAACTTGGTAGTATCATCATTCCACAAAAATCCACCCTTTTCAATAACAATGTTAAGGGCGTACTAATGATTGCATAGTTTTTAATGAATCTACGATAATATCCTGTTAATCCTAAAAAACCACGCAACCCTTTTACGCAAACAGGCCTTGGACAATTTACCATAATATCAATCTTAGTAGAATCTTTGCTAACGCCTTCCCCAGTGATGATGTGCCCAAGGTACTCAACTTTTATTTGTGCAAAGCTGTACTTTGATCGTTTGGCCCATAGTTGATTTGCTTGTAATAACTGGAACACTAATTGGAGGTGTTTCAAGTGTTCGGCCAATGAAGCACTTGTCGATGCCCCTTTTTCTCTAACCATGGGGTCAAAAATCGGGTATACGACATTGGGAGGACAACTCTATTCCCTTTCGAGAATTGGGTTTAGAAGTTGAAGAGTCGTCACCTAATGATTATAGTGCATTAGGACACTTTAAGAAGGGTTCGAGATGAAGAGACTAGAGATTAGGGTAAGAGCTAGAAATTATCCCGAGGGGAAGGTGTGAGCACCCCTCAAGATCCACTAGTGTGGTTCCCGACCATGTTACAATTGTGACTTTACAAGTAAACAATCAAGGTTCAAATAAGGACTCGCATATAACATTGCAATTAGGTTGAAAACTTTTGAAAGTATATAGAGATGGCAGAAATAAAAAAAAAAGTTTTGAATAATTTTATAAGAAAAGATGAAAGCAAATAAAGGGAGGAGGGTCCTAAGTTTATAATTAATATGGATCACTTCAATGCAATACCCAACGATCACTCCTCAGAAGAAGGGTCACACGTGATATTAGCGCACCGGTCATCATATCCATATTCTACCCTTCCCACCTGTTAAGGTATTAAAGCGCGAAATGATATCGTTACTTATTGCATGCTATTACCCATCCCAATCCTATCAGTCCCGGAGGTATATGGGACTACTAATCCTAAAGGGGAGGAGTTGATGCTTTTGCGGAGTTTTCAAAAGGATAAAAATCTAGGCGACAAGCAATAACAAAAAACAGTTAAAAGGGAAACAAATAGCAGTTAAGGCTCAAGTCGGCCTCCTCATTCAAAGCAGCAGATTATTTAGCATGACTTACAAATACTGGTTTGGTCTGTATTAAACTTAACGTAGGAAGGGTGGCTAATTTATCACATATTTTCAGACAAGAAGTCCAAATTAGGCCTGCCAGCTGGTTGTAATTATCAAAACTAATGCAACTATAAAATTTTACCCTAAGGCTTGCCTAGGTGTTAAACAGAACCTATAGTCATGATATCTATTAGTTTCAGAAATAAAGAAGTAAACTGATTGCAGGAAAAGAATTGTCAATCACAGGGACATAAGATCTGCAGGCGTTAAAACATTACGGCTACTGATTTTAGGCTTATAAGCGAGTTGACAATTCAGGTTTAGTCAACAGCTCCTATAGACATACTTTCTAGGTGTTACTGATTTGAGCACTATTATTGCTTATGCAGGAATCCTATAGACAGGTTGTCTACATGAAATTGATTAGGTATTTAAATCCTATAATAGGTTTGCCTAATGACAGATGCAGAATACAGAAAGTCCTATAGGCATGGTGTCTATATGAAGATGCAGAATTTTAGAAAAATAGTAATCCCTATGAACATGGTATCTACCCCTTGCATGCATAGTCCCCTACCCTTTTCCACTATTCGACCCCAAATATTTATTACAAGATTATTACAGACCGTAATGAATAAGAAAATATATATCAGAAATTAAAGATTCCAACCAAGGAGAGCCTAATTCAGACCCCAGGTCTGAAATATGAGATAAACCAACTTCCAAAGATCAGATCCCAAAGCCTTATCTTATCTGGGGTGTTTCAGAGATCCAAGGAGTTTCAGGAACTCCAGGCAGTGCTTACACCCCAAATATATTGCAGATTCAGATTATAGTGTAGTGTGAAAGGGCGAGCCCTCAAATGTCCAAGTTTAGAGGGAACTCAAGGTCCCAAAGCAAGGCTTAAAAGAGAGGGGCAGAACTTAAGATTCTAGGAATAGGTGTAAGTGCACAAGGGGAATTAGGGAATGCCAAGGCAGGCTGGTGGTCATGCCCAGCAATTAGGAGTGCTGGCACACCCCTGGCCAGCCTGTCAGCTAAAAATTAGAGAGTTAGGACCTATTGAAGGTCAGGTTTAGCCCTGGACAGCAACTTGGATGCTGCCAGGCTATACCTCAACTCAACACACCTAAGGGAATGGGGTATGGGAAATTGAAAGAGCCTAGGATCCAAAGGATCCAATTTTAATCCATGGACAATAACTTTGTGTATTGCCATGTCTTAAACCATAACTCAAGAACATAAAGGGGTATGGGGAATGGGATTCATTGCAGTAACAGATAGCAAGACATAAGCATACTATCATAGAAATTGAACTCTATAAAGCAGTAAAGTAGGCATGGACATAAAAACTTGTAAGTAAATACATTGGGGGTTGATGCTAGAATCAAAACTAGGACATAACAGTTTTAGGAAAGACAAATGAAAGCAGAAGTCTTGAGAAAGCCAAAGTGCAGAAAGTTTTAGAAGGGGTTGTGAGAATTAAGTGAAGCTCTGAAGTGTATTCCGTTAAGGTGAAAAGAAAAAGAGTCGAGTATTTATAGCTTGGAAAAACAGGTAGAGAGTAGGGGAAGAATCATAGTAATTTTGGAACTATGTATCAATTATAATCAATCAACATAAGAACTTCCTTTAATTAAGGAGTTCAAACTCAAACGGTAATGGACAACAATCAAGTTAAGGAAAGAGAATCAAGTAAACATCTTGTGTAAAGTAGGAAATTAGGGGTAAATACATAGGGGTTTAACTAAGGAAAGAAAATTTTAAAATATACGGTTAGCCCAAATAAGGAAAGAACATAGTAAATCAATTAGTACCTACTAAATCAAGGAATCAGGGATTCGACATTACCAATGAACCAAGTCAGAAAGAGAGGAAAGATTTTAACTTAAGGAAAATCAGTAGCGATCAATTAGACCTATTAAAAGGGATTCTGAATCAATCACAAGTTGGAAAGCCCTTTTACAGAAAGGTTCATCACATATAAAGAGCATGCAGACACGTTAAGTATGAAAGAAAAAATTGTCATGCCATCGTAAAATCAGTGGAAAATCGAGTAACAGAGTTTAGAAGAGTTTATCAAAAGGTCAGAATCATATGAAACTTCAAAATTGATCTAAAAGGGTTGGGGGTTTTGAAATAAGAACCCCAGTTTGGGCAAACCATAAAGCAAAGATGAGGGGGCCAGCAGTTGAATCGAAACATGTTCAGAGGTTTCTGAAACTGAAACTTCTAACATGCTTCTCGCAACAACATAACTCATAAATAGCATGTAAATACAAATAAAGCAACAAAGTAAAGAAACTAATTCGAAGCATGATAAGAAAAACTGATAAGAACAGTAGAAGGAAGCATGCTTAAGAAGATCCTTTTAGAAGAGGCTTTAAACAATGTTCAGTAGAAGGAAAAAATAGTAAGAGAACTTAAGAACACGATAGAAGAATACAGTAGGTGAAACACACCAGAACATGGTGGAAGAAAATAGTAGAACATAGTAGAAAAGCATACAAGGACATAGTGTAGAAAACACAATAGCAGGTCATACAAAAATGGAATATAGAAAGCACAGTATAGGAACATTACGTGGTAGAAGGAAAACATAAGAACACAGTAGAGGCAAATACATACAAAGGAAAAGCAGAAGACAGTCAGATAAACACTTACGCATTTTCAGAAAACCCTAGATGGTAAAAGAGGATTCGGAAAGTAATTTTTGAAAGAAAAGTTAGGGAAATCATTTGAACACTCAAGTAGAGCATAGATACACAACAGATCTAAAAGAAAAATCGGGAAAAACCTCGACGGGTTAGGGTTTCAGAAGAACCCTAGAAAAAACTTTGAAAAGGCCACCGATCTGAGTCGGAGAGGTCAGAATCAGGCTCAAAACACCATGGTATGCCGGAGCAAAGCCGGAGATGGTCGGAATCTTCGAATCGGTGAAGGTCTGAGTGAAGACCTTCGAGGTCTGGTCTCGAACCTTCGAGCATCAGGCATGCAAGAGCCGGAGTAGGTGAGTATAGGCTGTCCATGGCCTGAGAAGCCATGGACTCCGGTGAAAACACGGTGGAACAAGGTAGGAGGAGGCTAGGGTTCCGAAGGAACTTGAGAGAGTTTTGGGATTCAGAGGCGGCGTCGTTGTGCAAATGGGGTTAGGGTTAGAGGGGTTAGGGGATTAAAAAGGGAAAGGGCGAATCAGGGCCGTTGATCAAAACGATCAACGGCCAGGATTTAAAGAAAATCCGGACGGGTCTGAAGACGGGTTAAGGGGTCCGGTAAAAATAAGAATTGGGTCATCCGAATTTGGGTTTGAAATTGGGTCACTTTTAGGCTATAATTGAAATGTAATGGGGCTATAATTGAAATGAACTCGGGCTACATGTTAAATGGCCAGTTTTATCCCTTTTATTTATAAAAATAACAAAAATGATTTTAAAAACAAATTAAAAGTACTGAGCTAATTAGTAAATATAAACATTAATCTAAAAATGCTGAAAATGATTTTATGATTGCAAAATGCTATTAATTGTAATATAGGCCATGATTGCAATTTTATGTAATTTAGCTTAAACAATATCAAAAGAATTTGTAAAAATATGCAAAAATCACGTTAGTTATATTTTGGTGTAAATATGAGGATGGAAATACATTATTCACCAAAATGATAACTTCAAAAATAATTATTGGATTTTGTACTGTTAAAATAGACAATAAATTGGTTTTGAAAATCTTTAAAAATTTGGAAAAATACCAAAATACTTGGGCATGCTTATATATGCATATACATGCTATTTTGAAAGTATTTTGATTATATAAAATATATAAGAAAAAATTGGGTATCAACAGCTGCCCCTCTTTACCCGGGAAGAATGAAAGAGTTGACAGGTAAAGATAAGATAGCCAATTTTGATCAGAAGTGGCGATTTGAAAGGAGTTTTGACCGAGCTTTGGGTTTTTGAGCCGCCCACATATCCCTGGTCTTACAAGAATTAGGCCATATGTAGTTCCGGAACCATTGACGGAATATGCCGATGGAGATTTGAAACGGGCGAACGTGATGTTTAGATTGAGAGAGGTGGTAGAAGTCTGATAGGCTGCGGGAACTGGAGCGGGATCGCTCTTGTTGAGGTGGCTGTTGATAGCCGGTGTACCTGCAAATAAATAATACCAGCATACATTGTGCATAAATTTAAACGTGATGCAAATTCCCATTGGACCATGAATGTTGTCCTCGGACGGTTAGGATGACGTCCTCGAACCATGACGTCCTGAGCCATGAAGCGTATAATAAAGGATTCGCAGGCTATGAAATGATGTTCTCGGGCTATGAGAATGATGCCTCCGAACCATGATGCCTTTGAATAATGATATGCAAAAGATAAAATGGGGTCCTCAGGCCATGACATGGCGTTCTTGGGCTATGAAAATGGTGCCTTCGAACAATGACGCCTTTGGACAATTTGGCAATCTTTCAGCCCATGAAATGCAGAAGGTGACGATCTTTCAGCCGATGCAAGACGTAAATAAAAGGTGGCGATATTTTAGCCGATGCCAGAGAGATAAGGTGGTGATCTTTCAGCTGATGCAAGAAAATAAAGTGGCGATATTTCAGCCATGCAAGAAAATAAAGTGGCGATATTTCAGCCATGCAAGAAAATAAAGTGGCGATATTTCAGCCATGCAGGATGGAGACAAAGCTTAGTCTCGAAAGGCAGAAAGGTAGCCTTATGCAATGCAGGAAATGCAGATGGAGGTAGAGCATAACCTCGAAAGGCAGAAAGGTAGCATTATGCAAAATACAGGTGGAGACAGAGCTTAGTCTCGAAAGGCAGAAAGGTAGCCTTATGCAATGCAGAAAATGCAGATGGAGGTAGAGCTTAACCTCGGAAGGCAGAAAGGTAGCCTTATGCAATGCAGAGAAATGCAGATGGAGGTAGAGCTTAACCTCGGAAGGCAGAAAGGTAGCCTTGTGCAATGTAGAAGAATGCAGAATGGAGACAATGCTTAGTCTCGGAAGGCAGAAAGGTAGCCTTATGCAATGCAGAGAAATGCAGATGGAGGTAGAGCTTAACCTCGGAAGGCAGAAAGGTAGCCTTATGCAATGCAGAGAAATGCAGATGGAGGTAGAGCTTAACCCCGAAAGGCAGAAAGGTAGCCTTATGCAATGCAGAGAAATGCAGATGGAGATAATGCTTAGTCTCGAAAGGCAGAAAAGTAGCCTTATGCAAATGATGATGGAGGTAGAACTTAACCTCGGAAGGCAGAAAGGTAGCCTTATGCAAAAAATGCGGATGGAGACAGAGCTTAGTCTCGAAAGGCAGAAAAGTAGCCTTATGCAATGCAGATGAATGCAGAATGGAGACAATGCTTAGTCTCAGAAGGCAGAAAGGTAGCCTTATGCAAAAATGCGGATGGAGACAGAGCTTAGTCTCGAAAGGCAAAAAAGTAGCCTTATGCAATGCAGAGGAATGTAGAATGGAGACAATGCTTAGTCTCAGAAGGCAGAAAGGTAGCCTTATGCAGATGATGATGGACATAGAGCTTAACCTCGAAAGGAAGAAAGGTAGCCTTATGCAATGCAAGAATGTAAAAGGATGATTAGTAGTAAGATCTCTTAGCTGATAGCCGATTATGACAATATGACTGTTGGCGAGATTGTATACGGATAGCAATTGCGGGCAAGTGATAATTCTGAGAAGTTGTATTCTTGAGAGAGTATGCGTACATAAATATACCTGACGATATTGCAAGTCGAGTGCCTGCATCCAAAGAAAATCGTGAGTTCTGTGAGGGGAAAGGTTAGTTCGTCTTCCCCGGGCTCTTGACGTTGTGTGTCATTGGGGTAGCGTCGCTAAACAACAGCAATTCGGATAATAATTATGCATGATTTAGTAAATATAACGTATATAATCGAAAATAGTTTTCTTTAGATGAACCAACGACTGCGACGTGGTTCAAGACATTGCAACCTCTTTTTTTCCGGAATTTTGAGGGTCCTCCTCAAAATTCTGCCCTAGTTTGCTGAGCGGACATTTCTGACGGCTGGGCTGAATGACCAAAAACATCTTTGGAATTTTGAGGGTCCTCCTCAAAATTCTGCCCCAGTTTACTGGACTGGCACTTCTGGCGATGCATGAACTAAAATTAACTTCGGAATTTTGAGGGTCCTCTTCAAAATTCTGCCCCAGTTCCAATAACGGGGGAAGAATGGAATTTTTATTAAATTATGACCGAACCCATAGGGCTGCCTACGTATCCCCTCTTAAACGGGAATCACGTCAGGCGTAGTTCAAATTACATCGTTAAGGGAATTATAAGTGGTTACACATAATATTGTTTCACTGCATCTGAATTGATTGGCTTCGGCCAGACTTCTCCATCCATCTCTGCAAGAATAAGGGCTCCTCCAGTTCGAACCTGGTGAACCATGTACGAACCCTGCCAATTGGGAGAGAACTTCCCCTTGGCTTCATCTTAATGTGGGAAGATTTTCTTCAACACCAGCTGCCTCGGTGTAAACTTCCTTGGCTTAACCCTTTTGTTGAAGGATCTGGACATTCTGTTCTGATACAAATGACTGTGGTAAACCGCAATCATCCTTTTCCCATCTATAAGGACTAACTGCTCGTAGCGACTTTTTACCCATTCTGCATCATCCAATTCTACTTCTTGTATGATCCTTAAGGAAGGGATTTCTACCTCGGCGGGGATGACTACCATAAACCAGCATATAGGGATTTGCCCTGGTCGATGTGCGGACTGTAGTGCGGCATCCTAATAAGGCAAATGATAACTTCTCATGCCATTATTTGTGCCTTTCGACCATCTTCCTTAGTATCTTCTTGATATTTTTGTTGGTTGCTTCCACAACTCCATTCATCTGAGGCCTGTAGGCTGTAGAGTTCTTGTGTTTGATCTTGAAAGTTTCATACATTGCTTTCATCAAGTTGCTGTTAAGATTGGAACCATTATCGGTGATGATTGATTCCGAAACTCAGAAATGAAAAACAATGTGGTCGCGGACGAAACCCGCCACAACCTTCTTAGCGACCGCCTTGTATGATGTTGCTACGACCCATTTGGTAAAATAATCGATTGCCACTAGGATGAACCTGTGCCCATTTGATGCGGCAGGCTCGATAGGTCCGATAACATCCATTCCCCAAGCGGCGAATGGCCATAGTGAGCTTGTTGTAGTAAGCTCGTTTGGGGTGCCTTTATCATATCTGCATGTATCTGACAGCGATGGCATTTGAGAACATACTGGATACAGTCTGTTTCCATAGTCATCCAAAAATACCCTGCTCGGAGTATCTTCTTTGCTTGCATGCACCTCGTCCAATATCCTGGATGCTTCTTTTGCTTCGACACACCTTAGTAGACCCAAATCGGGAGTCCTCATGTACAGGATTCCTCCACTGTGAAAAAAGTTGCTGGATAGCCTACGAAGTGTACGCTTCTGAGTAGCGTTGGCAAGTCCTGGATATTCCACTGTTGTCAAGTACTCCTTGATGTCATGGAACCATGGTTTTCCATCCGCTTCTTCCTCAACGTGGGCACAATAAGCTGGCTGATCATGAATCTTTACTGGGATGGTATCAATGAAATTTGTATCTGGATGCTGGATCATGGACGATAAAGTAGCTAATGCATCAGTAAACTCGTTCTGGACTTTGGGGACGTGCTGAAATTCTATCTTTGTGAACCTTTTCCTCAACTCCTGTATATGATGCAAGTAGGGAAGTATCTTAGAGTTCTTGGTTGCCCATTCTCCTCGAACCTGATGTATGAGCAAGTCTGAATCCCCGATCACTAGCAACTCTTGAACGTTCATGTCAATGGCCATTTTGAGCCCCAAGATGCAGGCTTCATATTCGGCCATATTGTTGGTGCAAGGGAACCTGAGCATGGCGAATACCGGGTAGTGCTGGCCGGTTTCTGATACTAAGACTGCTCCTATGCCAACTCCTTTGAAATTTGCAGCTCCGTCGAAAAACAACCTCCAACCATCACAGGATTCTGCAATATCTTCTCCTATGAAAGATACCTCTTTATCGGTAAAATACGTTTTAGGGGTTTGTATTCTCCGTCCACGGGATTCTCGGCGAGATGGTCCGCCAAAGCTTTCCCTTTGATTGCTTTCTGGGTCACGTAAACAATGTCGAATTCACTTAGCAGGATCTGCCACTTGGCGAGCTTGCCAGTTGGCATGGGCTTCTGGAAGATATACTTTAGAGGGTCCATTCTGGATATGCGATAAGTAGTGTAAGCACAGAAGTAATGCCTCAACTTCTGCGCGACCCAAGTCAGAGCACAACAAGTGCATTCTAAAAAAGAATACCAGGCCTCGTACGGTGTGAACATCTTACTGAGATAGTAGATGACTTGCTCTTTTCTCCCTAATTTAATAATGTTGTCCTAGAACACAACCGAATGCTCTATTCGATACTGCAAGGTAAAGCAATAGGGGTGTTCCCGGCTCAGGCGGAACCAAGACCGGTGGCGTTGACAGGTATTCTTTAATTCTGTCAAAAGCTTTCTGACAATCATCAGTCCATTTGGTAGTAGCGTCCTTCTTCAAAATCTTGAAGATAGGTTCACAAATGACCGTGGATTGAGCTATGAACCGGCTGATATAGTTGAGTCTTCCCAAGAAACTCATCACGTCCTTCTTGTTCTTTGGCGGCGGCAATTCTTGGATAGCTTTGACCTTTGATGGATCCAATTCTATTCCTCGACGACTTACAATGAAACCCAATAATTTCCCAGCAGGAACCTCGAATGCACACTTGGCAGGATTCAGTTTCAGATTGTACCTCCTTAGTCTGTTGAAGAACTTTCTTAGATCTGCCATGTGATCCCTTCTTTCTTGGATTTGATGATGACATCATCCATATATACCTTGATCTCCTTATGTATCATGTCATGAAATATGGTAGTCATGGATCTCATGTAGGTGGCACCAGCGTTCTTCAAACCGAATGGCATCATTTTGTAACAGTACATTCCCCACGGCGTGATGAAAGCCGTTTTCTCTGCATCTTCCTCATCCATCCATATCTGATGATATCCAGCGAAACAATCTACAAAAGACTGCAACTCATGCTTGGTGCAGTTGTCGATAAGAATGTGTATGTTAGGCAAGGGGAAGTCGTCTTTGGGACTGGCCCGATTAAGATCCCGGTAGTCAACACAGACTCTAACTTTTCCATACTTTTTTTGGCACTGGCACAATGTTGGCTAACCATGTCGGATACTCTACTGCCCTGAGAACCTTGGCTTTGACTTGCTTGGTAACCTCTTCTTTGATTTTCAAACTCATGTCGGGTTTGAATTTCCTGAGCTTCTGCTTTACCGGCGGGCATGTCGGATTTGTTGGTAGTTTTTGAGCTACAATGGATGTGCTGAGACCAGTAATATCATCATATGACCAGGCGAATATGTCTTCATATTCCTTTAGGAACTCCATGTACTCTTTCTTTTCTGATGGTGACAGGTGAACACTGACGTACGTTTCTTTGACATTCTCTGTATCTCCCAGATTAATGACCTCAGTTTCATCCAAGTTAGCCTTAGGCCTATTTTCAAAATTTTCAACTCCCCTGACGACATCTTCTGGTATATCACATCCTCTTCTGAGTCCGTATCCGTTTGTTGCGTTGCCTCGTTGCAAGTCACAATCGTTGGTTCATCATCAAGGCAAGTAATAGTAATGTTGTGTAGAATAAAGTGAATGATAGGAAAATAATAAGAGTGAGATATATAATAAACTGAAATGCTTCGATTAAATTCATAATTGTTTTGAGTATCAGAGCTCTTTTCAGAATTAAAGACAATGCGGAAATAAAATCAGCTAGTAAAAAGTAAAATGTGATGCATGGTGCTTTTGTTTAGCCTTGCTACCCCGAAGCTTTCCGGGCCCTGGTGGTTCTGATTGACCAATTGCTGAGGCGCTCTCCTCGGTTCACAACTTGTATAAAAGGGCCTTCCTCCCCTTCCTCCTCGAAAATAACACTGCAATCCATATCATCATCCTCCAAGAACAGATTCTTCACGGCTGCCAATGCTTCATCTTCCTCCGACCTATATATAGTATCTGCCGGCTGGAAAGTTTGCTCCAGGTGAGTTATCGGATGCTCCAGTGGGTAGTAGGGACTGGGCCATGGTGGTGACCAATGATTGAACTCCTCCCAAGTGTACTCATACCCCAAACCAAATGTAGTGCCATGTTTCTTCAGCCTGATGTGTTTGGCAATTCCCTGGAGGTTTTTGCCGAGTCCCTTTCCAGGTTCGTATCCACACCAATTCAGGATACCTTCAATCTTGTTATCCCACCATTTATCTTTGTCTGCAACGTTGACTCTTTCAATGTGGTGGTATGTTTCTCCGCTTATTCTCCTTCTGCCTCCAATCATCGAGATGTTCTGGTGACTATATATGGGGTTGCTACCATCGCCATAAATGATCACCTCTTGGTGATTCTATTCGAACTTCACTGCCTGATGCAGGGTCGATGCTATAGCTCCAGCGGCATGGATCCATGGTCGTCCCAATAGCAAATTGTAGGATGCTGGGACATCTATCACTTGAAAGTCAATGTCGAACCAGGTTGGCCCCATTTGCAAGCATAGGTTGATCTCTCCGATAGTGGACCTTTGGGACCCATCGAAGGCTTTGACATTGATGGCCCCATCTTTGATCTCGTGCAGACTCTTTCCCAATGTTCTAAGAGTTATAAATGGACATATGTTGAGGCTGGATCCTCTATCGATCAAGACTCTAGTGATGAAGTAATCCTCGCATTGCACGGTGATGTGTAGGGCCATGTTGTGACTCAGTCCTTCCGGCGGCAGTTCATCTTCGTGGAAGGTGATTTTGTGGCTTTCCAGTATTTGTCCTACCATATTTGCCATTTCGCCCCCAGTTATGTTGCTGGGCACATAAGCTTCGCTCAATATTTTCATCAAGGCATTTTTGTGTGTGTCAAAGCTTTGTAGAAGAGCTAGGATGGAGATCTGTGCTGGTGTTTTGTTCAACTACTCAACGACCGAATGCTCCTTAGCTTGTATTTTCCTCCAAAGATCATCGGGACCGGTTTCAGTAGTCCGTCCCGAGGCTTGCTTATTGGACTCAGCTAGGTGCTCTGGAGTGTAAACCCTGCATGTTCTGGTCATACCCTGCACAACAATTGCTTCTCCCGTCTTGGTCTTTCCTTTCCTCCTTGCTTCAGCTGTATAATCCCATGGTATGACATTTGAGTGGAACGGTGTTACGTCTGACATTGCTATAGGAATGGGTACCCTTGGTGGTAACTCAACAACTTCAAAGAGTACAGGTGCCTTTGGAGCCCCAAACTCAACCTCAATTGGCCCAGCCACCTTCGCAGAAGAAGGTGCTTCAAATTCGAGAGGTATAGACATGTTTACTTCATCGTCCCTAGAGGGTTGGTTCTGTACAACAATCGGGTTAAGTGTGATTGCCGGTTTCTTTGGCTCATCATCCTCAGCAATCAATCCTATCGACCCCTTGGGGTCCTAATCATCTTCGATTTCGATCATGTGAATATCCCCACCTCCGTGATCAGGCAAAGGATTGTTGCGGACATTAGGAGCAGGCTCCTTTGCTACGATAACCTTATTATCAATCAGAGTTTGAATCTTATCTTTCAATGAGCGGCACTCACTAATGGTGTGACCTTTCATGCCGGAGTGGTACGCACAGGTTTTATTAGGGTTGACCCACTGGAAAGGATTTTCTGGAGTTATGGCAGGGATAGGGGAGACGTAACCAGTAGCTTTAAGTTTCTCATACAGCTGGTCAATTGACTCAGCGATGACTGTATATTGTCTGGGAGGTCTGCAGTTAAAATTTGGTCTGGGTCTAGGGAAATTTTGGCGAGTGGGAGGTGATTGGTAGTGAGGGGGTTGGGCATTATAATCTTGGTAAACAGGTGCAGGTTGAGAGTATCTGGGTAAAGTGGGTTGATATGCGGGAGGTGGAGATTATTGGTAAACGGGTGGTGGATTTTGGTAAGAGGGTGTGGGTGCTTGGTAATTCGAGATAGGCTGATATGTAAGTGGAGGTGATGGGTAAGTATGGTATTTTAGTGGTGATTTGGCTCACTGTGCGACCATCATGGCATTGACATCCTTCTTCTTGGACGTGCCACCAGACTGTAAAGCCTTGTTGGTGGCCTGCAATACTTCAAGATTAGTAACCATACCATTCTTAATGCCTTCCTCAATTCTTTCTCCCAGCTTGATGATATCGGAGAATTTCTGGCCCTCGATCAGCATCAACCTCTCATAATATTGTGGGTCCTGAGCCCGGACGAAGAATCTGTTCATCTGTTCTTCTTCTAAGGCCGACCTGACCTTATCAGCCTCTGATCTCCAACGAGTAGCATACTCGCGGAATGTCTCGGTAGGCTTCTTCTTCAGATTCTGGATGTAGAATACATCCGATGCATTCTCTATATTGAATCGGAACCTATCCATGAAATCCGATGCCATATCTACCCATCTTGTCCATTTCTTGGGGTCTTGACTGATGTACTAGGATAAAGCATCCCCCTTCAGGCTTCTCATGAAGAGTTTCATACGGATTTTCTCATTCCTTCTGACTCCAACCAGCTTATCACAATATGTCCTCAAATGGACTCTGGGATCTCCCGTGCCATCGAACATTTCTAACTTGGGACGTTTGTATCCCTCCAGAAGTTCAACATCTGGCTGAATGCAGAGGTTCTCATAATTCAGCCCCTTTATGCCTTTGTTTCCTTCCATGCCCTGGACCCGGCTAGTCAACTTCTTGAGTTCTGCTGCCAAGTTTCTGATAAGAGAGTCCTTGTCATCAGACTCAGGTGCACTTGAGATTGGTTGAGTGTAGTGGGGTATGGTAATCTACGTAGATGGGAGTGTTGTGGGGGTAGTCGTTTGTGGTGTTCAGTGGTTCAGGAATGAGTAGTGGAGTGTGGCATATTTTGCAGTGTTTAGCATGAGTGGGTTGCATCTGTGGTTGTGGGGTGTTCTGTGGAGGTGCGGGATTTTGAGCATTTGGAAAGTTGACATCAGGAGCGGTGAGAGTGAATGATAAATTTGCCAAGTTCCGAACTTGATCCAGTTCTTCTTGGAACTTCAACAGTTTCTGCTCAAGTTGGGCAGCAATTTCCTTAGTGACCGGGGTACCCTGAGGAATCTCAATTCTTTCAATTTCCTTTCTGGCGCTTGAATCTCCCATTCTACCTTTGTTCTTATTCCGGATAGGACTCGGAGGAGGAGGAGAAGGAGGTGGAGGGCCTTGGATCTCGTACTGTATGATGATGGTGGAAGAATGCACGAACTAACCTTTGGGGAGGGGAATAAAAATAAAGAAAAACAAAAGGGTAACAAGTTAGTGAGGGTTATGAGAAGAAAATGTTGCAATATTTAACCATACTGTGTAAGAATATAAATTGCGTCCTAATTTGGGTGCCTTGTTGTGCCCGAGGTAAGCCTAACGACAAATTAATTTGGAGAACTTATAATACTAAATGCCTCATTTTATTGATAAAAATAAGACGAATTCACCACGATGCTAAATAACAGAAAATAAAATGTCACTAGTGGCCATTGGCCTTATTACATCATTAAAAGCAAAATAAAAGACTCCTAACTACTTGGTCCCAGACGCGCCTTCCCCAGATTCAGTATCTTTATCCCCCTCGAACAGCTTCACCAGCTCGCGCAGTCCTAGCAGCAGATAAGCTTGGGCCAAATGTCCGGCTGCATTCCCATTAGCATTTCGACAATCTTCAATCCTCTTGAGGAACTTTCCTTCTAGCTCTACTAGACCTCGCTCCAAATACCCTAGTCGCTTGTTAGCACTGACCGCCATATCCTTCCATTCCTCGATCAACTTCTGATGGGCTTTTTGTATTTCCCAATGCTCACTTTCACATTCTCGAATCCTCTTGTGCAGTTGATTGTACTTAACCCATGCTTCAGCTTTCTCGTCGATGATTCTGTGTCCGTGAATGAACCCGGGCTGATCCATACCATTGTGATTATCTTCCAAGCAACCCGAATAGTGCGGCATGCAACCAGCATGATACCTGTCTGGCTCAATAGATTCTTTCCCCAAAACGAGCTTGCAATGCCACATGTGTTGAGCTTGGCATTTGTGAGGGCTATCATCGTCCTGGAAATCAGCCCTAAAGTGACTCATTTTGTCGACCCTTGGTATGATTTGCTTTCTTCCCGCCTGCCTCATGGCTCGAAGGGGAACGTAGGGATAAGTTCCTCTTAGACCAATGAGTATGAGAAATGGTGCGTCTCGGGATCGAACAATGAATTCTTCCGTAGGGAACCATTCAACCATCCACTGTACCTGGTTTTCTTTTAGATTCTTAAATAGCTCCACCCACCTTCCAGTGTCCTCTGGCTGAGCGAACATGTTAGGCATATAATTCATACGCCATGGCTGGTGGAAGGCAATGTGATCATCCCAGTCTCTGCGTAAGATCTCTTGTCGGTATTCTCCTTTCTGGAGGTGCTCCATGAGCCAGAGCTGAAGTAATAAATTGCATCCCTCAAAATGACTGGCCTTTCGCTGACAGTTGTCCAGAGCCCGGTATATCTCAGCAACAATCATGGGCACTATGCTGAAAGGCTGTCCGCCGATTCCTTCCATCAGAGTCTTGGTTACCATGGCCAATCTAGGTGTGGATCCTAGCCTTCTTCATAGGGAACACTATCATCCCCAGGAAACAAAACATGAATACGAAGACCCTTCTGTGAATATGCCCCAGTGAGGTGAGGGCAAATTCATCTGAGTAGGTGCGGTATGACTTGTTATGGCCGTACCTCTCGTATAGATAGTCGAATGGGATGTAGGAGTCTTTCAAACAGGTCATGTCTGGGTTCTTCTTCAGTCCTATCATCTTAAGGAAACCCCTACCCTTGCGATTCTCTGGCATTAGCAAACCCGGAGTTTTCCAAGGAATACCAGCTAAGCCTCCTATTTCTTCGAGCAAAGGAGTCATTTCAAGGTTCCCGAAGTAGAACACAGACCTGTCACTATCCCAGAACAGAGTTGCAGCCTCTATGATTTTGTTGTCAAGCTAAATTTCTAGAAGAGAAGGCAGATTCCCTAAGTATTTGCGGACGAGTGTCTGATCACTGGAGTGGAGATCTTCCCACCAGTTTAGCAGTCTTGGATGAATGTTGGTTACCATGCCAAATCTGGGGACTTCGTGCCTCATTTTTCTGCAAAACAGAGTGTTAGACCCTTACCCTGTCAGACTCGACTATTTAAACCAATAATTAGCATAAAAAACATTTAGTTCTCCAAATAAATGCACAGAACATGTAGGTGTCCGTTTGGGTTTTAGGGAAACCCGATGGACTTTGGACAAGTCTATCTTAATGAGTCATTATGTGGATAACATAACTGACTTGGCTAGGTTTGACCATGATGCATGCACAGTTAGACAGAGTAAGGTTTCTATTCGGGTATTAGACAGGTACCCTTAAGCGGACAACTCAAGAGGGAAAGGCACAGAACCGTCGACTGCACCGCTGATCGACTGGTTTTACCGCAAATATGCCTTTGTCGAATTTAAAGGGTGATAATGTTGGAAGAGCGCAACTACTCATTATAAGCGTTGCTATGGTATTGGTTTGGCACGAGTGGAATATGATGTTGAAGATGCAGTTTACAAGAATGAAACAAATTGACATGTATTTTCACGTTCATAAGATGATTACAATAATTGCAGTAATTACAACAACATTGAAATAAAGCAGTAAAGGAAAGTAGCTAAAGGAAAGAAAAGACATGAAAAGCCAAGTCAGTTTCGTAGTGAAAGAATAAAAGACAGTAAATAAAGCAATTAATGAGGTAATAAAGTCACAAGCAACATGCAATGGTAAAAGCCTAAAGAAAATCCCCAGCAGATTCGCCATGCTGTCAACGCCCCTTTTTCTCTAACCGTGGGGTCAGAAATCGGGTATACGACATTGGGAGGACAACTCTATTCCCTTTTGAGAATTGGGTTTAGAAGTTGAAGAGTCACCACCTAATGATTATAGTGCATTAGGACACTTTAAGAAGGGTTCGAGATGAAGAGACCAGAGATTAGGGTAAGGGCTAGAAATTATCCCGAGGGGAAGGTGTGAGGCACCCCTCAAGATCCACTAGTGTGGTTCCCGGCCATGTTACAATTGTGACTTTACAAGTAAACAATCAAGGTTCAAATAAGGACTCGCATATAACATTGCAATTAGGTTGAAAACTTTTGAAAGTATATAGAGAGGGCAGAAATAAAAAAAAAGAGTTTTGAATAATTTTACAAGAAAAGATGAAAGCAAATAAAGGAAGGAGGGTCCTAAGTTTATAATTAATATGGATCACTTCAATGCAATACCCAACGATCACTCCTCAGAAGAGGGGTCGTACGTGATATTAGCGCACTGGTCATCATATCCATATTCTACCCTTCCCACCCATTAAGGTATTAAAGCGCGAAATGGTATCGTTACTTATTGCATGCTATTACCCGTCCCAATCCTATCAGTCATGGAGGCATATGGGACTACTAATCCTAAAGGGGAGGGAGTTGGGGCTTTTGCTGAGTTTTCAAAAGGATAAAAATCTAGGCGACAAGCAATAACAAATAATAGTTAAAAGGGAAACAAAAACAGTTAAGGCTCAAGTCGGCCTCCTCATTCAAAGTAGCAGATTATTTAGCATGACTTACAAATACTGGTTTGGTTTGTATTAAATTTAACGTAGGAAGGGTGGCTAATTTAACACATATTTTCATACAAGAAGTCCGAATTAGGCCTGCCAGCTGGTTGTAATTATCAAAACTTATGCAACTATAAAATTTTACCCTAAGGCTTGCCTAGGTGTTAAACAGAACCTACAGGCATGATATCTATTAGTTTCAGAAATAAAGAAGTAAACTGATTGCAGGAAAAGAATTGTCAATCACAGGGACATAAGATCTGCAGGCGTTAAAACATTACTGCTACTGATTTTAGGCTTATAAGCGAGTTGACAATTCAGGTTTAGTTAACAGCTCCTATAGACATGCTTTCTAGGTGTCACTGATTTGAACACTATTATTGCTTATGCAGGAATCCTATAGGCAGGTTGTCTACATGCAATTGATTAGGTATTTAAATCCTATAATAGGTTTGCCTAATGACAGATACAGAATGCAGAAAGTCCTATAGGCATGGTGTCTATATAAAGATGCAGAATTTTAGAAAAATAGTAATCCCTATGAACATGGTATCTACCCCTTGCATGCATAGTCCCCTACCCTTTTCCACTAGCGGACCCCAAATATTTATTACAAGATTATTACAAACCGTAATGAATAAGAAAATATATATCAGAAATTAAAGATTCCAACCAAGGAGAGCCTAATTCAGACCCCAGGTCTGAAATATGAGATAAACCAACTTCCAAAGATCAGATCCCAAAGCCTTCTCTTATCTGGGGTGTTTCAGAGATCCAAGGAGTTTCAGGAACTCCAGGCAGTGCTTACACCCCAAATATATTGCAGATTCAGATTATAGTGCAGTGTGAAAGGGCGAGCCCTCAAATGTCCAAGTTCAGAGGGAACTCAAGGTCCCAAAGCAAGGCTCAAAAAAGAGGGGCAGAACTTAAGATTCTAGGAATAGGTGTAAGTGCACAAGGGGAATTAGGGAATGCCAAGGCAGGCTGGTGGTCATGCCCATCAATTAGGAGTGCTGGCACACCCCTGGCTTGCCTGTCAGCTAAAAATTAGAGAGCTAGGACCTATTGAAGGTCAGGTTTAGCCCTGGACAGCAACTTGGATGCTGCCAGACTATACCTCAACTCAACACACCTAAGGGAATGGGGTATGGGAAATTGAAAGAGCCTAGGATTCAAAGGATCCAATTTTAATCCATGGACAATAACTTTGTGTATTGCCATGTATTAAACCACAGCTCAAGAACATAAAGGGGTATTGGAAATGGGATTCATTGCAGTAACAGATAGCAAGACATAAGTATACTATCATAGAAATTGAACTCTATAAAGCAGTAAAGTAGGCATGGACATAAAAACTTGTAAGTAAACACATTGGGGGTTGATGCTAGAATCAAAACTAGGACATACCAGTTTTAGGAAAAACAAATGAAAGCAGAAGTCTTGAGAAAGCCAAAGTACAGAAAGTTTTAGAAGGGGTTGTGAGAATTAAGTGAAGTTCTGAAGTGTATTCTGTTAAGGTGAAAAGAAAAAGAGTCGAGTATTTATAGCTTGGAAAAACAGGTAGAGAGTAAGGGAAGAATCATAGTAATTTTGGAACTATGTATCAATTATAATCAATCAACATAAGAACTTCCTTTAATTAAGGAGTTCAAACTCAAACGGTAATGGACAACAATCAAGTTAAGAAAAGAGAATCAAGTAAACATCTTGTGTAAAGTAGGAAATTAGGGGTAAATACATAGGGGTTTAACTAAGGAAAGAAAATTTTAAAATATACGGTTAGACCAAATAAGGAAAGAACATAGTAAATCAATTAGTACCTAGTAAATCAAGGAATCAGGGATTCGACATTACCAATGAATCAAGTCAGAAAGAGAGGAAAGATTTTAACTTAAGGAAAATCAGTAGCGATCAATTAGACCTATTAAAAGGGATTCTGAATCAATCACAAGTTGGAAAGCCCTTTTACAGAAAGGTTCATCACATATAAAGAGCATGCAGACACGTTAAGTATGAAAGAAAAAATTGTCATGCCATCGTAAAATCAGTGGAAAATCGAGTAACAGAGTTTAGAAGAGTTTATCAAAAGGTCAGAATCATATGAAACTTCAAAATTGATCTAAAGGCTTGAAATGTTGCCGGCGCATTTGTTAATCTAAATGGCATAACGGTGAATTCCCACAACCCATGGTGAGTTTTAAATGTTGTTTTATGCTCATGACCAACCCTCATCCGGATTTGGTGATACTCGGATCTCAAATCTACTTTAGAAAAGAGTTTGGCTCCATTCAGTTCATCGAGAAGATCCTCAACTACTAGAATTGGGTATTTATTTTTGGTTGTAATGTCATTAGGCTTGTGGTAGTCTACACACAATCTCCATATTGAGTCCTTATTTTTAACTAAAATAATCGGAGAAGCAAATGACGAACTGTTTGTAGTTACTGTTTTGGCTTCCAACATCTCTTTAATGATTAGTTCAATAGCATTTTTCTGCTCAAAAGAATACCTGTAAGGCCTTTAATTCACTAGTTTTGAACATGGGAATTGGGATAATCTCGATTGTATGGTCACAAGGGCGAGCTGGGGGCAGAGTAGTGGGCTCATCAAAGATGAAATTAAACTACCCCAACATTTGTTCGACTTGGGCTGGAATAACTTCCATGTTTGCTGCTCCTGAATCCAATTGAAAGGTCTGAGCTACCTAATGGCATCTACCTTTACACAACATTCTGGCAATCAATTGTGAGTCATGTTGGCTCAAACCCGACGAGTCTTGGTACCCCACAATTGTGACCATCCTATTACCTCTCGTAAATGTCACACTATGAGGCCTAGTGTGTAACACTATGGGATCTACAAGGTCGATCCAATCCATTCCCAAAAGCAAGTCACAACCTCCTACTTTCATTAGTCTAAATTCATATTCAAATCCTTCATCTTGCATTTGCCAGCATACTTTTTACAAATGGCCTTGCTTAGAATCACTTCACCATTAGCTACTCTAACTCTCATGGGCCTGCTGAGTGGCACCACATTTAATTGTAGCATTGCTGCCAATTGAGGATCTATGAAGCTATGAGTTGCCCTACAATCCACCACAATGACAATGAGCTCATTTTGAATAAGCACTGAAATTTTGATATTGGTTTGATATTGTGGTCTACTGGTACCTTGGTCTAGGTGGAAAAGTAATTCTCGGCACAATTGTGGAATTTTTTGTGGGCTACTGGTACCTTTGGGCTAGGTGGAAAAGTAATTCTGGGCACAGTTGTGGAATTTTTTGTTGGCTGAAGGTTTCTACATGTAGCTGAAAGTGTTATCTCATGGAGTTTATCCATCTCAACCGCATCCATCTTTTTTTGGGGGTTCGATGCTCTAACACTTGGTTCAAGGTCAGGTTTTAAACCACCAACAAAACAATAAACAAAGTAGGCTTCATTGAGTGCAGGATTAACTAGCATCATGTAAAAGCGTAGTTCCTCAAACTTGTTAAAGTAGCTATCCACATCATTTCACTGTTGAAGTCTATTAAATTCGACGACTATGTCCATGAGGTCTAATATTACCATAACGACGACAAACGTCCATGCAGAATTTTTCCCACAAAATATTCCCTCCATTTTCCATCAAATAGACATCAAACTGAATGTCCATCTTTTCCTTAATGTGAATAGCCACATAGCCCATTTTTTCCTCAATTGGTACATGGTATAACTCGAAAAACATTTCACAGAGCCTAATCCATCCTCAAGGATTATTACCATCAAATTCTAGAAAGGGCAATTTAACCTTAGGTCCCCTGGTGAAACAGTTTGTGTCTGTTGGGGTCAATGAGTTGTTTTGATTAATGGGTCGAATATAAGGTTGTGACATTGACTGGGTGTTGGGTTGTAAAAATGAATTATTCAAAATTGCTTGGTATGCCAGTGGTGGGAGGTAAGTTGTGGGCATATATGGTCTTTGAAAGTTGTTAAGGTTAACTTAGATACTGGGATATGAGGTTGTCATTCTCACTGGTAACACTGTGTGAGAAGATGTTAGAGGATATTGAGGAAAAATTAGTTATTGTGGCTGGTAAGGTAAGGGAAACAAGTGCATGTGGGTATATTGAAGAAGGTAGATATTGGGTTTTGGGTAAGGTTAATGGACTGTTTATCGGATTGAAGGGAGCTACAGTTAAAGACATACCCCTACCTCCCGTAGAAGGAATCAGTGTTTCCAGATATTGAGCTGTTCTGTAGCTTCCTCCCACCGACGATTCACCTCTGGAGTTGAATAATCCTCCCATTGCTAGAGCAGCCACCGATCTACCATACATTACAGAGTCTAACCTTCTTTCCGACTCAATATGACTGAATAACACATCCAAATGACGGGTGTTTTCTTCTTGATGTTGAACAGCTTCACCACTCAACCGAGCTTGAGTTTGTTCTAGCTGTTCTAATGGTTTTTGAGACTCATTCATATAAACTTGTAATTGTAGCTCTATCTTTTTCCAACCGTCGTCAGGAGCCTTGCCTTTATCTGCCATTTTTACTTAGAATCCAAGGAAAGCCTTGCTCTGGATATCAATTGTAGCAAAATAACTACTAAAAGAAAAGTAGTAAATGCAGTAAAATAAAGGAAAAATTGGATTTGATTTCATAAAAGATGATGTTACACTAATTTTGCTGTATTAGATATACTTGGGAGCTACAGCTGTGACCTTGTATTAAACCAATTAGTGAAAAACAACTTAGCATTATTCCTTAACGTTACAAAATACTAGCCCTAGGGCAGATGTCATTGTCTGGATAGACCACCACCTTTTAGGAAATTCTAAAAAGATCCTAAGCTAGTGGACTACTACTGCAATAAGGAAACTATCCTAGATTGAGTTGAACCCAAAGAAACTAATTAGTTATTTAATTAATAGGCCCAATTCTTTAACCCAACTGACCTTGATCCGCTACAATCTCACAATCAAACTTCACACTTCGGGTTTGAAAGTTGCAAACTTCTTTTTTTGACTAACAGGGATCATATTATATATATCACATAATAGTAGGGATAACATTGTTCATAGTGCCTGGTGGGGCATTACCTACTTGGCTATTACAAACTAACATGTCTCTAAGGACATTTTTGTTTCCAAATGCTACTAGTCTAGAGCAAACATCTTTGTTAACGAGCCTAACTACATAAGTCTTGCATTCATAGTCTGATTTTAAGACATTGGTTACAAAATCAGGATCATAATAGATAACATTGAGATCCCTGTTGTTGTTGCCAGTCAGTGTTTTTTAGCCAGCATGTGTGCCGGCTTGTTGGCCTCCCTGAATGTGTGCTGTATTCCTTGAGCCTTCATCTACCTCATTAACAACTTGCACTCATGAATAATGTCATTTAGTATTACCATTCCATTATCCAAACAGTTAATTACATCGGTTGAATCTGTTTCCACTTCTAAATTTGTGAATCCTTGTTTAATGGCAATCTGTAGGCCAGTCTTCAAGGCCATTAATTTTGCATGAAGCAATGTTGTTCCTGGGATGTTTCCATGGAAGCCAACTATCCATTGGCCATTGCTGTCTCTGAACACTCCACTAAATCCACAATGCGATTGGGCTTCATTGAAGGAACCATCAATATTAAGCTTAATGAGTCCTCTAAGGGGTTTACTCCATATAATATTTATTGGTATTTTTTCCAGCGTAATATTTTCTTTTTCCGTTAAAAGCTTATACTCAACTGTTAAATTAATCGCACTTTTGAGGCTAGCTGTGTGCATATAGTTGTTGTATAAATTGATGTTTCTGTTAATCCAAATTATCCACATAACAAAGGGAAATAAGTCTTGCCAAGTGATAGTAAGATTTTTAAAAGTAGAGTTATAGTCACGTATATGTGTTAACCAACTATTGACACCATTCCAACTTTTAGGATCAATTCCTAAGAGGGACCACAATTGTTTCACTACCATACATTCCAAAAAGACATGTCTAATAGTTTCCCTATGGGTTTTGCAAGTAGAATATATAGGATCAATGTTTATTCCAATATGGTGTAAGAAGCTTCTTGTTGGGAGTCTATCATGGTAGCATTTCCAAAATAGAAATTTTAACTTGTTAGGGCACTTAACGTCCCAAATTCACGTAAAATCCTTGTAGCACTCCATTTGGTTACCTAAGAGGGAGTCATGATTTGCTAGTGAATAGACCATTAGTGTTTAACGACTAAACAGGAGTATCATAGAATTTGGTAGTAGGGTATGTAGCATTTATTTTCTTAATAATACCTGATTTGAGTATCATTGAGAGCTTAGATAACTCCCATGTGTTTTGCTTCCATATATTCTTTATGGTTAGGGTGTCATCTTGCAGGGTAAGGGGACCCTGAATATAGTGACGGAGTGTGTGACATTGGGAGATCCAATGACTATTCCACATGCTCAAGGTTGAGGGCTTATGAGGCAACCATGTAATCCCTTTGCTACATACTTCCCAGCCTAGTACAATACTGTTCCAGATAAAGGAGTTATATTTCGAGGCTTTCTTAGTACTATAGAGGCTTAAGATTATTTTTCCGCAGGGTGAATGGGTATTGTTAAGGAGTCTCCAAGTGAGACTAGCCAGGCTTACTAGGTTTTTCTTTTTTGCAGCATGTTGACCTAGCCCACCATCCTTCTTGTTTTGTGTGATAATGTCCCATTTTATGAGATGGAGTTTTTTTGAGGTGTCATTAGTACCCCATATAAAATCTCGTTGAATCTTATCAATTTTACTAAAAATCTTAGCCAGTAGAAGAGTGTACTACATTAAGTGACTTGGAAGGGAGTTTAAACAAGAGGTTGCCAAAGTACATCTACCTGCCATGCTTAGTAAATTGGATTTTCAAGTACTTAATCTAGAGATCATATTATCGAGGAAAAATTGGAAGTCCTTAGCCCTGGGTTTAGAGCTAGTAATAGGAAAACCTAAGTATTTCCCGAATGAATAACTAATTTTGATATTAAGGACTTGAGAGAGGATAGCTTGTGTAGTCTTAGGGCATTGTTTGGAGATAATAATTTTGGACTTTATCTTATTGATGGATTGTCCTGATAGATAAAAAAAAGAGTTAAGGCAGTTTTTAATGGATTCTATTGATTTTTCATTAATTTGTGCCATTAAGGTTAGATCATCTGCAAAAAAGAGATGAGATATTTGGTGCTTTTTGTTGCCAATAGTAATGGGGTCCCAACAACCTAGATCAACTTTATGGTTAATTAGGATGGAGAGCATCTCCATGCAGAGAATAAATAAATACGGAGATATATGGTCGCCTTGTCTAATGCCTCTACTTGGTGAAAAATAACTAGTTCTAGTGCCATTAACTAAGATGAGTATTCTACTAGATGAGAGACAATTCATTATGAGCTTAGTAATATCTGGTGGAAATTTGAAAAATCTCAAGGTTCTATAGACAAAGAACCATTCAAAATGATCGAAAGCTTTTTCCAAATTAATTTTCAAAATCATGTTGTGCTTTTTACCACGATACTTGTTCATTTTAAGAATTATTTTTTAAATAATAATAGCATTGTCATAAACTTTCCTATTTTTTAAGAAGCTAGTTTGGAATAAGCTAATTATGTTGTTCAAGAAGGGTTTCAGCCTAATTGAAATGATCTTAGTAATGATTTTATAGATAGTGTTGCATAGGCCTATAAGTCTAAAGTTCTTTAAATTATTAGCATTAGGAATCTTAGGAATTAGGCACAACAAAGTATCATTAATATTTCCCGAAATAGTACCAGTCTTAAAAATCTCTTGACAAAGACTAGTAACAGAATTACCAACAATATTCCAATATTTTTGAAAAAAAGGGGTGAAGTCCATCAGGCCGGGTGCCTTATAAGGCTTAAAAGAAAAACAAGCTTTTATGATTTCAGAATTTGTAACGAGGGCATCTAGGGAAGATAAGTCTAGATTAATAAAACATCTAGGATCATCCTTAATATGTCTCCAGTTGCTGCTGTTATGAGAAGTTGTGAAAGCTTTTTCAAAGTAGTCTTTTGTGTGATTAATAATATCCTGGTCATTTTTGAAGAAAATAATTTTATTGATTCTTTTCCTATTGGTTGCCACGATATGAAAGAATTTAGTATTAGCATCTCCCTCGTTTAACCAGTGGATTCTAGAGCGAAGCTTCTAGTAATCCTCCTCAATTCGAAGAATGTTATTATAGCCCTGAATTAGCGAAAATTCTAAGGATTGAAGAAAGGTACTATAAAAGTAGGATGGTGAATTTTGGATTCCTTTAAGTCTTGCAAGAATGCGACTCTTATTTTTAAAAAATTTCCCAAAGGTATTATTTTTCCAATTAATGACAGTATATTTAAAGGTGGACAAAGCTTGGTTATAAGAATTGATACTCTAGGTGCTACTAACGATTGTTTTAAAGTGAGGGTGGTTGCACCAGAATGGTTCCAAGCGGAATGGTTTGTCTAAGGAATGACACTTTTTAGGGATAAGGTTAATGAGAAGTGGATTATGATCAGAATGGGTCTTGGGTAGATGAGTAATAGAGGCGTTTGGAAAACATTGGATCCATTCATCATTACCAAAAGTTTTATCTAAGCATTCCAGGATTAGGCTATTGTTACTAAACCTACGATTAGACCAAGTATACTTGCATCCTTTATAACCTATATCTTGTAATTTACAGTAGTTTATGTTATTCCAAAACTTGTAGGCACGTCTACGATTAAGGAGTCTCCCGCCTATTTTATCATTATCACTAAACACATCGTTAAAATCACCTCCTACTAGCCATGGGCCATTGTGGCAATCAACTATATTTTTAAGGTTGTTCCACATATGATCTCTATCTACAGTATTAGTACTAGCATATATAGAGGAAAATAGCCATTTAAAATTGGTAGGTCGTACCTCAATAGTTGCAAGAATTTCATGGTTCCTACGCACGACATTGTGGACATTCACTTTGGTGTGATCCCAAGGAATCACCATGCCCCTAGTTTGTCCATTTGCTGGTACCTCAATTAGTTCAGAAAAGCCAAACTCGTTTAGTAGTGAAGCATGAGTTTGCATTTTAGTCTCGACCAGGGTTACCATGCATGGCCTGTGGGTATCCACAAGATCCCTAAAGTTCCTTCTAAAATCTTCATTATTCTCTTCTCTAATATTCCATATTATGAAATTAGTGGGGTTAAACATGTCAACATTTGGGGTTGGGTTGTGACCATTCTCCAGTATTTCCCTGGTAGGGTTTGAGTTCCCCCTCAGTGATGGTACAAGGATCATTGCCCTGTTCCCCACCATTGGATCATGTGGTGGACATATGTCCATTGAACACTTGTATAGATTCCGAGGACAAGAGAGGATATGCTTCTTCTCTTGATTATCTTTGAATAGGAAAACCTTTACCTCGTTTAGGTTTCCCAAATCCATTACTAATTCTCCTATCAAATCTATTAGATCTATCATTTCCTCTTCCATGGGGTTTTCTACGTTTGGAGCTACTGGGGGGTTGAGATTGATGTTTTCCACTGGGACTTGCATGTTGGGGTTCTGTGTTTGTTGAAATTGTTGTGGTACATCCCACTACATTAATATTGGGTTCACAACAGTTAGGGCTTCCGGGGGAAAAAGGGTAGGTCTAGGCCTAAGTTCTGGGGTAGGATTGGAACAGGGTTGAAATGAGGGGGTAGGTTCCATTGGGCTCTCATTTCTTGGACTAGATTTGGGTTCATTGCTGGGGCTAAGGGTTGTAAGATGTTGTTCACCCAGACATGGTTCATATAGTTGTTCATGGCAAGGTGAAGACCCTCTAACACTAGTTGAGCTAAGTAGTGTGGTTTTTGAATCAATATGACACTCTCCTGCCCATTGATTGTGACATTGAACATCATACCTCTCCCCATTAGACCTATCTCTATCTAGGACAGTGGATGATGGTCTTGAGGTAGCGATGGTTGAACATAGATTATTGGGTTGTTTGGGAGTTGATTTAGTAGAGGTGGTAGGTTTGCCATGTTCAGTGGCCTTGGTGGACGAAGGAGTTGTATAAGTCTGTATCTCCTTCTGTTGTTCAATGGAAGCCTTGACATATTTTTGAGCTTGGTCTTCACTTAAATTGGAGGCGGTAGAAGGGTAGGTTATAATTGCATCTACATGCATGCAATCTGAATTGGTTAGCGTAGGAGATATAGAAGAAGATTTTGGAGTGGATTTTGCATGGCAAGGTTTTGCCACTTGTCGTATCCTATCCTCCATTTGTTCATTTAGAGACATTTCAGTAGACAAGTGTGGGTTGGCATTTGTATGCTTTTTGTTTTTAGTGGTTATCTCATTAGTCGAAATATAATCAGTATTGTTGGGGTCATTAGTAAGATGACTTGGATAATTGTTACTAAAAGACATGTTAGGGTCTAGGTTAATGGGATTAGTAGGTGTATTATTACTAGTAGCACTCTTAGATGTGTCTAGATTACAAGTGGACTGCTGCATGTCAAGTTTATTGAATAATAAAGTATTATTATTAGGAGGGTTAGCATCCAAAATAGTGTGCTCATTGCACAACTTTGAGAAGCTGTTTTCCAGTTGGAAACCAGCTGTATTATCGTCCAACATGGCTTTGGTGGAATTGACCATATGAGTATGATACTTAATACCCTTGTTTAAAGACAAGGTATTGGGATGCTTATTGACAAATTTAAACTTTTAAGTATTGATATACTTACCTGTTGAAGCATTGAATAATTTAACGTCAATACCCGCCTCCATAGATGTCTCCATCCCCGCATTTGAAATTTTCCTAACTGACCTTCTTGGTTTCTGAAAAGATACGATGTGCCAGTTATCCTCATTGCTTGATTTATTAGAACTTTGAGTGTCTTGAACTTGGACAGATCTTTCTTTAATGTTCTCCCTCTGGGACTGTGAGTTTAATACCATAGAACATTGGCCTACTGTATGTCCTATTGAACCAAAATTCTTGCACAAAATCTTGTTTCCTTCATATTCAATTATTTGTTTGTGTTCTTCGATAAAAATGAACTTAGCCACTGGTTTGTTCATTGGCAATTCTATACAAAGCCTAGCATATCGCCCTCTCAATGTGGAGGATGTACATGCATCAATTTTTAAGAGTCTCCCAATAGAGTTACCAATTTTTTGAAGAATGATCCCATCGTAGAATTCAGTGGGCAAATTTGGTAGCCGGATCCAGATAGCTGTGCATATTTGTTTAGCATTGGATGCTATAAAATTTGGTTCCCACCTTTGGCAAGATAGGAAGTGACCAAAGATAAACCATGGTCAATTTTGTAGGACTAGATTCATGCTATCTTGGTTTTGAAATTTTGCAATATAGTAGTCTGATCCCAAATAGATTAGGGGAAAGTTTTCATTTACTTTCCACATATCCTGGACCTTTTTTTAAGGGTTGGTGAAGAGTTCATTTGCCTTGTAATTTAATGATTATGGAATATTTCCAACGCATATATATTCGTACCTTATCCTCTTGTGAAAGGGTGATTTTTTCTTTCCCAGTTGTATTGACTTCCGAGTGCCTTGGTGAGGAGTAAGTATCAATACCATTGGGTAGGGGGACGGTGGATTCAAATATGATATCCATCTCTTCCGTTCTCTTAAGTAACTTGTCTTTAAACGTGTTTTATTGATATCCAGAATTTTTGGTGCTATCATTGATGGTAATGTCGGGTGGTTTGGGGGGAATAAGGATCATTTCTGTATCTGTATCTAGTTCACCTGAAGTTAGTTCTGACGGAATCTAACTTTAAGGTCAAATTTTGTTTTGATAGTTCTAACTTAAAACCTCTCGACATGAAATTAGGCTTATCAATTAAAAACATGTCTGAGGAGGATCCAATAGGGCCTGAAATTTGCCAACTCGGGCTAGAGTTAAACTTTAAATAATTTTTAAAAATTAATTATTGTTTAAATAGTGTATCTAAAAGCGACCACAATGTCCTATTTCTACTGCTAGGGTTGTTCATGGTTTAGTTTGGATCGATTTTTTTCTAAAAATAAACCAAATCTTGTAAGTCGGTCTTTCAAATATTAGAACCAAACCAAACCAATTAATTCGGTTTATGTCGGTTTTGTCGATTTTTCGATTTTTTCGGTTATTTGGCGGTTTTTCTTAAATATAAGACATACACTACCAAACACATATTCCAGCGACCAAATTTTCAACATAACACTATCAAATCAATTGTCCTTTGAGAAATCTATTATTTACTAAAATATATTGATGATAATTGAATCAAATAGTGATGAATAATTTAAGGACTCAATTAAAAATATATTTTTTCTAGCATAAAATGGATTCTTACACTTAACAAAAGAAAATTACCAATCAAACTAGAATATAAAGGTAAAGAACTGTACTAAAAGTGCAAATGATTAACATTCACCATAAATTTTTTGAAACTTTGTATAAAAATATACATATATATAGATGTAATAATACATTTGAAATAGCTACTCCTATAGTCGGTTTGGTTCGGATTTTTTCGGTTATTATATTTTTTGATTAAAACCAAAACCAAACCAAATTTGATCGGGTTTTAAAATTCAAAACCAAAACCAAACTAAAAAGTATCGATTTTTTTGGTTGATTTGCTTTGATTTCCAGTTTGATTCGATTTTTTTTTTTTTTTTACGAACACCCCTATCTACAGTAGTTAGTTTTTTCTAAACTCTTTCTTTAAGTAGAATTTTTATTTTATATGTTGCTACACTTATGGCAAAATATATACGTATTTAAGTTATGGGAAATAACGGAGATGCTAAAACGATTTACTAAGAAAATTGGGTTTTTAACTAGTCATTTTAGGAATATAGCGAATGTTTAATTACATTCATCACACATTCACTCATATTATCTGGGGTTTTGAGTATTTAGGAATAGTCCCTTTTCTTGTGAGAAATTAACTCGCTAATTGTGAGAAATAATATATCAATCTCTCTAGTACCACGTGAATTAATTTTAATAATGTTATTTCTTAAATTTTTGATAAAATAATCCTTAATTTAAGAAAACTCGATCCAAATATCTTGAAATTTAAGGAGAAATAAAACGTTGACATTCAAATTTCATGGAAACAATATATCTTAAACATGAACATTTTTTTAAGCTTAAATAAGTTTGATGCCTACAGATCCGAAAGCTGAGCTATATTTTCTTCTAGCATTGTAGTGAGATAATATATTTATTATACTCCTTAACATTTAGAAAAATAATAATTTCTAGATTTAAACAAATTCGATGTATATGGATCTGAAAGCTGAGGTCTGCTTTCATTTATTTGTCTCTATCATTGTAGTGAGACGATCATATTTTATCATTGGCCTATGGGCATTAAGTGCTGAGCAATACATTGACGTAACGTTAAAAAAAATAAGTAATTCAGTACATAAAGTATCCCGCATTCATACATGGTAGAGGTAAAGGGTCGCACTCTAAAATGTGTGATATAAATAGCCTATCCTAAATGCATATTCATATGTCCGTTGACACGATTAATATATTCATCAAACTGCCAAAATACAACGGTACAGAACAGTGCGAGATATGACAATTTGATCACTAAAGGCAAGAAAATTTTAAATTAATTTCCACATATATGATGTCATGAGCTTCTGAATTTAGTAAATGCGCATCACTGTATTTTGTGCGAGATCTTGGATAAATGATTTATTCGGGATTTGTGAATTCTATTATCAGGACTAAAAGTTAAGCACAAGTAACTGTCTTGTAAAGTGTAAACGTGAATAGATTCTAAGAAAAAATGGTGAGTAACTGTCCAAATTTATTGTTTACATATACACATCGAATTCTTTAATTTGTTAGACATGAATATTTTGGTGAAATCATAGACGGAAGCCGGACCAATTGATGCTTGGCTTTGTATGTTAGTCGACAACTATGTTTGGTGCTTTCATAGAGGCGTGGCCATCAATAAAGATACATGCTGGCTGAGAAAGTAATAGGTTTTCCCTGGTTCCTTCTTATATTAAAGCAAAATTTATCAATCAGCGAAAAATGAGCTTAACATTGAACAATTATGGCTAGAAAATAAAGGAATACAAAATGCAAACTTGCAAGAATAGGAAGCAACTATTGTTCTTTCTTATTTAGTTTTTTTTTTTTTAATTATATATTGTGTCTCAATACATCTCCTAGTGTGTGGGCTTAATTCTTTTCATGGACCAACACGTGAAAAGTATTTTGTGGGGAGCAAGTGCACAAATAGTCATTTTTAGGGATGCTATTTAGGAATTAGCCAGTACTTATTACTAATTTCTAAATCTCAGCCCTTTAGAGTGGCTAGCTGATGTCATTTCTACTAAGAGTATTTTTTTTGCTTTTTAGATGATATTCAGATCTGAACGTAGCTAGAACCTCTTGTCTGCTTTACTACTATATGTTCAAATATGTATTCAACTCTTTAAAATTAAAGAAAGCAGGCCACACGTAAAGATTTTAGGAAGAAGACTTCCAAATTAGAAGAAGAAAAGGAGGAAATTAAGAGGAACACACAATGTGGATGAGGACTCTCTTTCAGACTATTCTGTGGCTTGAAATTAGGGCGGCGGCTCGCAGTGCAATACCATCACTGCATGAGTTGCATGGCCTTTTCTGCGCTCCCAGTTCCTCTTCGTCCTCTTGCCTCATTTTTTGGCATTACGAAAATTAATTTTCTTTCATTTTGTGATATAATTAAAAATCTGGTGTTACTAGACCGGCAATTTTACCATTTAGGGTAAGGCGAAGGGTAAAACTTGAAACTCAATAAGAGAGAGGGGTGTGTGCGGGTGGAGGGGCATGATTAGCTGATTCCCAGTGGCAAGTGGCAGGGTCAAAATTTTCATCAAGGAGATTATAAATATTAAAAAGTAAACACAGGAATATGCCAAGGGGATTCAACATTTACTATTTATGCATAAAATTTAATTTTGATCATACATATATATAAACAATTTTTTAGCGAAAGGGGGTCTTCTAGCTCAGCCCCTGGCTGATTGTGGTTCGTTAATCCAACTTTAGTAGTATTCCTAATTTCCTATGAGGTCTAATTAAGATGAGATCTTTCTTAAATATTTAGGATCATTGCAATTAACTTTTTTTTTTCTTTTTGGATAACCACTTCGAAGAAGAGATAAAAGATTTTCTTGTGTATGAAACAATTCCAATGTAGCTTGATTTGAAGGAAATCGGTGGGTTATCAAAGCTGCGAGACGATGATTTAATTTACATTACCCACAATTTCTCTCCTTTTATTTCCGGGACTTAAATTTCTCTTGACTGTTTTTAAAAAAGATTTCGAATGATGCACACAAATCCAAAAAAAATTAGGCCTATGTTCTCAAGATAATGAAAATATCGTCTATCCTATGGCCTTATGGGCATAACGTTAGCAAAGCTTTGACGTATGGTACACAGTCCCTAAATCCCTAAAAAGCATATCCTAACGTCAAATGTGTATAACTAAAGTTTCAATATAAAGTACCAAAATACAATGACATAGAACGTGAAACATGCCAATTCAGTCACCCAAATAGTAATTTTTATTTATTTATAAGGTTGGCTAATTGGCCTTTTATGAAAAAAGAAAATAGAAAAAAGGGATTTTATCATAAACAGACGGCCATATTTCTATTTACTTTTTCTAGTCAGTATATATAGATTACACACTGATTGTACATAGTTATACGCATATAGTACTTGAATTCTACATATATAATATATTTGCCGGTTATTTCTAGTTTAAATAATTCGGTGGGCGGCTATTTGAGTTTAAAGTGATAGACGATTGGGGAATTGATGGTATGCGTGAACCTTTAATGGGGAAATGCTAATAATAGAGACGTATTGCTACCTGGTACTTTGAAGCAATTGGAAATGGCCTTCTTATATTGCATCATTATAACTCCAAATTTAGTAAAGACATTTTTGCGAGATTCCGGATAAAGAAGGATGTGATCCAATTGTCTCTCTTATTGGGGTTTATCCATAAAAGAAAATACTAGAGAAAGTACAACTTGTGATTAGGGGGTACATAAGTCGAGTTGGTTAGGATTTTACAATTACCAAACCAAATTAATTGTGTCGGGTTATAAAATCTAAAGACCAAACCAAATCAATAAAACTTGGGTTTTTCACTCTCGGTTTTTCTCGGGTTTTCGGATTTTTTTTTCCAGTAAAATCTTCGTAGAACAAAACATATAAATTGTGCTCAAAGTATTTCTTTAGTCCTAGTAAAGTATTTTCAAGAAAATAATACAAAATATTAGATATGTCATGGCATTATCCTAAAATATTCAACAATAAAGACAATAAAATTATGTAATATAAATATTGTTAGTTAAAAAGCCATAATAAAAATAAACATAATCTAAAAGTACTAAGTCGTGCTAAAATAAGTAGACTAACAAGGGAGTATTAATTACATGACTAAAAGCTAAAGAAAAAACAAAAATAGGTTATGCATTTTTATCTAAATTATTACAAAACAAAAAATAGATATTCAATACATTCCCGTTCGTAGTATTGAATTGAATGTCTTTTGTTAGCATTAGTATTGATTTGATTTTGGTTTGAGCTTTTGTTAGCACTATTTAATTTATTAATGTTAATGGCTATAAAACTTATTGGAACATTCAAAAGTTCTAACTTCTAAGTCCAACCTTGAAATAATACCTCAAAAGATAAAATTATGAAATCTTTATAAATTACATCACAATAAGTATATTTATATATTAAATATATCTAAAAAATTTATATATGTAATGTCGGGTTGGTTTGGTTTCAGTTTGGCTTTCTTTAGTTAAAACCAAACCAAACCAATTATGGTCGGGTTTTTTTTCCCAACACCAAACCAATCAAACCAAACCATAATCGAGTTTTTTTTCTCGATTTGACTCGGATTATCGGGTTGGTGTGGTTTGTCGGTTTCCTTTGTACACCCCTACTTGTGACTTGGAATCTTTACATTAATAGAAAGTACCAGTAGCTAAGCACACATAATTAATTACATGACGACTAAGAAATTGTACATAGGCCGGCAAGGGTTAGCTGAGTTGGTTGGATGAGTGGTTTTTCACCTGGGAGACCTGGGATCGATTCCTCACACCAGCAGCCTCCTCGGTCAGAGTTTGTCGCATCCGACTTGCCTAGTGCGATTAGCATCTCCTGTATAGTTTGCTAGCTTATTGCACAATGAGCTTATTATCCGGTGCGCATCCAAAGTATAGCATTTGCTGATTTCTCTGGGAATTTTCCAAGGAATGATACATATATACTTGGAACAACATTATTTTCTTCATGAAATTAGCAAAGATTCTTTGTTACGTTTCATTTGATCCCTCATCTTTTAAGCTAGACAAATGGATCTTGAGACTGTATTCCAAGCAGTTCGCACCAATATGGTATTTTTTCCCCCTTGTGTTCTAATGCTGCACCTTATTTTCTAAACGGTTTAATTAAACGACGGATGCCATTTTTTGTTAGTGTTTCATTTAAGTAAAAACTTCAATTGAGTCAAGTTTAGAGAAACGCTAAAAATTCTTAACATTTTTTAAAGAATAGAGGACTAAAGTAACCATTAAAATTCTTTAAATTCATAACCAAGAAATAAATTATTACTTCTTTAATCTAAAACTAATGATAAACGAAACTTACAAGTGTTAACAATTCGATCATGATATTTACATGATAGACGAAATATATGCATATCCAATTGACCATTGTTCTATGACTCATCCTTGGGTCAAGTGGGTACCCTTTTTTAGTTTCAAAAACATATGTGTTTCTTTAAATATAATTTACATAGAATAAATATATCAAACTTTTCGATAATTGAGGAGTAATACCCTTCATCATATATCGGGAAAATGACTTATTTTCTAGAAAATATTTTCCTGCATTATTTGTTTGGAGAGTTGAAAGAAATTATTTAATAAAGATTAATAATAATTTCTAGTTAAGTGTAACTTAAAGAAATGATATAAAGTTAAATGTTGAGATAGTTACGAAGAAAATGATTTCCTCCCATAAGTCAGGAAAGTCATTTTCTTTCGATGGTAAAAAATATATATAATTTTTTGTTTAAAAATAGATCGAAATATTAGTCCAGTAGATGATTACAACAACAACAATAACGACCCAGTATAATCCCACAAGTGGAGTCTGGGGAGGGTAATATGTACGCAGATCTTACCCCTAACCCGAAGGGCAGAGAGGTTGTTTCCAGGAGACCCTCGGCTCAAGAAAGCAACAAGAGACGATATATTAGTATCATCAATAGAATCATAATAAAATAACAGCAATATAAGAAATACGAATTAGATGGAAGGTATAATAATAACCAGCAGCTAAAGCCCTGCATCAGTAGATGACCACTAGAATCCTAAAACTGACTCCTAACTGGCTAATCTCACTCTAGTGCGCTGTAGAAATATTCACAACTTCCCCCAGCCTACAACCTTAATGCTCGACCTCCACAATTCCCTGTCAAGGGCCATGTCCTCAGCAATTCTAAGTCGCGCCATGTCCTGCCCGATCACCTCTCCCCAATTCTTCTTAGGTCGCCCTCTACCTCTCCTCGTACCCACCACAGCCAATTGCTCACACCTCCTCACCGGTGCATTAGTGCTCCTCATGTGAATGTGCCCGAACCATCGGAGTCTTGCTTCCCGCATCTTGTCTTCCATGGAGGCCACGCCCACCTTCTCTCGAATTTCTTCATTCCTAATCTTATCCATCTTTGTATGCCCGCACATCCACCTCAACATCCTCATCTCTGCTACTTTTATCTTCTGGATGTGTGAGTTCTTAACCGGCCAACACTCAGTCCCATACAACATAGCAGACTTAACCACTGCTCTATAAAACTTACCTTTTAGTAACGGTGACACTTTCTTATCACACAGGACTCCCGACGGTAACCTCTACTTCATCCACCCCACCCCTATACAGTGTGTGACATCCTCGTCGAGCTCCCCGATCCCCTGAATAACAGACTCAAGGTACTTGAAACTACCCTCTTGGGAATGACTTGAGAGTCAAGCCTCACGTCCACTCCTGCTTCCGTTGGCTCGACCCCAAATTTGCACTCAAGGTATTCCGTCTTCGTCCTACTCAACTTGAAACCTTTAGACTCAAAGGCATGTCTCCAAACCTCTAGCCTTTCGTTGACGCCGCTTCGTGTCTCATCAATTAGAACTATGTCATTAGCAAATAACATGCACCATGACAGCTCTCCTTGAATATGATGAGTTAGTCCATCCATCACCAGGGCAAATAGGAATGGGCTGAACGCAGACCCTTGGTGCAACCCCGTAACAATCGGGAAGTGCTCGGAGTCGCCTCCTACTGTCCTAACCCGAGTCTTAGCTCCATCATACATGTCTTTAATCACCCTAATGTAGGCAACCAGAACCCCTTTATCCTCCAAGTAGCTCCATAAGACCCCCTTAGGAACCCTGTCGTACGCTTTCTCCAGATCAATAAACACCATGTGGAGATCCTTCTTCCTATCCCTGTATTGTTCCACCATCCTCCTAATAAGGTGGATAGCTTCTGTGGTAGATCTCCCCGGCATGAACCCGAACTGGATTTCTGAAATAGACATTGTCCTTCGCACTCTCATTTCTACCACTCTTTCCTAAACTTTCATGGTATGACTCAGTAATTTGATACCCTTATAGTTGTTACAGCTCTGGATATCGCCTTTATTCTTATACAACGGAACCATTGTACTTCACCTCCTCTCTTCAGGCATCCTATTAGTCTTGAATATAACATTAAATAACCCAGTAAGCCATTCCAAGCCTACTCTACCCATACACCTCCAAAGTTCAACCGGGAATTTTGTCTGGTCTAGTAGCTCTGCCCCTTCTCATCTTACGCATCTCGTCCATGACCTCATCGACTTCAATGTCCCTACAATAACTTAATTCATGGGGACTGTCGGCATTCCTCAATTCACCTAGTACAATATCTGGATCCCCTTCTTCTTTTCTCCTCTTAATCTGGTCATCCCCCATCAAAACTTTGTCGTCCTCATCTTTTATGTACCTCACTTGGTCCAGATCCCGAGCCGTCCTCTCTCTCACCTTAGCCAGTCAGAATAACTTCTTCTCCCTGCCTTTATTCCCCAGGTCCTCAAACAGACGAGTAAAAGCTGCAGTCTTAGCCTCCGTGACTGCCATCTTCGCCTCCTTCCTAGCTACCTTATTCCTCTCACTGTTCACTCTCCTCTCCTACTCGCCAGTGCTCCCTACTAACCGCAGGTAAGCCGCCTTCTTTGCTTCCACTTTACCTTGGACAACTGCATTCCACCACCAGTCTCCTTTGTGGCCACCGGTGCGGCCCGAAGAAATCCCTAACACCTCTCTCGCCGCCTTCCTATACAGTCTGCCGTCGTCAACCACATAGTGTTTGCGTCCCCACTACTTCTCCATGCTCCCATTGCCGATAACCTTCCTTCCAACTCCTGTGCTTTATCCTTAGTCAAGATGCCCCACCTAATCCTCAGACGGCCTCGTACTGGCCTCTTCTTCCTCCTTATCATAATACCAATGTCCATCACCAAAAGCCTATGTTGCGTTGCGAGGGTCTCACCAGGGATAACCTTGCAATCCTCGCACAACCTTCTGTCGCATCTCCTGAGGAGGAGATAGTCAATCTGAGTCTTCGCCTTCAGAAAATATTTTTTTGTCATACCAAACAGACATATTTCCAATGGGGTCCAACTAGCTATTTGGCACCAGAAACTTGCCAAAAACAAATAAAATAAAATAAAAAATTAAGTCCAGTCTCCAGGGACAGCATAAATTAACTTTTCCCAGATATATTCATCACATCACAAACCAATATAGCAAAGCTTAAACAACTCTTGATTGTTGTTTCAAAGAACAACGTAACTGTGTGGACTAATTACTCTAAAACTAGACAATCTCCATATCTCAGCAAAACAGGAGTTTTCATTTTTCATATTCCAAAACAACAAATAACCCAGGACGATCAAATGAACGATCATCAAATATACCTATATCTCAACCTAAGGTATAAAAAAAAATGGAAAGAGAGGAGACATCAAAATCCCTCAATCTTTTCCATTTTCTTTATCTAAGATGTTTTTAAAAAAAAATCTAATTCTAGCAAAAAGAAGGCATGTTATTCCAGCAACATCCTCCAAGTTCCCAATCATGGTTCCTAGGCCCCGAATTTGTCACAACTTGTGATTTATTGGAATCTTCAGCCTGATTTTCAGCTTTGTTATCACCATTTGTCACATTTGACAATTGTCCATTTGAATTATTTTTGCCATCCCTTTCGTCATACCAATTAGGAACTGGTACAGCTAGTGGAAAATTATCAAGAAGACACATTATATCGTCATCCACTTGATTAATTCCCTGTAATGAAACTTCCTTCTCCAATTTCCCTATTATAAAGAAAACGAAAGTTAAGTTAGGATCTAATTAAATAATTAGGTGTTATGCGGAAGCTAATAAAACATACCTTCAACGACGATAAATCAGACAACAAACAAAAGCAAATTTACTCTGATAGTTTAATTAATTACCTGAAGATAAATTGGGATCAGGGCTGGAGCTTTCAGAGTTACTATTTAAGGTGACATCAACACCATGAGCAAAGCTGTAAACAGATTCTTCAGTTAAAATAGCTTCTTCTCCATCCTCTTCTACTAATCCATAATCTTCCCACAATGATTTCCCTTTATAATCAGCTTCTTCTTCCTTTAAATCAAGATTATTATTCTGATCTTCTATCTTGACAGTGCGAGTAGTCAAAGTCTGAGACTCCTCCAATAAATCTTCCAATAATCCACTATTTCCTCGCGATAATCCAGCAACGTTTGCATAATTATTAGCATCACTTGAACCAAAATCACTACCAGTATTCTCAGATGATGATGCAGTTACAGGGATAGATGATTGTCTTGAGGGGTAATTAATATTATTAATACCCCCTATACCAGAGATTAATTCATTTGGATTCGAATGAATATTCCCCGTAAAAGGCCTTGTTGTGAAGTTATTAAAACTTGGATAGTTATTTTGGAATGATGGCACTGGCACCGGCACTGGCATTGAATTGGACAAGCCATGACCAAAATTGTTATTTGGCACTGATGTTGGTAGTGAAGAAAATTGCGAATTCCTTATAGATGATGGCAATGTCAAGGAAATGCCTTTGGGAGGATCTTGAAAAATGGTGTTATTACTAAGAGGGAATTGTTGAGTAATAGAAGGTTTCATGGTTGAAGGATTGAAGATATCCAAAAGGGAAAAAGAGGGAGGGTTGTTATTATTATAAGTTGCCCTTTTGGGATCATATGGTGAAGAAAGAAGGCTTTGGTGTTGATTGTTTTCTTGTTGGTTTTGTTGTTGTAATTCTTGAGGATATAAAGGCAAACCAGCTCTTTGTCTTCTCTTTAGCCTTGTGTTCCAGTAATTCTTGATCTCGTTGTCTGTTCGTCCAGGTAGCTGTAATTCATGAAATAAACACCAAATAGAATTAGACAATTTATCATCATTTGATCAAAAGACAAAAAAAGGAAGAGTTAATTAATTATGAGGTCAATCCTAAAGTGAACTTTAAATTCAATAGAAAGGTCAGATAACTAAAGGGACAGAACCATCAACATCACGTACGTAATCTATATATGTTCATCAATAAAATTTATTACAACAAATTACGCCCAAAATTCCCACTCAAATGGTGATGAACTTAAAGAAATAAAAAAAAAGATTAAAAAAAAAAGTCAAGAAGATTATTAAAGCAGAGAATTAATAACTCTCTAAAGGATCCCTTTATGGCAAATGATTAGTTTGGTTTGTAAAATCAATTCAAGGATTGAAAATAGAAACATACAAGATCCTAAATATATGCATTAAGATGGTTAATTTGCGTAGGAAAAATAAAGGACAAAGATGTTGTTCAGACATATGACCTATTATTAGAATCTTTACACGTAAGAATAAATGGATATGCAAAATAAAAGGAAACGAAAATAGAAAACAAAAATAAAAGAAAATCAACCTGAGCAGCCATGCGAGCCCATTTGTTGCCAAATTTAGCATGAAGCTCAATGATAATCCTTTCTTCCTCGGGAGAAAAAGCACCTTTCTTGAGATTAGGTCTAAGATGATTAGCCCATCTTAACCTACAACTTTTACCACATCTCATCAATCCTGAATTCCTTTGAACAGCATTCCAATTACCTTCTCCATGCTTCTTCACGTACTCCATTAAAATCGCGTCTTCTGTTGCTGTCCAAGGCCCTTTCTTAAGCGCTTGCCTGCTTGTTCCTCCGGTTCTTCCTCCTCCTGACGACACCTTCGTTCCTCTATCGTCCGGGGCCATCAACTCTTCCTTTTTTCCTGAAAAAGAATATAAACATTTATTTTTTTCCTATATAATCATATGGTATTCGATACCCACTGACTGACTAATTTAGATATAAACAATCCTTATAGTTTTCAAATGTTTGTTTGTATGTGCGATGATGCTAAGAAATGACTTCCTTGTACAAAACTTTAAAAGAAAAGAAAACTTATAGATTTCTTTTTATGGGCTTACTCACAATCCAATATAGATGGAAGATAAACCAAAACTTAAAACTTCTATTCCCTCTTTCTTCTTTTTTTGGTTGTTTTCTTGTGATTTGACAAGGATATGAATGAGAGATGGATGAGAAAGAACAAATTAAAAGAAAGGAAGACAAGTTCAAGGAAAATATTTTGGGGGTGATGGGAATTAATGAAAGAAACTAGCTAGATGGAGGTGGGGTGGGTGGTAAGCGGTAGGGGGTTAGAGAAAGGCATGAAATTGTTTTGGAAAAAATAAAGAAAAGAGGGAAATGTTGAGAATGGAGAGTGTGTGAAGAGAAGTGAGATAGGAGAGAAGGAGAGGTGGTGAGTATTTATAGGGTGAGCTTGTATTTCGTCCCCGGCTTGCAAGCTCTATGCTTCAATATTTTCCTCTCCCTTCTTGGTCCATGCTTTTAATCACTTGCCTTCAAGTTCCACAAATGTGTCTAATTTTTTTATTTTCTTATAAAATAATAATTTCATGTAATTTGGTAAGCATTTATTCTAAAATCAGTTTTTAAGTTAAACAGTAAGCAAGATTTATCTCTTTTTTTTTTTTAATTTTTATTTGGGGTGATTAAAAGATTTTAATATTTTTAATGTCGCGAAAATTCAAGAGCATAATGGATAAAGGCCATAAAATGTTTATATTTTATGGTACTTATGATATTTTCTTCCACGATTTGTTTGAATATAAAACAATAATTCAAAGTAGGTTCATGATAAACTCTAAATACCTAAAAATAAATTTGGTACAGTAAACTAAAAAGTAGTAGTTGTATGCAGAATTTTGATAGGAATGATTATATTGAAAGGAAATAAATTGATTCTAAATTTTAGTATAAATCTTTCATCCATGTAAAAATTATATTGAACTGAACTAGTTAACTTACTTAAAAGGAAATTTCACTTTGATTTATTAAATCAACATTTATTGAAATGCTTACTTAAATTAATTTTGTCGTTATCCGTCTTGACAGATCAATATCAGTAATTTTCTTACTACAAATAATATTTTATATTTCTACAATATGATTATCAGATTATCTGCAATCTCACTAATACACAGTATTTTTATATGAACCAGGACCACCTAACTTAAATCGTCGTTTGAAAGAATGAGGCCGAGAACTAAGGGTGTGCATTATTCGGATTAAACCGAAAAAACAAATCAAAATTCCAATTTAGATTTATTTTTCGGTTGGATTTTGGATTGAGAAATTAAAACCTTTGATTTTTTAGTTTGATTTCGGATTTAAAAAAATAAAAACCGTAAAACAAAAAAAAAAAAATATATATATATGAGTTAGAGTTTGAGTGTTTTATCACTTTCATTCTTGCTCTTTTACAGACCTATTTGTATTAGGGTATATAACACCTTATTCTTCATCTTTAAAATATAACCCTTTCTTCTTTATTAAGTAATATTTTGATTGTGAAGCTTTCATAAATATTTCATTATTTCTTCAGATTTTAGTAGTTGCAAGCAAGAATTAATCCCATATGAACATGGATTATGGTTCAGATTTTTTATTTTTATGTTTGGATATGTTACTTTTAAATATTATATTTTAAAAGTTTTATATGTGCCTAGTTTAAAAATAATATTTAATAGATTTAATATTATTACTTCTCATTTTCTATAATCTTTTTTTTTTGTAACGACCCGACTAGTCGTTTTGAGCAATTGCGTCCGGTTCAGCAATTTGAGGTCACAAGTAGCTTCACACAGGGTAATATGACTTGCGTGTATCATTGATTCGGGTTTTTGAGGGGTTCAGAAAGGATTTCTAGAAGTGGCTCTCACTTGAGAAGCTCGAAGTTGAAATAATTGACCAAGGTTTGACTTTAAAGTATTTGACCTCGGATTGGGATTTTGATGGTTCCGATAGGCTCGGGTGGTGATTTTAGACTTAGGTGTGCGTCTGGATTTAGATTTGGAGGTTCGTAGGGTAATTTGAAGCCTTTTGGCGAAAATTAGAAAGTTGAAGTTTTGGAGGATTGAGAGGTTTGACCAAGAGTTGACTTTAGTGATATCGGGGTCGAATACGATTCCGAGAATTGGAGCAGTTCCGCTATATTATTTGGGACTTTCCTGCAAAATTTGGAGTTGATTTGATATGCTTGGTTGCGATTCTAGAAGTTCATGGTGATTTTTATGTGTTTTGGCATCCGATTCGTAGTTCTAGAGGTTATTTCGGTATTTTGATCGCGCGAGCATGTTCATGTTATGTTTTTAGACTTGTGTGGGTGTTTGGTTTGGAGCCTCGGGGGCTCAGGTGAGTTTCAGATTGGTTTTGTAGAATTTGGAGTGCTGGTGCTGGTTCTATCGCATTTGTGAAGCAGCCTCGCATTTGCGAACCTAGGCTGCTGGGCAGGAATTCGCTTTTGCGAAGAATTCCTCGCATTTTCAAAGCAATAGGTCGCAAATGCAACCTTAGCAGAAAATCTCGTATTTCGCTTTTGCGACTTTTTGTCTGTATTTGCGGAGGTCGCATTTGCGAACCCCCTGCCGCAAATGTAACATCTGCAGCCTACTAATAGCTGGGCATTCCGAATCTTAGCTTTTTTATCATATTTCGAACCCTAGATCCAAGAGTAGGCAATTTTGAGAGAAGATTTTTATATCAAATCATTTGGTAAGTGCCTCTAATCAATTTTCAATTATATTTTGTGATTATACCTTATATTTAATATCAAATTCATGAGAATCTAAAGGAAAATTTGGGAAAAATTGTAAAATCTTTCAAAATATAAAATCATGATTGAAAGGACGAATTGGTATCGGAATTTGATAATTTTGGTATGGTTGAACTCGTATCAGAATAGGTATTCGGGTTTTGTAAATTTTATCGGGTTTCGGGGTGCGGGCCCCGGGGCGGGGGGGGGGGAGTTCACTTTTGTTGATTTTTTGCAAATTGTATAAGGATCATAGCTGTGTTAATTCAAATTATTTTCTCTTACATTGTTTGATGTATTTAAGTCGTCTTTAGCTAGATTAAGCCGAGCGGTGGTGGATTGGTAAAGGAAAAGCTAAATTGAGTATTGAGTTGGCCGAATTGAGGTAAGTATCTTGTCTAACTTTGTGTGGGGGAACCCACCCCTTATGAATTGAGTTGAATGTACTATCATGTTATGTGGAAGCCGCGTACGCAAGGTGACGAGTGGGTACACATTCTATATGTGGTATTGACCAGTTTAGATTGTCTAGTCTCTTCCCATGCCTTTGATTAAATTGTCATAATATGTTGTATCTCATTGTTAGGCTACTCTTATATGCTCTATATGGTGTTGTTAGCACTTTTTTACCTCTTACTTGTTATTTGGCCCTTATATGCCTTGGTTGAAGTTATTGCCCTCCTTATTGTCTGTTACCTCTTAATTGTTGAGTTCCTCTATGACTTTGTGCATATCTGCTACATGTCAAAATTGTTGCGATTGCCTGCTTAGTTATCATGTGCCTTACATGTCTTGTCATTTTTGTAAAGATTGTTGTTAGAGGTGGCAATTTGAGCCCAAACCCATCTAGCATGTCCAACCCGTCCAAAGATTAATGGGTTGGGTTACAAACATTTTAGCTCATGGGTCAATTTGGGTTGAGCCCAAGTTAACCCATTATATTTATAGCCCATTCTGACCTATTAAGCAGCCCAAATATAACCTATGAAACTCACCCAAAACAAAAGGTATCTCAACCCAGCTTATATAGAAATTTATTTAGTTGCCCCAATTTTACTTTTTTTTTTGTATTTTTAATTTTATGTTCTTTTGTTTTTCTGCACCATTCACCCACCCTGCCCCCTCCCTTCAAAAAGATTTTTTTTCAAAATTTTTTTTTTACCTTTTTTTTTTGTATTTCAAAATAAAAAAATTTACGCTTTTTTATTTTTAATTTTCTATTTTTTGTTTTTTTTCGTTTTTCTGCATCACCCACCTGCCCCACCCCCTACTTGAGCACATTTATACTTTATCCATACCCCAACTATGTTGCTGTTTAGTTACTTGGTTATTTCTCGTTACCTGGTAATCTGATTTCTTCTGCTATTGGCATTACTTTGATATCCCTTCCTTGTTAGCTTTATATCATATCCTGCACAGGTTTATATGTTCGGTACATGTCTTGACCTACCTCGTCACTACTCTACTGAGGTTAGGCTTGACACTTACTGGGTACCATTGTAGTATACTCATGCTATGCTTCTGCATGTTATTTTTGTGCAGAACCGGGTATTTTGGATCGGGTTGGTTTTGAGGCTTACGCTTGATGAGACTAGAGACTTCAAGATACATTTGTTGGGAGTTCGCAAGCTCTGAAGTCACCTTCTATTGTATTTATTTTCATTATTTCCTTTTTATTCCAAAACAATGATGTATCCAATATGTATAATTACTCCTAGAAAGACTTATGACTTGTACTACCGGCCTGTCATTTCATGAGTTACCGCTCCATTTCCCCCATTTCTGCTTTCCTATATGTAGTTAAACTACATTTCATTGTATCGCGCTGGTTGGTTCGGGTTCGGGATAGTTTTGGAGTGTTATGAGACACTTCGTCTCTTAAGTTGGCCATTTAGTTGGAAAAGTCAACCGAAAGTTGACTTGTGAGTAAACGATCTCGGAATTTGGTTTTTATGATTCGAATAGCTTTGTGAGGTGATTTGGGACTTAGGAGCATGTTTGGAATGTAATTTGGAGGTCCGTGGTAGATTTAGGCTTGAATTGGCGAAATTGGAATTTTGCCGCTTTTCGGTTGGTAGTGGAAATTTTGATATCGAGATCGGAACGGAATTCCAGAAATTGGAGTAGGTCCGTTGTGTCATTTGGGACGTGTGTGCAAAATTTCAGGTCATTCGGACGAGGTCTGATAGGCTTTTTGATCGAATTCAGAATTCGAAAGTTTTGGAATCCTTAGGCTTGAATCCGAGGGTGATTTGATTTTTGATGTTGTTTGGAGCATTCTGAAGGTTGGAACAAGTTTGGATGGTGTTATGGGATATGTTGGCACTTTTAGTTGAGGTCTCGGGGGCCTCGGGATGATTTCGGATGGTTATCGGGAAGTTTGGGAGTTGGAGTTTGCAGCTGAAGCTGCTGAGCAGGTGCGGGTCCGCAGAAGCATGGAAAGGACCACAGATGTGGCCAAGGCGGTGAAAGGCAGGAGCCGCAGATGCGGGAACCTGAGTGCACCTACGATAGCGTAGGTGGGGGTGTTTGAGCGCAAATACGGTTTTGGGGCAAATAAGTGATTTCCGTAGGTGTGCACCTAGGACCGAAGGTGCGGGTCCATAGGTGCGGGTCTGTAGGTGCGAGTAATAAGACCGTAGGTGCAATATCGCTGGGCAGAACATATGAATAGGCCCCCTTCGCGAATTTTGCTAAGTTTTGCCATTTTTGAAGACGGGAAGAGAGCTAGGGCAGTGATTTTTAAGGAAATTGAAGGGTTTCAGTTGGGTAAGCTTCTTATTATTTGTGTGTATGGCCATTTTTTCATTATTTAATCATGGTATTAGTGGAAAATTAGGGAAGAAAGTTGGGAGATTATGGCTTGAAATATGAGACTTTGATTTAGGGATTTGAGGGTTCGTTTGTGGTCGGATTTTGGTGTATTTGATATGTATGAACTCGTGAGAGTGTAAGGATTCTAGTTTTGTGAATTTTATCGGAATTCGTGACGTGGGCCCAGGGGTCAGGTTTGGTCAATTTTAGGATTTTTGAGTTAAATTGAGAAGAACTATCTCGTTCATGATTTGGAGTTGGATGCCATTGTCACGCGTTGAAGATTTGGAGACATTATCTGTATGATGTGTCTTGTGAGGTGTTTGCTGATCATCATAGCCTCCAACACTTGTTCAAATAGAAGGATCTCAATTTGAGGCAGCGGAGGTGGTTGGAGCTGCTAAAGGATTATGATATCACTATCTTGTACCATCCGGGAAAGACCAATGTGGTGGCCAATGCCTTGAGTAGGAAGACGGTGAGTATGGGGAGTTTGGCATACATTCCTGTTGGGAAGAGACCCCTTGCAGTTGATGTTTAGGCCTTGGCCAATCGGTTCGTGAGGTTGGATATTTCGGAGCCCAGTCGGGTCTTAGCTTGTGTGGTTTCTCGGTCTTCCTTATTTGATCGCATCAGAGAGCGCCAGTATGATGATCCTCATTTGCTTGTACTTAAGGAAAAGGTTCAGCACGACGATACAGAGATGTGACTATTGGTATGATAGGGTTTTGAGGATGCTGGGCCAGATATGTGTGCCCAATGTAGATGGGCTTCGGGAGTTTATTCTGGAGGAAGACCATAGCTCGCGGTATTCCATCCATCCGGGTGCCGAGAAGATGTACCAGGATTTGAGGCAACATTATTGGTGGAGAAGAATGAAGAAGGATATTGTGGGATTTGTAGCTCGGTGTCTCAATTGTCAGCAGGTGAAATACGAGCATCAGAGACCGGGTGGCTTGCTTCAGCAGATAGATATTCCAGAGTGGAAGTGGGAGAGGATCACCATGGACTTCATAGTTGTACTCCCCTAGACTTTGAAGAAGTTCGATGCTATTTGGGTGATTGTGGATTGGCTGACTAAGTCCGCGCACTTCATTCCTGTGTGTACCACCTATTCTTCAGAACGGTTAGCAGGATTTATATCCGAGAGATTGTTCGCTTGCATGGTGTCCCAGTTTCCATCATTTCAGATAGAGGTACTCAGTTTACTTCACAGTTTTGGAGAGCCGTGCAGCGAGAGTTGGGTACTCAGGTTGAGTTGAGCATAACTTTTTACCCTCAGATGGACGGGTAGTCCGAACGCACTATTCATATATTGGAGAACATATTGCGCGTTTGTGTCATTGATTTTGGAGGGTCATGGGATCAGTTTCTACCACTCGCAGAGTTTGCTTACAACAACAGTTATCAGTCGAGTATCCAGATGGCTCCATATGGGGCTTTGTATGGGAGACGGTGTAGATCTCCAGTTGGCTGGTTTGAGCCAGGTGAGGCTAGGCTTTTGGGTACAGAGTTAGTGCTGGATGCTTTGGACAAGGTGAAGGTGATTCAGGAGTGGCTTCGTACAGCGTAGTCCAGAAAAAAGTGTTATGCTGACAGGAAGGTCCGTGATATGTCTTACATAGTTGGAGAGAAGGTTCTACTGAAGGTTTCACCCATGAAGGGTGTTATGAGATTTGGCAAGAAGGTTAAATTGAGTCCTCGATTTATTGGGCCTTTTTAGGTGCTTCAGAGGATTGGGTAGGTGGCTTATGAGCTTGTGTTGCCACCCAGCTTGTCGAATGTGCACCCGATATTTCATGTTTCTATGCTCCGGAAGTATATTGGTGATCCGTCTCATGTTTTGGATTTCAGCACGGTTCAGTTGGGTGGTGATTTGACTTATGATGTGGAGACAGTGGCTGTTTTGGGGCATCAGGTTTGAAAGTTGAGATCAAAGGATATAGCTTCAATAGAAGTGCAGTGGAGAGGTCGGCCCGCGGAGGGGGCTACCTGGGAGACTGATCGGGAGATGCGGAGCAGATATCCTCACCTATTTGAGGCTTCAGGTATGTTTCTTGACTCGTTCGAGGACGAACGTTTGTTTAAAAGGGGGAGGATGTAACGACCCGGCTGGTCGTTTCATGATAATATGTGACATATAATAATATGTGACTTTATTGTTGTTCAGTGCCTTTTAGTGTCATGTTGTTTCTTTGATTGTTATGTAGTGCCTTTTAGCGTAGTAAAACTGATAACAAATTTTAGCTTATGGTAGTTGACTACGTGCCCTCATTAACTAACTACATGTCATTTAGAGTAGTGTGACTTTAGTGGTCTTTAAGATTCTTCAGTCTAGAATAAAAACTATGTGCCCTCATTAACTGACTCAGTTAGAGTACTCAATTATGAATTAAATGTGTTACTAGATAAATATCAAATATTAGATATGAATCATAAAATAATTAATGACATTACAAAAGAGATGTTGCCGGAATTTTTGGGCAAAATATAAAAGTTAACTAACAAATCATTATGAATGAAATAAATTGAATATTATAGTATTAAGTTTGTTGTATTTTTTATATAAATAATTATTAAATATATCTTGATTAGTTATAAAAATTTAGTATTTAATTCTCTTATAACTCCAAAATATCTGAAAAACAGATGACAGTTCAAACAAAACCCTGCCGAATTTTAGTCAAAAAATATAAGAAACTAACATATGAAATAATAATATAGAAATTCATCAACCAAAGTATATCTATATGAATAATTATTAAGTATATCTTGATTAGTTATGAAAATTAAATTTTTAATTCTCTTATAACCCAAAATATCTGAAAAAGGTGATAGTTCAAACAAAATCCTGCCAAATTTTAGTAAAAAATGTAAGAAACTAACATATATAATAATAATAATAATAATAATAATAATAATAATAATAATAATAATAATAATAATAATAATATAGAAAATGTATTGTGAGCACATGATTTTTGTTTCGCGCGACAATCGCTCCAAAAGAAATAAAAAAAATAATAATAATTGGCCCTGCTGTACAATTTTTGGATTTTTACATGGCACTTTGTTAATTATTTATGATTTTTGCCCATTTTTATTTTATTAAAACAAAATACAAAAAATGTATGTGTCATGCGTAATTTGAACCGTAACACGGTTGTTAAATAGAAAATCATAAATAGGCATCTTTGTCCGTGATTTTGTTTTTGTTTGATTTTACATGTTTTAAAATATTTTAATGTGTGTGCAATTAATTGTATTAAGTGTTTATTTAATTTTAATTTGATTTACTTAGGTTTTGTTTTTTTAAAAAATAAAGAAGAAAATAAAATAATAATAAAAACCCTTCTTTTTCGGACTTGGACCAATTTTAAACAAATTGGCCCAAACAAACTCAGCCCAAAACCAGGCTTGCCCGGTCCGTGACCAGCTGACACCCAGAACATCCAAACGACGCCGTTTTAATCCAATCTGATCTGGGCCGTTGATCTCAGATTGATCAACGGCCAAGATCACCTCCTCACAACCCATGATAAACCCGACCCATTTCCACCCGGACCAACCCAAACCCCCTTTGGATGAAACGACACCGTTTCCCCTAAGCCTTCAGATCCAAGCCATTGATTTCGATTGATCCGACGGCTGAGATCAACCCACCCATTCCATATATAAGCCCCTTACCATACCCTGCCCCCCTATCCGATACCCCAGCCTTCGTCCTCACCAAACCTTTCCCCTTCAAACCCTAGCCGCCCCCATCTCCCTTCACCAGAAACCCGGCGGCATGGACGCCGGTGACCCTACCTTTAACACCATAGATGCTCCTCACCGTCCTGAACCCAAATCCACCAACCACACACCTCGAATCCCATCCCACCTTCTCGAATCTTCATTTGAAGATTCGAGTCAAAACTCGATTTACACCAACCGACCTCAACTTCACACCAGACAGTCCCCGGACCCCCCTCGTGACCAAACCATGCTTGGTTTGGTCCGAATCTGACCAGGGAAGCACGAATCCCGGATCTAACTTTTGAAACTTTAAAGGTCCTCGTCGATGGTCCGTGTCTTGTTCAAACCAAAAGATTAAGGTCTAATGGACCTTAATCGAAGTGTTTCTCATCTGAGAAACACTTCGATTAAAGTCCGTTCAGCCTTAAGAAAGGTCTGTTCGAATCCAAGTTAAGATTTTTTGATTTTTCGGGTTTTAAGGTGAGTTTTCTTTCTTTTCTTTATTTGTTTTGGTTCATCTGATTGTTTTAAAGGTCTGTTCATGTTTTGTTTGTGTCCCTGAATTTTATCGACTGTGCCCTGTCCACTCTGCCTGAACCTCTGTTGTTTGATTGAGTCTTCCTATTTGTTCTGATGATGTGTATGTAAGTGTTGTGCAATTAGCTGATTTTCAAATTTGAACTAACTGATTGATTCCTCGAATACCACTTTGTTTAGTCAGTATAATTCAAATCATGTGTCGATACTGTTAAATGTCTGATTTTTGGCTACGATTGTGCATGTTATGATTAATATAGTCGAGTCGACATGTGTCGTCAATTAGTTTCAGCTGCCTGAACAATAACAAATCGATTTACTTTTGATAAGCATGGTTTGAATCACTTAGGAACTGAGTTTAGTGCTTATAATTAGTAATTTGAATCAGAAATGTAAAAAAAATCAATGTTCTGTTTAGTCACAGTTCTGAAATTGGAGAGCATGTGCACTTATGCACAACTTGTGCATTTGGTGCACAGCCTGTGCCCTGCCTAAGTGCTTTTGAATTAAATAGTTTGACAGCATGTGCTGTCAGACTACATCCTGCTTCCCATGTCTGCTTTTAGTTAATAAAATGGGAAAGTTAAGCCTGCCAAGGGAATGTCATGGGGTTTAATACTTAAATGGCTAAGTGGAACTGAAAAGAGGGCAGCACATGGGAGGGTATTCTTTTGGTCTAACAGGCTGTTAAAGGGCTGAGGTTTAGGCTTATAAAAGGGGGGACTTCCGAGAAAGATGGGAGATCTGAAAAGGGAGAGCAAAAAATACATACATATACACACATAGACACAGACACGAGATAGAGATAGAGACAGAGGGAATTGTGAAGAAAAGATAGAAGACATCAGATAGAGATTGGAAAAGGGAGAGCAAAAAATACATACATATTAACACACACAGACAGACAGAGAGAACTGGAAAAGATTTCTTTTGATAACTTCAGTATAATTTCAAAACTGAAGATTGACATTAGATTTTGAAAAGAAAGGAGATAGGGAGAGGGATATCACAAAAATCAGAAGCTGCTTTCTTCCTACTGTTTGTTCGATTCTTAGTTTGTTCAAACTGTCCAAATCAGTTCTGTCTTCTTTCAAGTATCGGCTAAGTCTATTGTTTGGGTTTGTATTGTTTATTTCTCCTGGAATTGGATTGCCTGGATCTCCGATTCTATACTACTGGGAATTTGCTTCATTCTGCCATTCCTCCATTGGCTTTAGTGGCCTCTTGCACTGGGATTTTGTTCTATTGGTACCTGCTGTTACTGCTGCTGTTTGGTATTGCTTCTATTGCTCTACTGACCCCTTGCTTCTTCTGTTGTATCCAATATCCAGGTACATACTAAGACTTGCATATGATGTAACAATGAAAGCATGAAATCAAGATATGCAGGAGTTTAATCATTCGCTTGCTGCAATTACAGTTTTTTTTATAAATACTATTAGATTTATGTAATTTGTTTAGTTTGTGATTCAACAAAAGAAGCATATTAGGTAGCCTGGTACTTGATCGCAGCTTAGTTCACCCTAAATTGTGATTTCGTTTGCTTAATGGATTGTCTGATAAGGCATGTATGAGTGTTTTGGCACACAGATAATTAGGTAACCTATCAACTAATATTCTGTATGTATAGAATAGAATGCCCTTAATTTTGCCAGATATGATGTTAGATGTTATTGAATCTTTGTAGGTTGTTCACATGATCCTGTTCAAACTCTATTAGCAATAGTTTTCGATAGGATAATTCTATTTGACTTGGTTTAAATAAGCGGGTTTCAAACTCGGATCTGAAGAACATTTATCATAAGCTTTTAGTAGTTATATTGATCTTGTATATTAATTCCCCCTGACCAATTAACAACATATTCACCCATGAAATAAAGCACAAAATAATTCACGCCTCATAAAATCAGATAGTCAAATAAGGATCCGAAGTTGGTCAAGCGTGTAATCAGCATGCAATCCTCTTTCTTTCATTTTATTAGAGACAAACACAATAGAAATGTAGTCACTTTAGGATATCCTCTTCTAAAATAATGAGACGAGCCTCGTTAAATAAAAAATGCAAGTTGCGTGGCCCTTAATGATTAACCATAATAAATACTTAGAATCCGGGACAGGCCGTTTAGTGAATCTCACGGCCTTATCCAAAATAATAATGCGTTAGACCCTTTTTTAGGCACGGTTTAATCAAATTATATTCTTAAACACGGGTGCACATTGATGTGACCCAAATTCAAATCTCAACGGAGCCAAAATGTGTCGACGACCACGGGTGCATTGATTGTGACGTGGTTCGAGATGCATTTTCACAACGTTGCAATTCTATAAAAATAAATGATAACAATAAAAGCGGTTTAAACTTAATAAAAGCACGTAAGTCATAACATGTATTTAAATCAGATATTTAGCCATTATAACAATTTAAGCGACCGTGCTAGAACCACGGGATTCGAGGGTGCCTAACACCTTCCCTCGGGTCAACAGAATTCCTTACTTAGAATTTCTGGTTCACAGACTTCATTTGGAAAAGTCGAAAATTTCCTCGATTTGGGATTCAAGATAAACCGGTGACTTGGGACACCAAAAGCCAAACCTTTCCCAAGTGGCGACTCTAAATTAAATAAATAATCCCATTTCGAATATTGTCACTTAAATTAGAAAAACTCCCCTCGCGCATTTAACCCTTCGGGGTGGGGCGCGCAAAAAGGAGGTGTGACAGCTCTGGCGACTCTGCTGGGGAAACGAACCCAGAATCTCTGGTTCAGGGTTCAAGAATTCGAGCTTAGAATAATTGTTATATTTGGCTTTATTATCTGATCTTTATTACATGTTTTTGCATAACGTGCTAAATGTTGTCTTTTATCGCTTTGATATTATCTGAACTGTATATAAACTGTGCCGAAACCCTTCTCTTCTTACCTCCGGGGAGAAGCTCGCTGGTCGAGACTCCCTATTCTGTTACTGTCAATACCTGAAATAAGAAAGAGGTCGGACAAGTTACAAAGCCGGACGATCTCGCGGGTCCTCGGTACGTAGCCTACTCTTCGACTCGAGTTGTCCGCTCGGGTACACAGTCTAGAACAAATACCCAGGTTACGAACCTAGAATAACTTGACTTCAATGCCGGATCCCTAGTAGGAACGCTTATTTGCATCATGTTGCATTTGACTTAGGGGGCTCAACACAGGGGTTGGGTCCGTCTAGGACATGCAACCTGAAATGAAAAGACCACCCTGCTGCATCCTATTTGTTTTGCGCATTTATTTGCCTCGGTTCCGCATGCTGACCGGTTTTGAAAAAAAAAAAAATAGCGGTATAGGGAGATAATTACTTATTTTGGAAAATAGAACCAATGTCCGAGTAGTGTCGAAACCTCGCCGGAATTTCTTCTAAAATGTGTATATAAAAAAAGAGATTGTCCTTTAGTTCGATTTTTTTAAAAAAAAATATATAAAAATTTTCTTTTTATCATTTTTCAAAATCAAACAAAAAAAGAAGGTATTTATTTTTAAAAGTAAAAAAAAACGAAAAAAATTCATAATTCAAAAAAAAAATGTCGTTTCTTTTGTAGTACCCCTTTTATAAATTCAGACTAATAGTCCAAATATTTCCTAAAAAAATAAATAGTAATAAATATTTTCTTTAATCTTTATCTCTTTTCAAAAATAATAAAAATACGTATTCTTGATTTTTAGGTTTATTTGATTTTATCTATTCACGATAGCCCGAACTACGCCGGTTTGATTCTCACCGGATGTGAGATACGTAGGCAACCCTCGTCGGGTTCAACCCCATTTTGCTAAAATAGCCAAAATCAATGAATAAAAAAAATGCGTTTCAAACTTTAAAAAAGAGTCATAAATAAGTCAGGTGACGCTGTTTTGTCATAAATAGCCGAATGATTCCGAAAAGGGACGCCGGAAGGCTGACTTTGCATAAACAACCACCTTTGGGTCTTGTTTAGCATTTTTGTCCAGTTGACCCACATAGCCTTAAAATCTTCGTCCCCGAAGTGTTTAAAGGCCGTGTTCAAAACTTGATCCCCTCTGTAAAATATTTTGAGTCAAGTCATTTTTTGTTAAAATCACCTTAATAAATGTGCAGGATGAGCACGATGCAAAATGAACATTTTTCAATAATGACCAAAATCCCTGTCAAGTTACGGCTATGGTGGAATGATCTAGGTGTTGAAGGACAAAACGAGGTTAAGAAATATCTGAAAGGTCTTGTGGGTTTGTTGGAAATCCAGCCTCGGGGAGATATCATAAGAGCTTTGGTTACCTATTGGGACCCGGCGCACAATGTTTTCCATTTCTCTGATTTTGAACTCACCCCGACTTTGGAAGAAATGGCCGGATACATCGGGAATACTGAACTTCCCTTGAAGGAAAAATACTTGGTCGCCCCAAGAGTCGTCACGGTACATCAGTTCCTAGATTCATTGAAGATACCTAGAACAGTCCACAACCCGGATCTGGCAGCCGGATTTTGTACTCCATGCTTCATATATGATAGGTACGGTCATGAGGGGGATTCAATAATCCAATCAACAAACTGTGCAGCAAAGGAATTCGTCAGAAGTGGGACAAGCACAGACGGGTAGCGTTCATGATGATGTTCCTGGGCCTTCTGGTATTTCCAAGGAAAGACGGGAACATTGATTTGAAGGTATCCGGGGTCGTCAGCACTTTGCTCACGCAAAGTGACAGTACTCTCGCGCCTATGGTGGTGTCTGACGTCTTTCGAGCTCTTACAGCTTGTAAAGCTGGGGGAAGTTTCTTCGAAGGTTGTAACTTGCTCCTACAGATATGGATGACCGAGCACCTCTGCCATCATTCTGAGATTTTGAGCCATGGTTCCACGGAAAAGACCTGCATAGAAGAATCTTACACGAGAACCAAAGAGATCAGTTTGCCCAAAGGAGTCCTGGCATGGACCTCGTTCTTTCAAGCTCTTACAGCCAGCCAAATACAATGGACGTTGGGATGGTTGCATGTTGATGAGATCCTATATACGTCGGCAGCTAAAACTCATTTCTTACTGATGGGGCTTAAGAGCATTCAACCTTACGCACCCTGCCGAGTTTTGAGACAGTTCGGAAGATGCCAGACAGTACCTCATGAGGAAGATCTTAGCACTCAAGCAGTTGAGATAAGTCCTAACGGACAATTCCCAGAAGCAAAGATTCGCCAAATCTGGAGTGAGTGCCAATATTTGAAATCAGATACTTGCGTGCGGGATCGAGCCAAAGGAGAGACGGCGCCAGGTTACCTTGCATGGTATAGAAGGGAACTTGAGCATGAAAGGCCGGCTAAGAGACCCCACATCCGGAATTTCACCGAATCATCGCAGAGGCAGTGGGATTGGTTAGCAAAGGAAAGAGGCTATTGCGCCGAAATCAGCAGGTTAAAGCAACAAGTAGAAAGTTTGAAATATGAGCACAATGTGCAAGATGCTACCAATATGGGAGAGCGGAACAGGTTAATTCAGGACAACGAAAGGCTCAGAGCCCAGATCAAACAGATAAGGGTGGATGCGGATAAACAGCCAAGGCATCGATTAGACAAGCAGCTGATAAAAAGGCTAAAAGGTGAAATCAGGGAATGGCAAGATAGTTTGGAGAAATCTGAAAACGTCATAGCAGAGCTCAGGGCACAGTGGGATACAAGAGCAGATAAGCATCGCCGATACCTGAATCAATTGGAAGGCGACCACGAGAAAACTGTTGCTAAAATAAAGAGAGAGATGGCTACACTTGAGATCAAAGCAGCTAATCAGGCCAAGGGTTTCCAAATTGAGAGCAGATACTGGTACGACTCAATAGCCCAGATGAAGTTGGAAGTACGGCGACTGAAGCACCAGCATATACAGGATGCTCAAGTATTCAAGATATGTAGCGATCAGATAAAACGCCTACTCATAGAGAAGAAGCAAACCAGAGATAGGATCAAGGCCATTGCCCATGCCATCACCAGACGATGTCTACGATGTGAGAACATGTCCAGCGTTACCGTCCTCTCGGCAGTGATGGGTTATGTCAAGCAGACTATGCATGAGTTGGAGCAACTTGAGAGGGATCTCGCGCCTAAGACCGCGGCGAGGCCGAACGATGCCCCGCGGACACCAATTTTCAAAACCATAATGCACTCATAAGTCAAGCCTGTATCTTAGCATCTTCTGCCTGTTTTTTCCCATCAGGGTGATTTTTAGTCTATTTTGAGTCTAGGTTTATTTTCAAAGTTTGCTCTTTCTTTTACAAAATGTAGTTTGTAATAGACCATTTCAACAATAAAGAGGTTGTTTCTTTTACGCTCATTTGTGTTTTTCGAACTACGTAATGATCTGATTCACGTAGGCATCGTGATACGTAGGCAATCCTCATCGGATCCGGTCACATTTCTTTTACTGCAAAATAAAAAAAATAATAAAAGAAAAACAAAAAAAAAAGGGGAAAAACTAATAAGAGGAAAAATGCCGGAATGACGCATGCTCTTGTAGCAAACATATAGTAATCCACTTAACTGTATAGGTGCATCATGCCCAACGTGAGATTAACTATCTGTTATTTGCTGCAAATTAACCGTGCGCTTGTCGATGAGTATTCCAGGGTTTTTGGAAAGACGGTTGGTTTGGTGAAAGTCTGGCCTCGCACTCATACTTCACGAGGTTAAGGAGAAGTGTTCAACTACCTGTTGTTAGGACCAGAAGCAGTACTCACACTTACTTCACCAGGTCAAAAGGAAGTGTGGAAATGTCTTCAGAAATTCCATCGCAAACAATCCCTGTTTTCGAAGAAAGCTCGATCTCAGCCATTCTCACACCTGAATCCGCAACTGCGGAGGAAAATAGAATCCTACGGCTCCGCATGCTGGAAATGCCGGACGACTGGAATAATGGGAAAAATCCGCCAAGTGTCGTCCCCGGATTCCCTGAATTATTCTCCAGGTCAAGTGGGACTTCTAATATTCCCATAAATTATCCTGCTACCCCATTCGGGTACCCAGCTACCTCAGCCTTCTCTGCTGGATCGCCTTCTGAGCCTCATCCCCGAATGTCGGCCACTGATGCAAGCATGAACATCTTTACTGCACCGCCTTGCCCGATCACGGCACAGCCAGCCACGTACAAACCAAGCTTTGACTCATCCTCCTTTACATTCCAAGCACCATCGTTCTCAATGGAACCAACTAGGTTCGCTACCAGTACTAATCCTCTACCGCCTCAGTGCGAGCTTGCACCTGGGCAGGATCAGAACCCCAGAATTGCAGAACAAAATGAGATTGCCAAGAGAATGAGAAGCCTTGAACAAAGTTTGAAGAATATGCAAGGATTGAGCGGACAAAAGAGCGTCTCTTACGCCGACCTGTGCATGTTCCCTCACGTGCACCTGCCAACGGGTTTCAAGACCCCAAAGTTCGAGAAATACGATGGGCACGGTGAACCCATTGCACATCTTAAGAAATACTGCAACCAATTACGGGGAGCCGGCGGAAAAGAAGAACTGCTAATGGCGTATTTTGGGGAAAGTCTAGTAGGGATAGCTTCAAAATGGTATATGGATCAGGAAATGTCCCGATGGCATATATGGGATGATCTCGCCAGAGATTTTGTAAAACAATTCCAGTATAACATCGACATTGCGCCAGACCGAAACTCTCTGTCGAATTTGAAGAAGAAACCTTCGGAAAGCTTCAGAGAATATGCTGTTAAGTGGCGTGAACAGGCGTCGAGAGTGAAGCCTCCCATGGATGAAGTGGAAATGGTCACTACCTTTCTCCAGGCTCAAGAGTCTGACTATTTCCAAAACATGATGTCAGTCATGGGTAAGCCATTCGCGGAAGCGATCAAGATTGGAGAGATGGTGGAAAATGGCCTGAAAACAGGTAGGATTCTGAGTCAAGCAGCCATAAGGGCGACCTCCCAGGCCGTACAAAGCGGGTCCGGAGGAACGACAAGGGGGAAGAAGAAGGAAGAAACGACTATGACAGCCTCGAAAGCAAGGGAGTATCGTCATCCCAGGCCCCATTTTCCGGAAAGAGCCCCACAACACTACTACCCCCACTCAAATTTGGCATATGCTCATCAACCTTATATGGTCATGAATGCCCAACATTATACCCATCCGCCACAACAAGCCAACCGAGGCCCAGCTCCACCTCCCAGAAATCAGCCTTCTTACCGCAACCACTATAACCCACAACCCCCGCAGAATAACTTCCGCCCTCAGGAGCCACCCAGAAGGCGGACTTTCACGCCCATCGGTGAGCCATACTCAACTTTGTTCCCAAAGCTGGTCCAGTTGGGTTTCTTGCAACCAATCCCTCAAACAAGACAACACCCGACGTCACCTTCTTACAAAGCTGGAGTCAGATGCGCCTATCATTCAGGAGCCGAGGGACATGACACAAATGACTGCTGGTCATTGAAAAGAGTGGTCGAAAACTTGATAGAGCAAGGGAAAATAGTGCTAAGGGACGAGGAGATCCCGAATGTAACTAACAATCCGTTACCTGCTCACAATAATGGGCCGCTGATCGGGATGATTTGTGAAGACAAAGAGTTCGACCCTGCTCTGAAAGCCATAATTGCCATTGTCGACACGGGAAAAAGGCCCGAAACGGACCAAAAACCAGAAAAGGGGGAAGAGGCCAAAGCTATAAAGAAAGTGCCTGAAAAGAAGGTGGAGAAGAAAGTGGTACCGGTAAAGGACGGAGTCCTTTACATACCACGAGGTCAAGTTGAGAAGACGCAGAACTTCGGAATCAAAAAGACAAAACCTATGTACGTGCCAAAAGGGGCCTATGTGGTCTGGGGGACGATTCAACCACCTCGCCGAATGAGCCAGTGGTTATCGGACGCGTGCCACAAAAGCCAATGACCAACCCGTCCACAGTGCCGTGGAATTATCAAAAGACTTTGGTAATGTACAAAGGTAAAAAGGTCATGGGAGAACTTCCAGAAAATACTTTCATAGGAAAGTATTCAAGTGCTCAAGAACTGAACAATGCCACACAAAGGCGCTTCCCGCCAAAGAAGCCCGTGAGTGTTGAAGAAGCGGAAATGTTCTTCCAACAAATGAAAATGCCGGATTACGAAGTGATAGATCAACTGCGCAAGTACCCCGAGCAAGTGTCCATGCTGTCATTGTTAATGAGGTCGACCGAGCATCAAGAGATCTTACTGAAGACCCTGAATGAAGCATATGTGCCAGTTGAAACCTCGTTAGAACAATTAGAGCAGATGACAGAAAGATTCTTCGCCGTCAACCAAATCTCTTTCAGCAAGAACGATCTACCCCCGGAAGGAGCGGCACACAACAAGGCTTTGCATTTAACAGTTAAATGCGAAGACTATTATGTCAAGCGGGTAATGTTGGATGGGGGCTCAGGCGTTGACATTTGCCCGTTCTCCACGCTACAAAGAATGGAAATTGGGACCGGAAGAATCCGACCCAACAATGTCTGCGTAAGGGCTTTCTACGGCATCAAGAGGGATACCATGGGAGAAATAAACCTGTTGTTGGTCATAGGACCAGTCGAATTTCAAGTAACCTTCCAAGTGCTCGACATGGATACATCCTACAATTTTCTCCTTGGCAGACCTTGGATCCATGCGGCAGGAGCCGTGCCTTCCACTCTTCACCAGATGGTGAAGTTCGAGTACGAAGACCGAGAGATCGTGGTCCATGGAGAAGATGAGCATGCCATTTATCAGGACCCATCCATCCCGTATCTTGAACCGAGAGAAGGGAGCGAACATACGGTCTATCAAGCTTTTGAGATTGTACTGGCAGAGCAGCACGAAGAGGGAATACCCTGCCCCCAGCCTTTCTTGTCTAACGCCTCGGTTATGGTGGCCAAAGAGATGATCCGGCATGGATTTAGGCCAGGGACGGGGCTTGGACGAACCCTTCAGGGAATAACAGAACCCATTACTTTGCCAGTCACCAAGAAACCTTTTGGACTAGGTTTTAAACCTACTCCAGCAGACAAAGAGTGGGCAAAGAAAAGGAAAAATGAGGTTTGGAAGTTACCTCAACCACTGCCGGATTTATATGCAACTTTCATCAGGCCAAGGTACGTTGAAGAAGAAGATGATGAGGTCTTCACAGCTGAGGAAATCGAGGAGATATGTGGGGCGATGAGGGAAATGCTCTACGAGGTCCACATGGTTCAACCAGGTGAAGGCACAAGCACTGCTGCAATGCTGTACATGGGGCCGAACGCCCAACTTCAAAACTGGGAGGCCACGCCATTCCCGACTAGACGGAAGTCCGGGTAGACCTGTCCTGCCACCTTTCCTGTGTCACAAGTTATCTCCAGGACATAACTTGAGCGTTTTCTTCCTTTCAATTGTTGTTTTGAATTCCTAAGTTGTAAACATTGTCGTCTTCCAACTTTCCAAAGAAAAAAAAAATAAAAAAAAAAATCATCATTGCTTTCCCATTCTTCCTTTTGTTCTGATTTTTGTTATTTTTCCTTTTACCTTTCTTTTCAGTTATAATAATGCGGCTTTAAATATGACATTCTCGCGGACTTCACGCCCAGATCACAATGAGTTATTTAACTGCGAATTGATGAACCCAGAACCAGAATATGATGTGGAAAAGGCTTTTAGGGAGATAAACCGAGAGTTGGAATATTTCGAGAATAAACCTAAGCCAAATCTGAATGACACTGAACCGGTAAATTTAGGAACCCCGGAAGAAATCCGGGAGACCAAGATAAGCATTCACACGGACAAGAAAATGCGAGAGGCGATAATTCAACTTCTTTTTGAATTTAAAGACGTGTTTGCTTGGTCATATGATGACATGCCGGGACTAGGTGTTGACCTAGTGGTTCATAAATTACCGATTCATCCTGATTGTCCTCCAGTTCAACAAAAGCAACGAAAGTTCAAAACTGAGGTCAGTGACAAGATCAAGGAAGAGATCACCAAACAACTGAAAACGGGAGTGATTCGGGTAGTCCAGTATACAACCTGGTTGGCAAATGTGGTTCCAGTACCGAAAAAGGACGGTAAAACTCGAGTATGTGTAGATTACCGAGATCTGAATAGAGCAAGTCCTAAAGATAATTTCCCACTACCCAACATCCACATCCTCGTTGATAATTGCGCCAAACACGAGATACAGTCCTTTGTAGATTGTTACGCTGGGTATCATCAAGTACTAATGGATGAAGAGGATGCCGAGAAAACTGCCTTCACCACGCCTTGGGGCACCTACTGTTATAGGGTTATGCCATTCGGTTTGAAGAATGCGGGGGCTACTTACATGAGGGCCATGACTACCATTTTTCATGACATGATGCATCAGGAAATAGAGGTGTACGTGGATGACGTGATAGTCAAGTCCAGGACGCAGGATAATCACATCCAAGACTTGAGGAAATTCTTCGAGAGGCTGAGGAAGTATGACTTGAAGCTAAACCCAGCCAAATGTGCTTTCGGAGTTCCGTCGGGCAAACTTTTGGGCTTCATCGTAAGCAGGAGAGGTATCGAGCTAGATCCAACTAAGATAAAATCCATCAGAGATCTGCCTCCCCCAAGAACAAAGAAAGACGTGATGAGTCTTTTGGGCAGGTTGAACTACATCAGTCGGTTTATTGTCCAGCTGACAAGCACGTGTGAGCCCATATTCAAGCTGTTAAGGAAAGATGCGGCGATCAAATGGACAACTGAGTGTCAAGAAGCCTTTGATAAAGTCAAAGAATACCTTTCGAATCCCCCAGTCTTGGTCCCTCCAGAACCGGGGAGGCCACTTTTCTTGTATCTAACAGTCTTGGAGAACTCTTTCGGCTGCGTCCTCGGGCAACACGACGTAACCGGAAAGAAGGAGCAAGCAATATACTACTTGAGCAAGAAATTCACCGGCTACGAGGCCAAATACACACTGTTGGAAAGGACATGTTGAGCTCTCACATGGGTTGCTCAAAAGTTGAGACATTATCTCCAAGCCCACACTACGCTCCTCATAAGCAGGTTGGATCCTTTGAAGTATATATTTCAGAAACCAATGCCTACTGGGAGACTGGCTAAATGGCAAATCTTGCTTACGGAATTCGACATAGTCTATGTCACTCGCACGGCAATGAAAGCCCAGGCGTTAGCAGATCATTTGGCTGAAAATCCGGTCGATGAGGAATACCAGCCATTGGATACCTACTTTCCAGATGAAGAAGTAAACACCGTAGAAGTGGTCTCGGAGGAAGCTCATGTTTGGAAGATGTTCTTTGATGGAGCCGTGAACGCCAAGGGTGTAGGGATTGGGGCAATTTTGATCTCACCTTCTGGTCAGCATTATCCCGCCACAGCTAGACTTCGTTTCTTTTGCACAAATAATACAGCTGAGTATGAAGCCTGCATCATGGGCATGCATATGGCAATCGATCAGGATGTCGAAGACTTACTGATTATGGGAGATTCTGACCTGATTATCCGGCAAGCTCAAGGCGAATGGGAAACTCAGGATATCAAGCTTATCCCTTACCGACAGCATGTAGAGGACCTCAGCAAGAGCTTTACATCAATAGAGTTCAGGTATATCCCGAGGTGTCACAATGAACTGGCAGATGCACTTGCTACTTTGGCTTCAATGCTACCCTACCCGGGCAACGCCCACATCGATCCTTTGGAAATCCAAATCAAGGAAAGACACGGTTACTGCAGTGTAATCGAGGCAGGATCAAATACGCAGCCTTGGTACCATGACATCAAGAGGTTCCTGGAGATGCAAGAATACCCCGAGCACGCTACTGGAGATCAAAAGAGGACAATTAGGCGACATGCAAGTGGTTTCTTTTTGAGCGGTGAATTGTTGTATAAGAGGACCCCGGACCTCAATCTTCTAAGATGTGTCGATATCGAGGAGGCAAGAAAGATCATGCACGAAGTACACGAAGGTGTGTGCGGACCTCACATGAACGGGTATGTCTTAGCAAAAAAAATCCTTCGAGCAGGTTATTACTGGATGACCATGGAAAAGGATTGCTTTAGCTTCGTTCGGAAGTGTCATCAATGTCAGGTGAACGGTGATTTGATTCATGCACCTCCCACGGAGCTGCATCCCATGTCTGCACCTTGGCCATTTGTCGCCTGGGGCATGGACGTCATTGGACCAATCGAACCGAAGGCTTCGAATGGACACAGGTTTATACTGGTCGCCATCGATTACTTCACAAAATGGGTAGAAGATGTCACTCTCAAGTCGGTCACTAAAAAAGTTGTAGTGGATTTTGTACACTCGAATCTTATCTGCCGTTTCGGTATTCCTGCGACTATCATTACAGATAATGCAGCAAACTTGAACAGTCACTTGATGGGAGATGTATGCGAGCAATTCAAGATAACGCATAGGAATTCTACTCCTTATCTGCCGAAAGCCAATGGCGCTGTGGAAGCGGCAAACAAAAACATCAAGAAGATTTTGAGGAAAACGATCCAAAGTTCCCGACAGTGGCATGAGCAGTTACCTTTTGCATTGTTGGGGTATCGCACTACGGTACGCACATCAGTAGGAGCGACTCCTTATCTTTTGGTTTATGGGACCAAGGCTGTAATACCAGCAGAGGTAGAAATTCCTTCACTTCGAATCATTGTCGAAGCGGAAATCGAAGACAACGAGTGGGTCAAGACTCGGTTAGAGAAATTGACTTTGATTGATGAAAAGCGAATGGCCGCTGTTTATCACGGACAGTTGTACCAACGGAGGATGGCCCGTGCTTACAACAAAAAAGTCCGACCCAGGAATTTCGAAGTAGGTCAGCTGGTACTGGGGCGTATTCTGCCGTATCATGAGGAAGCAAAAGGGAAGTTTGCTCCAAATTGGAAAGGCCCATACATCATAAGGAAGATATTGCCGAGAGGAGCATTGTATTTAGGTGGTATCGAAGGAAATGACCCCGACACAGCAGTAAATGCGGATGCAGTCAAGAGATACTACGTCTGAATTATACTCCAATTAGTTTTGACGCATTTAAAATGACGAAGGTTTTATTCCCCACTACTCCCCAAACACTACCCAATTCTCTCTACAAACCTTTGAGCCACTTAAAAAAAATCCCTGAAGAAAACAAAACAAAAACATTGATTGAGGCCTGAACTACGTTTGACTTGATTCCGAAAGGATACGTAGGCAGCCTCTCCCTGAGGTTCAGTCACACCAACAATAAAATCCCATTCACCCTGAAATTGAAACCGGGGCACGTCGAGCAGTTGAGAAGTTAGTATTATCTACCTCTCTTTACCAAGCACAAGCCTTTAAATCAATTACCGAAGATGGTGGGGAACCAATAAGCGTCACAAATGGAGACCGGCACACTCTGAATCGAGAAAGAAAAAATGAGAGAGTCTCGTCGGTGAAAACCTTCGGGCACCACGGGGCGACGGGAGTAGAGAAACCAAAATGAGAGAGCTTGTTTAGTAAAAACTCGCAAAGAGTGCTATCAAGCGATGACAGGAAGAGAAATGAGAGAGGTCAGCTGGCGAAAACCCGCAAAGGGCGCTGTTGGCCGAAAAAGAATGACTCCACCCTAAGGAGGTCTCGGCAAAGCTCCACCGGTTTGGAATCGTAGATCCGTTCTGGTTCAGGGAAACGCAAGTTCATGGAAGGTCAGGCGTCCAGTCCAAAGCGCATGTCATGTCATTTAAAGCCAGCGTTATCTTCCTCAGATAAGTCTTTCTCGTCCCAAAAGGGACACTCCCTTCCTGAAATTTGTTTTTTTCCTTTCTTTGTTTTTCTTCGAATCCCTTTTATGTTTTAACCCCAAGTTCAGGATACACCGGAAAGGGCAGGTGGCAGGTTTGTTTGCATGGAATCCCGTTTCATGAAGGAAAATGCCTCATTTCATTGGCACGATTGCCCAAGCCTGATGAATCATGATGTTTGATGGTGTTTAAAGTAAAGAGGAAAGAGAGAAATCTTCCCCAGCAAGTCCGCCTTCGGACGAATCCCCACAGAGTCTCCCTCTGTACAAATCCCCACAGAGTCTCTCTTTGTACAATCTCCCACAGAGTCCCCCCAATATGAAAATCCCCGTTGGAATTTCCCCAGCACATCCCCAGCGAGTCCCTTTGTAAAATTCCCCGAAGATCTTACCCCAACCAAGCCTAGAAAGCCCACTGCGAAACAATTACCCAGCATACCCCATTGTACAAAGATCCACACAAAGAATACACTTTGTAAATATTCCCCCATAGGACTTCCTTTTGTACAAATCCCCACAGAATACCCCCAATAAAATCCCCGTTGAGAACCTCCGAGCAAAACGAAAAAAAAAGGAGCCTTACGAGGCAAATCATCACAGAATCTGGAAATACAAGCCTGAGCAGCCTAAAAGGTTCCGACATATGAATCAAACCAGTGGCGAGACTTCGCAACAGAAATGAAGACGCAACAAAGCAACCGAGAATGATCAAGGTCACCAAACCGACCGTCATTTCCGAACTAACAATTGTTCTTTGTCTGAAAGGTTGAAACAGGTTTAATCCGAGACAACCATGCAAGAAGCAGGTGTCGCCAAAAGGAGAAGGTACATGGGTACAAGAAACATTTTGGCAATAAGGAATTCACTCGAAAGGTAAGTTTCCACGAAACTCCCTTTTATCTTTACTAAAACAAGAAAATTCAAAAAAAGAAGTTAGTTGTTGTTCTCGAATTTTGTCCCCAGCCATCAGCATTAGGGTTTTAAACCCTAAACTGAAATTTTCCCATTTAGCCAGCATTAGGGTTTTAAACCCTAAACTGAGCTTTTTCCACGCAATCAGCATTAGGGTTTTAAACCCTAAACTGAATTTTCCCTTTAGTCAGCATTAGGATTTTAAACCCTAAACTGAACTTTTTCCATTTCAGCCAGCATTAGGGTTTTAAACCTTAAACCGAGCTTTTCCATGCAATCAGCATTAGGGTTTTAAACCTTAAACTGAACTTTCCCTTTAGTTAGCATTAGGATTTTAAACCCTAAACTGAACTTTTTCCATTTCAGCCAACATTAGGGTTTTAAACCTTAAACCGAGCTTTTCCATGCAATCAGCATTAGGGTTTTAAACCTTAAACTGAACTTTTTCCAATTCAGCCAGCATTAGGGTTTTAAACCCTAAACTGAGCTTTTCCATGCAATCAACATTAGGGTTTTAAACCCTAAACTGAATTTTCCCTTTAGTCAGCATTAGGGTTTTAAACCCTAAACTGAACTTTTTCCATTTCAGCCAGCATTAGGGTTTTAAACCCTAAACTGAGCTTTTCCATGCAATCAGCATTAGGGTTTTAAACCCTAAACTGAACTTTTTCCATTTCAGCCAGCATTAGGGTTTTAAACCCTAAACTGAGCTTTTCCATGCAATCAGCATTAGGGTTTTAAACCCTAAACTGAATTTTCCCTTTAGTCAGCATTAGGGTTTTAAACCCTAAACTGAACTTTTTCCATTTCAGCCAGCATTAGGGTTTTAAACCCTAAACTGAGCTTTTCCATGCAATCGGCATTAGGGTTTTAAACCCTAAACTGAACTTTTTCCATTCAGCCAGCATTAGGGTTTTAAACCCTAAACTGAGCTTTTTCATGCGATCAGCATTAGGGTTTTAAACCCTAAACTGAACTTTTTCCATTTCAGCCAGCATTAGGGTTTAAAACCCTAAACTGAGCTTTTCCATGCAATCAGCATTAGGGTTTTAAACCCTAAACTGAATTTCCCCTTTAGTCAGCATTAGGGTTTTAAACCCTAAACTGAGCTTTTCCATGCAATCAGCATTAGGGTTTTAAACCCTAAACTGAATTTTTCCTTTAGTCAGCATTAGGGTTTTGAACCCTAAACTGAACTTTTCCTGTAATCAGCATTAGGGTTTTAAACCCTAAACTGAACTTTTCCTTCAGTCAGCATTAGGGTTTTAAACCCTAAGCTGAACTTTTTCCCAGTTGGTCAGTATTAGAGTTTCAACTCTAAAACTGAACTTCTCCCCAGCTAGTCGGTATTAGGGCTCCAATCCTGAACTAAGCATTTTTATCTTCCTTCATCAATTTTATGAACTTCCTGGCAATAATTAACGAAATTTTCCTAGTGAAACTGGGGCAGAAAATTTCGTTCATTTGTTTTCTCCCGCAGGTCTAACCTCGAGCCACATGGATCGAAATGACCCACGAGATGAGTCCCAGCTCGGAATCAAAGAAGAAAAAGAAAAAAGAGAAGATGTCCCGAGATATCGGAGTAAATGGAAGGCAGATTGACTCCAACATTTGATTAAGGTCCTGAACCCTGCCAATCGCGTCTCACTCAGTATCCCAGAGATTAAACAAGTCGCCGCAACTCGCAAGCATCAAGATTCAGATCGGAGTCTACAAGCAGAATCAGCTAAGACCCAAGATCAAGTCGCAAAAGAATCATAGATAGGAATCTTGTAACTAGCAGTTGACATGCATATAAGTAGTTAGTTCAGTTTCCAATTTTCCTTTGGTTGTAATAAGGCGGTCAGTGACGCAGCAGTGACAACAACAACAGCAGTAACAACAAGCATTGCAATCCCATGGTAGTCCCAGCTACCAAAACTTCCCGAACTACATTGACCTGATTCCTGTTTAGCCCAGGATATGTAGGAAATCTTTGAAGCAAGATTTGGTCAGATCTTTCAAAAACATGCTTCATACGGAGTAGTCCATAGGCAAAAATCGCTCATACACGCTCACTTTATCTTTGCACGAAAATTCTTCGTGTTTCCGAACAAAGAGGGGCAGCTGTGAGCACGTGATTTTTGTTTCGCGCGACAATCGCTCCAAAAGAAATAAAAAAATAATAATAATTGGCCCTGCTGTACAATTTTTGGATTTTTACATGGCACTTTGTTAATTATTTATGATTTTTGCCCATTTTTATTTTATTAAAACAAAATACAAAAAATATATGTGTCATGCGTAATTTGAACCGTAACATGGTTGTTAAATAGAAAATCATAAATAGGCATCTTTGTCCGTGATTTTGTTTTTGTTTGATTTTATATGTTTTAAAATATTTTAATGTGTGTGCAATTAATTGTATTAAGTGTTTATTTAATTTTAATTTGATTTACTTAGGTTTTGTTTTTTTAAAAAATAAAGAAGAAAATAAAATAATAATAAAAACCCTTCTTTTTCGGACTTGGGCCAATTTTAAACAAATTGGCCCAAACAAACTCAGCCCAAAACCAGGCTTGCCCGGTCCGTGACCAGCTGACACCCAGAACATCCAAACGACGCCGTTTTAATCCAATCTGATCTGGGCCGTTGATCTCAGATTGATCAACGGCCAAGATCACCTCCTCACAACCCATGATAAACCCGACCCATTTCCACCCGGACCAACCCAAACCCCCTTTGGATGAAACGACACCGTTTCCCCTAAGCCTTCAGATCCAAGCCATTGATTTCGATTGATCCGACGGCTGAGATCAACCCACCCATTCCATATATAAGCCCCTTACCATACCCTGCCCCCTATCCGATACCCCAGCCTTCGTCCTCACCAAACCTTTCCCCTTCAAACCCTAGCCGCCCCCATCTCCCTTCACCAGAAACCCGGCGGCATGGACGCCGGTGACCCTACCTTTAACACCATAGATGCTCCTCACCGTCCTGAACCCAAATCCACCAACCACACACCTCGAATCCCATCCCACCTTCTCGAAGATTCGAGTCAAAACTCGATCTACCCCGATCTGCCCTAAATTCATACCAGGCAGTCCCCGGACCCCCCTCGTGACCAAACCATGCTTGGTTTGGTCCGAATCTGACCAGGGAAACACGAATCCCGGATCTAACTTTTGAAACTTTAAAGGTCCTCGTCGATGGTCCGTGTCTTGTTCAAACCAAAAGATTAAGGTCTAATGGACCTTAATCGAAGTGTTTCTCATCTGAGAAACACTTCGATTAAAGTCCGTTCAGCCTTAAGAAAGGTCTGTTCGAATCCAAGTTAAGATTTTTTGATTTTTCGGGTTTTAAGGTGAGTTTGCTTTCTTTTCTTTATTTGTTTTGGTTCATCTGATTGTTCTAAAGGTCTGTTCATGTTTTGTTTGTGTCCCTGAATTTTATCGACTGTGCCCTGTCCACTCTGCCTGAACCTCTGTTGTTTGATTGAGTCTTTCTATTTGTTCTGATGATGTGTATGTAAGTGTTGTGCAATTAGCTGATTTTCAAATTTGAACTAACTGATTGATTCCTCGAATACCACTTTGTTTAGTCAGTATAATTCAAATCATGTGTCGATACTGTTAAATGTCTGATTTTTGGCTACGATTGTGCATGTTATGATTAATATAGTTGAGTCGACATGTGTCGTCAATTAGTTTCAGCTGCCTGAACAATAACAAATCGATTTACTTTTGATAAGCATGGTTTGAATCACTTAGGAACTGAGTTTAGTGCTTATAATTAGTAATTTGAATCAGAAATGTAAAAAAAATCAATGTTCTTTTTAGTCACAGTTCTGAAATTGGAGAGCATGTGCACTTATGCACAACATGTGCATTTGGTGCACAGCCTGTGCCCTGCCTAAGTGCTTTTGAATTAAATAGTTTGACAGCATGTGCTGTCAGACTACATCCTGCTGCCCATGTCTGCTTTTAGTTAATAAAATGGGAAAGTTAAGCCTGCCAAGGGAATGTCATGGGGTTTAATACTTAAATGGCTAAGTGGAACTGAAAAGAGGGCAGCACATGGGAGGGTATTCTTTTGGTCTAACAGGCTGTTAAAGGGCTGAGGTTTAGGCTTATAAAAGGGGGGACTTCCGAGAAAGATGGGAGATCTGAAAAGGGAGAGCAAAAAATACATACATATACACACATAGACACAGACACGAGATAGAGATAGAGACAGAGGGAATTGTGAAGAAAAGATAGAAGACATCAGATAGAGATTGGAAAAGGGAGAGCAAAAAATACATACATATTAACACACACAGACAGACAGAGAACTGGAAAAGATTTCTTTTGATAACTTCTGTATAATTTCAAAACTGAAGATTGACATTAGATTTTGAAAAGAAAGGAGATAGGGAGAGGGATATCACAAAAATCAGAAGCTGCTTTCTTCCTACTGTTTGTTCGATTCTTAGTTTGTTCAAACTATCCAAATCAGTTCTGTCTTCTTTCAAGTATCGGCTAAGTCTATTGTTTGGGTTTGTATTGTTTATTTCTCCTGGAATTGGATTGCCTGGATCTCCGATTCTATACTACTGGGAATTTGCTTCATTCTGCCATTCCTCCATTGGCTTTAGTGGCCTCTTGCACTGGGATTTTGTTCTATTGGTACCTGCTGTTACTGCTGCTGTTTGGTATTGCTTCTATTGCTCTACTGACCCCTTGCTTCTTCTGTTGTATCCAATATCCAGGTACATACTAAGACTTGCATATGATGTAACAATGAAAGCATGAAATCAAGATATGCAGGAGTTTAATCATTCGCTTGCTGCAATTACAGTTTTTTTTATAAATACTATTAGATTTATGTAATTTGTTTAGTTTGTGATTCAACAAAAGAAGCACATTAGGTAGCTTGGTACTTGATCGCAGCTTAGTTCACCCTAAATTGTGATTTCGTTTGCTTAATGGATTGTCTGATAAGGCATGTATGAGTGTTTTGGCACACAGATAATTAGGTAACCTTTCAACTAATATTCTGTATGTATAGAATAGAATGCCCTTAATTTTGCCAGATATGATGTTAGATGTTATTGAATCTTTGTAGGTAGTTCACATGATCCTGTTCAAACTCTATTAGCAATAGTTTTCGATAGGATAATTCTATTTGACTTGGTTTAAATAAGCGGGTTTCAAACTCGGATCTGAAGAACATTTATCATAAGCTTTTAGTAGATATATTGATCTTGTATATTAATTCCCCCTGACCAATTAACAACATATTCACCCATGAAATAAAGCACAAAATAATTCACGCCTCATAAAATCAGATAGTCAAATAAGGATCCGAAGTTGGTCAAGCGTGTAATCAGCATGCAATCCTCTTTCTTTCATTTTATTAGAGACAAACACAATAGAAATGTAGTCACTTTAGGATATCCTCTTCTAAAATAATGAGACGAGCCTCGTTAAATAAAAAATGCAAGTTGCAGGGCCCTTAATGATTAACCATAATAAATACTTAGAATCCGGGACAGGCCGTTTAGTGAATCTCACGGCCTTATCCAAAATAATAACGCGTTAGACCCTTTTTAGGCACGGTTTAATCAAATTATATTCTTAAACACGGGTGCACATTGATGTGACCCAAATTCAAATCTCAACGGAGCCAAAATGTGGCGACGACCACGGGTGCATTGATTGTGACGTGGTTCGAGATGCATTTTCACAACGTTGCAATTCTATAAAAATAAATGATAACAATAAAAGCGGTTTAAACTTAATAAAAGCACGTAAGTCATAACATGTATTTAAATCAGATATTTAGCCATTATAACAATTTAAGCGACCGTGCTAGAACCACGGGATTCGAGGGTGCCTAACACCTTCCCTCGGGTCAACAGAATTCCTTACTTAGAATTTCTGGTTCGCAGACTTCATTTGGAAAAGTCAAAAATTTCCTCGATTTGGGATTCAAGATAAACCGGTGACTTGGGACACCAAAAGCCAAACCTTTCCCAAGTGGCGACTCTAAATTAAATAAATAATCCCATTTCGAATATTGTCACTTAAATTGGAAAAACTCCCCTCGCGCATTTAACCCTTCGGGGCGGGGCGCGCAAAAAGGAGGTGTGACATGTATCAGCCTAAGTAATAGTATAAAAAATTTATCGATTAAATATTAATATAAAAATATTGCAATATATTTAGAAATGTTAAATGATTAAACAAAAAAATACTTTAATTAATATTGTTCAATTTATAGACATTGTCAAGGAGCTTCCCCTTGTGCATTCTGGACCTGATGTTTGAGAGTTACTATTACACCAGGGCAACCATAGCTCTTCACACATCTGGGATGGATAGTGTCCCCAGACCTTCCACCGCAGACGTATAGACGATCTTTGAGAGTTCATTAGAGACCACCCACTTCATCCCCGTACAATTAAACGCCTTCAACGGATGGGGTTTTACCAGATTATAGAGACCGGCCGGTTGTAGTTCGGCTGGGCCCTAATCATGGCTATGATAGAGCTGTGGCGATTGGAGACACACACATTTCATCTACCTATCGGCGAAGCTACCATCACGCTACAGGATGTGGAGGTTCTATTTGGGTTGCCCATTGATGGTATGCCTGTAGCTTACCTGCATGCTCTTAGGGACTATACATGAGAGGACTATCTACATATATTGTAGAGGCTCACCAGTTTCCAGCATGCGAAGCCGACTTGTCACAACCCAAAATCCATCAAAGGTCGTGATGACGCTTAACACCGCTAAGTCCCTGCATTAACCACACCTCTGCGCCCACAAGGCCACTAGACATATATGTACATGCACAAAAATCTGCAACAAGTGTAGTATGAGTAAGTACATCAACGCGTACCCAGTAAGTATCCAGTCTAACCTCGAATAAGTAGTGACAAGGGGTCGACTCCGACATTTACTATGGGCTAACAATAGAATACTGATATTATAATGAAGCATGGATTGTAATAAATAGCTAAAAACTCAATAACAAGAGATAAGTAAATAATTATTTTTATTAATATGAAATTTCCAAATTTATTTTCGTCATTTAACAATTTATATCTCAAGCCAATGAAGCAATATCAATTATTATTAGTTTCAAATATTTATCATGCACATTCATACAGAGGTCGTACGGTCCTATCCAACATATAAATATAAACTGTGCACTGCCGAGGGTCGAACGACACGAACCATAGATGCATCTATTAACCTGCCAAGGCGAACGGTCCGCTGTCATGACCCAAAACCAACCTGGTAGTGATGGCGCCTATCATGAAACTAGGTCAGCCAACACAATCCCAAATCAAACTAATATTTCAAAATAAGGATGTTTTAAGCTATTAATTAAATAAAATCCTATAACATGAGTCTAAATAACAAGTGCGAAAAAAAACACTAGCCCGATATCGGGGTGTCACAAGTCACGAGCATCTACTAAGTATTGTCCGAATACAACAAAGACTATCAAAGTCTGGGAAAAATGCTAATATAATCTAAGGGAGATAAGAGGGAGAAGAGCAAGGCTGCAAACGCCATGCTACCTTGCCGACTCCAAATGACCTGCTGGATGAAAGATCAGCGCTTGCTATCACGACCCGCAACTCCTGGATCTGCACATAAGGTGCATGGAGTAATGTGAGTACGCCAACTCAGTAAGTAATAAAAGTAAATAAAGACTCAACAGTAAGAAAACACATAATCCACGTCATAACACCACAATAAGTATAGTATGTCTTCCAAATAGTATAAAAATCAAATCATCTCGTTAAAATCCAATTTCAGTAAAAATCTTTTGAAAAATGTCTTTCTAAACAAGATTCAATGAAGTTTAGAGTAAAAATGACGAAAATTATAAATAGCCCCTTAGCAAGACATGTATCATAAACCGCCCCTCGGGCATAACATCAATCAAACCATCCCCTCAGGCTACCTCACAATCACTCGAAAGCAGCCCCTCGGGCACAATATGTATCAAGAACAACCCTCAGGTAACACCATATCACTCACTCAGGGTACCCACACTCACTGGGGGGTGTACAGACTCCGAAGGGGCTCCTACAACCCAAGCGCTATAACAAACCATCTCGTGGCATAATAAATCAGGCCCTCGACCTCTCATATATCACAAATCAGTACAATATGCTGCGGTGCACAGCCTAATCCCATGATATCCTCACAACACAGGCCCTCGGCCTCACTCGGTCAGAAACCTCTCAAGCCACTCGGGATAACAGTAAAACAGGGCGCTCAACCCAAAATATCATTTATAGTATCAAAATGGAGTAAATAAGGCTGAGTTATAAAATCAGTAAAAAACAGCATGACTGAGTATAAATATTAAATCAAAATAGTGAGGAATAGTAGTAAAAAGCCCATAAGGGTCCAAACAGCTTGGCCCGAGGCCCAAATACGGCATCCAGCCCAAAACATAGTAATACTTTCCAAAGCACAATAGTATCAGATAGTTTTCAATCAAATATGCGACTTAATAGTCGTACGAGATGGACCAAGTCACAATCCCCAACGGTGCAAGCCCCCACACTCATCATCTAGCGTGTGCGTTACCTCAAAGTAGTGAAACGATGTGAAATTCGGGGTTTCATACCTTCAGGACAAGATTTACAATCATTACTTACCTCAAACCACACAAAACTCTAGCCTGCAATGCCCTTGCCTCTCAACTCGACCTCCAAATGCTCCAAATCTAACCAAAATCAGTATCACATCATTAATACACGCTAAAGGTACAAAACCCATGCAAAAATTATCAAATTAACTAAAAAATCTCGAAATTGGCAAAATCCGACCCCCGGGCCCACGTCTCGGAATCTAAAATTATAAAACCAGAATCCTTATCCTCTCACGAGTCCATACATACCAAATTTACCAAAATCTAACTTCATTCGACCCCTCAATCGCCCAGTCTTTACTCTCAAGTTCCAAACCCTAATTTCCCAAATTTTCACTCTTAAATCCCAGAAATTTCATGCCTAATCACCTAAAAAAAATCACCATAGAATCGAGTTTTAGGTTCAAAAACATTACCTCAACGAGTTTTACCTTGAATACCTCTTCAAAACCCTCAAAAATCTCCAAAAACCGAGTTGAAATTGTGAAAAACATCCCAAAATTCGCGAAGGATCCTTTATATACTTTCTGTCCCAGGGATTTCGCAGTTGCGGCCAATAATCTGCATCTGCAGACCGCTTCTGTGGTCAAAACAACCGTAGCTATGGTTTTCACTTAAATCCCTAGGACCGCATCTGCGCCCAGGCACCGCACCTGCGGTCCCATAGATGCGCCCAACACACCGCACCTGCAGTTCTTCTCCTAATGGCCAAATTCCGCATCTGCGGTCTCCATACCGCATCTGCGACCTCGCACCTGCGTTCCCCAATCTGCAGGTGCAGAAATAACAGAAGCAACAAATTCAGCAACACCAACTCAAATCCAAACTCTCCATCAACCACCCAAATTCATCCTGAGGCCCTCGGGACCTCAACCAAACATGCCAACAAGTCACATATCACCATTCAAATTTATTCCAACCTTCGAAATACGCAAAACAACATCAAAACATCAAATCACCCTCGGATCCAAGCCTAAGGATTTCCAAACTTCCGAATTCCACAAACGATGCCAAAACCTATCAAACATCATCCGAATTACCTGATATTTTGCACACACGTCACAAATGACATAATGGTCCTACTCTAATTTCTGTAATCCCATTCCGACCCCGATATCAAGATCTCCACTACCAACCGGAAAATGCCAAATTTCTAATTTCGCCATTTCAAGCCTAAATCAACCACGGACCTCCAAATTACATTACGAACACGCTCCTAAGTCCCAAATCACCTAACGAAGCTATCTGAACCATAAAACTCAAATCCAAGATCATTTACCCATAATTCAACTTCCGGTTAACTTCTCCAACTAAATAACCAACTAAGAGACTAAGTGTCTCATTCTGCCTTAAGACCACTCCGAACATAACACAACCAACACGATATGATGAAATACAACTGAACAATACAAAAGAAAGCCAAAATGGGGGAAATGGTGTTGTAACTCATGAAACGACCGACCGAGTCATTACATCCTCCCTCCTTAAACTACGTTCGTCCTCGAATGAGTCAAGAAACGTACCTGAAGCCTCAAATAGGAGTGGATATCTGCTCCACATCTTCACTCGATCTCCCAAGTAGCCTCCTCCATGGGCCGACCTCTCTACTGCACTTTCACTGAAGCTATACCCTTTTATCTCAACTTTCTGACTTGCCGCTCCAAAATAGCTAATGGCTCCACATCATAAGTCAAATCATCGTCTAACTGAACTGTGCTGAAATTGAAAACATGAGACGAATCGCCAATATACTTCCAGAGCATAGAAACATGAAATACCGAATGCACACTTGACAAGCTAGGTGACAAATCTAGCTCATAATCCACATCCCCAATCCTCCGAAGCACCTCAAAAGGGCCAATGAACCGAGGACTCAATTTACCCTTCTTCCCAAATCTCATAACACCCTTCATGGGTGAAACTTTCAGTAGAGCATTCTCCCTAACCATGTAAGACACATCACGAACCTTCCTGTCAGCATAACTCTTTTGTCTCGACTGTGCTGTACGAAGCTGCTCACGAATCACTTTCACCTTGTCCAAAGCATCTTGCACCAAGTCTGTACCCAAAAGCCTGGCCTCTCCCAGCTCAAATCAACCTACTGGAGATCTACACCGTCTCCCATATAAAGCCTCATATGGAGTCATCTGAATACTCAACCGATAACTGCTGTTATATGCAAACTCCGCGAGCGGTAGAAACCGATCCCATGAACCCCCAAAATCAATGACACAAGCGCGCAACATGTCCTCCAATATCTGAATAGTGCACTCAAACTGCCCGTCCATCTGAGGGTGAAAAGTTGTGCTCAACTCAACCTGAGTACCCAGCTCTCGTTGCACGACTCTCTAAATTTGCAATGTGAACTGAGTACCTCTGTCTGAAATGATGGAAAATGGGACACCATGCAGGCGAACAATCTCTCGAATATAAATCTTTGCTAACCGCTCTGAAGAATAGGTAGTACACATAGTAATAAAGTACGTGGACTTGGTCAGCAGATCCACAATCACCCAAATAGAATCGAACTTCCTCAAAGTTCATGAGAGTCCAACTATAAAATCTATGGTGATCAGCTCCCACTTCCAGTTTAGAATATCTATCTGCTGAAGCAAGCCACCCGGTCTCTGATGCTTATATTTCACCTGCTGACAGTTAAGACACCGAGCTACAAATCCCACTATATCTTTCTTCATTCTCCTCCACTAGTAGTGCTGTCTCAAATCCTAATACATCTTTGTGGAACTCAGATGGATGGAATACCACGAGCTATGGGCCTTCTCCAGAATCAACTCCCGAAACCCATCTACATTGGGCACACATATCTGGCCCTGCATCCTCAATACCCCATCATCACCAATAGTCACATCTCTTGCATCGTCGTGCTGAACTCTGTCCTTGAGGACAAGCAAATGAGGATCATCATACTGGCGCTCTCTGATGCGAACAAACAAGGAAGACCGAGAACCACACAAGCTAAGATCCAACCAGGCTCCAAAATATCTAACCTCACAAGCCGATTGGCTAAGGCCTGAAAATCGACTGCAATAGGTCTCTCCCTAACAGGAATATATGCCAAACTGCCCATACTCACCGCCTTCCTACTCAAGGCATCAGCCACTATATTGGCCTTCCCCGGATGGTACAAGATAGTGATATCATAATCCTTTAGCAGCTCCAACCATCTCCGCTGCCTCAAATTGAGATCCTTCTACTTGAGCAAGTACTGGAGGTTACGATGATCAGTAAACACCTCACAAGACACACCATAGAGATAATGCCTCCAAATCTTCAACGTGTGGACAATGGCAGCCAACTCCAAATTGTGAACAGGGTAGTTCTTCTCATGGGGTTTTAACTGACGAGAAGCATAAGCAATCACTCTACCCTCCTGCATCAACACACACACAATACCAACTATAGAAGCATCACAATATACCATATATGAATATGAAGCTGATGGAAAAACTAACACTGGAGCTATGATCAAGGCAGTTTTGAGCTTCTGGAAGCTCGCCTCACACTTATCCGGCCACCTAAAAGGAGCACCTTTTGAGTCAATTTGGTCAAGGGTATGCAATTGATGAAAATCCCCGAACGAACCGATGGTAATAGCCCGCCAAACCAAGGAAGTTGCAAATCTCTATGGCTGAGGATGGCCTGGACCAACTCTGAACTGCCTCTATCTTCTTCGGATCAACTTGAATACCCTCACTGGACACCACATGCCCCAAGAAAGCCACTGAACTGAGCCAAAACTCACACTTGGAGAACTTTGCATAAAGCTTCTTCTCCCTTAACCGCTGTAACAGTACTCTCAAATGCTTAGCGTGCTACTCCTGACTACGCGAGTACACCAGAATATCATCAATGAATACAATAACAAACGAGTCGAGATAGTGCCGAAACACGTTGTTCATCAAATGCATGAACCATGTTGGGGCATTGGTCAACCCAAAAGATATCACAAGGAATTCATAATGATCATATTGGGTCCTGAAAGTTGTCTTAAGAATATCTGAGTCCCTGATCTTCAACTGGTGATACCCTGACCTGAGATCAATCTTGAAGAACACCCTAGCTCCCTGAAGCTGGTCAAATAAATCATCAATATGAGGCAAAGGGTACTTGTTCTTGATTGTGACTTTGTTCAACTACATGTAATCAATGCACATCCTCATCATGCCATCCTTTTTCTTCACAAATAGAACAAGCGCACCCCAAGGCGGCACACTATGCCGAATAAACCCCTTATCAAGGAGTTCCTGAAGCTCCTCCTTCAACTCCTTCAACTCCGCCGGTGCCATACAATACGGTGGAATAGAAATGGGCTGAGTGCCTGGCACCAAATCAACACCAAAGTCAATATCCCTGTCCGGTGGCATGCTCGATAGGTTTGCAGAAAACACATCCGGAAAATCCCTCACTACCAGGACCGAATCAATAGTAGGAGTCTTTGCACTAACATCTCTCACGAAGGCCAAATAAGAAAGACAACCCTTCCCAACCATCCGCTGGGCCTTCAAGAATGAAATCACTCTACTGGAAATATAATCAGATGAACCTCGCCACTCAATCTGTGGCACACCTGGCATAGCCAACGTCACTGTCTTAGCATGATAGTCTAAAATAGTACAACACGGAAATAACCAATCTATGTCTAATATCACATTAAAATCCACCATACAAATCAAGAGAAGGTCTTGGTCTCCAAAACCCCAATGGTAACCACACACGACCGATATACGCAGTCCACCATATTAGTATTGCCCACCGGAGTAGATACACGAATAGATGAAACAAGAGACTCACGGGGCAAATCCAAATAACGAGTAAAATATGATGACACATATGAAAAAGTGGAACCAGGATCAAATAACACAGAGGCATCTCTGTGGCAAACTGAGACAATACCTGTAATCACAACATCTGAAGCAATAGCATCTGGCCTAACTGGGAGTGCATAGAGACAGTCCTGACCACCACCTGATCGACCTCCCCCTTTAGGGTGACCCCTAGCTTTCTGTCCTCCACCTCTAGCTGACTGGGTGGGTGGTGAAGTAACTGGTACTGATGTCGATGACTGACTCCTCTGCTGAGGCGGACCCCCATGACGACGAGGACACTGCCTCCATATATGCCCAACTATCCACACTCATAACAACCCCTAGTGCTGGAGATAGGGACTGAAGGGAACCCCTAATACCAGGATGACTAGTAGAAAAACCTAGCATGGAAGAGCTCTAAACTGATGGAGCACAGGACGAACTCTAGGCTAGAAGGGCGCTAAGTGATGAATGGCCCTGATGAGAACCGTAAGAACCATGACCCAATGATACCCCACGATAAACTGGGCGAGCTGACTGAGCATGTCTGAATGAACGACCTCTACCGTGCTAAAACTAACCCCCATGAGGAGTACCACTGAATCCACCCTGACCACGAGGCCTCTTGGACTCCCTCTCAACCCTCTCCTAACTATGAACCATCTCAATTTGCCGAGCTATGTCAACAACCTCATGAAACGTAGCACCAGATACTCTCTCTCTGGTCATAAGCAATCGAAGCTGTAAATAGAGGCTATCTATAAACCTCCTGATCGTCTCTTGGTTTGTGGGAACCAACCAGACCGCACGACGAGCCAACTCAGAGAACCGTATCTCATACTGTGTAATAGACCTATCACCCTGACGAAGCTGCTCGAACTTCCTATGCAGCTCCTCTCGGCGAGACTCAGGTACAAACTTCTCTAGAAAAAGAATGAAGAACTACTGCCAAGAAATGGGCGCTGCGCCAACCGACCTACGCCTCTCGTAAGCCTCCCACCAACTAAGTGCAGCCCCGGAGAATTGGAAGGTAGTGAATGAGACCTCACTGGTCTCCAGAATACCTGCGGTCCGAAGTATCCTCCGACACTTATCCAAGAAGCCATGTGCATCCTTACCCTAAGCACCACTAAATGATGGAGGTTGGAGTCTCGCAAGCCTCTCCAATTTGTGCTGCTCGTCCTTTGGCATAACAGGAGCTACATAGTCCTGAGAAGATGGAACCGGTTGGGCTGGAGGTGGCCCTAGTGTCTGAAGCCCCTGTACGACCTGCTCAGGTGTTCAAGCGGAGGGAGTCTAAGTGCCTCCCTGGCCTGGGAAGTAGTTGCGGCCGTAGTAACTGAGACTACCTGAGCCAGACCAGTGCACACTGATAGAATCTGAGCTAGGGCCTCCTGAAGGCCTGGAATAACTATAGGCATAGCCGGTGCCTGAGCTGGTCCTGCTGGAGCATCCACAACTGGGACCTGATCATGAACTGGGGCGGCTAGTAGATCTGCAGGTGCTGCCCTAGCTACTGTGCGGGCTACACCCCTGCCCCTACCATGGCCTCGACCACGACCTCGGCCTCTAGTGGCCCCAACTAGTGGTACTAGTGGTCGTCCGTCCTGACCGGTAGAACGTGTCCTCCCATCTATGAGAGAATAGAATAACAGAAGTTTAGTTACTAGAATCAACAGATTCGCACGATAGGAATTCAAGAATGTGAAGTTTTTCCTAAAGGTTCTGCAACCTCTCGAAGATAAGTACAAACATCTCCGTACCGATCTGCAAGACTCTACTAAACCCGTTCATGACTCGGGAAACCTATGTAACCTAGGCTCTAATACCAACTTGTCACGACCCCGAAACCAACCCGGTCGTGATGGAGCCCATCATGAAACTAGGCCAGCCGACACAATACCAAATCAAACCAATTATTCAAAATAAGGACATTTTAATCTATTAATTAAATAAAATCCCACAACATGAGTCTAAATAACAAGTGCAGAAAGAAACACAAGCCCGACATCGGGGTGTCATAAGTCAGAGCATCTACTAAGGACTGTCCGAATACAATGAAGACTATCAAAGTCTGGGGAAAATGCTAATATAATGTAAGGGAGATAAGAGGGAGAAGAGCAAGGCTGCGATCGCCATGCAGCTACCTTGCCGACTCCAAATGACCTGTTGGACATAAGATCAGTAATCGCTATCTCGACCCGCAACTCCTGGATCTGCACACATGGTGCATGGAGTAATGTGAGTACATCCACTCAGTAAGTAATAAAAGTAAATAAAGATTAAGCAGTAAGAAAATACATAATCCACGTCATAACACCACAATAAGTATAGTATGTCTTCCAAATATTTTATAAATCAAATCATCTCGTTAAAATCCAATTTCAGTAAAAATCCTTTAGAAAACAAGATTCAATGAAGTTTAGAGTAAAAATGATGAAAATCATAAATAGACCCCCGGCAAGACATGTACTATAAACCGCCCCTCGGGCATAATATTAATCAGAACCAGCCCCTCGGTCTACCTCACAATCACTTGAAATCAGCCCCTCGGGCACAACATATATCAAGAACAGCCCCTCAGGCAAAATAATATCACTCACTCAGGGAACCCACGCTCACTAGGGGTGTATAGACTCCGGACGGGCTCCTACGGCCCAAGCGCTATAACGAGCCATCTCGTGGCATAATAAATCAGGCCCTCGACCTCTCATATATCACAAATCAGTACAACATGCTGCGGCGCGCAACCCGATCCCATGATATCCTCACAACACAGACCCTCAACCTCACTCAGTCAGAAACCTCTCAAGCCATTTGGGCTAACAATAAAATAGAGCGCTCAACCCAAATATCATTTATAATATCAAAATGGAGTAAATAAGACTGAGTTATGAAATCAGTAAAACACAACATGACTGAATATAGATATTAAATCAAAACAGTGAGGAATAGTAGTATAAAGCCCTTAAGGGTCCAAACAGTTTGGCACGAGGCCCAAATATGGCATCTAGCCCAAAACATAGTAATACTTTCCAAAGCACAATAGTATCAAATAGTTTTCAATCAAATATGCAACTTAATAATCGTACGGGACGGACCAAGTCACAATCCCCAAAGATGCACGCCCCCATGCTCGTCTTCTAGCGTGTGTGTCACCTCAAAGTAGTGAAACGATGTGAAATCCGAGGTTTCATACCATCAGGACAAGATTTACAACCATTACTTAACTCAAACCGGACAAAACTCTAGCCTGCGATGCCCTTGGCTCTCGACTCGGCCTCCAAATGCTCCGAATCTAACCAAAATCAGTATCACATCATTAATACACGCTAAAGGAACAAAGCCCATTCGAAAATTATCAAATTAACTCAAAAATCCTGAAATTAGCCAAACCTGACCCCCCGGGCCCACGTCTTGGAATCCAACAAAAGTTATAAAACCAGAATCCTTATCCTCTCACGAGTCTATACATACCAAATTTACCAAAATCTAACTTCATTCGACCCCTCAATCGCCCAATTATAACTCTCAAATTCCAAGCCCTAATTCCCCAAATTTTCATCCTTAAATCCCAAAAATTTCATGCTTAATCAACTGAAAATCACTATAGAATCGAGTTTTAGGTTCAAAAACATTATCTCAATGAGTTTCCCCTTGAATCCCTTTTCAAAACCCTCCAAAAGCTCCAAAAACCGAGTTGAAATTATGAAGAACACCCCAAAATTTGTGAAGGGTCCTTTGTATATTTTCTGCCCCAGAGATTTCGCACCTGCAACCAATAATCCGCATTTGCGATCAAAACAACCGCATCTGCGGTTTTCACCTAAATCCCCATGATTGCATCTGCGCCCAGGCACCGCACCTGCGGTCCCGCAGATGCTCCCAACACACAGCACCTGCGGTACTTCTCCTGTTGGACAAATTCTGCATCTGCGACCTCGCACCTGCGGTCCCCAATCCGCAAGTGCTGAAATGACAGAAGCAGCAAATTCAGCAACACCAACTCAAGTCCAAACTTTCCGTCAACCACCCAAATTCATCTCGAGGCCTTCGGAACCTCAACAAAACATTCCAACAAGTCACATATCACCACAAACTTATTCCAATTTTTTGGAACACTTAAAACAACATCAAAACATCAAATCACCATTGGATTCAAGCCTAAGGATTTCCAAACTTCTGAATTTCGCAAACGATGCCAAAACCTATCAAACCTCATCTGAATGCCCTGAAATTTTGCAAACATGCTAAAAATGACACACCGGACCTACTCCAGTTCCCGGAATCTCATTTCGACCCTAATATCAAGATCTTCAATGCCGACCGGAAAACGCCAAATTTCCAATTTCGCCAATTCAAGCCTAAATCTACCACTGACCTCCAAATTACATTCCTAACACGCTCCTAAGTCCCAAATCACCTAACAAAGCTATCTGAACCATAAAAACCCAAATCCGAGATCATTTACCCACAAGTCAACTTCCGATTGACTTTTCCAACTAAATAACCAACTTAAGAGACTAAGTGTCTCATCCCGCCCTAAGACCACTCCGAACACAACATAACCAATAGGATATGATGAAATACAGCTGATCAACACACAAGGAAGTAGAAATAGGAGAAGCGGGGTTGTAACTCATGAAACAACCGGTCGGGTCGTTACACCCGCTCCCATGAAAGTAGTGAAAATTTACCTCGCTCGCGGAATATATTTGCGACGCGATTGTATATAGATTTCTCAAGTTATTATTATTCATCAATTCTTTTCAAAAATACGAAATTCAAATGAAAACTTTCAATTCTCGAAATCCTCAATTTCAACTCTTTTCAAGGCAATTAATAAGCATACTCAATCTCAATTGTTTTCAAGGTAAATAATAACATAATCAAATAACGGTATCAACAAGGCATGGTGTAAACCTAAAACAACCCGAACATAGGCATAATTAGTAGCTACGTATGAACTCTCATCACCTCGTGCGTACGTAGCCCCCGCAAATAAGAGCACACATGAATTCAATTCACCTATGGGGTTAATTCCCTCTTACAGGGTTAGAAAAGAGACTTACCTCGCGCCGAAGTTCCATAGTCGACCCCAAGCCTTTCCAACAACTCAAACCGGTGTCCAACGCTCCAAACTAGTCAATAAATGTGCAAATCCATAAATATATACTCTAATACTCATTATAATCCAATTTACAATAATTTTCAACTACGCTCGAAAAGTCGATAAAATTTACCCTCAGGCCTACGTGTTCGGATTCTGAAAATTTTCGAAGATAAACTTTATCCATAATACGAGGAACTCAAATATATAATTTATTCCAAATTCCATGTCCAATTTTGTGGTAAAAGTCCAAAAATACCAATTTCTAGGTTTGTTTCAAAATCTCACAATTCCTACTAATTTCCATGGTTAAATCCTTTTAGAATCCATGTAGTTAGCTAATAATATGCGGGAATTACTTACCTTGAAATATATGATGAAAATCTCCCCTTCAAGCTCTCCAAAAATTGCCCAAACCAAGAGAGAAATGAGTGAAATTAGAAAAATCCCAATTTAAAACAATCTGCCCAGATTCGCATTTCTGGACAAAAACTTCGCATTTGCGAATGAATAGTGTTCATGAATGAACAGTGTTTGCAATTGCGAATGAACAGTAACTCACTAGAAACCAGCAAACCCAAACTTCTCCGAAATGATCCGAAATAACCCCGAAATTCATCTGAAACCTCCCGGACACAAACCATATATGAATTTCAATCATAAACACGCTACAGACTTGCTCGTGCACTCAAAATACTGAAAAGAGGTCGTATTGACCCATATGGTCAAACTCAAAATTTCTTAACTTTATTAATCTCTTAACCAATGCTCCAAAATACACCCAGCCCCTCAGGATCCCGTCAAATCATACCAACAAGTCCCAAAACATGATATGAACTTAGTCGAGGTCTCAAATCACATCAAACAATGTCGAAACTCGCATCGACCCTCGAATCGAATTATGAGTTATGAAATTTCCAAATTCTATAATTTGCACCGAAGCGTATCAAATCAATCCGGAATGACTTCAAAGTTTGCACACAAGTCATAATTGACATTACGGACCTACTCCAACTTCCGAAATTGGAATCCGTCCCTGATATCAAAAAGTACACTTCTGGTCAAACTTCCCAAAAACCTTTAAATTTCCAACTTTCGCCAAATGACCTCCCAGATGACCTACGGACCTCCAAATCAACATCCAGACATGCTCCTAAGACCAGAATCACCATAGGAATCTATTCCCATGCTCGGAATCCCAAACAGACATTGATAACATTGAAATGCACTTCAATCCAAATTTATGAAATCCTTCCAAACTACCAACTTTCCACAATAGGCGCTGAAATGCTCTCGGGTCATCCAAAATCCGATCCAGACATACCTTCAAGTCCAAAATCATCATACGAACCTATTGGAACTTGCAAATCTCGATTCTGAGACCGTTTACTAAAAAATCTTATTCCAGTTTAAAGCATCTGAAATGAGAATTTTCTTTCGAAATCACCTCCAAACTTCCCAAAATTCAATTCCGACCACATATGCAATGCATAATACCCGAAGTGAAGCTACTCATGGCCTCAAACTTCCAAACGACATGCTAGATCTCAAAATGACATGTCGGGTCATTACATTCTCTCCCACTTAAATATACGTTCGTCCTCGAATGTGCTAAGAGCTGCTCTAGGGTTGTCTGAAATCACTGTTTAATGTCTTTTTTGCATCCTCCTCATCCATCAAAATCTGGTGGTATCTGTCATAGCAATCCACAAAAGAACCGATCTCATGTTTGGCACAATTTTCAATCAAAATATGGATATTTGGAAATGAAAAATTATCTTTTGGACTTGCTTTGTTGAGATCGCGGTAATCAAAGCACACCCTGGTTTTGCCATCTTTCTTTGGCACTGGCACAACATTAGCTAACCAAGTGGGGTATCGTATGACTCGAATGACCTTTGTGTTCAACTGCTTTGTGATTTCTTCCTTGATCTGCACACTCATATCAGTTTTGAACTTCCTTAACTTCTGCTTGACATGAGGGAATGCCGGGTCAGTGAGCAATTTGTGAACCACCAAGTCAGTACTCAGACCTGGCATGTCGTCATATGACCATGCAAAAATATCTTTATATTCAAACAGTGCTTTGATTATTTCTTCCCTAATTTGTGGTTCCAAGTGTACACTTATCTTGGTTTCCCTGATATTATTTGGATCCCCTAAATTGATTGCTTCAGTTTCATTCAAATTAGGCCTGGGTTTCTCTTCAAAGTGACTTAGCTCTTTACTAATTTCTTCAAATGCTTCATCTTCATCATATTCTATTTCATCATCACACTCTATTTCTTGGATTATTATTTTAGAGTTAGATTGACTTTTAAGACTCGGCTGAAGATTCTTCATGCATGTCATGTCATTAAAACCAGCATAAAAAGAATTGTACAAAGAAAGAAAGAAAATGACACTATCAAGAGTAATGGAAAAGGGAAATTGCATTTCATTAAATATAAAAGAAGGGTTTGTACATCAAAATAGACAGGAAATAAAATCTGAATTACAACCCTGGAATAATCCATATAAACTGAAAGGAAAATAAAGCAAACTACCAAAACTCTTTCCGGGTAGGGAGAGGAGTGGCAACCCAATTGTTAATATTCACTTTTGGCCCAACAAACTGCACATCCGCTTTGCTGGAACCTTCTCTAGTTTCTACCATGTTCATCTCATCAAACAGACTCTGGAACCTTTTAAACAATTCCTCATCAAAATCAACCATAGGCTTTGGCACTGTTGTCACTGGACGCTTCACAACCCCTGCCTTGATGAATGACCTAGAGAGATGTGGGACTGGCTTAAGGAGCGACCATGCCTTCTTTTTCATCTTTCGAGCCTTCTTCACATCATCCCCTATGGGCTTGAACCCCAGATCAAATGTGCCCAGATTTTCATGCAAAGACACTGGCCGCATGATACCTTGCATAGATGCACCCCGACCCTTGCCCGGCATAAAATCATTTTTCAACATCTCGGTTGTTACCATCACGATTGCAGATGCTAACTTTGGACCCGGGATGTATTCCCCTTCCGAAACCTTTTCAACTGACACCGTCTCAGACACTTGATAGACCCATGGCCCCTTATCCTCATTAGCCTCAATAAACGGGATGGAGGTATCATTGAAAGCACATAAATTCTCATCCCATGCACGATGATTTCTTGTCTATCCCATTCGAACTTCACCATCTAGTGTAAAGAAGACGAACCGCCTTAGCAACATGTATCCAAGGCCTACCCAACATCAAATTGTAAGAAACAGCCACATCCAGTACCTGGAACTCCATAATAAATTTAACTGGTCCTATTGTCAACTCGATCATGATGTCGCCAATGGAGTCTTTTCCCCCTCCGTCAAAACCTCGGACGCATATGCTTTTCTTGTGAATCCTTTCATCATCAACTTTTAACTTGTTTAGAATAGATAGGGCAGATGTTTGAACTGGAACCATTTTCAATTAACACCCTTGTGACCACAGAATCTTCGCATTTCACTGTGAGATAGAGGGCTCGATTGTGTTTTGTACCCTTCAGAGGAAAATCATCATCCGAGAATGTGATCCTGTTAGACTCAAATATATTATTGGCAATCTTCTCCAAATGGTTCACTGTGATTTTGTCGGGGACATGAGCTTCATTCAAAATCTTTATTAGGGCCCGTCGGTGCTCATCTGAATGGATCAACAATGATAACAGGGAAATCTAAGCAGGAGTCTTTCTCAACTATTCTACATGGAGTAATTTTGTACCTTCATTTTTCTCAAAAAATCCTCTGCCTCTTCTGCAGTGACCGGTTTCTTCACTAGAACTGGATTGTCCTTGAGTGTTTTAGCTTTCTTTAACTCTTCCGGGGCAAAGCATCTCCCCGAATGAGTTAATCCCAAGGCCTCGTTAACTTCCTCTTTCACTTCCTTCCCCTTATAGGTCACTATCACTCGCTCATAGTTCCATGGGACAGTCTTAGTGTTAGCTACCAGCAACTGGATCACAGGTTTGATAATGATAGGGTCCATGCGAGCACCCTCCACAATTATGACTGGTTTACTTGCGATCCCTGGCACGATCACCTTTGGCTTTTCTTGCTTTGCTACAACATCACTTGGGGACCTCTTTTCAACTACCACAACTGGCTTATCATTTGGCATGCTCAACTTGTCCGCCGATCTTTCAGCTATCAAAGAGGTTGCTTTTATGACAACCGGGTCTTTGACCGACTTACTTTCACTAGAACAGATCATCATGACAGATTGTGAAGGCTTCTTTGGATTCCCATCTTTGTGCACTATCTCAATCATGTGTGTTTCAGCATGGGCCGGCAAGGGGTTCTGATTGATGTTGGGTGCTTCTAGGCTCTGGACCACAATCCGGTTCGTATCAATGAGATCTTGGATGGAGTTCTTCAAGAGCCACCACTTTTATGTGTCGTGCCCCGGAGTATCAGAATAGTACGCACATCTAAGAGAATAATCTAGGTTCATTGGAGGGGGGTTTGGTAGTTTTGACTCAATTGGCCTCAGAACATCCAACTGCCTCAACCTTTGAAATAGGTTGGTATAAGATTCCCCAAGTGGGGTGAAAGTTTTCTTCCGCTGCAACTTTTCATTCCTAGGTGAGGGCGAATCTCTTAGGCTCCTTAGCGAGGAGAAGGAAATTGAGCTGCAGCATTGGCGATATGAGGTGTACCGGAGCTCAAACTATGAGAGCTATTTGATGGAGCAGGTAACTTCCTGTAGTGCGTGCTTCACTCCTTTCTAACCTTAAGGCTAATTCCTTTTTGCCGTATCAGTTGCAAAAAAAAGGCGGAGGCCTTGGAGTACCTCAAGGGCGATGTCAATCGCGTTAGAGTTGCGTGTGAGGAGCTAAGGGCTCAGGTGCAAGATCGAGCTTTAGATGAGATGAGCATCTATCGAGCTTTAGATGAGATGAGCATCTCCGCTAAGGTCCCTGCCTTCGAGGCCCAACCCATCTTGACTCATGGCAACGCCAAAGTTCAAGCGGATATGATTGGGAAACTTGAATCTGATCTCTCGAAGGTCAGAGCCGAGATAATCAATTCCCGGGCAGAAGTGGCATTAAGTCGAACCAAGACTGATCATGAGATGGCGATTCGTATGAAAGATGTTGTTGATGCCCAAGTTGAACTGAAGCGAACCCTCACTTGGGAGAAGAGGATCGAGGAATATATTCGATGTAGATCCCGAATAAAGTTACTCGAGGAGGTCGGTGCAAGGGGCTTCATTCTCTCGGAGGAATTGGCTCGAGCAAGGGCGAACGAGCGTGTCGCTCGGTCACTTCTTTATGACATTGCAGAGGCGAATTTGACAAGTTGTAGCCCTTTAACACAGAGTGTAGATTTTGTTGTTTTGTCGCTTTGTATCTGATATATGTATGTCACGACCCAAACTGGAGGGCCATGACTAGCACCCGACCATACTTGTCGAGCACCAACGTACATTTTATCTAACCTTTTTTATTATCTTTTAGGGTTGACGAGATCAATAAAAATGGTAGACATGGATCATGGACAACCAACAATAAAATATGATGGCATGAACATACGTAACATGGGATGACCAGACAATCAAGAAACTACATATAAGGTACGAGCTACCACGCTACCATGAAAGACTATACAACAAAAACCAGCCGACAAGGCATACCAAACTATACATGAGTCGACACATGTCTATGAACCTCTGAATGAACATAAGTGCTGCAACATAGCCGAAACAGGGCCCTGACATACCCATAATGTCTATAACAAAATGCATACCAAGACCACGGCAAGTCCGGAGAAGGGATCTCGCCAATCACTGCTGAACTAGACAACCTACTGTGGTGGGGGAGCGCACCTGCCTGCCTATCAGGGCCTGCAGCACGACATGCAGCATCCAAATAAAAAGGACGTCAGTACAAATAAAGTACTGAGTATGTAAGGCAGGGAACCATAAATATGAACGGTAATGTAAGCAGGGATAGAGAATATACAACCTAGAACATCTGAGTACCTCTGAGAGCTACTGACATGCAATGCATGATACAGATGTATGTATACATAAAATTTTAAAACATACGCCTCTGTGGGCATCATCATCATCATATCGTACCCAGCCGTAATAGGCTCGGTAAAAATGTACCCGGCCATCATAAGGCTCGGTAGAATCGTACCCGGCCATGTGGAGCTCAGTAAAACCCAACTGATCAGTGGTTGCACAGTAGGTGTCGTACCCGGCGGACTATAGCGTGGCTCGGTTGAGTAAAATAGATACATATATATAATGCATGCTCGACTCATGGAATCACATTCTAAACCTTCCGGAGTGACATAAGGTCGGTATCCTCTGTACATGTTATTAGGACTAACTCTTCACTATGAACCTTATAAGAATCAAGAAGTACCAACAACATTGATAACATAAGAATAAGAGAAGCAACATTAACATCAATCGTTCCATAAGAGGGAAAGCAATGTAAGTACTGCTAAAGCTTCTAAGAGTAGAGTATCTTTGGAAGCTCGTTCATTACATTAAGTACAATCGGAGTCGTGGAAAAGAAGAAAAGGGATAGCCTCACATACCTTGTATATACTTTCCCAATCGCAAGCTATGCAATTGTCACAAGTCCTTAGTCTACAATAAGAGAAATGATACTACCGTTATTATTTAAGCGTCATAACTATTATGTATCGACCACAACCTATTTTACGCTGAAACGGACAACACCTCCCCCTATATATATGACTTCACACCATTCAAAACAATCAAGAAATAGACCAAACAACATCAATAATAAACATATTGAGCCTCCCAAAATAGTCCACGCACAACCTAATTACATCATACATACGACGGCCACCGTAGTCGTGTCAAAAGACCCGGAAATGTTACGAATAAATATCAGCCCACAACCCTACATATATATGGTGTTTATCCAAACCCTTCCACCTCCAAAATTCCACAAAATAGTAGTAAAACACGCAGTCCAACAGCAACACAAAACAATCCACAAAACAATCTGCTACAAGTGAATAACTCAAACTCACGGCTTCCGATCACCGTCCCGTGAGTTCTTACATGTATAGAACGAATTACCATGAATTCACAACAGAGAAAAATGTTGAAATATGGCAGTAACTTACCTTACTTGTTGGATAACTCATCCCTTCCCTTGGTTCTTCAAACTTTAGGTTTTACCTTCAAATAGAACTTGAAAGAGAGAGAGAATCGATTAGGGTTTGTGTGGGATTTTTGGGGAGGAGTTGCAGGGGTTAACTTTGGTTTTGAGGGTCTGAAATATGGATGAAATAACTGAGTTCATAAACCCTTAAAATTCCTCTCTTGGCCGACTTAGGTCTTTTAATTTTGTCCTATCATTTTTGCAAGTAGGTGATGCACCTACTTGTCATCTACCAATCTGCGCAGGCTTGCGAAAATATGAATATCTCTATACTCCGAGATCGTATTGACAAACGGTTTAATGCATTGGAAACCAGACTCATAGATATTTAATTTGGTGGGTAGATCACCCCGTAATTTCTTGTAAATTAAGATAAAAGCTTAGAAACATTTGACCTAATGTTTAAGTAAAATTATGAACCTAAGTTGCGACAATGTTTGTCGACTTTTGTTTCATAACTTGTTTGAATTCAAGACTTATGATACGGATATTATATAATTCAAATACCTTAATACATGACCTCTTGAGTGTATTAAGAACCTCTAGGTTTACCTGAAGATACGAGTTACAACATCCTTGATTCGTTTAACTTCTAATACTTGTTAATCGCCCTTATACACCCTTGTATCACTTAAGACCAATAGGATTAACTTCTTATTATCTCAAAGGTAATTCCTTCTTGGATTTATGTTAACTAATATATGGAATGAACTAACGCGTGTGGATATGGGTTGTAACACCCTTCCCCCTTAGGAACATTCATCCTCGAATGTAAGGGTTCATGGGGAGTTTCAATCGTCGTGGATTCCGGCCAAGTTTCTCCGATAAATAGAGGACAAACTTGCAAGCAGTTAACTCAACGCATGGCATTACAAGAGTATACAAAGCATTATGGACATGTACATTATCTGCATATCGCCATTTTGTATTAAGGAAGAGTATTCTCAAGTTATTGCTTACCTCATAGAGCCATTTCACCTTCCAATGTATCATGTGTTCCACCAGCATCCTTGTTATCTTCATTCTGGAATAGGTACGGGTATTTAGACTTCATCTCCTCTTCTGCTTCCCATGTCATTTCTTCCAAATTCTTGTTTCTCCACAATACTTTGACAGAAGCTACATCTTTTGTTCTCAGCTTGCGGACTTGTCGATCTAATATAGCCACTGGCACTTCTTCATATGATAGGTCCTCTGTAACTTGTACATCTTTGATAGGGACAACTCGAGAAGGGTCTCCAATACATTTCCTCAACATATATACATGGAACCCCAGGTGGACAAATTCCAATTCGGATGGCAATTCTAACTCATAAGCAACCTGTCCAATCCGTCGAAGAATTTTATACGGCCCGATATACCTTGGACTCAGCTTACCTTTCTTCCCAAAATGCATAATACCCTTCATTGGTGAGATCCTCAGGAAAACCCAATCACCAACCTCAAACTCCATATCACGACATCGAACATCAGAATAAGATTTTTGCCTGCTTTGTCCCGTCCTCAATCGCTCCTGTATCACTTTCACCTTCTCAATAGCTTGGTGAATCAAATCTGGCCCATATAATTCTGCTTCACCGACTTCGAACCATCCAACTGGTGATCTACATCTCCTCCTGTATAGTGCCTCGTATGGGGCCATTTTAATACTGGAATATTAGCTATTATTATAGGCGAATTCTATGAGTGGAAGATGGTCATCCCAATTTCCCTTTAAATATAGAACACATGCTTGTAGCATATCTTCCAGTGTCTGAATAGTACGTTCAGCCTGTTCGTCAGTCTTCGGATGAAATGCAGTGCTGAGATTCACTTGTGTGCCTAAACCCTTCTGAAAAGACCTCCAAAAGTTAGCTGTAAATTGAGCTCCTCGATCTGATATAATAGATACCGGCACACAATGAATCCTAACAATCTCCTTGATATATAACTTCGCATAATCTTCAGCCGTGTAAGTTGTCTTAACTGGCAGAAAATGGGCACATTTTGTAAGTCGATCAATTATCACCCAGATGGAGTCAAACTTATGATAAGAGCAAGGTAATCCAATAATGAAGTCCATATTAATCACCTCCCATTTCCAGGTCGGAATCTCTATATTCTGAAGCAATCCACCGGGTTTCTGATGTTCTATCTTTACTTGTTGACAATTGGGACACTGGGCTACAAATTCTGCAATAGACTTCTTCATGTTATCCCACCAATACTGCTCCTTGACATCATGATACATCTTTGTCGAGCCGGGATGGATGGAATATCGGGATTGATGAATTTCATTCATAATCTTCTCTCCCAACCCTGCCACATTAGGCACACATAATCGGCCATGGTATCTCAGTGTCCCATCTCTTCCGATCTCAAAAGCCATACTTTTACACTGCTGAATGCTCTCTTTTAATCGTACTAAGATAGGATCTTTATATTGTCGTGCTTTTACCTTGGCTACCAAAGATGATTCTGATGTATTCTGTACAGTAACACCTCCGTCATCAGAGTCTAACAATCTGATTCTCATATTGGCTAGCTGATGAAGCTCTTTAGTCAACCCCCATCTACCTGCCTCAATATGTACTAAGCTTCCCATTGATTTAAGGCTGAGAGCGTCTGCCACAACATTGGCTTTACCAGGATGATACAATATCTCGACGTCGTAGTCTTTCAGTAATTCAAGCCACCTACGCTGCCTCAAATTCAACTCTTTCTGCTTGAAGATGTATTATAAACTCTTGTGATCTGTGTAGATGTCAACATGGACGCCGTATAAGTAGTGCCGCCATATCTTCAAAGCATATATTACTGCAGCCAATTCCAAATCATGGGTTGGATAATTCTTTTCATGCTTCTTCAATTGTCTTGATGCATAAGCAATCACCTTCCCACGCTGCATCAATACGCACCCCAAACCTATACCTGAGGCATCACAATATACCACATAACCTTCTGTTCCTTCAGGAAGAGTGAGCACTGGTGCGGATGTCAATCGATTCTTCAGCTCCTGAAAACTACGTTCACAAGTGTCAGACCACTGGAACTTGGTAGCTTTCTGTGTTAACTTAGTCAATGGTGATGATATAGAGGAAAACCCTTCCACAAACCGCCTATAATATCCTGCTAGCCCTAGGAAAGCTACGGACTTCTAATGGTGTTGTAGGTTTCGGCCAATTCTTTACTGCATCGATCTTCTGAGTGTCGACACTAATACCCTCGTCAGATATCACATGGCCAAGGAACGCTACTGAGTTAATCCAAAATTCGCATTTGGAGAGCTTAGCATATAATTTACGATCCTGAAGCGTCTGTAATACTATCCGCAAGTGGCCCGCATGTTCCGCCTCCGAACGAGAATACACTAGAATGTCATCAATGAATACAATCACGAACATATCAAGATATGGCCTAAATACAGTATTCATGAGATCCATAAAAGCTGTTGGGGCATTTGTTAGCCCGAACGACATCACCAAGAACTCAAAGTGCATGTATCTTGTCCGGAAGGCCGTCTTTGGAATATCCTTCTCCTTAACCCTCACCTGATGATACCCTGAATGTAAATCAATCTTGGAGAAATACTTGGCACCCTGGAGTTGGTCAAACAGGTCATCAATTCTTGGAAGTGGATACTTGTTCTTTATAGTAAACTTATTCAACTGTCAATAGTCGATACACATCTGTAACGACCCGTCTTTCTTCCGTACGAATAGGACTGGTGCACCCCAAGGTGAAGTGCTAGGCCTAATGAAGCCCTTATCCAGCAAGTCCTTCAACTGCACCTTCAACTCTCGCAACTCTGTCGGGGCCATTCTGTATAGAGGGTAGAGATCGGTTGAGTGTCAGGCAACACATCAATGCTAAACTCAATCTCCCTTTCAGGAGGAAGGCTTGGGAGTTCATCAGGGAAAACATCTGGAAATTCGTTGACCACGGGGATTGATTGTAAAGTAGGCGGTTTCGCCTCCGCATCCCTAACGCGAACGAAATGATAAATGTAACCTTTTGAGATCATTTTACTTGCCTTGAGATAGGAAATAAACCTACCTTTCGGTGTAGCAATGTTCCCTTTCCATTCAATGATAGGTTCACCAGGAAATTGAAACCTAACCATCTTCGTACGACAGTCAACATTTGCATAGCATGAGGCCAACCAGTCCATTCCCATTATCACATCAAAATCAACCATTTCTAACTCAAATAAATTTGTCGAGGTTTGGCGACTACAAATCATCACAGTGCAACCTCTATATACCCTTCTAGCAATCACAGAATCTCCTATCGGAGTAGATACCATAAGGGGTTTACTTATCAATTCAGGTTCAATGCCAAACTTATTAGCCACAAAGGGTGTAACATATGATAATGTAGATCCCGGATCAATCAGCGCATATACATCATAAGAAAACACAGATAATATACTTGTAACAACATCTAGAGATGACTCGAGATGTTGTCGACCTACTAGAGAATAGGTTCGATTTTGACCACCACTCAAACTCGGCACGGCACCTCTACCTCTACCATGACCTGTCGACTGCTGAAAACCCCGTGCTGGAGGTCGAACTGATGAGGAAGAAGCAAACACAGATCCAGTCGGCTGAGCCATACCATCACCTCCCCTGTTAGGACAATCCCGCATCATATGGCCAGGCTGTCCGCAAGAATAACATGTATCAGAACCTCGATGGCACAGTCCAAAGTGGGCCTTGCTACACTGATCACAACGTGGTGTTGTGGGTCTCGTATGACTAGTATCCCTGTGATGTTGCGAGCTTGATGCATGCTTACTCTGACCTGGACCAGAATAGGTAAATCGATCATATCGACGCCTTTGAAACTGTGGAGAAGCACTAGCTACAGGTGGCGCTGAACTCCTCGAAGACTGGGGCCTGACGCTGCCTCTGAAGTCATTAGAATACCTTGCAAATCTCGCCCTCTTATGCTGGCCCCTGTCCTGCTCCCTATCTGCCCTCTGTTGGCACTTACGATCCTCTAGGGTCGGGGCATAAGCCTGAATACGGGAAATATCCATGTCTTCCACCAAGGAGGCTGTCGTGCACTCATTTATCAGATGTGGTCCCAATCCATTCACGAATAAATGCACCCTATCACTCATCTAGTCCACCATATGGGGAGCATACCTTGCTAAATAATCAAACTGCATATTGTACACTCGCACACTCATATTACCTTGTCTAAGGTTCAAGAACTTATCAGCTCTAGCTTGTCGTATCTCAACTGGCAAGTAGTGACAAAGAAAGTCCTCAAAAAATTCCTTCCACACAGTTGGAGGAGCGTTCGGACCCCTGGATCTCTCCCAACTATCATACCAGAGAACTGCTAAATCCCGTAGCCGATAAGAAGCCAACTCTACTACCTCTATATCACTAACATGCATAACTCGTAGTGTACGATGAACCTGGTCAATAAAAGTCTACGGGTCCTCCTTGGGGTCTGATCCGGTAAACACTGGAGGGTCTAAATTAATAAAATCACAAACTCTCGTACAAACTGGTTTATCAGCAGCACCTATATTCTGCCTCTGAGCCTGAGCAGCTACCAAGTTAGTCAATAACTGCAAAGCACTCTACATATCCTGGTCTGTAGTGCCATACGGAGGAATTGGAGGTGCTGGGTGCCTCCTAATATCCTCTGGAGGAGACAGAGTAGATGAGGTATGAGACGGCATCTCACTCTAAGCCTCACTTTGGCCTGCTCTGGCTTGGGGCACCTGACTGGTACCCTCTGCCGCAGCTGTATCAAGCCGTCTACTAATTGCTTGCTTCCTAGTCGAAGGCATCACTGAAAGAAAACAAGTTGAATATTAGAGACGAACACTTACGACTCAACTCTATGCACGATCTAGATTCAGGAAGAAGGTAACAACCCTAGATGTCATGTAGCCTCCTGATTATAAATGTGGCGCGCTACACATCCATAATCAAGGCTCTACTAGACACGGCTCATAGACAATCTCTAGGACAGACTTGCTCTGATACCAAGTTTGTCATGACCCAAACTGGAGGTCTATGACTAGCACCCGACCATACTTGCCAAGCACTAACGTACATTTTATCTAACCTTTTTTTATTATCTTTTAAGGTTGACGAGATCAATATAAATGGTAGACATGGATCATGGACAACCAACAATAAAATATGATGGCATGAACAAACGTAACATGGGATGACCAGACAATCAAGAAACTACATATAAGGTACGAGCTACCACGCTACCATGAAAGACTATACAACAAAAACCAGCCGACAAGGCATACCAAACTATACATGAGTCGACACCTGTCTATGAACATCTGAATGAACATAAGTGCTGCAACATAGCCGAAATAGGGCCCTGACATACCCATAATGTCTATAACAAAATTCATACCAAGACCACGGCAAGTTCGGAGAAGGGATCTCGCCAATCACTGCTGAACTAGACAACCTACTGTGGTGGGGAAGCTGCACCTGCCTGCCTATCAGGGCCTGCAGCAAGATATGCAGCGTCCACAAACAAAAGGACGTCAATACGAATAAAGTACTGAGTATGTAAGGCAGGGAACAATAAATACGAACAGTAATGTAAGCAGGGATAGAGAATATACAACCTGGAACATCTGAGTACCTCTGAGGGCTACTAAAATGCAATGCATGATACATATGTATGTATACATAAACTTTTAAAACATACGCCTCTATGGGCATCATCATCATCATAGCGTACCCAGCCGTAATAGGCTCAGTAAAAACGTACCCGGCCATCATAAGGCTCGATAGAATCGTACCCAACCACGTGGAGCTCGGTAAAACCCAACTGATCAGTGGTTGCACAATAGGTGTCGTACCCGACGGACTATAGCGCGACTTGGTAGATTAAAATAGATACATATATATAATGCATGCTCAACTCATGGAATCACATTCTAAACCTTCCGGAGTGACGTAAGGTCAGTATCCTCTGTACACGTTATTTGGACTAACTCTTCACTATGAACCTTATAAGAATCAAGAAGTACCAACAACATTGATAACATAAGAATAAGAGAAGCAACATTAACATCAATCGTTCCATACGAGGGAAAGTAATGTAAGTACTGCTAGCTTCTAAGAGTAGAGTATCTTTGGAAGCTCGTTCATTACATTATGTACAATCGGAGTCGTACAAAAGAAGGAAAGGGATAGCCTCACATACCTTGTATATACTTCCCCAATCGCAAGCTATGCAATTGTCACAACTCCTTAGTCTATAATAGAGAAACGATACTATTGTTATCATTTAAGCTTTATAACTATTATGTATCGACCACAACCTATTTTATGCTGAAACGGACAACACCTCCACTATATATATGACTTCACACCATTCAAAACAATCACCAAACAGCCCAAACAACATCAATAATAAACATATTGAGCCTCCCAAAACAGTCCATGCACAACCTAATTACATCATACATACGACGGCCACCATAGTCGTGTCAAATGACTTGGAAATGTTATGAATAACTATCAGCCCACAACCCTACATATATATGGTGTTTCTCCACACCATTCCACCTCCAAAACTCCACAAAATAGTAGTAAAACATGCAGCCCAACAGCAACACAAAACAGTTCACAAAACAGTCCGCTACAAGTGAATAACTCGAACTCACGGCTTCCGATCACCGTCCCGTGAGTTCTTACATGTATAGAACTAATTACCATGAATTTACATTAGAGCAAAATGTATGAAAAATGGTAGTAACTTACCTTACTTGTTGGATAACTCAGCCCTTCCCTTAGTTCTTCAAACTTTAGGTTTTACCTTCAAATAGAACTTGAAAGAGAGGAAAAATCGATTAGGGTTTGTGTGGGATTTTTGTGGAGGAGTTACAGGGGTTAACTTTGGTTTTGAGGGTCTAAAATATGGATGAAATAACTGAGTTCATAAACCCTTAAAATTCCTCTCTTGGCCGACTTAGGTCTTTTAATTTTGTCCTATCATTTTGGCAAGTAGGTGATGCACCTACTTGTCATCTACCAATCTGCGCAGGCTTGCGAAAATATGAATATCTCTATACTCCGAGATCGTATTGACAAAAGGTTTAATGAGTTGGAAACTAAACTCATAGATATTTAATTTGGTGGGTAAATCACCCCGTAATTCCTTGTAAATTAGGAGAAAAGCTTAGAAACATTTGACCTAATGTTTAAGTAAAAGTTGCGACAATGTTTGTCGACTTTTGTTTCATAACTCGTTTGAATTCAAGACTTATGATACGGATATTATATAATTCAAATACCTTAATACATGACCTCTTGAGTGTATTAAGAACCTCTAGGTTTACCTGAAGATACGAGTTACAACATCCTTGATTCGTTTAACTTCTAATACTTGTTAATCGCCCCTTATACACCCTTGTATCACTTAAGACCAATAGGATTAACTTCTTATCATCTCAAAGGTAATTCCTTCTTAGATTAATGTTAACTAATATATGGCATGAACTAACGTGTGTGGATATGGGTTGTAACAATGTAGGATATGTCCGTAGATGGAGAATGTGCCTTTTCGCGCGTGTAATATATAAGAAAGAATTTGAAGCTTTATTTCTTATGTACCTCTTCTTTTTTTGTTGCTTTCGACCGGTCAGGCCTGTTTTTGTGTTTGGCGATGTCCTCATAGGTCAGGAATGGATTGGACAGATCTGGGGGCTCTTAAGTGCGCTCCTTGACGCGAGCAGGTGCTGGGGCCACTGTGTCGGGCCCGACCATTTAGTATTAGTCTTCGAGTCGCATTGTGACTCGTGCTTCAATTGACCCTAAGGCTCTTTCCTGCCTGCGTGGGCGGATATGGCTTTTGTGCTTTAGGTCGAAGGGACCTTATGGGCGCTTGGTCCAGAGGTTTACTCGGCTGGTGGCAGTGACATTGATGTAGAGCCCTTAGGCATGTTGCAGCTTTTGGGTCCAGTCTCTGAGTCGCGTTTGTGATTCGTGTTGTAATCGACCCATAAATTTCCATGATTCTCTGGCCGACGATAGTGGCATCTATATCGTGCCCTTGGGCATATTGCAATTTTTGGGGCCAGTCTTCGAGTCGCATTGCGATTCAAGCTGTGATCGACCCATAAATTTCCATGATTCTCTGGCCGGCGATAGTGGCATTTATGTCGCGCCCTTAGGCATTTTGCAATTTTCGGGTCTAGTCTTCGAGTTGCATTGCGATTTGAGCTATAATCGACCCTTAAATTTCCTTGAGTTTCTGGTCAGCGACAGTGGCACTTATGCCGTTTGGTCGTTGAAACCTTTTAGTATGTGGCCCGTGGGCTTGCATAGTTAACTATTTTGGATCCAGTCTCCGAATCGGGTTACGATTCGAGCTCATTTTAATCCTCAAGTTGTCGAGATTTTTAAGCTGGCGACAATGGCTCTTACACTTTTTGGTCGTAGAGACCTTTCAATATGAGGCCCGTAGGCATGCTTAGATGGCGACAATGGCTCTTACGTTGTTTGGTCGTAGAGACCTTTCAATATGAGGCCTGTAGGCTTGCTTAGCTGGCGATAATGGCTCTTACGCTATTTTTGTCCGTGGGGTTTTTGTACGCTTTGTTTCCTCTCGTTAAGGTCTTTTTATAGTATTTTTGCCTGACCCCTCGTCGGTTCCAGAGGAACCTCGATTTCAAGTCGTTGTCGGCGATGTTTCGAGCACCTCGTAAGGTTCATAGCTCGTATGTCGAGTAGATCGATGCTCTTGCATTTTTGGGGTCGACATTGTCGGAGCTCGTTTTTTCCTGTTGAGGGAAGCTTGTTTTAACCGGTTCTTTCCGAAGTATATTCGGAGTAGTGGCCTGCGATTTTTTGGCGACAGTTGGGCGTCCCCAAGTCGCATTATTTTTGGCTGTATCAGCCATTTTGACCGTAGTCATATGCGTTTGGCCGTAGCCATTTTTGATATGTAGTGCTAATTTAGGCGTCTACATCGAGGGTATGCCCTTTAGGGATTCTTACAAATGCGACGTATAGACTAAACTTCGGGATTTTCATGCTTGTTGAGGTCTTATAGTTTGTCATGTCTATTGAGGTCTTACAGTTTGTCATGCCTATTGAGGTCTTACAGTTTGTCATGCCTATTGAGGTCTTACAGTTTGTAACATAGATTTGGTTAAGCCGAGGCTGCCCGCTAGGGGTCTTACAGTTTCGGGTTTTCTAGTTGTATGGCAATTAACAACAGTCCCCGAGTCATCGAGTTTGTTTAAGCTTGAAGACAGCTTCTCGTGAGCTCGGAGTTGCCTTCCAGGGGCTTAATGACCCCGGAGTTCCGACCGTGGGGTCATGCAAGTTGTCGAATCATTAATGCTAAGTCTCCGAGTATATCACGACTCATTTGATGGAGAAGCATTTGTCGCGAGTATGTCGAAATCTTCTTTCCCGAAATACGAAATGCCGAAAAGGTATTCTTTATTGCATGGCGTAAATATATACTGTAAATACATATTGTCCCATTGCTGTGAGCTCAGATCGCATGGGTGTGGCTCCTCTGATTATCTGATCCATTTACATGATTCCGTTTTGGAACTTAGCCTACCATTTATTGGCCCTTCCGAGGGGATGGTGCCCTTAAGAGGAGGTCATCGCACGTCGTCCGACTGTAGAAGAAAGGACTGTGATCTTGTCGGATATCTTTCTCGGGGGTACATTTTTCCGCTAATAATCTTGTTGGCGGGACCTTTAGGATGGAAACCCGGTCGAGGAAAAAGAGCTCGGCGGGTTTCGCAGAGGCCTCGGACCTCCGAGTGGAGTTTTAAAATTTCTGAATGCCTTGGCTGACTACCTGCATGTAGGTTAGTAAAAGGAAAGAAACAACAAAGGAGTGGAGTAGTCCTTCCCTGCTGCGGGGCGTGTAGGCAATATTTTTGAGGTCTGGTATATTCCTGCCATTTCGAGGCGCGAGCCCTAATGCAGCCTTCCGCCGCGTTCAATCGGGCTTGGCCGAAAATACGGTTCTGCTTAACCCTTGATCCCTTCGAGGGCGGAGGCGTTGATGCTGGCAACGGGTCATATGGTGAGGGATTTCCTCCTGTCGCGTGTAGCTTTTTGTTGAATGCCCTAGTCCCACCTTTATCGGGGAGTTTTATCCCTTTGGTGGTCATCCAAATAAAACGTCCAGGCTTTGCGGGCTCGGTGTTCCAGTCCGAGCTCAAGCGAGTTGTATAGAGGGCGCGGCCTTCCTGATTGTTATGGCAATCGGCATCTGGAATCCACCGAATATTTGAGGTGTAGGAATGATTTGGTTTGTTAGTCCGAACTGCCCTATTGGCTTTGGCCTGACGCCGTCGGTATAGTCGGTCGAACCACCTGCACTTATGAACACATGCTTTATTTGGAATAGGTTAAATGAGGGAGGGGGTTACCAACGCGTGAATACGTGGCCGAGGCGAAGTCTCGATGTCCCTTTCCTTGGATGCAAGGGTGTCCTTTGGGTATATTTACCGGACCCGTCTTTTCCCAGCGACGAGCACTTTCTCTCTACATTTTATGGATCTTTGAAGGGTGTCACTGCCCTTTTACTATCGTGGCAATACATTGTGGCTTGTCAGCTTTATTTTTCCCAATATCATTCCTCTCTTGGAGCTGGATTCGAGCCTGACCACTCAATGATACTTGGTGGCGACCTCTATTGAATAGCATGGTTCTCGTTCTTTTGAGCTGGTGTCCCTGTGCACCCCGTGGTTCTTGCGCCGAGCCATAGTTCTCTTGAAGAGGTCTTGGTCGAACAGTTCTGAGCCGCCTGGTGTTCCCGACTTCGCTTATGGTGATCACGATGTTCAGTATAGCAATACTGAAATCGCACTTAGTTGGGCGGGGTTTCCCTATCAGCTGTGCCTTTTAAATCTGGTTCCATTGAAGGTTCCTCAAGGGTGCTGTCCTCGGGCCATCTCCCTATTGTTGCGAGATAGGTTGCATCTCAAGTCATTCCTTCCATTCACCGTGCATGGATGATACCTCCATGTGCTTTGTATCAGCTTCTTTGTCGGGAGTCTTCTTGGATATACCGAACCCGAGGAGGTTCCTAGAGGGTTGTCCATGGCCTTGATTCGGGGCTGGTACCGGGTATGGGCATCCAACCGGACCTCGGCTGGGTACCTGATCAGACTTCGCTTGAAATGCCCTAGAGTCATTGGGCATGCTTCACTTAGGCTTCGGGTGAAGGCCTGTGTTGGCGGATCATCCGAAACTGGGAGCGATCTCATTCGTCCTATCAGGGAATGGGGTGCGGCTTCCCGCGGTATTTCATTTCTTCTTCATTCGGCCTCAAGTGTATCGGGCCCTCTCGGTACTTCTTTGATGGCACTGGTGCGCTCTTCCTCGGAGGACCACGCTGGTACGGTAAGCGAGTCTGTGAGGTCAGGTGCCAGGCAATGGCACTGCGTCACAATTTCTCTCGAAAGAGTTTCTTCGAACTTCCTCAAGGAGACAGGCTCAAACTCATCATCTCGTGTGTCGCTGCCTCAGAATGAGCACGCACAAGCGGTGGTGCGCCCGTAGGGATCCGAGGTCCTGTCGCACCTAGGGAGATCTGGCGTTCTGGGTTTCTGTGAAGCGAGTTCCGGGACCGTTCCCTCGGGAGAATGTTGCTGTAGGAGCTTCCACAAATCCTATTCGATCCTTTCGAAGAGGTTCCCAAGCATTCTCACTACGGTGGAATCGGTTACCGACCCGTCATTAATTGATCTCTCGGGTACTAGCTCATCGTAAGGAGACGTCTCTGGCGCTACTACGTTGGGGGTCCCCGGGCGACTTTGCAGCCGGGCGATAGCCAACTATCGTGCCTGTAACATTTCAAAAATAACATGAAGATTAACTTCCTGTTCTACCCAGGCCGGGGTTTTTTGTGTTGTATGTTGGTCGTTGTGTCGTACGCTCCTGTCGGTGTGAGAAGTTTTGTCAACTTGTTGTGCGTCCTGTGAATCTGCATCCGCTAGGATCAGCCCTGGAGCGATATCAGGATTCCGCAGAGGTGCTCCAGCGGCCGGGATAGCCACACCATTTTCCCCATGATTTTCGAGGTTGTCGTTCTCAACTCCGTTTACCGAGCTGGACATTTTCGCCTGAAATCAAAGGATCTTGGACAAGAAAAAGTGTAAAAGAGAATGTGTGTTTGTGTGACGAAACCAGCAAGAAAATAATCACTATTTTTAGCCCCACGGTGGGCGCCAAACAGTTTACCGTGAAAATGGTAACAATAATTAAATTTGTAAATGGGATTCTAAAAATACGTGATTTATTCCCGAGCTAGTTGTTAAATCAGTTAATGCTAAGAACGTGAAGTGTAATGATAAAATGCGAGCTAAAACGAGGCAGTAATCAAACCAAAGGGGCCTATTGCCTGGATGTAAGGCCGATCGATGGGGACCTCGGGGTCAAGGCTCGAACCGAGCTCGAGCTACCCGAGCAATCGGGAAAGAGATAACAGGCGGAGATATGATTAAGCAAGGATCTATATTGCCAATATTGAATGATATGGTGAAGAACAAATAAGAAAACGATAAATGTTTAGGAGGCCTCGGGCCTGTGAGAATAAACAACTTTGAAGAGAAAAGAGAGAGAGAGAGAGAGAGAGAGAGAGAGAGAGAGAGAGAGAGAGATATTATTGCACTTGTGGAGAAATGGAGCAACATTAGTCCCTTACAAGGTGGGGCGAGTCCCCTTTATATAGGAGGGGAGACTCGGCTACAAGTATGTGTGGATTAATTACAAAGTACGGTGTTGGGATGGCTTGACATGATGCTTCAACATAGGCTCTGGATAGGCCGGGCCTGTCAGACATAGCCAGGTGCCTAGAGGGCTTTCTCCTTTGTCCTGGCTTCGTTCTTCTTTTTCTCCGAGTCGAGCTTCGACGAGTCCTGAGGTCGAGAATTCGGTCGCGACCTCCTGCCCTCGGGGTCCCGGGGCATGCTCCCGAAATGTCTCGACAGCGAGAAATCAAGTCTTTTGATTTCGCCGCGTACAGAGGGCTATGCTGAAATGAACACATTCGGCTCGATATAGATCCCACATTCACATTTAGACCCATCCACGGACCTCAAGCCGATTCCGATCTCAGGTGACGCTAAAGACAATACCAGCTTACTCTAACCATCTAAATCCTTTCTTGTTCATCCGATCTTGTGCTATTCTTTCCAATTCCAACGACAACCTTGATTCTCAACTTTCAATCCCCATGCCGCACATTTTGCCTAACATTCCAATATGCGACAGTACAAGAATTTCCTCATATCTGCCGAACCACTAATAGTGTAAACACTTCATCATATAGTAACCTTTTACTTACTCGTTTCAAGATAACCATTGCAACACGTGGCTGAATTCTCATATCCGCAGAAAATACCAACCTCAAGTAGTGGTCTGAACCACCATAACTCTTCCGAGATCCATTTGTACACAACCGGTCATAATACTCGAAAGTCTCCAAATAAAATCAATTACGGCGACTGTCAAACCTTGCACGTACCACCACAAGTCACATGAGTAACTTAACATGTTGAAGGAGCTGATCATTGCCATCATCATGCCGATTCAACCATTGCTAACCGATCCAACTTCTTCTAATTTACCCTAGACTTGCTTAGGAATAATAATAGCTCTATTCAAAACATTGCGAACTCAATCCGCACTCGTCCTGAGTGACCCCATTTCACAAGACCACATTGTTTCAAAACCCACAAACCATTTCATACCCTCCTTGTGCGCATAATCGCGTCTTTAACTGGTACACCCATTATGATAATTCTTCTATAAATCCAAAGTTATTTCCTCTCATTCCTCTTATACTACACCGTAGATCAGAGATAACGCAGAACACCCCAAGCTCCTTTATCATAATCCGATGCAAAAGCTCGATACTCAACCATACTATGGACTCGAAATCCTTAGGCACCGCACTTTAACTTTTGAATCCACTAGGATCGTTGTTGAGAGTCGTCCACTATGACTTGGTCCCGAATATAATCAACTCCAAGGCTCTGCTATCACGTGACCACCCTCTCAAAGAAACGGCCAGCTAAATCACCTTTCTTGTAAATCACCTCTACATAAAGCATAAATCCTGAGTCTTCCCAAATCCTAAACACAAACCGTTTAAGGAAAAATATAGCACACATTTTCCCAAATTGTTTGCTCAAATTGCCACTGATATTTTCTTTCCTTAGTTGTAATAACCTACCAATATTCCAATAACCAGAAATCTCACAAATAGATGACCATGCAATCCAACCGTAGGCGGTGGGACTCTCCCATATAGCTTGGAGCCACTTATTACGTAACTATGGAACCCACAAAGATTCCATATCCCCTATTGATATGACCTTGCACAATTAAACCGCCAAAGTCCTTGAAATCCTTCTGTTAGGCCTTTCATGAACACTCTGAATTACCAGCCACATTTACATATCCGACCTTTTATTGGATAGCCAGTAGAATTCTTCATAAAAGCTTCGTCAATACCACGAGACCGCTAACCTGATCACAGGAGATAACCCATATGTGGAAATTAAATGCCGACATCTTCCAACATCGCTGCATTGGGTACAATTACTACGAAATCAATAACCCATCATGATCCCGTACTCATACATCAGTTGTACAAGTCTGTTCACTCCTCATGGACATCAATTAAAGGTGCGACAAAACCTTCAAACCCAAAGTCATGTTGTATCCTTCTTCATGTCAAGCAACTCTTTTCTATTGTATCCAATCTTTCCCCGTATAATAGCCAATATTCTAAATTGAGCATGTAGACCTAGTCATTGCCGCCATGAATCCCAATTCGCTCTAACTTTGCTCAAGGCGTACATCCATCTTACCGCAGGGCCCATGTGCGACTCTGCCACTCTCCCACTTTGGTCAAACCCACTCCTTTAAGCAACCGTTCGACTCCTGCTTCTCACACTTGGCCTTCCAGAAGTTTATGCACCGTAAGACACCTCCCGCATGTCCTTCCTCGTCCTCCGCTGCCCAGTTGTTGCCTTAAACCAAAGCCCATCTCTGTATCACCTGAACCAACAGGTCGCCACCAGCTCTAAACCCCACTGAAAATCATCTTCCTTGAGTCCTCAACACCAGGAACACTGATTTAATCCTAAACTACCGCACATCGCGATCTTTGACAGCCGCTTCCCCGGCACTAGTTCACAATACTCTGCCCCCAAAGGCGAATTGAAGAAGATCATAACATCGGCAAACTTAACACATTCAATCAAGGGCGACGACATCACATAACAGATGAAAATTCCACCACACTCAAATATACCAAGTCTCGTTACCCATCAACCCAAATCTGAACATTCATAGTCCGATTACCTTTCCTGCACTGGAAATAAAATATCGAATCTCCCTTCAAGTAATTCGTTGCCCCGACACATAGACAATCATCCTACCATCACCTCAATACTATGCGATAACAACTCATGAACATCATAGCAACCTGTGCATAGCCTCAAAGCTTTCAGAAGTACAACTACTGAGCTGAAACGATAGAATATCCTCCCGCAAGGTGGCGACAATCGCCCAACAACTACGCAGGGAAAAACATCCCGCACCACATATGTTGTATCATTAAAATTGCTCGATTCCTAATTGATAACAAACGCTTCTCATCGCATAAGATTGAATAGGAGGGAAATGAAGGCATAATCCCCAAAGGAATCAAATCGCACGATGAGGAATCAAGAAGGGAAGTGCTCCTAACAGCCATGTAGCCTCTCACAGATAAGTACAGACGTCTCCGTACCGATCCACAAGACTCTACTATACTTGCTCATGACTCATGAGACCTAAGTGAATCTAGTACTCTGATACCATGTTTTCACGACCCAAAATCTGTTAAAGGTCGTGATGGCGCCAGACACCACTGTCAGGCAATCCAACACCAAATAGTTAATTTAGTTCTTATTTTTAGTATTTCGAAATCATAATTTCCTTCAATTAAATAGTAAGTAATGAATTCCACAGAGTAAAGAATAATGGTTTTTAACAAGTGTCAATATTGAATAATCTCATAATCACCCCAAAACCCGGTTTCACAAGTGCATGAGAATTTACTAGGAATTTAAAATACAATACAATAACTGTTCGGAGTACAAATTTGAACAGCAAAGAAAATACAAGTACCTGAAGAAGACTCTGTTGGCTGCGGATTGTCTCATAATATGCAGCTCACCTAAGTCCCCATATCAACCACGTTGTTTTGCCCATAAGGCCACTACCTATACACGTGCTTGTACAACAAAATGTACAGCAAGTGTAGTATGAGTACGAAAACAACACGTACCTAGTAAGTATCCAGTCTAATCTCGAAGAAGTAGTGACAAGAGGTCGACTCCGACACTTACTAGTGGTCTAATAATATGATAATACAAAATTCTAATAAAGCATGATATACAACAATAAGAATCGGAACAAGAAATAACTAAACAGGTCTTCACCATATTTAAGAACCTAAATCACTTCCTTCCTTTAAAACATATGATCACACAAGCAATGAATTTATACCAATTATAAAAAAAGGGACTTCTAGTTCTATTATCACACACAAATTGCACCGAGGACACTCGGCCCGATCCAATATAAATGTAAACTGTGCATTGCCGAGGGTCGAACAGCGCGAACCATAGATGTATCCATTACCCCACTCGTGAATCATACATGTGACACGGTCAAATGTAAATTCAAGGAATTTCCCCACTCACGAATCATACATACGACACGGTAAAATATAAATTCAACATTAAATCATAACCCTTTCTTGATTCTTTTCAAAGTAAAGACAATTCAACTTGGAGGTTTTAAGGAAATTACCCCGCTCGCGGAACATACGTGTGACGCGGTTATACATAGATTTCTTAAGTTATTATAATATTCCTCAATCCTTTTCAAAAATATGAAGTTCAATGGAAACTCTTAAAATCTTAAATTCCTCAATTTAAATTCCTTTCAACACAATTACTACGCAACCTCGATCTTGTTTCTTCTCAAGGCAAACAATAACCATAAACCAAATAGCAAGGACAACAAGGCATGATGTAAACCTAAAGTACCTGGACATAGGCATAGCTAGTAGCTACGTACGGACTCTCATCATCTCGTGCGTAGCCCCCACAGATAGGAGCACATAATAATTTAGTTCACATGTGGGGTTAATTCCCTCATACAAGGTTAGAAAGGAGACTTACCTCGCTCTGAAGTTCCATAACTGGCTTCAACGCCACTCCAACACCTCAATACGATGCCCAATGCTCCAAAGCTAGCCAAATAATGCGCAAAACAATGAAAATATACTCTAATACTCATAATGATTCAATTTACAACAATTCCCAACTCCGCTCGAAAAGTTGATAAAATTACCCTCGGGCCCACGTGCCCGGATCCCAAAATTTTTAGAAGATAAACAATACCCGTAACAGTACGAACTCAGATATATATATTTTTCCAAATTCCATGTCCAATTTCGTGGTCAAAATCCAAGAATATAAATTTCTAGGTTTGTTTTCCAAGCGATTTCTACTAATTTCCATGCTTAAATCCGTATAAAAATCTGGTATTTAACTTGCAATAGGTGGGAATCACTTACCATGACGTAGATGATGAAGAAGGTGCTCCAAAATCGCTCTGAGACCGGCTCCCAAGGAGGAAATGAAGTGAAAATAAGTCAAACCCTCATTTTAAAGAGACACACTGCCCAGCCCGCACGTCCGTATCTACGGTACACCAGCCACACATGTGGCTCCGCACCTACGAAAGTCCATCGCAGGTGTGGTTCCCTCCAAGCTAGGCAAAATCCGCTTCTGCAGACCTCCACGCACTTCTGCTCCTTCGCACCTGCGGGTGCCCTTCCGCTTCTGCGACATAGCTGCCCCCTCGATTTTTTGCTTCTGCAGAGCCCAGCTCGCATTTGCGGGCCCACAAATGTGAAAATACCCTCGCATCTGCGGCCGTCCAGCTCTGACCAAGCGCCGCTTCTACGACCACCTAGCCTTACCTGCAGCCCTCTTTACGCAGGTGCGGTTACACCAGATGCCCAGCTACTTCAGCTCTTTCTCCCAACTCAAATTCGATCCATTAACCACCCGAAATCCACCCGAGGGCCCCGAGACCTTGTCCAATCACACCAACCAGTTCCAAAACACATTACGAGCTTAGTCGAGCCTTCAAATCACAACAAACAGTGCTGAAATCATAAATCGCATTCCAATTCAAGCTTAGTGAACTTTTGAACTTCAAACTTTCACATTCGATGCCAAAACCTATCAAATCATGTCCGATTGACCTTAAATTTTGCAAACAGGTCACATTCGACATTACAGACCTACTCCAACTTCTGAAATTGGATTTCGACTCTGATATCAAAAGGTCCATTTCTGGTAACACCACTGTCAGGAAAGCCAACAATAATTAATTAACTTAATTACTCATTCTAGTAATTTGAAATCGCACTTTCCTTCAATTAAATAGTAAAAGATACAACTTACAGATTAAATGATAATATTTTTGCAACTATAATACTGAACAATCCATAACCACTCCCAAAATCTGGTGTCACAAGTGCATGAGCATCAACTAGGAAGAAAAATAAAATACAGCTTCTGTCTGGAATACAAATTAGATAAGGAAAAATATAAATAACTCTGAAGGAGACTCTGCTGGATGTGGATCGCAATATGGAATGCAGCTCACCTAAGTCCCCGCATTAACCACACCTCTGTGCCCACAAGGTCACTAGACATATATGTACCTCCACAAAAATGTGCAGCAAGTGTAGTATGATTACGTAAATCAACGTGTACCCAGTAAGTATCCAGTCTAACTTCAAAGAAGTATTGATGAGGGGTCGACTCCGACACTTACTAAGGGATAACAATAAAATACTGATATTATAATTAAGCATGGATTGTAATAAATAGCTGAAAACTCAATAACAAGAGATAAGTAAACAATTCTTTTTAATAGGAAATTTCCAAATTTATTTTCTTCATTTAGCAATTTATATCTCGAGCCAATGAAGCAATAACAATTATTATTAGTTCCAAAGATTTATCATGCGCAATTCATTTTGAGGTCATACGACCCGATCCAACATATAAATATAAATTGTGCATTGTCGAGGGTCGAACGACACGAACCATAGATGTATCTATTAATCTGCCGAGGCGAACGACCCGCTTCCATGAGAGTAGTGAAAATTTACCCCGCTCGCGAAATATATTTGCGACGCGATTGAACATAGATTTTTCAAGTTATTATAATATTCCTCAATTCTTTCAAAAATACGAAATTCAAACGAAAACTTTCAATTCTCGAAATCCTTAATTTCAACTCTTTTCAAGGCAATTAATAAATCTCAATTCTTTTCAAGGAAAATAATAATATAATCAAATAACGGTATCAACAAGGCATGGTGTAAACCTAAAACTAGCCGAACATAGGCATAATTAGTAGCTACGTACGGACTCTCATCACCTCGTGCGTACGTAGCCCTCGCAAATAAGAGCACACATGAATTCAATTCACCTATGGGGTTAATTCCCTCTTATAAGGTTAGAAAAGAGACTTACCTTGCTCCAAAGTTCCATAGCCGGCCCCCAAGCCTTTCCAACAACTCAAACCGATGTCCAACGCTCCAAAACTAGTCAATAAATGTGCAAATCCATAAATATATGCTCTAATACACATTATCATCCAATTTACAATAATTTTCAACTCCGCTCGAAAAGTCGATAAAATTTACAATAATTCTTAGTCAATAAAATTTACAATAATTCTTAGTCAATAAAATTTACAATAATTCTCCCTCTTAACTTTACTAGTCTCTCAACCAATGATCCAAAATACACCCAAGCCCCTTGGGACCCCGTCAAATCATACCAACAAGTCCCAAAACATGATACAAACTTAGTCAAGGTCTTAAATCACATCAAACAATGTCGTAATTACGAATCGCGCCTCGAATCAAATTATGAATTATGAAAATTTTAAATTCTATAAATTGCGCCGAAGCATATCAAATCAATTCGGAATGACTTCAAATTTTGCACACAAGTCACATTTGACATTACAGACCTACTCCAAAATTCTGTAATCGGAATCCGAACCTGATATCATAAAAACACTCCCAATCAAACGTTCCAAAAACCTTCAAATTTCCAATTTCGCCAAATGACCCCGAAATGACCTACGGACCTCCAAATCCACATCCGGATGCACACCTAAGACCAGAATCACCATATGAAGCTATCCCCAGTCTCGAAATCCCAAACGGACATTGATAATATTAAAATACACTTCAACCCAAACTTATGAAATTCTTCTAAAATACCAAAATTCCACAATAAGCACGGAAACTCTCTCGGTCATCCAAACCTCGATTCGAACATACGCCCAAGTCTAAAATATCATATGAACCTGTTGGAACTTTCAAATCCCGATTTCGAGGTCATTTAATCAAAAGTCAAACCTTAGTCAACTCTTACAACTTAAAGCTTTCGAAATGAGAATTTTCTTTCTAAATCAACTCCTAACTTCCCGAAATTCAATTCCGGCCATATGTGCAAGTCACAATACTTGAAGTGAAGCTACTCATGGCCTCAAACTTCTAAACGATATGCTAGATCTCAAAACAATAGGTTGGGTCGTTACATGACTGCTTTGAGTGGTACTAGTCGATTGCAGCCGATGCCTGTTAGGCAGCATCTGGTGGTGATGCACGCAGAGATTATTGATGACTCACCACAGAGGCTATCGACCGGCAGACGAGAAAATTGCTGCTGATGATGATTGATGGTATTCTATTCTCTAACACTTCGGGAAACCTAGTTAGCTTGCAATTTCTACATCATCTGGAGCGGCTAGATGAGTTATGTCTACAAAGCCTGAAGGTATGCGAATTTGGGGTGAAAAGCTCCAATGGGTTCCCCTATACTCAAAAAGGTATAATTATGAATTAATATTCCATCGGCATGGGCTAGTTGTACCATAAGCACTGTATGTAACCTTCCAAATAAACACACACAAAGATGAACCAGAAGTGATTCAGCATTTGAAGAAGGAGATTTTAGAGATGGAAAAGGCACTAGCCATTCATCATGCACTAGATGATCTTAAATATCTGCAAGGAACGGAGGATTATTAGGATTTATTAGAAAATAAAAAATTGTATAGATACATTGATTATCATGTATTCCCAACAGTTATCGAGTGGGAGGGATTACCTAAGTTTCTACCGCAGACGTTAGACGTATGAGTCCCATATTTTTGTAAATATCAAGCAAGTGGTCTTATTGATGATAGCGATGAAATACAAGAAATTTGTGTCAATTGGGGCCTAGATTATGATTCCCTAGGTTCGGACAGATGCATACAAGATGTTTCCAAAGAAGATAAAGACAATGACAATGAAATAGTGCCAGACAGTGACGATAATGGCGAATGAAAATCATTATTTTTTTGTTGAAGTTATTTTTAATTGTTGTCTTGAATCTTCAATGCTAAATGTCAATTAGATTTAAGCCTATTGGAAACTTAATTTTATTTCATAAATATTGCAAACAACACCATTACAAACATTTAGTACAACAAAAAATACTGCAACAAAACACTAAGTTTATCCTTAAAAATTGGGAACATTGGATGAACTATCACCGAGAGCTGAATTACCACCGCTTCCCAAACCAACTGAAGGACATTTATGGTGACTGTGTCCTATTTGGGAATATATATACCACATTTACGAGTATAAACGGTATCACCAACATCCATTTGGTTCCGTGTCCGCATTCTTTTTTACACTTGTCGTTGACGCACATAATCCTTATTACACACTATTTTAAATAGTTCCGGCGACCAATAATGCTCAGCACCAACTAGTTGGAAGTGGCCACTATAGGTGTTTACGTATGCAGCAACATTATATTCTTTATCAATGTATCTCATCGCCACAAAACATGTATGTTAAAAACACTTCATGGCATGCGAGCATGGCTAGGGAAAGATCGGCCACTTCCCACATGAACATAATCTTCTAGATTCATTGATGGTGTGGGTATTATTACCACAGTTTTGATGCAAATCAGTGCGAACATCAAAAATATTTTGCTCATTGCAATACTGTAAATATGTATGCCATTGTGCTCGCTTCCTATATTTCTCAAATTGTTTCATCGGATGTGGCATAAATTCAACACATTTTTTCAACAATGACGATGCACGTATCGATCTTACAACAAACCTCTCTGCGATCTGCTTGAATGACATCTGCACTATGGCAGTGACAAGCAATCAATAGGCAGACTTCAACAATCCGTTGAAAGACTGACACGTTTGTAGTCAAAATTTCCCATCTTCTACCACCATCCTTATGCAAAGTCTACTTGTCAAGCTCATGTTGGATCAACCAATGATAAGCTTATGGGTCTTCCTGCCTAATCAATTTCATTCAACACCGGAATTTACACGCTTGATGATTTGTTGCAGCCATCCACATTAAATTATGTAAGATCTTGTTCGGATGAGTCCTCTGGAAGTTGGCCTTCAAGCGCCTAACACAGTAACAGTGGTAGGCATACGATTCCTGCCATACATGTCATGATCCAATTTCTCCTATAGGTCGTGATGATGTCCAATGTCATTGCTAGGCAAGCCAACGGTGAACCAACCATGTAATTGTTCTTTTTAATAAATTTTCAAGTAGTTGAATTTCATTTATTAAGAAAATAAGGAGTATAAAAATTTAATAAAGTAAAGTGAAAGCTAATGAGAGCAAATACAGTGAGATAAATGTTCCAAAACCATAAAGTCTACTAGCATGTGTTCTAAGACATGATGTCATAAGTGTATGAGCAACTAGTAAAATATACAAAACACTAAGCTATTGTCTGAAGTAGAGTAGACATAAAATAAATACAAAAGAGAGACTCCGGGTGCTGCAGAAAGGACTCATAAATCAACTCTCGACTAGGCCTCGGGGTAACAAGGGTGCGCGTCAGAATGACTGCCAGATACACCTGCCTCAGATCCTGCACGATTAGAGCAGAATTGTAGCATGAGTAAATAAACATGTACTTAGTAAGTATTCAGTCTAACCTCGAAGAAGGACTCATAAATCAACTCTCGACTAGGCCTCGGGGTAACAAGGGTGCGCGTCGGAATGACTGCCAGATACACCTGCCTCAGATCCTGCACGATTAGAGCAGAATTGTAGCATGAGTAAATAAACATGTACTCAGTAAGTATTCAGTCTAACCTCGAAGAAGTAGTAACGAGGAGTCGACATCGACACTTACTATGGGCGAACAATAAAATACGAGAATGCTAAATGGGCATAGAATATGTGAATAATAATATTAACACAGTAGCAACAGTGATTAAATGATTCTTTAACTAATAGTAATTCCAAAATTCTTCTACTAACACATACTAATTCCAAATAAATATCGAGCAAATAAATAAATTATAACCCCTCAATTCATGAAAATAATATCAAGTGTATTCGGGCTCCAAGCATTAACACACACGATTTATGCTGAGGTCGTACGACCCGATCCAGAATAATATGTACACTGCCGAGGATCGAGCAGCACGAACCATAGATGCATATATTATACTGTCGAGGCGTTCGTCCCGCTCCACAAGAAGAGAGAGAATACTTTATGAACATTCAATTTAAAAGCTATTATAAGGATAATACATAAAGAAGTACAATTTCTATTAACGGTCAAGTAACCCGCCAAAACTCAAGTAAGTGAAATTCGGTCTTTACAAATCCTTTATCAAGTTTTAATATAATTTAGGCACTTTAATTAACAAGTAGGGTGTAAATATTACAAGAATTTCATGATTTGGGTCCTGAACTACCCGGACTTAAGCATAATTAGTAGCTATGCACGGACTCTCGTCACCTCGTGCATATGTACCCACCACAATTAGAAGCAAATAGTAATTTCAATCACATATGGGGTAAATTCCCTCTTACAAGGTTAGGCAAGAGACTTACCTCATCTCAAAGCTCACTTTCCGGCCACAAATTCACTCTAAGGACCCAACTTGGTGCCGAACAAATCCGAAGCTAGCCAAATATTTTATAAATTAATCAGCATGCGCTCAAAAGTTAATAATTCAACTATTAGAGTAATTACTCAACCCAAATTAGAATATTCCTAAAATTCACTCCCGGGCCAATGTGCCCGGATTCCAAAAACTTTCGAACATAATTGTTACCCATAACCTCATGAACTCAAATATAAAATTTTCACCCAATTCCATAACCATTTTCGTGGTTAAATCTTATTTTTATCAAAATCTAGGTTTTTAAACTAAACCCGCAATTTCTACACTTTACATGCTAAGAATCTACCAAAAATACATGTATTAAACTCATCTCATATAGATATTACTTACCTCTAAGTGATATGTGAAAACCCATCTTCAAAGAGCTCCAAAATCGCCCAAGAGATGAAAAAAATGGGCTAAAATTGCCTAAGTCCCGACATTAAAAGCCCTCACTCCCTCTAGCGATTTTTGCTTCTGCGGATCCTAGGACGCATCTTCGGCCCCGCACGTGCGGAAAATCCATCGCATGTATGGTCCTAGCCTAGGCCACCTGCCTTCGCTTCTGCGGACAGGCTCCCGCTTGTGCCGATCGCTTCTGTGGATGCTGCATCGCACCTGCGGCCCTTTCGTCGCATAAGCGAGGCCGTTTCTGCGGAACTTCCTCCGCTTCTGCGGGTCACAGACCACCAGTCTTAGGCCTCTTCTGCAATCAAAAGCTCACACCTGTGAGCTCGCACCTGCGGCCAAAAAGCTCGCAGAAGCAGACACACCAGAATTGGTGCACCAACAGTTGTTTCAAGTCCAAACTTGCTCCGCGCATCATTCGAATAGCACACGAGGCCGTCGGGGCCCAGCCCAAACATACCAACAAGTTCGTAAACATAAAACGTACTCGCTCGAACCCTCGAAACGCATAAAACAACATCAAAAGGGAGAATCGCACCCCAAACCAAATCGAATCATCTTATGAACTCCAAGTTCTTCCAACTTACTCCGAATGCGCCAAATAATACTTAGACCATTTGGAATGACACCAAACTTTGCGTGCAAGTCTTAAATTATCATACGGAACTATTTCGGGCTCGGAATCCCAAATAGACCTCGATAACACCAAAACCCTCTTCAAACCAAATTTAAAGAACTTTAAAAACCTTCAATATTAAGCGCTGAAATGCTCCCGGGCCATCCAAACCCCGATCTGATCATACGCCCAAGTCCAAGATCATCATACGAACCTATTAGGATCGTCAAATCCCGGTTACGAGTTCATTTACTAGAAAATGTTGACCCAAGTCAAAATTAACCCTTTAAGTCAATGTTAAGGAACTAAGTGTTTTAATTTCAACCCGAATCCTTCCAAATCTGAACTAACCATCCTCACAAGTCATAAAATAGTAAAAGCACATACAGGGAGTCTTATTTAGGGGAACATAGATCTATAAAACAAAGAGATCGGTCAGATCGTTAAAATGCATTAAAATCCTATACATGACTTAAAATACCACCATGTCGGTCAGGTATTAGACAAATACCTGAATGTTGTCTAATAACGTGCTCCTTCAAATGGTTCAAAAACAATATCCAAGTCTATTGGCTTTCATTGGCACAAATAGCAAATGCAAGGGGAAATATGCTTCCATTAGCATCTACTGCAATGACAATCAACAACTTAATATCATACTTTCCATAGACATGACTGTCGTCTACGGATATTACCGGCCGACAATGCACAAAACCATCAATAGCTAGCTTAAATGCCCAGAACACATATCGGAATATGAATTTTGGTATTCTCGGGCTCCACTCAAGCTTCCATTAAACAATAGTTCCAGGGTTAAAGTGTTGCAAAGCAACCATGTACCTAGGTAGAGCGGCAAATGACTTATCCCAGTTACCATAAACAATCTCAAACGCATGTTTACGCACGAGAAATGCCTTTCTTTGGTAATGATACAGCCATATACTTGGTGGATAGATGTTATACACTCTTTAATCTTGTACATTATGGATGATTCAATGTGTGGAATCAAGAAAACAGAAATCAAGTAAACATTCAAGTTAAAATGATTCCCACTGAATGTGTCCATATCACAAGTGTGGGTGTCAATCTATTTCCCTAAAATCCACATATTTGTTTTCAACTTTCTCGCACGCAGCATCAATATACTACCTTGAAACCATCTACGATAAATAACCTTATGCACTTCCGAAGATGACTCATGAACCTCGATCTCACGACAATCTTTTATGCTTTACATTAGCACCACCCTTCTAAGGTGCGCTTTATCAGCAAAAAGCATATTCTTTGACAATACCGTTGGTCTAGATTCATTCCACATTGCTTTACAAATGTCATCAAGATCCCTTATGAGGGCATCCACATCTATCATACTAGGCAACTGATCAAGGTAGGGAATCGCCCTTTAATGAAAGTGCACATGGGACTCTTACACACTGGTCTAACTTGAGGTAGAGTCTATATATATGGAGCATGCTCATTGGTGGCATCATGCTCCCTCGGAAAATCAGGTTGCTCATTCTCATCGTCGCCCTCATCAGGAAAGGATGTATCTGTCGCACCACCTTTTCCTCGCGGAGTCCGGGTTTCGACATTTGTGACAACTCCTTTCCTTTTGGAATAGGGTAAAAGATTTGAAGAGTCGTCACCTAATGGATTAAGGTGCATTAGGGCACCTAGAACATTTAACTTGTGAAACCAGTTTACATTACCAGAGATTGGGTGGGCTCGAAATTATCTTGAGGGGAAGGTGTTAGGCACCCCTCGAGGTCCACAACGGTGGGTCTCGGTCAAACTTAATTTAAGTGAATTAGTCTTTAAGGAAATAATGCAGTTTAAACAAATAGAGATGATTTTAAAAATGGAATTAAAGGGGTCCTAAGTTCATTAGCCTATAGGATCACTTCCATGCAATACTCGGTAACCTTCCCCAAATTGAGGTGTTACGCATAGCATTAGCGCACATGTCATCATCTCCTTTACTACCCAATTACCCTCCCTTTTCAATTATTACCTAAGTGTTCTATTAACATCCAGTACGTACCTTTTGCGTGCACTACTTGTCCCTTACCTCTGGCCCTGGAGGTATTTAGGACCTCTATTTAAGGCAGTTCTAGACTCACCTATGTTGTTTAGAAGGAGAAAACTAAGCGACAAACAAAAGTCAAGTAGGACTGTCACATAATGAGCAATTAAGTGGGCTCATGTTAACCTCCACAAATAGACAAACAAATGCACGCTGTTCAAACAAGCAATTTTAAATTATTTTAGGATCCTACAGGCAGGATATCTAAATGAGCACAAACAGAATATGCAGCAGTTTTATTAAAGCGAGCAGACGAGTACCTATCAGTTTGCCTACTAATTTTATTAAACCCTGAATTTGAGCATTCTCAGACAGTAAAAACATTAGAATTAAGGCCCAAAATCGTTAGTAACCCTACAGATTTGCCTAAGTGATTAACAGAATTCTATAGGCATACTTTCTAATTTACAAAATCAGTTAATTCCTACAAACATGATTTCTAGGTGTTGAGACTGATTTACTTATTTCTTATAGTCATAATACCTAAATTATAGAAACTGATTTTAAATTTCCTATAGGCATGATATCTAAATTGCAGAAATTAACTTTTATTTCCTATAGGCATGATATCTAAATTGCAGAAACTGATTTTTTATATATCTCCTATAGGCATGATTTCTAAGTGTTGACTTGATTTAAACTCCTATAAACATGATCTCTAAGTTTCAGAACTGATTTTACCCTATAGGCATGATATCTAAGTTGAAACTAATTTTGTATCTCCTATAGGCATGATATCTATTAATCATGTGTGATAGAAAATTTTAAGCAAGTTGCCAGGAAAGTTTGTTAATCAACCAAATAGAATCCTATAGACATAGTCGCTAATGCACATTGAGTTAGACATATGTGGAGATCCTATAAACAGGATTTCTAATATGCAGAATTAAACATAAAGTCCTATAAGTAGGGTTTCTAACATGAGGATGTGCAGCACAGAATCACATTGATCATAAAATCCCTATAGGCAGGATCTCTAAACACAATACAGTATCCACATTAGCATAGTTAAGTCCTATAGGCAGGATTTCTACCCAATTTCAACAAAGATATAAGAATAGACCCCCAGCTTTTACTAATAAGCCCCAAATCTATTTGTTACATAGATTATTACAGCCCGGAATGAATAAATTACATAACAGCATCCGTTACACTATAGGGAGCCTTCATAGGCCCAAATAACAACTTGGGAACCAGACCTTCAAACATAGCAACTCTAAGAATAATGGCAGTCCATAGCACATAAAACTGGGTTCCTGGTGTGTCAAAGTTCCCAAGGGCCTCAGGGACTCCGGGCAATGCTCACTCCAGAATAAGATGTTCAACACAAAATTCATGAAGGATTGAAAAATCAGCCCCAATGTGTCAGAATTCAAAGGAGTCTCGGGGACCCTAAATAGTGCTCACACTGGGGGTGGTAGGAACCTAAGGGACTAAGAGTAGCCATGTTGAGAACTGGTACATGGAAGGTAAGGGGGCAGCTTTAGGAAAATAGTTTAATTTTTAGAAGCAAGTAGATTCAGACTACAGGGTTGCAAACAGAGTGGCACAAACAGAATCCATATTCAGCATATGATTCAAACAAATTGTTTTTTTTTAAATTGGATACTCATATTAGTGATTACAAAATCAAGGACACTTGAATTAACAAACAGAATTAGCTACATATTAATTACATGCTTTCAGTATCCAAGCATGTTCAGAACAGGGAATATACAACTGATTTAGATAGGGTTTCACATTATTAGAGATAACTTAATTTAGCATGATCAAGCGGAGTTAGGCAGTCACATAGAAAATAGAATCATGCTAGGAATTGAAGCAAGTTAATCAAATAATACATGGAGACAGGAATTGCAAAGGTTAGAACATACCAGTTGAGAAGAAAAGAAAGTAAAGATGCAGTAGCAGTTAAGTTCCAGAACAATTTGACCTTGGCTTTCAGTCGGCCAAATAATAGCTACATTGTACAGAAATCATAATAGGAGCAAGAGAGAGTTTTAATTTTGTAGTCAGAATAGGAGAGTTTAGATGTCTCTAAAGGGGAGAGGGGAAGGGTTTTTATAGCATGCAATAGAGTAAAACAAACAAGGTAATGAAAATCAATTAACAATAAATTAAGGTCAGCATGAATCAATTAACAAGACAAAATCGAGTAAAGTCAGGCTAGTACTACTTGATTTAAGGAAAACCCTATACGAAATTGATTTGTAATTAAGTACTAAGTTAAATAAGGTAAAGAAATAATTCTGGAATCAATTAGAGTTTAATTTAGGGACAGATAGTACATAGTTCAGTTCATTAGTGAGCAATCAGGCAAGTACTATTCTGATTAAGGTAAGTATCATATAGAACCAATTATCAATCATCAAACAAGGTGAAGAAATAAAAGAAAAGTGTAGGATGAATAGAATAAGAAAGTATCAATACATACGAGATGAGAAAGATTAAAATCTTGGTAAAGCTTTCAGAAGCCCAAAAGGAAAAGGTAAATAAAACCTAACCAACAATTAACGTCAAGAGTAAAAGATGCATAGAGGCAAATAGACAGAAACATTTCAAGGAAAAAATACCAAATAATGACAACCCTAAATTAATGTAAGAAAAAGAAAAAGAAGAAACACAAAAGCTTTGATAAATACACGAAGACATATAGACGGAAATATTAAGGTTTGAACCATATTCGTTCGAAAAATCAAAACCCTAGATTTTAAGGTAAGTAAAATCATCGTAGAAAACAAGAAGGGAAACTATAATAGAGGTGGAAATATAGAGATTTAGTCGTCTTTAAGAAATCAAAAACCCTAAATTTTAGGGTAAACAGAATCAATCAAAAATAGTAAAGAAAATATGAACACAGAGGTAGATATATTGAAACATTAAAGGAAAAATACAAAGGAAGAAAAATCATTTTAGATCTGGAAAGATCTTGAACCCTAGTTTTAGGGTAAGTAGAAGATTCAACTAAAAATGGACGGATTTGTGAGTAATAGAGTAAAATATAGGTGGAGAGTAGCATAAAACAAATAGAATCAGATCAGATCTAGTCTTAATCAAGACATGAGATCCTAACTGAAAGATACAAAAAAATATTCGTAATCACAGAGGTTAGGATGAACACAGATGGAAACAACCACAACATAAGAGATTTTGAACCAGATCTAGTCCGCATCTCTCGAGATTAACTTGCCATTTGAGCAAAGCAGTCAAATAATATCAAAAACGAGTAGCTGGTGAAGAGGTAAGGCCAGATTTGGTAAGGAATCAAAGAATGATTCCATTTATGTATAGGAATCGTTAGGAGATTGGTGACGGCGGGTTAGAGTTTGAGAGGTGAGGGAGAAACGAGAGCATTTGAAGGCGGCAGAACAGATAAAATGTGGTTAGGGTCAGGGTGGAGGGATATAATTAAAAGGGGTAAAAGGATGTGAGCCATTGATCTTAAGAGATCAACGGCTGTGATTTAAAAATAAGATAGGACAGTTTTGAAATAGGTATGGGGACTGGGTTAATGGGTTTGGGTCAGGGGTAATTGGGATAGGTAAATTGGGTTAGTCTAGGTCCGAAATTAATTGGAAAAAAGGCTTGATTTTAAATACCCAACTAAATCAATAAAAATAATTAATAAATTACAAAAATATTATTTGCACATGAAAATGATTTAAATATTTACTAAATATTATAGAAATATAAAAGGTCATTTTCTGTATAGATAATATAATTATGCATATATATGGGCTATTATTGCAAAATGTGCAATTCTAGCTTCAAAATACAAATGTAATTATAAAAAATATAATTAGAATATTTAAGCACTATTTAGGCATAAATGATAAATTTATATGATTAAATCATCATGAAAATAATATGAGGTATTATTATTGGATGTTTGTATAGTAAAAATTCATAAATAAATTGGTTGAAAGCCTTTAAAATTATGGAAAAAATTATAGAAATGCTTGTGCATGTTTGTAAATGCATGTGCACTATTTTTGAAAATATATATGCATGTTAAAATATATGAAGAAAAAATTGGGTTTCAACAGTATCGTCTCTACACTCATCTGCATTGTTGTCATAATCACTATCATCTTCCTGACTCTGTGCATCCATCATATCCTGATTAAATATGTCGTCTTCGGGCAATTGAGTAAGGGCAAGACCTTCAAGTTGCTCGTTTTCACTGCACAACCAATAAAATAATGAGTTTCTCAAATTTACCCCAACATTATATATAAACTTTATCTCTTAACTTACAATTCATAATCTATTGATATCCCATGATGCACATTATCGAGTTGGTGATGACTCCTAGATGGACCACCAGGATCCAAAACACCAAAATTGGGCATATTCCAACTATCTGTTGGTTCATAACTTGTAAAATTCATATCTGGTCGGTACCTCCAATATATGAGTGTTAGTACAAATATGATACATAAAAAAACAATACTAAAAGGGAAATTGAAATTTACCACTCCCTGTGTGGATTATGTAAACTTGGTGAGAAATTATGTCCTCGCTTCTCATTCGCCCGTGGCGATAAGTTTAAATCTGGCCAAACTCTTTTAAATGGAAACTGTTCGGATAAAACTAACAAAAATACCACCCGATGATTGAGAGTTATCCCTATTTTGCAAAACCTCAATATTACAAACGTCTTCAGACTTGACGTACTTTTTCAACATTTTTATCACAAGAACTTCCCATTATTCATCCGGAGTCCTTAAAAAATAGTTTAGAGTTTCATCATCTTCGATGTTAAACTCAGCATAGCAAGCAACCCCTTGTGGAGTAAGAGAATATGGATATCTTCCGGTGGAGAACAACTATAATGTAGAGAACAACTATAGTATACTAAGTTATTCTCCATGACAACCTCACACCCCCTCCCCCCACAATATAATGCAGCCCTAATTTGTCGCTCTTCGGACATTATGGCAAAATGTAAAAGAGTTAAGTAAGCAAATATTTCGGAATGAGTAAAGGAAAATAAAAAGGATGCAGAAGACTGACTTTTTCTGAATGGATTTTTGAAGAAAGAATGAAGCTCCTTAAATAAGCAAAAAATCTATGCGGGGAGAACAATAATTGAGCGTATAATGCATTAATTCAAAGCTCTTTATATATAACGTAGTAACTCTATGCGCTATTGTAACGACCCGACCGGTCATTTTAAGAATTAACACCCTGATCCCCTATTAAGTGCATTTCCCTTATTTGTTTCTACTACTGTGAGTTGCCGGGAGGATTTATTTGGAGTTTCGGAGAGTTTTGGGACACTTAGTCCCTAAATGAGAGTTTAAGTTTTAGAATTTGGATCGTAGTCGGAACAATGCTAAGATGGACTCAGAATGGAATTCTGTTGGTTCCGTAGCTCCGTTGGGTGATTTCAGGCTTAGGGGCGTGTTCGGATTGTGTTTTGGAGGTCCGTAGCTTAATTTGGCTTGAAATGCTGAAAGTTAAATTTTTGAAGTTTCTAGTTCGATAGTGGAAGTAGCTTCGTAGTGTTGAATGTGACGTGTGTGCAACATTTCAGGTCATTCAGACGAAGTTTGATAGACTTTTGATCGAAAGCGGAATTCGGAAGTCTTTAGAGTTTTTAGGCTTGAATCCATGGTTAATTCGATGTTCTGATGTTGTTTTAGGTGTTTTGAGGATTGGTATAAGTTTGGATAGTGGTATATAACTTGTTCGTGCTTTTCGTTGAAGTCTCGGGGGCCTCGGATGATTTCGGATGGTTAATAGGGAGTTTGAGAGATTGTTGGAGCAGATTCAGCTGCTGATCTTACTGTCATAACCGCAGTCGGTTAGGGAGCCGCAGGTGCGATGACCGAAGACGCGAGGTCAACCTGCAGATGCGGCCAAAGGCGAAGGAGGTAGAATCCACAAATGCGGAAGTTGTGTCGCACCTGCGAGCCCGCAGATGTGGAGCCTGGGGCGCAGGTGCAAATAAGGGGATTAATGAAAAACTGCGGAAGCGGTTGATTATGCGCAGGAGCGGTCCCGCAGGTGCGGGGATTGGACCGCATATGCGGTATCGCTGGGCAGAACATATAAATAGATGTCTTCGCGAATTTGAGTTATTTTTCATCTCTTTTGAAACGGGAAGAAGCTTTGGGAAGCATTTTCAAGGGAGATTTTCAGAGGGATTCATTAAGGTAAGGTTTTTGGTCCATAAGCTCGTTATTATGGTGATTTTTATCATTGTAAGCATGAAATTTGAAGGAAAATAGTGGTAAATTGGGGGTTAGGGCTTGGTTAATTAGAGAGCTTTGAGTATTTATTTGAGGGACCATTTGAGGTCCGAATTTGGTACTTTTGGTATGACTGAACTCGTGAGAGTGTGAGGATTCCGAATTTGTAAATTTTACCCGATTTCGAGACGTGGGTCCAGAGGCGCGTTTTGGTCATTTTTCCTAATTTCGAGTATTAGCTTAGAATTAATTAGTTGAATTAGTTACATGAAGTTATAGTTACATTATGAAACTACTTTAAATAGATTTGGGTCATTTGGAGTCGGATACTCGTGGCAAGAACGTGGTTACGAGTTGATTAAGCTGGTTCGAGGTAAGTGGCTTGCCTAACCTTGTGTGGAGGAAACTCCCCTTAGGATTTGGTATTGTTGATAATTGAAATGCCTTGTACGTGAGGTGACGAGCGCGTACTTGTGCTAATTATTGAAAATCATGTTTTCATTAAGTAATTATATTATGTTTTCTTTCCCTGTCTATACTACTTTCAATTTAAGCCTACTGTTAGCTTAGGAAAGCATGTCTAGTTGACTTAATTGCCTTACTTGCTCAAACTGCTTTAATTGAATTTAGTGCAGCATGCTAGTTTAGGAATACTTGTTTAACCTTGGTATGAAATTTGGATTGAATTGAATATTCTTCGTGTGTTGCTGTGTGTTTACTTTGGGACTACAGGACGGTATCCCGGGAGATCCCCCTACATGTTTACTTTGGGACTATGGATTTGTATTCTGGTAGATCTCCCTGCACATTTACATTGGAACTACGAGACTGCACCCGGTAGATTCCCCCTGTATTGGATATTTACATTTGGGACTACGGATCGGGATTCCGGTAGATCCCCGCGCACTATGAGTTAGAATACGGTACGACACCCGGGATATCTGCTGGATATCTACGTTCGGGGACTACAGGACGATATCCTGGGAGATCCCCGGTTGCTATTGCTGTGTGGAGTTACACTCTCTTTGTGTTTTTCTTCTCTTTCTGTTGTAGTTGTTGTTGTTCTTATTATCTTGTGATACTTCATGCTATTAGCACTTGATTATAGCGTCATATTTTATATTGTTTTACCTTGTTTTTGATCTAACCTCAGTAGGGCCCTGACTTTCCTCGTCACTACCCGACCGAGGTTAGGCTCGGCACTTACTGAGTACCGTTGTGGTATACTCATGCCCTTTCTGCGCATGTTTTTTATGTGCAGATCTAGGTTCTTCGACTCAGCCTTATCATCCTTGAGGCGAGGCAATTCTCCAAATACTTTGAGGTATATATGTTGTGTCCGTAGACCGAGGAGTCCCTTTCCATTCTCTCTAGTAGTTATAGCCCTTCTGTATTTACTTTGATCTAGACATTCTGGAGTTAGAGCACTATGTATTATTCATAACTTGTGATTTTATGAGATTTCGGGTTTTGAGAAATTGTTCAGTTTTGAGATCTTGTATTAGTATATGCCAAGCGACATCTTAAATGTTTTCATTATGTTTATCCGTAGCTTCTATTAGTATTTATCTGTTGTCTCCTTTTTCCGCAAATTGATAGGCTTACCTAGTCGTAGAGACTAGGTTCCGTCAGGATAGTTCACAGAGGGCGAACTAGGGTCGTGACAAGTTGGTATTAGAGCTCTAGGTTCATAGGAATCATGAATCACAAGACGGTTTATTAGAGTCTCGCGGATCGGTACGGAGATGTATGTACTTATCTACGAGAGGCTATGTTACTATTAGGAAAATTCCACTTCATTTGATTTCCTTGTCGTGCGACATTTTGATATTACAACTCTAAACTTCTGTCTTCTATTCTCTTACAGATGGTAAGGATACGTGCTACCAAATATGATCAAGCACCCGCACCCCCTACTGGAGTCGTCAGAGGTCGGGGCCGGGTAGAGGCTGAGGACGCGCCCGTGGTGCAGCCAAAGCACCCGTGCGAGCTGCTGCCGAGGAGCCACCATCAGTTCCAGTCGGAGCCCAGGCGCCAGATACGCCTACTACTACTACTACTCCAGCACTTCAGGAGACTCTTGCACAGTTCATGAGCATATACACCACTTTGGCTCAGGCAAGGTTGCTTCCCCTTACTGCATCCATATCTCAGGCCGGGGGAGGAGCACAGACTCTTGCTGCATGCACTCCTGATCAACGAGTGCATGTTGATCAGGTCCCAAAGATTATTTATGTACCGCATGTAGTCCGGGTCAGCCCGAGGATAGGGCATCGGCTTCCGAGGATGAGCTTCAAGAAGTATAAGCCTCTTGTATTCAGTGGTTTAGCATCAGATAATGCCCTGGGATTTCTGGAGGAGTATCACCATATCGTCCGTACTATAGGTATATCAGGACCGAGTGGGGTTTCTTTCACTGCCTTCCAGCTTCGAGGAGCCGCCTACCTGTGGTGGCATACTTTTGAGTTAGACAGCCCAGCTGAGTAGCATCCCTCACTTGGACTCAGTTTTCAGATATGTTCCTATGAGAGTTTGTTCCTTAAAGCCTCAGGGACGCATGGCGCATAGAGTTTGAGCATTTACGCAAGGGCACTATGACTATTTCGGAGTATGTTGTTTGTTTCACTGACTTGGCTAGGCATGCACCAGCCTTGGTTGTTACAGTTCGTGAGAGAGTTCGCCGGTTTATTGAGGGGCTCATTCCCAGCATCAAGTCTAGCATGGCTGATGAGTTGGAGATTGATATTTCTTATCAGCAGGTGGTGAGTATTGCTAGGAGAGTGGAGGGTATGCATGCTCGGGATAGAGAGGAGAGGGAGGCCAAGAGGTCTCGAGAGTCGGGCCATTATTCTGGTGCTCGTGCTCCAGCTACAGTTCGTCATGGTAGGGGTTATATGAGTCGCCCCGTTCATTCAGCTCTTCCAGCATCCAGTGGTATTCCTGCTCCTCCTAGACCTCAGGAGCCTTATTATGCACCTCCAGTATCTAGTGTGCCTCCTGTGCGGGGTGCTTTTAGTGGTCAATCCAGCAGACCTGGCCCAAGCCAGTCACAGCCACCACATCCTCCCAAAGCCTGTTTTGAGTGGGGTGACACACACCATATGGTGAGGGATTGCCCCAGACTTAGGAGGGGTTCACCTCCACAGATTTCTCAGCCATAGCGTGCCCCGCAGAGTTCCCAAGCTATGGTTTCAGGACCAGTTGCTACCCCACCTGCCCAGCCAGCTAGAGGTGGAGGTCGGGGAGATAGAGGTCACCCTAGAAGGGGAGGCCAAGCTAGATATTATGCCCTTCCTGCCTATACTGAGGTTGTCGCCTCTGATTCTGTCATCACAAGTATTGTCCTGGTTTGTCATAGAGATGCATCGGTTCTATTCGATCCAGGCTCCACTCATTTTTATGTGTCTTCTTATTTTGCCCTGCATTTGGGCGTATCTCGGGATTCTTTGAGTTCCCCTGTTTATGTTTCTACTCCTGTGGGAGATTTTCTTGTTGTGGACCGCATTTATCAGTCGTGTTTGGTTGCTCTTAGTGGTTTTGAGACCAGAACCGATTTGTTATTGCTCAGCATGGTAGATTTTGATGTTATCTTGGGCATGGACTGATTGTTGCCCCATTATGATATTCTTGATTGTCACGCTAAAACTGTGACATTGGCTATGCCAGGTGTACCGCGAGTAGAGTGGAGGGGTACCTTAGATTATACTTCCAGTAGAGTTATTTCATTCCTTAAGGCTCAGCGTATGGTTGAGAAGGGGTGTGACGCGTATCTGGCCTATGTGAGGGATGTTAGTGTTGATACCCCTACAGTTGATTCAGTCCTAGTAGAATGGGACTTCCGTGATATATTTCCAGTTGATCTTCCGGGTATGCCACCCGACAGAGATATTGATTTTGGCATTGATCTATTGTCGGGCACTCAGCCCATCTCTATTCCTCCATATTGTATGGCTCCTCCTGAGTTGAAGGAGTTGAAGGACCAGTTACAGGAATTTCCTGATAAGGGTTTTATTCGGCCCAGTGTATCACCTTGGGGTGCTCTTGTCTTGTTTGTGAAGAAAAAGGATGGTTTTATGCGTATGTGCATTGATTATCACCAGTTAAACAAAGTTACAGTGAAGAACCGTTATCATTTGCCTCATATTGATGATCTGTTTGACCAGTTACCAGGTGCACAAGTGTTTTTTAAGATTGACTTGCATTCAGGTTACCATCAGTTGAAGATTTGGGAGCCAAATATCCCGAAGACTGCCTTCAGGACTCGGTATGGTCATTACGAGTTCCTTGTTATGTCATTTGGGCTGACCAATGCCCGAGCAACCTTTATGCCTTTGATGCACTGTGTGTTCCGACCATATCTTGACTCGTTCGTCATTGTCTTTATTGATGATATTCTGGTATTCTCTCGTGGTCGGAAAGATCATGAGTAGCACCTGAGGACAGTGCTTCAGACTTTGATGGAAAAGAAGTTATATGCAAAGTTCTCAAAATGTGAGTTTTGGTTGGATTCCATGGCATTCTTGGGTCATGTGGTATCGAGTGAGGGTATACAGGTGGACCCAAAGAAAGTGGAAGCAATTCATAGTTGGCCCAGACCATCCTCAGCTACAGAGATCCGCAGTTTTCTTGGCTTGGCGGGTTATTACCATCGATTTATTGAGGGGTTTTCATCTATTGTAGCACCTATGACCAGGCTGACCCAGAAGGGTGCTCTATTCTAGTAGACAGAAGAGTGTGAGTCGAGCTTCTAGAAGCTCAAGACAATTTTGACTACAGCCCCAGTTTTGATATTGCATACAGGTTCGGGGTCTTATACTATCTATTGTGATGCCTCGAGAATTGGCCTTGGAGCAGCATTGATGCAGGACAGTAGGGTGATTGCGTACGCGTCCAGACAGTTGAAGCTACATGAAAAGAATTATTATGTTCATGATCTCGAGTTAGCTTCTATTGTTCATGCCTTGAAGATCTGGCGTCATTATTTGTACGATGTTCCTTGTGAGATTTATACTGATCACCAGAGTTTGCAGCATTTGTTCAAGCAGAAGGATCTTAATTTGTGCCAGATGAGGTGGTTAGAGCTACTGAAGGACTATGATATCACTATCTTGTATCACCCGGGCAAGGCCAATGTGGTGGTCGATGTTTTGAGCCGTCGGGCGGAGATTTTGGGAAGTTTGGCTTATTTACTAGCAGTGGGGAGGCCCATGGCGATGAATGTTCAGTCCTTAGCCAGCCAGTTTGTGAGATTGGATCTTTTGGAGCCCAGTCGAGTTCTAGCTTGCGTAGTTTCTCGGTCTTCCTTGTTTGATCGTATCTGGGAGCGTCAGTTTGATGACCCTCATTAGCTTGTCCTCAAGGACAAGGTTATGCACGGGGATGCCAGAGAAGTGACTATTGGTTATGATGGGTTATTGAGGATACAGGGTCGGGTATGTGTACCCAATGTTAATGGGCTTCGGGAATTGATTCTAGAGGAGGCCCATTGTTTGGGGTATTACATTCATTCGGGTGCCGCGAAGATGTACCAAGATTTGAGATAGCACTATTGGTGGAGGCGGATAAAGAAAGATATAGTTAGGTTTGTAGCTCGGTACCTCAATTGTCAGTAGGTGAAGTATGAGCACCAGAGACCGGGTGGGTTGCTTCAGCAGATAGAGATTTCGGAGTGGTAGTGGGAGAGGATCACCATGGACTTCGTAGTTGGACTCCCACGGACTTTGAGGAAGTTCAATGCCATTTGGGTGATTGTAGATCGGCTGACCAAGTACGCGCATTTCATTCCTGTGTGTACTAATTATTCTTCGGAGCGGTTGGCGGAGATTTATATCCGGGAGATTGTCCGTTTGCATGGTATTCCAGTTTCCATCATTTCAGACAGAGGTACGTAGTTCACATCACAGTTCTAGAGGGTCGTACAACATGAGTTAGGTACTCAGGTAGAGTTGAGCACAACATTTCACCCCCAGAAGGACAGACAGTCCGAGCGCACCATTCAGATTCTTGAGGATATGCTCTGTGCGTGTGTGATGGAGTTTGGAGGGTCTTGGGATCAATTCTAGCCATTGGCAGAGTTTGCCTACCACAACAGCTATCAGTCCAACATTCAGATGGCACCGTATGAGGCTTTGTATGGTAGGCCGTGTAGATCCCCGGTGGGTTGGTTTGAGCCGGGTGAGTCTATATTACTGGGTACAGACTTGGTTCAGGCCGCTTTGGAAAAGGTTAAGGTGATTCAAGATAGACTCCGTACAGCCTAGTCCAGACAAAAGAGCTTTGCGAATCGGAAGGCTCGTGATGTTTCCTATATGGTTGGAGAGTGGGTCTTGCTTCGGACTTCGCCTATGAAGGGCGTTATGAGATTTGGGAAGAAAGGGAAGTTGATTCCAAGGTTAATTGGTCCTTTTGAGATATTGAGGCGTGTTGGGGAGGTTGCTTATGAGCTTGACTTACCTCCCTGCTTGGCAGGAGTTCATCTGGTATTTTATGTTTCGATGCTCCAGAAGTATCACAATGATCCGTCATACATGTGGGATTTTAGTTCAGTCCAGTTTGATAAAGATCTATATTATGTTGAGGAGCCGGTGGCAATATTGGACAGGCAGATTCGAAAGCTAAGGTCAAAGAACATTGCATCAGTGAAGGTTCAGTGGTGGGGTCAGCCGGTCGAGGAGGCGACTTGGGAGACCAAGCATGATATGTGCAGCCGTTACCCTCATCTTTTCACTACTTCAGGTATGTCTCTATGCTCGTTCGAGGACGAACGAATGTTTTAAGAGGGGGAAGATGTAACGACTCGGCCGATCGTTTTAAGAATTAACGCCCCGATCCCCTATTAACTACATTCCTCGTGTTTGTTTCTGCTATTGTGAGTTTCCTAGAGGATTTATTTGGAGTTTCAGAGAGTTTTGGGACACTTACTCCCTAAATGAGAGTTTAACTTTTAGAATTTGGACCGTAGTCAGAACAGTGTAAAGACGGGCTCGAAATGGAATTTCGTTGGTTCCGTTAGCTCCGTTGGGTGATTTTGGGCTTAGGGGCGTGTTAGGATTGTGTTTTGGAGGTCCGTAGATTAATTAGGCTTGAAATGCCGTAAGTTGAAATTTTGAAGTTTCTGGTTCGATAGTGAGAAAATTTTGAAGTTTTTGGTTCGATAGTGAGATTTTGATCTAGGGGTCAGAATGGAATTCCGAGAGTTGGAGTAGCTCCATAGTGTTGAATGTGACGTGTGTGCAAAATTTCAGGTCATTCGGACGAGGTTTGATAGACTTTTTTATCGAAAGCGAAATTCGGAAGTCTTTAGAGTTTTTAGGCTTGAATCCATGGTTAATTCGATGTTTCGATGTTGTTTTAGGTGTTTTGAGGATTGGTAAAAGTTTGGATAATGGCATATGACTTGTTCGTGCTTTTGGTTGAGGCCCCAGGGGCCTCGGGATGATTTCGGATGGTTAACAGGGAGTTTGGGAGATTGTTGGAGCAGCTTCAGCTGCTAATCTTACTGGAATAACCGCACCTGCGGTTAGGGAGCCGCAGGTGCGATGACGGCAGAAGCGAGATCAAGCCGCAGATGCCGCCAAAGGCGAAGGAGGTAGAAGCTGCCAATGCGAAAGTTGTGTCGCACCTGCGAGCCCGCAGATGCGGAGCCTGGGGCGCAGGTGCGGATAAGGGGATTAATGAAAAACTGTAGAAGCGGTTGATTATGCACAGGAGCGGTCCCGCAGGTGCGGGATTGGACCGCAGATGTGGTGTCGCTGGGCAGAACATATAAATAGATGCCTTGGCGAATTTGAGATATTTTTCATCTCTTTTCAAATGGGAAGAAGCTTTGGGGAGCATTTTCAAGGGAGATTTTCAGAGGGATTTATTGAGGTAAGGTCTTTGGTCCTTAAGCTCGTTATTATGGTGATTTTTATCATTGTAAGCATGAAATTTGAAGGAAAATCAGTGGTAAATTGAGGGTTAGGGCTTGGTTAATTGAAGAGCTTTGAGTGGTGGTTTGAGGGACCATTTGAGGTCCGAATTTGGTACTATTGGTATGACTAAACTCGTGAGAGTGTGAGGATTCCGAATTTATAAATTTTACCCAATTCTGAGACGTGGGCCCGAGGGGGCATTTTGGTTATTTTTCCTAATTTCGCGTATTTGCTTAGAATTAATTAGTTGAATTAGTTACTTGAAATTATATTTACATTATGCAACTATTTTAAATAGATTTGGGTCATTTGGAGTCAGATACTCGTGGCAAGAACGTGGTTTCGAGTTGATTGAGCTGGTTTGAGGTAAGTGACTTGCCTAACCTTGTGTGGGGGAAACTCCCCTTAAGATTTGGTATTGTTGATATTTGAAATGCCTTGTACGTAAGGTGACGAGTGCGTACTTGTGCTAATTGTTGAAAATCCTATTTTCATTAAGTAACTATACTGTGTTTTCTTTCCCTGTTTATACTACTTTCAATTTAAGCCTTCTGTTAGCTTAGGAAAGCATGTCTAATTGCCTTACTTGCTCAAACTATTTTAATTGAATTATGTGCAGCATGCTAGTTTAGAAATACTTTTTTAACCTTGGTATGAAATTTGGATTAAATTGAATATTCTTCATGTGTTGCTGTGAGTTTACTTTGGGACCACGGGACGGTATCCGGGGAGATCCCCCTGCATGTTTACTTTGGGACCACGGGACGGTATCCGGGGAGATCCCGTATTTATATTCCGATAGATGCCCTTGCACATTTACATTGGAACTGCGGGACTGCACCCGGTAGATTTCCCCTGTACTGGATATTTACATTTGGGACTATGGATCTGGATTCCGGTATATCCCCGCGCACCATAAGTTGGATTACGGGACGACACTCGGGAGATCCACTGGATATTTACGTTTGGGGACTATAGGACGGTATCCTGGGAGATCTCCGGTTGCTATTGCTGTATGGAGTTACACTCTCTCTGTTTTTTTCTTCTTTTTCTGTTGTAGTTGTTGTTGTTCTTATTATCCTATGATACTTCATACTGTTAGCACTTGATTATATCGTCATATTTTATACTGTTTTTCTTTGTTTTTCATCTAACCTCAGTAGGGCCCTGACTTTCCTCGCCACTACCCGACTGAGGTTAGGCTCGGCACTTACTGAGTACCGCTTTGGTGTACTCATGCCCTTTCTGCGCATATTTTTCATGTGCAGATCTAGGTTCTTCGACTCAGCCCTATCATCCTTGAGGCGAGGCGATTCTCCAGAGACTTTGAGGTATATATGCTGCGTCCGTAGACCGAGGAGTCACTTTCCATTCTCTCTAGTAGTTATAGCCCTTCTGTATTTACTTTGATCTAGACATTCTAGAGTTAGAGCACTATGTATTATTCATAGCTTGTGATTTCATGAGATTTCGGATTTTGGGAAATTGTTCAGTTTTGAAATCTTGTATTAGTATATGCCGAGCGGCATCTTAAACGTTCTCATTATGTTTATCCGTAGTTTCTATTAGTATTTATCTGTTGTCTCCTTTTTCCGCAAATTGATAGGCTTACCTAGTCGTAGAGACTAGGTTCCGTCAGGATAGTTCACAGAGGGCGAACTAGGGTCGTGACAAGTTGGTATTAGAGCTCTAGGTTCATAGGAATCATGAATCACAAGACGGTTTATTAGAGTCTCGCGGATCGGTACGGAGATGTATGTACTTATCTACGAGAGCAGTTGATTTTTTCATCTACTTTTGTGCTTTGAGTCAAAAAAGACCACACTTTGGTTCTGGACTCCTAAAAAGACACTGACAAAAGCTCACATCAGACTACAATAGAAGCAAAGAATCCACACAGACAACAACAACTTTTTGGGATAGACTCATAATCCGTGTAAGAATAGGCGTGAAATTTAGAGTATCTAAAATTTGCCTAAAAAATTGAAACATTTTGTAGGCGTTTGGACATGAATTTCAAATATATTTTTTTCACATTTGGAATTTCACAAAAGCTTGAATTGAAGATGAAGTTGTGTTTGGTTATAATTTTTACAACATATTTGAATGTCTTTTTTTTTCAAAACCATGAAACATGATTATACCCCACAACTTATAGAAAATATCAAAACCACCCCAATTTGATTATCTTACTTGAAATAAACAATAAAAATGCTATTGTTTAACTGTTATCATATTCTGCTTTACTGCAATACACAGAAGATGCAAAATCAATATCACATTTTCTAGTTCTACTAACATACAGAGAAGGTGCAAAAGTAGGCATAGCCACATATTTCTCATAACCATATAATCAAACTTCTAGTAGGCGGAGTTCAAGTATCACTTAGGACTGACCATCAGTCGCCAAAAATGTATCTGCCAAAGATTTAAAACTGATGGGGTCATTTTATAAATTTTAAAAATATAGGGTAAATTTATAAAATTAAAAACTAGCAAATTCCTATTTTCAATTGAAATCAAATTTGAAAATGGATTTTCAAGTGAAAAAGAAAAAATTGGTAAGAATGGGATAATCAAATATTGTTTTCAAAAAAAAATTGAAAAAAAAAAAGAAAAAATTTGTATGTCCAAACAGGCTCTTAGTATTAAATGAAATGGATCCAAATAGAGCGGAACAGATGTCGAGGATTCATATCATTTGACCCCAACTTACTTGAATTTCTGGATTCATACCTATTATTAGATGCAAAGACTTTTGTACTCTTCTCCAAACTCTGCCATTATTGACACGGAGGGAACTCCAAAACATAAGTTATCTCATTCAAATTGCCAGAACCATCCATCAGAGTACATACAAAATCAAAGTATAACTTCTTGATTGGTTCAAGAATAACAACATACCCAGTGTAATCCTCCAAGTGGGGTCAGGAAAGGGTAGAGAGTACACGGCCTAGCCCCTACCTTGTGCAAGTAGAGAGGTTATTTCCAGTAGACCCTCGGCTCAAAGCAAGCATGCATAACTTCTTGATTGTTTCCGAATTATGAAATACATATGACTGAACTGCAGTAAAAACTTTGTTTCCAGCTAACAACACTCTTAAATGACTATTAGAGGAGCATAAAACTTATCATGCTTCATCAGTGTGTACAAAGCTATGTTGGTCGGACTCTGCACAAATATCATTGGGTGCGTGTCTGATCCTCCAAAAATTGTCCATTTTTAGAGAGTCCGCACAATATAGGTACAAAGTACAATATAGAATACACAGATTACAAGAAATACTTCACTTCATGCAAAATAGACCTGCCTACAGAATGAACCAGTCCAAGAAGAAGCAGCGGCAAGTCTGTATCATCCATAATAATTAAGACATAAACATAATGCTGCACTACACAATTCAAGGAAAGAAAAACAGGAGAAGCCAAGTTCAATTTGTCTTTGCAAAATTTCCCGTGGACGCACTTTCAACTTTCTCTGAGTTCATGTATTTACAAACTAGAGTGTCAGTAATATGAGTTAAAGAATTCGGCAATGAAATATCCAATTACAGTTAAGCACTCCCATCTTCAGAGAAACAAAAGGATCACAACATAGATTTTTAAGGTCAATCGAGTAAACAAAATGTTAAAATACGTTCTTTAGACAAAAGGGAAACCTGTAAGTTCACACTATAAACAAATTGTATCACCAGTTCGCCATGTTCTATTACAGTTCCTTCCCTCGTTTCCTCAGTTTCCACAGCAACAATAAGAATATGAAAGTAACACATTGTACTTGTATAAATTCCCATATACATTGTATAATGAAACGAGCAAGGTGTTTGTCGTTTGAGCCAGTGATACCAACACAACTGAAGACAATGTGGTAAAATTCAGGAATATCCACATATATCTGCAATAAATTGAAGCCAAGTACCTCGCAAAGTTTGTCTTGGAAGGAGGACTAATGTTCAGTAATCATGGGTAAAAATCATCTCCTTGAACCTCTAGTTGCTTGCTGTTCTTAATAGTCGTCTGTAATATTCTCCATATCAACTCTTCCGGATTATGAACTTATGCGCAACTGATTATAACAAATCCCTGATAAAATCAAGGTTTAGAGTATCACGGACTAGAAGGAATAGTCCAATAATGAGCACAAACATGATTCCAGATGACATAATCCGTTGCTCTACTTCTATAGGAAGCTTTTTTCCACCTCTAGCTGCTTCTACAAGAATCAAGGCTAAAGAACCCCCATCTAACGCAGGCAAAGGAAGGAGATTTATAACCGCGAGGTTGATATTCAAAACAGCTGCAAATTGATAAAGGCCGTCAACGTTTGATTTTGCAACTTCAGCACCAACAGCTATAATGGCAACAGGACCCGATACCTTACTAGCTGTTTGTGAGAAGTTCATAAAAGTCTGTTTCAAACTGTCCAATACATTATACGTAAGACCCCAAAATTCTCTTCCTGAGAAGCTAAAAGCCTCAAATATATTCTTAGGCTGAACTTTCGAAATCTTAAAATTTGGTGACAGTTGAACTCCAATCCTACCCGTACCATCTGAATTCTCATCAGGGGTAACTCTAATATCAACACTCCCTCCTCCTCTCCCTATTTTCAACAACACATTTCTCTTGGGATTTTTCTTGATAACATCAACAACGTCAGAAACCAAATTAGGTCCACTTTTCCCTAATTCAATTCCATTTAAACCTAAAATTACATCGCCAGGAAGTAATCCATCTCTAGATGCAGCTGAAAAAGGCCTAACATCAGGGACAAGAACTCCAGGGAAAGATTCTTGAACAGGCAATCCAACTAACAACACTTGTGTAAATATTATAACATAAGCAAAGATTATATTAGCTATTACACCAGCTGAAATAACAATCACCCTATCAAATATAGGTCTATTTTTAAGCAAATTTTTGTCATCAGGGGGAATATCACTATCAGGATCATTATCAGGAAACCCCACAAACCCACCAAGAGGAAATGCTCTAAGTGAATACTCAACATTTTTGGCATTGAATTTAGCTAAGATTGGACCAAACCCAACAGCAAATTTACTTACATGAATACCTTGAAGATAAGCAGCAAGAAAGTGACCACTTTCATGTACTACAATAATAGCTGTCAATACACTAACTGCTTCAAATACTGACTGTACACTCTCAAATCCACCAAAATCAAGTCCAGGAATGGCCCAAGTTTTAAGCTTTTTTCTTCTGCTAAGTGGGTATATATTCTTGTCATGTAAAGATTGATTCTTGGAATGAAAAATGAGTTTTTCTGAAGAAGATGATAAGGATTTTGAGAAATGAGTTTTGGACCTAAGATGGAACTTAGAAATGTGTGATTTGGAATTAATTAATTGTGAGAGGGAGAGAGAACAAGAAGAAGGAGAGAAGAGGTTTATAATCATGGTGTTTTTTTGTTGGTTTTTGTGAATTTTGAAGGGGTTAATATGAAGAGAGAGGGGTTTTTTGGTTAATAAGGGATGGAGAAGATAGGGGGATGTTGAAATGGATAATTCACAAATTTGGATTTGTGGAGGGGAAGTGTGTGATCTTTTTACGCTGCTCACACCACGATCTTCTTTTTCGTGGGCTCTGTTCATTCAACAGCGGTCCAGGAGAATTTTCCTTGTCAAAAAACAGAAGAAGATATATTAGTTAGGGGTGAGCATAAAATTCGAAATACCGAAAAAACCGAACCGAACCAAATTAATTTGGTATTTCGGTTTCGATTTTTTCGGTATTTCGGTCTAATTCGGTACTTGAATTTCGGTATTTCGGTTCGGTTTTCGGTTTTATAATTGAACTATTTCGGTAAACCGAAATACCGAAATTTGGTAATATATCATACAGCCCAAACCCCAAAGCCCCAAACCCAATTACCTATTTTATAAGCCCACCCCTAGCCACAGCCCACACGCCCACACCCAGGCCCAGCTACGCCCCAAATCCAATTACCTGTTTTCGGTATTAGACTTAGAGCTTAGACGATTACCCAACAGTCCAACACTCAGAATCTCAGACTCAGTTAATAGGTACCCAGCCTGGGAGTCGGAGATATCTTCGAGAATTCGAGTTCGAGATAGGGTATTAGGGTTTGCTTACTGCTTCAGCCTTCGGTGCTTAGGAGATATCATCGAGAACGAGAAGAAGAAGATGAGAATCGACTGCGACTCTAGGATATCAGTCTGCGAGTCGAGTTACGACTAGTCGACATTCGAGCTCGAGTCTCATCTCATCTTCACCGGTTAACTTCACTACTTTTGTAAGTTTTGTAAGTCTCATCTCATTCTCATGATCTCATCCCAGTACTCGACTACTCTCTGAGGTTTTTTTTGAGATTTAATTTCTGATTTTCTGCATCAAACTATTTTAGGGTTATAGGCGTCGATTTCTAGCTCGATTCGATTCCGGGCAAACGAAGTGTCGAAGACGCTGCTGTCCTGTTCCAGTGTTTCGAGCTCGATTCAATTTCAATTTCAAAGGTATGTTTCGCTTTCTTTTGGTTGTATTGCTGATTGAATGAACTGATGTTCCGAGCTTTTCCCTTTAGTAGAAAAATATCATCTGTATCACGTTCATACTCTTTCTTTTGGTTGTATTACCTTGTTTAGGTTTGATTTTTTGAACTTTACCATATCATATGAGCAACTAACAATAGCAGACTGCTCTCTTTGAAAATCATGAAATACAGTATCTCCTAGTATGTTGGCTTCTAGAATTTCAAGAAAAGATTTAGTCACGCTCTTATTCTTTAACCCAGGATCATTTGTTGAACAATAGAGTCATTGAAACCTTCAACTTTTTTTGACTTTGGGCTATGAACTACTTGAACTACTGGGAATTTAAACATCTGCAGACTGCAGTTTGCATTATTTGTGTTCAGCTGCAGTTGCCAGATTGTGCAAGTTTGCACCTGCAGTTGCCAGATCTGGCGTGCATTGATTGTTAAACCGAAACCGTACCGAACCAAAATAGTAAATACCGAACCGTACCGAAATATTTTGGTATGGTATTTGGTATACACAATTGATAAACCGAATACCGAAATACCGAACCGAAATTATTACATACCGAACCGAAATACCGAACGCCCACCCCTAATATTAGTAACTTTAGTAGAGAATAAACGGCATCTTGCAAAAAATAATACTCCCTCTGTTTCAATTTATGTGAACCTATTTCTTTTTTAGTTCATGCCAAAAAGAATGACCTCTTTCCTTATTTGAAAACAATTTACCTTTACACAATGATTTATCGCCACACAAAATATATGTGCCTCATTTTATACTACAAGATCAAAAGTCTTCTCTCTTTTCTTAAACTTCGTGCCCAGTCAAATGGGTTCACATAAATTGAAACGGAGGGAGTATATTTTTTGAAGTAATAAAAGATCTAACTGCAAATTATTATAACAATAACAACAACAATAACTCAGTGTGTATGGGTAATGTGTACGCAGATCTTAACCCTATTAAAGAGATTATTTTCGAAAGACCATCGGCTTCAAAAAACTGTAAGAGGCATCATCATTTTTTTAACAGCATCACAAAAATCAAGAAATAGATGGAAAGCAAAACAATAACGATAAAGAAAAACGAAAGGCAAATTACATTTCTAAATTTTTTGACTTGTTTCATTTCGATATATATGGAACATGAAAGTACTTTTCATAAAATATATTCAGTGAAGAACGAAATTGTTTTAATCCTCATAAAAAAAAATTCATAACCAAATAAGAACATCAAAATAGGAATAAATTTAATGAAGAATATATATTTGAAACGTCACATTCCATCATGTAATTAACTGTAGTCCTCAATTTTTTGAGATTTAACGAGTGTGATTATTTTTCTTCAGTTATAATCAATTCAATATTGACAGAATAAATATTTCATCAAACAAACAAGTTAGATGGTGTAATTACTTTGTTTACACTCACGTCCAATTCCCAGGCCTTAACAGATGAAAATATCTGATAGGTCGCATTCTTCGTCAATTAAAGATGCACGGTTCTATTTATTGATTAAACCATTCGCTCCATGATATATTTTACTGGGAAGGGTCAAAAATGTCTCTCAACTATCGAAAAAGATTTAAAAATACCTCTCATCTATTTATCGGGTTAAAAATATTTTTTCATTCACCTTTTTAGTTCACTTATGCCCTTTGACCGTTAGGTCAATGCTGAATTTAAAAAATAATTATTTAAATTTCACGTGGCAATTTTTTATTAGTCGAAATAAAAACATCTAACCTATTAGAAAGATCCACCCATATCTATCCATTTTTCGGACTAACCCACCCCAAACACTAACCTGACCGAAATAAAAAGTTCAAATAAAAAAAATGCCCTAGTTCCATCTAACCCATGGATTTATATGTGTTCATTTTCTTGATTAATCTATTGTATAGCATTATCATCGAATAAAAGTTCATGAACAAATTAAACAAATAAGAAAAGCCTAGCATGAATGAGCCAATGATTTTCTTGACAATAATGTGGGATGGAAAACTACGGGTAGTCCAATGGTTTATGATATCTTCCAAACAATCACTTTGAGATCTTTTTATTTTGTGAAAATGATTAAATTAAACTCATCTTGAATATAATGCAATTTGTGTCTATCGTGTAAATTAAACTAGATGCCATAACAAGAAAAAGAAAACTACATAGTAAATTTGGTCTATATGTTCACTACAACTTTTGAACTAGATTCCATGGAGCTTTTGTTCCATGGAGTTTGATAGAAGTGGGGCCTCTTTTTTTCAGTTGAACTTTTTGTTTGGGTGAGGTTAGTATTTGAAACAGGTTAGTACGAAAAACTGATAGATATGTGTGTGTCTTTCTAATGGGTTAGATGTTTTAATTTTGGCAAATAAGAAGTTGCCACGTGGAATTTAAATAATTATTATTTTTAATTCAGCATTGACCTGACGGTCAAAGGGCATAAGTGAACCAAAAAGGTGAGTAGGGGTGTTTTTAGCGGAATGGTTGAAATGAGGTACGTCATGAACCCTTGATACGATGCTATTGATGATGGATTATTACGTGTAGCGGAAGCAATTTTAGTATAAAAATCACATATAATCTAGACAATTAGTGTATATGGGGTTTCACGGGTTACCTCTTGAAGCGTGAACATATCTCTTCTATCACGTGAGCCTTCAGTCTCATACCTTCTCAATGGAATCTCCATCACCCGCACAATCGTGATCCTCGAACATTCCACGGTCTTCTATTGTGTTACCCAAATAATATCCGGAAATAGTAATTTTGTGTGGGCAAAATTTTCTAGGAAGAAGGCTAAAATTTCGGCCACCTTGTTCTCTCTTTATCTAGGTGGAAAACCTTATGTATTTATAGCACAAGTTTTAAGGGTTAAACCCCTTTTTCCAAAACCTGTTAGATTTTCTTTTCCACCAGAAAAATGATTCATTTATTTCCTATTATTTAGGCACAGTAGGGACCACATAATTTAATTAATAAGGCTTCCAATTATGGAATTAATTTGTAATTTTCGAAATTAATATCCACCATAATTAATTACGAATTATTCCACTAAAAATTTGTAATTGCACTCCTTATTCAATTTCGAAATTTATTCATTAAATCTTATTTAACTACCCATGTTAAGATTCAGATACTAATTAATTAAATTAAATTACTGACGATTTAATTTATTGATTATTTCCTTTAGACTTTCGCTTAACTTTTTTCATGTGTCGGATACAAAATTCATCGGCCGGATTTACACATGAAAATTTATAAGCTTTCATAAAGGTATATCATCTAACCGAGACATGGATTCCATCAACTAATTATTATTTCGCCAATGTACATTGTTATTATCCAATTTACCAGGCATATTGACCCACGAAAGAATCTCGCCTTTCAATAAATCAAATAATAATTATGTACACAGCTAATTATAATTATATCAAGATTAATAGTATAAGTACATTTAATGGCTAGAGAGTTTATTTTATTAAGTCAGTATAAAATACTTATCTCTACTTGGTCCGTTCAATACATACAAAATGTACTAGCACATGAAGTTGGAATTAAACCATTCTCATAATCAAGATAAATTATATTTAATCTTGTGCTACAATCATTCCTTATAGTTTGTCCAATTCCATCATTAGATTGTGAACTCAAACTTTATACTTATAAGAACCGATGATTTAATCTTTCGTGTATAAGCTAAACTCTATGCACTAAATCATCTACTATATAAACAAAGGACACAGACTAATATATAATCTATTTAAAACTTTATTAAAACTGAATAAACAATTGTTTCATAATAAATACTATATCTAAACCAAACTCATGGTTAATAGTATATATCCCAACAATCTCCTACTTAGACTTTTAACCATGATAATTATTAGAATATACTATATCCAAATGCATGATTAATAGTATATGTCCCAATAATCTCTCACTTAGACTCATAACCATGCATCTACAACTTTCTCATGCATTCTTTTACATGACTATTAAACATCTTCACCAAACAAGATTTTGTTAAAGAATCTTGCCAAGTTATATCTGATGCAATATTTGTCCTGTAGTGCTTTGTCGTAACTATCTAGTTTGGTATTAAACTCTTCAGGGATCCTGTTACCGAAACTATCCCAAGAGTGTACACCGAACTATGATTTTGTTTAGCATTCTCCACTACGACGAAGTACTACTAATATTATCTTCATTACCTTACGACATTGAAATATTAGTGACTTCTTACTATAGTGTTCAATGTTCAAATATCACTCCCATTCGATAAAGGTATATCATGTCTATTAACGTTCTCCCATTACTTAAAATGCAATGGAACGTCAATTCCGACGTGTGGGTTTTGATGTTCTTGAATATCTAGTTATTTCTTTGCCTAGTTCCTGTAAAAATAGTTTACTTCTAGGAACATGTTTTATTAAACAGTCCTTATCTAGAAAAATGCATTTGTTTTATCAATTGCTTATTTTCTTTAGGACAATAAAATAAAACTCCATTCGTTTTCTTGGATATTCAATAAACATGCACCTATCCATTCTTAGTTCCAATTTACATATCCGCTTTCCCTTTCACCACACATGCGGGACAATCCTATATCTGAACATGCAACAGACTGAGCTTACATTCAGTCAACTGTTCTATAGATGTCCCATGTACTAACTTAGAAGTAACTAAATTTCAGAATGTAATTTGTAGTTTCCAAGAAATATTTCAAAAACAAATAAGGCAAATCTAAATAACACATCATTAATCTATCCATTGTCCAAAAGACACTTATTTCTTCTTTCTACTACACCACTCTATTATGAAGTTCACGGTGTAGTCAATTGAGATGTATTCTACTACACGTCATTTATTTCTTCTTCCAAACAGGATCTACAAGTTGATAGTGCCTCTACTTTCAATGAACCTTAAGGTCCATCCTTGACCAACTTGAAATCCTATCTAGATTAATATGACTTAGACAAAAGTGCACAAATTAGTTTTACTCAATTTTGAAGAACATATTCTCTTATGAGGTAGACTAATATTGTTCTGTTCAGGAGAGATATTAATATACAATAACAAGGTCATGCATTCATGTACCACAAGAGATAAAATGTTTATCAAGTTCAATAATTCAAGAGTTATTTGAAAAATAAAACAAATATTCATCTCTTATTTTGCCCAGAAATCGGAATTAAATTCCTTCTAACAAAAAGTATATATATTGCATCCTTTAAATTAACGTCTTATCACTAAAAGAAAATTTTAACAAGTAATACGACAAATTGCATAAAGTAATCGTAGAGTTGAAATAAAAATATTAAATAGATCATAAAAAGTCAAAACACTTAATATTAAAATTCAGACTGCATTCAATATTTATATATATACATACATCTCGAATAATAAACTTCGATGGGAAAAGAATCATTCATGCAAAGTATATTATATAATGCAAGAATTATACAATCCAAAAATAAAAAAGAACCAACTTAGATGGAGAGTATACTATTATTTTCAGTCAATTGTATATAACCTTTTAGTACAAAAATTTTAAACATACTACACATATATGTCATGCATCTTGAATAACAATTTCGATGGGAAAATAACTACTCATGCAACATACATATGTAATGCAAGATTATTCACTCCAATAATTAAAACAAACCCAACTCAGATGGAGAGTATACCGTTAATTTAAATCAAGTTAACATCATTTTTAATAGCTTTAGTTCCATTGATCCAACATGTATACTCAGATGGAGAGTAAGTACACGATGTCAAGTACTAGTATTTCACCTAGTGAGCTTACAATAAATTTATCCGATATGGAGGAAGCCCTAAAGTCAACGCGTAAATTTATTACTCACTTGAAATTAATAGTGGAAAATCATAAAAATATATTTCTATCACCACTTAATCATGATTGTATTTTAGTTACAAATTTGATTCAACCCTTAAACTCAGATAGAGAGTAATACAGGTTATCAATAACTAGTAACTATATCCAGTGAGTTCATAATAAATTTATTCGACATGAAGAAAGACCTAATGTCAACGCCTAAAATTATTATCTCACTATAAATATAAAATGGAGACTATAGAGGTTAATTCCTATCACCACTTTATCACAATCACGAACGTTTCTATGAGGAATAAGTTCCATAATTTAAAGAAATGCTCAATATCCCATTTAAACAGCCTTAAAACGCTAAAATTAATATTTTTCACTGCATAACAATGAGTATTATTTATTGGGCTGTTTCTGGCAAACCTACCAAATTTCATATCAATCAGAGATTGTTAAAATCACAATCTCCAAAATTGCGACCAAATTTGGAAAATTACCATTTTAAGCATTTTTTAAGAATTTAAAATATGACCTACATTTTTTATCATATACCAATTCATGTCAAATCAACATGTGTTATCATGTTCCAGATTAGACATAAATAAAATGATAGAAAGAATGATTTTTTGTATGTAAATCACATTTTAATCCGCCAAACCTCCAAAAACCTCATCTAAATGATCCCGAATTGTCAAAGTACAATGTGATTCACTGCAAAGCAGTGAGTTCTTCTTAAATGATCATTTCTGATGATCTTACCGAGTTTCAGGTCATTCGGAGATCGTGAAATTCACGATCGCCAAAACTAGACCAAATTCGAATAAATTATTTTTGGCGTATTTAGGATTAAATCCATGTGATTTGCATTCTTTGCTATATATCATATCAAGTTAAATCATCGTGTTTCAGATATAACACAAATATAGCCGATATATAAAGAATAATTTTTCATATTTATAACAAATTCAATTTAATAAACTGCTTGAAAACCCATCTAAATGACCTCAAAATACCAAAAAAAACAACATGATTCACTGCATAGCAGTGAGTTTTCCTCACTAGATCGTTTTCGATGAACCTACCAAGTTTCGGGTCAATTGGAGTTCGTCAAATTCATGACTACCAGCCTGTAACCAAACTCGGAGAATAACCTTTTTAAGTAGTTTCATGAATTAAAATAAATATGACATTGATTTCCATTCTCCTTATAATTATACTATGAGCTCAAGGCATATATTATGTTCTTCCTATTTCTAGGATACATAATATCTCCTTTTGTAATAAATTATCCTTTTATTAAATACACAAGAACCTAAGATGTTATATTTTCTCCCGTTCAATGAAAACCCCAATATCTCTTCTCATGGGTGGAGTTAGTTTCACTAGTACCCAAAGATAAAACTCTTTTTCTAGTTAAGAACCTCCAGCATTAATGCAGATTTCTCAAGGATAATTTTCACATGGTATATTAAGCAAATTTCAATGACTCAAATAAATAGACCATTTTGTGGATCCTACTTATTAATCATAATGCTCAATCCATGAATAGATAAAATTTCATATGTACAAATTTACTAAGAATTTTTCATGAGTTCAAATAAACAAACCACTTCAGTGGTAACTATTTATTACTCATAAAATTCTCAATTTACAAGTGAATATATATGTAGTTCATAAAATTATTTTATGGCAGAATACGGACTATAGCTTAAAAGCCATACTGTGACGACCCGATTGATCGTCTTAAGAATTAACGCTCTGATCCCCTATTAACTGCTTTCCCCATGTTTATTTCTGCTATTTTGATTTGTCGGGATGTTCGATTTTGAGTTTCGAGAGTTTTGGAACACTTAGTCCCTAAATGAGAGCTTAAGTGTTGGAAATTTGACCGTAGTCAAAACAGTGTGAACATGGACTCAGAATGGAATTCCGATAGTTCCGTTAGCTCCGTTGGGTGATTTCGGGCCTAGGGGGTGTTCGGATTATGTTTTGGAGGTCTGTAGCTAATTTAGGCTTGAAATGCCGAAAGGTCAAATTTTAAAGTTTCTGGTTTGATAGTGAGATTTTGATCCGAGAGTCAGAATGGAATTTTGGAAGTTGGAGTAGCTCCATAGTGATGAATGTGACGTGTGTGCAAAATTTCAGGTCATTCGGACGAGGGTTGGTAGACTTTTTTATCGAAAGCGTATTTTTAGAGTTTTGGAGTTCTTAGGCTTAAATCTGTGGTTGATTCGTCGTTTCGATGTTGTTTTAGGTGTTTTAAGGATTGGTATAGGTTTGGACAGGGGGTATTGGACTTGTTGGTGCCTTTAGTTGAGGTCCCGGGGACCTCGGGATGATTTCAGATGGTTGACGGAAGGATTTTGAGTTTGGAGTTGCAGCTAAAGCTGCTAATCTTCTATCATAACCACACCTACGGTTGGGTCCCGTAGGTGCGTAGCCGCAGAAGCAGCATTTGTCATCATAGAAGCGGAATTCGGCAGGAGCAACAGGGTCCGCTGATGCGGGAAATTTACCGCAGAAGCGGTACCGAAACTGCGAATGGGGAATCGCATGTGCGGAAACAGGCTGGGTTAGTGATTGTCACAGATGCGACCGTTGGTCCGCAAAAGCGGGACCGCAGGTGCAGTCTCATGACCGCAGAAGTGGATTAACTGGGCAGAAACATATAAATTCTTGCCTTCGGAATTTGAGCTATTTTTCACCTCTTTTCAAACGGGAAGAAGGCTTGGGGGAGCATTTTCAAGAGAGATTTTCAGAGGAGTTCATTGGGGTAAGGTCTTTGGTCCCTAAACTCGTTATTGGAGTAATTTTTATCATTATAAGCATGAAAAATTAAGGAATATCAGTGGTAATTTGGAGGTAGGGCTTGATTAATTAGAGACCTTTGAGTGATAATTTGAGGGACCATCTAAGGTTCGATTTTTGTACTTTTGGTACGACTGAACTCGTGAGAGTGTGAGGATTCTGGAAAAGTAAATTTTACTTGATTTCGAGACGTGGGCCCGAGGGACATTTTGGTCATTTTACCTAATTTTGCATATTAGCTTAGAATTTAATTGTAGAATCAGTTACTTGAAGTGTTATTTATATTATGCAATTGAATTGAATAGATTTGGGTCATTTGGAGTTGAGTACTCGTGATAAGAACGTGGTTTCAAGTTGATTTTGAGCCGGTTTGAGGTAAGTGGCTTGCCTAACCTTGTGGGGGAGGGACCTTCCCCTTAGGATTTGGTATTACTATTACATTGAAATGCCTTGTACGTGAGGTAACAAGTGCGTACTTGTGCTAATTGTTGAAAATCCGGTTTTCATTAAGTAATTACTGGTATGTTTCTTTTCCTATTATATTACCTATACTTAAAGCCTGCTGTTAGCTTAGAATAGCATGTCTAAGTGTTTTAATTGCCTTATTTGCTCAACTTCTTACCTGAATTCTGTGCAGCATGCTAGGCTAGGATTACTTGTTAGCCTTAATATGAAATTGACATTTTTTTAATATTTTTCCTGATGCTACTGTGTAATTACATTTGAGACTACGGATGTGGGATTCCGATAGCTCCCCCTTGTCTGTTTATTTGGGACTATAGATGTGGGATTCCGGTAGATCCCCCTGCACAGTTATATGAAATTACGGGACTGCACCCGGTAGATTTCTCTAGTACTGGGTATTTATATTTGGGACAACGGAACGGGATTCTGGTAGATCCCCACGCACTATGAGTTGGACTACGGGATGGGATCCCGGGAGATCCATTGGATATGTATATTTGGGACTACAGGATGGTATCCTGGGAGATCCCCGATTGTTATTTTGGTGCTGAGCTATATTTCTTTCTGTGATTACCTTGACTCTAAAATAGTTGTTGTTGCCCTTTATATCTTGTGTTACTTTTACGGTTGTACTTATTTATACTGTTTTGTTCTACACTGTTAAACTTTATATTTTATTTAACCTCAGTAGGGCCCTGACCTTCCTCGTCACTACCCGACCGAGGTTAGGCTTGACACTTACTGAGTACCGCTGTGGTGTACTCATGCCCTTTCTGCGCATGTTTTTCATGTGCAGATCCAGATACTTTGACTCAGTCTTATCACCCTTGAGGCAAGGCGACTGCTCCAAATCTGCCGCGTTCGCAGACTGAGGAGTCCCTTTTCCATTCTATCTTGTAGTGATAGCCCTTTTATCAGTACTCAGTCTGCGAACGTGGTAGATATACCTCGAAGTCTCTGGAACAGTCGTCTCGCCTCAAGGGTGATAGGACTGAGTCAAGGTATCTGGATCTTCACATGAAAAACATGCGCAGAAAGGGCATGAGTACACCATAGGGGTACTCAGTAAGTGTCATTCCTAACCTCGATCGGGTAGTGACAAAAAAGGTTAGGGCCCTACTGAGATTAAATAAAGTTCGACAGTGTAGAATAGAACAGTATAAATAATTACAGCATTAAAAGTAACACAAAATATAAAGGGCAACAACAACTATTACAGAGACAAGGTAAACACAGAAAGAAATACGGTTCAGCACCAAAATAACCATCGGGGATCTCCCAGGATACCATCATATAATCCCAAATATACATATCCAATGGATCTCCCGGGATCCCGTCCCGTAGTCTAACTCATAGTGCGCGGGGATCTACCGGAATCCCGTTCCGTAGTCCCAAATATAAATACCTAGTACTGGGAATATACCAGGTACAGTCCCGTAGTTTCATATAACTGTGCAGAGGGATCTACCGGAATTCCACATCTGTAGTCCCAAATAAACAGACAAGGGGAGCTACCAGAATCCCACATCCGTAGTCCCAAATGTAATTACACAGCAGCATCAGAAAAATATTCATTAAATATCAATTTCATATTAAGGCAAATAAGTAATTCTAACCTAGCATGCTGCACAGAATTCAGGTAAAGTAGTTGAGAAAATCAGACAATTAAAACACTTAGACATGCTTTCCTAAGCTAACAACAAGCTTTAAGTACATGTAATATAAACAGGAAAAGAAACATACTAGTAATTACTTAATGAAAACCCGAATTTCCTATAATTAGCATAAGTACGCACTTGTCACCTCACGTACAAGGTATCTCAATTACCAAATATACCAAATCCTAAGGGGAAGGTCCCCCACACAAGGTTAGGCAAGCCACTTACCTCGAACCAGCTCAAATCAATCTGAAACCACGCTCTTGCCAAGTACTCGACTCCAAATGGCCCAAATCTATGCAATTCAATTTCATAATGTAAATAACACTTCAAGTAACTGATTCTACAAGAAATTCTAAGCTAATGCGCGAAATTAGGTAAAATGACCAAAATGCTCCTCGGGCCACATCTCGAAATCATGAAAAATTTATATTTCTAGAATCCTCACACTCTCATGAGTTAAGACATACAAAAATTACCAAAATCGGACCTCAATTGGTCCCTCAAATCATCACTCAAAGGCCTCTACTTAGTCAAGCCCTAACCCACAAATTACCATTGATTCTTCTTAATTTTTCATGCTTAAATTGATAAAAATCATTCCAATAACGCGTTTTGGGACCAATGACCTTACCCCAATGAACTCCTCTGAAAATCCCTCTTGAAAAGTGCTTCCCAAGCTTCTTCCCGTTTGAAATATGGTGAAAAATAACTAAATTTCGCGAAGGCAAGTACTTATGTGTTTCTGCCCAGCGAATTCCGCATCTGCGGCCCTGGGACCGCGTTTGCGGTACCGCTTTTGCGAACCAATGGTCACATCTGCAACAATCACTTAAAGCCCAGCTTCCGCAACTGCGTTTACCCCTTCACAGATGTGGGGCCGCTTCTGTGATGAAGCTCCCGTTTCTGCGGTCCCTGCTGGCTTCTCCCTTTTCTACTTTTGCGATCCTTCCGTCGCTTCTGCGGCTCCTCACCTGCGGTGCCACACTCGCAGGTGCAGTTATGATAGAAAACCAGATAAAGCTGCAACCCCAAACTCCAAAATCCTTCCGTCAACCATCCGAAATCATCCCGAGGCCCCTGAGACCTCTACCAAAAGCACCAACAAGTCTAATACCACTGTCCAAACTTATACAAATCCTTAAAACACCTAAAACAACATCGAAACAACGAATCAACCATGGATTCAAGCCTAAAAATTCCAAAACTCTAAAAATACGCTTTCGATCAAAAAGTCTATCCACCCTCGTCCGAATGACCTGAAATTTTGCACACGCGTCACATTCTACACTACGGAGCTACTCCAACTTTCGGAATTCAATTCCGACACTCGGATCAAAATCTCACTATCAGACCAGAAACTTCAAAATTCGACCTTTCGGCATTTCAAGCTTAAATTAGCTATGGACCTCCAAAACAAAATCCGAACAAGCTCCTAACCCCGAAATTACCTCACGGAGCTAACGGAACTATCAGAATTCCATTCTGAGGCTATCTTCACACTATTCTAATTACGGTTAACTTCTAAATTAGGGACTAAGTATCCCAAAACTCTCCGAAACTTAAAACCGAATGCCCCGGCAAATCAAAAAAGCAGAAATAAACACGGGGAAAGCAGTTGATAAGGGATTAGGGCATAAATTCTTAAGATGACCAGCCGAGTCGTCACATTCTCCTACACTTAAACATTCGTTCATTCTCGAACGAGCATAGAGACATACCTGAATTAGTGAAAAGATTAGGGTAGTGGCTGCGCATATGTTGCTTGGTCTCCTCCTCGACCGGCTGACCCCGCCACTGAACCTTCACTGATGCAATGTTCTTTGACCTCAACTTTCTAACCTGCCTATCCAATATTGCCACTGGCTCCTCAATATAGGATAGATCCTTATCTAACTGGACTAAACTGAAATCTAGCATGTGCGACGGATCACAGTGATACCTCCGGAGCATCGAAACATGAAATACCAGATGAACTCCTGCCAAGCTGGGAGGTAAGGCAAGCTCATAAGCAACCTCCCCAACACGCCTCAATATCTTAAAAGGGCCAATAAACCTCGGACTCAACTTCCCTTTCTTCCCAAATCTCATAACGCCCTTCATAGATGAAACCCGAAGTAGAACCCGCTCTCCAACCATATAGAAAACATCGCAAACCTTCCAGTCTGCGTAACTCTTCTGTCTGGACTGGGCTATATGGAGCCTATCCTGAATCACCTTAACCTTCTCCAAAGCATCCTGAACCAAGTCTGTGCCCAACAATCTAGCCTCACCCGGCTCAAACCAACCTACCGGGGATCTACACCACCTCCCATATAAAGCTTCATACAGTGCCATCTGAATGCTGGACTGATAGTTGTTGTTGTAAGCAAATTCTGCCAATGGAAAGAACTGATCCCAAGACCCTCCAAACTCAATCACACACACACGAAGCATATCCTCAAGAATCTAAATAGTGTGCTGGAACTGTCCATCCGTCCAAGGGTGAAATGATGTACTCAACTCCACCCGAGTACCCAAATCATGTTGAACAACTCTTCAGAATAGTGATGTGAACTGAGTACCTCTATCTGAAATGATGAAAATTGGAATACCATGTAGACGAACAATCTCGCGGATATAGATTTCTGCCAACCGCTCTGAAGAATAAATAGTACACATAGGGATGAAGTGAGCGGACTTGGTCAGTCGATCCACAATCACCCAAATAGCATCAAACTTTCTCAAAGTCCGTGGGAGCCCAACTACAAAGTCCATGGTGATTTGCTCCCACTTCCACTCCGGAATCTCTATCTGCTGAAGCAACCCACCCGATCTCTGATGCTCATACTTCACCTGCTGACAGTTAAGGCACCGAGCTACAAATCCAAATATATCTTTCTTCATCCGCCTCTATCGGTAGTGCTTTCTCAAATCCTGATACATCTTCGCGGCACCGGGATGAATGGAATACCGCGAACTATGGGCCTTTTCCAGAATCAACTCCTGAAGCCCATCAACATTGAGTACACAAATCCGACCCTGCATCCTCAATACACCGTCATCACCAATAGTCACATCTCTGGCGTTACCATGCTGAACTTGTCCTTGAGGACAAACAAATGAGGGTCATCATACTGACGCTCCCTGATACGATCAAATAAGGAAAACCAAGAAACCACACAATCTAGAACCCGACTGGGCTCCGAAAGATCCAATCTCACAAACTGGCTAGCTAAGGCCTGAAAATCCATCGCCATAGGCCTCTCCAATGCTGGTAAATAAGCCAAACTCCCCAAACTCCCCGGCGACTCAAGGCATCGGCTACCACATTGGCCTTGCCCGGGTGATACAAAATAGTGATATCATAGTCCTTCAGCAACTCTAATCACCTCATCTAGCACAAATTTAGATCTTTTTGCTTGAACAGGTGCTTCAAGCTCCGATGATTAGTATAAATCTCACAAGGGACACCATACAAATAATGACGCCAGATCTTCAGGGCGTGAACAATGGCAGCTATCTCAAGGTCGTGGACCGGATAATTCTTCTCATGTACCTTCAACTGCCTGGATGCGTAGGCAATCAACCTACTGTCCTGCATCAACACCGCTCTGAGGCCAATCCTCGAGACATCACAATAGATCGTATAAAACCCCGAACCTGTCGGCAGTATCAAAATTGGGGTTGTAGTCAAAGCTGTCTTGAGCTTCTAAAAGCTTGCCTCACACTCTTCCGTCCACTGGAACGGAGCACCCTTCTGGGTCAGTCTAGTCATAGGGGCTGCAATCGATGAAAACCCCTCAACAAAACAACGGTAGTAACCCGCCAAGCCAAGGAAACTACGGATCTCTGTAGCTGAGGATGGTCTGGGCCAACTCTGCATGACCTCTTTTTTCTTCGGATCCACCTGAATACCCTCACTCGATACCAAGTGGACTAAGAATGCCATGGAATCCAACCAAAACTCACATTTCAAGAACTTAGCATATAACTTCTTTTTCCTCAAAGTCTAAAGCACTATCCTTAGGTACTGCTCATGATCTTCCCGACTCCGGGAATACACCAGAATATCATCAATAAAGACAATGACGAACGAGTCAAGATATGGCCGGAACACACTATGCATCAAATGCATGAAGGTTGGTGGGGCACTGGTCAGTCCAAATGACATAACAAGGAACTCATAATGACCATACCGAGTCTTGAAAGCAGTTTTCGGGATATCTGGCTCTCGAATCATCAACTGATGGTAACCTGAGCGCAAGTCAATCTTAGAAAACACCCATGCACCCTGAAGCTGGTAAAATAGATTTTCAATATAAGGCAAAGGATAACGGTTCTTAATTGTAACTTTGTTCAACTGGCGATAATCAATACATATACGCATAGAACCATCCTTTTTCTTCACAAACAAGATAGGAGCACCCCAAGGTGATACACTAGGCCGAATAAAACTCTTATAAAACAATTTCTGCAACTGATCCTTCAACTTAGGAGAAGCCATACAATATGGAGGAATAGAAATGGGTTGAGTTCCCGACTATAGATCAATGCCAAAATCAATATCTCTATCCGGCGGCATGTCCGGAAGATCAACTGGAAACATATCGAGAAAATCTGTACTACTGGGATTGAATCAGCTGAATGGGTATCAATACTGACATCTCTCACGTAGGCTAAATATGCGCCACACCCCATCTCAACCATATGTTGAGCTTTAAGAAAAGAAATAACTCTACTAGGAGTGTGATCTAAAGTACCCCTCCACTCAACACGTGGTACACCTGGCATAGCCAGCGTCACGATATTGGCATGAAAATCGAGAATAGCATAATGGGGCGAAACCAGTCCATGCCCAAGATAATATCAAAATCTTCCATGCTGAGCAACAATAAATCGGCTCTGGTCTCAAAATCACTAAGAGCAACCAAACACGACCGATAAATGCGGTCCACAGTAAGAGAATCTCCCACAAGAGTAGAAACATAAATAGGGGAACTCAAAGAATCCTGAGGTACACCCAAATGTAGAGAAAAATAAGAAGAAACATAAGAGTAAGTGGAGCCTGGATCGAATAGAACTGATACATCTCTGTGACAAACCAGTATAATACCTGTGATGATAGAATCAGATGCAACAGCCTCGATACGGGTAAGAAAGGCATAATATCTATCCTGGCCTCCCCCTCTTGGGCGACCTCTACCTCCCCGACCCCCACCTCTAGCTGGCTGAGCAGGTGGGGTAGCAACTGGAGCTGTAACCATATCCTGAGAACTCTGTGGGGCACGCGGTGGCTGAGAAGCTTGGGGAGGTGCACTCCTCCCAAGTCTGGGACAATACCTCACCATATGGCATGTGTCACCACACTCAAAACAAGCTTTGGGAGGACGTGGTGGCTGTAACTGGCTCGGGCCAAGTCTACTGGACTAACCTCTGAAAGCACCCCGCATAGGAGGCGCGCAAGATACCGGAGGTGCATAATAAGGCTCCTAAGGTCTAGGAGGAGCTGGGATACCACTGGCTGCTAGAAGAGCTAAATGAACAGGATGACTCATATAACCCCTACCATAATGCCCTGCAGTTGGGGCACGGGCACCATAATAATGGCCCAACTCTCGAGACCTCTTGGCCTCCCTCTCCCCTCTCTCCCTAGCATGCATACCCTCAATCCTCCAAGAAATGCTCACTATCTGCTAATAAGAAATATCCATCTCCAACTCACAAGCCATGCTAGACCTGATGTTGGGAATAAGGCCCTCCATAAACCGGTGAACTCTCTCGCGAACAGTAGAAACCAAGGCTGGTGCATGCCTAGCCAAACTAGTGTAACGGACAGCATACACAAAGGCAGTCATAGCACCCTAGCGCAAATGCTGAAACTCTGCTCGCCATGCGTCCCTGAAGCTCTGAGGAACATACTCTCTTACGAATAGATATGAATATTGAGTCCAAGTCAGTGAAGCAGCCTCATCCGGACTGTCTAACTCATAGGTGCATCACCACTCATAGGCGGCTCCTCGAAGCTGGAAAGTAGTGAAGGAAACCTCGCTCGACCTTGATATACCCATGGTACGGAGAATGCGCTAACACTCATCTAAAAATCCCATAGCATCATCCGATGCTAGACCAATGAATACATGAGGCTTGTACTTCTTAAACCTCTCAAGCCTCAGTTGCTCATCCTCGGAAGCTGTTGCCCTGTCCTCGGGCTGATCGGACTGCAGGCTGTACAGGAATAATCTCGGGGACCTGCTCAACATGCACTCGCTGCTTAGGAGTACGAGCGGCAGGAGTCTGCGCCCCTCCCCCAGCCTGAGACGTAGTTGCAGCAAGGGGAAGCAACCTTGCCTGAGCCAAAGTGGTGTACATGCTCATGAACTATGCCAGAGTCTCCTGAAGTGCTGGAGTAGTAGTAGCAGTAGGCGTATCAGGTGCCTGGACTCTGGCTGGAACTGCTGCTGGTACCTTGGTGGAAGCTCGTGCAGGTCCTCTGGCTGCACCACGTGCGCGTCCTCAGCCTCTACCCCGGCCCTAGCCTCTGACGGCTGCAGTAGGGGCGTGGGTGCCTGATCATCTCAGGTAGCGCGTGTCCTCATCATTTGTGAGAGAATAAAAGATAGAAGTTTAGAATTGTGATATCAAAATATCGCACGACAAGGAAATCAAATGAAGTGGAATTTTTCTAGTAGTTACATAGCCTCTCGTAGATAAGTACACACAACTCCATACCAATCAGCGAGACTCTAATAAACCGGCTTGTGATTCATGACTCCTATGAACCTATAGCTCTGATACCAACTTGTCACGACCCCGGTTTGCCCTCCGTGAGCCATCGTGACGGCACCTAGTTCCCTACAACTAGGTACGCTTAATAATGCAAAAAAAAAACCAATTTGCAGAAGAAAATAATTTAAACCAGGAATAGAGTAATAAAACAGTGTATAAAGGTACCGTTCGGTATACACAATATTTAACTCTCAAAAGCCAATACATATTCCCAAAACCTGGAAAACCTTGAATCCACAAGCCTTGGAATGTCTATTAGTGTCTAACTCCAGAATATCTAACAAGGAAAAGAAAATATAGAAGGGCTAATAAAATAGGGAGAGTAGAAAAGGGCTCCTTGGTCCGCGGACACGGCAGATATACCTCGAAGTCTCTGGAACATTTGTCTCGCCTCAAGGGTGATAGGACTGAGTCAATGTAACTGGATTTGCACATGAAAAACATGCGCAGAAAGGGCATGAGTACACCACAACGGTACTCAGTAAGTGCCAAGCCTAACTTTGGTCGGGTAGTGATGAGGAAAGTCAGGGCCCTACTCAGGTTAAATAAAATATATAGTTCGATAGTGTAGAACAGAACAGTATAAATAAGTACAACAATAAAAGTAACACAAGATATAAACGGCAACAACAACTATTACAGAGACAAGGTAAACACAGAAAGAAATACGGTTCAACACCAAAATAACCCATCGGGGATCTCCCAGGATACTGTACTGTAATCCCAAATATACATATCAGATGGATCTCCCGGGATCCCATCCCGTAGTCCAACTCATAGTGCACAGGGATCTACCGAACTCCTGTTCCATAGTCCCAAATGTAAATACTCAGTACTGGGGGAATCTACTGGGTACAGTCCCGTAGTTCCATATAACTGTGCAGGGGAATATACCTGAATCCCACATACGTAGTCCCAAATAAATAGATAAGGGGGAGCTACCGAAATCCCATATCCGTAGTCCCAAATGTAACTACACAACAACATCAGAAAAATATTCAGAAAATGTCAATTTCATATTAAGGCAAACAAGTAATACTAGCCTAGCATGCTGCACAGAATTCAGGTAAAGCAGTTGAGCAAATAAGGCAATTAAAACACTTAGACATGCTTTCCTAAGCTAACAACAGGCTTTAAGTGCATGTAATATAAACAGGAAAAGAAACATACTATTAATTACTTAATGAAAAACCGGATTTCCAACAATTAGCACAAGTACGCACTTTTCACCTCATGTACAAGGCATCTCAATTACCAAATATACCAAATCCTAAGGGGAAGGTCCCCCACACAAGGTTAGGCAAGCCACTTACCTCGAACCAGCTCAAATCAATCTGAAACCACGCTCTTTCCACGAGTACTTGACTCCAAATGGCCCAAATCTATGCAATTCAATTTCATAATGTAAATAACACTTCAAGTAACTGATTCTACAAAGAAATTCTAAGCTAATAAGTGAAATTAGGTAAAATGACCAAAATTGCCTTCTGGACCACGTCTCGGAATCAGGAAAAATTTATATTTCCAGAATTCTCACACTTTCACGAGTTCAGTCATACCAAAAGTACCAAAATCGGACCTCAATTGGTCCATCAAATCATCACTCAAAGGCCTCTACTTAGTCAAGCCCTAACCCACAAATTACCACTGATTTTTCTTAATTTTCATGCTTAAATTGATAAAAATCATTCCAATAATGAGTTTAGGGACCAAAGACCTTACCCCAATGAACTCCTCTGAAAATTCCTTTTGAAAAGTGCTTCCCAAGCATCTTCCCGTTTGAAATATGGTGAAAAATAGCTTAATTTCGCGAAGGCAAGTATATATATTTTTCTGTCCAGCGATTTCCGCATCCTCAGCCCTGGGACCAATGATCGCATCTGCAACAATCACTTAAAGACCAGCTTCCGTACCTGCGGTTACCCCTTCACAGATGCGGGGCCGCTTCTGCGGTGAAGCTCCCGCTTCTGCGATCCCTGCTGGCTTCTCCCTTTTCCGCTTCTATGATTCTTCCGCCGCTTCTGCAGCTCCGCACCTGTGGTCCCACACTCGCAGGTGTGGTTATGACAGAAAACTAGCTGAAGCTACAACTCCAAACTCCAAAATCCTTCTGTCAACCATCTGAAATCATCCCGAGGCCCTCGGGACCTTAACCAAAAGCACCAACAAGTCTAATACCACTGTTCAAACTTATACCAATCCTTAAAACACCTAAAACAACATTAAAATGACAAATCAACCACGGATTCAAGCCTAAAAATTCCAAAACTCTAAAAATACCCTTTCGATCAAAAAGTCTATCCACCCTCGTATGAATGACTTGAAATTTTGTACACACGTCACATTCCATACTACGGAGCTACTCCAACTTCTGGAATTCCATTCCGACCCTCAGATCAAAATCTCACTATCGGACCGGAAACTTCAAAATTTGACCTTTCGGCATTTCAAGCCTAAATTAGCTACGGACCTCCAAAACAAAATTCGAACATGCTCCTAACCCCGAAATCACCCCACAAAGCTAACGAAACCATCAAAATTTCATTCCGAGGCCGTCTTCATACTGTTCTGACCACGGTGAATTTTCCAACACTTAAGATCTCAATTATGGACTAAGTATCCCAAAACTCTCTGAAACCCAAAACCGAAGACCCCGACAAATTAAAATAGTAGAAATAAACACGGGGAAAGTAGTTGATAGGGGATCAGGGCGTAAATTCTTAAGATGACCGGTCGGGTCACCACATGTGATTGCCTACGTGTCAGACAGTTGAAGGTTCACGAGAAGAATTATCCGGTCTCTGACCTTGAGTTAGCTGCCATTGTTCACGCCCTGAAGATTTGGCATCATTATTTGTACGGGGTTTCTTGTGAGATTTATACTGATAATCAGAGCTTGCAGCACCTATTCAAGCAAAAGGATCTAAATTTGCACTAGAGGAGATGGTTAGAGTTGCTGAAGGACTATGATATCACTATTTTGTATCACCCGGTAAGGCCAATGTGATGGCCGATGCCTTGAGTCGCCGGGCAGAGAGTTTGGGGAGTTTGGCTTATTTACCAGCATCAGAGAGACCTATGGCGATGGATGTTCAGGCCTTAGCCATCCAGTTTGTGAGATTGGATCTTTCGGAGCCCAGTCGGGTTCTAGATTGCGTGGGTTCTCGGTCATCCTTATTTGATCGTATCAGGGAGCGTCAATATGATGACCCTCATTTGCTTGTCCTCGAGGACAAGGTTCAGCATGGTGATGCCGGAGATGTGACTATCGGTGATGACGGGGTATTGAGGATGCAGGTTCCGATTTGTGTACCCAATGTTGATGGGCTTCGGAAGGTGATTCTAGAGGAGGCCCACAGTTCGCGGTATTCCATCCATCCGGATGCCGCGAAGATGTATTAGGATTTGAGGCAGCACTATTGGTAGAGGCGGATGAAGAAGGATATAGTTGGATTTGTAGCTCGGTGCCTCAACTATCTGTCACACCTCCTTTTTCCGCCCCCGCGGGGGGTGAAGGGAGTTTTTCCAATTAAAGGACAATCGGAACGGGATTTGTTTATTTATTTCAGAGTCGCCACTTGGGAGATTTAGGGTGTCCCAAGTCACCAATTTAATCCCGAATAGAGGAAAATATTCGACTTTCCAAATGAAGTCTGCGAACCAGAAATTCTAAGTAAGGAATTCTGTTGACCCGAGGGAAGGTGTTAGGCACCCCCGAATCCCGTGGTTCTAGCACGGTCGCTTAAACTGTTGTAATGGCTAAAATATCCGATTTTTAAACAATTAAGAACTTATATGCAGATTTAACTTTTAAAACCGCTTTTATCATTATTTATTTTATACAAAATTGCAACGTCGCGAAAACGCATCTCGAACCACGCCACAACCAGTGCACACGTGATTTGTTGACGCATTTTGACTTCGTCAAGATCGTGATTTGGGTTACATAAATGTACACCTGTATTTAAAAAAATAACCTTATTAAATATGCGCCAAAATACTACGCATTATGGTACTATTAGGTAGGACTGTGAATTTTACTAAATCGTCCATCTCGGAATCTAGATATTTTCTTATATTAAAGAAAATAAATAAATAAGATTGGAGGACTGCAATTTTTTGTATTATTTATATTTATTTATTTTTTAGCGAGATCATCCCTTATTTTACGAATACACTTTAATGACTACATCTTTATTATTACTAAGTTTGTCTATAATTATGAAGTCAATCTCTACATACTTAAAAATAACATATTAATTACTAATTTAAAACAAATATTTATGGAAAGTAATATTACTAAAATTATAATTTCAAACAACATGGAATTGTCAAAAATAAAAATAAAAACTAATTATCCCATAGTTGGATTAAAATTCATATTGTTAGTATGACTTACGCTTATTGAAATTAATTATTTACAAATACTGAAAATTGAAAGAAAAAAAACTTGATTACTAAACCATATTTCTAAAAATTAAACAATTTAACTTTAACTAACCTTGTTTTAATTCACATTGTTCTAATACTTGATTTGCAAACTAATTCATGTTTTAACTGAAATTAACTACATGATTCCAATTAACTTAACGTTGACAAAAAACTTTACGTTGACAAAAAACCTTATGAATAAGGAACTCAGTCAACTTTTGCCAAACTGATTCAATAACGCCATTTTTACGTTATTTCTTCTATTTTGATTATTAAACAGTTTTAATTAGTAATCGGGCTTAAATATATTTCCTAATAATCCGGTTAAGGCGTTATTTAATATATCTCTATAACATGCCTGATTATGCCAAATGACAGTAATTTACAGAATAATAATATATGAATAATCTAAATACAATACAAAAAAATTAAAAATTAAACACTCCATTCTTCATTTCGGCTTACAAAATGTCAAAATTACAGTTGTGTACCTGTTATTGGAAAAAGAAGATGAAGATGAGAATCAACAGCAGTAATAACAATACAGCAACAACAATCCAGCAGCAGTAACAACCCAGGAACAGAATTTGCAAACCAGTGGAGCAGTAATCCCAAAAAAAACAAAAGCTTCAAGCTTTGATGAAACAACAATTAATTCTGATTTCAAACAATGAAAGAAAGCAGAAGATTTTTTTTTTAGTTTTTTTTTTTAAGTTTAAATATTTTTCGGAATTTTCTCTCTCCTAAATGTTCAGCGCTTTTTTCTCTCTCTTATTTTCTTTCTTGAAAGTTTTCAGATTCGTTTCTCTTCTCTATCTGTATTTTTTTCGTCTGTCTCTTCTCCGTCTTGTGTTCAAGACTTCCTATATATAATCTCATCCCATAAATCTTTTAATCAATTAAAATCAACCCATTTTCTCTACCAAACCCATTATCTTCCCACTCATCCCCATTACATTAAATAAATATATCACACCACCCCATTATATTTTGTCCCTCATGCCTAACATAAACAAATACAAGATTCCCCCACACTAAAATTTGTCTTGTCCCCCCTTTATATTAAATAACTATATCACAACCCACCCCATTTCATTTTGTCCCCCATGCTTCATATAAAAAATTACAAAATGTACAATTCCTAAACTACCCCTCCGACCTTATTGCAATTACTATTTTACCCCAAACGTACTGCGATTTACCAAATTACCCCATCAGCTATAACAAATCAATTAATCAAACTCAACCAAAATATAGTCAATATGACAAATTTCTACATAAATTCAAACAACAAATCTCATGAACATGATTTCTTCAACATTTCAACAACAAATCACATGAACATGATTGAACAACAAAGAACAACTAAAATTTGATTGAACAATATTTTTAGCAACAAACAAATCTATTTTCAGATTCAACAACAACAACAACAACAAACAAGTATATTCAAATTTCTAAAATCAATAATATTGAACTTAAAATCAACTCTAACAACATTACAACCAACAATTCCTATATTAAACTTAAACAAGATTACGAGACAAATTCAAGAAATAATCATAAATGATAAACAAGAAATCAAACTATACAAATTTCGGATTCAAGATCAACCAAACAAAGTATGAACATGAATGAAAATATTCAATAACAATAACAAACAAACTTTGTTCAAACTTCGAATTAAACTTAAACAAAACAAATAAACATATTCAAATCACTAATCTTCAAATAATCAACTAATCTTTCTTAAATTAAATCCAACAAAACTTATAACAAAGATGCATGATCCAAAAATTAAAACCAAAACATAACTTCACATTAAATTACTAAATTAAAAACGACTTCAAAAAATGAATACGAATTAAATCTATATTAACAACAAACAACGGATTTAAACGATTTAAACTAACACCTTTCTACATTAAAACTAAATCCTCTTAAAATTAATAAAACAAGCTGAAAATAATTAAATTGAATCTTCAACTTAAATCTAACAACAATATAATTAAACTAACAATTTTTATCTAAAATAAATAAGAAAACTAAAGCAAACTTATACTAATTCCAAATCTGAAAATATCAAACAAATTATGGACGAAATAAAACTTAGAACAACTAACCGTAAATGACCAACGACGAACTTGAACGAATTTTAAACGAATCCAAACGAAACTTTGACAGAACTTCGCCGGACTTTAACCGGACTGCTTTGATTTTCCTCCGTGTGTGTGCGTGTAGTTGTGGAAGTTGCTATGGTGAGCAGCAGCAGCACTTGGATGTGAAGAACGCAGCGGGCAGCAGCGATTTGGAAGCTGGAAGAAGCTGCCATGGCAGCAACGACAACGAAGAAGAAGCAGTGGGCAGCAATCCGCGTCGACGGGAAGGAGATGCAGCGAGCAGCAGCGACGGGAAGAAGAAGAAGAAGCCACGGGCAGCAGCAACGGGAAGAAGAACAGCGGTCAGCAGTGACAAAGAGACAGTAACAGCAGTTGGTCGCAGAAGAAGAAGAAGCGGGCAGCAGCTCGACGGAATCTCGTGTTCATTTTGAAGAGCTTGAAAACGCAGCCATGGCGGGGTTGTTTGGAGAAGGTGAAGACGAAAGGAGAGGGCTTCCATGGTTGGCTGAGGTTTGGGGATGGTGAAGTCTTGGAGAAGAAGAAGAGAGGGTGGCCACTGTTGGCTTTCTTGAAGCTTGAGGAAGAAGAAGGAAAGAGAGGAGGGGGGCGGATGGGTAGTGTAGGTTTTCTTGGTTTTTTATTTTTTTTTGTTTTATTTTGTTTTATGAAAAATGAAAGAAAAGAGGGTTTGGATCTCTTTGGGTTATGGACTGGGTCGACCCAATTCGAAATGGACTGGGTCGTTTGGGAAGATTGGGCAATTCTTTGGGCTTGTGGTTTGAAATTGAAGAAGAGGCCCAATTCCGATTTTCTTTGTATTTTTGCTCTCTTTTCTTCTTTTATTTTTCTAAAACTAAATTCTAAAAATCCTTAAATTATTATTAAGAACTAAACTAAGTTATAAAAGTGCAAATTAACTCCCAATAACAATTAACGCACAATTAAGTAATAATTAAGCATAAAATTGTATATTTGGACATTAAATGCTAAAAATGCAAAAGATGCCTATTTTTGTAATTTTTATTTTTTGTAAAACAAACTTGATTACTAACAATTGTAGAATTAAATCCTACATGCAAAATGCGACATATTTTTGTATTTTTTTTAATTTAACAAATAAACATGCACAGATAAACATACAAATAATTACACAAAAATACCACAAAATTGCACACCAAGAAAATCATTTAATTTTTGATTTTTTTTTGGGAGTAATTCTCATATTGGGCAAAAATCACGTACTTACAGCTGCCCCTCTTTGCCCGAAGACACGAAGGGTTTTCGTGCAAAGATAAAGCGAGCGATTTTTGCCCATCCGAGTACTCCGTATGAAGCATTTTTTTTTTTGAAAAAGATTTGACCGAATCTTTGCTTCAGAGGTTTCCTACATATCCTGGGCTAAACAGGAATCAGGTCAATGTAGTTTGGGAAGTTTTGTTAGCTGGGACTACCGTGGGACTGCAATGTTACTGTTGTTGCATGCTATTATCACTGCTTACCGATCTCCTTGTTACACCGTACTTAAAAGAAAACAAGAAGCTAGGCTAGACTGCAATTTGTTCTTGTTGCCTTGATTTCTTGTCTGCTTGCATTTCTTACGGTGCTTTTCTTCCGATGTTTTTCTACCTTTTGACACATGCACTTGAGTTTGTGCTGGGACCTCTTGTTGCAACCTTCTACTTACCGATGCTGGGGATTTTTATTGTTTCCTGCTGGGGATTCCTGTTGTAACCTTCTGTTTTATTGTCCTCTAACTTGATCTTGAAATGTATGCCTCTGTTGTATGGGCGGGCTCCCAACTTCAATACTTGAAAAGCAATACTGAAATGTATTCCTCTGTTATATGGGCGGGCTCCCAACTTCAACGCTCGAAATATAAAGACTGAAATGTATGCCTCTGTTCTATGGGCGGGCTCCCAACTTCAACACTTGAAATGAAAAGACTGAAATGTATGCCTCTGTTCTATGGACGGGCTCCCAACTTCAACACTTGAAATGTAATACTGAAATGTATGCCTCTGTTCTATGGGCGGGCTCCCAACTTCAACACTTGAAATGTAAAGACTGAAATGTATGCCTCTGTTCTATGGGCGGGCTCCCAACTTCAACACTTGAAATGTAAAGACTGAAATGTATGCCTCTGTTCTATGGGCGGGCTCCCAACTTCAACGCTTGAAAATTAAAAGACTGAAATGTATTCCTCTGTTATATGGGCGGGCTCCCAACTTCAACACTTGAAATGAAAAGACTGAATGTATGCCTCTGTTCTATGGGCGGGCTCCCAACTTCAACGCTTGAAATGAAAAGACTGAAATGTATGCCTCTGTTCTATGGGCGGGCTCCCAATTTCAACACTTGAAAATAAAATGCCATTCCTTTTAGGTTGGCGAGATTTAAACAACTTTAAAATAAAACGTCTTTCCTCTCTTCAGGTGGGCTCCTGATTTCAACAAACAACTTTGAATATAAAACGCCTTTCCTCTCTTCAGGCGGGCTCCTGATTTCAACAATCAACTTAGGAGGAAATGCCTCTCCTATGGGTAAAAACAAACTTAGGAGAAAATGCGTCTCCTATGGGTGAAACTAAACTTAGGAGGAAATGCCTCTCCTATTGGTTAAACAACAACTTCGGAGGAAATGCCTCTCCTATGGGTAAGACTAAACTTAGGAGGAAATGCATCTCCTATGGGGTAAAAGTAAACTTAGGAGGAAATGCATCTCCTATGGGTGAAACTAAACTTAGGAGGAAATGCCTCTCCTATGGGTGAAACTAAACTTAGGAGAAAATGCCTCCCCTATGGGTAAAAACAAACTTAGGAGAAAATGTATCTCCTATGGGTGAAACTAAACTTAGGAGGAAATGCCTCTCCTAATGGTTAAACAACAACTTAGGAGGAAATGCCTCTCCTATGGGTAAGACTAAACTTAGGAGGAAATGCATCTCCTATGGGGTAAAAGTAAACTTAGGAGGAAATGCATCTCCTATGGGTGAAACTAAACTTAGGAGGAAATGCCTCTCCTATGGGTGAAACTAAACTTAGGAGGAAATGTCTCCCCTATGGGTAAAAACAAACTTAAGAGAAAATGCGTCTCCTATGAGTGAAACTAAACTTAGGAGGAAATGTCTCTCCTATTGGTTAAACAACATCTTAGGAAGAAATGCATCTCCTATGGGTAAGACTAAACTTAGGAGGAAATGCATCTCCTATTAATGAAATCTTCACTTAGGAAGTGTGTCTCCTATGCGTGAACCATTTCCTTCTTCCTGAATTATTTACTTACCTGTGTTGTCTTCCCTCGAAACTGCTGGGGATTATTTTGCTAGGGATGACTTTTCCTTTTCTTCCTTACCCACTCTGGGTTGCCCGAAACTCTGTCGAGGATGCTTCTACATCTCGATGATCCACTGGGGATAACGCTGTTGTGGATAACTCTGCTGAGTAAATATGTTATCTTACTCCTTCCAAAATTACTTCCTTTTGAGTAGGATGTTTCATTCCTCTGCAAACTACTTCCCCCTTTTTCTTTTTCTTTTTTGTTTTTTTTTTCTCTTTCTTTTTTTTTTGTTTTTTTTAAATGAAAAGACTGAATGTATTCCTCTGTTATATGGGCGAGCTCCCAACTTCAACCAACAAATCACCATTCTGTTCTTCAGGGGGGCTCCTGACTTCAACCAATAATGTCAAAATAAAACGCCATTCTGTTTTTCAGGGGGGGCTCCAGATTACTTAAAAATTGAATTGTATACCCTTATTCTCCAGGTGGGCTCCTGATTGCTGATACTTCCATTGTATTCCCTTATTCTCCAGGTGGGCTCCTGATTGCTGATACTTCAACTGCTCTTCCTTGTTCTCCAGTTGGACGCCTGATTGCTAATACTCCAACTGCTCTTCCTTGTTTTCCAGGTGGACGCCTGATTGCTAATACTCCAACTGCTCTTCCTTGTTCTCCAGGTGGACGCCTGATTGCTGGGGATAATACTACTGGGGAAGTCTCCTTTCTTCCCCTCCTTCAAATTCAATTTTTTTTCCAACACTTCTTTTCGTTTTTTTTTCAACACTGCTGGGGATAAAAGTGTTATCTTCTCGGGATAACGTTGTTGAGGATAACGCTGCTGGGGAATTTTATCCCTTCAAATCGATGCTTCATTCTTCTGGAAGCTGCTGGGGATGATAATGGCTTTTTGCTTTTCTGAGCACAAGTGTCATCCCTTTATTCTGTCTGCTGGGGAATACTTCCTCCATTGAAACTTATTATGTTGGGGCAACACTGGTTCAAACACCACTTCCCTTGAGACTGGTGCTATCTTTATTCTTCCTCGAATGGGTACCTGACTTCCAGAAAATTTTCCAAATGAAAGGAAAATTTTCTGCCCCAGTTTGACAGTCTCCCTTATGGCATGCATTTCTGTCATCAATGCCATTTCCTTTACCTGTTTCAAATCAAACAAAATTTGTTAGTTTAAAACGTGGTGGTTGGTTGTGATACTCCTACTGGGATGACTTTTCCTTTTCTCCTTCCTTGCTCTGTGCTCCACAACTTGTTGGGGATGATATTATTTGCTGGGGATAATCCCTTTCTGCTGGGGATATCCCTCTTCTTTTGTGGCATAGCTCGGAAATTGGCCTTTCCCCGACCTTTTAGTCTACTATGAATTTCCCAAATCATGCTCACTGCTCTCCTTGCTTTGTTCACAGACCTTGGCCTTGAGGTTTATAACCTTTGATTTCAGCAAGGGTATCTCTCTTGACACTCGTTGACCCTTTTGTCAATCTCTTTTTTTGCTGGGGATATCTTTCTTGACACTGGCCTCGCGCTTGTTCCTTGCTGACTATACCACTTGGATGTACTAGTCAGATCTTTTCTTGCATAATTGGAAAGCTAATGGCCTATTTTGAAGTCATTTCCCACTGGTTCTGACCAAACAGACTCTACTGGGGAATTTTCTATGAAAGGAGAAAGATAAAAAGTAACTGAATAAAAGACAAAGGAAAAAGATGACTTTTTAACAAAAGAAACTATAAATAAAATCTATCAAACGCAGACACCGACTCTAATGGTCATGACATGCATATGTGGTCTATCCCCCATCTGATTCCCAATCTTATTCGACTTGTAGTGCCCGAAGGGTTTTCACTATCAAGCCTCTCTCATTTTGGGTTTTTCTCTCAACTTTCATCGCCTTATGGTGTCCGTGAAGATTTTCACCGATAAGACTCTCTCATTTGTATCATTTTCCAGCTGGGGATTTGTAGTGTTGCCGGTATGACTCTCTCTACTAGAGATTAGAGTCATTTCTGCTTTGGAACAGAATGTTATGTTCGCCGGTAAGACTCTCATTTGTCTGACTTGACATCTTTTGCAGACTGGTCAAAAGGTCTTTCTTTGGACCGTAACGTGGTTTTTTTTTGGATAGGCTTAGAAAGAAAGGGTATTAAAGGCTCAAAAACAAATCAATTTGGGGTTCAAAATTACAACCTTCGAAATCATATTTGTTTATAACAAGCACAACCCTTGCCCCAGTTTCTTGCTTGGGGATTATTTATTATTATATTTTTTTAATTTTTTGTTACACTATGCACACCATGCATACTATGCACACTATGCACCCTATGACCGAGCCGTGAGGCGCCTACGTATCCTCTTTGAGGAATCAGGTCAAACGTAGTTCCCAATTCCTTTGTTTTCATTTGACTTTCTTTTGTTTTTTTTTGTTATCATTTTTCTTTTCTTTTCCTTTTTTCGTTTTTTTTTTGATTTTTTTTCCTTTACCTTCCAGGCTCTATTTCCTAGTCGTTGCTATTGATTCCGAACGAGGGGTATGAAAAAAAATAAATAAGGCTCAAAAGGGGTAACGAAGGATAAAGTGTTTAGGTAGCAAAACAAAATGCCTTCGTCATTCCAGTCTTTAAAACATGCCAAGTGCAAACAACACAATTGAACATAGATTTATAGTCTCTTCCGATGGTGCTGGACTTGACAATTGTGTTAAACACTTGCTCTTTCATTTGTCATTTCTAAAGTACTGCTGGGCGACACTCTCATTCTCATGAACGACCCTCATGCCAATTTGGCGAATCTGGCATTTAACGGTTTTCTTTATGTTTTACTTGCCCCAATTCCACATGACCCGGGCTTCAAATAATCTCAAACCGTTCTTATTTCCTTTAAATGCTTTGATTGCCTTTCCGGGGTTTTATGATTAACTTTAAAGACTAGGCCCAAACTGTGTACGCATGTCATGTTACTAGAATCGGCGCTGAACAAAATGATAAAAGGATCAAACAAAAAGATGAATGGAAATAAAAAGGACCGGATTTTGCATTAGATTACCGGTGAAATGGTTTGAATGACAAGACAGACAAAACAAACCAGAATAAAATTTTAAACAAACTGAACAAAACTTAAACAGACCGCTATGACGAAATGAAAAGATAAGAAGGTTTGACACAAGACAATATCCGGATTACAACCCTAAGAATAATCCAGACAACAGAAATGACAACAAAATACGCCACCACAAGCTTCTCTCTTGCTAACCAAGGAACGGAGCGTCCTCCTACTTTATCAAAATTGGCATCTTAGCCACTGAGCTTCGCATCAGTATTGTCCAGACCATTGCCAGCTTCAATATCATCAACTTTAGTCAACAAGTCCCAATAGGATTCGAGTGCTTCTGTTATCAGGCCTGATCCCCACAAAGTGTGCTTTTGGGTCTTGTATTTCCGGCTTACCACAAACCAACCACCTTAACTTTCTTGGTGATTCAAAACAAAATAGGTTAGAATGGACTCAGTCGGTCCTCATTATTAACAACATCTTTTCTTTTTTTTTTCATTTTTCTTTTTTTTTCTTGATTTGTTTTTTTTTTCGATTTCTTTTTTTTTTCTTTTCATTTTTTCCTTTTTTTTTGTTGTGGTCGAATCTTATGGAGATTGCCTACGTATCATGACCCCGCATGAATCAGATCTCGTGTAGTTCGTGACCAATAAAAGATAAACAACAATAAACTTTTTTTCAATTTTCATATTAAAACAAAATGGGTTTCAAAGGTTTGAAGATGACCTACAAACTCGAAAATCAAACAACCCACATATTCTAATCAAAAGATTTACAAACGGCCAGTTTCTTTCCCCGTTTGACAAATGCAACCAAACGGCTATTTTTGCAAATGTGGCCCCTTCCAAATCTCACATGAATTTCGAGGCCGGGGAGGATTATTTTGACACTTTACAAACTTGTCCATTCTTTTACGAAAATAACCTTTCGACAACTGAAAGATACTCTAAGGCTATTTCGGCAAGAACGGTTTAAGACGCGGCCGAAGCTGGCTCGGCTTATTATGACAAAATTCAAACGGTATTCACTTGACCGCCGACTCTTTTTTTTTTTTTTTAAAAAATTATAATAAAAACCTGGTGTTGGAAACACGACCCTTCAGCGCCTCGGGGACGAAGATTTATAGGGCTGTGTGGGTCAACTAGACCAAAAATCCTAAACATGACCCAAAAGTGGCTGTTTATGCAAAGTCAGTCTTCCGGCGTTCCTTTCGGGAACATTCGGCTATTTATGACATAACAACATCACCTGACTTATTTATGACTCTTTTTATCGTTTTTCAAATTAGAAAACTCAATATTGCAAACACGGCCTTTCAACGTCTCGGGGACGAAGATTTTTAAGGTTGTGTGGGTTAACTGGACCAAATCCTAAATATGACCCAAAAGTGGCTGTTTATGCAAAGTCAGCCTTCCGGCGTCCCCTTCGGGAACATTCGGCTATGTCTTGATAAAACAGCGTCACCCGACTTCTTAGAAATTTGATATATATATTTTTGCTTTTTTTTTTTGTAAAAGGGGAAGTTGGACATCACCCGACTTATTTATGACAAAATTAAAAATCTTGACATGTTTTTTGTTTAATTTGTTTTTGGCCTTTTTAGCAAAAGGGGGGTTGGACCCGATGAGGGTTGCCTACGTATCTCACATCCGGTGAGAATCAAACTCGCGTAGTTCGGGCAAATTAACCGAACTATTTTAAAACATGACTCTTTTCCATTTTTATTTTTTCCTGGCAAGACAATCTATTTTCCTTTTCTATTTTTTGAAAAAGACAAAATAACGATTTTTTTTCCATTTTCAACAAACAATAAAACAATCTATTTTTCCAAAAATAAAAGACTCTTTTTTTTCTATATTTTTTAGTAAAACAAAATAAAATATTTTCCTTTTTTTTCAAAATTTCGGCAGAGTTTCGCCAGTAATTGGTCATTGATTTTTTTCTAAAATAATCAATTAACTCGTTAACTGATATATTCTTTTTCCTCTTTTTTTTTCCTTCAATTTTCCAACATTCCCGAGATTCAGAAACCGGTCAACATGCAAGTTCGAAACAAATATATGTACAGAGCAAGTAGGATTCATCAGAATGGTCTTTTCATTTCAGGTTGCTAGTCCTAGACGGACCCAACCTCTGTGTTGAGTCCCCTAAATCAAATGCAACGTGATGCAAATAAGCGTTCCTACTAGGGATCCGACATGAGGTTTCGTTATACTAGGTTTATAACCTGGGTATATGTTCTAGACTGTGTACCCGAGCGGACAACTCGAGTCGAGGAGGGGGCAACTTACCGGGAACCAAAAGGCCATCCGGCTTCGTAACTTATCCGTCCTCTTTCTTATTTCAGGTATTGACACTAACAGAATAAGGAGCCTCGACCAGCGAGCTTCTCCCCGGAGGTAAGAAGAGAAGGGTTTCGACACAGTTTATATACAGTTCAGATAATATCAAAGCGGTAAAAGACAACATTTAGTATGTTATGTCAGAACATGCAATATATATCAGATAATAAAGCCAAATATAACAATTATTCTAAGCTCGAGTTCTTGAACCCTGAACCAGTGGTTCTGGGTTTAATTTCCCAGCAGAGGTTTTGTTATACTAGGTTTATAACCTGGGTATACGTTCTAGACTGTGTACCCGAGCGGACAACTCGAGCCGAGGAGGGGGCTACGTACCGGGGACCCGCGAGATCGTCCGGCTTTGTAACTTGTCCGACCTCTTTCTTATTTCAGGCATTGACACTAACAGAATAGGGAGTCTCGTCCAGCGAGCTTCTCCCCGGAGGTAAGAAGAGAAAGGTTTCGGCACAGTTCATATGTACAGTTCAAATAATATCAAAGCGGTAAAAGCAGCATTTAGCACATTAGGCTCAAATATGTAAAAATCAGATAAAACCAAATATAACAATTTATCTAAGCTCGAATTCTAACCCTGAACCAGTGGTTCTGGGTCCAATTTAGTCCCCAGCAGAGTCGCCAGAGCTGTCACACCTCCTTTTTCCGCCCCCGCGGGGGGTGAAGGGAGTTTTTCCAATTAAAGGACAATCGAAACGGGATTTGTTTATTTATTTCAGAGTCGCCACTTGGGAGATTTAGGGTGTCCCAAGTCACCAATTTAATCCCGAATCTAGGACAATATTCGACTTTCCAAATGAAGTCTGCGAACCAGAAATTCTAAGTAAGGAATTCTGTTGACCCGAGGGAAGGTGTTAGGCACCCCCGAATCCCGTGGTTCTAGCACGGTTGCTTAAACTGTTGTAATGGCTAAAATATCTGATTTTTAAACAATTAAGAACTTATATGCAGATTTAACTTTTAAAACCGCTTTTATCATTATTTATTTTATACAAAATTTCAACGTCGCGAAAACGCATCTCGAACCACGCCACAACCAGTGCACACATGATTTGTTGACGCATTTTGACTTCGTCAAGATCGTGATTTGGGTTACATAAATGTACACCCGTATTTAAGAAAATAACCTTATTAAATATGCGCCAAAATACTACGCATTATGGTACTATTAGGTAGGACTGTGAATTTTACTAAATCGTCCATCTTCGGAATCTAGATATTTTCTTATATTAAAGAAAATAAATAAATAAGATTGGAGGACTGCAATTTTTTGTATTATTTATATTTATTTATTTTTAGCGAGATCATCCCTTATTTTACGAATACACTTTAATGACTACATCTTTATTATTACTAAGTTTGTCTATAATTATGAAGTCAATCTCTACATACTTAAAATAACATATTAATTACTAATTTAAAACAAATATTAATGGAAAGTAATATTACTAAAATTATAATTTCAAACAACATGGAATTGTCAAAAATAAAAATAAAAACTAATTATCCCATAGTTGGATTAAAATTCATATTGTTAGTATGACTTAAGCTTATTGAAATTAATTATTTACAAATACTGAAAATTGAAAGAAAAAAAAACTTGATTACTAAACCATATTTCTAAAAATTAAACAATTTAACTTTAACTAACCTTGTTTTAATTCACATTGTCCTAATACTTGATTTGCAAACTAATTCATGTTTTAACTGAAATTAACTACATGATTCCATTTAACTTAACGTTGACAAAAAACTTTACGTTGACAAAAAACCTTATGAATAAGGAACTCAGTCAATTTTTGCCAAAATGATTCAATAACGCCATTTTTTACGTTATTTCTTCTATTTTGATTATTAAACATTTTTAATTAGTAATCAGGCTTAAATATATTTCCTAATAATACGGTTAAGGCGTTATTTAATATATCGCTATAACATGCCTGATTATGCCAAATGACAGTGATTTACAGAATAATAATACATGAATAATCTAAATACAATACAAAAAAAATTAAAAATTAAACACTCCATTCTTCATTTCGGCTTACAAAATGTCAAAATTACAGTTGTGTACCTGTTATTGGAAAAAGAAGATGAAGATGAGAATCAACAGCAGTAATAACAATACAGCAACAACAATCCAGCAGCAGTAACAACCCAGGAACAGAATTTGCAAACCAGTGGAGCAGTAATCCCAAAAAAAACAAAAGCTTCAAGCTTTGATGAAACAACAATTAATTCTGATTTCAAACAATGAAAGAAAGCAGAAGATTTTTTTTTTAGTTTTTTTTTTAAGTTTAAATATTTTTCGGAATTTTCTCTCTCCTAAATGTTCAGCGCTTTTTTCTCTCTCTTATTTTCTTTCTTGAAAGTTTTCAGATTCGTTTCTCTTCTCTATCTGTATTTTTTTCGTCTGTCTCTTCTCCGTCTTGTGTTCAAGACTTCCTATATATAATCTCATCCCATAAATCTTTTAATCAATTAAAATCAACCCATTTTCTCTACCAAACCCATTATCTTCCCACTCATCCCCATTACATTAAATAAATATATCACACCACCCCATTATATTTTGTCCCTCATGCCTAACATAAACAAATACAAGATTCCCCCACACTAAAATTTGTCTTGTCCCCCCTTTATATTAAATAACTATATCACAACCCACCCCATTTCATTTTGTCCCCCATGCTTCATATAAAAAATTACAAAATGTACAATTCCTAAACTACCCCTCCGACCTTATTGCAATTACTATTTTACCCCAAACGTACTGCGATTTACCAAATTACCCCATCAGCTATAACAAATCAATTAATCAAACTCAACCAAAATATAGTCAATATGACCAATTTCTACATAAATTCAAACAACAAATCTCATGAACATGATTTCTTCAACATTTCAACAACAAATCACATGAACATGATTGAACAACAAAGAACAACTAAAATTTGATTGAACAATATTTTTAGCAACAAACAAACCTATTTTCAGATTCAACAACAACAACAACAACAAACAAGTATATTCAAATTTCTAAATTCAATAATATTGAACCTAAAATCAACTCTAACAACATTACAACCAACAATTCCTATATTAAACTTAAACAAGATTACGAGACAAATTCAAGAAATAATCATAAATGATAAACAAGAAATCAAACTATACAAATTTCGGATTCAAGATCAACCAAACAAAGTATGAACATGAATGAAAATATTCAATAACAATAACAAACAAACTTTGTTCAAACTTCGAATTAAACTTAAACAAAACAAATAAACATATTCAAATCACTAATCTTCAAATAATCAACTAATCTTTCTTATAATAAATCCAACAAAACTTATAACAAAGATGCATGATCCAAAAATTAAAACCAAAACATAACTTCACATTAAATTACTAAATTAAAAACGACTTCAAAAAATGAATACGAATTAAATCTATATTAACAACAAACAACGGATTTAAACGATTTAAACTAACACCTTTCTACATTAAAACTAAATCCTCTTAAAATTAATAAAACAAGCTGAAAATAATTAAATTGAATCTTCAACTTAAATCTAACAACAATATAATTAAACTAACAATTTTTATCTAAAATAAATAAGAAAACTAAAGCAAACTTATACTAATTCCAAATCTGAAAATATCAAACAAATTATGGACGAAATAAAACTTAGAACAACTAACCGTAAATGACCAACGACGAACTTGAACGAATTTTAAACGAATCCAAACGAAACTTTGACAGAACTTCACCGGACTTTAACCGGACTGCTTTGATATTCCTCCGTGTGTGTGCGTGTAGTTGTGGAAGTTGCTATGGTGAGCAGCAACAGCACTTGGACGTGAAGAACGCAGCGGGCAGCAGCGATTTGGAAGCTGGAAGAAGATGCCATGGCAGCAACGACAACGAAGAAGAAGCAGTGGGCAGCAATCCGCGTCGACGGGAAGAAGATGCAGCGAGCAGCAGCGACGCGAAGAAGAAGAAGAAGCCACGGGCAGCAGCAACGGGAAGAAGAACAGCGGTCAGCAGCGACAAAGAGACAGTAACAGCAGTTGGTCGCAGAAGAAGAAGAAGCGGGCAGCAGCTCGACGGAATCTCGTGTTCATTTTGAAGAGCTTGAAAACGCAGCCATGGCGGGGTTGTTTGGAGAAGGTGAAGACGAAAGGAGAGGGCTGCCATGGTTGGCTGAGGTTTGGGGATGGTGAAGTCTTGGAGAAGAAGAAGAGAGGGTGGCCGTTGTTGGCTTTCTTGAAGCTTGAGGAAGAAGAAGGAAAGAGAGGAGGGGGGCGGATGGGTAGTGTAGGTTTTCTTGGTTTTTTATTTTTTTTGTTTTATTTTGTTTTATGAAAAATGAAAGAAAAGAGGGTTTGGATCTCTTTGGGTTATGGACTGGGTCGACCCAGTTCGAAATGGACTGGGTCGTTTGGGAAGATTGGGCAATTCTTTGGGCTTGTGGTTTGAAATTGAAGAAGAGGCCCAATTCCGATTTTCTTTGTATTTTTGCTCTCTTTTCTTCTTTTATTTTTCTAAAACTAAATTCTAAAAATCCTTAAATTATTATTAAGAACTAAACTAAGTTATAAAAGTGCAAATTAACTCCCAATAACAATTAACGCACAATTAAGTAATAATTAAGCATAAAATTGTATATTTGGACATTAAATGCTAAAAATGCAAAAGATGCCTATTTTTGTAATTTTTATTTTTTGTAAAACAAACTTGATTACTAACAATTGTAGAATTAAATCCTACATGCAAAATGCGATATATTTTTGTATTTTTATTAATTTAACAAATAAACATGCACAGACAAATACAAATAATTATCCAAAAATATCACAAAATTGCACACCAAGAAAATCATTTTATTTTTGATTTTTTTTGGGAGTAATTCTCATATTGGGCAAAAATCACGTGCTTACAGCTGCCCCTCTTTGCCCGAAGACACGAAGGGTTTTCGTGCAAAGATAAAGCGAGCGATTTTTGCCCATCCGAGTACTCCGGATGAAGCATTTTTTTTTTGAAAAAGATTTGACCGAACCTTTGCTTCAGAGGTTTCCTACATATCCTGGGCTAAACAGGAATCAGGTCAATGTAGTTCGGGAAGTTTTGGTAGCTGGGACTACCGTGGGACTGCAATGTTACTATTGTTGCATGCAATTATCACTGCTTACCGATCTCCTTGTTACACCGTACTTAAAAGAAAACATGAAGCTAGGCTAGACTGCAATTTGTTCTTATTGCCTTGCTTTCTTGTCTGCTTGCATTTCTTACGGTGCTTTTCTTCCGATGTTTTTCTACCTTTTGACACATGCACTTGAGTTTGTGCTGGGACCTCTTGTTGCAACCTTCTGCTTCCTGATGCTGGGGATTTTTATTGTTTCCTGCTGAGGATTCCTGTTGTAACCCTCTGTTTTATTGTCCTCTAACTTGATCTTGAAATGTATGCCTCTGTTGTATGGGCGGGCTCCCAACTTCAATACTTGAAAAGCAATACTGAAATGTATTCCTCTGTTATATGGGCGGGCTCCCAACTTCAACGCTCGAAATATAAAGACTGAAATGTATGCCTCTGTTGTATGGGCGGGCTCCCAACTTCAATACTTGAAAAGCAATACTGAAATGTATTCCTCTGTTATATGGGCGGGCTCCCAACTTCAACGCTCGAAATATAAAGACTGAAATGTATGCCTCTGTTCTATGGGCGGGCTCCCAACTTCAACACTTGAAATGAAAAGACTGAAATGTATGCCTCTGTTCTATGGACGGGCTCCCAACTTCAACACTTGAAATGTAATACTGAAATGTATGCCTCTGTTCTATGGGCGGGCTCCCAACTTCAACACTTGAATTGTAAAGACTGAAATGTATGCCTCTGTTCTATGGGCGGGCTCCCAACTTCAACGCTTGAAAATTAAAAGACTGAAATGTATTCCTCTGTTATATGGGCAGGCTCCCAACTTCAACACTTGAAATGAAAAGAGTGAATGTATGCCTCTGTTCTATGGACGGGCTCCCAACTTCAACGCTTGAAATGAAAAGACTGAAATGTATGCCTCTGTTCTATGGGCGGGCTCCCAATTTCAACACCTGAAAATAAAATGCCATTCCTTTTAGGTTGGCGAGATTTAAACAACTTTAAAATATAACGCCTTTCCTCTATTCAGGTGGGCTCCTGATTTCAACAAACAACTTTGAATATAAAACGTCTTTCCTCTCTTCAGGCGGGCTCCTGATTTCAACAATCAACTTAGGAGGAAATACCTCTCCTATGGGTAAAAACAAACTTAGAAGAAAATACGTCTCCTATGGGTGAAACTAAACTTAGGAGGAAATGCCTCTCCTATTGGTTAAACAACAACTTAGGAGGAAATGCCTCTCCTATGGGTAAGACTAAACTTAGGAGGAAATGCATCTCCTATGGGGTAAAAGTAAACTTAGAAGGAAATGCATCTCCTATGGGTGAAACTAAACTTAGGAGGAAATGCCTCTCCTATGGGTGAAACTAAACTTAGGAGGAAATGCCTCCCCTATGGGTAAAAACAAACTTAGGAGAAAATGTATCTCCTATGGGTGAAACTAAACTTAGGAGGAAATGTCTCTCCTATTGGTTAAACAACAATTTAGGAGGAAATGCCTCTCCTATGGGTAAGACTAAACTTAGGAGGAAATGCATCTCCTATGGGGTAAAAGTAAACTTAGGAGGAAATGCATCTCCTATGGGTGAAACTAAACTTAGGAGGAAATGCCTCTCCTATGGGTGAAACTAAACTTAGGAGGAAATGTCTCCCCTATGGGTAAAAAGAAACTTAAGAGAAAATCCGTCTCCTATGGGTGAAACTAAACTTAGGAGGAAATGCCTCTCCTATTGGTTAAACAACAACTTAGGAAGAAATGCCTCTCCTATGGGTAAAACTAAACTTAGGAGGAAATGCATCTCCTATTAATGAAATCTTCACTTAGGAAGTGTGTCTCCTATGCGTGAACCATTTTCTTCTTCCTGAATTATTTACTTACCTGTGTTGTCTTCCCTCGAAACTGCTGGGGATTATTTTGCTAGGGATGACTTTTCCTTTTCTTCCTTACCCACTCTGGGTTGCCCGAAACTCTGTCGAGGATGCTTCTACATCTCGATGATCCACTGGGGATAATACTGCTGTGGATAACTCTGCTGAGTAAATATGTTATCTTACTCCTTCCAAAATTACTTCCTTTTGAGTAGGATGTTTCATTCCTCTGCAAACTACTTCCCCCTTTTTCTTTCTTTTTTGTTTTTTTTTCTCTTTCTTTTTTTTTGTTTTTTTTTTGAAATGAAAAGACTGAATGTGATCCTCTGTTATATGGGCGAGCTCCCAACTTCAACCAACAAATCACCATTCTGTTTTTCAGGGGGGCTCCTGACTTCAACCAATAATGTCAAAAATAAAACGCCATTCTGTTTTTCGGGGGGGCTCCTGATTACTTAAAAATTGAATTGTATACCCTTATTCTCCAGGTGGGATCCTGATTGCTGATACTTCCATTGTATTCCCTTATTCTCCAGGTGGGCTCCTGATTGCTGATACTTCAACTGCTCTTCCTTGTTCTCCAGGTGAACGCCTGATTGCTAATACTCCAACTGCTCTTCCTTGTTTTCCAGGTGGACGCCTGATTGCTAATACTCCAACTGCTCTTCCTTGTTCTCCAGGTGGACGGCTGATTGCTGGGGATAATACTACTGGGGAAGTCTCCTTTCTTCCCCTCCTTCAAATTCAATTTTTTTTTCTTTTTCTTTTTTTTTTTTCTTTTTTTTCAACACTGCTGGGGATAAAAGTGTTATCTTCTCGGGATAACGTTGTTGAGGATAACGCTGCTGGGGAATTTTATCCCTTCAAATCGATGTTTCATTCTTCTGGAAGCTGCTGGGGATGATAATGGCTTTTTGCTTTTCTGAGCACAAGTGTCATCCCTTTATTCTGTCTGCTGGGGAATACTTCCTCCATTGAAAATTATTATGTTGGGGCAACACTGGTTCAAACACCATTTCCCTTGAGACTGGTGTTATCTTTATTCTTCCTCGAATGGGTACCTGACTTCCAGAAAATTTTCCAAATGAAAGGAAAATTTTCTGCCCTAGTTTGACAGTCTCACTTATGGCATGCATTTCTGTCATCAATGCCATTTCCTTTACCTGTTTCAAATCAAACAAATTTTTTTAGTTTAAAACGTGGTGGTTGGTTGTGATACTCCTACTGGGATGGCTTTTCCTTTTCTCCTTCCTTGCTCTGCGCTCCACAACTTGTTGGGGATGATATTATTTGCTGGGGATAATCCCTTTCTGCTGGGGATATCCCTCTTCTTTTGTGGCATAGCTCGGAAATTGGCCTTTCCCCGACCTTTTAGTCTACTATGAATTTCCCAAATCATGCTCACTGCTCTCCTTGCTTTGTTCACAGACCTTGGCCTTGAGGTTTATAACCTTTGATTTCAGCAAGGGTATCTCTCTTGACACTCGTTGACCCTTTTGTCAATCTCTTTTTTTGCTGGGGATATCTTTCTTGACACTGGCCTCGCGCTTGTTCCTTGCTGACTATACCACTTGGATGTACTAGTCAGATCCTTTCTTGCATAATTGGAAAGCTAATGGCCTATTTTGAAGTCATTTCCCACTGGTTCTGACCAAACAGACTCTACTGGGGAATTTTCTATGAAAGGAGAAAGATAAAAAGTAACCGAATAAAAGACAAAGGAAAAATATGACTTTTTAACAAAAGAAACTATAAATAAATTCTATCAAATGCAGACACCGATTCTAATGGTCATGACATGCATATGTGGTCTATCCCCCATCTGATTCCCAATCTTATTCGACTTGTAGTGCCCGAAGGGTTTTCACTATCAAGCCTCTCTCATTTTGGGTTTTTCTCTCAGCTTTCATCGCCTTATGGTGTCCGTGAAGATTTTCACCGATAAGACTCTCTCATTTGTATCATTTTCCAGCTGGGGATTTGTAGTGTTGCCGGTATGACTCTCTCTGCTAGAGATTAGAGTCCTTTCTGCTGTGGAACAGAATGTTATGTTCACCGGTAAGACTCTCATTTGTCTGACTTGACATCTTTTGCAGACTGGTCAAAAGGTCTTTCTTTGGACCGTAACGTGGTTTTTTTTTGGATAGGCTTAGAAAGAAAGGGTATTAAAGGCTCAAAAACAAATCAATTTGGGGTTCAAAATTACAACCTTCGAAATCATATTTGTTTATAACAAGCACAACCCTTGCCCCAGTTTCTTGCTTGGGGATTATTTATTATTATATTTTTTTAATTTTTTGTTACACTATGCACACCATGCACACTATGCACACTATGAACCCTATGACCGAGCCGTGAGGCGCCTACATATCCTCTTTGAGGAATCAGGTCAAACGTAGTTCCCAATTCCTTTGTTTTCATTTGACTTTCTTTTGTTTTTTTTTGTTATCATTTTTCTCTTCTTTTTTTCGTTTTTGTTTTTTGATTTTTTCTTTACCTTCCAGGCTCGTATTTCCTAGTCGTTGCTATTGATTCCGAACGAGGGGTATGAAAAAAAATAAATAAGGCTCAAAAGGGGTAACGAAGGATAAAGTGTTTAGGTAGCAAAACAAAATGCCTTCGTCATTCCAGTCTTTAAAACATGCCAAGTGCAAACAACACAATTGAACATAGATTTATAGTCTCTTCCGATGGTGCTGGACTTGACAATTGTGTTAAACACTTGCTTTTTCATTTGTCATTTCTAAAGTACTGCTGGGCGACACTCTCATTCTCATGAACGACCCTCATGCCAATTTGGCGAATCTGGCATTTAACGGTTTTCTTTATGTTTTACTTGCCCCAATTCCACATGACTCGGGCTTCAAATAATCTCAAACCGTTCTTATTTCCTTTAAATGCTTTGATTGCCTTTCCGGGGTTTTATGATTAACTTTAAAGACTAGGCCCAAACTGTGTACGCATTTCATGTTACTAGAATCGGCGCTGAACAAAATGATAAAAGGATCAAACAAAAAGATGAATGGAAATAAAAAGGACCGGATTTTGCATTAGATTACCGGTGAAATGGTTTGAATGACAAGACAAACAAAACAAACCAGAATAAAATTTTAAACAAACTGAACAAAACTTAAACAGACCGCTATGACGAAATGAAAAGATAAGAAGGTTTGACACAAGACAATATCCGGATTACAACCCTAAGAATAATCCAGACAACAGAAATGACAACAAAATACGCCACCACAAGCTTCTCTCTTGCTAACCAAGGAACGGAGCGTCCTCCTACTTTATCAAAATTGGCATCTTAGCCACTGAGCTTCGCATCAGTATTGTCCAGACCATTGCCAGCTTCAATATCATCAACTTTAGTCAACAAGTCCCAATAGGATTCGAGTGCTTCTGTTATCAGGCCTGATCCCCACAAAGTGTGCTTTTGGGGTATTTCCGGCTTACCACAAACCAACCACCTTAACTTTCTTGGTGATTCAAAACAAAATAGGTTAGAATGGACTCAGTCGGTCCTCATTATTAACAACATCTTTTTTTTTTTTTTCTTTTTTCATTTTTTCTTGATTTTTTTTTTCGATTTCTTTTTTCCTTTTTTTTTTCTTTTTTTTTTCTTTTCATTTTTTCCTTTTTTTTGTTGTGGTCGAATCTTATGGAGATTGCCTACGTATCATGACCCCGCATGAATCAGACCTCGCGTAGTTCGTGACCAATAAAAGATAAACAATAATAAACTTTTTTTCAATTTTCATATTAAAACAAAATGGGTTTCAAAGGTTTGAAGATGACCTACAAACTCGAAAATCAAACAACCCACATATTCTAATCAAAAGATTTACAAACGGCCAGTTTCTTTCCCCGTTTGACAAATGCAACCAAACGGCTATTTTTGCAAATGTGGCCCCTTCCAAATCTCACATGAATTTTGAGGCCGGGGAGGATTATTTTGACACTTTACAAACTTGTCCATTCTTTTACAAAAATAACCTTTCGACAACTGAAAGATACTCTAAGGCTATTTCGGCAAGAACGGTTTAAGACGCGGCCGAAGCTGGCTCGGCTTATTATGACAAAATTCAAACGGTATTCACTTGACCGCCGACTCTTTTTTTTTTTTAAATTATAATAAAAACCTGGTGTTGCAAACACGGCCTTTCAGCGCCTCGGGGACGAAGATTTATAGGGTTGTGTGGGTCAACTAGACCAAAAATCCTAAACATGACCCAAAGTGGCTGTTTATGCAAAGTCAGCCTTCCGACGTTCCTTTCGGGAACATTCGGCTATTTATGACATAACAACATCACCTGACTTATTTATGACTCTTTTTATCGTTTTTCAAATTAGAAAACTCAATATTGCAAACACGGCCTTTCAACGTCTCGGGGACGAAGATTTTTAAGGTTGTGTGGGTTAACTGGACCAAATCCTAAATATGACCCAAAAGTGGTTGTTTATGCAAAGTCAGCCTTTCGGCGTCTCCTTCGGGAACATTCGGCTATGTCTTGATAAAACAGCGTCACCCAACTTCTTAGAAATTTGATATATATATTTTTGCTTTTTTTTTTTTGTAAAAGGGGAAGTTGGACATCACCCGACTTATTTATGACAAAATTAAAAATCTTGACATGTTTTTTTTTAATTTGTTTTTGGCCTTTTTAGCAAAAGGGGGGTTGGACCCGATGAGGGTTGCCTACGTATCTCACATCCGGTGAGAATCAAACTCGCGTAGTTCGGGCAAATTAACCGAACTATTTTAAAACATGACTCTTTTCCATTTTTATTTTTTCCTGGCAAGACAATCTATTTTCCTTTTCTATTTTTTGAAAAAGACAAAATAACGATTGTTTTTCCATTTTCAACAAACAATAAAACAATCTATTTTTCCAAAAATAAAAGACTCTTTTTTTTCTATATTTTTTAGTAAAACAAAATAAAATATTTTCCTTTTTTTTCAAAATTTCGGCAGAGTTTCGCCAGTAATTGGTCATTGATTTTTTTCTAAAATAATCAATTAACTCCTTAACTGATATATTCTTTTTCCTCTTTTTTTTTCCTTCAATTTTCCAACATTCCCGAGATTCAGAAACCGGTCAACATGCAAGTTCGAAACAAATATATGTACAGAGCAAGTAGGATTCATCAGAATGGTCTTTTCATTTCAGGTTGCTAGTCCTAGACGGACCCAACCTCTGTGTTGAGTCCCCTAAGTCAAATGCAACGTGATGCAAATAAGCGTTCCTACTAGGGATCCGACATGAGGTTTCGTTATACTAGGTTTATAACCTGGGTATATGTTCTAGACTGTGTACCCGAGCGGACAACTCGAGTCGAGGAGGGGGCAACTTACCGGGAACCAAAAGGCCATCCGGCTTCGAAACTTATCCGTCATCTTTCTTATTTCAGGTATTGACACTAACAGAATAAGGAGCCTCGACCAGCGAGCTTCTCCCCAGAGGTAAGAAGAGAAGGGTTTCGGCACAGTTTATATACAGTTCAGATAATATCAAAGCGGTAAAAGACAACATTTAGTATGTTATGTAAGAACATGCAATATATATCAGATAATAAAGCCAAATATAACAATTATTCTAAGCTCGAGTTCTTGAACCCTGAACCAGTGGTTCTGGGTTTAATTTCCCAGCAGAGGTTTTGTTATACTAGGTTTATAACCTGGGTATACGTTCTAGACTGTGTACCCGAGCGGACAACTCGAGCCGAGGAGGGGGCTACGTACCGGGGACCCGCGAGATCGTCCGGCTTTGTAACTTGTCCGGCCTCTTTCTTATTTCAGGCATTGACACTAACAGAATAGGGAGTCTCGTCCAGCGAGCTTCTCCCCGGAGGTAAGAAGAGAAAGGTTTCGGCACAGTTCATATGTATAGTTCAAATAATATCAAAGCGGTAAAAGCAGCATTTAGCACATTAGGCTCAAATATGTAAAAATCAGATAAAACCAAATATAACAATTTATCTAAGCTCGAATTCTAACCCTGAACCAGTGGTTCTGGGTCCAATTTAGTCCCCAGCAGAGTCGCCAGAGCTGTCACACCTCCTTTTTCCGCCCCCGCGGGGGATGAAGGGAGTTTTTCCAATTAAAGGACAATCAAAACGGGATTTGTTTATTTATTTCAGAGTCGCCACTTGGGAGATTTAGGGTGTCCCAAGTCACCAATTTAATCCCGAATCTAGGACAATATTCGACTTTCCAAATGAAGTCTGCGAACCAGAAATTCTAAGTAAGGAATTCTGTTGACCCGAGGGAAGGTGTTAGGCACCCCCGAATCCCGTGGTTCTAGCACGGTTGCTTAAACTGTTGTAATGGCTAAAATATCTGATTTTTAAACAATTAAGAACTTATATGCAGATTTAACTTTTAAAACCGCTTTTATCATTATTTATTTTATACAAAATTTCAACGTCGCGAAAACGCATCTCGAACCACGCCACAACCAGTGCACACATGATTTGTTGACGCATTTTGACTTCGTCAAGATCGTGATTTGGGTTACATAAATGTACACCCGTATTTAAGAAAATAACCTTATTAAATATGCGCCAAAATACTACGCATTATGGTACTATTAGGTAGGACTGTGAATTTTACTAAATCGTCCATCTCGGAATCTAGATATTTTCTTATATTAAAGAAAATAAATAAATAAGATTGGAGGACTGCAATTTTTTGTATTATTTATATTTATTTATTTTTAGCGAGATCATCCCTTATTTTACGAATACACTTTAATGACTACATCTTTATTATTACTAAGTTTGTCTATAATTATGAAGTCAATCTCTACATACTTAAAATAACATATTAATTACTAATTTAAAACAAATATTAATGGAAAGTAATATTACTAAAATTATAATTTCAAACAACATGGAATTGTCAAAAAATAAAAATAAAAACTAATTATCCCATAGTTGGATTAAAATTCATATTGTTAGTATGACTTAAGCTTATTGAAATTAATTATTTACAAATACTGAAAATTGAAAGAAAAAAAAACTTGATTACTAAACCATATTTCTAAAAATTAAACAATTTAACTTTAACTAACCTTGTTTTAATTCACATTGTCCTAATACTTGATTTGCAAACTAATTCATGTTTTAACTGAAATTAACTACATGATTCCATTTAACTTAACGTTGACAAAAAACTTTACGTTGACAAAAAACCTTATGAATAAGGAACTCAGTCAATTTTTGCCAAAATGATTCAATAACGCCATTTTTTACGTTATTTCTTCTATTTTGATTATTAAACATTTTTAATTAGTAATCAGGCTTAAATATATTTCCTAATAATACGGTTAAGGCGTTATTTAATATATCGCTATAACATGCCTGATTATGCCAAATGACAGTGATTTACAGAATAATAATACATGAATAATCTAAATACAATACAAAAAAAATTAAAAATTAAACACTCCATTCTTCATTTCGGCTTACAAAATGTCAAAATTACAGTTGTGTACCTGTTATTGGAAAAAGAAGATGAAGATGAGAATCAACAGCAGTAATAACAATACAGCAACAACAATCCAGCAGCAGTAACAATCCAGGAACAGAATTTGCAAACCAGTGGAGCAGTAATCCCAAAAAAAACAAAAGCTTCAAGCTTTGATGAAACAACAATTAATTCTGATTTCAAACAAAGAAAGAAAGCAGAAGATTTTTTTTTTTAGTTTTTTTTTTAAGTTTAAATATTTTTCGGAATTTTCTCTCTCCTAAATGTTCAGCGCTTTTTTCTCTCTCTTATTTTCTTTCTTGAAAGTTTTCAGATTCGTTTCTCTTCTCTATCTGTATTTTTTTCGTCTGTCTCTTCTCCGTCTTGTGTTCAAGACTTCCTATATATAATCTCATCCCATAAATCTTTTAATCAATTAAAATCAACCCATTTTCTCTACCAAACCCATTATCTTCCCACTCATCCCCATTACATTAAATAAATATATCACACCACCCCATTATATTTTGTCCCTCATGCCTAACATAAACAAATACAAGATTCCCCCACACTAAAATTTGTCTTGTCCCCCCTTTATATTAAATAACTATATCACAACCCACCCCATTTCATTTTGTCCCCCATGCTTCATATAAAAAATTACAAAATGTACAATTCCTAAACTACCCCTCCGACCTTATTGCAATTACTATTTTACCCCAAACGTACTGCGATTTACCAAATTACCCCATCAGCTATAACAAATCAATTAATCAAACTCAACCAAAATATAGTCAATATGACCAATTTCTACATAAATTCAAACAACAAATCTCATGAACATGATTTCTTCAACATTTCAACAACAAATCACATGAACATGATTGAACAACAAAGAACAACTAAAATTTGATTGAACAATATTTTTAGCAACAAACAAACCTATTTTCAGATTCAACAACAACAACAACAACAACAAACAAGTATATTCAAATTTCTAAATTCAATAATATTGAACCTAAAATCAACTCTAACAACATTACAACCAACAATTCCTATATTAAACTTAAACAAGATTACGAGACAAATTCAAGAAATAATCATAAATGATAAACAAGAAATCAAACTATACAAATTTCGGATTCAAGATCAACCAAACAAAGTATGAACATGAATGAAAATATTCAATAACAATAACAAACAAACTTTGTTCAAACTTCGAATTAAACTTAAACAAAACAAATAAACATATTCAAATCACTAATCTTCAAATAATCAACTAATCTTTCTTAAAATAAATCCAACAAAACTTATAACAAAGATGCATGATCCAAAAATTAAAACCAAAACATAACTTCACATTAAATTACTAAATTAAAAACGACTTCAAAAAATGAATACGAATTAAATCTATATTAACAACAAACAACGGATTTAAACGATTTAAACTAACACCTTTCTACATTAAAACTAAATCCTCTTAAAATTAATAAAACAAGCTGAAAATAATTAAATTGAATCTTCAACTTAAATCTAACAACAATATAATTAAACTAACAATTTTTATCTAAAATAAATAAGAAAACTAAAGCAAACTTATACTAATTCCAAATCTGAAAATATCAAACAAATTATGGACGAAATAAAACTTAGAACAACTAACCGTAAATGACCAACGACGAACTTGAACGAATTTTAAACGAATCCAAACGAAACTTTGACAGAACTTCACCGGACTTTAACCGGACTGCTTTGATATTCCTCCGTGTGTGTGCGTGTAGTTGTGGAAGTTGCTATGGTGAGCAGCAACAGCACTTGGACGTGAAGAACGCAGCGGGCAGCAGCGATTTGGAAGCTGGAAGAAGCTGCCATGGCAGCAACGACAACGAAGAAGAAGCAGTGGGCAGCAATCCGCGTCGACGGGAAGAAGATGCAGCGAGAAGCAGCGACGCGAAGAAGAAGAAGAAGCCACGGGCAGCAGCAACGGGAAGAAGAACAGCGGTCAGCAGCGACAAAGAGACAGTAACAGCAGTTGGTCGCAGAAGAAGAAGAAGCGGGCAGCAGCTCGACGGAATCTCGTGTTCATTTTGAAGAGCTTGAAAACGCAGCCATGGCGGGGTTGTTTGGAGAAGGTGAAGACGAAAGGAGAGGGCTGCCATGGTTGGCTGAGGTTTGGGGATGGTGAAGTCTTGGAGAAGAAGAAGAGAGGGTGGCCATTGTTGGCTTTCTTGAAGCTTGAGGAAGAAGAAGGAAAGAGAGGAGGGGGGCGGATGGGTAGTGTAGGTTTTCTTGGTTTTTTATTTTTTTTGTTTTATTTTGTTTTATGAAAAATGAAAGAAAAGAGGGTTTGGATCTCTTTGGGTTATGGACTGGGTCGACCCAGTTCGAAATGGACTGGGTCGTTTGGGAAGATTGGGCAATTCTTTGGGCTTGTGGTTTGAAATTGAAGAAGAGGCCCAATTCCGATTTTCTTTGTATTTTTGCTCTCTTTTCTTCTTTTATTTTTCTAAAACTAAATTCTAAAAATCCTTAAATTATTATTAAGAACTAAACTAAGTTATAAAAGTGCAAATTAACTCCCAATAACAATTAACGCACAATTAAGTAATAATTAAGCATAAAATTGTATATTTGGACATTAAATGCTAAAAATGCAAAAGATGCCTATTTTTGTAATTTTTATTTTTTGTAAAACAAACTTGATTACTAACAATTGTAGAATTAAATCCTACATGCAAAATGCGATATATTTTTGTATTTTTATTAATTTAACAAATAAACATGCACAGACAAATACAAATAATTATCCAAAAATATCACAAAATTGCACACCAAGAAAATCATTTTATTTTTGATTTTTTTTGGGAGTAATTCTCATATTGGGCAAAAATCACGTGCTTACAGCTGCCCCTCTTTGCCCGAAGACACGAAGGGTTTTCGTGCAAAGATAAAGCGAGCGATTTTTGCCCATCCGAGTACTCCGGATGAAGCATTTTTTTTTTGAAAAAGATTTGACCGAACCTTTGCTTCAGAGGATTCCTACATATCCTGGGCTAAACAGGAATCAGGTCAATGTAGTTCGGGAAGTTTTGGTAGCTGGGACTACCGTGGGACTGCAATGTTACTATTGTTGCATGCAATTATCACTGCTTACCGATCTCCTTGTTACACCGTACTTAAAAGAAAACATGAAGCTAGGCTAGACTGCAATTTGTTCTTATTGCCTTGCTTTCTTGTCTGCTTGCATTTCTTACGGTGCTTTTCTTCCGATGTTTTTCTACCTTTTGACACATGCACTTGAGTTTGTGCTGGGACCTCTTGTTGCAACCTTCTGCTTCCTGATGCTGGGGATTTTTATTGTTTCCTGCTGGGGATTCCTGTTGTAACCCTCTGATTTATTGTCCTCTAACTTGATCTTGAAATGTATGCCTCTGTTGTATGGGCGGGCTCCCAACTTCAATACTTGAAAAGCAATACTGAAATGTATTCCTCTGTTATATGGGCGGGCTCCCAACTTCAACGCTCGAAATATAAAGACTGAAATGTATGCCTCTGTTGTATGGGCGGGCTCCCAACTTCAATACTTGAAAAGCAATACTGAAATGTATTCCTCTATTATATGGGCGGGCTCCCAACTTCAACGCTCGAAATATAAAGACTAAAATGTATGCCTCTGTTCTATGGGCGGGCTCCCAACTTCAACACTTGAAATGAAAAGACTGAAATGTATGCCTCTGTTCTATGGACGGGCTCCCAACTTCAACACTTGAAATGTAATACTGAAATGTATGCCTCTGTTCTATGGGCGGGCTCCCAACTTCAACACTTGAAATGTAAAGACTGAAATGTATGCCTCTGTTCTATGGGCGGGCTCCCAACTTCAACGCTTGAAAATTAAAAGACTGAAATGTATTCCTCTGTTATATGAGCAGGCTCCCAACTTCAACACTTAAAATGAAAAGAGTGAATGTATGCCTCTGTTCTATGGGCGGGCTCCCAACTTCAACGCTTGAAATGAAAAGACTGAAATGTATGCCTCTGTTCTATGGGCGGGCTCCCAATTTCAACACCTGAAAATAAAATGCCATTCCTTTTAGGTTGGCGAGATTTAAACAACTTTAAAATATAACGCCTTTCCTCTATTCAGGTGGGCTCCTGATTTCAACAAACAACTTTGAATATAAAACGTCTTTCCTCTCTTCAGGCGGGCTCCTGATTTCAACAATCAACTTAGGAGGAAATACCTCTCCTATGGGTAAAAACAAACTTAGAAGAAAATACGTCTCCTATGGGTGAAACTAAACTTAGGAGGAAATGCCTCTCCTATTGGTTAAACAACAACTTAGGAGGAAATGCCTCTCCTATGGGTAAGACTAAACTTAGGAGGAAATGCATCTCCTATGGGGTAAAAGTAAACTTAGAAGGAAATGCATCTCCTATGGGTGAAACTAAACTTAGGAGGAAATGCCTCTCCTATGGGTGAAACTAAACTTAGGAGGGAAATGCCTCCCCTATGGGTAAAAACAAACTTAGGAGAAAATGTATCTCCTATGGGTGAAACTAAACTTAGGAGGAAATGTCTCTCCTATTGGTTAAACAACAATTTAGGAGGAAATGCCTCTCCTATGGGTAAGACTAAACTTAGGAGGAAATGCATCTCCTATGGGGTAAAAGTAAACTTAGGAGGAAATGCATCTCCTATGGGTGAAACTAAACTTAGGAGGAAATGCCTCTCCTATGGGTGAAACTAAACTTAGGAGGAAATGTCTCCCCTATGGGTAAAAAGAAACTTAAGAGAAAATCCGTCTCCTATGGGTGAAACTAAACTTAGGAGGAAATGCCTCTCCTATTGGTTAAACAACAACTTAGGAAGAAATGCCTCTCCTATGGGTAAGACTAAACTTAGGAGGAAATGCATCTCCTATTAATGAAATCTTCACTTAGGAAGTGTGTCTCCTATGCGTGAACCATTTTCTTCTTCCTGAATTATTTACTTACCTGTGTTGTCTTCCCTCGAAACTGCTGGGGATTATTTTGCTAGGGATGACTTTTCCTTTTCTTCCTTACCCACTCTGGGTTGCCCGAAACTCTGTCGAGGATGCTTCTACATCTCGATGATCCACTGGGGATAATACTGCTGTGGATAACTCTGCTGAGTAAATATGTTATCTTACTCCTTCCAAAATTACTTCCTTTTGAGTAGGATGTTTCATTCCTCTGCAAACTACTTCCCCCTTTTTCTTTCTTTTTTGTTTTTTTTTCTCTTTCTTTTTTTTTGTTTTTTTTTTGAAATGAAAAGACTGAATGTATTCCTCTGTTATATGGGCGAGCTCCCAACTTCAACCAACAAATCACCATTCTGTTTTTCAGGGGGGCTCCTGACTTCAACCAATAATGTCAAAAATAAAACGCCATTCTGTTTTTCGGGGGGGCTCCTGATTACTTAAAAATTGAATTGTATACCCTTATTCTCCAGGTGGGATCCTGATTGCTGATACTTCCATTGTATTCCCTTATTCTCCAGGTGGGCTCCTGATTGCTGATACTTCAACTGCTCTTCCTTGTTCTCCAGGTGAACGCCTGATTGCTAATACTCCAACTGCTCTTCCTTGTTTTCCAGGTGGACGCCTGATTGCTAATACTTCAACTGCTCTTCCTTGTTCTCCAGGTGGACGGCTGATTGCTGGGGATAATACTACTGGGGAAGTCTCCTTTCTTCCCCTCCTTCAAATTCAATTTTTTTTTCTTTTTCTTTTTTTTTTTTCTTTTTTTTCAACACTGCTGGGGATAAAAGTGTTATCTTCTCGGGATAACGTTGTTGAGGATAACGCTGCTGGGGAATTTTATCCCTTCAAATCGATGTTTCATTCTTCTGGAAGCTGCTGGGGATGATAATGGCTTTTTGCTTTTCTGAGCACAAGTGTCATCCCTTTATTCTGTCTGCTGGGGAATACTTCCTCCATTGAAAATTATTATGTTGGGGCAACACTGGTTCAAACACCACTTCCCTTGAGACTGGTGTTATCTTTATTCTTCCTCGAATGGGTACCTGACTTCCAGAAAATTTTCCAAATGAAAGGAAAATTTTCTGCCCTAGTTTGACAGTCTCACTTATGGCATGCATTTCTGTCATCAATGCCATTTCCTTTACCTGTTTCAAATCAAACAAATTTTTTTAGTTTAAAACGTGGTGGTTGGTTGTGATACTCCTACTGGGATGGCTTTTCCTTTTCTCCTTCCTTGCTCTGCGCTCCACAACTTGTTGGGGATGATATTATTTGCTGGGGATAATCCCTTTCTGCTGGGGATATCCCTCTTCTTTTGTGGCATAGCTCGGAAATTGGCCTTTCCCCGACCTTTTAGTCTACTATGAATTTCCCAAATCATGCTCACTGCTCTCCTTGCTTTGTTCACAGACCTTGGCCTTGAGGTTTATAACCTTTGATTTCAGCAAGGGTATCTCTCTTGACACTCGTTGACCCTTTTGTCAATCTCTTTTTTTGCTGGGGATATCTTTCTTGACACTGGCCTCACGCTTGTTCCTTGCTGACTATACCACTTGGATGTACTAGTCAGATCCTTTCTTGCATAATTGGAAAGCTAATGGCCTATTTTGAAGTCATTTCCCACTGGTTCTGACCAAACAGACTCTACTGGGGAATTTTCTATGAAAGGAGAAAGATAAAAAGTAACCGAATAAAAGACAAAGGAAAAATATGACTTTTTAACAAAAGAAACTATAAATAAATTCTATCAAATGCAGACACCGATTCTAATGGTCATGACATGCATATGTGGTCTATCCTCCATCTGATTCCCAATCTTATTCGACTTGTAGTGCCCGAAGGGTTTTCACTATCAAGCCTCTCTCATTTTGGGTTTTTCTCTCAGCTTTCATCGCCTTATGGTGTCCGTGAAGATTTTCACCGATAAGACTCTCTCATTTGTATCATTTTCCAGCTGGGGATTTGTAGTGTTGCTGGTATGACTCTCTCTGCTAGAGATTAGAGTCCTTTCTGCTGTGGAACAGAATGTTATGTTCACCGGTAAGACTCTCATTTGTCTGACTTGACATCTTTTGCAGACTGGTCAAAAGGTCTTTCTTTGGACCGTAACGTGGTTTTTTTTTGGATAGGCTTAGAAAGAAAGGGTATTAAAGGCTCAAAAACAAATCAATTTGGGGTTCAAAATTACAACCTTCAAAATCATATTTGTTTATAACAAGCACAACCCTTGCCCCAGTTTCTTGCTTGGGGATTATTTATTATTATATTTTTTTAATTTTTTGTTACACTATGCACACCATGCACACTATGCACACTATGAACCCTATGACCGAGCCGTGAGGCGCCTACATATCCTCTTTGAGGAATCAGGTCAAACGTAGTTCCCAATTCCTTTGTTTTCATTTGACTTTCTTTTGTTTTTTTTTTGTTATCATTTTTCTCTTCTTTTTTTCGTTTTTGTTTTTTGATTTTTTCTTTACCTTCCAGGCTCGTATTTCCTAGTTGTTGCTATTGATTCCGAACGAGGGGTATGAAAAAAAAAAAATAAGGCTCAAAAGGGGTAACGAAGGATAAAGTGTTTAGGTAGCAAAACAAAATGCCTTCGTCATTCCAGTCTTTAAAACATGCCAAGTGCAAACAACACAATTGAACATAGATTTATAGTCTCTTCCGATGGTGCTGGACTTGACAATTGTGTTAAACACTTGCTTTTTCATTTGTCATTTCTAAAGTACTGCTGGGCGACACTCTCATTCTCATGAACGACCCTCATGCCAATTTGGCGAATCTGGCATTTAACGGTTTTCTTTATGTTTTACTTGCCCCAATTCCACATGACTCGGGCTTCAAATAATCTCAAACCGTTCTTATTTCCTTTAAATGCTTTGATTGCCTTTCCGGGGTTTTATGATTAACTTTAAAGACTAGGCCCAAACTGTGTACGCATTTCATGTTACTAGAATCGGCGCTGAACAAAATGATAAAAGGATCAAACAAAAAGATGAATGGAAATAAAAAGGACCGGATTTTGCATTAGATTACCGGTGAAATGGATTGAATGACAAGACAAACAAAACAAACCAGAATAAAATTTTAAACAAACTGAACAAAACTTAAACAGACCGCTATGACGAAATGAAAAGATAAGAAGGTTTGACACAAGACAATATCCGGATTACAACCCTAAGAATAATCCAGACAACAGAAATGACAACAAAATACGCCACCACAAGCTTCTCTCTTGCTAACCAAGGAATGGAGCGTCCTCCTACTTTATCAAAATTGGCATCTTAGCCACTGAGCTTCGCATCAGTATTGTCCAGACCATTGCCAGCTTCAATATCATCAACTTTAGTCAACAAGTCCCAATAGGATTCGAGTGCTTCTGTTATCAGGCCTGATCCCCACAAAGTGTGCTTTTGGGGTATTTCCGGCTTACCACAAACCAACCACCTTAACTTTCTTGGTGATTCAAAACAAAATAGGTTAGAATGGACTCAGTCGGTCCTCATTATTAACAACATCTTTTCTTTTTATTTTTTTCATTTTTCTTTTTTTTTTCTTGATTTTTTTTTTCGATTTCTTTTTTCCTTTTTTTTTTCTTTTTTTTTTCTTTTCATTTTTTCCTTTTTTTTGTTGTGGTCGAATCTTATGGAGATTGCCTACGTATCATGACCCCGCATGAATCAGACCTCGCGTAGTTCGTGACCAATAAAAGATAAACAATAATAAACTTTTTTTCAATTTTCATATTAAAACAAAATGGGTTTCAAAGGTTTGAAGATGACCTACAAACTCGAAAATCAAACAACCCACATATTCTAATCAAAAGATTTACAAACGGCCAGTTTCTTTCCCCGTTTGACAAATGCAACCAAACGGCTATTTTTGCAAATGTGGCCCCTTCCAAATCTCACATGAATTTCGAGGCCGGAGAGGATTATTTTGACACTTTACAAACTTGTCCATTCTTTTACAAAAATAACCTTTCGACAACTGAAAGATACTCTAAGGCTATTTCGGCAAGAACGGTTTAAGACGCGGCCGAAGCTGGCTCGGCTTATTATGACAAAATTCAAACGGTATTCACTTGACCGCCGACTCTTTTTTTTTTTTAAATTATAATAAAAACCTGGTGTTGCAAACACGGCCTTTCAGCGCCTCGGGGACGAAGATTTATAGGGTTGTGTGGGTCAACTAGACCAAAAATCCTAAACATGACCCAAAGTGGCTGTTTATGCAAAGTCAGCCTTCCGACGTTCCTTTCGGGAACATTCGGCTATTTATGACATAACAACATCACCTGACTTATTTATGACTCTTTTTATCGTTTTTCAAATTAGAAAACTCAATATTGCAAACACGGCCTTTCAACGTCTCGGGGACGAAGATTTTTAAGGTTGTGTGGGTTAACTGGACCAAATCCTAAATATGACCCAAAAGTGGTTGTTTATGCAAAGTCAGCCTTCCGGCGTCCCCTTCGGGAACATTCGGCTATGTCTTGATAAAACAGCGTTACCCAACTTCTTAGAAATTTGATATATATATTTTTGCTTTTTTTTTTTTGTAAAAGGGGAAGTTGGACATCACCCGACTTATTTATGACAAAATTAAAAATCTTGACATGTTTTTTTTTAATTTGTTTTTGGCCTTTTTAGCAAAAGGGGGGTTGGACCCGATGAGGGTTGCCTACGTATCTCACATCCGGTGAGAATCAAACTCGCGTAGTTCGGGCAAATTAACCGAACTATTTTAAAACATGACTCTTTTCCATTTTTATTTTTTCCTGGCAAGACAATCTATTTTCCTTTTCTATTTTTTGAAAAAGACAAAATAACGATTGTTTTTCCATTTTCAACAAACAATAAAACAATCTATTTTTCCAAAAATAAAAGACTCTTTTTTTTCTATATTTTTTAGTAAAACAAAATAAAATATTTTCCTTTTTTTTTCAAAATTTCGGCAGAGTTTCGCCAGTAATTGGTCATTGATTTTTTTCTAAAATAATCAATTAACTCCTTAACTGATATATTCTTTTTCCTCTTTTTTTTTCCTTCAATTTTCCAACATTCCCGAGATTCAGAAACCGGTCAACATGCAAGTTCGAAACAAATATATGTACAGAGCAAGTAGGATTCATCAGAATGGTCTTTTCATTTCAGGTTGCTAGTCCTAGACGGACCCAACCTCTGTGTTGAGTCCCCTAAGTCAAATGCAACGTGATGCAAATAAGCGTTCCTACTAGGGATCCGACATGAGGTTTCGTTATACTAGGTTTATAACCTGGGTATATATTCTAGACTGTGTACCCGAGCGGACAACTCGAGTCGAGGAGGGGGCAACTTACCGGGAACCAAAAGGCCATCCGGCTTCGTAACTTATCCGTCCTCTTTCTTATTTCAGGTATTGACACTAACAGAATAAGGAGCCTCGACCAGCGAGCTTCTCCCCGGAGGTAAGAAGAGAAGGGTTTCGGCACAGTTTATATACAGTTCAGATAATATCAAAGCGGTAAAAGACAACATTTAGTATGTTATGTAAGAACATGCAATATATATCAGATAATAAAGCCAAATATAACAATTATTCTAAGCTCGAGTTCTTGAACCCTGAACCAGTGGTTCTGGGTTTAATTTCCCAGCAGAGGTTTTGTTATACTAGGTTTATAACCTGGGTATACGTTCTAGACTGTGTACCGAGCGGACAACTCGAGCCGAGGAGGGGGCTACGTACCGGGGACCCGCGAGATCGTCCGGCTTTATAACTTGTCCGACCTCTTTCTTATTTCAGGCATTGACACTAACAGAATAGGGAGTCTCGTCCAGCGAGCTTCTCCCCGGAGGTAAGAAGAGAAAGGTTTCGGCACAGTTCATATGTATAGTTCAAATAATATCAAAGCGGTAAAAGCAGCATTTAGCACATTAGGCTCAAATATGTAAAAATCAGATAAAACCAAATATAACAATTTATCTAAGCTCGAATTCTAACCCTGAACCAGTGGTTCTGGGTCCAATTTAGTCCCCAGCAGAGTCGCCAGAGCTGTCACACCTCCTTTTTCCGCCCCCGCGGGGGATGAAGGGAGTTTTTCCAATTAAAGGACAATCAAAACGGGATTTGTTTATTTATTTCAGAGTCGCCACTTGGGAGATTTAGGGTGTCCCAAGTCACCAATTTAATCCCGAATCTAGGACAATATTCGACTTTCCAAATGAAGTCTGCGAACCAGAAATTCTAAGTAAGGAATTCTGTTGACCCGAGGGAAGGTGTTAGGCACCCCCGAATCCCGTGGTTCTAGCACGGTTGCTTAAACTGTTGTAATGGCTAAAATATCTGATTTTTAAACAATTAAGAACTTATATGCAGATTTAACTTTTAAAACCGCTTTTATCATTATTTATTTTATACAAAATTTCAACGTCGCGAAAACGCATCTCGAACCACGCCACAACCAGTGCACACATGATTTGTTGACGCATTTTGACTTCGTCAAGATCGTGATTTGGGTTACATAAATGTACACCCGTATTTAAGAAAATAACCTTATTAAATATGCGCCAAAATACTACGCATTATGGTACTATTAGGTAGGACTGTGAATTTTACTAAATCGTCCATCTCGGAATCTAGATATTTTCTTATATTAAAGAAAATAAATAAATAAGATTGGAGGACTGCAATTTTTTGTATTATTTATATTTATTTATTTTTAGCGAGATCATCCCTTATTTTACGAATACACTTTAATGACTACATCTTTATTATTACTAAGTTTGTCTATAATTATGAAGTCAATCTCTTCATACTTAAAATAACATATTAATTACTAATTTAAAACAAATATTAATGGAAAGTAATATTACTAAAATTATAATTTCAAACAACATGGAATTGTCAAAAATAAAAATAAAAACTAATTATCCCATAGTTGGATTAAAATTCATATTGTTAGTATGACTTAAGCTTATTGAAATTAATTATTTACAAATACTGAAAATTGAAAGAAAAAAAAACTTGATTACTAAACCATATTTCTAAAAATTAAACAATTTAACTTTAACTAACCTTGTTTTAATTCACATTGTCCTAATACTTGATTTGCAAACTAATTCATGTTTTAACTGAAATTAACTACATGATTCCATTTAACTTAACGTTGACAAAAAACTTTACGTTGACAAAAAACCTTATGAATAAGGAACTCAGTCAATTTTTGCCAAAATGATTCAATAACGCCATTTTTTACGTTATTTCTTCTATTTTGATTATTAAACATTTTTAATTAGTAATCAGGCTTAAATATATTTCCTAATAATACGGTTAAGGCGTTATTTAATATATCGCTATAACATGCCTGATTATGCCAAATGACAGTGATTTACAGAATAATAATACATGAATAATCTAAATACAATACAAAAAAAATTAAAAATTAAACACTCCATTCTTCATTTCGGCTTACAAAATGTCAAAATTACAGTTGTGTACCTGTTATTGGAAAAAGAAGATGAAGATGAGAATCAACAGCAGTAATAACAATACAGCAACAACAATCCAGCAGCAGTAACAACCCAGGAACAGAATTTGCAAACCAGTGGAGCAGTAATCCCAAAAAAAACAAAAGCTTCAAGCTTTGATGAAACAACAATTAATTCTGATTTCAAACAATGAAAGAAAGCAGAAGATTTTTTTTTTAGTTTTTTTTTTTAAGTTTAAATATTTTTCGGAATTTTCTCTCTCCTAAATGTTCAGCGCTTTTTTCTCTCTCTTATTTTCTTTCTTGAAAGTTTTCAGATTCGTTTCTCTTCTCTATCTGTATTTTTTTCGTCTGTCTCTTCTCCGTCTTGTGTTCAAGACTTCCTATATATAATCTCATCCCATAAATCTTTTAATCAATTAAAATCAACCCATTTTCTCTACCAAACCCATTATCTTCCCACTCATCCCCATTACATTAAATAAATATATCACACCACCCCATTATATTTTGTCCCTCATGCCTAACATAAACAAATACAAGATTCCCCCACACTAAAATTTGTCTTGTCCCCCCTTTATATTAAATAACTATATCACAACCCACCCCATTTCATTTTGTCCCCCATGCTTCATATAAAAAATTACAAAATGTACAATTCCTAAACTACCCCTCCGACCTTATTGCAATTACTATTTTACCCCAAACGTACTGCGATTTACCAAATTACCCCATCAGCTATAACAAATCAATTAATCAAACTCAACCAAAATATAGTCAATATGACCAATTTCTACATAAATTCAAACAACAAATCTCATGAACATGATTTCTTCAACATTTCAACAACAAATCACATGAACATGATTGAACAACAAAGAACAACTAAAATTTGATTGAACAATATTTTTAGCAACAAACAAACCTATTTTCAGATTCAACAACAACAACAACAACAACAACAAACAAGTATATTCAAATTTCTAAATTCAATAATATTGAACTTAAAATCAACTCTAACAACATTACAACCAACAATTCCTATATTAAACTTAAACAAGATTACGAGACAAATTCAAGAAATAATTATAAATGATAAACAAGAAATCAAACTATACAAATTTCGGATTCAAGATCAACCAAACAAAGTATGAACATGAATGAAAATATTCAATAACAATAACAAACAAACTTTGTTCAAACTTCGAATTAAACTTAAACAAAACAAATAAACATATTCAAATCACTAATCTTCAAATAATCAACTAATCTTTCTTAAAATAAATCCAACAAAACTTATAACAAAGATGCATGATCCAAAAATTAAAACCAAAACATAACTTCACATTAAATTACTAAATTAAAAACGACTTCAAAAAATGAATACGAATTAAATCTATATTAACAACAAACAACGGATTTAAACGATTTAAACTAACACCTTTCTACATTAAAACTAAATCCTCTTAAAATTAATAAAACAAGCTGAAAATAATTAAATTGAATCTTCAACTTAAATCTAACAACAATATAATTAAACTAACAATTTTTATCTAAAATAAATAAGAAAACTAAAGCAAACTTATACTAATTCCAAATCTGAAAATATCAAACAAATTATGGACGAAATAAAACTTAGAACAACTAACCGTAAATGACCAACGACGAACTTGAACGAATTTTAAACGAATCCAAACGAAACTTTGACAGAACTTCACCGGACTTTAACCGGACTGCTTTGATATTCCTCCGTGTGTGTGCGTGTAGTTGTGGAAGTTGCTATGGTGAGCAGCAACAGCACTTGGACGTGAAGAACGCAGCGGGCAGCAGCGATTTGGAAGCTGGAAGAAGCTGCCATGGCAGCAACGACAACGAAGAAGAAGCAGTGGGCAGCAATCCGCGTCGACGGGAAGAAGATGAAGCGAGCAGCAGCGACGCGAAGAAGAAGAAGAAGCCACGGGCAGCAGCAACGGGAAGAAGAACAGCGGTCAGCAGCGACAAAGAGACAGTAACAGCAGTTGGTCGCAGAAGAAGAAGAAGCGGGCAGCAGCTCGACGGAATCTCGTGTTCATTTTGAAGAGCTTGAAAACGCAGCCATGGCGGGGTTGTTTGGAGAAGGTGAAGACGAAAGGAGAGGGCTTCCATGGTTGGCTGAGGTTTGGGGATGGTGAAGTCTTGGAGAAGAAGAAGAGAGGGTGGCCATTGTTGGCTTTCTTGAAGCTTGATGAAGAAGAAGGAAAGAGAGGAGGGGGGCGGATGGGTAGTGTAGGTTTTCTTGGTTTTTTTATTTTTTTTGTTTTATTTTGTTTTATGAAAAATGAAAGAAAAGAGGGTTTGGATCTCTTTGGGTTATGGACTGGGTCGACCCAGTTCGAAATGGACTGGGTCGTTTGGGAAGATTGGGCAATTCTTTGGGCTTGTGGTTTGAAATTGAAGAAGAGGCCCAATTCCGATTTTCTTTGTATTTTTGCTCTCTTTTCTTCTTTTATTTTTCTAAAACTAAATTCTAAAAATCCTTAAATTATTATTAAGAACTAAACTAAGTTATAAAAGTGCAAATTAACTCCCAATAACAATTAACGCACAATTAAGTAATAATTAAGCATAAAATTGTATATTTGGACATTAAATGCTAAAAATGCAAAAGATGCCTATTTTTGTAATTTTTATTTTTTGTAAAACAAACTTGATTACTAACAATTGTAGAATTAAATCCTACATGCAAAATGCGACATATTTTTGTATTTTTTTTAATTTAACAAATAAACATGCACAGATAAACATACAAATAATTACACAAAAATACCACAAAATTGCACACCAAGAAAATCATTTTATTTTTGATTTTTTTTTGGGAGTAATTCTCATATTGGGCAAAAATCACGTGCTTACAGCTGCCCCTCTTTGCCCGAAGACACGAAGGGTTTTCGTGCAAAGATAAAGCGAGCGATTTTTGCCCATCCGAGTACTCCGGATGAAGCATTTTTTTTGAAAAAGATTTGACCGAACCTTTGCTTCAGAGGTTTCCTACATATCCTGGGCTAAACAGGAATCAGGTCAATGTAGTTCGGGAAGTTTTGGTAGCTGGGACTACCGTGGGACTGCAATGTTACTGTTGTTGCATGCTATTATCACTGCTTTCCGATCTCCTTGTTACACCGTACTTAAAAGAAAACATGAAGCTAGGCTAGACTGCAATTTGTTCTTATTGCCTTGCTTTCTTGTCTGCTTGCATTTCTTACGGTGCTTTTCTTCCGATGTTTTTCTACCTTTTGACACATGCACTTGAGTTTGTGCTGGGACCTCTTGTTGCAACCTTCTGCTTCCTGATGCTGGGGATTTTTATTGTTTCCTGCTGGGGATTCCTGTTGTAACCCTCTGTTTTATTGTCCTCTAACTTGATCTTGAAATGTATGCCTCTGTTGTATGGGCGGGCTCCCAACTTCAATACTTGAAAAGCAATACTGAAATGTATTCCTCTGTTATATGGGCGGGCTCCCAACTTCAACGCTCGAAATATAAAGACTGAAATGTATGCCTCTGTTCTATGGGTGGGCTCCCAACTTCAACACTTGAAATGAAAAGACTGAAATGTATGCCTCTGTTCTATGGACGGGCTCCCAACTTCAACACTTGAAATGTAATACTGAAATGTATGCCTCTGTTCTATGGGCGGGCTCCCAACTTCAACACTTGAAATGTAAAGACTGAAATGTATGCCTCTGTTCTATGGGCGGGCTCCCAACTTCAACACTTGAAATGTAAAGACTGAAATGTATGCCTCTGTTCTATGGGCGGGCTCCCAACTTCAACACTTGAAATGTAAAGACTGAAATGTATGCCTCTGTTCTATGGGCGGTCTCCCAACTTCAATGCTTGAAAATTAAAAGACTGAAATGTATTCCTCTGTTATATGGGCGGGCTCCCAACTTCAACACTTGAAATGAAAAGACTGAATGTATGCCTCTGTTCTATGGGCGGGCTCCCAACTTCAACGCTTGAAATGAAAAGACTGAAATGTATGCCTCTGTTCTATGGGCGGGCTCCCAATTTCAACACCTGAAAATAAAATGCCATTCCTTTTAGGTTGGCGAGATTTAAACAACTTTAAAATAAAACGCCTTTCCTCTCTTCAGGTGGGCTCCTGATTTCAACAAACAACTTTGAATATAAAACGTCTTTCCTCTCTTCAGGCGGGCTCCTGATTTCAACAATCAACTTAGGAGGAAATGCCTCTCCTATGGGTAAAAACAAACTTAGAAGAAAATACGTCTCCTATGGGTGAAACTAAACTTAGGAGGAAATGCCTCTCCTATTGGTTAAACAACAACTTAGGAGGAAATGCCTCTCCTATGGGTAAGACTAAACTTAGGAGGAAATGCATCTCCTATGGGGTAAAAGTAAACTTAGGAGGAAATGCATCTCCTATGGGTGAAACTAAACTTAGGAGGAAATGCCTCTCCTATGGGTGAAACTAAACTTAGGAGGAAATGCCTCCCCTATGGGTAAAAACAAACTTAAGAGAAAATGTATCTCCTATGGGTGAAACTAAACTTAGGAGGAAATGCCTCTCCTATTGATTAAACAACAACTTAGGAGGAAATGCCTCTCCTATGGGTAAGACTAAACTTAGGAGGAAATGCATCTCCTATGGGGTAAAAGTAAACTTAGGAGGAAATGCATCTCCTATGGGTGAAACTAAACTTAGGAGGAAATGCCTCTCCTATGGGTGAAACTAAACTTAGGAGGAAATGCCTCCCCTATGGGTAAAAACAAACTTAAGAGAAAATCCGTCTCCTATGGGTGAAACTAAACTTAGGAGGAAATGCCTCTCCTATTGGTTAAACAACAACTTAGGAAGAAATGCCTCTCCTATGGGTAAGACTAAACTTAGGAGGAAATGCATCTCCTATTAATGAAATCTTCACTTAGGAAGTGTGTCTCCTATGCGTGAACCATTTTCTTCTTCCTGAATTATTTACTTACCTGTGTTGTCTTCCCTCGAAACTGCTGGGGATTATTTTGCTAGGGATGACTTTTCCTTTTCTTCCTTACCCACTCTGGGTTGCACGAAACTCTGTCGAGGATGCTTCTACATCTCGATGATCCACTGGGGATAATACTGCTGTGGATAACTCTGCTGAGTAAATATGTTATCTTACTCCTTCCAAAATTACTTCCTTTTGAGTAGGATGTTTCATTCCTCTGCAAACTACTTCCCCCTTTTTCTTTCTTTTTTGTTTTTTTTTCTCTTTCTTTTTTTTTGTTTTTTTTTTGAAATGAAAAGACTGAATGTATTCCTCTGTTATATGGGCGGGCTCCCAACTTCAACCAACAAATCACCATTCTGTTCTTCAGGGGGCTCCTGACTTCAACCAATAATGTCAAAAATAAAACGCCATTTTGTTTTTCAGGGGGGGCTCCTGATTACTTAAAAATTGAATTGTATACCCTTATTCTCCAGGTGGGCTCCTGATTGCTGATACTTCCATTGTATTCCCTTATTCTCCAGGTGGGCTCCTGATTGCTGATACTTCAACTGCTCTTCCTTGTTCTCCAGGTGGACGCCTGATTGCTAATACTCCAACTGCTCTTCGTTGTTTTCCAGGTGGACGCCTGATTGCTAATACTCCAACTGCTCTTCCTTGTTCTCCAGGTGGACGGCTGATTGCTGGGGATAATACTACTGGGGAAGTCTCCTTTCTTCCCCTCCTTCAAATTCAATTTTTTTTTCTTTTTCTTTTTTTTTTTTCTTTTTTTTCAACACTGCTGGGGATAAAAGTGTTATCTTCTCGGGATAACGTTGTTGAGGATAACGCTGCTGGGGAATTTTATCCCTTCAAATCGATGCTTCATTCTTCTGGAAGCTGCTGGGGATGATAATGGCTTTTTGCTTTTCTGAGCACAAGTGTCATCCCTTTATTCTGTCTGCTGGGGAATACTTCCTCCATTGAAACTTATTATGTTGGGGCAACACTGGTTCAAACACCACTTCCCTTGAGACTGGTGTTATCTTTATTCTTCCTAGAATGGGTACCTGACTTCCAGAAAATTTTCCAAATGAAAGGAAAATTTTCTGCCCCAGTTTGACAGTCTCACTTATGGCATGCATTTCTGTCATCAAGCCATTTCCTTTACCTGTTTCAAATCAAACAAATTTTTTTAGTTTAAAACGTGGTGGTTGATTGTGATACTCCTACTGGGATGGCTTTTCCTTTTCTCCTTCCTTGCTCTGCGCTCCACAACTTGTTGGGGATGATATTATTTGCTGGGGATAATCCCTTTCTGCTGGGGATATCCCTCTTCTTTTGTGGCATAGCTCGGAAATTGGCCTTTCCCCGACCTTTTAGTCTACTATGAATTTCCCAAATCATGCTCACTGCTCTCCTTGCTTTGTTCACAGACCTTGGCCTTGAGGTTTATAACCTTTGATTTCAGCAAGGGTATCTCTCTTGACACTCGTTGACCCTTTTGTCAATCTCTTTTTTTGCTGGGGATATCTTTCTTGACACTGGCCTCGCGCTTGTTCCTTGCTGACTATACCACTTGGATGTACTAGTCAGATCTTTTCTTGCATAATTGGAAAGCTAATGGCCTATTTTGAAGTCATTTCCCACTGGTTCTGACCAAACAGACTCTACTGGGGAATTTTCTATGAAAGGAGAAAGATAAAAAGTAACCGAATAAAAGACAAAGGAAAAATATGACTTTTTAACAAAAGAAACTATAAATAAATTCTATCAAATGCAGACACCGATTCTAATGGTCATGACATGCATATGTGGTCTATCCCCCATCTGATTCCCAATCTTATTCGACATGTAGTGCCCGAAGGGTTTTCACTATCAAGCCTCTCTCATTTTGGGTTTTTCTCTCAGCTTTCATCGCCTTATGGTGTCCGTGAAGATTTTCACCGATAAGACTCTCTCATTTGTATCATTTTCCAGCTGGGGATTTGTAGTGTTGCCGGTATGACTCTCTCTGCTAGAGATTAGAGTCCTTTCTGCTGTGGAACAGAATGTTATGTTCACCGGTAAGACTCTCATTTGTCTGACTTGACATCTTTTGCAGACTGGTCAGAAGGTCTTTCTTTGGACCGTAACGTGGTTTTTTTTTGGATAGGCTTAGAAAGAAAGGGTATTAAAGGCTCAAAAATAAATCAATTTGGGGTTCAAAATTACAACCTTCGAAATCATATTTGTTTATAACAAGCACAACCCTTGCTCCAGTTTCTTGCTTGGGGAATATTTATTATTATATTTTTTTAATTTTTTGTTACACTATGCACACCATGCACACTATGCACACTATGCACCCTATGACCGAGCCGTGAGGCGCCTACGTATCCTCTTTGAGGAATCAGGTCAAACGTAGTTCCCAATTCCTTTGTTTTCATTTGACTTTCTTTTGTTTTTTTTTTGTTATCATTTTTCTTTTCTTTTTTTCGTTTTTTTTTTATTTTTTCTTTACCTTCCAGGCTCGTATTTCCTAGTCGTTGCTATTGATTCCGAACGAGGGGTATGAAAAAAAATAAATAAGGCTCAAAAGGGGTAACGAAGGATAAAGTGTTTAGGTAGCAAAACAAAATGCCTTCGTCATTCCAGTCTTTAAAACATGCCAAGTGCAAACAACACAATTGAACATAGATTTATAGTCTCTTCCGATGGTGCTGGACTTGACAATTGTGTTAAACACTTGCTTTTTCATTTGTCATTTCTAAAGTACTGCTGGGCGACACTCTCATTCTCATGAACGACCCTCATGCCAATTTGGCGAATCTGGCATTTAACGGTTTTCTTTATGTTTTACTTGCCCCAATTCCACATGACTCGGGCTTCAAATAATCTCAAACCGTTCTTATTTCCTTTAAATGCATTGATTGCCTTTCCGGGGTTTTATGATTAACTTTAAAGACTAGGCCCAAACTTTGTACGCATGTCATGTTACTAGAGTCGGGCGCTGAACAAAATGATAAAAGGATCAAACAAAAAGATGAATGGAAATAAAAAGGACCGGATTTTGCATTAGATTACCGGTGAAATGGATTGAATGACAAGACAAACAAAACAAACCAGAATAAAATTTTAAACAAACTGAACAAAACTTAAACAGACCGCTATGACGAAATGAAAAGATAAGAAGGTTTGACACAAGACAATATCCGGATTACAACCCTAAGAATAATCCAGACAACAGAAATGACAACAAAATACGCCACCACAAGCTTCTCTCTTGCTAACCAAGGAACGGAGCGTCCTCCTACTTTATCAAAATTGGCATCTTAGCCACTGAGCTTCGCATCAGTATTGTCCAGACCATTGCTAGCTTCAATATCATCAACTTTAGTCAACAAGTCCCAATAGGATTCGAGTGCTTCTATTATCAGGCCTGATCCCCACAAAGTGTGCTTTTGGGTCTTGTATTTCCATCTTACCACAAACCAACCACCTTAACTTTCTTGGTGATTCAAAACAAAATAGGTTAGAATGGACTCAGTCGGTCCTCATTATTAACAACATCTTTTCTTTTTTTTTCATTTTTCTTTTTTTTTCTTGGTTTTTTTTTTCGATTTCTTTTTTTTTTCTTTTCATTTTTTTTTCTTTTCATTTTTTCCTTTTTTTTGTTGTGGTCGAATCTTATGGAGATTGCCTACGTATCATGACCCCGCATGAATCAGACCTCGCGTAGTTCGTGACCGATAAAAGATAAACAATAATAAACTTTTTTTCAATTTTCATATTAAAACAAAATGGGTTTCAAAGGTTTGAAGATGACCTACAAACTCGAAAATCAAACAACCCACATATTCTAATCAAAAGATTTACAAACGGCCAGTTTCTTTCCCCGTTTGACAAATGCAACCAAACGGCTATTTTTGCAAATGTGGCCCCTTCCAAATCTCACATGAATTTCGAGGCCGGGGAGGATTATTTTGACACTTTACAAACTTGTCCATTCTTTTACAAAAATAACCTTTCGACAACTGAAAGATACTCTAAGGCTATTTCGGCAAGAACGGTTTAAGATGCGGCCGAAGCTGGCTCGGCTTATTATGACAAAATTCAAACGGTATTCACCTGACCGCCGACTCTTTGTTTTTTTTTCTTTTAAAATTATAATAAAAACCTGGTGTTGCAAACACGGCCCTTCAGCGCCTCGGGGACGAAGATTTATAGGGCTGTGTGGGTCAACTAGACCAAAAATCCTAAACATGACCCAAAAGTGGCTGTTTATGCAAAGTCAGCCTTCCGGCGTTCCTTTCGGGAACATTCGGCTATTTATGACATAACAACATCACCTGACTTATTTATGACTCTTTTTATCGTTTTTCAAATTAGAAAACTCAATATTGCAAACACGGCCTTTCAACGTCTCGGGGACGAAGATTTTTAAGGCTGTGTGGGTCAACTGGACCAAATCTTAAATATGACCCAAAAGTGGCTGTTTATGCAAAGTCAGCCTTCCGGCATCCCCTTCGGGAACATTCGGCTATGTCTTGATAAAACAGCGTCACCCAACTTCTTAGAAATTTGATATATATATTTTTGCTTTTTTTTTTTTGTAAAAGGGGAAGTTGTACATCACCCGACTTATTTATGACAAAATTAAAAATCTTGACATGTTTTTTTTTATTTGTTTTTGGCCTTTTTAGCAAAAGGGGGGTTGGACCCGATGAGGGTTGCCTACGTATCTCACATCCGGTGAGAATCAAACTCGCGTAGTTCGGGCAAATTAACCGAACTATTTTAAAACATGACTCTTTTCCATTTTTATTTTTTCCTGGCAAGACAATCTATTTTCCTTTTCTATTTTTTGAAAAAGACAAAATAACGATTGTTTTTCCATTTTCAACAAACAATAAAACAATCTATTTTTCCAAAAATAAAAGACTCTTTTTTTCTATATTTTTTAGTAAAACAAAATAAAATATTTTCCTTTTTTTTTTCAAAATTTCGGCAGAGTTTCGCCAGTAATTGGTCATTGATTTTTTCTAAAATAATCAATTAACTCCCTTAACTGATATATTCTTTTTCCTCTTTTTTTTTCCTTCAATTTTCCAACATTCCCGAGATTCAGAAACCGGTCAACATGCAAGTTCGAAACAAATATATGTACAGAGCAAGTAGGATTCATCAGAATGGTCTTTTCATTTCAGGTTGCTAGTCCTAGACGGACCCAACCTCTGTGTTGAGTCCCCTAAGTCAAATGCAACGTGATGCAAATAAGCGTTCCTACTAGGGATCCGACATGAGGTTTCGTTATACTAGGTTTATAACCTGGGTATATATTCTAGACTGTGTACCCGAGCGGACAACTCGAGTCGAGGAGGGGCAACTTACCGAGAACCAAAAGGCCATCCGGCTTCGTAACTTATCCGTCCTCTTTCTTATTTCAGGTATTGACACTAACAGAATAAGGAGCCTCGACCAGCGAGCTTCTCCCCAGAGGTAAGAAGAGAAGGGTTTCGGCACAGTTTATATACAGTTCAGATAATATCAAAGCGGTAAAAGACAACATTTAGTATGTTATGTAAGAACATGCAATATATATCAGATAATAAAGCCAAATATAACAATTATTCTAAGCTCGAGTTCTTGAACCCTGAACCAGTGGTTCTGGGTTTAATTTCCCAGCAGAGGTTTTGGTTATACTAGGTTTATAACCTGGGTATACGTTCTAGACTGTGTACCCGAGCGGACAACTCGAGCCGAGGAGGGGGCTACGTACCGGGGACCCGCGAGATCGTCCGGCTTTGTAACTTGTCCGGCCTCTTTCTTATTTCAGGCATTGACACTAACAGAATAGGGAGTCTCGTCCAGCGAGCTTCTCCCCGGAGGTAAGAAGAGAAAGGTTTCGGCACAGTTCATATGTACAGTTCAAATAATATCAAAGCGGTAAAAGCAGCATTTAGCACATTAGGCTCAAATATGTAAAAATCAGATAAAACCAAATATAACAATTTATCTAAGCTCGAATTCTAACCCTGAACCAGTGGTTCTGGGTCCAATTTAGTCCCCAGCAGAGTCGCCAGAGCTGTCACACCTCCTTTTTCCGCCCCCGCGGGGGGTGAAGGGAGTTTTTCCAATTAAAGGACAATCGAAACGGGATTTGTTTATTTATTTCAGAGTCGCCACTTGGGAGATTTAGGGTGTCCCAAGTCACCAATTTAATCCCGAATCGAGGAAAATATTCGACTTTCCAAATGAAGTCTGCGAACCAGAAATTCTAAGTAAGGAATTCTGTTGACCCGAGGGAAGGTGTTAGGCACCCCCGAATCCCGTGGTTCTTGCACGGTCGCTTAAACTGTTGTAATGGCTAAAATATCTGATTTTTAAACAATTAAGAACTTATATGCAGATTTAACTTTTAAAACCGCTTTTATCATTATTTATTTTATACAAAATTGCAACGTCGCGAAAACGCATCTCGAACCACGCCACAACTAGTGCACACGTGATTTGTTGACGCATTTTGACTTCGTCAAGATCGTGATTTGGGTTACATAAGTGTACACCCGTATTTAAGAAAATAACCTTATTAAATATGCGCCAAAATACTACGCATTATGGTACTATTAGGTAGGACTGTGAATTTTACTAAATCGTCCATCTCGGAATCTAGATATTTTCTTATATTAAAGAAAATAAATAAATAAGATTGGAGAACTGCAATTTTTTGTATTATTTATATTTATTTATTTTTTAGCGAGATCATCCCTTATTTTACGAATACACTTTAATGACTACATCTTTATTATTACTAAGTTTGTCTATAATTATGAAATCAATCTCTACATACTTAAAAATAACATATTAATTACTAATTTAAAACAAATATTAATGGAAAGTAATATTACTAAAATTATAATTTCAAACAACATGGAATTGTCAAAAATAAAAATAAAAACTAATTATCCCATAGTTGGATTAAAATTCATATTGTTAGTATGACTTAAGCTTATTGAAATTAATTATTTACAAATGCTGAAAATTGAAAGAAAAAAAAAACTTGATTACTAAACCATATTTCTAAAAATTAAACAATTTAACTTTAACTAACTTTGTTTTAATTCACATTGTCCTAATACTTGATTTGCAAACTAATTCATGTTTTAACTGAAATTAACTACATGATTCCAATTAACTTAACGTTGACAAAAAACTTTACGTTGACAAAAAACCATATGAATAAGGAACTCGGTCAACTTTTGCCAAAATGATTCAATAACGCCATTTTTTACGTTATTTCTTCTATTTTGATTATTAAACAGTTTTAATTAGTAATCAGGCTTAAATATATTTCCTAATAATCCGGTTAAGGCGTTATTTAATATATCGCTATAACATGCCTGATTATGCCAAATGACAGTAATTAACAGAATAATAATACATGAATAATCTAAATACAATACAAAAAAAAATTAAAAATTTAACACTCCATTCTTCATTTCGGCTTACAAAATGCCAAAATTACAGTTGTGTACCTGATATTGGAAAAAGAAGATGAAGATGAGAATCAACAGCAGTAATAACAATACAGCAACAACAATCCAGCAGCAGTAACAACCCAAGAACAGAATTTGCAAACCAGTGGAGCAGTAATCCCAAAAAAAAAACAAAAGCTTCAAGCTTTAATGAAACAACAATTAATTCTGATTTCAAACAATGAAAGAAAGCAGAAGATTTTTTTTTAGTTTTTTTTTTAAGTTTAAATATTTTTCGGAATTTTCTCTCTCCTAAATGTTCAGCCCTTTTTTCTCTCTCTTATTTTCTTTCTTGAAAATTTTCAGATTCGTTTCTCTTCTCTATCTGTATTTTTTTTTCGTCTGTCTCTTCTCCGTCTTGTATTCAAGACTTCCTATATATAATCTCATCCCATAAATCTTTTAATCAATTAAAATCAACCCATTTTCTCTACCAAACCCATTATCTTCCCACTCATCCCCATTACATTAAATAAATATATCACACCACCCCATTATATTTTGTCCCTCATGCCTAACATAAACAAATACAAGATTCCCCCACACTAAAATTTGTCTTGTCCCCCCTTTATATTAAATAACTATATCACAACCCACCCCATTTCATTTTGTCCCCCATGCTTCATATAAAAAATTACAAAATGTACAATTCCTAAACTACCCCTCCGACCTTATTGCAATTACTATTTTACCCCAAACGTACTGCGATTTACCAAATTACCCCATCAGCTATAACAAATCAATTAATCAAACTCAACCAAAATATAGTCAATATGACCAATTTCTACATAAATTCAAACAACAAATCTCATGAACATGATTTCTTCAACATTTCAACAACAAATCACATGAACATGATTGAACAACAAAGAATAACTAAAATTTGATTGAACAATATTTTTAGCAATAAACAAACCTATTTTCAGAAACAACAACAACAACAACAACAACAAACAAGTATATTCAAATTTCTAAATTCAATAATATTGAACTTAAAATCAACTCTAACAACATTACAACCAACAATTCCTATATTAAACTTAAACAAGATTACGAGACAAATTCAAGAAATAATCATAAATGATAAACAAGAAATCAAACTATACAAATTTCGGATTCAAGATCAACCAAACAAAGTATGAATATGAATGAAAATATTCAATAACAATAACAAACAAACTTTGTTCAAACTTTGAATTAAACTTAAACAAAACAAATAAACATATTCAAATCACTAATCTTCAAATAATCAACTAATCTTTCTTAAATTAAATCCAACAAAAACTTATAACAAAGATGCATGATCCAAAAATTAAAACCAATACATAACTTCACATTAAATTACTAAATTAAAAACGACTTCAAAAAATGAATACGAATTAAATCTATATTAACAACAAACAACGGATTTAAACGATTTAAACTAACACCTTTCTACATTAAAACTAAATCCTCTTAAAATTAATAAAACAAGCTGAAAATAATTAAATTGAATCTTCAACTTAAATCTAACAAAAATATAATTAAACTAACAATTTTTATCTAAAATAAATAAGAAAACTAAAGCAAACTTATACTAATTCCAAATCTGAAAATATCAAACAAATTATGGACGAAATAAAACTTAGAACAACTAACCGTAAATGACCAACGACAAACTTGAACGAATTTTAAACGAATCAAAACGAAACTTTGACAGAACTTCGCCGGACTTTAACCGGACTGCTTTGATTTTCCTCCGTGTGTGTGCGTGTAGTTGTGGAAGTTTCTATGGTGAGCAGCAGCAGCACTTGGACGTGAAGAACGCAACGGGCAGTAGCGATTTGGAAGTTGGAAGAAGCTGCCATGGCAACAATGACAACGAAGAAGAAGCAGTGGGCAGCAATCCGCGTCGACGGGAAGAAGATGCAACGAGCAGCAGCGACGGGAAGAAGAAGAAGAAGCCACGAGCAGCAGCAACGGGAAGAAGAACATCGGTCAGCAGCGACAAAGAGACAGTAACAGCAGTTGGTCGCAGAAGAAGAAGAAGCGGGCAGCAGCTCGACGGAATCTCGTGTTCATTTTGAAGAGCTTGAAAACGCAGCCATGGCGGGGTTGTTTGGAGAAGGTGAAGACGAAAGGAGAGGGCTGCCATGGTTGGCTGAGGTTTGGGGATGGTGAAGTCTTGGAGAAGAAGAAGAGAGGGTGGCCGTTGTTGGCTTTCTTGAAGCTTGAGGAAGAAGAAGGAAAGAGAGGAGAGGGGCGGATGGGTAGTGTAGGTTTTCTTGGTTTTTTATTTTTTTTGTTTTATTTTGTTTTATGAAAAATGAAAGAAAAGAGGGTTTGGATCTCTTTGGGTTATGGACTGGGTCGACCCAGTTCGAAATGGACTGGGTCGTTTGGGAAGATTGGGCAATTCTTTGGGCTTGTGGTTTGAAATTGAAGAAGAGGCCCAATTTCGATTTTCTTTGTATTTTTGCTCTCTTTTCTTCTTTTATTTTTCTAAAACTAAATTCCAAAAATCCTTAAATTATTATTAAGAACTAAACTAAGTTATAAAAGCGCAAATTAACTCCCAATAATAATTAACGCACAATTAAGTAATAATTAAGCATAAAATTGTATATTTGGACATTAAATGCTAAAAATGCAAAAGATGCCTATTTTCGTAATTTTCATTTTTTGTAAAACAAACTTGATTACTAACAATTATAGAATTAAATCCTACATGCAAAATGCGACATATTTTTGTATTTTTATTAATTTAACAAATAAACATACAAATAATTACACAAAAATACCACAAAATTGCACACCAAGAAAATCATTTTATTTTTGAATTTTTTTTTGGGAGTAATTCTCATATTGGGCAAAAATCACGTGCTTACACTATCAACAGGTGAAGTATGAGCACCAGAGACCTGGTGGGTTGCTTCAGCAGATAGAGATTCCGGAGTGGAAGTGGGAGCGGATCACTATGGACTTTGTAGTTGGGCTCCCACGGACTTTGAGAAAATTCAACACTATTTGGGTGATTGTGGATCGCCTGACCAAGTCCGCGCACTTTATTCCTATGTGTACTACATATTCTTCATAGCGCCTAGCGGAGATTTATATCCGGTAGATTGTTCGTCTGCATGGTATTCCAGTTTCCATCATTTCAGATAGACGTACTCAATTCACATCACGGTTCTGGAGGGTCGTTCAGCATGAGTTGGGTACTCGGGTGGAGTTTAGTACAACATTTCACCCTCAGATGGACGGACAGTCCAAGCGCACTATTCAGATTCTTGAGGATATGCTCTGTGTGTGTGTGATTGAGTTTGGAGGGTCTTGGGATCAGTTCTTGCCATTGGCAGAGTTTGCTTATAACAAAAGCTATCAGTCCAACATTCAGATGGCATCGTATAAGGCCTTATAGAGTAGGCGGTGTAGGTCCCTGATGGGTTGGTTTGAGCCGGGTGAGGCCTGATTATTAGGCACAGACTTGGTACAGGATGCTTTGGAGAAGGTTAAGGTGATTCAGGATAGACTCCGTACAGCCTAGTCAAGACAGAAGAGCTACGTGGACCGGAAGGTTCGTGATGTTTCCTATATGGTTGGAGAGTGGGTTCTGCTTCGGGTTTCGCCTATGAAGGGCATTATGAGATTTGGGAAGAAAAGAAAGTTGAGTCCAAGGTTTATTGGTCCTTTTAAGATATTGCGGCATGTTGGGGAGGTTGATTATGAGCTTGCCTTACCTCCCAACTTGGCAGGAGTTCATCCGGTATTTCATGTTTCGATGCTCCGGAGGTATCACGGTGATCCGTCGCACGTATTAGATTTTAGTTCCGTCTAGTTGGACAAGGATCTATCATATATTGAGGAGCCGGAGGCAATATTGGACAGGCAGGTTAGAAAGTTGAGGTCAAAGAACATTGCATCAGTAAAGGTTTAGTGATGGGGTCAGCCGGTCGAGGAGGCGACCCGGGAGACCAAGCAAGATATGCGCATCCGTTACCCTCATCTTTTCACTACTTCAGGTGTGTCTCAATGCTCGTTCGAGGACGAACGAATGTTTAAGTGTAGGAGGATGTGACGACCCGGCCGGTCGTCTTAATAATTAATGCTCTGATCCCCTATTAACTGCTTTCCCCGTATTTATTTCTGCTATTTTGATTTACCAGGATGTTCGATTTTGAGTTTCAGAGAGTTTTGGGATACTTAGTCCCTAAATGAGAGCTTAAGTGTTGAAAATTTGACTGTAGCCAGAACAGTGTGAAGACGGCCTCAAAATGGAATTCTGATGGTTCTGTTAGCTCCGTTGGGTGATTTCGGGCCTAGGGGCGTGTTCGGATTATGTTTTTGGAGGTCCGTAGCTAATTTAGGCTTGAAATGTCGAAAGGTCAAATTTTGAAGTTTCCGGTTCAATAGTGAGATTTTGATCCGAGGGTTGGAATGGAATTCTGGAAGTTGGAGTAGCTCTGTAGTGTTGAATGTGACGTGTGTGCAAAATTTCTGGTCATTCGGACGAGGGTTGGTAGACCTTTTGATAGAAAGCGTATTTTTAGAGTTTTGGAGTTCTTAGGCTTGAATTCGTGGTTGATTTGTCGTTTCGATGTTGTTTTAGGTGTTTTAAGGATTAGTATAAGTTTGGACAGGGATATTGGACTTGTTGGTGCCTTTGGTTGAGGTCCCGGGGGCCTCGGGATGATTTCGGATGGTTGACGGAAGGATTTTGAGTTTGGAGTTGTAGCTGAAAATCTTCTGTCATAACCGCACCTGCGGTTGGGTCCCGCAGGTACGTAGCCCAGAAGCGGCATTTGTCATCGCAGAAGCAGAATTGGGCAGGAGCAGCAGGGTCCGCAGATGCGGGAAATTTACTGCAGAAGCGGTACCGCATCGGCGAATGGGGAATCACAGGTATGGAAGTAGGCTGGGTTAGTGATTGTCGCAGATGCGATCGTTGGTCCGCAAAAGAAGGACTGCAGGTGCGGTCCCATGACCGCAGAAGCTAATTAACCGGGAAGAAACATATAAATTCTTGCCTTTGCGAATTTGAGCTATTTTTCACCTCTTTTCAAACGGGAAAAAGGTTTGAGAGAGCATTTTCAAGAGAGATTTTTAGAGGAGTTCATTGGGGTAAGGTCTTTGGTCCCTAAACTCATTATTGGAGTGCTTTTTATCATTATAAGCATGAAAAATTAAGGAAAATCAGTGGTAATTTGGGGGTTGGGTTTGATTAATTAGAGACCTTTGAGTGATGATTTGAGGGACCATCTGAGGTCCTGTTTTGGTACTTTTGGTACGACTGAACTAGTGAGACTGTGAGGATTCTGGAAAAGTAAATTTTACTTGATTCCGAGACGTGGGCCCGAGTGACGTTTTGGTCATTTTACCTAATTTCGCGTATTAGCTTAGAATTTAATTGTAGAATCAGTTACTTGAAGTGTTATTTATATTATGCAATTAAATTGAATAAATTTGGGCCATTTGGAGTCAAGTACTCGTTGCAAGAATGTGGTTTTGAGTTGATTTTGAGTTGGTCGAGGTAAGTGGCTTGCCTAACCTTGTGTGGGGGGACCTCCCCCTTAAGATTTGGTATTACTCTTAATTGAAATGCCTTATACGTGAGGTGACGAGTGCGTACTTGTGCTAATTATTAAAAATCCGGTTTTCATTAAGTAATTACTAGTATGTTTCTTTTCCTGTTTATATTACCTGCACTTAAAGCCTGTTGTTAGCATAGGAAAGCATGTCTAAGTGTTTTAATTGCCTTATTTGCTCAACTGCTTACCTGAATTCTGTGCAGCATGCTAGGCTAGGATTACTTGTTTGTCCTAATATGAAATTGACATTTTCTGAATATTTTTCCTGATGTTGCTATGCAATTACATTTGGGACTACGGATGTGGGATTCTGGTAGCTCCCCCTTGTTTGTTTATTTTTTTGTTTATTTGGGACTACGGATGTGGGATTCCGGTAGATCCCCCTACACAGTTATATGGAACTACGGGACTGCACCCGGTAGATTTCCCCAGTACTGGGTATTTACATCTGGGACTACGGAATGACATTCCTGTAGATCCCCGCGCACTATGAGTTGGACCACGGGATGGGATCCCGTGAGATCCATTGAATATGTATATTTGGGACTACAAGACGGTATCCTGGGAGATCCCCGATTGTTATTTTGGTACTGAGCCGTATTTCTTTCTGTGTTTACCTTGCCTCTGTAATAGTTGTTGTTGCCCTTTATATCTTGTGTTACTTTTACGGCTGTACTTATTTATACTGTTCTGTTCTACACTGTCGAACTTTATATTTTATTTAACCTCAGTAGGGCCCGGACCTTCCTCGTCACTATCCGATCGAGGATAGGCTTGACACTTATCGAGTACTGCTATGGTGTACTAATGCCCTTTCTGCGCATGTTTTTCATGTACAGATCCAGGTACTTTGACTCAGTCCTATCATCCTTGAGGCGAGGCGACTGCTCCAGAGACTTTGAGGTATATCTTCCGCGTTCACAGACTGAGGAATCGCTTTCCATTATATCTTGTAGTGATAGCCCTTCTATTTTCTTCTGTTGATGTAGACATTCTGGAGTTAGAGCATTTTTGTTATATTCGTAGCTTGTGATTCATGGGTTTTCGGGTTTTGGGAAAAATGTATTGGTTTTTAAGAGTTAATATTGTGTATGCCGAGCGACACTTTTAAACGCTGTTTTATTACTTTATTCCTATTTTAAATTGTTTTCTTCCGCAAATTTGGTTTATCTTCTGCATTTTAGGCTTACTTAGTCGTAGAGACTATGTGTCGTCACGATGGTTCACGGAGGGCAAACCGGGGTCATGACACATAACAACAATATAAAACTCATACAAAATACCGTCATATTTCACTTAATTAGAACCTCCAATTAGAGAACAAAATTCTTCATCAAAAATCCAAAACTAGTAATCAAGTAGGGCATGAAAACATAAACTAAAATTTGAGAAATTTTTATGCACAAATATGCCAAACGCTCTAATCATTAGTCATCTAGGATATCAAATAGAGGATTTCACTTTCTTACAATATAATTATATCATCACACAATATCAATTATACCTTGTAAGACCTAGTCAATAAAATCTCACACCTCTATTATTGAATTTAATACAACAACACGTCTATTTGCTAAAAGTCAATGTATAAACCTATTATATGATCAATATTTAATTATGGGGACCATGGGGAGTCACCCCCACCACCATTGAATTAAAAACGAATTAAAATTATTAAGAAATAATTTCCAAAAAATAGAAAAACGTCCAAAACACAGTCCAAACAACCTCAAAACGCCGAAAAAGACCATGATTCACTGTAAAAGCAGTGAGTTTTTCTCACCACGTCGTTTCCGATGGACCCACTAAATTTCAGCTCATCATAGTCTGTCAAGTTCGCCGACTTCCGAAATTATCGGTTATTCGGTCAAAATCAGGTTTTGTGTTTTTCTAGGGTTTACCCCAAAAATTCAGATAATCTCATTCAAATATCAATAAGAAAACAGATATCTCATGATTACAAGAGTAATTCAAAAATTTTGCACATTTAATTCACAAAACAACAATGTAGTTTTTCAGAAAATCACATATACATGTAATTAAAAAACGCACATAAACAAGATATTCTTGTTTCATGAAAAACTTAGTTATCTAATTAGATGTGAGTGGGCTCTGATACCAATTGATGGATTATTATATGCAGCGGAAGCAATCCCAATATCAAAATCACATGTAATCTAGACAACTAATGTATACGGGGTTTCACGGGTTACCTCTTGAAGCGTGAACATATCTCTTCTATCACGTGAGCCTTTAGTTCCATACCTTCTCAATGGAATCTCCATCACCCGCACAATCGTGATCCTCGAACGTTCCATGGTCTTCTACTGTGTTACCTAAATAATATCCAGAAATAGTAATTTTGTGTGGGCAAAATTTTCTAGGAAGAAGGCTAAAATTTCGGCCCCCTTGTTATCTCTTTATCTAGGTGGAAAACCTTATGTATTTATAGCACAAGTTTTAAGGGTTAAAACCCTTTTCTAAAACCTGTTGAGTTTTCTTTTCCACCAGAAAAAGGATTCATTTATTTCCTATTATTTAGGCATAGTAGGTACAACATAATTTAATTAACAAGGCTTCCAATTATGGAATTAATTTGTAATTTTCGAAATTAATATCCATCATAATTAATTACGAATTATTCCACTAAAAATTCGTAATTGCACTCCTTATTCAATTTTGAAATTCAACCATTAAATCTTATTTAACTCCTCATGTTAAGATTCCGATACTAATCAATTAAATTAAATTACTGACGATTTAATTTATTGATTATTTTTGTTAGACTTTCTCTTCACTTATTTCATGTGTCGGATACAAAATACACCGGCCAGGTTTACACATGAAAATTTATAAGCTTTCATAAAGGTGTATCATCAATCTCTAAATCGAGACATGGATTCCATCAACTAACTATTATTTCGCCAATGTACATTATTATTATCCAATTTACCAAGCATATTGACTTACGAAAGAATCTGGCCTTTTAATAAATCAAAATAATAATAATGTACACAACTAATAATAACTATATCAAGAATAAGAGTATAAGTACATTTAATGGCTAGAAAGTTTATTTTATTAAGTCAGTATAAAATACTTATCTCTACTTGGTTCGTTCAATACATACAAAATGTACTAGCACAAGAAGTTGGAATTAAACCATTCCCATAATCAAGATAAATTATATTTAATCTTGTGTTACAATCATTCCTGATAGTTTGTCCAATTCCATCATTAGATTATGAACTCAAACTTTATACTTATAAGAACCGATGATTTAATCTTCTGTGTATAAGCTAAACTCTATACACTAAATCATCTACTATATAAGCAAAGGACACACACTAATATGATCTATTTAAAACTTTATTAAAACTGACTAAACAATTGTTTCATAATAAATACTATATCTAAACCAAAACCATGGTTAATAGTATATATCCCAACATTTTTAACCCTTTTCCGTTTATTTTAACTCATACATGAATTTCAAGTGCATATCTCATTTGTACATAGTAAGGTTATGAAACTTCACAATATCAACTGGGCGTTTGGATTAATTGATTATAAATAATTGATAATTTTGAAATACTAAAAAATATATTTAAGTGCTAAATTTAATTTTTTAAATATGTATTTACGTATTTAGATATATGTGCTGAATTAATAATAAGGAGTTGGTATGTTTGATGGAAAAGTGCTGAAAAAATAACTAAAATATCCTTAAAACTTTATAAAATATTATAAATTAAAAATATTTTTGTAAAGAAAAGGAAGAACAATGAATATGGAGAGAAAGTTAGAAAATTCATTTTGGGAAAAATATTTTGTGAATTAAAAAATATTATTAAGGATAAATCAGTAAAAGCCTTGGTCAAACTAAAAGTGTTTACAAGCTGAAAAACCATATGTTGGGGGTGACCAACTTATGACTTGTTAGCTCATAAGCACTTTGGGTCAGGGGCGGATCCACCTTGCAACCTACAGGTTCACGTGAACCCAGTAACTTTTATCCAAACAGTATAAATATGTTCGAAAAATTTACTAAATATCTATAAATGTTTGAATGTGAACCCTATTACTATTGAAAATTTACTCGAAGTTGTTGCAGGAACTCATAAACATTAAATCCTGGATCCACCTCTACTTTGGGTGTTTACCAAATGCATAGATAAGCCAAAGGTGTTTATATGCCAATTTGACCCCGCTTATAAGCTTAGCCAAACACCCTCCAAGTTGCAATTTAATAATTGTCAAACTAATATCCTATGGCCAAATTTCTAAATTAGCTTATTTTGAAGAGTGCTTTTCAAAAAGGTACTTTTAATGAGAAGTAGTTTGTATTTGAGTAATTAATTTTAAAAATACTTTTTGCAATTATTAGTATTTTGACAAACTTTTAAAAAATATTTTTAAATTTATTTTTTTAAAAAATATTTTTCAAAAAAATACTTTTGGAAAAATACTATCTTTTCTTATTTTTCAAAAATTATTTTCACTTTTACTTATAAATATTTTTTTGCTCCTAAAAGTTTGGCCAAATATGTTGACTTAAAAAAAATTAGTTTTGGCTAGGGGTGTACAAACCGAATAGGAAAACCGCACCAAACCAAAAAGTCAAACCAAACCGACTAAAAAACCCGATTAGGTTTGGTATTGAGTAATCCACCCGAACCAAACCGATATATAAATATATAATTTTTATATATACTTTTAAGATTTTATATAGAGTTTTCTTTAAAAAATGTCTAGAAATATTTGGGATTATCCTGCAGGATATAATATTTAATAGTATATGAAGTGCTCCATATTTATTAACCTTAAATAATGGATTGTGTGATCACTTTCTCATCAAGTGTTACTGAATGCGTCAATCTCTTTGTTCTTTCACATTCGTATCATATGTTAAGATCTACTAAATTTTTATATCTTTTTCGAATGTAAAGTGATTATTATTATTATTATTTAGGTATCATATTGATTTTTATGTTTAATTACTAAATTCGGTTAACCTTGAAAGTGTACATCAACGAAACATTATTATCAGACGACTAAAAAAAATAACTAATATATGTTACTAAGAAAATTCTTTCATAAAATATTTTAATAGATAATTTTTGTCAATTTTTTATATTTTTACTAAACATATATTTACTTATCAAAAATTTAACAAAGTAAGATTAAAATAATATTTAAGCAATAAAAACCCGAAAACCAGAAAAATCCGACAAAATCGAATCAATCCAAACCGATATAATTGATTTTGATAAAAATCGGACCAACCCGATCCATTTACACCCCAAGTTTTGGCAACGAGAGACGAGGATGAGGACATGAATTGGACTGCAACAGTGCCCGAAGGAATTCGAACAAAAAGAGTTTACGTGGCAGTTTCTGCATGCAAGGGTTATGTGCTTTTTGCTGCCACGTGTTAGTGGCCTTTTAAGCATTATATCTGCTGGACTTCACGAGATATTTCCTCTCCTCCCCCCTAGAAAGAGAAAGAAGGATTGCTGCAAAAGTTCTGAAACAATGGAGCTTGTCTTGGATTTAATTCACAAAATCTTGAACGCTTATTTACCTCATATGGCCACAACTGCACTCATCCACTTCATGCCTTTATATCTCTTTCTCAAGTTTCTTCACTTCATCTTCCGTTCTATATTTAGTGAAAACGTCGCTGGTAAAGTTGTTCTCATCACAGGGGCCTCTTCTGGTATCGGCGAGGTTTGTACCCAACATTTTACTTACTGAATTTAAGTTCCTTTACACCTATGGTTAAGCTTAAATGCACGAGTGAGAATGTTCATATAGCTGACCGCAACTTGTTTGGATGCGTAGCGGTTATATTGTTACCTATGGTGTATGAATATTTGCACATGTAGTGAGGTCATTTATAAGGTTATTAATGTGAAATTTCTGATAAACATTGTAATTGATAGCTAAAGTAATCTTATATTACAGGTTAAATTACAATGATCGGTAAAAAAAAAAAAAAAAATCTTTAGACTGTCAATATATATAACTTATTCCTTGTTAGATTTATAATCATTAGAGTAGTAGGTCTTTTTTATATGCAAGACTTGGTTGATTAATTTGAGTTTGTTATGGAAATTGAAGCATTTAGCCTATGAATATGCTAAAAGAGGTGCTCGTCTAGTGCTTGCGGCAAGAAGGCGCAGAAGTCTTCAGCAAGTAGCAGATATGGCTTATTGGCTTGGATCTCCAGATGTTGTTCCTGTGCATGCTGATGTTTCCAAAGTTGAAGATTGCCAGCGATTAATTGAGGAAGCTATAAGTAACTTTGGTAGATGTAAGTTTAGAAAACTAATAAATTTATTAACAGCGAATGATCATCTTATATTGGACGTAAAATTAAAGAATTGTGTCAATTATGTTTAAGTGTCAATGATTTTGTTGCTAAATTTGCTGTAGTGGATCATCTGGTGACCAATGCTGCTGTGACGCCCCTATACTTGTTTGAGAACCTTATAGAGGTCACCAAAGCTGCACCCGCAATGGTAAAATCCATATTCTTTTTCCTTTTCTGTTCATTATTGAACTCCGTATCCTTGTCAAAGCAATTGCAGCATCTAACACGAGTGAAGTGCGTACATGTCTCGGTGTTTGCTCATAGTATAATGAACATTTTGGAAAGGAAAACCAGAGATTAATTTGCCATATGTTATAATCTCAGGACATAAATTTCTGGGGTGCAGTTTATACTACCCATTTTGCCATCCCCTATTTGAAGGAAACCAAGGGAAAAATCGTAGCCATCACTTCATCAGCTGGTGTTCTGAATGCAGCCAGAATCAGCTTCTATAATGTATGTTATCTGGCAACGACTTTGAATTACGTTCTTCTTCTGCCTCATTGAGCTTGAATATAATTCAGTGTTTCTACAGGCAAGTAAAGCTGCAATGATTAGTTTCTATGAGACGTTGCGGGTAGAACTTGGGACACAAATTGGGATTACAATAGTCACTCCTGGACTAGTTGAATCTGAGTTGACCAAAGGCAAATTTCTCACAACAGAGGGCAAGTTGGAAGTGGACCAAGTAATGAGAGACGTAAGTTTCTTCTTCTGAATCAGATATCAAGTTTTTATCAGAGACTTACCTATTGCCTTAGCAACATTGAGTTGAAAATTCTAAACCTTTATTAAGCTATTAGAAAGACAAACAGTTTTATTTATTTAATTACGTCTTGAAGACGTCATTCAATTATATTTGTTCTCTCATTCTTCTCAAAGAAGATACTAGCAGGTATTCATCCCGTTTGCTGCAATTGTTACCAGGTTGAAATGAGTGTTACTCCTATACTGCCAGTGCAAAAATGTGCTAGAGCAATTGTCAAGAGTGCATGCCGCGGAGACAACTACCTAACAGAACCACCATGGTTCAAGACATTATTCGTCTACAGAATATTTTTCCCTGAATTTCTAGAATGGTTCCAACGATGGTTTTTGTTCCCAGGGCCAGGGCAACCACCAACAGAGGCTCCCAGCAAGATAATTCTAGATGTGACTGGATTTAAGGAATATGGTTATCCAAAGTCCGTCCTATCTCCACATATAAAAGTGGATTGAGGAAACTAATAGAAAACTTAAGCTAGCTAGAATAATGTCAGCATAGTTCCCATGCAAACTGGCCAGAATGTGGTTTTTATCTTTTCATTTTGTGGAGTACTGAAGATGAAAGAAACAAAACAAAAACGAAAACAAGGTTGAAAAAAGAGGCTGACAATTGAATTAATAGAAATAAGTCGTACACTCTTATAACTTACTTCAGATTGTTGATGATGAATAAACTGATTGCAATTTATCCTCTACGTTAGTCTGTACCAAGTCACTTTGTTCGATATTTTGTCAATGCAAAGTCTGCAACGAAGACTGCTTCCACCTTTGTTTGAGAAATTCGTCGTATGACGCAAGGTCCAATTATTTCCGTTCAAAGCCACTGATTGATTCTTCATAGCCTTTTGTCATACAGCTCCTCGTGCACAAAAATGTTTTTTTTAAGGTAATAAACAGTGAATATTACCATGACAATCAAAAGATTTACAAACTAAGAGCATCCAGATTCCAAACCACCTTCTAGGAAGGGTGCCCAGAATTCTAAGATCTCAGAAAGACAAATCAGTCACCTATGTGAATCAAAACTTGACAGTTTTTTGGTTTAGTGGAGTTCAGGAAATTAAATGTAAATAGAGAGTTCATAGTCACACAGATTCAGAAGGAACTTAGAGAGAATTAGCAATCGTGCACAAAAATGTTAGTCAATAGATACATGTACAATCTTGCAAGTTTATGGTCCTTCAGTGAAGATCACTTTCACTTTTCAGCATACGATCTTCTTGTGTTAGGTTCTCCTGTAACAGCTTAGGTGCAATAACAACATGAAGCAAGAAAACTTATTAGGAATCCTATAAAACTATGTTACTCGGACTCTCCGAAAATATCACTGGGTGAGGATCTGACATGGGTGCGGCAGCATTTTGGACAGTCCACACAACATAGCTATAAAGAAAAGTTCCATAAAGAACAGCAGTGAATTACCTCAGAATTCAGCAACAGTTCCAAAAACGTCTCAAGGTCTTCTTCTGGTACCATGACTCGTTTGCTACAGAAATAGGAGCAGTAGTTACTATACCTAAGAAAAATTTGTTACTCTGCATAAGTTGAAGTCGTTAAATAGTTGAACAATAGATCAAGTTCTAAAAGTGTCATTAAGTCCAGTCTTGATCTTGACCAAGTCATATCATGATCAATTATTATCTCATAGATGAGGCTTCCGTCATTAATATAGACTCAGAAGTCCGAACTTCATGTTTACTTCTCCCTTTACCTTTTCTTTGTAGCTGTTAGTTGGCTGATTTACCCGAAGGTGCACACTCTAGCACCTTAGCTTCTTCATCGAAGCACCGCCTAAATGACACAGAGCTCCCAATCTGAGCTGTGCATCGCTTAGAGGTTTGAGCGAGTCTTTGATAACTGTTGTGAATGGCACAAGGTTAGTAGATTCTTAGCTAAACCAGCAATTCTGTGGCACAAAACAGGAAGATTAACTGTAAGGACCAGAAGTAAAAGCAATACAAAATGACATCCCCACTAGATATAGGATTAAGTTTCTTCCTCGTAAATGCAATTGGTCTATCAGACATTTCTAACAGAGCAACACTCTCCAACAGTGAGATAGCCCAGTGCAAAAGATTCTGCCAATACAAGAGAGAGAATGAAATTTTTTAAACAACATCAGATGAGGCAATATTAAGAGAGAAAAATACAAAGTACCTTGATCTTTCCTTTGACAGCACTGTCCTATATACCTGCATGCCTAGCAAGAGAGCAAGATAGACTAACCAAGTAACTGCAAGGGTTCCCCTTTTCTCCAGAAAGTATAAACATATCTTCCAACTCATCAACCATATCAATTTCCTTATCAATTGCTGCAGTGGTATTAGCTTCACATCTTCCCGTGGATGCTAATTGTAGAGACAGGACTGTGGAAAGTGGAAACAGTTGCGATAGATGAGAGGCAATTTCTTCTCTAAATGCCCAGCATGGAGCCATGGCAGACACTGTATCTTAACTCCATGAAGAAAAAGGTTATAATTAGTATACATACAGTAGAGATACCTAAACACTGAAGCTGAATTCAGTTGATGTCCTAAGATGTTGTTTGGCATAATTTTGGGCACGCTTGAAACAGGAAAACAATTATCCAAGAGAACAAAGTCATACCATGTTTCACTTTTCTCCTAGAGCTCCAATTTACAAGTAATGCACGTCTTTGTAACCAAATAAGAAAGAACTGCAGTGTACACGTAACGCGTCAACAAATATTTTTTTTGTGTGTATATGACAGAAGAATCAAGCAAAAAACTTCAGTTAATAGATTTTCCAAGACACGGATACTACCTTATATTTGCCACGGATACTACCTTATATTTGCCTTTCTCCCACTCTGAGATGAGAATGGGAAATATATGGTTGGGAAAGAACAAAACGAAGTAGTGCAACAACCATTTGCCAAGAAGATATACTAAGAGGAAACTGATTGTTGCGGCCAAACGCACACACAAGCATACGCGGTCGTCAAGTAATAAAGTGACTAAAAGTCGGATGTCGAACCCACGAGGACTTATGATTAACTATTAACTAAATTAGACTACCCTAATTATCTAAACAAGAATTAAATCTAGAAATATTTGATTCTAAACTAATTAAATAAAGAAATATAAATAATGAAAATTGAACAGAGAAAGAGCAGATTTTTATGATATCAATGCGATGAAAACGATCTAGGGTCATGGGCTATCTAACAATCCTATTATATTCTTCAATTGAATTGACTAACTAATTTATCTAGTTTATTGGTTAACAGAGTTAATATTGCTCATAAGAATTTGTCAAGTTCTTACTCGCCTATTCAAGCTAACTAACGCCTATATGTCTATGGAGTTAGAATCAGCAAGAACGCATTTATAATTCCTGTAAATCAACCAAGCAAGACAATTAGGTATATGTTTATCCTAACTGTGAATCCATTCCCCGATGCCCAGGTTCAAGAACTTGCTTTACTCAATCCTATATGCAATCTAGAATTCCCACTTTCGAGTTCAACTCTAGATTCGTAGATAGTATTCGATTGGTGATTAAGCAATCAAATAATTAAGCACAATATTGAATAAATAAACTAATACGATAAATCAAGAAATCAAAATCAATATTCGAATAACAATAGTCATGAAAGAACCACAACCCTAGAACATGAACTTTAGCTCCACATAGACATGGTAGCAAAACAACAAATCATATGAAGAAACATAAAAATTACAAAGTTTGATGGAAGAAAAGATGAAACCCGGCCTCCACGGCGGCTCTGTGCTCTCCCTAGTGTTTTGCTCCTTTGTTTTCTCTCCAAAATCACGTTCTCCCCTCCAAATTAAGTTTAGGACCCCTTTTATACGAGTTGGGCTCGCGTAGGACCAAAATAACCTTGTCACGGGCGCAGTAGGAAAACCCTCGCAATACAGCGTCCAGGCCAGCGCTGGTCCTGGCGCTGAATGCAGTGAGCATTTCACGTTGAAATCCTTCAATTCATTATGTACGTTTTTGTTTGCCTTGTTTAACTCTTTGTATTTTTGTCTTGCATTTTGGGGGACAAAATTCAAAGGGTGTCTCCTCTTTTTTTATTCTTTCTTTTTCTTCCGCGTTTTATTTAATTTTGCTCCAAATTTCTTCATCTTCACACCGCTTTATTCCTACATAGTTAAAATATAATATTACGCACAAAATAATATAACTAATTCTCAAATGATGATTAAAAGTACTAGAATATGAGATAACAATGGGTAAATATATGTATTTTTGGCCGAACATCACTGATGCCTACAAGAGAATGATAACAACGAATACACAATCTGGTAATATGATCAGTACAAGCTTGACCAAAGCGATGACCATGACTAGTCCAGTGAAGGAAGTTATCAAGTTTTTCACTTGGAGAAAAACATGAAAACTGATAACTTAAGCTTTCTGATAAATTTAATAGACCAATCAAGACAAACTGCAATTTGAAAGATATGCTTCAAATAGTCTGATTACGGTCTTTTGTCAAGACTGTTCATTTTTTGGTTGTAATGAGCATAAAACAAACCAAGATTTTCAAGTACCTATCAACTAGAATTGTCAAAATCATCACTATCTCGAAATTTCAACCACCTTTAGCAAAACTCATATACCAACAGGTTCTCCTGAGACTTTTTGTCAAACTGGTAGAAGCACTGCCAATCATTAACCAATGACAGTATGCACCAAAACGAGGATATCATATTTCCACAACCAGATGATGGCCAGACTTTACGTAGAAAGTATTTCAAATTTTGAGATTCAAGGAGCATTCGTTCACCTTAGAGAGCTAATGGAGCACATTAGGTATACAAATTCTGAAATTAAATGTTGAATTTCATAGTGATTAACACATGCTAAGTGAACGAAATGATAGTGCAAGGAGCCATCTAAAGGAAGCAATCACTAGAGTCTCAGCTTACTCATGCTAAAGACCTGAAGGCTCCCCTAACCGTATCAGTCAAAGTAGCTCATCAAGAGGCATCAGAAAATTTAGGTATGCACAGGCAGTAAATAAATCCTGAAGTTGGTGTAACTGCAGATAAGCTTTTCTTAAGGTAGCCAAGTGCCTTGTTCGTGTACCTTACAAAGAATACTGCTTTCTCCAATGGACATATAAACAAGTGGAGCATCGACAACTGGTGGCCATGCAGCACAAGTAGCTCTTAGTCACCAAAGAAGGAACCACTCGGGTCCTTGTTCTGGCATTCGGCAACAGAGAATTTTAATAAAGCACTAAAATTGGTAATTTCTGTATAAACTCAGACTTTCAGCTCAAATGTGAAACCTTCGACACACACTATAGTGCTGGTATTCTAGTACTAGAGTGAACTACAGCTCCTCAGTCCTCACTGACCAAGTTGATATTAAGCCTCATTAAAGGTCAAGAGTTTGAATGTGGAAGATGGCCGAAGCACGATTCAGCTGAAGACAGAAAAAACAGCCTTCAATTTCATCTTTAAGTCAATACTATCAGATTATTGCTTTAAATCTAACTTATGCCATTATCTTTTAAACCACAAAACTAGACAACCATTGAATATTAATCTCTACCCTTTAAGAGGACATAATCAGAAGTTGGTATGTGAGATTCCAGACAAGGTAAACTTTTCTTAGTCCCTCTATATACCTTTTCACAGGTGGTGCCTTCTTTACTTATCATCGACTAGCCTCAATGCGATCCTGCTAAATTGACCACCATCCTACTCAAAACTTCAATTACTTCAGGGACCAACATCAAAAGCTCATGCCTCAGATTGACATTACTGAGAGCAACCTGCAAAGGACAGCATTGATCCATATGAGAATCTCTAAACACTTGTGCACCTTCTATCCTCCGCAGTTTTCATCTTCTAGGGTAGATTTGTTAAGAGATTTAGTAGGGGAAAAAAACAAAGAACTGGTAGTATTCCTAAAATATACCTTCAGCCTAGCAGAAGCCAAAACAACGAGAACTTTTATAGTCCTGTATTACATGCCAGACACATGCGGAATGCCATCTGTCATGGACAACTTGAGAGGCCTCTTTATCGCAACAGCTGCTCTATCGTATCTGTCTCAAAGAGGACAATTGACAATTCACAACCTCGTTCTTCTTGAACGGGAGAGGGATGCAGTATCATAACAGTTACAGTCACAGTAAGGGCATGGGTTCATAGTAAGTCTTATCTGCTGTAAATAGAACAGTTGTTTGTCGTAACATAAAAAGGTCCACGAGAAAAAGCCTAGACCTATAAGTTCAGTTCCTCATTCCCAGCATTGGAAGTCATATGTAATGAAGCTTGTGGAAGTATTAAGTTAAAAGGGAGTCACAAACACAACAATATCAAGCTTTGCGGAAATGGCAATAATAAAGAAATGCTTGTAAAAGAAAATGCTTACTTTATTAAGCTATAGGAGTTCCAAATTCCATGTTGGGAGATCCAGTTACATCAATGAACCTCTTCTCACCAATTCTCTTCAACTTATTACTCTTGATTGATATGTCAATGTATAAGTTTAACTTAGAATGGCTAAATGCTTTTAACAAAAGATGATTATCCAACTAAATCTGTCGACAACTTTCTGATGTGCCAATGAAATCCTTTTCTAGAAAATTAATCAATCAAACAGCTATACGCCTATAGCCCAACCCAAATAAGTTGTGGTCGGCTATATGAATCCTTAGGTCACAATAAACTACAGAAGAATATGAAAAGCAAGAAGCTTTTTAACAATTTGCGAACAAAAACTTAAAAAAACTACGAAATGGGACAATAGTCAATAAAAGAACAAAAACTTAAAAAAAAAAAAAAAAAAAACAAAGTGACCTCAGATTGTATGTTCCAATAAAAAACCAAGTTGCAGTAAGAAGAACAAATCTGAAAATGTGGGATTGGAAAAAAAATTTGGACCATTTCTCGATTTGTGCGTGTCATCCTTGCGCAGGGGCCATGCTAATCTTCTCTGTATCGTTCCAATTTTATCGGATGTCCCCGAAGGGACGAACGCTACTCTTCTTCTTCCCTTTATGAAGTAATGTAAGTTTCAGCATTTGGTCGGTGTGGGAGTACTCGTTGGGGGTAGGGCTGTGCATTTGGATCGGATATCCGAAATCCGATCCGATCCACTCTATTTCGGATTTTTGGATTGGATACGGATTGTGTTTTATGAAATTTTGAATTTTCGGATTGGATTCGGATTGGTATGATTTTAATCCGATCCAATCCGATATCCGAAATTATATGTACCTATATAAATACACACTAAAATTTTAGGGTTATGCTTATTCATTTTTCACACACCCCCTCACTCACTTAGATTTTTCCGCCTGTCTTGCACCTCTCTTCTCTTCAGTGAAGACTAAAAGAGTCTCAATGACTCAAACTTCCAATTTTACTTTGATTTTATGTCTCTTTCTTCCGCCTCTCTTCTCTTCTCTTCTGTCTTTTATGTCTATTTCATGTTCTATTCTTCAATTTTTGATTTTATTTTGATTTTTTTGTTTGTTTTGGTAGATGGAAGATGAGATAGAGACACCGAATGAACTTTAAATTGTTGAAAATTTTTGTGACAATCCGATCCGACAATCCGAAAAATTATCCGATCCAACGTTTAAAATCCGATCCAATCCAATGTTAATTCGGATCGGATTCGGATTGCCCTTTTCAGAATCCGAAATCCGAATCCGAAATAGGCTAAATCCGATCCAATCCGATCCGTGCACAACCCTAGTTGGGGGAGCACAGAGCCGGGATGGATCTTCTTTTGATGTTTAGTTGACTTCTTTAAAAGCCCAATTACCATTTACCAATTCGGCTGCAGCAGGATGGGAGAAATTCAAAAATAGCCAGATTTACAACTGGTCGTTCAAAAATAGCCCAGTTTCAAAAGTAATCGAAATTTAGTCACTTTTCATGGAAAAATAAATCTGAGCGAAAATACTTTTCAAAACCCGGAAAATACGCCTGTATATTATGTTGGAGTTCTAGCATAAGTATACTTGAACTCCAACATTTTATACTGGAGTTCCAGGATACGTATGCTGGAACTCCAGCATAATATGCTGGAGTTCCAGCAAGTATATTTGTCCAGCATAATATACTGAAGTTTGGAGCACCGGTGCTCCAGTCTTCAGTATATTATACTGGAGCCAGCAAAGTATACCGGTCCAACATAATATGCTGGAGTTCATACACAGGTGCACCGAACTCCAGTATATTATGTTGGACCAGTCTTTGTTGCAGCAAAATAGTGGCTATTTTTCATTGACTTGGTAAACGCTGGCTATTTTTAAATGACCAATTTGAAAACTGGCTATACCGTGCTATTTTTACAGCAGGATGTCAAACTGCTCGAGCCCACTAATCCAATTAAAATAGAATAATTAACCCAAATAGCCGACTATCCAACCGCTTAAACTACGGTGAAGGTATAATATATGTATAGTTTATGTATTATATGTATATAATTATGTATAATCAATGCATAATTTATGTATATGACTAGAAAAAATAAACAATAAATATGACCGGCTATTTGTGTAAAGATCCCTTATTTATTCATGTTCTTTTATAAATTTTGACACTACTTACTGAAATTTTTGCTTATGAAATATATAAAATTTGTATATAACATATAAAATGTATATATATATATATATATATATATATATATATATATATATATATATATATATATTATTTTCAGAGCGGCTATATAATGTTATTTTTTCTGTACAAGAACAACAACAATAACAACAACAACAACAAAAATCTAATATAATCACACAAATGGGGTTTGGGGAGGATAGTGTGTATTCTAAGGTATACAAATAAAACCGACAAACCGCACCAACCCGATAATTCGAGTCAAACCGAGAAATCCGACTATGATTTAGTTTGATTTGGTTTGGTATTGGAAAAAAAATCCGATCATATTTGGTTTGGTATGATTTTTACTAAAAAAGGTTAAACCGAAACCAAGCTAACCCGATATTATATGTATAGAAGTTTTAAATACATTTAATACATAAATTTTTTTATTGTAGTGTAGTATATAAATATTTCTTAAGCTTTTTCATAGTTTTATCTTTCCACGTATTATTTCAATCTTGGACTTATAATTTTTGGATGCTCCAATAAGTTTTAATAGTTCATAAATATTGGTAACTCAAATAAATCCTAAACCAATATCAAATCAATATTAATGTTAATAAAAGACATTCAATTCAACTGTATTATGAATGAAAATAGTGTAGGATATCTATTTTTTAGTTTTTCCGTGATTTAGATAAAATGCATAACTTATTTTTCTTTTTAATATTTAGTCATGTAAATAATAATACTTATTAGTCGTATTTATTTTAGCAACTTATTAGTAATTTTAAATTACATTTATTTTTATTATGACTTATTAATAATACTTATTTTATGCGATTTCATTATCTTTATTGTTGAATATTTTAGTACAATGTCATGACTCATCTCATATTTATGTTATTTTATTAAAAAACTCCTTAGATAGTTTTATCTTACTAGGATTAAAGAAATATTTGGAGAACAAATTCTATATTTTGTGCTATGAAGAATTTATTTAAAAAACCCGAAAAAGTCCAAAACAGCAAAAAATCCGAGAAAAAATCGAGATTGAAAAACTCGACTTTTATTGGGTTGGTTTGGTTTTTAGATTTAAAAACCCGATACAATTAGTTTGGTTTGGTTTGGTAATTAGAAAATCCGAACCAACCCGGCCTATGTACACCCCTAGTGTACGCAGACCTTACTCCTACCTTGAAGATAGAGAGGCTCTTTCCGAAAAAAATCCTGCTCAAGAAAAGATACTAACCAATTATAGTGTTTCATGATAAAATAAAAAAAAATTCAAAAGGTGTTTCATGGTAATATTGGAAGTACCGCTAAGTCAACTATTTTAATCCGTTGAAAGATGGATGAAAAGTAAAGGGGAAAAATTAAGAACATCAAGTGATTCATTTTAAACCCTCGTTGCTATAAGAGTGGAGTGTTTTCCATATCCTATATCAGACAAGTACGTGGAACCTTAAAAATTATACTATTACTCAATAATTGTTTTCAAACTAATTACTATTTTGAAAATATAATCGAAACAAAATAGTTTAGAATTTTAATGGCATTTTATTTATTTGAAACTGTATTAAGCTATACTTAGAGTAGGTAATTTCATTGAAGAGAAATTGGCACCAAGTAAAAAACACAATTTCATTGAATTCAAAGTTAAATTCGTCAAAAACTAGCTCAAAGGACCAAAATACTTTATTCTGACAAATAATAGAAGCTAGGAATTAGTATAAGTACGTAGTGAAAAGGTTTCCAACAGTAAATGATAGACCATAGTTTCTGATGTAAAGAAATCCACAATAAGATTCACTGTTATCAAGATCATAAATATAAATATTAAAACATAAATATAAATTTTAAAACTTACCAAAAACATTGCGAGCTAGTCGCTATAAATTAAAGAGAGAGTTCTTAATTAAACATGCACCTTTCCATAAACTCAAATATAATTAGACAATGGCCAACTCCAGCGTCTCAAAATCCCTTCATCTCGTCCTTTTTATTGTGTTCCTTCTCTCAGGTGTTTACTTTCACCCCCTCTAAACTATAGTTAGCTAGTAATAATTCGTACGTTAAATTTGTCAGTCTTTCAGCCACTCTTTGGCATCATATTTTTCTTTCTTTTAGACCATCTCCAAGGCTACACCATTTCTTGCACCAAATTCAAATTTGGTGCAAGAAATAGTGTTTTTTTGCTCCAATGCAACACTAAATTTTGCACCACTATAAAGCATGAATAGTGTTGCACCAAATTTGGTGCAAGCATCTATTCATCACTCCAAATTTGATTTATTATTATTTTATTCAATCTTTTTATTTTTTGGACTTTTAATTTATCATATATTGTGTATATAATTAATTTTTATATTAAGATCTTTATAATTTTAATTTTATATCCTATTTTTTGATATATTAATTTTGTATATATTATATTTATATAAAATTATAAGTTAATTTTATTATTATTATAATTGTATAAAAAGAGATATAACCATTATTTAAACACAAAAAATTAAGGAAAAAGATGTGCATTTCGCACTTCGTAATGCATTAATCGAGCATTTATGGGAGAATAGAGGCGAAAGTTAAATATTTATGTGGTACTTAAATTAAATTTGACTATGATGTAATATTTATTTAATTATCTTTTATCAATGATTTCACTTTTAGTTGATTTATCCTTTAAATAATTTTTTAATAAATGATTATATAAGTGGTGAATGTGAATTATATATAATGAATATGGAAAAAAGAAAAAAAGATAGTATTATTTTGAAGGAAATAAAAAATGAAAAGTAAATGGAAGATAATAATATAATATAGAAGAGAGAGAAGATTTGGTGTAAAAAATGGTGTAATGGTTGGAATAAATTTAGTGTTACACCATTTTGGTGTGAAATTTGGTGTTAGGGTTGGAGATGACCTTATTAACTTGTTTGGTTTTTTGCTTTCTTTCACATGAACTTTGTACAAATTAAACCAAGAATGCTAATCCTAATTAAATTGTTTAGGACTTAAGCGATATGTTTTTGCTATTTTTTTAGTTCATGTCTATATATGATTTTTGGTTGAAGAGCGCGCGGTTTATACTATACAAATATGAGTGCTACTATCAGGGGCGGATCTAGAGTGTCGGGAATGAGTTCGATCGAACCTAGTCGCTTTGGTTCAAACTCTATATTCTTTAAAAAATTATTGAATATGTATAAAGTATTAATTTAGAACGCAGTAACTTAAAAAGGATTAGAATCCTAAAACCATAAATTTAAAATCTTGGCTCCATTTTGATTACTATCTACTACCATGGCAAAGCCACGTGCTCATAAGGATGGTCACTTGACCACCCTTCGTCGAAAAATTGCATTATGTATATATGTATAATATTATGTTTTAGAGGTATATAACACATATTGAACACCATTATCTGAATTTTAACACCCTCGGAAAAATTCTTAGCTTCGTCACTGTCTACTACTATCTATTATATGACATTAATTATAAGAGAATGAAATCATGGAATCTTCTACTTACCTCCCCTTTTTACAATTAGTCGTTTTGCTCTTGAAAATTATACAAGTATTATACAGAATTCACATATACAAAAATGTTGGCTTATGTTCATGCAGTTGGCATGGGAATAGAGGCAAAAACATGTAGCGAAGAGTTGCAAGGGATAAAAGTGGTGTGTCAAGGAAGCAAGGCAGATGGTCCATGTTGGGAAGCATGTCAAAACAAACACGGCGCAAGTGCCACAGCTAGCTGCATCTACCCGCCTCACTTAACCACTCCAACTTGTTGGTGTACTTGGGATTGCTAAATATATTACATATGAAACTTTCAAGAATTCATGTTCTATTCATATATGAGCAATATTAATTATGTTGTGCTTCTTTTATAAAATGTGGGAAAATATATTGAAGATCCTTTTCCAGAGAATACCCTCCCAAAATGTTTTAAAATGTTCACTGCAACAATAAACTATAGATAAATATGACTAGCTGATTATTGTTCAATAGATTCTTGCTTATAAAAAGAAAAATTCCAAATGAGATTTCTTAAACACATGGTGAAACAAAAAAAAAATATTGGCTTCTTTCTCTTCAACACCACCTATCCATTTAAATAGATCTATATCTTTTGTACAAACTCAATGTATAATAATAAAAAAAAAACTGGCCACCTTAAATTGTTCGTTGCAACTCTATTATTTACTTTTTAGTTTATACAGAGAGAAAAACCCAATGCAGATAGGATTATTAAATAAGTAATTGAAGTTAAAATTAATGAGTATGCTTCAACCCCAAGTAATAGCCTTTTCAATTTGCAATCATGAAAATTGTACTACTTAAATTTAAGAGTACAACTGATTCAAATTGCAATTTAATCCGTCCACCTTACTCCCTCCCGTCCAAAATAAGTGATTTTTTTTTCTTATGATCCAAAATAAGTGATTTTTCCAGATTTCAAAAATGAATTAATTATTTTTTTCCTACATTACCCTTAGAGTAATTAATGTTGGAGTATGTGTTAGGAGTGTGTATGTGAAGAGATAATAAAGGTTAATATAGTCAATTTCATTGCTAATTAATGTTAAAAGGTGAATTTCTTAATATGTATGAAAACAACCAAAAAATTACTTATTTTGGACTGGATGGAGTAATTCCGGTAATTACAAATTTCACTATTGTTATTAAATGTAAAACATGCGACCACTTAGTTATATCCTTACAGGATGTTATTTTTGTATGACTTAAACGATGAAACAAAGACAATTTCATTGAATTGTAGTTAAAATTCGTCAAAAACGATAGCTAAAGGACCAAAAGATTTTATCCTAGCAAATGTTAGGGAGCTAGTGATTAGTATCAGTACATAGTGGTGAAGGGAGTCCTGAACCAAAGTAAAACAAAAATCAACTTAAAGAACCAAAGTAAGCTGGTTCTATCTAGTGTTTACCCGTAAAATGATATAATTGAATTTATACGTGGTTTATAGACAAACAAATCGATTTGATTCCTAAAATGATAAATAAATTAAATAAAATAAAATATAAGACTTAGCCTTAAAATCAAGGTAACACAACAGATAGCTTGGTTCCGAAAGCAAAGCTTCCGGAGGCAGTAACGCAGATATTAGATGACAAGAAATGAAGTATTATTAAGCTTTTGAATATTATATAGTGTAATTTTATCAGAAAATTCCTCTCCCAACAATGGTTGTTCAAATCCCTATTTATAGTGGCACCTCGGTAACAAAGTCCTAGAATCAAGCCCCTCTTAAATGACAATTATGGGGACCATTGAAGAATGTGTAACGACAGGCTGTGAATGCCATATTCTCTATAACGGACTATGTATTTAATACTGCAGAATATTCTTCATTGAATGCTATCGAGTAACAGACATTCATTTTGTCTTCATGAGCAACATTCCCTTCGGGGGCTTCCTGGTGCCAACCAAGATTGCTGCCTCCGGCCATGCCTTCCACCTATCTCGCTTTTCATCCATCTCTAATTCCAGGTTTCGCTATACGAGCATTTAATATGAATAGATTTTACCATATACAGATAGTCCACCTACTTTCCGGTGGCACATCCTTGTATCATCGGAAAGTTGGTAAAGATATCTTTCTTGGCGGAAATTTACTGACTCCCTCTAAAAAATTTCTGATGTTTGTTTAGACGTACGTCTCTCCGCATTTAATACCCCAAACATGCGTCATCCCACGATTCAATAATACTTTTATCGGTTCTCGAGGTAATCATGACCATGATTTTAGCTGCTATTCCTTTACTTCTACGCTTCAATCTTCTTCTCACCTGCTTCATAATTTCTCAAACTCTCTCAAATTTTCTTTAATCAACTCACTCTTACTTTTAACCTCCTTCTTCAGAGAAACCCTTACTTCATTCTGCTAATTATGGCCTCCTCTTCCAAAAATTTCAGTTCTGCAAAAACAAGGAAAGAACTGATGAACCTGCTCCTCCTACGGTGAGCACAATTATCCCCATAAAGCTTACCACGGCTAAGGACTTCGAAGAGAAGTTCCCTTCTGCTAACTCCCGCACATGGGATGTTGGTGTATATCCTTCTTTTAGCATCCCTACTATGAAGGAATATTGTGGTTGTCATGATTTGGACATCATCTCTCCCGACTTAGCGGAGCGGGTAACCTTGCCCAAGAAAGGTTTAACGTATGTTTACATGTACCCCTTCACTTTGGGCCTACTTTCATTTAGCGGGGGACTTGACTCCATAATATTGAAGTTTTGCTCCCGTTACTAGGTCAAATTGGCACAGGTGAGCCCTTTGGTGTGGTAGACGGTAGCCTGTCTTCGACGGCTATGCTGGAAGATAGGGGAAGAGCTATCCCTGGATCGACTGATGAACCTTTATTCCCCCAAGGTTTTTCATGAGGGAATGATAAACTTCAACAAACAAGGTCACCATGCTTTTCTCACAAGCATGGATGATAACAACGATCGTGGTAGGATGGAGCAATTTGTTATAGTTTCCATTAGGGACATCATCCCGGCCCAACTTCATCCTTTCCTGAATTATGGAATTGTACTCGTAAGTTCAACATCTGTCCTTTCTTCTGGATAAAGGTTTTCCCATGCTATCACTGATACTTCTTTTTGTATTATTTCAGCAACTTGGTGGACACCACCCAGGGTTGAAGGCTTGGATCAGTGGGTCCAGAAGATTCTGTATATTACCACGCCCGAGACCCGTTGGTGGAAAGAACTACCCTAAAATACGGGTGGAAGGACAAAAATCATTGTAAGTTGATCCTTGAACTAATATTGTTTCTGCTTTGCATATAAGAAAATTGACTAATTTCTATTTCTGTTGAATTTGGGTCTACCGCAGGGCTCCATTACCGTCCTCGAGGAGGACATTTTGGCTGATCCCATGGAGGCGGCGAGGTTTCTGCAAGAGGCTTTTACCCTAACGGGTGTCATCGGATATGCTTCCAGTGCAGATGCTTATTCTCGGAGTCCCCATCCAGAGAACAAGCAACAAAAAAGGCGATGTTCCTCTACAATCGAGGGCAAAAATAAAAAGCGAAGAGTGTCGTGCCCAAGCCTGTTGCAGCCACTGTGGTGATCTATAATAATGGGGAAGCTAATGATGGAGGGGATTCCCTATAAAGGAGATAACGACCTTAATCAGCTCAAAGGAGTGCTCAATGTGTTGAGCTAATAACACCAACCGATGACGATGCCCAAGCGTTCTGGAGGAGTTTGATAGGGTGGAGGATGCTAACTCCCGTGTTCGAGCTCCAGTCGCTGCTACCGGTGCTGCGAGGTTGAGTACTGCTCCTCGGATGAGCAACCAATAACTGGCACTACTTTTGTTATAGCTGCTTCTCAACCCACAAAGCCTTCAGCTTCATCTCCTTCTTCACCAAACTTGCCTTCACCACCAACAACTGCTATATCATCTCCATTGGCCATAGACATCTGAGAGAAAGAGGTCCCTCCTCCCCATTCCACAGTTCATGGGAATTTGGGGCATAACTATTCAGTCCCCTTCGCAGATCCTCAAAGGACGAGGATCGTCTCCCTTTCGTTTCTACCGTATGCCATCTATTGTCTCAACCGGTGGAACTTGCCAATTATCTGAAACCTATGGCTTCAGAGAAGGATAAGAACAAAATAAAGTCTCTCTCGGGAGAGTGTATGGTGAACAATGCCATGCACAATGCAGCAGCGATATGATCTTTGTTCCCTTTGTTGTTCTTTCTATCTTTGCTATGATATGATTTTTAATTTGATGTTTTGCTTTGAAGGCTAACTTCTTTGCTTCTAAGGGCATTCAAAGGTTGATCCTTGATAAAGAAAACTCAACTCGAGCAGGATCAAATTGATGCTTGCCCCCCCAGAATTGGAAGTAAAAGCTGCCAAGGCCGTTGAATTGGAGGCTCGGTTGCAGCAAAGCGAACGAAAAGTGGTAACCTTCAGCCAAGAGACCACCCTATTAAGGATACAATTTCAAGAGTCCAAGGCAAAATGGTCCGAGGTCCAAAATATTGTTCTTGCTGCTGCCGATCAGGAGGTTGTCTCTGTTGAGAGAATAAATAATTTGGAGGTAGCCTTGAACTACAAAGTTGAAGAGGTTGCTCATGTGAAGGAGAAACATGCCTGGATGGAGGAGAAATATAAGAAGGTCATGGAGCATAACAAAATTTATAACTCCACTATCCGTGACCTTGATGTTAGCCTTCAAGCCGCTAGGTCCAAGCAGAATAAACTTTCGACCTAGGTTGACTATCTTAAGGAAGAACTTCAGCATTGAGTGGCTTCCCTCATTGTTGAAAAAACATATTCTATGTACATCATGAGGAGAAAAACCTTGGAAGAGGCCAAAACGGGTGTCATTGACTTTGGTGCTGAGATCTCCAAGGCTCGTGAGCTAGAGTCAATTGCCCGAAAGGGCTACCAATCCAACCTGATGCGACTGACTCTTCTGGTTTCAATTCTGAATTCTCGGGAATTAAAGAGGAACCTGAAGGGGCTGATGATGAAGGTCAAGACCTCTATCTGGTGGCAGATCCAACCACTTCTCCCAAGGCGCAATTGCTTCTCTTCCCCCGGATTCCGGGGATACAGTAGTTTAGCTTTTTCTTTTGTTTTTTACTTCATCCTTTTGTACTTGTGCCGCTTAGCACGTTGTTATATAGAAGTACTTTTTTGTTTAAGTATTGTGCAAGTTTTTCTCTTTGCGTCGAGTTATGCAAAGATTCTGGTGTATTTTTCCCCAATATCATTTGGATTCCGGGCATAAGTTCTTCCGGAATCAACCCTTTACTGTGAAGGTTTCACAAGAGAGTGCCCTTTTATGTTTACGGTGCTCTTGAAGAGGACTTCTCCTGTTCATTCCGGTACTAGCATTTGAAGTACTTCTTTAACTTTCAAATGATCAAATTAATTCATCGTTCGGACAAGAAACAAGATAAAAATAAAAGGACTTCGCTTTATTCCTTTCACTTTTGAAAGTGCATAAGCATTTGTTGTGTTGTAAAGAAGTGCATAAGCATTCGCCGTGCTTCAAAGAAATTGCCATTACTTGTGGTTAATTTGTACAACTTGTTTCTATGGGGCTGGTCGTGCAATCACCCTGTTCCCGATGATGTATATTTGTTTCTGGATTTCGTAGTCCCAGTTTATGTAGCAATCATGTTGATGTATTCTCATATCATCCCCCATCCCCCAGTGTTCGAATGTGAGGAATGCGAATTGGAACACATGAAGTCTTGCTTCTTTGAAGATCCCAGTAATGAATGGTTGGATAATCTTTGGCCCGATAGCAAGCTTCATTTCCCATTAGGAACTTTGCTATAGAGCCAAAGATTAACTAACCACTCCTTAGTGACTTGCACTCGTGAACGGTCGGGTACCCTTTGGCTCAATAACAAGCTTTGTATCCCAATAGGAACTTTGCTATCGAGCAAAAGATTATCTAACCGTCACGTAATGTCTTATTGTTTCCATGCCTTATCGTTTAAAGGTCTTATTTTTGCTGATGGTACTTCCTTCGCAGTATGTTTTCCGTTGTTGCTTCGTTAAAAAGCTTACCAGAAAAACCCAGTTGGGAAAAAAACTGGACAAAGGAAAAAAGAATGCAACACATACTTTCAGTGTAGGCGATGTTTATCAGTAATAGTATCTTATGAGGTGTACCACATTCCAATTGCTCAGAAATTTTACTCCGTCTTGATTTTTCAATTCGTATGATCCTTTCCGGTGACAACTGAAACCCGGTAAAGGCATTCCCATGTTGGACCTAGCTTTCTTGCGTTGAGCTCCTGGGTGTTTTGAGTCACTTTTATTAAAATCAAGTCTCCCGCTTTGAAATAACGGAGACTGGCTCTTTGGTTGTAATATTTTTCCATTCTCTTTTTTTGGTCCGCCATCCTTATATGTGCCAAGTCCCTGCGATCGTCGAGCAGCTCCAATCTAACCATTAATGCTTCGTTGTTTGCTTCTACGTTTGTCTGAAAAATATCTCATGGTAGGTTCTCCTACTTCTACCAGGATTAATGTTTCTGCTCCGTATACGAGAGAGAAAGGTGTCTCCCCCGTGCTTGATTTGGCCATTGTTCGATACGCCCATAGTACTCCTGGTAGTTCTTCAGGCCATTTACCTTTGGCTGCTTCCAACCTTTTTTGAGATTCTACATAATCACTTTGTTTGTCGACTCCGCTTGGCCATTTGCGCTTGAGTGATATGGTGATGATGTGATTCTTTTAATTTTCATGTCTCAGAGGAATTTTGGACCTTTGCGCCTATCAATTATGGCCCGTTGTCGTAGGCTATCTCTTTTGGTATCCCGAACCTGCAAATTATGTTTTCCCACTAAAAATCTACCACTTCGCGATCGCTAATTATCTAGTAAGGACATGCTTCAACCCACTTGAAAAAGTAGTCAGTTAAAACCAAAAGAAATCTTACCCTGCTGGGAGCCGGTGGCAGCAGACCGACTCTATCCATCCCCCATTTCAGGGCGACAGAACCAAGTGCAATAACTCCCCCTCCCCTCGATTGATGTACCAATGGTGCGTGGTATTGACACTTATCGTATTTCTGAACATAAGCCTTAGTGTCTTGCCTCATCTGGGACCAGTAGTATCCTGCCCTTATTAGCTTTAGTACCAAAGAGTCTGCATGCGAATGATTTCTACATATTCCTTCGTGAACTTCCCTCATGACGTAATTAGCTTTGGAGGCTCAAAAACATCGGGCCAATAGGCCTTGAAAATATTTTCTATATAATTGACCTCCCTTGAAGCAGTATCGGGCTGCTTTAATGCACAGTGCTCGGGATGCCTTGGGATATTTGGGTAGCTTTCCGTGCTCAAGATAGTCAATGATCTCATTCCTCTAGTCACAAATCAAATTAGTCCCAGTCCCTTCATAATAGCCATCTGTGTCCAATACCGAATATATAAGCTGCACGACCGTACGAGAGTCTGATCCCTTCATCTCCGTGGGCGATCCTGGATTGACTAGTGCATCCATTTCGTGTTTTCTTCCATCGGGATATGGGTAATTGCCCACTCCTTGAACTATGGGAGTAGAGCCTAGACCTTTATCACATATGTTTCATTCGTTCCTTTTTGGATTAGAAGATTACGTAGACTTGATTCAGTACTAGTTGGGAGTCACATTTTATTTCTATGACCTCGGAGTCTAGTCCCCGGTCCAGATCGAGACCTGCAATCAGAGCCTCATACTCGGCTTCATTATTAGTCAAAGGAACAGTTCTTATGGCCTGCCTTAGGGTTTATCCCGAAGGCGTGGCTAGTACTACACCGAGCCCGGACCCTTTCACATTGGATGATCCATCCGTGAACAAGATCCAGACCACCAATGTCAATTCTAACACCATCACTGCTTCTTTGGTAGCCAAAGGCAGCAGTTTCGGACTAAAATTTGCCATAAAGTCGGCCAAAACTTGTGACTTAATCGCAGTTCTAGGTTTATACTCTATGTTAAATTCACACATTTCGCTTCCCACTTGGATAACCAACTTGAAAGTTTAGGCTTCTGAAGGATATTCTGCAGGGAAGAGGTAGTCACCAAGGCTATCGGATGACATTATAAATAAGGCCTAAGCTTTCGAGTGGCAACTACGAGAGCTAAGGCCAATTTCTCAAGATGTGGGTAGCGGGTTTCCGCTCCCGTTAAAATTTTACTAAGATAACAGATAGGAGACTGCATACCTTCATCCTCATGAACTAAAACAACACTTACCGCTACCTCCGAGATTGCTAAGTAAATCACTAGTTATTCCCCTTCCTCCGATTTTGATAATAATGGAGGGCTTGATAAAAACCTTTTCAAATCCTTCAAAGCTTGTTGGCATTCCGGAAACCATTCAAAGTTATTCTTCTTTTTGAGGAGTGAGAAGAAGTGGTGGCACTTCTCTGAAGACCAGGAAATAAACCTGCTTAGAGTAGCCAATCTTCCTGTCAAACCTCTAGACCTCTTTCACATTTGACAACTGGTCGGGAATATCTTCGATGGCTTTAATCTTATCGGGATTGACTTTGACCCCCCTTTATGACACCAGAAACCCTAAGAACTTATCGGAGCTAACTCCAAATGCACATTTTTTGGGGTTAACCTTCATGTTGTGCTTTCTTAGGATGTCAAAGTTTTCTTGGAGGTGTTTCAGATGATCACCTGCGTTCAATTACCAGCATATCATCTATATAAACTTCCATCATTTTCCCTATTTGCTTTTCAAACATTTTGTTTACGAACCTCTTATAAGTGGCTTCGACTTTCTTAATCCTAAATGGCATAACATTATAACATTATGTGCGAAAGTTCATTATGAATGAATTTTTTTCTGATACCCCGAGTTCATTTTGATTTGGTTGTACTCGGCCGTCGCATCAATCATTTGATTAATGTTTGGCAATGGGAATGAGTTCTTTGGGTAAGCCTTATTCAAATCCTTATAATCCATGCACATGCGAAATTTGTTATTCTTTTTTATAACTACTACTATGTTAGCTAGCCAGTAAGGATACATTACATCCTGTATTAAACCGATATCAAGAAATCGAGTTACCTCTTCTATGATGAATTTCTTTTTGACCTCGGAAATAGGGCGTTTCTTTTGCCTAACCGGAAGGATATTAGGATCCAAGCTTAACTTGTGTATGGATACTTTTGGCGGAATACCTATCATATCCGCATGCGACCATGCAAAACAGTCAACCTAAACCTTAGGAAATTCAATAAATCCTTACCTGAGCTCGGGCTTTAGTCCTGTCCCCAAGTGGAACTTCCTTTCTAAGAATTTCTCAAACAATGCGACTTGCTCAAGTTCTTCCGATGTGGATTTGGTTGCGTCTGTCTCTTTCGATACCTGAAAATATCTTGTACCTAATAGGATTTTGACGACTCCTCCCCCTGCGGATTTCATTCGGCTCAGGAGCAGACACCAGCTCATGTAATTTCTATGTCGCATGCTCCTTCTTTCTACTGGAAACTAAGACCACGTTCATCTCCCTTGCTGCCGGATGATCTCCTCTTATCTATTTAACTCTCTCAGGGGTTGGGAATTTCAGAAGTTTATGGCATGTTAATGGCACAACCTTCATCTCGTGTAGCCATGGTCTTCCAAGAATAATATTGTAACCCAAATTGCCATATACTACTTCAAAAGGGGTAGTCTTCATCACCATTTCGGCATTCGCGGGCAGCAAAATCTCTCCTCGGGTTTTCACGCTTGCTAAGTTGAACCCGACGAGGAGTTTTATGGTCGGAATAATGCTTCCACTTTACTTAGCTTGTTCGAGCACAATCCATTGAATTGGTTGAATTCTCTGGGTCCACCAAAACACGCTTAATTTTAAAATCTAAAACATTAAGGAGATTGCCAGGGCATCGTTGTGCGGTAGTAGGAGTCTGTCTGTGTCCTCCTCCATGAAGGTGATGTCGTCCTCAGCGACTTCCCAGAGTCTCTTGCTATGCATCACCAATACCTTCATCTTTTTCGCTACCAAAAAGGTTACACCATTAACCTCATTCCCCCGAAAAATCATATTGATCGTTAGACGAGGAGGATCTTCCCCTATTTTTGAGGGTTCCGTGTTATTAAGATTGCGACCGTAGTTATTCTTAGCCTGGTCACTTAAGAATTCTCTAAGAAGGGTGTTTTTTAGTAATATTACCACGTCCTCGCGCAGATGTCGGCAGTCCCCTATCCGATGACCGTTAGTCCCGTGATACTTGCATTATAGATTGGGATCCCTCTAATTGGGATCAGATCTCATCAGCCTTGGGAACCGAGATTCTTCAATATTTTTCATTGCTGAAACCAGTTCCACTGTGGTAACATTGAAATTGTACTCGAACAACCTGGGGTAAGTGGAGTCCCAAGAGCTCGATACTTCTTTGTATTATAATGATTTGTTGTTCCGGCTGCAGTAAACCGTTCTATCGGTAGCGAATCTATCCGTCGACCAGAAACCTCTGCCATGTCCTTCAACTGTCTCGTAGGGCAAAAATCGACCTTTAGAGGACCGTCGGTCTGCGTCAAAATCATTCTTCAACTTTTCCTAAATCTTCTCTCGATCCCGACCCTTGGTTGATGCTGGGAAACCGAGCTGGTCTTCCTCAATCCTTATCTTCAACTTATAACAGTTGTGAACATCTGCTCATGTCGTTGCCTAGAAGTCTAGCATGCTTTCTTTTAATTTCCGAGAAGCATAAAAAAATCCTCGGATTCAGCCCTTTAGTAAATGGTTCTGCTACCCATTCATCCGGAACGACTGGTAGCAACATCCTCTCCTTCTGAAATCTTGTCACGAACTCCAACAGCAATTTAGAATCTCCTTGTGAAATTCTGAATATGTTGGCCTTTCGGGCCTGTACCTCCTAGCCCTGGCATGGGCCTTGATAAAAGAATATGTGACCATCTCGAAGGAATCTATTGAGTGCAGGGGCAAAAGTGAATACCACGTTGTTGATACCCAATTTTTCCCTATATATTTTTAATACTTTCAAAATAGCATATATGCATATATAAGCATGCATAAGCTTTTTTATAACTTTAAAGGCTTTAAATTGATTTATTTCTTCCCTTTTTACTTATAAAATCTCCAATAATTATCCTCCAAATTATTATTGTGGTAGTTTAGCCACCTAAATTCTATATTTATGCCAAAATATTGCTTAAATATTTTTAGTACATTTTTTATAATTGTATTTACATTTTTAAAACCAATTTGCATTATTTGCAATACTAGCCTTATTAATGCATAATTACGTTATTAATGCACAAAAAGGGTCTTTATATTTTTAAAATGTTAAACAACTATTTTAATCACTTTTAGTACATGAAATATATTTTAGAAATCATTTTATTATTTTTATAAATTATATAGTACTGAAAAATGGCTATTTAAAACTTAGCCTATTTTATTTCAATTTCAGCCTAAATCCTAACCCAATCCAATCCCAATACCCAGCCCAATTTCTAATTAGAAATACCCAACCCACACCCCAAATGCCCGATCCGGTCCCCTCACCCTTTAATCTTGGTCGTTGATCACAAAGATCAACGACCACCATTCCTCCTTCCCTTAATTAAACTACCCTATACCCCCAAAACCTAATTCATTTCACCACCAACCCCGCCGCTCTAAAATCCTCTATGCTCTCAAACTCTCTCAACCTTAATCCACCCTAATCTCCAAACACCGACCTCCATCTATGGCCATCTCCGGTGACCTCTCATCATATCTTAGACCTCCAATGGCTTCTCTCATGTCATTCTTGCCATCCCTAAGCCCCTAAAGGGACCAGGGCCATGCCGACTTGCATCTAGGGTTCATCTCCTGCCTGTTCCTGGCCATTCCAGTGTGATTTCGAGTGAAATCGTTCTATATTTGCTATGATCTATGAGTTTCTAGACAGGTTTCTTCATCTCTGCATGGATCTCTTCGAAACCCTAATTTCATTTCTATACCTCCTAGATCTGTACAGATCTAGGACGATTTGAGTTTGTTTCTTGTGTGTTTTATAATAGCCTTAAGATTCTTTACAAGAATCATATGATTTCAAGTGCTTTTCATCTTTTTCTAAAATTAGGGTTTTTGGAATTTCTTTTTAAACTTTGTTGGATGATTTTTTTTTTTGTGTTTTAACTTCTGTTTCTCACATATTTTGACTGATTCTATGAGTCTACTACAACCTTAACTCGCCTATGCTGAAAGCCCTAATTCTTTAAGGGTTCTTCGTTTAGTTTCTGAGTATTAGCATATCTGACTGGTTCTCGCTTTGAGTTCTTGTGATTTCTCGTAACTGTCTTGCCTTAATATGCATCTACTGAGTTTCTTAGTCTAAGCTTTCACTGATTCTATGTGCCTGTGTTCATCTTGACCATTCACATCAAGACCTGTATCTTTCTCACTAAATCAGTATTGTTTAACTTTTGTTTTGTTAAAGTTATATGTCGAATCCTGATTATCCATGTTTTACCTTATTTATATGCTAAACATGCTGACTCTTTTCATGACTTTCTCTTTGATTGAGCCATTGAATATTCTGAATCCCTTATTTCTTGGGTTGATTTGAACACTTTCCCTTAAACTTTCGATTCTTACCTTTCTACTCGATTTGATTGATTTGCTTGCCTTAATTAATTTTTCTTTACCTTGTCTGCATTATTACTTGATTCTTAATGATTATTTCCCTAATTAGAACTTTATTTACCTAGCCCTAATTACCTATTCTATACTTGCACTATTTGAAGTCTTTCCTTATTTGTTATACTCCAGCTATGTATGATTTCTTTCCTTACTTGTCACCTGCTCTTTACTGTTTGAACTGATTCCCTTAATTAAGGGAAGACTTGGACTGATTTTACTTTAATTGATTCCGAGATTCTTCAATCACTGAACAATTTGATTTTTACCTTATTTACCTAGCTTTCAAACTACTATTCATATGTTTTCTTCTACTCTCATTAGATAGAACATTGAGTTCACAAAAAACACACTTACATGTTAAAAGTTCTCTTTCTCTTCTACTATTTGTGATACTTGCTGATCTAGCCGGCTGAAAGCCAAGGCTAGACATTGGAACTTTATTTGCTTCATATTTTGCACCTTTCTTCAACTGGTATGTCTCTAATTAAGTTTTGAGATTCAAACCCTATGTGTTTTCATTATTTCACTAGTTCATTAGTTATGAGTTCAATTTCCTGCCTATTTCTTTTCTCAGCATGTCTAAATCTGCCTGTTCAATGTATTATTTACATTCTGCACTCTTTCTTGCTTACTTCCTTGCCTAGCATGACTAATCTGTTAAAGTCCCCTAGGTCCTAAGTGCTGTATGCAGTTTGTAAGTATATGTTTCCTTTATCCCTATCCATGTACCCTAATGTAATTCTTATGTGCCACCATTCTCATATGAGATCTGTTTGTTAAGTGTTCCTTTCCTGAGTCTGAATGTCTCTTATGACCAACCACTTGTTTACTGTTTTGGTACTCTTCTCAAACTGTCTTTTACCACTAAGTTGTTTCTGTTTCTGAAAAACCTTTCTACTTCTGAAGCCATCTTTGTACTATTTTCAAAATAAAAGTATGTCAAGCACTCTCGACTACTCCTAGAATATTTAGGTCTTGCCCTTCTGGCATGTGTACTGCCTTGAGATCCATGAGATTTCTCTGAACTCTGGCATGTTAGAGCTGGCCTTTCCACATTGCACTTGAATCAATTCTTATTTGAGGAAAGTCTAGGTGTGAGAACTGCTCAGGATCCTTGAGATCCTTAGGGAACTCTAACGCACCTAGACAATGATATTGTCTATGGAACTTTGACATTTGAGGCTATTGGAGGCTTGGGGAAGTCATTTGGGCCTGCTTCAGGCTCCCTATAGTTAACTTCTTCTTTTCTTTATTATTCATGTAATTTATTCAGTTGGTCTATAATAATTATTTGTAAACAACTTTGGGGTAATTAGTGAAAAATGGTGGGTAGCTATATCTGTTGGGTAATTTGGGTAGAGACCATGCCGATAGGACTGTATTAGTGCACTTGCTATATTTACTTTCACAACATTAGAGATCATGTCTATAGGATTTAAATGGATTCAATAATAGAAACCATGTCTATAGGTTTAAAATCAACTTCATAATTAGATACCATGCCTATAGAATGTAAAATGATTGAGTTCAATTCTGCTGCTGCATGTATTTACATTTGTCTCACTAAAATCATGCCTATAAGTTCCAACATCAGCTCTTAATAATTGGATACCACACATATAGGAATAAAAATCAGAAATCCTGCCTATAGAGCCTAAAATCAATTTAGTTAAACAAATCAGTCTAATTCATGTTATGTTCCTTTTGAATAGGCTTAAATCAACTGTCTGTTTCTTTGAACGAATTTTCGAACACTGCTTTAATCTACTATCACTAGAAAGCATGTCTATAGGATCTCAAGTGTCCGTTTAAAATTGTTCACTAATTTACTGCATTAATACAGATACCATGCTCTTAGGACATCACTGTTCTGCGTTTAGGCAATCCTTTAGGGCGATTTAAATTCTGCAACTCTGAAACTGTGTTTTGCTACTTAAAACTGTCCAGATTTAATAGAGTTAAATCAGTAGGCAAGTTAAATAGGATCTCTCATACATTGTCCTAATTCAACACCGTATAACCCCTGCTCACCTAGATATCATGTTCTAGGATTTTCTCTCTAAGTACTTGAATGTTGTTTGAAAACGTGCACTTACTTGTTATGTTTGAGGAGGTAACTATAAGCCTATAACTTGTTTCTTTAAATGCAGTCCTAACTGTTCTTAATTGATGTCTAGATTTTTATCCTTTTAAAACCTTAGGAAAGTATAGAACTGTCCAAAGAATAGGGGTCCTAAAATACCTCCAAGGCCACGAGGAAGGGACGGGTAGTGCACGCATAGGACATTGTCAAGGTTGCTAGAACGCTTTAGGATATGACCAAGGGGAGGGACTTAGGTAGAAAGGGATATGATGATTACGCGCTAATGTCACGTGTAGCCCCTCATTGAGGAGTGTTTACCGGGCATTGCGTGGGGTGATCCTGTAGGCTAACCAACCTAGGACCCCTCCTTCCCAAATTCCCTTTGCTTAAACTTTACTTTTTTATATGAACATAGTTTGTTCAAGTCTTTCCTTTGTCTCATTATTTGAATCATGTAATGTCCAAAAACCTGATCTTATTTGTATTTATGTGTTTAAACTATTTATTCTATAACTATCTTTCAATTATTTAAATATTGTTTCCTACGTGAAAATACTTGACTACGTGCTATTTATTGCTGCATATATCATGGCTCCACATCATATTCCACTCATGCGTATCAAATCCTATAGCAACGCTTGATGAGTGGTTGCGCTCTTCCTATTTATTACCCTTAAATTCGGAAAGGCTTATTTGTGGTAAAACCAGTTGATCAACGGTGCAGTCGATGGTTCCGTGCCTTTCCCCATCAAGTTGTCCTCTTGAGGGTACCAGTCTAAAACCCTATAGTAACCTTACTCTGATCGAAATTGTGCATGCATCATGGTTAAACCTAGTTAGATCAATTATGTTGTCCACATAATGATCCTTCAAGATGAGCCTTATACAAAGTCCACCGGGGTTTCCATAATCCCAACGGACACAACCACGTTTTGTGCATTAATTTGGAGAACTAAATGCCGATATGCTGATTATGAATGTATAAATAGTCGATTCTGGTGTGGGAGAAAGGCCTAACCCTTTTGTTTTGCAGAAAATGAGGCACGAGGTTCTCAGATTCGGTATGGTTAGCAACATTCCACCATTGCTGCTAGATTGGTGGGAGGATCTTTCCTCAAGTGACAAGAAACATGTAAGGAAGTACCTGGGTAACTTGCCTTCCCTGCTAGACATTGAGCCAAACAACAAGTTGATCGAGGCTGCCACTTTGTTCTGGGATAGTGAGAGGTCTGTGTTCCATTTCGGCGACATAGAAATGACACCACTTCTAGAAGAAATTGGAGGGCTTGCGGGGTTGACTTGGGATAGTCCCGAGTTATTGGTACCGGAGAACCGTATCGGTAAAGGGTTCTTAAAGATGATGGGGTTGAAGAAGAATGCTGACCTGGTATGCTTGAAGGAATCTTACATACCCTTCGAATATCTGTATGAGAGGTATGGCCACAGCAAGTCCTACCGTACCTACCATGATGATATCTCTCTCACTTCTTTGGGCCATATCCACCGCAGAGTGTTTGTGTTCATTGTATACTTCTTGGTCCTAATAGTGTTCCTAATAAAAAGGGAAAGAGTCCACACTAGGTTGGCCATGGTCACCAAGACTTTGATGGAAGGGATCAATGGCAGACATACACTATAGTCCCCATGATCATAGTCGACATCTACAGGGCTCTGGAGTGCTGCCAAATAGGGGTCAAGCATTTTGAGGGTTATAACTTGTTGCTATAGTTGTGGTTGTTAGAATATTTTCAAAAGGTCACTACCAACAAGAATTTCCGCGAAGGGTTTGGAACGACCATATTGCCTTCCATCATCCCAAGCGGATGACTTACATTCTAAACAGATTTTCTCAGCCAGAAAGTGCCAAAGAATGGGTAGAGTTCTTCGACAATCTGACCGATGAACATGTGCAATGGAAGTTTGAATGGTTACCAATAGACAAATTCATCATCAGATCCAGAGATGCTCCACACTTGGTGCTGATTGGGTTGAGAGGGATATACCCTTATGTCCCTATCCGAGTTATGAGGCAAGCAGGCAGGAAATAGGTTGTACCAAGGGTTGCCAAGATGAGTCATTTTAGGGCAAACTTTCAAGACGACGACGTCCCTTACAAGTGCTAAGCTCAGCAGATGTGGCAGAGCAAAATCATTGTGGAAAAGAACACCGTCGAGCCAAACAGGTATCATGCAGGGTGTGAGCCTCTCTACCCAGCATGGTTGGAGGACAATCTAAAGGGGATGGTGATGCCAGGAACTGGTCGAGGGAATAGGATCATAAATGAAGAAGCTGAGGCTCAAGTTAAATACAACAGGCTGCGCAAGAGGGTCCACGACTTTGAGAATGAGCATCGGGAAACACATGAGAGGAATGTGAGATTGATTGAAGAATGGAAAGAGATGGCAGTCACTTCCAACAGGAAACTGGAATATCTGGAGCGAGGAATAGTGGTGCTGGATGGTAAAGTCATAAAGAGGATCGAGGATTGCCAGAATACTGAAGGAGCTAAAGGAGGACATCTGGCCAGAGCCTACTTGTTGCTGGGTCTGCGCAAGCTGGGGGACCTATATGATGGAGTCAGGAAGATCGAATCTGGGGAAGGTCCTTCTGGTACCAAATAGGCTAGATTTATTTGCTTTCCTAAATGTAATAAGGCCAAGTGCCAGTAGTGACTTCTTTTTTATTATCTTAGTGTCGTTTTGGGATTCGTCTATTTTTATATTATGAAATGAAGCATTTATTGGCATTTATAGTTATCCAAATTTATTTGTTGCTAGGCCTACCTTGGGCACAACGAGGCTCCCAAATTAAGACGTGAATTTACATTTCTGCAATGTGTTTAAATACTGCAAACATTTCAGAATCTTCACCGACTCGTTACCTTTTTGTTTTTTGCTTATTTTTATTATTTCCATCCCCTTAGGTTGGTTCTCTCATACTGGCCTCGTCAGCATACCACACCAGATCTAGAGGCCCTCCACCTCCTCCTCCTCGCAATACAAAAGGCAGAGGAAAAGCAAAAATGGATGACTTAAGTGGTATCCAAAAGGAGAATGTTGAGAACGCAAAACCTCAGATGGGCGTAGTACTTCGGCCCCAAATGATCTAGTTTTGAGATTGGAACAAAAGATATTGGAATTGCAAGGAGAATTGAGTAGGTTCGCAACTTGGCAAACTTGTCACTCACCCTGAATGTCCCCAACATCAACCAACAGAATACAAAGAACCTAGCACCTCCCCAAAACACACAAAACCAACATCCACAAAATTCTCCCGCGCCGAATCAAAACGCAACTCCACACCAAAATCTCAATCCATTGCCAATACCAACTCCGCCACAACATCACCATCAACCAATTTAGTACCCACCAACCACCACTTACCACACTCCCCAAAACACACCATAACCCATTCCCGATCCCCAAAACTCCCCCAATGACTATCATTACACCCAAGTCCCTAGAACCCATCAAAGCAAACCTATATACATAGAAACCGTACCTCACTCCATCCAACCCGTCTCCTATACACCAGAATCCTCCGAAAAGGACATGCTCATTAAAAACATGGCTGAAGAACTCAAGAAGTTGACAAGACGAGTTCAAGGTGTCGAAGGCGGCAAAAGAATAAAAGGGTTGAACTATGAAGACCTATGCATCCAACCAGATGTAGAACTACCGGAGGGATACAAACCTCCCAAGTTTGAGATGTTTGATGGCACAGGTGATCCTAGAGTCCATCTGAGGACCTATCGCGGCAAACTTGTCGGGGTCGGGAAAGATGAAAAGATCCGAATGAAACTCTTTATAAGGAGTCTTATTGGGGATGCTTTGTCCTGGTACATTAGCCAAGATCCCAAAAATGGTCCAATTGGGTAAGTATGGCATCAGATTTCATGGACCGGTTCAGGTTTAATACAGAGAACACACCAGATGTTTTCTACATCCAAAATCTTAAGAAGAAACCTAGTGAGACTTTCCGTGAGTATGCTACTCGTTGGAGGTCGAAAGCGGCCAAGATCAGGCCATCTTTGGACGAGGAACAGATGAACAAATTCTTCGTCAGAGCACATGATCCGCAATATTATGAAAGGTTGATGGTTATCGAAAATCATAAATTCTCTGATATCATCAAACTTGGAGAAAGAATCGAGGAAGGGAATCAAAAGCGTGATGGTAACAAATTTTGAGGCACTACAGGCCAAAAATAAGGCATTACAATCAGGTGGCATATCAAAGAAGAGAGATGTTGGGGCAGTAATGGTGGCCTAGGGCCCAAAATCTCCACTTATCTATCAAACACCTCCACCTATATATCAAACACCTCCACCCACATACCAAACATCCCGCCTATATATCAGCCTTCATCTCCCAGATATTCCTAACCAGCCGCTGTCCATCACAACTATAACTCCCAACCATCCCATTTCCAATTACCTCCAACTCGCCAAAACTTTCCAAGACCAAGACCCAACTTGGATTGCAAGCCACCCAGACAATACACCGCCATTGCTGAGCCCATCGACCAGTTGTATGAAAGGTTGAAAGTCGTGGCTAATGTCACTCCTGTTCCCGTTGTGGCATTAGAAAACCCATCCCAATAGGTCATTCCGAACAAAACTTATGTGTACCATTCTGGTATGAAGGGGCATACCACTGTTGAGTGCCAAACATTGAAGGATAAGATCCAGACCCTAATTGACAGCAAGGTCATACAGGCAAAGGAAGCTGCACCTAATGTCCGCGACAATCCCCTCCTTCATCATAGAGGCGACAGAGTACATGTGATAGAGACGAACAAAGAGTGAGACCCAGAGGGGCCAATTGGGCTTATTTAAGAAGGCGATGACTTTAAAGTTGCAGTCACACTTACTCTTATTGTGGTACAGACTCAGTCACCAATCGAGGTTAAGATAACTGCATCAATTCTATTTGAGGTAGAGGTGGCTCCGCTTGTGGCCACCCCCATTCCATTTGAGGTAGAAGTGGTCACACCTTTCACTGTGACAGAATCAACCACACCTCCATTCAACGCAAAAGCAAATCCCTGGGATTACGTTGCTGAGGCTCGACGAAAAGGGAAGTCCAAGGTAGAAGAATTTAATGCTGCACAAGGAATGACTAGGACTGGAAGAGTCTATACACCTGAACACTTGGGAGGATCAAGCAAGGATGTCACTACCGGGCAACCTATCATTGAGACAGGGCCGGATGACCTATGGAGGAAAGTACAAGCAAATGAGTATTCCATCATTGACCATCTGAACAAAACCCCAGCTCAGATATCTATCCTGTCATTGTTGTAAAATTCAGAGGCACATAAGAATGCTTTAATGAAAGTGCTAAGCGAGGCTTATGTACCCAATAACATCACTGGTGGAGAAATGGCCAATATGGTGGGGCAAGTACTGGAAAGTCATAAGATTATCTTTCACGAAGATGAGTTGCCGCCTGAGGGATTGAATCACAATTGATCATTGCATATTACAGTGCAATTTGATGACAAATTCATTGCCAGGGTCTTGGTTGATGGAGGTTCAAGCCTAAATATTTGTCCATTGGACACTCTGAAAAGGTTGGACAAAGGTTTCCATGAAATACGGGTAGGAAACATAAAAGCTTTCGATGGGTCCCAAAGGGCCACGATCGGGGAAATCAACCTTTGCTTGCAGATGGGGCCAACTTGGTTTGACGTCGAGTTTCAGGTGCTTGACATACCAGCCTCATATAATTTTCTATTGGGCCGACCATGGATCCATGCCGCTAGAGCCATGCCTTCCACACTACATCAAGCGTGAAATTTGAATGGAATCGTCAGGAAGTGATCATTCACAGAGACAGGAGTAACCCCATTTACACTAGTCAAACCATCCCGGCCATTGGACATAGAAGAAGGCTAAGAGGGGAAACCTATCATTACATTGAACGGGTCAATGCCGTCAAGAAGGATAAATGGTGGAGTAGTAAAATAGAAAGCATATTGACATGGTCTAGATATGAACCCGACAGAGGGTTCGGAAAGAACCTCCAAGGTATCACTAAACCAACACAACTAAAATATCATGGTACCACCTTTGGGCTCGGATACCAGTACACATGGCAAGAGTATAGAAATTGGTCACCTCTGTGGTGTGGACCATACTACCCTCTTGAGAAACCAGTTCCACGCTTAGGACAAGCTTTTTACCAAGCTGATACAATATGGGGAACTGCAGAAGAGGAAGCACTAGCTGGGTTGAAGAATTTGTTCTTGAGGGATGATGACATGGACTGCAGTGCTATAATTGAGGAGGAGGAGGAAGAAGGCCTCACCATTTAGACAGTAAAGAAGGGAGCTGTTCTCAGAAACTGGACCGCCACACCATCCCGAGCCCGCCGAGTCCCTGGGTAGCTTGGCAGATTTTACTTTTATAGCCATTCTAGGCATTTAAGATTTCCAGTAATTTTGATTTACTTGTTTCAAAATAATGCTCAATTTATCGAACCGCACTTGTCTAAATGATTTTTCGGTTTTAATCAAATGCATTTGCTCTTTATTATTCATTGCTATTTCAACACTTTTTCTTTTTACAGCGTTATTATTACTTTTCCTCATGAACCAGTGACTGTGACATGTAATGAGTCAATGCAACATGAGGATAGTGATTTAGACGAAGAAGATGAGATACCCGAGGAAATTGTCAGGGAGGTTGAAAATTTTGAGAATAAGCCTAAGTCCAATCTGGACGAAACCGAAACAGTAAATTTGGGAGACGCTGAGACCGTCAAGGAGACTCGCATCAACATTCACTTATTACCAACAGAGAAGGAAGAGTACATTCGCTTCCTAAAAGAGTATGAGGATATGTTCGCATGGTCATATGATGACATGACCAGTTTGAGCACGTCCATAGTGGCTCACAAGCTACCCACTAATCCCATGTGTCCGTCGGTAAAATAGAAACTCAGAAAGTTCAAACCAGACATGAGCCTGAAAATCAAGGAGGAAGTTACTAAGCAGATCAAAGCCAAAATTCTCAGGGTGGTTGAGTACCCAACCTAGTTAGCTAACATTGTGCTAGTTCCGAAGAAGGATGGGAAGGTCAGAGTATGTGTTGACTATCGGGATTTAAACAGAGCAAGTCCCAAGGACGACTTCCCACTGCCAAATATACACATCCTGATCGATAATTGCGCCAAGCATGAACTCCAATCCTTTGTAGATTGCTTCGCGGGCTATCACCAGATCTGGATGGATGAAAAAAATGTAGAGAAGATAGCTTTTATTACATCTTAGTATAAATACTGTTACAAGATGATGTCGTTCGATCTGAAGAATGTCGGGGCCACTTACATAAGATCCATGACAACTATCTTCCATGACATGATCCACAAAGAAATAGAGGTGTATGTGGACGATATCATTATCAAATCCAAGAGGGCAGCATATCACATAGCGGACTTGAGGAAGTTGACAGACTAAGGAGGTACAACTTGAAACTAAACCCCGTAAAGTGTGCATTTAGGGTTCCCGCAGGAAAATTATTAGGATTCATTGTTAGCCGTCGAATGATCGAGCTAGATCCGTCTAAAGTCAAGGCTATTCAGGACGTGATGAGCTTCCTAGGATGTCTCAACTATATCAGTCACTTCATATCCCAATCCATGGTCATATGTGAACCCATCTTCAAGATGCTAAGGAAGGATGCCGAAACAAGTTGGACAGAGGATTGTCAGAAAGCTTTTGACAAAATTAAGGAGTACCTATCCACACCGCCAGTTCTGGTCCCGCCAGAACCAGGATGACCTTTGTTACTCTACTATCCGTGTTGGATGGAGCCTTCAGATGTGTCTTGGGGCAACATGACGAGATAGGAAGGAAGGAGCAGGCCATATACTATCTGAGTAAGAAGTTTACACCTTACGAAGCACAATACTCTCTGCTGGAATGCATTTGTTGTGCTTTGACTTGGACAGCTCAGAAATTGTGGCACTGCTTCTGCGCTTACACTACATACCTCATATCTATGATGGACCCTCTAAAGTACATATTTCAGAAATCCATGCCGATTGGAAAGTTGGCTAAGTGGCAGATACTACTAAGTGAGTTCGATATCGTCTATGTAACTCAAAAGGCGGTCAAGGGACAAGCATTTGCAGATCACCTTGCTGAAAATCCGATGGGAGGAGAATACGAACCCTTGAAAATGTATTTTCCTAATGAAGAAGTATCATTCATAGGAGAAGACATTACCGAAGCATACGATAGTTGGAGGATGTTCTTTGATAGAGCTGCAAATTTCAAAGGAGCAGGTATTGGAGCAGTCTTGGTATCAGAAACGGGTCAACATTATCCGGTATCTACTAAACTCAGATTTCCCTGCACCAACAACATGGCGGAGTATGAAGCTTGAATACTAAGGCTCAACATGGCAATCGATATGAACATCCAGGAGCTACTGGTGATCGGTAATTCAGATTTGCTTGTGCACCAGGTACAAGGAGAGTGGGCCACCAAGAATTCCAAGATATTTCCATATTTGCACCATGTGCAGGAATTGAGAAGAGGTTCACGAAGATAGAATTCCGACATATGCCCAGAATTCAGAATGAGTTTGCCGATGCATTAGCCACCTTGTCATCTATGATACAACATCCAGATAAGAATTATATTGATCCAATTCCAGTGAGGATCCATAATCAACCGGCTTATTGTACTCATGTTGAAGAAGAAACAGATGGAAAGCCTTGGTTCCATGACATCAAGGAGTATTTGTCAAAGGGAGAATATCCGGAGTATGCAAACCACACTCAGAAATGCACACTCTGGAGATTTTCCAATCATTTCTTCCACAGCGAAAGAAACTTGTACAGGAGAACTCCTAATTTAGGTTTACTAAGATGTGTCGACGCAAAAAAAGCTTCTAAACTTCTTGAGGACGTACATGCTGGGACCTGCAGCCCACATATGAATGGTTTTGTCTTAGCTAAGAAGATACTTAGGGCTGGTTACTTTTGGATGACCATGGAAATAGACTGCCTCTAGTATGTCCACAAATGCTTTCAATGCCAAGTGCATGCCGATATGATAAAGGTGCCGCCAAACAAGCTCAATGCAACAAGCTCACCTTGGTCATTCGTCGCTTGGGGTATGGATGTTATTGGTCCGATTGAGCCCACTGCTTCAAACGGACACATGTTTATTTTGGTATCCATTGATTACTTCACGAAATAGGTGGAAGCGACATCTTACAAAGCTGTAACCAAGAAAGTCATCGCAGATTATTTCAAGGATTGAATTGTTTGTCGATTCGGAGTTCCCGAGTGCATTGTTACTGATCATGCCGCCAACCTCAATAGTGATATGATGAAAGCCATGTGTGAAACTTTCAAAATCAAGCACAAGAACTCCACATCCTACAGACCCTAGATGAATGGAGCCGTAGAAGCCGCCAATAAAAACATCAAGAAGATACTAAGGAAGATGGTAGAGAACCACAAACAATGGCACAAGAAGCTACCATTTGCTTTGTTGGGATACCGCACTACAGTTCGCACATCAGCTGGGGCAACTCCCTATATGCTGGTTTATGGTACCGAAGCTGTCATCCCAGCCAAGGTAGATATTCCTTCTTTAAGAATCATACAGGAAGCTGAACTCAGCGACGCAGAGTGGATAAAAAGTCACTATGAATCATTGGACCTTATAGATAGAAAGAGGATGAACGCAGTGTGTCACAACCAACTTTATCAGAATAGAATGTCCAAAGCTTTCAACAAAAGGGTCAAACCAAGGCAATTTGCACCAAGTCAGTTGGTACTAAAGAAGATCTTCCCACATCAAGATGAAGCCAAAGGGAAATTTTCCCCCAACTGGAAAGGTCCGTACATGGTTCACAGGGTGCTGACAGGAGGAGCACTCATACTTACAGAAATAGATGGAGAAATTTGGCCAAAACCAATCAATTTAGACGCAGTCAAAAGATACTATGCTTAGATTATTTGCATTTCCTCATCTGATGTAATTTAATTACGCTTAACCTGATTCCCATTTTAGAGGGGATACGTAGGCAGCCTTCTAGGTTCGGTCATATCATAATAAAATTTCCATTCCCCCCCAAGATCAGAAACTGGGGCAGAATTTTAAGAAGGACCCTCAAAATTCCGGAGTAAGTCCAGCCAACGCCATCGCATGCTAGAAAGTCAGAAATCGGTTAAGAATTTGGGGCAAAATTTTGAGAACGGTTCTCAAAATTCCGAAGAAGGTTCAGCAAGATCCATTATCCGCAAACAGCCGAAGGATCATCTACTAAACTGGGGCAGAATTTTGAAGAGGGCCCTCAAAATTCCGATATAAAAGAGCTGCAATGCCTTTGAGATGTGTTACGGTCACTAATTCATCTAAATGTATCAATATATTTCTGAAATAACTCTATTTTTATCAACAATTGCATATTTTTGAAAACTCTATTTCCATAAAAGTCAGGTGTCACCCAGGGGAACTCGAAAGGGCTTTCATAACGGAGCAAAGCAAAGCCAGCCGACAGAAGCACGAACCAACCTCCCCCTCACAGAACTTACAATTTTTCTTAGAACGCAGGTACATCTAATGTAGCGATAACATCCGAAAATATATACACATAACAAAATTCATTACCAATCAGGACATCAGACACCGAATATATCTCCAGCTAAGACATGCTACTCTTATTTGCTATTTGCTCTCTGCATGAGGCTAATCCTTGCCTCCACATTTGCATGAGGCTAATCTCTGCCTCCATATTTGCATGAGGCTAATCCTTGCCTCCATATTTGCATGAGGCTAATCCTTGCCTCCACATTTGCATGAGGCTAATCCTTGCCTCCCTATTTGCATGAGGCTAATCCTTGCCTCCATATCTGCATGAGGCTAATCCCTGCCTACAAACTTGCATGAGGCTAACCATTGCCTCCACATTTGCACGAGGCTAATCCCTGCCTTCCTATTTGCATGAGGCTAATCCTTGCCTCCATATTTGCATGAGGCTAATCTTTGCCTCCATATTTGTATGAGTCTAATCCTTGTCTCCCTATTTGCATGAGTCTAATCCTTGCCTCCATATCTGTATAAGGCTAATCCCTACCTCCATATTTGCATGAGGCTAATACTTTCCTCCACATTTGCATAAGGCTAATCCTTGCCTCCACATTTGCATGAGGCTAATTCTTGCCTCCATATTTGCATGAGGCTAATCCTTGCCTCCATATCTGCATGAGGCTAATCCCTGCCTCCATACTTGCATGAGGCTAATCCTTGCCTCCCTATTTGCATGAGGCTAATCCCTGCCTCGATATTTGCATGAGGCTAATCCTTGCCTCCACACTTGCATGAGGCTAATCCTTGCCTCCACACTTGCATGAGGCTAATCCTTACCTCCCTATTTGCATGAGGCTAATCCTTGCCTCCACATTTGCATGAGGCTAATCCTTGCCTCTATACTTGCATGAGGCTAATCCCTGCCTCCATATTTTCATGAGGCTAATCCCTGCCTCCATACTTGCATGAGGCTAATCCCGGCCTCCATATTTGCATGAGGCTAAACCTTGCCTCCACACCTGCATAAGGCTAATCCTTGCCTCCATATTTGCATGAGGCTAATCCCTACCTCCATATTTGTATGAGGCTAATCCCTGCCTCCATATTTGCATGAGGTTAATCCCTACCTTCATATTTGAATGTGGCTAATCCCTGCCTTCATATTTTCATGAGGCTAATCCTTGCCTCCTCATCTATATGGGACTAAGCACTGTCCCTCTCTGCACAAATATTGCACTATTTCTAGTACTATCTATTTGTTTTTCATTCGGGCTAAGCTCTGCCCTTTATTTTGTAAGACTAAGCTTTTTCTTGTTAACATCATATTACTACATGTCATGGGCTGAAATATCGCCAATCTATCCAAAGGTGTCATAGTCTAAAAGGCATCATCCTCATAGCCGGAAGATATCATGCCATGGTCTGGGGATCCCTCAAATTTGCATATCATTATTCAAAGGCGTCATGGTTCGGAGACACCATTTGTCATGGCCCGAGAACATCATTTCATGGCATGTGAATCCCTCACTAAACAATTCATGGCCCAGGACGTCATGGTCCAAGGACGTCATCTTTAACCGTCCAAAGACAACTTTCATGGTCCAAAAGGGAATCTGCATCATGTTTAAATTTTCGTACAAATACATGTTCGTAGCATCTTTTGTCTGCAGGTGACCAGTGAGAAACCGCTATCCTAGAAGGCGCGACCTCGCTCCAGTTCCTACAACTATCTCAAGCCTTAACCGCTCACCATCGCCGCTTTTGTATCCCGTGTTCGTTCTCGCAATAACTTCATCAGTATATTCCGCCAATGAATCCAGAACTACACATAGCCTGATTCCTGTAAGACCAGGGATATGTAGGCAACTCAAAGATCGGAGTCCAGCCTCTGCCTTTCAAAACATCCCGCCCGATCAAAATTAGCCATTATTTCTTTACCCAAAAACGCTTTCATCCTTTCCGGGTAAAGAGGGACAGCTTTTGATACCCAATTTTTTCTTATATATTTTTAATACTTTCAAAATTGCATATATGCATATATAAGCATGCATAAGATTTTTTATAAAATTTTCTATAATTTTAAAGGCTTTAAATTGATTTATTTCTTCCTTTTTTTACTTATAAAATCTCCAATAATTATTCTCCAAATTATTGTTGTGGTAATTTAGCCATCTAAATTCTATATTTATGCCAAAATATTTTGTAAATATTTTTAGTATATTTTTTATAATTGTATTTATATTTTTAAAGCCAATTTGCATATATTTGCAATACTAGCCTTATTAATGCATAATTACGTTATTAATGCATAAAAGAGTCTTTATATTTTTAAAATGTTAAACAACTATTTTAAACTTTTTTAGTACACGAAATATTTTTTAGAAATCATTTTATTATTTTTATAAATTATATAGTACTGAAAATGGCTATTTAAAACTTAGCCTATTTTATTTCAATTTCAGCCTAATTCCTAACCCAATCAATCCCAATACCCAGCCCAATTTCTAATTAGAAATACCTGACCCACGCCCCAAATGCCCGATCCGGTCCCCCCACCCTTTAATCCTGGCCGTTGATCACAAAGATCAAAGGCCATCATTCCTCTTTCCCTTAATTAAACTACCCTATACTCCAAAAACCTAATTCATTTCACCACCAACCCCGCCGCCTTAAAATCCTCTCTACTCTCAAACTCTCTCAACCTAAACCCTAATCTCCAAATGCCGACCCCCATCTATGGCCATTTCTGGTGACCTCTCATCATCTCTCAGGCATCCAATGGCTTCTCTCATGTCATTCTTTCCATCCCTAAGGCCCTCAAGGGACCAGGGCCATGCCGACTTGTATCTAGGGTTCATTTCCTGCATGTTCCTGGCCATTCCAGTATGATTTCGAGTGAAATCATTCTATATTTGCTATGATCTATGGGTTTCTAGATAGGTTTCTTCATCTCTGTATGGATCTCTTCGAAACCCTATTTTTTTTTCTATACCTCCTAGATCTGTACAGATTTAGGACGATTTGAGTTTGTTTCTTGTGTTTTTTACAATAGACTTGAGATTCTTTACAAGAATCATATGATTTCAAGTGCTTTTCATCTTTTTCTAAAATTAGGGTTTTTGGAATTTCTTTTTAAACTTTGTTGGATGATTTTTTTTTTGTGTTTAAACTTCTGTTTCTCACATATTTTGACTGATTCTATGAGTCTACTACAACCTTAACTCGCCTATGCTGAAAGCCCTAATTCTTTAAGGGTTCTTCGTTTAGTTTCTGAGTATTAGCATATCTGACTGGTTCTCGCTTTGAGTTCTTGTGATTTCTCGTAACTGTCTTGCCTTAATATGCATCTACTGAGTTTCTTAGTCTAAGCTTTCACTGATTCTATGTGCCTGTGTTCATCTTGACCATTCACATCAAGACCTGTATCTTTCTCACTAAATCAGTATTGTTTAACTTTTGTTTTGTTAAAGTTATATGTCGAATCCTGATTATCCATGTTTTACCTTATTTATATGCTAAACATGCTGACTCTTTTCATGACTTTCTCTTTGATTGAGCCATTGAATATTCTGAATCCCTTATTTCTTGGGTTGATTTGAACACTTTCCCTTAAACTTTCGATTCTTACCTTTCTACTCGATTTGATTGATTTGCTTGCCTTAATTAATTTTTCTTTACCTTGTCTGCATTATTACTTGATTCTTACTAATTATTTCCCTAATTAGAACTTTATGTACCTAACCCTAATTACTTGTTCTATACTTGCACTGTTTGAAGTCTTTTCTTATTTGTTATACTCCAGATATGTACGATTTCTTTCCTTACTTGTTAGTTGCTCTTTACTGTTTGAACAAATTCCCTTAATTAAGGGAAGACTTAGACTAATTGTACTTTAATTGATTATGAGATTCTCCAATCACTGAACAATTTGATTCTTACCTTATTTACCTAACTTTCAAACTACTATTTATATGCTTTCTTCTACTCTCATTAGACAGAACATTGAGTTCCCAAAAAACACACTTATATGTTAAAATTTCTCTTTCTCTTCTGCTATTTGTGATACTTGTTGATCTAGCCCGGTGAAAGCCAATGCTAGACATTGGAACTTTATTTGCTTCATATTCTGCACCTTTCTTCAACTGGTATATCTCTAATTAAGTTTTGAGATTCAAACCCTATGTGTTTTAATTCTTGCACTAGTTCATCAGTTATGAGTTCAATTTCCTACCTACTTCTTTACTCAGCATGTCTAAATCTGCCTGTTCAATGTATTCTTTACATCCTGCACTTTTTCTTGCTTGCTTCCTTGCCTAGCATGTCTAAATTTCTGTCATGTTCAATGTATGCACTCTGTCATGTTTATTTCTTTGCCTAGCATGACTAATCTGTTAAAGTACCCAAGGCACTAAGTGTTGTATAAAATTTGTGAGTATATGTTTCCTTTATCCCTATCCATGTACCCTAATGTGATTCTTATGTGCCACCATTCTCATATGAGATCTGTTTATTAAGTGTTCCTTTCCTGAGTCTGAATGTCTCTTATGACCGACCAATTGTCTGCTATTTTGGTACTCTTCTCAAACTGTCTTTTACCACTAAGTTGTTCCTGTTTCTGAAAAAAACCTTTCTACTTCTGAAGCCATCCTTGTACTATTTTCAAAACAAAACTATGTCAAGCACTTTCCACTACTCCTAGAATATTTAGGTCCTGCCCCTCTAGCATGTGTACTGCCTTGAGATCCATGAGATTTCTCTAAACTCTAGCATATTAGAGCTGGCTTTTCCACACTACACTTGAATCAGTTCTTGTTTGAGGAAAGTCTAGGTGTGAGAACTGTCCGGGATCCTTAAGATCCTTAGGGAACTCTAACGCACCTAGACAATGATATTGTCTATGAAACTTTGACATTTGAGGCTATTGGAGGCTTGGGAAAGTCATTTGGGCCTGCTTCAGGCTCCCTATAGTTAACATCTTCTTTTCTTTATTTTTTAGGTAATTTATTCAGTTGGTCTGTAATAATTATTTGTAAACAACTTTTGGATGATTAGTGAAAAAAGGTGGGTAGCTATATCTGTTGGGTAATATGGCTAGAGACCATGCCTATAGGATTGTATTAGTGCACTTGCTATGTTTACTTTCACAACATTAGAGATCATGTCTATTGGATTTAAATGGATTCAATAATAGAAACCATGTCTATAGGTTTAAAATCAACTTCATAATTAGATACCATGCCTATAGAATGTAAAATGATTGAGTTCAATTCTGCTACTGCATGTATTTACATTTGTCTCACTAAAATCATGCCTATAAGTTCCAACATTAGCTCTTAATAATTAGATACCATGCCTATAGGAATAAAAAATAGAAATCCTGCGTATAGAGTCTAAAATCAATTTAGTTAAACAAATCAGTCTAATTCATGTTATGTTCCTTTTGAATTGCCTTAAATAAACTGTCTGTTCTTTTGAATGAATTTTCGAACACTACCTCAATCTACTATCACTACAAAGCATGTCTATAGGATCTCAAGTGTCCGTTTTAAAATTGTTCACTGTTTACTGCATCAATATAGATATCATGCTCTTAGGACATCACTGTTCTGCATTTAGGCAAGCCTATAATGCGATTTAAATTCTGCAACTCTAAAACTATGTTTTGCTACTTAAAACTGTCTAGATTTAATAGAGTTCAATTAGTAGGCAAGTTAAATAGGATCTCTTACACATTGTCCTAATTCAACACCGTATAACCCCTGCTCACCTAGATATCATGTTCTAGGATTTTCTCTCTAAGTACTTGAATGTTGTTTGAAGACGTGCACTTACTTGTTATGTTTGAGGAAGTAACTGTAAGCCTATAACTTGTTTCTTTAAATGCAGTCCTAACTATTCTTGATTGACGCCTAGATTTTTATCTTTTTAAAACCTTAGGAAAGTCTAGAACTGCCCAAAGAATAGGGGTCCTAAAATACCTCCAGCTATGAGGAAGGGATGGGTAGTGCACGCATAGGACATTGTCACGGTTGCTAGAATGTTTTAGGCTATGACCAAGGGGAGGGACTTGGGTAGAAAGGGATATAATGACTACGCGCTAATGTCACGTGTAGCCCCTCATTGAGGAGTGTTTACCAGGCATTGCGTGGGGTGATCCTGTTGGCTAACCAACCTAGGACCCCTCCTTCCCAAATTCCCTTTGCTTAAACTTTACTTTTCCATATGAACACAGTTTGTTCAAATCTTTCCTTTGTCTCATTATTTGGGTCATGTAATGTCCAAAAACCTGCTCTTAAATGACAATTATGGGGACTATCGAAGAATGTGTAATGTCAGGCTATGAATGTCATATTTTCTATAACGGGCTATGTATTTAATACTGCAGAATATTCTTCGTGAATGCTATCAGGTGACAGGAATTTATTTTGTCTTCATGAGCAACTGTCACGACCCGGATTTTCCACCATCAGGAGTTGTGATGGCGCCTACTAATGTGAGCTAGGCAAACCAATTATTTGAACAAATTACTTCTTTATCCATTTTTTGACTCTTTAACATTATAAAGCCAAAGCGTGTAGACAGCGGAAAATTACAATAAGCGGAATAAATGCAGTAAATTATCTGAATATGTGTATCTAATACAACTGTTTGAACCTCGACCACCCAGAACTGGTGTCACAGTACCACAGACGATCTAAGAAGGCTACATACAAAGTCTGAAAATAAACAATGCACTATTTCTGAATTAAGGAAATGAAATAGGAATAAAGGGATAGAGGGAGACGCCAGGGCCTGCGGACGCCTGCAGGTCTACCTTGGATCTCCGCGTGGACTGAAGGCAGCCACTCAATCTACGGTCCAAATGCTGCTGCTCCGGGATCTGCACATAGTGCAGAGTGTAGTATCACCACAACCGATCCCATGTGCTGGTAAGTGCCTAGCCTAACCTCGGCGAAGTAGTGACGAGGCTAGGACCAGACTACTAAATAAACTTGTGCAATTCAACTATATACAGTGGAAAAGAAGAACAGTAATATACAATCAAGTATGGGAGGGGTAACATGCTGCGAGGGAACTATCAATTTAGAATAGGAAGTCAATAGGTAATTGAAGAAATAACATATCTCGGATATCAACAAAGAACCAGAAATCGATAAGTGCACGGCATCACCCTTCGTGCTTTTATTCTCGTCCTCACCAAAGCAATCAAGTAATGAAAATATGCACGACATCACTCTTTGTGCTTTTACTCTCGTCCTCACTCACCATATAATCAATATAATCGGCACGGAATGGTACATCGTGTGGCACGGCATCACCCTTCGTGCTTTACACTCTTTCCTCACAAATCATACACGGCATCACCCTTCGTGCTTTAACACTCTTCCTCACCCTAACAACAATTACAAACAAAGTCTCATGCCTTACTCCCATAGGGCAAGAGAATAAATGAAATTATTGTGAGCACGTGATTTTTGCCCTATATGAATTACTCCCATAGATTCAAGAAAATAAATTTTTCCCATTGTTTGCAATTTCGCGGATTTTTGTAGCATCTTTCGTTAATTGCTTGCATTTGTCTATGCATGTTTAATTTTTATAAAAATAAAAAAAATACATGGCATTTGTATTTAGAACTTAATTTTACATTTTTTCTTGATTAATCAGTAAATTAATTTTTTTTTACAAAAATGGAAAAAAATCACAAAAATAATTTATTTTGCATTGTTTAATTTTTAGCTTTGAATTTTGTTAGTCTTCTTTTAATTTAGTCTTTAATTAGTTTGGTAATTCTTAGAGATAATTAATTTAATTTGGTAGGATAATTTGGGTTAGGAATTAAATTAGGTTTTACTTTATTTTTATTTTTGTTTTTTTAAAAAAAGGGATTAAAAAGAATTTTGAAAGGGAAAAGAAAAGAATCAGATTTTTGGGCCATTTTATTTTAATTCTCTCAAGCCCAAATAATTGCACCCTTAAACCCGTCCAAAACTAGCCCAAATCATGCCCCAACCCGATCCAACATTTCAGTCTCCTAAACAATTCAAACGACGTAGTAGCAGGCCAATACTATGTTGTTTTGAGTTTCTTAAAGACAAATCAATCTAAGCCTTTCATTCCTCTTCATCGAACGGTCAGCAAAGCCTCACCCTAATCACATAAGATTGTCAGAAACCTTAGAACATTAACATAGTATTGTCTTCTTCATCACACCCTCCTCTTACCACCATCCGCCGCCTACCGAAAATCGCCATCGGCATCGGTTGACCTCCAATCCACACCAGATTTACACCGTAGCACCCTCTTCCTCCCTTCATAACGAATTCGTCATTTGTTTCCTTCGAATCATCGCGGAACTCGTCGAATCTTTGATCGAAGTTTTGACCTTCAAACCTTAACCCACCTAAACTCATACCAGTTAAAACCCAGACCGTCCTAAAGCTTATCCACACGCCTATTTCCTGAAAACCCCAACAGGACCTCCCCAGTTCCAAATCTGAGAAAATTCAACCCTAATCTCTCTCTTCTTCTGATTCCATTCAAGGCCTGGCTTCGTTTTGAATTATAGTCTATGTGGGTTGATTGTTCTTAACTAGAACAATCAATCGACATTGATTTTAATTCATTCCGGGGATGTCAGAGTTTGACGAGTTCATCAAGTTCCGAGCCAATTGTTCACTCCCATTGATACACCTCATGTCGTCAAGGCATTCCACCATATTTGGTATTTTCCCTCCTTTCTCCCACTAATTTTATACACTGTAGTTCCTTTTTGTTTTCACTTGGCTCAGTTTTATTTGTTTCTTTTGTTTTTCGTTGTTTGTGACTGATTATCTTTAGTTAGTCAAGTTCGATTTTAGTTTGATTAGCTAAAGTTAATTTAAGACTAAAATCAGAATTGTGTGAGTTTGCCCTCCAGTTTTGGATTTGTTCTTTTTCTATGGTTTTGTTTAATCATTTCCGAGTATTCAAGTCTCTCACAGTAACTCTGGTCACCACTGACCTAGTTAGGAGACTGGTTATTTGGACTGTGGTCTAGCTTAACCCAAGTTAATAATTGAAGGGAAAATAACAGGGGGTTTTAAGAGTGATCTAGGAATTGTAAGTAGAGAATCTCTTTATAGCTGAAATAGGAAGCTTCCCAGAAGCTGTCATTAGGACTGAACTGAATTTCTGATCTTTACACTAGGGGTATCTAAGCTAAAACCAAAATTTCAAAAGGTTTAAAGTGCAAAATTATTTTCAGCATTGCTGCCCTAATACCTTGCCTATAAAGGCATCCTTACTTGACTAGCAAAGAAAAGAAAAAAAGGGGAAAAAGACTGAAAAGCTGTAACGACTGAGTTTCTTTGTAAATTCTGAATTCCATTGCTTAAAACTACTAAAATTCTGTTTTGGTTTTGGGTTTCTGAGTCTTCTGTTAACTAGAACCTTTGAAGAGTTTCATGGTAATATTGCTGGGATAAGAAATGGTTTGAAACTGGTTTGAAATTGGATTTTGGGTCTGCTGCGTATCGCTGTTGATTTGAGCTGGGCTTTGCTGGTTATTTTCTGAATCTGGGCTCTGTCCTGCTTGCTGCTGGCTACTGATTCTTCATTTTTTTTTGGTTTCTATCTTATCTCCAGGAATTTCCTTCAAACCCTGAGAGGAAATGAAGTTTGTTCTGGCTGTTTTGTTGGAGTCATGTAATTCAAGTTGAAGAAACTGATTGTTGCCCTTTCTCTGTTGCATTACCAGTTTTAAAGTCTATTATATTTTGTTTTCATGTTTCTCCTAAGCTCATATAAGTTATTTAGTTTCTTGTCATTATCTTTTTAGGTTCTTTTATGGTGTTGTATAAATGTTCCCTTTCACTTGCTTAGTTTAAATGCTTGAAGGCTTTTGATCACATATATAAGTGGTAGAGAACTAATGCAAGGAAATTTCAGTAGTATCAAGTATGTTTCAGGTCTGTTTTGGCCTGTTGAAGCTAGTGTTGTTGTATGAATGTGCTTAAATTTGTCTTAAGATTGATGTCCCTAAAGTTTGAAATCAGGAACTTTCATGTTGAGGTTTATCTAGTGTAGTATCATATTTCATGGCCCTCACAAAGTTAAAAAGGCATAGTTGCTTTAGGCGCTTTATTTTAATAATTAGCTTCCCTAAACTCGGGTGTGCATTTCATGTGACCAAAATCCAAATCCTAAACTTCATGTGACCTCTCTTCTGTCTAGAGTCTTATCCCATTTTAGAACGAGTTTCAGACAAGTTGTAAAGTCGGTGAAACTTCTATATTCCCGGTACGCTGCCCTCCCCCCAGCCCCGGCTCGAGTTGTTTGCTCGGGTAAGCCAGGTCTAGAACAATAAACCCAAGTTTTAAACCTAGTATAACAAAGTCTCATGCCGGATCCCTAGTAGGAACGTTTGTTTGCATCACATGCATTTGATTTTGGAGACCCAACACAGGGGTTGGGTCTGTCTAGGACAGGTGTACCCAAAATGAAAAGACCATCTTGATGCATCCTACTTGCTACTTGTGCATTTATTTGTTTCAGGTTTGCATGTTGACCGGCTTATGAATGATTAGAGGAGAGTTGGAAAGGAAAAGTCAATGTGAGGGCTGAGAGAGATAATTGTCTGTTTTTGAAAAATCAGTGTCCAAGAAATATACTGAAACTCTGCCAAAATTTCGACAAAAATTTTCCATTGTTCTTGCTTTCAAAAATAGTTGGTTTTTATTTTCGTCAAATCTGCCCGAACTATGCCAGTTTGATTCTCACCGGATGTGGGATACATAGGCAACCCCCATCGGGTCCAACTTCTTTTTGCAAAAATATCCCAAAAAGAGCAAAATTTTATTGCAAATAAGTAAGGTGATGCCATTCTTGTCATAAATAGCCGAATATCCCCCAAAAGGGCGTCAGAAAGCTGTTTTTGCAAAAACAGCCGCCTTTGGTCATTTTTCAAGATTCTGGGCCGGTTAGCCAACACAGCCTTAAAATCTTCGTCCTCGAAGTGCTGAAAGGCCGTATTGGCAAAGCCGGATATTTTTATTTTGGAAAAATAGTGATCACTCTTTCTTGAGTCGAAATGAGTCATAATTTTTCTCTTAATTAAAACCACCTTAACAAATGTGCAGGATGAGCACAATTAAAAATGATCCTTTCTCAGTCCGTGAAGAGATCCCGTTGGAGCTACATATGTGGTGGCATGATTTGGGGGAAGATAGCAGAAAAATTGTGACAAAAATGTTGGACAGTCTTGTCGGACTCTTGAAAGTTAAGCCGAGAAAGGACATAATTGAGGCCTTGATACCATTTTGGGACCCAACACATAATGTATTCCACTTTGCTGATTTCGAGCTAACTCCTACACTAGAAGAGATAGCAGGCTACGCCGGTTTCGATGGGAATCTTAGAAATCAATACCCGGTGGCACCTAGAACAGTAACCCCTCACAAATATTTGGACCTGTTAAGCATCAGTCGGGACATCCGAAACGGAAATTTGGCCAAAGGATTATGTACCTTCTACTTTCTGTACTGACATTACGAGAATCCCCGTGGCTTCGAGGCACCAGACACTGGCCTTACTCACTCAGGAAACTAAGACAAATGGGAAGCTCGGAGAGGATTAGCTTTTATAGTGGCGTTCCTGGGTATTTTGATTTGCCCCAGAAAAGACGGGAACATAGAGTTGGGGCTCGTGGGGATAGCTGGCTTTATGATGAAAAAGTAAAATGTGACCATAGTGCCGCTGATCTTGGTAGAAATTTACCGAGCTCTAACCCTTTGCCGAGAAGGAGGAAAGTTCTTTGAAGGGTGCAATATGCTGTTACAACTATGGATGGAGGAACACCTTTGCCACCGACGGGATATCTGAATTGTGGTATGACTGGTCTCGAATGTATTAAAAAACAGAAAAGCGGGTAGAGGGTTATGAGTTCCCGGATGGTACAGAAGCATGGCATGCCCACTTGAGATCCTTGAATGCAAACAAGATCGAATGGACGTTCGGGTGGCTCTCGGTTAGTGAAGTAATTTATATGTCAGCCGAGGTGTGTTTTCTGCTGTTGATGGGTCTTCGGAGTATCCAGCCTTATGCTTCGCACCGAGTTCTACGTCAGTTAGGCCGATACCAGACCATCCCACACGATGAGGATTTGAGTCGGTAGGTCATTGAGTTGGAACCGAAAGCCGCTTTCCCAGAAGAAAAAGTGCGTCGGATTTGGCATCACTGCAGGTTCTTGGAGTCTAAGACTCAAGTACGAGATCTATCCAGAGGCAAACTGGAGCCTAGTTACACCGCCTGGTACGAAAAAAGATCTCGAGTACAACAATTCACCAACGGAGCACATGATCAATGGGACTGGTTGACCAAAGAAAATAAGTACAGGGCTACCATAAGCAAGATGTAAAAGCAAGTTAGGAATCTTCAGTTTGAGAATGGTTTGCAAGACGCCGCAGATGAAGGGGAAAAGAAAAAGCTCACTCAGGAAAATGAGGCCCTCAAAGCTCAAATCTAGAAAATAAGAATAGCTACCAGAAACCCGGAAAGAAGTTGAGCGGATGAAAGGCTTATAAGCAGTCTGAGAAAAAAAGCACTTGAGTATCAAGATGACCTAGAGAAGTTCGAGGTCAATCTAGCAAAGGTCTGGGCTCAAGTGGCAAAGAATGCAGAAGGGCGGGCACAGTTTGTGCAACAAATGAAAAGAAGATATAAAGGGACAATCACCAGCTTGAAGAGAAGAGTAACTACTCTTGAGAATGAGGCAGCCAAGCAGGCCAAAGATTTTAAAGCTGATAGGGAACACTGTTATGATTTGATGGCTCAGATGGAGGAAGAAATAAAATAGTTGCAAAATCAACACCTTCACGGCACTCAGGTGTTAGAAGCCCGGAATCAGCAGGTCGGGCATCTGCTTCAGGAAAAGGGTGGAATCCGAGAGAGGGTCAGAGCCATTGCCGACTAAATTGTTGTGAAATGCCAAGCATGTGAGGATATGACTGTGAGCACGTGATTTTTGCCCTATATGAATTATTCCCATAAATTCAAAACGAAATAATTTCTTTCAGCCTTGGCAATTTTGTGGAGTTTCGTGGCATTTTTTGATAATTGTTTGCATTTTTGTTTGTGCATTTTAATTAGTAAAAAAATATAATAATAAAATACAAAAAAATATATGTTGCTTTTGCATTTAGGCTTTGGCTTTGCATTTTTAAGAATTAATTTGCGTCTAATTTACGTTTTTTAATGTTAATTTTAAATTTTGATTTCGAGTAGTTTTCTTTTAATTTGCTTGTTTGATTAATTGTGATAATTAGTATTTAGGCTTAATTAGTATTTTTGATAGGTTAATTAGGTTTTAGGATTTGATTTAGGTTTTAATTTAATTTTGGAAAAAGAAGAAGAAAAGAATTTTGGAAAAATGATTTAATAAGAAAAAAGAAAAGAAAAAAGAGGTAAATCAGTTTGGGCACTCCCAATTCCATCCGTCCAGGCCCAAGCAATTTGATAGCCAAACCCGCCCCAATTCCAGCCCAAATTTGTTCCCTACCTGGTCCAATCTCCACCATGATCAAAACGACCCCGTTTAGCTAAGCTTGATCATGGCCGTCGATGTTCCTTGATCGGACGGTCGAGAACTGCCCCTAGACTATAAAGCTGTCCGAAACAGCCCTACCCCCCTCAGAACCCCCCTCTATATCCTCATCGTCTTCAACCTCTAACCCTAGAGACGTCCCCCCAAATTTGAGTCGCCCCCGCCGGCGGCGATCATTCCAATCACCTCCATTTTTTACACCCCAAGACCTCCTTCATCTTCTCTTCCCAAATCCCTAACTCATGTCCTTCGAATCCCACTGGTTCGTCTCGAATCTTAAATCAAAAACTAGACAAAAAACCTAACTTTTCCCAAATCACCCCAAATTAACACCCCAGAATCCCCGTAGTCCTCTCTTTCCCAATCTTAAACTCTGGACTCTCAAATCACCTTCAAGCTCTTCGAATGTTGAATCCGGGTTCGGCTCCTAAAAGTTTGAAATTGTTCCGTTAAGCCTGTTCACATGCATGACCTTGGGGTCCGTTTTCTCTGCGAGCTTTAAAGTCTGGATTTGGTGAAACAAATATTGTTCTTTTGTTCTTGACAAAGAACGAGGGATCAGTATTAGTTTGGGTCATGTCCCTGGTCTCCATTGGTTTTTCAATTCATGTCGGTAAGTTTCCTTCACTTTTCTCGTTATTCTCATTATCTTGCAATCTGGTCCTATTCTCTTTCTTCTGCCCCTCTCCAATCAGCTTTCTTCTGATGAAATTAGGTAAAGTTCAAGCTATGAATTCAGGTTCTCTATTTTGTTTCATTAGTTATTTGATATTCATGATGTGTCGTGCTAGTTTTCCCTTTGATTGTGTTTGTTTTGCTCATTTTTGCCATGTTTGTTTTATTTAAGATGTGTTAAGCTTCTGATTGTCGTTTCAATTTTCATGCTCAATTTTAAATCTCTTTCCTTTTGTTCTGTTTTCATTCTAGAAGTCCGTTTAAGTTTGTCCCTCTTTTTGTTTGGTTTGAAATTCTTTTTTTGGGCTTCAATGGACTGGATTTGATTGTTGATTGAACCAAAGACCAGAGAAAAATGGGGTTCATTCTAATGGGGCAGCCCAGGGTCAACTTGACCCATACCCGTTTGGTCTATCTGGTTAATTAACAGGGGTTCAGGGGTAATTTGGGTAGTAGAGGTAGGGAAATCTTATGTAACAACCTTAAGAAGCTTCCAGGAAATGGGATGAGGGGCTGTGTTTGAAATTCTAATAGTTAATTAGGGGTATTTTAGCTAAAACGAAAATTAGAAATGGGGGCAAGTCTGATTCTCTTAGGGCTGCCCTAATGCCTTGCCTATAAAGGCATCTCTATCTTGCATTTCAAGAGAGAATTCAGAGATAAGAGAAGAAAATTGAGAAAAATCAAAAACAGCTAAAAATTTCATAAAAAATCACTGTTCCATTGAACTTCTTCTGTGATTTCTGAGGTTTTCAATTTTTGAAACAATTTCTGACTCATCTGGGGTAAAGATAGACTGAATTTGGGATTTGAAAGTCTGGTTTGAAGTTCGTTGTGGTTATTGCTCGATTGAAACTGGTTTTTAGACTGTTACAAATCATTTTTCTGTTTGAAAATTGGTTTTGCTGTTGCTGCTTCTTCTAGATTTCTCACCCATTTTTCCTTGTTTGATTGCTGCAATTAGGTACATATTCATGGACTATACTAGATGCAAAACAAGTTCGAAGCATGAAATGAAAATGGATGTTCAAAGCATGCCATCAAATTCTCTGTTTATAATCTAGTTGTCTTTCTTTGAATTACATGGTGTGTTACTTCCAGATTCATAGTTTTCTTAGTTGTTCCCTAGTTTAATCTCTGAATTCCTGCCATTGAATTTAACCTTGGGCTATTGAGATATGGACTTGACTTAGTTGAACAATACATGAGCTGTATGATGGCGTTTGATTCCAGGTTAATTTTATGGTCGTTTGTTATATTCTGGGCTTAAATGGACTCAGAATCTATTGTTTGGACTGTGAGCAACAGGGGTGAAAGCATTAAGTGTCTGATGCTGGGAGTTCTGTTGAAAGCTTTAAAGCTCAATGCAATTGCCTGTGAGCTATTTTTGGATTGTATTTACCCTTGTTAAAGTCAGTACTTGAATTCTGCCTCCCTGTCGTCAGTACTTGAATGCATGAATGATATTTGCTTTAGACTTGTGATTTTACTTTGTGATATCGGGAGCCTATTTCTCCAATGAGTATATTGTTTACTTTTAGCTGGGGACTGTTAAAGTCATTTGGGAAATCAGAATCGCTTGAGCATGAGTGTGGGGTTGTTTGTAAATGGGCGTTATTTTATCATATATTGCATGAGCTTAATATCGTTAGTCCAGTTACTGAATTTTTCTTTTAGTGCCAGGCTCTTCTTTTGATTTGGGCTTTATGTTGAGCCCAATTGTATTCTCATGTCCTGTTCAAACTATCGGCAATTGGTTGTTAGGCACATAGCTAGCCTAAATTCTTTTAACAATCAAACGTGGGTTCCGTTTCTAATAATCCCTTAGCTTTCAAATTTCAAGGTAGTTTGGTTTGGAATTAAATCAGAAGTTTAATTAGTCTTTTTAATAAATTAACTGGATTATTAAGGTGATTTCGAGGTGAGTCATATTATGCGAGTTATAATAAGGCCTTCCATAGTTAGTTCAAGTCCTTAAAATGCATGGCCCTCTACTAATTTCTAATGATTTAGATATAGAATAACAAATGTTCGTAGTTTGCCTTAGGCCCGTTTAATATACCATCACGGTTGTGGATACGTTCACATGACATGTTTGTGATTTCTAAAAACAAAACCGGAGTATGCGTTCACGCAACTTCGGCCCATTTTTTTTTAATAATAAAAAAAGTTCGCGTGACATAATTATTGATGCGCCTAACAAATGGGTACACGTACGCGTGACCCGTTTTAAGATAATTTCTTAATAAAAAAATGGTGAAAGGTAAATGCACATAGGTTCTAAAATCAGTAATTAGACAATTTAACAACCCAAGTATGATTAAAACGACCGTGCTAAAACCACGAAACTCGGGAATGCCTAACACCTTCTCTCGGGTTAACAGAATTCCTTACCCGGATTTTTGGTTCACGGACTGTAATATAGAGTCATTCTTTCCTCAATTCGGGATTTGAACCGGTGATTTGGGACGCCACAAAATTATCCCAAATGGCGACTCTGAATTTAATAAAATAAATAATCCCGCTTCGGTTGTCACTTAAATTGGAAAAACTCCCTTATGCCCTTTATGGGGTGTAGGTAAAAAGGAGGTGTGACAGCTCTGGCGACTCTGCTGGGGATCGAACCCAGAATCTTTGGTTTAGGGTTCAAGAATTCGAGCTTGCTTCAGGATTTTTGTTACTTGGATTATTTTTATCGTTGATATTACTTTATTCTGTGAACCTTTTGTGATAAATGCTATTTGTTTACCGCTTTAATATTGTTGAGTTATATATAATTGTCTTCTTCCGCCACCCCTCTGAGTCTTCTGGTAATGGTGCATACGTTCGCGTAGCCCGCTTTTTATGTAGATATTATACCAAATGGAGCGAGGTTGGGCAAGCGACAAGGCCAGGCAGATTTCAGTGCTCCCGGTACATTGCCCCCTCCTCGGCCCTAGTTGTCCGTTCGAGTAACCCAAGTCTAGAATAAAACCCCAGGATTCAAACCTAGAAAAACACAGCCTCGTGCCGGATCCCTAGTAGGAACGCTTGCTTGCATCACGTGCATTTGACTTTGGGGACTCAACACATGGGTTGGGTCCGTCTAGGACAGGTGTACCCGAAATAACAGACCATCCTGATGCATTCTATGTGCTATGTGAACATTTATCTATTTTGGCTTGCATGCTGACCGGCTAGGGGAAATAAAGCAAAGAGAAAAACCAAGAGTGATATAGGGAAGAAATAAAACCCGGTTCTAAAGAAAACCCCGTTCTTTGAAAACATCCCAAAATTCTGCCCAATTTTCAAAAAGAGTTATTCCAAAAGAGTCAAACACTGTGTTCTTCCAAATGTGTCAAAACTAACCGAACTACGCAGGTTTGATTCTCATCGGATGTGGGATACGTAGGCAACCTACATAAGGTTCAGCCTTATTTTTGAAAAAAAACCAAGAAAAAGGAAGTCAGTGGTCAAGTGAATACAGTTTGGATTTTTGGTCAAAATAAGCTGATCCAGCTTCGGCAATGTCTTAAACCGTTCTTGCCGAGATAGCCTTAGAGTATTTTTTCAGTTGTCGAAAGGCTATTTTCGTAAAATAATGGACAAGTTTGTGAAGGATCATAAAATAATCCTCCCCGGGCTTAAAATTCATGTGAAATTGGGAAAGGGCTATATTTGCAAAAATAGTCGTTTGGCTAGAAATGGTATATAGGGGAAGAAATCATGGTCCTTTGACTTGTTTTTTTCTTAGGAAACTTGTTTACAAAAAGGTCCACTAGAGTCAACCCTAACCTTAACCTTCCACAGGAACAAATGAATACCATCCAGGATTTGCCAGAAGTGGTCAGGGAACAGGCTCAGTTGCACTTGCGTATGTGGTGGAATGATCTAGACGAAGATGATCAGAAATGGGCGAAAAAGCAATTGGGTGCTCTTATAAACATTTTTGAGATCAAACCACGGGAAGATCTGATCAAGGCTTTGGTAACTTTCTGGGATCCTGTCCACAATGTCTTTCATTTCTCGGATTTTGAGATCACCCCTACTTTGGAGGAAATAGCCGGGTACATTGAATTTGGACGGGATTTGAGGAAGCAACAACTTATATTTCCAAGGGCTCCATCGGTGCACAAGTTCTTTGAACTCCTGAATATTAGTAAACAAATGAATAAAGAGCGTGTGAGCAACGGGTGTTGTGCTTTCCATTTCTTATACTTCATGTTCGGGCACTCTGCTGGTTTTGAAACACATGAAAAGGGTCTGAGCAACAAACAAGATAAGGGCCTTTGGCAAATTCATTGCCGGTTCGCATTTATTGTGGCATTCTTGGGGATCATGGTTTTTCCAAATGAGAAAGGGACGGTGGACATTCGTATGGCTAAAATTGCACAAATCCTCACTACCAAGGAAGATCATACACTTGCCCCGTTGGTGTTGGCGGATATTTATCGAGCATTGACTTTATGCAAAGTAGGGGTTCAGTTCTTTGAAGGTTGCAGCATCCTTCTACAAATGTGGTTGATCGAGCACCTTCACCATCATCCCAGATTCATGAGTTATGGTTCGAGCCCGGGTAACTTCATCGCCAGCTATGAGGAGAGGGTAAATGATTACAACGCACCAGAAGGGTTTGAAGCATGGGTCTCCCACTTGAAAGTTCTTAACACAGGTCAGGTTGAGTGGACTATAGGATGGCTCCCGAGGATAGAAGCCATATATATGACTGCTACCAAGGGCTACCTGAGGTTAATGGGTGTAAGGAGTATTCAGACATATGCACCGCAGAGGGTCTTGAGGCAATTGGGAAGGTATCAGATTGTGCCCGAAGATGAAGATCTAAGCACCCAGGTCATAGAGTTACATCCAGAAGCTGCATTGCCCGAGGCTGTAGTTCAATAGGATTAGAATAATTGCCAGTACTTAAAAAATGGCACCCAGGTACAAGACATCGCCAAGGGGGAAGTAGATCCAAACTATGATGCTTGGTTTGAGAAAATGTCTTGTGTAAATAACGAGCCAGAGCCCGAGAGGCCCGCCAAAAGGCCTCATGTTCAAGCCTTTGATGATAAAATTCAGGAGAGGTTAGCCTGGGGGGGAGAAGGAAAAGGAATATAAGGCCACTATTCATGATCTACGAGAAGAGTTGAGAAAAGTCACCTTCAACTATGATTTACAGGAACAAGAGGCCGAGGGAGAGAGGAGAAGATTGGTGCAAGGAAATGAAGCTCGCAAAGCCCAGGTTCGACAGTTGAAAATTGAAGCCGAGAACCCAGGCCGAAGCAGGAAAGATGAAAGGCTCACTTATAACCTTACTCAAAAGGTACGTGACTATGAAGATGACCTGCAGAAAGCTGAGTCTGAACTAGCAAAAGCACAAACGTGGTTGGCTAAAAGCACCGAGGCGTGCAGCTTTCATTCAACAGATGAAAGAAAGATATGAAAGAGGGGTCACAGGTTGGGAAAAGGCAATTGGCAACCTCGAAGGTGAAATGGCTAAACAAGCCAAAAACTTTAAGACTAAAAGAGAACATTGTTACGCCTTAATGTCATGAATGGAAGAGGACCTGCGGCACTTGCAAGAACAAAACCACGCTGCCACTCAGGTCTTAGAGGCTATATCCCGTCAGATTGGTCGTCTGTTGCAAGAAAAGGGAATTATGAGAGAGAGAGTTCGAAGGATTGCTGACTACATTACCATGAAGTGCAGTGTGTGTGAGGAGATGACTAGGTCCATGTTTTTCGCCACTGTAATGATATTTGTCCGTCAGATAATGGAAGAACTCTATCGGCTACAAGATGACATGGCAAGCAGGCCCCCTGCAAGACTGGTTGGTGTTCCTAGGGCAGGGTTGGAGGCACTGATGTATTCGTGATTTTCACTTGAGTCTATATTTTCTTTCTTTGGGAGTCTGTCATCTGTTTTCGAGTCTGTATTTTATTTCGTTGGAGTATGATAACTTATTTTAGAGTCTGTATCTCGTTCTTTCATCATAGTTTGTTAGTTTCTTTCGAGTATGTTAGTTTTGAGTCTTTGTAATAGCGTTTGTTTTTATGAAAATTGAAAATCCCAAATATTTTGTTATTTATTTTTATCTCTCCCAGAACTACACTCGGTCTGATTCATGCGGGGTCATGATACGTAGGTAATCTCCATAGGATTCAACCGTAACCCTAAAAGAAAAGAGAAGAAAGGAAAAACAAGAGAGAAAAAGAAAAGAAAAAGAGAGAAAAAGAAGAAAACCAAGAGAAAGAAACAATGGCAAACCAAGAGGGAAATGAGAGGATAAAAACAAAGAGAAAGCAAAGGCAAGAGTGAAAAGACGAAAAGAAAAAGAAGAAAAAGGGAAAAGGAAAAGCCGGGATGACACAAGCAGCCGATCAAATACATAATAGAAATAGTTAACTGCTTAGGTGCATTCATTCCCCAAAATGTGCGGTTACCAATCTGTTAAAGCCCTAATCGCTAACAAGGTTGTTGTTGATATATTGAGTCCAGGCAGGTAGTTAGTTGATTGGCATTCTGGCAACTCACTCCTACAACACCTGATCAAAAGACAAGTTGAACATGGCCAACTAAGAACTGGACGCAAGTATTGTTGATCCGTCAAAAGAGGTGGAAGAATTGGATGTTAATGCGATGAAGGAAGAGATGTATAAGTTAAAGCAGCAAATGGCTGAAATGTACCAGGCCTGGGCAAAGGGGCATCTACCACCGGTTTATCCCGCCAACCCTGCTTATATCCCACCATTGGCTCAACCTCAGGAACCTCCCACTGTGAACTCGTCTCCGGCCTTTCCCCTCTACCAACAGTGCTATGGCACCATTTCCCATACATCACAAGCTCCACTACCCAAACAAGTCTTGCACCCTCCTCCACCAGTCACTCCCGTCTTTGTGGCACCTCCACCTGCTGCATTACATCGGTCTTCCAGTGAGCCTCTGTTCCAGACTCACGACAACCAGTATTATCCCCCTGAGCCCACCTTCAAAGTTCCAGAACCGTATTTTTACACCCTTCATCTTGATCTCCCGACAGAGACCGAGAAGCCACCCAAAAATTCCGAACATGAGGAGATGATCAGAAAGGTCAAAAGCTTGGAACAATCGTTCAGAGATATGAGGGGGTTGGGAGGTCAAGTAAGTGTGGCCTATAAGGATTTATGTCTATTCCCAGATGTTCAGTTACCAGCAGGGTTCAAGATGCCTAAGTTTGATCTGTACGATGGGCATGGTGACTCAGTAGCACACTTAAGAGGAATTTATAGCAAGATAAGAGGGGCAGGCGGAAGAGATGAATTACTGATGGCATATTTCAGCCAAAGTCTGAGCGGATCGACACTGGAATGGTATACCAGACAATATCACAATAGGTGGTACACATGGGACGATTTGGCCCAAGCCTTCGCCTGCCATTTTCAGTACAATCTTGAAATTATCCCAGACCGTCTGTCATTGACAAAGATTAAGATAAAGCCTGGTAAGAGTTTCAGGGAATATGGATTCCGTTGGAGGGAGCAAGCAGCGAGGGTTGACCCTCCGATGAAAGAAAGCGAGATGGTTGATTATTTCTTGCAAGCCTTGGAGCCCACTTATTTTGGTCATTTGGTGTCAGCAGTGGGCAAGTCCTTTAATGAGGTTGTAAAAATGGGAGGCATGGTAGAAGAGGGACTCAAGTCTAATAAAATCATAAGCTACTCAGCAATTAAAGCAACCACCCAGGCCATTCAAAATAGTACTGGAGGTGTACTCGGAAAGAAGAAGAAAGAGGATATTGCGACAATTGAGTCGGGAGCTTGGGTCAGATCCAAGGGCCTTTCACATTACTACAACCAACCTCGACCCTATCACCAAACTTACCACCACAACACTACTACCCACCGCCAGATCCCCATTTTTCTGTCCATCATGCACAAACATACACTCAACCTCCTGCTCACGCACAATGGCGTATGCCAGCTCCACAAAGTATCTACCCAGCTCCACAAAATGCCTATCCACCCCCAAGAGCCTACTGAAATCCCCTTGGAACAGGTTTCCGGCCCAATCAGGCCACCAAGAATGAGAGGTTGCAGAAGAAGAAGACTTTCACTCCATTGGGAGAATCCTATACCAGTTTGTTCCGCAGGTTGAGACAATTGGGTATGTTGAGTCCGATTGAACAAAAATTGCCAAATCCTCCCCCGAGGAATCTTGATCACTCCGTGAGTTGCGAATATTGTTCTAGTGACCCTGGGCACGACACAGAGAAGTGCTGGCAATTGAAAACAGCTATTCAAGAGTTCATTGATACTAGTCGGATTGAGGTCCAAAATCCGGAGGCACCTAATATCAACTAGAACCCATTGCCAGCTCATGAAGAGACGAATATGATTGAGATAGTGCATAAGGAAGAGGAGCCTAAGAAGCCTTCACAAATTGTCATGATGATTCGGTCTAGTGAAGCTAGGCCGTTCGAAAAGTCAACAAGTGAGAAGTCTGTGATCTAGTTGAATGGGGCAAATTGTGAACCATCTGTGGTGGTCAAGAAGGGTTCCTCAAGTGACGTTGTAGGGAAACATGAAAGAACGAAAGTGGTTGTGCCAGGAGTGGCGAACGAGCCTTTTGTAATTGTGGAAGGTGCCCGCATAGACCCTATCATTATCAAGCCGGTAACTCAATTACCAATAGTCAACAGTAGGGCAATCCCATGGCATTATGAACGAGTGACAGCGACTTACAAGGGGAAAGAAGTTAAAGAAGAAGTATGTGAGACCCATGGCTTGACTCGATCAGGGAGATGCTTTGCCCCCAAAGAGTTGAGAAAAGCTAAAAGCTGCAAAGACAACCCAGTGCTAGTGAAGAAAGCTGTGACTGAAGAAGAAGCAGAAGAATTCTTGAGAAAGATGAAAGTGCAGAACTATTCCATTGTGGAACAATTGAGGAAAACACCAGCTCAGATTTCATTATTGTCATTATTGATCCATTCAGACGAGCACCGTAGGGCTTTGATGAAGATCCTGAATGAGGCCCACATTCCTAACAAAATCTCAGTAAACCACTTGGAAAAGATAGCTAATAAGATATTTGAAGTAAACAGAGTCACTTTTTCTGATGATGAATTGCCCATGGAGGGTACTGAGCACAATAGAGCCCTCTATCTGACGGTGAAATGCAAAGATTCCATGGTTTCTCGGGTACTAGTTGACAATGGTTCCAGTGCGAACATTTGCCCTCTCTCCACTCTGAACAAGTTGAAGGTGGATGATGAAAGAATTCACAAGAACAACATCTGCATTCGGGGATTCGACGGTGGAGGGAAAGATTTAGTCGGGGACATAGTGCTTGAGCTTACAATAGGGCTAGTTGAATTTACCATGGAATTCCAGGTGCTTGATGTGACTGTGTCTTACAATCTGCTGTTAGGTCAACCCTGGATTGATGCTGCCAAAGCAGTCCCATCTACTCTGCATCAAATGGTCAAGTTTGAATGGGATAGACAGGAAATCGTTGTGCACGGCGAACATAATTGGTGTGTTCCTAGCGATGCCATTGTTTCGTTTATAGAGTTTGAGGATGACAAGGGGCCATGGGTTTATCAAGTTTTTGACACAGTATCGGTAGAGAAAATTCCAGAAGGGAAGTGCGTTCCAACCCCGAGGGTAGCTGCCGCATCAGTCATGATAGCTACTGAAATGTTGAAGATTGGTTTTGTACCAGGCAAGGGTTTGGGTGCATCTCTACAAGGTATCGTACAACCGGTGTCTCTCCCCAAAAACTTGGATACATTTGGTTTAGGGTTCAAGCCCACAACTACGGACGTGAAAAGAGCTAGAAAGTGGAAATAGAGGGCATGGGTCCTCTCAAAGCCCATCCCATGGCTCTCCAGATCATTTGTCAGGCCTAGCACCAAGAAACGCCCAGTGACAAAAGTTCCCAGTTCAGTGGTTGATGTAGATAGAGATTTGATTGAAAAGTTCGAAAGGTTATTCGCCGATGTGAACATGTTGGATGTTGGAAAGGGTTCAAGTAAAGTGGATATGCAATTTGTTGGGCCCAGTGCAAAGATTAATAATTGGGAAGTTACTCCTCTCCCTACCAGGAAGAAGTTTTGGTAGTTTGCTTTGATTTTCTTTCTGTTTATCTGGATTATTCCAGGGTTGTAATTCAGATTTTATGTTCCGTCCGTTTGGATGTATAAACTTTGTTATCTTTTAATTTAATGAAATGCAGTTTCCCTTTTCCTCATTCCTGACAGTTTTATTTTTGTTTTCTTTTCTTCCTTGTACAGCTCTATTTATGCTGGTTTTAATAACATGACATGTATGAGGAATCTTCGGCTCAGTCTTAAAAGCCAATCTAATTCAAAAATAGTAATTCAAGAAATAGAGTGTGATAATGAATCAGAATACGACGAGGATGAGGCCTTTGAAGATATTAGTAAAGAACTAAGCCATTTTGAAGAAAAACCCAAGCCTAACCGGAGTGATACAGAAGCAGTCAATTTAGGGGACTCAGTCAATATCAGAGAAACTAAGATAAGTGTCCAACTTGAACCATAACTCAGGGAGGAGATAATTAAAGCATTGGTTGAATACAAAGATATTTTTGCGTGGTCATATTACGACATGCCAGGTTTAAACACTGATTTGGTGGTTCACAAATTGCCCACTGACCCTCCTATCAAGCAGAAGCTAAGGAAATTTAAAACTGATATGAGTGTGAAGATCAAAGAAGAGGTCACCAAACAGTTCGATGCAAAAGTCATTCGGATCACTCTGTATCCCACTTGGTTAGTCAATGTAGTGCATGTGCCAAAGAAGGATGGCAAGACCAGGATGTGTGTCGACTACCGTGATTTGAACAAGGAAAGCCCCATGGACAACTTCTCACTGCCAAATATCCAAATTCTGATTGACAATTGCGCCAAACACGAGATCAGGTCTTTTGTGGATTGCTATGCGGTCTATCATCAAATCTTAATGGATGAGAAAGATGCAGAAAAGATGACATTCATCACGCCATGCGGAACATACTGCTACAGGGTCATGCCTTTTGGTTTGAAAAATGCTGGGGCAACTTACATGAAGGTAATGACAACCATATTCCACGACATGATACACAAGGATATCGAGGTTTATGTGGATGATGTAATCATAAAGTCTAGAAAGCAGTCTGATCATGTCAGAGATTTGAGAAAGTTCTTTCAAAGGCTTCGCAGGTACAATCTTAAGCTCAATCCTGCAAAAATGCACATTTGGTGTGCCATCTTGAAAATTATTGGGGTTCATAGTTAGCCGTCGAGGTATTGAATTAGACCCGTCAAAGATCAAAGCTATCTAAGAATTGCTACCCCACGAAAAAAAACTGAGGTGATGAGTTTATTAGGGAGGTTGAATTACATCAGCAGGTTTATTGCTCAGCTTACGACAACTTGTAAGCCTATCTTCAAATTGTTAAAGAAGGATGTTGCGGTCAAATGGACAGATGAGTGTCAAGAAACATTCGATAAGATAAAAGGGCACTTGCCAAACCCACCTGTGTTGGTGCCACCAGAACCGGGGAGACCTTTGATTCTGTATTTGACAGTCCTGGACAATTTATTTGGTTGTATGTTGGGTCAGCATGACATTACATGTAGGAAAGAGTAGGCCATCTATTATCTCAGCAAGAAGTTTACACCTTACGAGGTTAAGTACACTCATTTTGAGAGGACGTGTTGCGCCCTAACTTGGGTAGCCCAGAAGTTGAAACATTATTTGTCATCTTATACTACTTACCTCATCTCTCGTTTGGATCCGTTAAAGTATATCTTCCATAAGCCTATGCCTACGGGGAAGCTCGTAAAGTGGAAAATCTTGCTAACAGAATTTGACATCGTCTATGTGACTAGGACTGCAATGAAAGCCCAGGCATTGGCTGATTATTTGGCTGAGAACCCAGTGGATGAAGAATATGAGCCTTTCAAGACTTACTTCCCTGATGAAGAGGTAATGCATATTGATGAGTTGGAACCGGCTGAAAAGCTAGGATGAAAACTTTTCTTTGATGGGGCTGCTAACATAAAAGGCGTGGGGATAGGAGCGGTACTTATTTCTGAAACAATGTATCACTACCCTGATACGGATCAGCTTCGTTTCTACTGTACTAACAACATGGCTGAGTACGAGGCATGCATTCTGTGTTCGAGGTTAGCTGTAGATATGGGTGTCCAGGAAGTCTTGGTCTTGGGCGACTCGGACCTTCTGGTGCACCAGATTCAAGGAGAATGGGAAACTCGGGATTTGAAGCTCATACCTACAGACAATGTTTGCATGATCTTTGTCAACGGTTTCAATCAATAAAGTTCAGGCACATTCCGAGGATTCATGATGAGGTTTTTGATGTTTTGGATACTCTGGCGTCAATGTTACATCATCCAGATAAGGCTTACGTAGACCCTTTGCAGATTCAAGTCTACGATCAACATGCTTACTGTAATGTAGTAGAGGAAGAACTTGATGGTGAGCCTTGGTTCCACAATATTAGGGAGTACATCAGGATGGGGGTGTATCAGGTACAAGCCACAGGTGATCAAAAGAGAACAATTCGGTGGTTGGCAAGCGGATTTATCTTTAGTGGAGGGATCTTGTACAAAAGAACTCCAGATCTTGGATTGTTGAGATGCATAGATGCTAGACAGGCCACAACTATCATGACCGAGGTACATTCTGGAGTCTGTGGACCGCACATGAGTGGGTATGTTCTTGCAAAAATGATCCTCCGAGCTGGTTATTATTGGATCACCATGGAGCAAGATTGTATCAGTTTTGTGCGCAAGTGTCATCAGTGCCAAGTGCACGGAGATTTGATCCATTCCCCACCATCTAAATTGCATACAATGTCCGCACCATGGCCTTTTGTTGCTTGGGGCATGGATGTCATTGGGCCAATCGAGCCAGCAACATCCAATGGGCACAAGTTTATTCTGGTGGCCATTGACTATTTCACCAAATGGGTCGAAGCTAAAACTTTCAAGGCTATGACCAAGAAGGCAGTGGTTGATTTTGTGCCCTCAAATATCATTTGCCAGTTTGGGATACCAAAGGTGATCGTTACAGACAATGGGGCTAATCTCAACAGTCATTTGATGAAAGAGGTATGTAAACAGTTTAATATTACGCATCGCAATTCCACCCCGTATCATCCCAAGGTGAATGGAGCAGTCGAGGCAGCTAACAAGAACATAAAGAAGATACTTTGAAAAATGGTGGATGGTTCTAGGCAGTGGCATGAAAAGCTGTCGTTTGCATTGTTGGGTTATCGCACTACTGTCTGTACTTTAGTAGGGGCGACTCCTTATTTGTTGGTGTATGGCACAGAAGCAGTGATACCCGCAGAAGTGGAAATCACATCCCTTCGAATTGTCGCGGAGCTAGAAATCGATGACGATGAGTGGGACAAAACCCGCTTGGAACAATTGAGTTTAATCGATGAGAAAAGATTGGCAGCAGTTTGTCATGGCCAGTTGTATCAACAGAGAATGGCAAGATCATATAACAAGAAGGTGCATCCACGAAAGTTTGAAGTGAGTCAGTTATTATTGAAACGTATCCTTCCTCATCAAGCTGAAGCAAAAGGCAAGTTCGCCCCAAATTGGCAGGGTCCGTTCGTCGTGACAAGAGTGTTGTCCAATGATAATTTGTATTTAATAGATATAGAAGGCAAATGTGTAAAAATGGCCATCAGTTCTGATGTAGTCAAAAGATACTATGTATGATTTCTTTGGTCAAATTAGGTTTGTTTGTACTTGGCATATTTTGGAGATCGGAATGACAAAGGCATTTTGCTCTGCTATCTAAACACTTTATCCTTTGTTACCCCTTTTGAGCCTTATTTATTTCCATTCATACCCCTCTTTTGGAATCAATGGCAAAATCCATAAACGTGAGAAAAAAATGATGAGTAAAAGAAAGAAATGAAAAGAGAAAGAGAAGAATAAAAAAAGGGAAAAAGAAAAGAAAACAAAACTACAAAAAGAAAAAGGAAGAGAAAATAAAAGAAAAGAAAAAATGCAACAACGAATCAATTTCTATGACATGAACTACGTTCGACCTGATTCCTTTTAAGTATACGTAGGCAGCCTCACGGTTCGGTCCCATCAAAATAAAAATCCAAAAGTCCCCAAGCAAAGAAACTGGGGCAGAAGTTGTGGTTGTTGTAGGAAATCTGATTCCGAAAGTTGTAATGTTGAACCCATTTGAATTGTTTTGAGCCTTTGATACCCTTTCTTTCTAACCTTATCCAAAAGCCCACATTACGGTCCAAAGAAAGACCTTCCGATCAGTCTTCGAGAAATGCCAAGTCAAACAAGGAGAGGTAATTCATATCAGGGGCAACACTCTGATCCAAGCAGAAAAATATTAAAAATGAGAGTGTCTTATTGGTGAAAACCCTCACAGGCACCGTAAGGCGACGAGAGCTGAGAGAAAATCAAAAAAGAGAGAGTCTTACTGGTGAAAACCCTCATGGGCACCATAAGGTGAAAGTGAGTTGAGAGATGAACAAATGAGAGAGGCTTGTTGGTGAAAACCCTTCAAGGCACCACAGACCGAACAAGGTCAAGGTTTTGGTGAAGAAATCAGGTTATGGAATTCCGAGGAAACAAAATATGGCAACTGAAAGTTGATTGGTTGGACAGACTGGGCCGATTAATCCGAAATGCATGTCATGATCATTGGTACCAGCTGTTCCACACAGATAAGTCTCTTTCCTCTTTCCTTTTTTAGCAAGTCATCTAGTTTTGGATTTTCTTTATCCTTAACTCTCAAGGTCATTGCATTTCATTTCTTTTGGGTTTCATTTCTCTAAGATGTTCCAATGTTAGTTTTGTTTAAGCAAATAAGAAGGGATTTCAAAGCTCACTACTAGCTTCAAAAATTGTAAATCACAGTGTGGCCAGAACATACCAAAGATAGCATGATGTAAAGGGGGATAAAGTGCCAGCAAAAGTTCCATCGGCGGAATGATTTAGTCATTTCATAGGAGATGCAGAGGTTAAGTTAAAAGGGTCAGAAGTGTGAAACAACGGTTCGGGTATAGAACAAGCTGGTCATCCAAAGTCATTGGGGTTTGAAAGTCAGCCGGAAGTCAGGCGGTTCTTAGCTAGTTCAGGGGAAACCAATCAAAACAAAGCATGGCAGCGGAGAAACCTTCAGCAAAGAATGCCATCAACTAACCACCACATTTTAAACTAACAAGATTTTTCTTTGATTGAAACAGGGGCAGAAAGTTTCGTTTATTTCAGGGAAACCCTCCATAAAGAAAGGCGAGCACCAAATAGGTTTGACGGCAAGCTCTCAGGTCCCGCCTGGATAATGAGATTTAATTTGAAGTTCTCAGGACCCTCCTGAAAAATGGGACCTAGTTTAAAATTCAAAACAATCATGAGTAGTAAAATCTAGCATAAATGTACCCCAAGGAATGTAAGATGGTTTCAAGTTTGCATGTTTGAGATAGGATTCAAGTAGGAGTTTTCAGGGCCTTCCTGAATAATGGGACCTAGCTTTAAGATTTCCATTAGATAACAAGATGTACCGTAAGTTCTGTTGTAGGGCAGCATAATTCGGCCGAAAAGAATAGTCACTCTTAAGATAAGACTTGGTTTTTGATTTTTAGGACCCTCCTGGATAATGGGATATAGTTTAAGACTATCTTAGATAACAAGATGTAGCAGGAGTAACACCTTTAGAAGATATAATTTAGATTTTTAAATCCATCATTTAACTAGGAGTTTTCAGGACCCTCCTGGATAATGGGATTTAGCTTTCAAATTCATAGAGATATTTGGTAACATGATTCAATGCGCCCAGCATCCAACTGGGGCAGAAGTTTTTCTTTGTTTTTGTCTAATTTGTTGAAATCAGGCGCCCACCTGGAGAATAAGGGAACACATTTCAAGTTCAGCAATCAGGCACCCACCTGAAGAACCCACTTGAAGAACAAGGGAACACATTTCAAGTTCAGCAATCAGGTGCCCACCTGGAGAACAAGGGAATACATTTTCAAGTTCGGCAATCAGGCGCCCACCTGAAGAACAAGGGAATACATTTCAAGTTTTGGTAATCAGGCGCCCACCTGAAGAACAAGGGAACACATTTCAAGTTCAGCAATCAGGCACCCACCTGGAGAACAAGGGAATACATTTCAAGTTCAGCAATCAGGAGCCCACCTGGAGAACAAGGGAATATATGCAACTTTCAGCAATCAGAAGCCCACCTAGAGAACAAGAAAATACATTCAAGTTTCAGCAATCAGCCGTCCACCTGGAGAAAGTGAAGACATCTCAGATTACAATTCAAAGCGGCAACAAGGGGATTCCACCGGGAGAATACAAGTCAATAAGTCAACAAGAACTACATGAGCAAGTTTGAAGATATAAATAGGGTTGTGTAATGCATAGACCATAGTTTAATCTAGCTTCTTTTTATTTTATCATGGTGTAATAAGGGGTTTCAGTAAGCAGTAGCAGCAACAACAACAGTGAAATCACAACTTCATGGTAGTTCCAGCTGCCATACATTCCTGAACTACACTGACCTAATTCCTTTTTAGCCAAGGATATGTAGGCAACCTCGGAAGCAGGGTGCGGTCAAATCTTTCAAAAATGCTTCCCACGGAGGATTCAAACGGGCAAAAATCGCTCGTATCCGCTCACTTTATCTTTGCACAAAAACTCTTCGTGTTTTCGGGCAAAGAGGGGCAGCTGTGAGCACGTGATTTTTGCCCTATATGAATTATTCCCATAAATTCAAAACGAAATAATTTCTTTCAGTGTTGGCAATTTTCTGGAGTTTCGTGGCATTTTCTGATAATTGTTTGCATTTTTGTTTGTGCATTTTAATTAGTGAAAAAATATAATAATAAAATACAAAAAGTATATATTGCATTTGCATTTAGAGTTTGGCTTTGCATTTTTAAGAATTAATTTGCATTTAATTTGCATTTTTTTAATGTTAATTTTAAATTTTGATTTCGAGTAGTTTTCTTTTAATTTGCTTGTTTGATTAATTGTGATAATTAGTATTTAGGCTTAATTAGTGTTTTTGATAGGTTAATTAGGTATTAGGATTTAATTTAGGTTTTAATTTAATTTTGGAAAAAGAAGAAGAAAAGAATTTTGGAAAATTGATTTGAAAAGAAAAAAGAAAAGAAAGAAGAGGAAAATCAGTTTGGGCCACTTCCAATTCCATCCGTCCAGGTCCAAGAAATTTGATAGCCAAACCCGCCCCAATTCCAGCCCAAACCCGTTCCCTACCCGATCCAATCTCCACCATGATCAAAACGACCCCGTTTAGCTAAGCTTGATCATGGTCGTCGATGTTCCTTGATCGGACGGTCGAGAACTGCCCCCCAGACTATAAAGCTATCCGAAAACAGCCCTACCCCCCTTCAGAACCCCCTCTCTCTATCCTCATCGTCTTCAACCTCTAACCCTAGAGACGCCGCCCCAAATTCCAGTCGCCTCCGCCGGCGGCGATCATTCCAATCACCTCCATTTTTACACCCCAAGACCTCCTTCATCTCCTCTTCCCAAATCCCTAACCCATGACCTTCGAATCTCACTCATTCGTCTCGAATCTTAAATAAAAAACTAGACCAAAAACCTAACTTTTCCCAAAACACCCCAAATTAACACCCCAGAATCCTCGGTAGTCCTCTCTTTTCCAATCTCAAACTCTGGACTCTCGAATCACCTTCAAGATCTTCGAATGTTGAATCCGGGTTCGGATCCTAAAAGTTCGAAATCGTTCCGTTAAGCCTGTTCACATGCATGACCTTGGGGTCCGTTTTCTCTACGAGCTTTGAAGTCTGGATTTGGTGAAACAAATATTGTTCTTTTGTTCTTGACAAAGAACGAGGGATCAGTATTAGTTTGGGTCATGTCCTTGGTCTCCACTTGTTTTTCAATTCATGTCGGTAAGTTCCTTTCACTTTTCTAGTTATTCTCATTATCTTGCCATCTGGTCCTATTATCTTTCTTCTGCCCTCTCCAATCAGCTTTCTTCTGATGAAATTAGGTAAAGTTCAAGCTCTGAATTCAGGTTTTCCTTTTTCTTTCATTAGTTATTTGATATTCATGATGTGCCGTGCTAGTTTTCCCTTTGATTGTGTTTGTTTTGCTCATTTTTTCCATGTTTGTTTTATTTAAGACGTGTTAAGCTTCTGATTGTCGTTTCAATTTTCATGCTCAATTTTAAATCTCTTTCCTTTTGTTCTGTTATCATTCTGGAAGTCCGTTTAAGTTTGTCCCTCTTTTTGTTTGGTTTGAAATTCTTTTTTTGGGCTTCAATGGACTGGATTTGGTTGTTGATTGAACCAAAGACCAGAGTAAATGGGGTTCATTCTAATGGGGCAACCCAAGGTCAACTTGACCCATACCCGTTTGGTCTATCTGGTTAATTAACAGGGGTTCAGGGGTAATTTGGGTAGTAGAGGTAGGGAATCTTATGTAACAACCTTAAGAAGCTTCCAAGAAATGGGATGTGGGGCTGTGTTTAAAATTCTGATAGTTGATTAGGGGTATTTTAGCTAAAACAAAAATTGGAAATGGGGGCAAGTCTGATTCTCTTAGGGCTGCCCAAATGCCTTGCCTATAAAGGCATCTCTATCTTGCATTTCAAGAGAGAATTCAGAGATAAGAGGAGAAAATTGAGAAAAATCAAAAACAGCTAAAAATTTCATAAAAAATCACTGTTCCATTGAACTTCTTCTGTGATTTCTGAGGTTTTCAATTTTTGAAACAATTTCTGACTCATCTGGGGTAAAGATAGACTGAATTTGGGATTTGAAAGTTTGGTTTGAAGTTCGCTGTGGTTATTGCTCGATTGAAACTGGTTTTTGGACTGTTACAAATCATTTTTCTGTTTGAAAATTGGTTCTGCTGTTGCTGCTTCTTCTAGATTTCTCACCCATTTTTCCTTGTTTGATTGCTGCAATTAGGTACATATTCATGGACTATACTAGATGCAAAGCAAGTTCGAAGTATGAAATGAAAATGGATGTTCAAAGCATGCCATCAAATTCTCTGTTTATAATCTAGTTGTCTTTCTTTGAATTACATGGTGTGTTACTTCTAGATTCATAGTTTTCTTTGTTGTTCCCTAGTTTAATCTCTGAATTCCTGCCATTGTATTCAACCTTGGGCTATTGAGATATAGACTTGACTTAGTTGAACAATACGTGAGCTGTATGATAGCGTTTGATTCCAGGTTAATTTTATGGTCGTTTGTTATATTCTGGGCTTAAATGGACTCAGAGTCTATTGTTTGGATTGTGAGCAACAGGGGTGAAAGCATTAAGTGTCTAATGCTGGGAGTTCTGTTGAAAGCTTTAAAGCTCAATGCAATTGCTTGTGAGCTATTTTTGGATTGTATTTACCCCTGTTAAAGTCAGTACTTGAATTCTGCCTCCCTGTCGTCAGTACTTGAATGCATGAATGATATTTGCTTTAGACTTGTGATTTTACTTTGTGATATCGGGAGCCTATTTCTCCAATGAGTATATTGTTTAGTTTTAGCTGGGGACTGTTAAAGTCATTTGGGAAATCAGAATCGCTTGAGCATGAGTGTAGGGTTGTTTTTAAATGGGAGTTATTTTATCATATATTGCATGAGCTTAATATCGTTAGTCCAGTTACTGAATTTTTCTTTTAGCTGCAGGCTCTTCTTTTGATTTGGGCTTTATGTTGAGCCCAATTGCATTCTCATGTCCTGTTCAAACTATCGGCAATTGGTTGTTAGGCACATAGCTAGCCTAAATTCTTTTAACAATCAAACGTGGGTTCCGTTTCTAATAATCCCTTAGCTTTCAAATTTCAAGGTAGTTTGGTTTGGAATTAAATCAGAAGTTCAATTAGTCTTTTTAATAAATTAACTGGATTATTAAGGTGATTTCGAGGTGAGTCATATTATGCGAGTTATAATAATGGCCTTCCATAGTTAGTTCAAGTCCTTAAAATGCATGGCCCTCTACTAATTTCTTATGATTTAGATATAGAATAACAAATGTTCGTAGTTCGCCTTAGGCCCGTTTAATATACCATCGCGGTTGTGGACACGTTCGCGTGACATGATTGTGATTTCTAAAAACAAAACCGGAGTATGCATTCGCGCAACTTCGGCCCACTTTTTCTTAATAATATAAAACGTTCGCGTGACATGATTTTTGACGCGCCTAACAAATGGGTACACGTACGCGTGACCCGTTTCAAGATAATTTCTTAATAAAAAAATGGTGAAAGGTAAATGCACATAGGTTCTAAAATTAGTAATTAGACAATTTAACAAGCCAAGTATGATTAAAGCGACCGTGCTAAAATCACGGAACTCGGGAATTCCTAACACCTTCTCCCGGGTTAACAGAATTCCTTACCCGGATTTCTGGTTCGCGGACTGTAATATAGAGTCATTCTTTCTTCGATTCGGGATTTGAATCGGTGACTTGGGACGCCATAAAATTATAGTGGCGACTCTAAATTTAATAAAATAAATAATCCCGCTTTGATTGTCACTTAAATTGGAAAAACTCTCTTATGCCCTTTACGGGGTGTAGGTAAAAAGGAGGTGTGACAGCTCTTCAATTTCAAACTTCGATTGACCGCTTCAATTGTCGCTCAGCAGGTTGGGCATCTGCTTCAGGAAGGGTGGAATCCGAGAGAGGGTCAGAACCATTGCCGACTACATTGTTGTGAAATGCCAAGCATGTGAGGATATGACCCGCACCACCTTCTTCGCCGCAGTGATGACATTTGTCCGCCAGATAATGAGTGATTTGGAGAGGCTTCAAGGGGATCTCGCATATAGGCCCGTGGCAAGACCGAATGATGTCCAGCAGGCCCCAGGGGCATTTGAGGCATTGATGTATTCATGAATTTTACTCGAGTATGTATTTTCTTTCGGTTGGAGTCTATTAGTCTGTTTTCGAGTTTGTCTTTCTACTAGGGTCTGTTAGTCTGTTTGAGTCCGTCGAAATCCATTAATTTCCCTTTTCGAGTCTATTAGTTTTATAATTTGGTAGGATGAGTCGTTGTAATCAAAACTGTTTTATTTTATGGAAAAATTTGAAAATCCCAAAATGTTTTATTATTTATTTTTACACTTATCTCCCAGAACTACGCTCGGTCTGATTCATGTGGGGTCATGATACGTAGGCAATCTCCATAGGATTCGATCAAAACCAAAAGAAAAAAGGAGAAAAGAAAAATGAGGGAAAAACAAGAGAGAAAACAAGAAACTGTGGGAAGGAAAATAATGGCAAAACAATGAGGGAATAAAGAACAATGAGAAATTGAAAAAGAAAAAAAAGATAAAGGCAGGATTGAGAAGGGGAGAAGCCGGAATGATGCAAGCAACTGATCAAATGCATAATAGAAATGGTTAACTACTTAGGTGCATTGCATTCCCCAAATGTGCGGTTGCCTATCTGTTAAAGCCCTAGTCGCTAACAAGTTTGTTGTTGTTGATAACCAGTCCAGGTAGGTGGTTAGTTTGATTGGCATTCTAGCAACTCACTCCTACAACACCCGGTCCAAAAACAAGTTGATCATGGCAAACCAAGAACTTGAGGCAAGTATTGTCGACCCGTCAAAAGAAGTAGAAGAATCAGAGGCTAATCTGAAAGAAGAGGTGCATAAGCTGAAACAGCAAATGGCCGAAATGTACCTGGCATGGGAAAAAGGGCACCCATCGCCAGCTTACCCAGCCAACCCTGCTTATATCCCGCCATTGGCTCAGCCCCAGGAACCTTCCACTGTGAACTCATCTGCGGCCTTTCTCATCTACCAACAATGCCATAGCACCACTTCCTATACATCACAAGCTCCACCACTCAAACAAGTCCCGTACCCTCCTCCACCAGTTACTCCCATTTTTGTGGCACCCCCACCTGCGACACTACACCGAACCTCCAATGAGCCTCTATTCCAGACTCACGACAACCCATATTACCCACCAGAGCCCACTTTCAAAGCTCCAGAACCCTATTCCTACACTCCTCATTTTGACCTCCCTGTGGAAACTGAGAAGCCACCTAAAAATCCCGAGCAGGAGGAGATGTTCAGGAAAGTTAAGAGCTTGGAACAGTCATTCAGGAATATGCAGGGGTTGGGTGGTCAGGTAAGTGTGGCTTACAAAGATCTATGTTTGTTCCCAGACGTTCAATTGCCGGCAGGGTTTAAGATGCCCAAGTTTGATTTGTATAATGGGCACGGTGATCCAGTGGCACACTTGAGAGGTTTCTGTAGCAAAATGAGGGGAGCCGGTAGGAAAGACGAGTTATTAATGGCATACTTCAGTCAAAGTCTGAGTGGTTCGGTGCTGGAGTGGTACACTCGGCAGGATCACAGAAGGTGGTATACATGGGACGATCTGGCACAAGCATTCGCTTGTCACTTCCAATACAATCTCGAGATTATTCTGGATCGTCTGTCCTTGACAAAGATTGAGAAAAAGCACAATGAAAGCTTCAGGGAGTATGGTTTCCGGTGGAGGGAGCAGGCAGCAAGGGTGGACCCTCAAATGAAAGAAAGTGAAATGGTAGATTATTTTCTGCAGGCTTTAGAACCTACTTATTACGGTCATCTGGTATCAGCTATAGGCAAGTCCTTCAACGAAGTGGTGAAGATGGGCGATATGGTAGAAGAAGGACTTAAGTCGAATAAAATCATGAGCTATTCGGCTATTAAGGCAACCAACCAGGCCATTCAAAGTGGAACTGGGGGAGTAATTGGAAAGAAGAAGAAAGAGGACGTGGAAACAATTGATTTGAGAGCTTGGTTCGGACCTAGGGGCCCATCACATTACTATAATCAGCCCCGACCCCACCACCAAACCTATCCCCATAGCCCGTATAATCCATCCCAACACTACTACCCACCACCAGACCCTCATTTTTCTGTCCACTATGCCCAAACATACAGCCAACCTCCGGCCCACGCACAATGGCATGCACCAGTCCCACAAAATACATACCCAGCTCCACAAAATGCCTATCCACCCCCACGAGCCTACCAAAGCCCTCCTGGATCAGGTTTCCGACCTAATCAAGCATTTAAGAATGAGAGGTTGTAGAAGAGGAAAACATTCACTCTATTGGGAGAGTCCTATACTAGTTTGTTCCACAGGCTGAGACAATTGGATATGCTGAAGCCGATCGAGGCAAAACTGCCAAATCCTCCCCCGAGAAATCTTGATCATTCTGTATGTTGCAAATATTGTTCTGGTGCCCCAAGGCACAACATGGAGAAATGCTGGCAATTGAAAACAGCTATTCAAGAGCTTATTGATACCAATCGGATCGAAATCCAAGCTCCGGAGGCATCCAATATCAACCAGAACCCATTGCCTACCCACCATGAGACAAATATGATCGAATAGTACATAAGGGAGGGAGCCTAAGAAGCCTTCGCAGACCGTCATGATGATTTAGTCCAGTGAAGCCAGGCCGGTTGAAAAGTCAGCAAGTGAGAAATCAGTGATCGGGTTGAGCGAGGCAAATAGTGAACCAACTGCGGTGGTCAAGAAGGGGACCTCAAGTGATGTTGTAGTAAAACAAGAAAGAGCAAAAGTGGTTGTGCCAGGAGTGGCGAACAAGCCTATTGTAATTGTGGTGGGTGCCCGCACAGATCCTGTCATTATCAAGCTAGTAACTTAATTACCGATAGTCAACAGCAAGGCCATCCCGTGGAATTATGAACGGGTGACAGTGACTTACAAAGGCAACGAAGTCCAAGAAGAAGTCTATGAGACCCATGGATTGACTCGGTCAGTGAGATGCTTTGCCCCCAAAGAGTTAAGAAAAGCTAAAACCTCCAAAGATAACCTAGTGCTAGTGAAGAAACATATGACCGAAGAAGAGGCAGAAGAGCTTTTGAGAAAGATGAAAGTGCAAGACTATTCCATTGTGGAGCATTTGAGGAAGACACCTGCTCAGATTTCACTGTTGTCATTGTTAATCCATTCAGACGAGCACCGTCGAGCTTTGATGAAAATCCTAAACGAGGCTTATGTTCCTGACAAAATCTCAGTAAACCATTTGGAAAAGATAGAAAACAAGATATTTGAGGTAAATAGAGTCACTTTATCTGATGATGAGTTTCCCGTGGAGGGTACTGAGCACAATAGAGCCCTCTATCTTACGGTGAAATGCGAAGATTCTGTGGTTACTCGGGTACTGGTCAACAATGGTTCTAGTGCGAACATTTGCCCTCTCTCCTTTCTGAACAAATTGAAAGTGGATGATGAAAGAATTCACAAGAACAGTATTTGTGTTCGGGGGTTGACGGTGGAGGGAAAGATTCAGTCGGTGACATAGTGCTCGAGTTGACAATAGGACCAGTTGAATTTACCATGGAATTCCAGGTGCTGGATGTGGCTGTATCCTACAATCTGCTGTTAGGTCAACCCTGGATTCATGCTGCCAAAGCAGTCCCATCTACTCTGCATCAAATGGTCAAGTTTAATTGGGATATACAGGAAATCGTTGTGCACTGCGAAGATGATCTGTGTGTTCCCAGTGATGCCATTGTTCCGTTCATTGAGGTTGAAGACGACAAGGGACCTTGGGTCTATTAGGTTTTTGACACAGTATCAGTCGAGAAAATTCCAAAAGGGAAATGCGTTCCAATGCTGAGGGTAACCGCCGCATCAGTTATGGCGGCTTTTGAAATGTTGAAAAATGGTTTTGTACCTGGTAAGGGTTTGGGTGCATCTCTGCAAGGTATAGTACAGCCGGTGTCTCTCCCCAAAAACTTGGGTACATTTAGTTTGGGATTCAAGCCCACAGTTGCAGACATGAAAAGAGCCAGAAAATTGAGACAGAGGGCATGGGTCCTCCCAAAGCCTGTCCCACGTCTCCCTAGATCATTTGTTAAGCCTAGCACCAAGAAACGCTCAGTAACAACAGTTCCCAGTTCTATGGTTGGTCTTGATAAGGAGCTGATTTAGAGGTTCGAGAAGTTGTTCGACGATGTGAAGATGGTGGAAGCTGGAGAGGGTTCTAGCAAGGCGGATGTGCAATTTGTTGGGCCCAGTGCAAAGATTAACAATTGGGAAGCTACTTCTCTCCCCACTAGGAAGGAGTTTTGGTAGTTTGCTTTGATTTTCTTTTAGTTTATCTGGATTATTCCAGGGTTGTAATTCAGATTCAATGTTCCGCCCGTTTGGATGTATAAACCTTGTTATCTTTCAATTTCAATGAAATGCAATTTCCCTTTTTCTTCATTCCTAATAGTTTTATTTTTGCTTTTCTTTTCTTCCTTGTATAGTTCTTTTTATGCTGGTCTCAATGACATGACATGCATGAGGAATCTTCGACCCAGTCTTAAAAGCCAATCTAATTCTGAAATAGTAATTCAAGAAATAGAGTGTGATGATGAATCGGAATATGAGGAGGATGAGGCCTTTGAAGAGATTAGTAAAGAATTAAGCCATTTTGAAGAAAAACCCAAGCCAAACCTAAGTGATACATAAGCAATCAATTTAGGGGACCCAGATAATATCAGAGAAACTAAGATAAGTGTCCATCTTGAACCTCAACTCAGGGAGGAGATAATTAAAGCATTGTTTGACTACAAAGATATTCTTGCATGGTCATATGACGACATGCTGGGTCTAAGCACTGACTTGGTGGTTCACAAATTGCCCACTGACCTGGCATTCCCTCCCGTCAAGTAGAAGTTGAGGAAGTTTAAAACAGACATGAGTGTAAAGATTAAAGAAGAGGTCACAAAGCAGTTTGAGGCAAAGGTCATTCGAGTCACGCGGTATCCCACTTGGTTAGCCAATGTCGTGCATGTACCAAAGAAGGATGGTAAGGCTAGGGTGTGTGTTGATTACCGAGATCTCAACAAGGCAAGCCCAAATGATAACTTCACATTGCCAAACATCCACATTTTGATTGATAATTGCGCCAAACATGAGATTGGGTCTTTTGAGGATTGCTATGCGGGCTATCATCAGATCCTAATGGATGAGGAAGATGCAGAAAAGACGGCATTCATCACGCCATGGGGAACATACTGCTACACGGTCATGCCTTTCGGTTTGAAAAATGTTGGGGCAACTTACATGAGGGCAATGACAACCATATTCCATGACATGATACATAAGGAGATCGAGAGTTATGTGGATGATGTAATCATAAAGTCTAGAAAGCAGTCTGATCATGTTAGAGATTTGAGAAAGTTCTTCCAAAGGCTTCGCAGGTACAATCTTAAGCTCAATCCTGCAAAATACGTATTTGGTGTGCCATCTGGAAAATTGTTAGGATTCATAGTCAGCCATCGAGGTATTGAATTGGACCCGTCAAATATCAAAGCTATCCAAGAATTACCACCCCCAAGGAATAAGACTGAGGTGTTGAGTCTATTAGGGAGGTTGAATTACATCAGTAGGTTTATTGCTCAGCTTACAACAACTTCTGAGCCTATCTTCAGACTGTTGAAGAAGGAAGTTGCGGTCAAGTGGACAGATGAGTGTCAGGAAGCATTTGATAAGATAAAGGGGTACTTGTCAAACCCACCTGTGTTGGTGCCACCGGAACCAGGGAAACCTTTGATTATGTATTTGACGGTCTTGGACAATTTATTTGGTTGTTTATTGGGTTAGCATGACATCACCGGCAGGAAGGAGTAGGCCATATATTATCTCTGCAAAAAGTTCACATCTTATGAGGTTAAGTACACTTACCTAGAGAGGACATGGTGCGCCCTAACTTGGGTAGCACAAAAATTGAAGCATTATTTGTCATCTTACACTACTTACCTCATCTCTCGTTTGGATCCGTTGAAATATGTCTTTCAGAAGCCTATGCCCACAAGGAGGCTCGCGAAGTGGTAGATCTTGCTTACAGAATTTGACATCGTCTATGTGACTCGGACTGCTATGAAAGCCTAGGCATTGGCCGACCATTTGGTCGAGAATCCGGTGGATGAAGAATATGAACCTTTAAAGAGTTACTTCCCGGATGAAGAGGTAATGCACATTGATGAGGTGGAACAGGTTGAAAAGCCAGGATGGAAACTTTTCTTTGATGGGGTTGCTAACATGAAAGGTGTTGGGATAGGAGCGGTACTTATTTCTGAAATAGGGCATCACTACCCTGTTACGACTCAACTTCGTTTCTACTGTACCAATAACATGGCTGAGTACGAGGCATGCATTTTGGGTTTGAGGTTAGCTGTAGGCATGGCTGTCCAGGAAGTCTTGGTCTTGGGGGACTCGGACCTTCTGGTGCACCAAATTCAAGGAGAATGGAAAACACGGGATTTGAAACTTATACCGTATCGACAATGTTTGCGTGATCTTTGTCAGCGGTTTCAATCAGTAGAATTCAGGCATATTCCAAGGATCTATAATGAGGTTGCCGATGCTCTGGCTGCTCTGGCGTCAATGTTATATCACCCAAATAAGGCTTATGTTGACCCTTTACATATTCAGGTCCATGATCAGCACGCTTACTGTAACATAGTGGAAAAAGAACTTGATGGTGAGTCGTGGTTCCACGACATCAGGGAATACATCAGAATGAGAGTATATCCAGTACAAGCCACAGGCGATTAAAAGAGAACAATTCATCATTTGGCAAGTGGGTTTTTCTTCAGTGGAGGAGTTTTGTACAAAAGAACCCCAGACCTTGGATTGTTAAGATGCATAGATGCTAGACAGGCCACAGCTATCATGACCGAAGTACATTCTAGAGTCTGTGGACCGCATATGAGTGGGTATGTTCTGGAAAAGAAGATTCTCCGAGCAGGTTATTATTGGCTCACCATGGAGCAAGATTGTATCAGTTTTGTGTGCAAGTGTCATCAATGTCAAGTGCACGGAGATTTGATTCATTCTCTGCCATCTGAGTTGCATACAATGTTTGCACCATGGCCATTTGTTGCTTGGGGCATGGATGTCATTGGACCAATTGAGCCAGCAGCATCCAATGGACACAAGTTCATTCTGGTGGCCATCAATTATTTCACCAAGTGGGTTGAAGCTAAAACTTTCAAGTCTGTGACCAAGAAAGCAGTGGTCGATTTTGTGCATTCAAATATCATTTGTCGATTTGGGATCCCAAAGGTGATCATCACAGATAATGGTGCTAATCTCAATAGTCATTTGATGGAAGAGGTATGTCAACAGTTTAAGATTATGCATCGCAATTCCACCCCATACCTCTCCAAGGCAAATGGAGCAGTCGAGGCAGCCAACAAGAACATAAAAAAGTTACTTTGAAAAATGGTGGAAGGTTCCAGGCAATGGCATGAAAAGCTACCATTTGCATTGTTGGGTTATCGCACTACTATTCGCACTTCAGTAGGGGCAACTCCTTATTTGTTGGTATATGGCACTATAGCAGTGATACCCACGTAAGTTGAAATCCCATCCCTTCGGATTGTAGCTGAAGCTGAAATTGATGATGATGAGTGGGTCAAAACCCGCCTGGAGCAATTGATGATCGATGAGAAAAGATTGTAGCAGTGTGTCATGGCCAGTTGTATCAACAGAGAATGGCAAGAGCATATAACAAGAAGGTGCACCCACGGAAGTTTGAAGTGGGTCAGCAAGTATTGAAACGTATCCTTCCACATCAGGCTGAAGCAAAAGGCAAGTTCGCCCAAAATTGGCAGGGGCCGATCATCATAACGAGATTGTTGTCCAATGGTGCTCTGTATTTAACAGATATAGAAGGCAAATGTGTAGAAATGGCTATCAATTCTGATGCAGTCAAAAGATATTATGTATGATTTCGTTGGTTAAATTGTGTTTGGTTGAACTTGGCATGTTTTGAAGATTGAAATAACGAAGGTATTTTGTTTTGCTATCTAAACGCATTATCCTTTGTTATCCTTTTGAGCCTTATTTATTTCCTTTCATAGCCCTCTTTTGGAATCATTAGCGCAAGTGCAAAAGATAAGTAAAGGAAAAGAGAGAAAAGGGAAAAATGATAAAAAAAAAAAAGCAAAGAAAAAAAAAGAAAAGAAGAAAAAACAACAAAAAGGAAAAAGAGAAGAAGAAAAGGAAGAGAAAAGAAAAGGAAAAGAAAATCATAACAACAAAGCAATTTCTATGTCATGAACTACGTTCGACCTGATTCCTTTTAAGGATACGTAGGTAGCCTCATGGTTCGGTCCCATCAAAATAAAAATCTAAAAGTCCTCAAGCAAAGAAACAGGGGCAGAAGTTGTGATTGTTGTAAGAAATCTGATTCTGAAAGTTGTAATTTTGAACCCACTTGAATTGTTTTGAGCCTTTGACACCCTTTCTTTCTAACCCAATCCAAAAGCCTATGTTACGGTCCAAAGAAAGACCTTCTGATCAGTCTTCAAGAGATGCCAAGTCGAGCAAGTAGAGGTGATTCATATCAGGGGCAACACTCCAGTCTAAGTAGGAAAAATAATGAAAATGAGGGAGTCTTATTGGTGAAAACCCTCACGGGCACCATAAGACGATGAAAGCTGAGAGAAATAAAAAAATGAGAGAGTCTTATTGGTGAAAAGCTTCACGGGCACCTTAAGGCGAAAGTGACTTAAGAGATGAACAAATGAGAGAGGTTTGTTGGTGAAAACCCTTCGGGGCACCGCAGGCTGAACAAGGACAAGGTTTTGGTGAAGAAATTGGGTTTTGAAGATCTCGGGGCATAAAGTACGACAACTGAAAGCTAATTGGTTGGACAAACTGGGCCGATTAATCCCAAATGTATGTCATGATCATTGGTACCAGATGTTCCACTCAGATAAGTCTCTTTTCTTTTTCCCTTCTGCTAGTCATCTAGTTTTAGATTTTTCTTATCCTTAACTCTCAAAGTCATTGCATTTCATGTAGGGTTTTATTTCTCTAAGATGTCTTCAATGTCAGTCTTGTTTAAGCAAATAAGAAAGAATTTCAAAGCTCACTATCAACTTCCAAATTGCACAAAGTACAGTGTGGCCAGAACATACCAAAGATAGTATGATGTAAAGTGGGATATAAAGTGCCAGCGAAAGTTCCATCGGTGGAATGATTTAGTAATTTCATGGGAGATGCAGAGGTTCAGATAAAGGGGTCAGAGATGTAAAACAATGGTTTGGGTACAGAACACTCGGGTCATCCAAGGGCATATGGGTTGAAAGTCAGTCAGAAAGTCAAGCGGTTCTTGGCCAGTTCGGGGAAACCAATCAAAACAAAGCACGACAGCGAAGAGGCCACCTTCAGCAAGAATGCCACAAACTAACCACCACATTTTTAAACTGAGAAGATCTTTCTTTGAATGAAACAGGAGCAGAAAATTTCGTTTGTTTCGGAGAAACTCTCTGTAGGGGAAAAGCAAGCACCAGACAGGTTTGACCGTAAATTCTCAGGATCCCCCTGGAAAATGGGACCTAGTTTAAAATTCAAAACAATCATGAGTAGCAAAATCTAACATTGGCTCCAAAGATTTCATGCTTGAGATAGGATTCAATTAAGAGCTTTCAGGACCCTCCTGATTAATGGGACTTAGTTTTAAGACTTTCATTAGATAACAAGATTTAGCGTAAGCTCTGTTGTAGGGTAGTGTAATTCAGCCGTAAAAATTGTCACCCTTAGGATAATACTTGATTTTTGACTTTCAGGACCCTCCTGGATAATGGGATATAGTTTTAAGACTTTCTTAGATAACAAGATTTAGCGGAAGTCACACCTTTAGAAGATATAATTTGGATTTAAAACTGTCATTTAACTAGGAGTTTTCAAGACCCTCCTGGATAATGGGATCTAGCTTTCAAATTCTTAAAATATTCGATAAACACTGACATATGTGTCCCGCTACCAAACTGGAGTAGAAATATTTCCTTGTTTTGTCTATTTTGTTGAAATCAGGCGCCCACCTGGAGAGCACAGGGATACAGTTAAAGTTTTGAAATTAAGCGCCCACATGAAGAGCAAAGGGATACAGTTAAAGTTTTGAAATCAGGCGCCCACTTGGAGAGCACGGGAATACAGTTAAAGTTTTGGCAATCAGGCGCCGACTTGGAGAGCATGGGAATACAATTCAAGTTCGACAATCAGGCGCCCACCTAGAGAGCACGGGAATACAGTTAAAGTTTTGGCAATCAGGCGCCCACCTGGAGAGCACGAGAATACAATTCAAGTTTGGCAATCAGGCGCCCACCTGAAGAGGATGGGAATACAGTTCAAGTTTGGCAATCAGGCGCCCACCTGGAGAGCACGGGAATACAGAAAGTTTTGGAAATTAGGCGCCCACCTGGAGAACAAAGCAATTCAAGTGACGGTAATTATGAGCCCACCTGAAGAACAAAGCAGCAATTCAAGTGTTGGTAATCAGGAGCCCACCTGAAGAATGAAGGGAAAGCAGCAATGTTCGAAGGAAAACGGTTCAAGTTCAGCAATCAGGCGCTCGCCTGAAGAAAAGGGAAAGCATCTCATATTACAATTCAAGTCGGCAACAAAGGAACTTCACCTGGAGAATACAAGTCAACAAGGCAACAGGAACCATAAGATCAAGTTTGAGGATATAGATAGGATTTTTGTAATGCATAGATCATAGTTTAGTCTAGCTTCTTTTATTTTGTCATGGCGTAGTAAGGAGTTCAGTAAGCAGCAGCAGCAACAGTGAAATCAAAGCTTCATGGTAGTCCCAGCTACTGAAACTTCCCGAACTACACTGACCTGATTCCTTTATAGCCAAGGATATGTAGGCAACCTCGAAAGCAGGGTGCAGTCAAATCTTTCCAAAAAGCTTCCCACGTCGTATTAAAATGGGCAAATATCGCCCGTATCTGCTCACTTTATCTTTGCAAGAAAACTCTCCGCGTTTCCGAGCAAAGAGGGGCAGCTGTGAGTATGTGATTTTTGCCCTATATGAATTACTCCCATAGATTCAAGAAAATAAATTTTTTCCATTGTTTGCAATTTCGCGGATTTTTGTAGCATCTTTCATTAATTGCTTGCATTTGTCTGTGCATATTTAATTTTTATAAAAATAAAAAAATACATTGAATTTTGTTTTAAAAAAATGGGAAAAAATCACAAAAAATGATTTATTTTGCATTGTTTAATTTTTAGCTTTGAATTTTGTTAGTCTTCTTTTAATTTAGTTTTTAATTAGTTTTGGTAATTATTAGAGTTAATTAATTTAATTTTGTAGGATAATTTGGATTAGGAATTAAATTAGGTTTTACTTTATTTTTATTTTCGTTTTTTTAAAAAAAAGGATTAAAAAGAATTTTGAAAGGGAAAAGAAAAGAATCAGATTCTTGGGCCATTTTATTTTAATTCTTTCAAGCCCAAACAATTGCACCCTTAAACCCGTCCAAAACCAGCCCAAACCATGCCCCAACCCGGTCCAACATTTCAGTCTCCTAAACAATTCAAACGACGTAGTATCAGGCCAATACTACGTCGTTTTGAGTTTCTTAAAGACAAATCAATCTAAACCTTTCATTTCTCTTCATCGAACGGTTAGCAAAGCCTCACCCTAATCACATAAGATTGTCCGAAAACCTTAGAACATTAACATAGTATGTCTTCTTCATCACACCCTCCTCTCACCACCGTCCGCCGCCCACCGAAAATCTCCAGCGGCGGCGATTGACCTCCAATCCATACTAGATTTACATCGTAGCACCCTATTCCTCCTCTCATAAGGAATCCGTCATTTGTTGCCTTCGAATCATCGTGGAACTCGTCGAATCTTCGATCGAAGTTTGGACCTTCAAACCTTAACCTACCTAAACTCATACCAGTTAAAACCCAGACTGTCCCAAAGCTTATCGACATGCCTATTTCCTGAAAACCCTAACAGGACCTCCCCAGTTCCAAATCTGAGAAAATTCAACCCTAATCTCTCTCTTCTTCTAATTCCGTTCAAGGCCTGGCTTCGTATTGAATTATTGTCTATGTGGGTTGATTGTTCTTAACGAGAAGAATCAATCAACATTGATTTTAATTCATTCCAGGGATGTCAGAGTTTGACGAGTTCATCAAGTTCCGAGCCAATTGTTCACTCCCATTGATACGCCTCATGTCGTCAAGGCATTCCACCATGTTTGGTATTTTTCCCTCCTTTCTCCCACTAATTTTATACACTGTAGTTCCTTTCTGTTTTCACTTGGCTCAGTTTTATTTGTTCTTTTGTCTTTCGTTGTTTGTGACTGATTATCTTTAGTTTGTCAAGTTCGATTTTAGTTTGATTAGCTAAAGTTAATTTAAGACTAAAATCAAAATTGTGTGAGTTTGCCCTCCAGTTTTGGATTTGTTCTTTTTCTATGATTTCATTTAACCATTTTTGAGTATTCAAGTCTCTCATAGTAACTATGGTCACCACTGACCTAGTTAGGAGACTAGTTTATTTGGACTGTGGTCTAGCTTAACCAAAGTTAATAATTGAAGGGTAAATAACATGGGGTTTTAAGTGTGATCTGGGAATTGTAAATAGAGAATCTCTCTATAACTGAAATAGGAAGCTTCCCTAGAAGCTGCCATTAGGACTGAACTGAATTTTTGATCTTTACACTAGGGGTATCTCAGCTAAAACCAAAATTTCAAAAGGTTTAAAGTGCAAAATTATTTTCAGCATTGCTGCCCTAATACCTTGCCTATAAAGGCATCCTTACTTGACTAGCAAAGAAAAGAAATAAAAGGGGAAAACGACTGAAAAACTGTAACGGCTGAGTTTCTTTGAAAATTCTGAATTCCATTGCTTAAAACTACTAAAATTATGTTTTGGTTTTGGATTTCTGAGTCTTTTGTTAACTAGAACCTTTGAAGAGTTTCATGGTAATATTTCTGGGATAAGAAATGGGAAACTGGATTTTGGGTCTGCTGCGTATCACTGTTGATTTGAGCTGGGTTTTGCTGGTTATTTTCTGAATCTGGGCTCTGTCCTGCTTGCTGCTGGCTACTAATTCTTCACTTTTTTGGGTTTCTATCTTATCTCCAGGTATTTCCTTCAAACCCTGAGAGGAAATGAAGTGTGTTATGGCTGTTATGTTGGAGTCATGTAATTCAAGCTGAAGAAACAGATTGTTTCCCCTTCTCTGTTGCATTACCAGTTTTAAAGTCTACTATATTTTGTTTTCATGTTTCTCCTAGGCTCATATAAGTTATTTAGTTTCTTGTCATTATCTTTTTAGGTTCTTTTATGGTGTTGTATAAATGTTCCCTTTCACTTGCTTAGTTTAAATGCTTGAAGGCTTTTGATCACATATATAAGTGGTAGAGAACTAATGCAAGGAAATTTCAGTAGTATCAAGTATGTTTCAGGTCTGTTTTGGCCTGTTGAAGCTAGTGTTGTTGTATGAATGTGCTTAAATTTGTCTTAAGATTGATGTCCCTAAAGTTTGAAATCAGGAACTTTCATGTTGAGGTTTATCTAGTGTAATATCTTATTTCATGAATTAGTGATTAAAGGACTTCCAATTCATATAGTTTATAGTCACCGTGAATGAGGAAAATGGTTTGATTGCTTACTAAGAGGGGTTAGCCTTGTGTGAGAATGAGGTTAATGGTACATGACAGCCTTAGTGTATGCTAATTATAGAATAAAATTTATGATTGATACATGCTTATTCTTCTCTTTTTGAAACCACGTAGTACTGTATGTTTAAAAATGAGGAATGCAATGGGATTTCAAAATCGCCAGGGGGTTGTGAATGAGTATTGTAGGATTATATTTTCATCATACTGACAATTTGACACTAAAATGTGTTATGTATCTTTTAAGATAATCAGTAGTTATTTTAATTATCCATGAAGCAATACAATATGTGATCCATTTTATGTGCTTGAGTCCTGCACTGGGCTATGGCGTGTGGCCCAATTGTTCAGAAACGCTGACTCCCTGGTATGGATCGGCACTTTTGGGCTTCAAGTGAGCCCAATTTTCCTTGTTGCTTTGTGCGTAAACGTCTGAGCCTTCAATAGAAGGATTGTGCCTGACATTCCAGCCCATTCATCGTTGAATTTTACCCTTTTTTATAATAATTCTAGATCCCCGTGCCCGTTTATTAATTAGCTCCCCTAGTTTAGTCTGATGCGTGCCATATTAGCCAAATGTACAATTTATGGCTCTCAAAAGCTTAATTTTGAATTCCCTTTAAAATTGGAATCGAGGTGAACCGTGCCAAATAAAACCTCAAAATGCATGGCCCTCGCTTAATTAATATTTTAATTTTTTTAGAATTCGAGGCGCGCCATTTCGCGAATTTTCCATGGCCCTCGCAAAGTTAAAAAAGCGCAGTTACTTTAGGCGCGTTATTTTAATAATTAACTTCCCTAAACTAGGGTATGCATTTCATGTGACCCAAATCCAAATCCTAACAACGTCAAATAAAATATGTCGCGGACCGCGGGTGCATTTTATGTGGCGTGATCCAAAGGCATGTTTTGTATAATGTTGGAATCTTCTTAAAAATGAACAAAAGCGGTTTTAAAGTTAAAATGCACCCAGGTTTGAAAGTGTATTAAAATCAGATAATAGGCCAATTATAACAGTTGAGCGACCGTGCTAGAACCACGAACTCGGGAATGCCTAACACCTTCTCCCGGGTAAACAGAATTCCTTACCCGGATTTTTGTGTTCGCAGACAGTAAAACAGAGTCAATCTTTCCTCGATTCGGGATTTGAACCGGTAACTTGGGACACCATAAATTATCCCAAGTGGCGACTCTAATTGAATAATATAAAAATAATCTCATTTCGATTGTCACTTTAATTGAAAAAAAATCCCTTATACCTTTCCTGGGGTGTAGTGGAAAGGAGGTGTGACAATTACAATAAGAATCCTGGCAAGGGAACAATAGTTCAACAATCAAGTCCCAGAAGGGAATAATCATCAAAAGAAGCATCAACATCCCGGCTAGGGAGATAACATCAAAAACAACAAATTCCCGGCAAGGGAGATAATATAATGATTCTCTTCTCTTTTTCACTTTTACTTCACAACTCACTTTACAACTTTGAGCCAATGCTCTAAAAGGTTCAATTTCCACTTAAACTTTCACATTTCATTGTACAACTTGAGCCGACGCTCCTCAATGTTCAAATGTTACAATACTTCCACAAACTTTTCCCAACAATAGAAATCATCATCAAGGCATGAATAATACAACGAAGCCATAATAATTGCAATATAAGACTCACAAGCATGCTTGACACCAACGTATAGATACTCGTCACCATGCCTATACGCCGTACTCGACAAATACCACATAGTAAATAGGACTCGACTCCTAATCCCTCAAGCTAAGGTTAGACCAAACACTTACCTCGATGGCACGAACACAATTCAAGTCTCTACTATCGCTTGACCTCTTGATTCCACTACCAATTCGCTCATATCTAGCCGCAAGTTACTTAATTACGTCAATAAACGCTAAATGAATCAATTCTAATGCATGAAAATGAGTTTTCTAAAGTTTTACCCAAAAAGTCAAAAATCGTCCCGGGGCCCACATGGTCAAAACCCGAGGTTCAAACCAAAACCCGATTACCCATTCCCCCACGAACCTAACATATAATTGTTTTGAAATCGAACCTCAAATCGAGGTCCAAATCCCCAATTTTTGAAAAAACCTAATTTCTACCCAAAACACCCAATTTCCCCCATGAAAATCATTGAGTTTGAGTTGAAATCATGTGAAAAGATATTAATGATTGAAGGAAACGAGTTAAAATTGATTCACAATTGATTTGGAAGAAGAGTTGTCTTTAAAAAATCGCCCAAGAGTGTTTTGTTTTGAAAGAGTGTGAAACATGAGAGATTTTCGGCTAAGTTATAAAATTGCAGGTTGCAGATATGGGAATTGCGACCAGGGTTTGCAATTGCGAACCCAAACTTCTGCTAAGTTGGGAATTGCGAACAACTTCTTGCATTTGCGAGATGGGAATTGCGAAGAATGCGTCGCATTTGCGATGACTGGCTAAGAGGGGAGGCATCGCATTTGCGATAGAGTTCCTCGCAATTGCGAGGTAGCTGGCCTGGGCCATTGTTCGCATTTGAGACAAGGCCTTCGCATTTGCTAACTCGCATTTGCGAGCCAGGCTTCGCATGCAGGCCTGCAATGCAACAGTTGAAAGTCTGCAATTCCTCAAGTCCAAAATCTACCCCGTGGCCTATCCAAAACTCACCCGACCCCTCGGGGTTCCAAACCAAACATGCACACCAACCTAAAAACATCATACAGACTCACTCGCGCACTCAAATTACTAAAATAACATCAACAACTATGAATTTAGAATCAAAATCATGAAATTTCTCAAGAACTTCAAATTTTCCATTTTTCTCAAAAACGATCTGATTCACGTCGTTTCAAGTCCGTTTCTTACCAAACTTCATGGACTTATCTTAAATCACATATAAGACCTATACCGGGCACCAGAACCAAAATACGGGCCCGATACTATCAAGTTTTAAATACTTTTCATTTAAAAAACTCATAAATAATTTCAAAAAACAATTTCTTTAAAAATTCATTTCTCGGGCTTGGGACCTCGGAATTCGATTCCGGGTATACGACCAAGTTTCATAATTTCCTACGGACCCTCAAGACCGTCCAATCACAGGTCCGGGTTCATTTACCCAAAATATTGACCGAAGTCAACTTAAACTCATTTTAAATGCAAAATTCATCATTTTCACATATTTTTTTACAAAATGGCTTTCCAGTTACGCGCCTGGCCTGTGCAAGCAAATCGAGGTGATGAGGCATCTATGCAGAATCCACTTTTAAAAGAAATGATGACCCTTTTGGGCCATCACATCCTCCACCTCTAAAACCACCGTTCGTCCTCGAACGAACAGAAAAAGAAAGTACCTGAGTCGGGGAAAAGATGGGGATAACGGCTCCGCATATCAGACTCAGACTCCCAGGTCGATGCCTCAGCGGGCTAACCTCTCCACTGAACACGAACATAAAGAAAATTCTTTGATCTCAACTGTCGAACCTGCTGGTCTAGAATAGCTATCGGCTTCTCCTCATAAGACAAGTCCTTGTCCAACTGGACAGTGCTGAAATCTAACACGTTGGATGGATTGCCGTGATAATATCGGAGCATGGACATATTAAATACTGGATGCACAACTGATAAGCTTGGCGGAAACGCAAGTCTGTAAGCCACCTCTCCCACTCGATCAAGAATCTCAAACGAGCCAATGAACCTAGGGCTAAGCTTGCCCTTTTTCCCGAATCTCATCACGCCCTTCATAGGCGACACCCGAAACAATACCCGTTCACCGACCATGAATGCCAAATCTCGAACCTTACGATCGGCATAAAAATTTTGCCTGGACTGAGCTGTACGAAGCCTATCCTGAATAATCCTGACCTTGTCCAAGGCATCCTGAACCAGATCTGTACCCAACAATCGAGCCTCCCCTGGCTCAAACCATCTAACCAGTGACCGACATTGCCTACCATACAAAGCCTCATACGGATCCATTTAGATACTCTACTGGTAGCTGTTGTTGTAGGTAAACTATGGTAATGGCAAAAACTGATCCCACGAGCCTCCAAAGTTAATGACACAAGCTCGGAGCATATCCTCCAAAATCTGAATAATCCGCTCGGACTGCCCGTCTGTCTAAGGATAAAACGATGTGCTCAACTCAACCTGTGTTCCCAACTCTCGCTGAACTGCCCTCTAAAAATGTGAGGTAAACTGCGTAACTCGGTCCGAAATGACAGACACGGGCATACCATGAAGACAACAATCTCCCGAACATAGATCTCAACTAACCTCTCAGAAGAATAGGAGACTGCCGCAGGAATGAAATGTGCTGACTTGGTCAGCCTATCAACAATAACCCACACTAAATCGAACTTCCTCTAAGTCCGTGGAAGTCCAACAACAAAGTCTATAGTAATACGCTCCCACTTCCACTCAGGAATCTCAATCTTTTGGATCAAACCATCTGGCCTCTGATGCTCGTACTTAACCTGCTGACAGTTCAAACATCGAGCCACATATGCAACAATGTCCTTCTTCATTCTCTGCCACTAATAATGCTGCCGCAAATCCTGATACATCTTAGCGGCGCCCAGATGAATCGAGTACCGCGAACTATGGGCCTCCTCTAATATCAACTCTCAGAGTCCGTCCACATTAGGCACACAAATTCGACCCTGCAATCTCATAACTCCATCATCACCTAAGGTAACCTACTTGGCACCTCTGTGCTGCACCGTGTCTCTAAGGACACACAAATGGGGATCATCATACTGTCGATCACGGATACGCTCCAATAAAGAGGAACAAGCGACCGTGCAAGCTAACACACGACTGGGCTCAGAAACATCTAACCTCACGAACTGATTGGCCAAAGCCTGAACATCCAAAGCAAGCGGTCTCTCACTGACCGGAATATAAGCAAGATTGCCCATACTGGCTGACTTTCTACTCAAAGCATCAGCCACCACATTTGCCTTTCCCGGATGATATAATATGGTGATATCATAGTCTTTCAACAACTCCAACCACATTCTTTGCCTTAAATTCAACTCCTTTTGCTTGAACAAATACTACAAACTCTTGTGATCCGTGAACACCTCACATGCCACACCATACAGATAATGCCTTCAAATCTTCAACGCGTGAACAATGGCTGCTAACTCCAAATCATGAACTGAATAGTTCTTCTCATGAATCTTCAACTGCCGTGAAGCATAGGCAATGACCTTGCCATCCTGCATCAACACCGCACCAAGTCCAATACAAGATACACCACAATAAACTGTATAAAGCCCTGAACCTATGGGCAAAACCAACACCGGTGCCGTAGTCAGAGGTTTCTTGAGCTTCTGAAAGCTTACCTCGCACTCGTCCGACCATCTGAACTGGGCACCCTTTTGGGTCAACCTGGTCATCGGGGCTGCAATAGATGAAAACCCCTCAACAAACCAACGATAGTAGCCTGCCAATCCCAAGAAACTCCGGATCTCTGTAGCTGATGCTGGTCTAGGCCAGTTCTTGACTGCCTCAATCTTCTTTGGATCAGCCTGAATACCCTCTGCTAACACAACATGACCCATGAATGCAACTGAACTCATCCAGAACTCACACTTCAAAAACTTAGCATACAACTGACTATCCCTCAAAGTCTGAAGAACCACTCTAAGATGTTGATCGTGCTCCTCCTAGCTACGGGAATAGATCAAAATATCATCAATGAAGACTATCACGAACGAATCCAAGTATGGCCTAAACACTCGGTTCATCAAATCCATAAAAGCTGCTGGGGCATTTGTCAACCCGAATGACATCACCAAGAACTCATAATGTCCGTACCGAGTGCAGAAAGCCGTCTTAGGGATATCGGATGCCCTAATCCTCAACTGATGGTAGCCAGATCTCAAATCAATCTTGGAAAATACATTGGCACCCTGAAGCTGATCAAACAAATCATCAATTCTCGGAAATGGATACTTATTCTTGATTGTAACCTTGTTTAACTTCGATAATCAATACACATTCTCATCAATCCGTCCTTCTTCTTAGCAAACAACACCGGCGCACCACAGGGCGAAACACTAGGTATAATGAAACCCTTTTCAAGCAAGTCTTGCAACTGCTCCTTCAACTCTTTCAACTTAGGCGGGGCCATACGATACGGTAGGATAGAAATGGGCTGGGTGCCCGGAGCAAAATCAATGCAAAAGTCAATATCATTGTCGGGTGGCATACCCGGCAGGTCTGAAGGGAATACCTTGGGAAACTCACAAACAATGGGCACATAATCAATAGAAGGAACCTCAGCACTTGAATCACGGGCATAGACCAAATAGGACAAACACCCCTTCTTGACCATACACTGAGCCTTCATATATGAGATAACACTGCGGGTAGAATGACCAGGAGTCCCTCTCCACTCTAAACGAGGTAAACCCGGCAAGGCTAAGGTCACAGTCTTGGCATGACAGTCCAAGATAGCGTGATAAGGTGATAACCAGTCTATCCCTAATATGACATCGAAATCAACCATATCCAGAAGAAGCAAATCTACACGAGTCTCAAGACCCCCAATTGCAACTACACATGAACGATGGACTCGATCTACCATAATAGAATTACCCACCGGTGTAGACACATAAACAGGAACACTCAAAGAATCACTAGGCATGACCAAATACAGTGCAAAATAAGATGACACATAGGAGTACGTAGATCCTAGATCAAAAAAACTGAAGCATCTCTACTATAAACCAGAATAGTACCTGTGATAACTGCATCAGAAGCCTCAGCCTCGGGCTTGGCTGGAAGAGCATAACATCGGGGCTAGGCCCCACCACCCTGAACAACATCTCTGGGATGGCTTGCTACTGGCTGGCCTCCACCTCTAGCGGCCTGAGCTCCACCTCTAATACCTCTACCTCCACTTCTAGCACCACTACCCCCGCCTCTAGCTGGCTAGGCGGGCTGTGGAACACTTGGTGCCTGAACCATGGCACGGGAACCCTAATGCTGGGATCTACTCGGTGCTCGAGGGGAAAACCTAGCAATGTGACCTATGTCACTACAAGTGTAACAAGCCCTCGGCTGTTGAGACTGCTGACCCTGACGACCTGAATGGCCACCCTGAAAACTCTGAAGCGGCGGTGAACTAACAGGAGCTGGTGGTGCACTGTAGGACTATTGATCAAATACTACATATGGGGACCATGACCACCTAAGGCACCGTGAGAAACCTGAAGTGCTGACTGAAAAGGCCTAGGAGGATGGCCTCCACCATACGAATCTCTGCCTCCAGACGAGGTACCACTGAATCGGCCTGAACGACGAGGCCTCTTGTCAGACCCTTGACCACCTCCCTGTGATAGAATCGTCTCAACTCTCCTAGCCACATTGGCTGCCTCCTGGAAAGAAATCTCACTCCCTGTTTCCTTAGCCATCTGAAGCCGAATAGGCTTGATAAGCCCCTCAATGAACCTCCTCACCCTCTCTCTCTCTCTCGGTGGGAAGCATGATAAGAGCATGATAGGCCTAGTCGATGAATCTGGTCTCATACTGAGTAACAGTCATAGAACCCTGCTGGAGACGCTCAAACTGCCTCTGATAGATCTCTTTCTGAGTAATAGGGAGAAACTTCTCCAAAAATAGCTGAGTAAACTGCTCCCAAGTCAAAGCTGGTGATCCAGCTGGTCTAGCAAAGTAATAATCTCTCCACCAAGTCTTGGCGGATCCAGACATGCAAAAAGTAGCAAAATCGACCCCATTGGTCTCCACTATCCCCATGTTCCTAAGAACTTCATGACAACTGTCTAGATAATTATCGGGATCCTCAGAAAATGCACCGCTAAAAGTGGTAGCGAAGAGCTTGGTGAAACCTATCCAACCTCCGCAGAGCCTCCAAAGATGTAGCTGATCTAACACTGGTCTGTGCTGTTGTTCGGCTGAAGAAGCGGTATGTGACCTCGCCATTCGCGAAAGGACAAGAGTAGAGGTTTCAATTTAGCATTTAGAGAACAAAATCTCACGAAAGGAAAGAATAGATGTGAAGTTTTTCCTAACTTTGTAGCCTCTAGGGGATAAATACAGACGTCTCTGTACCGATCCCTCAGACTCTACTAAGCTCTTCTGTGAACTGTGAGACACATGTAACCTAGAGCTCTGATACTAATGTGAGCTAGGCAAGCCAATTATTTCAAGAAATTACTTCTTTATCCATTTTTTTTATTCTTTAACAATTATAAAGTCAAAGGGTGTAGACAGCGGAAAATTACAATAAGCAAAAGAAACGCAGTAAATTATCTGAATATGTATATCTAATACAACTATTTGAACTTCGACCACCCAGAATTGGTGTCACAGTACCACAGACGATCTAAGAAGGCTGCATACAAAGTCTGAAAATAAACAATACACTATTTCTAAATTAAGTAAATGAAATAGGAATAAAGGGATAGAGGGAGACGCCAGTGCCTGCGGACGCCTGCAGGTCTACCTTGGATCTCCACGTGGACTGAAGGCAGCCACCCAATCTATGGTCCAAATGATACTACTCCAGGATCTGCACATAGTATAAAGTATAGTATCAGCACAACCGACCCCATGTGCTAGTAAGTGCCTAGCCTAACCTCGGCGAATTAGTGACGAGGCTAGGACCAGACTACCAAATAAACCTGTCTAATTCAACTATATACAGCGAAAAAGAAGAACAGTAATATACAGTCAAGTATGGGAGGGGTAACATGTTGCGGGAGAACTATCAATTTAGAATAGGAAGTCAACAGGTAATTGAAGAAATAACATATCTCGGATATCAACAAAGAACCAAAAATCGATAAGTGCACGGCATCACCCTTCGTTCTTTTACTCTCGTCCTCACCAAAGCAATCAAGTAATTAAAATGTGCACAGCATCACCCTTCGTGCTTTTACTCTCGTCCTCAGCATATAATCAATATAATCGGCACGGAACGGTACATCGTGTGGCATGGCATTACCCTTCATGCTTTACACTTTTTCCTCGCAAATCATACACGGCATCACCCTTCTTGCTTTAACACTCTCTCACCAAAACAATACACGGCATCACCCTTCGTGCTTTAACACTCTTCCTTACCCAAACAACAATCACAAACAATAGGGCAAGGGAATAAATAAAATTACAATAAGAATCCCGGCAAGGGAACAATAGTTCAACAATCAAGTCCCGGCAAGAGAATAATCATCAAAACAAACATCAACATCCCGGCTAGGGAGATAACATCAAAAACAACAAATTCCCGGTAAGGGAGATAATATAATGATTCTCTTCTCTCTTTTTTCACTTTTACTTCACAACTCACTTCACAACTTTGAGCCAATGCTCTAAAAGGTTCAATTTCCACTTATACTTTCACATTTCATTGTACAACTTGAGCCAATGCTCCTCAATATTCAAATGTTACAATACTTCCATAAACTTTGCCCAACAATAGAAATCATCATCAAGGCATGAATAATACAACGAAGCCATAATAATCACAATATAAGACTCACGGGCATACTTGACACCAATGTATAGATACTCATCACCATGTCTATATGTCGTACTCGACAAATACCACATAGCAAATAGGACTCGACTCCTAATCCCTCAAGCTAAGGTTAGACCAAACACTTACCTCGATGCCACGAACACAATTCAAGTCTCTACTATCGCTTTACCTCTTGATTCCACCACCAATTTGCTTGTATCTAGCCACAAGTTACTTAATTACATCAATAAATGCTAAATGAATCAATTCTAATGCATGAAAATGAGTTTTCTAAAGTTTTACCCAAAAAGTCAAAAATCGGCCCAGAGCCCACATGGTCAAAACCCGAGGATCGAACCAAAACTCGATTACCCATTCCCCCACGAACCCAAATATATAATTTGTTTTGAAATCGGACCTCAAATCAATGTCCAAATCCCCAATTTTTGAAAAAACCTAGGTTCTACCCAAAACACCCAATTTTCCCCGTGAAAATCATTAATTTTGAGTTAAAATCATGTGAAAAGATGTTAATGATTGAAGAAAATGAGTTAAAATTGACTTACAATCGATTTGGAAGAAGAGTTGTCTTTGAAAAATCGCCCAAGATTGTTTTGGTTTTGAAAGAGTGTGAAAAATGAGAGATTTCCGGCTAAGTTATAAAATTGCAGGTTGCACATATGGGAATTGTGACCAGGGTTCGCAAATTGCGAACCCAGAATTCTGCTAAGTTGAGAATTGCGAACAACTTCTCGCATTTGCGAGATAAAAATTGCGAAGAATGCGTCGCATTTGCGACGACTGGCAAAGGGGGGAGGCATCGCATTTGCGATAGATTTCCTCGCAATTGCGAGGTAGCTGGCCTGGGCCATTTTTCGCATTTGCGACAAGGCCTTCGCATTTGCGACAAGGCCTTCGCATTTGCGAACTCACCTGAGCCCTCGGACTCGCTCGCGCATTCAAATTACTAAAATAACATCAACAATTATGAATTTAGCATCAAAATCATAAAATTTCTCAAGAACTTCAAATTTTTCATTTTTCTCAAAAACGATCCGATTCAAGTCGTTTCAAGTCCGTTTCTTGTCAAACTTCACAGCCTAATCTTAAATCACATATAAGACCTGTACCGGGTGCCGAAACCAAACGGGCCCGATACCATCAAGTTTTAACACTTTTCTTTTCCAAAACTCAAACAATTTCAGAAAAATATTTTCTTTAAAAATTTATTTCTCGGGATTGGGACCTCGAAATTCGATTCCAGGCATACGCCCAAGTCCCATATTATTCTACGGACCCTCCAGGACCGTCCAATCACGGGTCCGGGTCTGTTTGCCCAAAATGTTGACCGAAGTCAACTTAAACTCATTTTAAATGCAAAATTCATCATTTTTCACAGATTTGTTTACAAAATGGCTTTCCGGCTACGTGCCCCGACTGCACACGCAAATCGAGGTAATGCCAAAAGAGGTTTTTTAAGGCCTCGGAATGCAGAATCCACTTTTAAAACAAGTGATGACCCTTTTTGGGTCATCACAGCAACATTCCCTTCGGGGGCTTCGTGGTGCCACCCAAGATTGTTGCGTCCATCCTTGCGTTCCACCTATCTCTCTTTTTATCTATCTCTAATTCCATGTGCCGCTCTATTATACGAGCATTTAATACCGATTTTGCCCTATACAACCAGCCCACTACAATGGTGGATTTAACCCCCCCCCCCCCCCCCCCACCCAAAAAAAACCAAAGTTATTCACTTTCAATTTTTTATTTTCGCCCAATTCAAATTAGATTTTTATTGTTCTTTTTACACTTCTACCTTATTGTTATTTGATTTTCTTTAGCCCCTCCTTACTTCCTTTCCCCTCCCCTCATATATAATATAACTGTTTGAATAGTATGTAACTATTTTCTTACATTGATATTATAATTGTTACAAGTAATTAAATGATAGTAGTAATTTGACTTAAATGACACTTATTTGGGTAGATTGGTGTCTATCTATATATTTACGCTCAATTATTTAATGGTAATTATCTAATTAATGAATAATTACTGAATAATTCATGAATAGATATATTTACTCTCAATATATTTACAGAATAATTAATTACTGACACTTATTTAGGGTAGATGGTGCCTATCTATTTAATTTACTCTCAATAATTTTATGATAATTATCTAATTAATGAATAATTACTGCAAAAACGAATGGAAAGTATTGGAATGATCTATGAATAACCCGTTTGGATGGACTTATTTTAAGTGGCTTTTAAGCTAAAATAGCTTTTAAATCATAAGTTAGGAATTCTAGCTTTTTGTTATCCAAACACTACAAAATGACTTAAAAGTTATTTTGGCTTAAAAACATTTAAAATAAGTCAATCCAAATGGGCTCTAAATTAATTAATAGTATTATTTTAATGAGATTGAGGTAGTTGTGGCTAAGTTTTCTGCTATCGAATCTGCTATAGCATGTTACGAAATATATAGGATTTTCTTAAACCTTGTCTACTTATAAAAATTGCCCAAAAATATATGTTACAAAATACTTGTCTGTCTTAGAAAATTAAGAAAAAAAGTAATATCATTTATCCAGTTTTACTCTTAAAATTAACAGAGTAAGCATTGACGGGGTGAGATTAATGTGTTTAAAGATAAAACACTAAATAAGGGTAAAATATTTGAATAACTCTTACTATTACCGTTGTTTTTTTGAAGGGTGTGTTAAAGATTAAACCGAGAAAAGTCTTTAAGTAAACAAATCTAGCGCGATGAGATTCATGGTCAAACCGAGAAATTCTCTGATGTAAAGAAATCCACAATAAGATTCACTTTTCTTTAATATCATAAATATAAAATTAAAAACTTTCCAAAAACAAATTATGAATTTGTCCCTATAAATTAATAGAAAGAATTCCTAATTAAACATGCACCTTTCCATAACCTCAAATATTAGACAATGGCCAAATCCGGAGTCTCAAAATCGCTTTATGTCGTCCTTTTTGTTATTGTGTTCCTTCTCTCAGGTGGTTATTTTCCTAAACTACAATTAGCTAGTAATCGTCTTAGCTATGGTCTTTCTTTTATTAATAATTGTTTGATCTTTTGCTTTCTTTTACAAGAACTTTGTACAAATTAAACCAGGAATGCTAATCCTAAATTGTTTAAGACTCAAGAGATACTAGTTTTTTTACTTCATGTCTATAAATGATTTCTAGACGAACTGCATTTTAAACTATAAAACTATGAGACTATGAGTGATACTATCTACTACTAGCTCCCTCTATTTCAGTTAAATGACACATTTCCCTTATCGAGAGTTAATTTGAATAAATTTTGAAGTTAAATTGGATTAGTTCAACTCAATATTTTAAAATTAAAATATTTAAAAACTATACGAAAAGTACTATAAATTGCAATATTTTTTATGTCAATATGATAAATAAATAAAATATACTTTAAAATATTGATAAAATTTCACACAATTTGACTCTCAATAAGCAAAATATGTCATGATGGAGTATCTATTACGAGATTATAAGATCAGAATGAAATCATGGAAGTCTTCCACCTCCTTCTCTATACAAGTCCTTTTGCTCTTGAAAACTATACTAGTATTATACATGCAGAACAATTAATAAAGCTAACTAGTGGAGTTTAAATTTTGGATCTGTCTCTGCTTATAAAAATATTGGCTCATGCATTATATGCAGTTGGGATAGGAATAGAGGCAAAAAAATGTGAGGAAGAGCTGCAATGGATAGATGTGTGCCGGGAAGCGAGACAGGTCCTCCATGTTGGGGAGCCTGTGAATAGAGACATGGTCCAACTACTACTGCCAGCTGCATCTCCCCGCCTCAATTAGCCACTTCAGTTTGCTTGTGTACCTGGAATTGCTAAATATATGCTAGTAATAAATACTCCACTTATAATAATGCTCAATAAATTATCTTTGTTTTAGCCAAACTTTAACTCGTAGCCTATTTGTTATGATACTTTTTTCAATTCATTCCCTTTCTAGCACTTAAAAAGTTAAATTAGATGAAAGACATAAGTGGGAAGAATAATTTTGGAAGAAAAAGGCGATAAGGGTGATTGTCACGACCCCAAATACTCCGATCGTGATGGCGCCTATCACATTACTAGGTAAGCCAACACACAATACTAAGCAAGCCAACCCAAATAAGTAACCAGAGTGAATTCTTTTTATAAAACCATCTTCTAAAACTGATTAAGTCTCGAATTTTCATAAGAAATATATAAATCACTGAATTGCGCGGAAAATAGTACAAAAATATACCAACACAGCCCAACAATCCGGTGTCACAAGTCAAGAGCCTCTAAATACAACCCAATCTGACTGACTAATACATAATAAGCCCTAAAATGTAGAAAACAAAGATAGGAAGGAGAAAAGCAGGGCTCCGGACGCCATGCAGCTACCTTGTAGTCTCTGGTAAGCTCCGATAATGCTGGGGATCCTCACTCTGCCGCTCGGGCACCTGGATCTGCACACAAGGTGCAGGGAGTAACATGAGTACGCCAACTCAGTAAGTAACTAAAGTAAATAAGGTCTGAGTGCAATGACAAGCAGTTAAAAATCATATATAAGAGTATACAATAAAAAATCAAGTCAACTCAATAGTTTAAAAGCCAGTTACTTTGTAAAACTTCAGTTTCAATTGAAATACTTTGAAATCATTTGCTTAGCAGTTTTTTTTCAACAGAGGCTCATTATAAAATAAGAGTGAAATCAATAAAAATATCATAAATGGGCCCCTCGGGCAAGGTATCACTCATAAATATAGCCTCTCGGGTAAGTCTCTCGGTCACTCGTGACTCAACTCTCGTCACACAGTACTCACACCCAGCATTCAGGCTCAATAATACTTCATAATAGTAATAATCAGTAATAACCGTTGCGGCGCGCAGCCCGATCCATAGTTTATAGTCGACTACGCTCACCGGGGGTGAACAGACTCCGGAGGAGCTCCTACAGCCCAAACGTCATATCGATGCGGCGCGCAGCCTGATCCAATATATATATCGCTGCGGCGTGCAGCCCGATCCATAATATATATACATATAATATTATTGCGGCGTGCAGCCCGATCCATAATATATATAGTCCTCACCACTATGTGCTCAACCTCTCTCAATCAGTAACCTCACAGCCACTCGGGTATAATAATGGAAATCATGAAAACTCAGCCCAAACAGTTTTCACATTTTAAGAAGTAGAGTGATAAAACCTAGGTTTAAATAATAAACAGGTAAAACATGACTCAGGATACGCTTTCGAACAAATAGAGTGAGAAAAACAGTTAAAATGCCCTGAAGGGTATCAACAGGTCGGCACAAGGCCCCAAACATGGAATACAGTCCATAATATAGTATCAATCTCTAAAATACATGATATCATATGATTTCAAATCAAATACGCGGCTTAATAATCGCTACAGGACGGACAAAGTCACAATCCCTACCGGTGCACGCCCACATGCTCATCACCTAGCATGTGCATCACCTTATTTATCAAAACAATACGAAATACCGAGGCTTTATACCCTCAGTTCCAGATTTACAATGGTTACTTACCTCAAACCGGATAAAATACTACTCCGCGATGCCTTTGCCTCGGCCTCAACTCGCGCCGAATCTACCCGAAATCAGAATCATAATATTAGAATATGCTAAGGGAACGAAGCTCATGCGAAAATAATCAAATTATACCAAAAATACGAAATTGATCCAAACTCGACCCTCGGGCCCACGTCTCGAAATTTCATAAAAATACATCAATAGAATCTTTATCCTCCCACGAGTCTATTCATACCAAAAGCATCTAAATCGAACCTCAAATGGCCCCTCAAAATCCCCACTCCAAGCTCTCTGATATCAAGCCCTAATCCCTCAATTTTCTTCCTTAATTTCCACTAATACCATGATTAAATAATGGAAAAATGGTCATAAACTCAAGCGATGAAGCTTAGATAGCTTACCCAACTGATATTCTTCGATTTCCCCTTGAAATTCACTGCCCTAGCTCACTTCCCGTCTTCAAAAATGGAGAATTTAGTAAAAATTCGCGAAGGAAACCTTATATACTTTTTGACCCAGGTATTTCGCACCTGCAGTCCCTTTTATCCGCTTTTGCGGTCAATCTACCGCTTTTTCGATTTTCACTTAAATTCCTGGAACCGCACCTGCAACCTTTCTTCCGCATCTGCGGTCACGCAGATGCGTCCAGATGTCCGCTTCTGCAGCTCTGCCTGACTCACCTCTTGGCCGCTTCTGCGGCTTGCTTCCACATCTGCGGGAGTCGCAGATGCGGTTATGAAAGCAACCATAAAACTTCATATCGGATTCAAGCCTAAGGTTCCAAAAATCTTCCTCAACTAAGAGCACGAACTAGTCATATACCAATATCCAAACTTATACAAATCTTCAAAACACCTCAAACAACATCGAATCAACCAAATCACATCGGATTCAAGCCTAAGGTTCCAAAAATCTTTCGAATTACGCTTTTGATCAAAAAGTCTAACAAACCACGCCCGAATGACCTAAAATTTTGCACACACATCCTAAATGACACAACGGACCTACTGCGACTCCCGAAATTCCATTCCGACCCCTATATAAAAATCTCACCTATCAACCGGAAGACGCCAAAATTCCATTTTCGCCAATTCAAGCCTAAATCTACTACGGACCTCCAAAATATATTCCGATCACACTCCTAAGTCCTAAATCATTTCTCGAAGATATCCGAACCATCGGAATTCACATCTGAGCCCTTTTCACATAAGTCAATATATGGTTGACTTTTTCAACTTAAGCTTACTCAAAAGAGACTAAGTGTCTCAAACCTTACCAAAACTATTTCGGATTCGAACCGACTATCCCAATACCACATAATACAGCTAAACAAGACAATAAGAAGTAGAAATGGGGAAAACGGAGCGGTAACTCATGAAACGACCGGCCGGGTCGTTACATCATCCCTCTCTTAAACAAACGTTCATCCTCGAACGAGTTAAGAAAAATAACTGAAGCCTCAAATAGGTGAGGATATCTTCTCCGCATCTTCCGCTCGATCTCCCAAGTAGCCTCCTTCATGGGCCGACCTCTCTACTGCACTTTTACTGAAGCTATATTCTTTGACCTCAACTTTCGAACTTGACGCTCCAAAATGGCTACTGGATCCACATCATAAGTCAAATCATCATCCAACTGAACCATGCTGAAATCCAAAACATGAGACAAATCGTCAATATACTTCCGGAGCATAGAAACATGAAATAACGGATGCACACTCGATAAGCTGGGTGGAAAAGCAAGCTCATAAGCCACCTCCCCAATCCTCTGAAGCACCTCAAAAGGCCCAATGAACTGAGGACTCAATTTATCCTTCTTCCCAAATCTCATAACACCCTTCATGGGTGAAACCTTCAATAGAACCTTCTCACCGACCATGTAGGACATATCCCGAACCTTCCTATCAGCATAACTCTTTTGTCTCGACTGCGCTGTACGAAGCCTCTCCTGAATCACCTTCACCTTGTCTAAAGCATCTGCACCAAGTATGTACCCAATAGCCTAGCCTCACCCGGCTCAAACCAACGAACTGGACATCTACACCGCCTCCCATACAAAGCCTCATATGAAGCCATCTGAATACTCGACTGGTAACTGTTGTTATAAGCAAAGTCTGCGAGTGGTAGAAACTGATCCCATGACCCTCCAAAATCAATGACACAAGCGCGTAACATGTCCTCCAATATCTGAATAGTGTGCTCGGACTGGTCGTCCATCTGAAGGTGAAAAGTTATGCTCAACTCAACCTGAGTACCCAACTCTGACTGCACAGACCTCCAAAATGGTAAAGTAAACTAAGTGCGCCTATCTAAAATGATGGAAACTGGGACATCATGCAAACGAACAATCTCCTAGATATAGGTCTCTGCCAGCCGCTCTGAGAATATGTAGTACACACAGGAATGAAGTGCACGGACTTGGTCAGTCGATCCACAGTCACCCAAATAACATCGAACTTCTTCAAAATCCGTGGAAGCCCAACTACAAAATCCATGGTGATCCGCTCACACTTCCACTCTGGAATATCCATCTGCTGAAGTAAGCCACCCGGTCTCTGATGCTCATATTTCACCTGCTGATAATTGAGACACCAATCCTGATACATCTTCGCGGCACCCGGATGAATGGAATACCGCAAGCTATGGGTCTCCTCTAGAATCAACTCCCAAAGCCCATCCACATTGGGCACACATATCCGGCCATGCATCATCAATTCTCTGTCATCACCAATAGTCATATCTCTGGCATCATCGTGCTGAACTCTGTCCTTTAGGACAAGCAAGTGAGGATCATCATACTGGCGCTCTCTATTGCAATCAAATAAGGAAGACCGAGAAATCACACAAGCCAATACTCGACTGGGCTCCAAAACATCTAACCTCACAAAACGATTGGCTAAGGCCTGAAAATCAACTGTAAGAGGTCTCTCCCCAACTGGAATATACGCCAAACTCCCTATACTCACCGCCTTCCTACTCAAGGCATCGGCCACCACATTGGCCTTTCCTGGATGATATAAGATAGTGATATCATAGTCCTTTAGCAGCTCCAACCATCTTCGCTGTCTCAAATTGAGATCCTTATGTTTGAACAAGTGTTGGAGGCTACGATGATCAGTAAACACCTCACAAGACACACCATACAAATAGTGCCTCCAAATCTTAAACGTGTGAACAGTGGCAGCCAACTCCAAATCATGAACAGGGTAGTTCTTCTCATGGGGCTTCAACTAACAAGAAACGTAAGCAATAACTCTACCCTCCTGCATCAAAACACACCCAATAACAACTCTCGAAGCATCACAATACACGGTATATAAACCTGAAGCTGATGGAAAAACTAACACTGGAGCTGTGGTTAAGGCAGTCTTGAGCTTCTGAAAGCTCTCCTCACATTCATCCGACCACATAAATGTGGCACCCTTCTAAGTTAACTTGATCAAGAGAAATGCGATAGATGAAAATCTCTAAACAAACAGGAGGTAATAACCCACCAAACCAAGAAAGCTACGAATCTCTGTGGCTGAGGACGGTTTGGGCCAACTCTGAACCGCATCTATCTTCTTTGGATCAACCTGAATACCCTCGCTAGACACCACGTGCCCCAAGAAAGCCACAGAACTGAGCCAAAACTCGCACTTGGAGGACTTTGCATATAGTTTCTCCTCCCTCAATCTCTGCAACACAATTCTCAAATGCTCCGCATGCTCCTCCTGACTACGCGAATACACTAGAATATCATCAATGAAAACTATGACAAATGAGTTGAGATAAGGCCGAAACACACTACTCATCAAATGCATAAATGTTGCTGGGGCATTGGTCAGCCCAAAAGACATCACCAGAAACTCATAATGACCATATTAGGTCCTGAAAGTTGTCTTAAGAATATCAAATTCACTGGTCTTCAACTGGTGATAACCTGAACGGAGATCAATCTTGGAGAACACTTTCGCTCCCTGAAGTTGGTCAAACAATTCATCGATATGAGGCAAAGGATACTTGTTCTTAATTGTTACTTTGTTCAACTGCCTGTAATCAATGCACATCCTCATCGTGCCATTCTTCTTCTTCACAAATAGAACAGGCATACCCCAAGGCGACACAATAGGCCGAATAAACCCCTTATCAAGGAGTTCCTGAAGCTGTTCCTTCAACTCTACTAGTGCCATACGATACGGTGGAATAGAAATGGGCTGAGTGTCCGGCACCAAATCAATACCAAAATCAATATCCATATCCGGTGGCATGCCTAGCAGGTCTGCAGGAAACACATCGGGAAAATCCCTCACAACAGGAACAGAATCAATTATTGGGAGCCTCTGCACCGACATCCCTCACAAAAGCTAACTATGAAAGACAACCCTTCCCAACCATCCGGTGGGCCTTCAGAAATGAAATCACCCTACTGGGGACAAAATCAATAGAACCTTGCCACTCAATCCGTGGCACACTCGGCATAGCCAACGTCACTATCTTAGCATGGTAGTCCAATATAGCATGACACGGAGATAGCCAATCCATGCCTAATATCACATCAAAGTCCACCATATAGAGCAACAATAGGTCCACTCGGGTCTCCAAACCCCCAATAGTCACCACACATGACCGATATACATGGTCCACAACTATAGTATCGCCCACTGAAGTAGATACACGAACAGACAAAGCAAGAAACTCACGGGGCGTATCCAAATAACAGGAAAAGTATGATGACACATATGAAAAACTGGAAACACGATCAAATAATACAAATGCATCTCTGTGGCAGACTGAGACAATACATGTAATCACAGCATCTGAAGCAACAACATCTGGTCTAGCTGGGAGTGCATAGAAACGAGCCTGACCACCACCTAATCGACCTCCCCCTCTAGGGAGACCCCTAGCTAGCTGACCCCCACCCTAGCTACCTGAACGGGTAGTGAAGTAACTGGAGCTGAAGTCGAGGGCTGACCCCTCTACTGCGACGGACCCTCAAGAAGACGAGGACACTTCCTCCTTATATGCCCAAACTCTACACACTCATAATAACTCCCCGGTGCTGGAGACGGGGACTGAAGGGAACCCCTAGCACCGGGATGACTAGCAGATGCACCTGGCATAGAAGAGCCCTAAACCGATAGAGCACGGGACGAACTCTGGGTTGGAAGGGCACTGAGTAAGTAATGGCCCTGATGAGTACTGTGATAACCATGACCCGATGATGGCCCACGATAACCTGGGCGAGTGGACTAAGCCTGCATGAATGGACGGCCTCTGCCGTGCTGAAACTGACCTCTCGAAGAAGCACTACCAAAGATACCAGATCCATGAGGCCTCTTGGCCTCCCTCTCCTCTCGCTCCTGGCGAGGAACTAACTCAATCTCGCGGGCGATGTCAACAACCTCCTCAAAAGTAGCACCTGACATCCTCTCCCGAGTCATGAGAATCCGAAGCTGATATGTGAGGCCATCAATGAACCTCCTGATCCTCTATCGATCTGTGGGAACCAACTAGACCATATGACGAGCTAAATCAAAGAACCGCATCTTATACTATGTCACAGTCATATCTCCCTGATGCAACTGCTCGAACTGTCTGCGCAGCTCATCTCTATGAGACTGTGGTACATACTTCTCCAGAAAGAGAACGGAGAACTGCTGCCAAGTAAGGGGCGCTGCACCAATAGGCTTACGCCTCTTATAAGCCTCCCACAAGGTAAATCCAGCTCCAGAAAACCGAAAGGTAGTAAATGCTACACCACTGATCTCCAGAATACCCGCTATACGAAGGATCCTCTAACACTTGTCCAAGAAACCCTGGGCATCCTCACCCTCAGTACCACTGAAAGTCGGAGGCTGAAGTCTACCAAACCTCTCCAATCGATGCTGCTCGTCGTCAGGCATAACTGGTACCACATAATCCTGATCTGGTGTAACCGGCTGGGCTAGAGGTGCCCCCTGTGTCTGAAGTCCCTGCACAACTTGCTCAGGTGTGCGAGCAACGGGAGTCTGAGTGCTTTCCCCGGCCTGAGAAGTAGCTACGGCCGTAGTAACTGAGACCGCCTAAGCCAAACCAGTGCATACTTATAGAATCTGAGCTAGAGCCTTCTGAAGGCCTGAAATCACTTTAGGCATAGCCGGTTCCTGAGCCGGTGTTGTTGGAGTGTCTGCAACTGGGACCTGATCCTGAACTAGGGCGGCTGGTGGATTTGCAGGAGCTGCCCTAGCTACTGTGCGGGCTACACCCCTGCCCCTACCACAGCCTCGACCGCATCCTCGACCTCTAGTGGCCCCAACTGGTGGTACTGATGGTCGTCCATCCTGACCGGTAGCACGTGCCTCATCATCTGTGAGAGAATAGAATAACAAAAGTTTAGTACTAGAATCAATAGATACACATGACAGGAATTTCTAGAATGTAAAGTTTTTCCTAAAGGTTCTGCAGCCTCCCAAGGATAAGCACAGACATCCCCATAATGATCCGCGAGACTCTACTAATCTGGCTCATGACCCGCGAAACCTATGTAACCTAGGCTCTAATACCAACTGTCACGAACCTCAAATAACCCGGTCGTGATGGCGCCTATCACATTACTAGGCAAGCCAACCCAACAAGTTACCAAAGTAAATTTTTCTATAAAACCATTTTCTAAAACTAATTAAGTCTCGAATTCTCATAAGAAATATATATATATACTTAAATGTGCGGAAAACAATATAAAAATATACAAACACAGCCCAACAATCTGGTGTCACAAGTCTAGAGCCTCTAAATACAACCAGTTCGATTGACTAATACATAATAAGCCCTAAAATGTAGAAAACAAAGATATGAAGGAGAAAAGCAGGGTTGCGGACCCGTGCAGCTACCTGGCAGTCTCCGGTAAGCTCCGATAATGCTGGGGACCCTCACTCTGCCACTCGGGCACCTGGATCTGCACACAAGGTGCATGGAGTAACGTGAGTACACCAACTCAGTAAGTAACTAAAGTAAATAAGGTCTGAGTGCAGTAATGAGCAATTAAAAATCATATATAAGAGGATACAACAGAATAACAAGTCAACTCAACAGTTTAAAAGCCAGTTACTTTGTAAAACTTCAGTTTCAATTGAAATACTTTGAAATTATTTGCTTAGCAGGTTTTTTTCAACAGAGGCTCATTATAAAAGAAGAGTGAAATCAACAAAAATATCATAAATAGGCCCCTCGGGCAAGGTATCACTCATAAATATAGCCTCTCGGTCAAGCCTCTCGTTCACTCGTGACTCAACTCTCGTCACACAATACTCACACCCAGCACTCAGGCTCAATAATATCTCATAATAGTAATAATCATAATAATCGATGCGGCGTACAGCCCGATCCATAGTTTATAGTCGACTACGCTTACTGGGGGTGTACAGACTCCGGAGGGGCTCCTACAGCCCAAGCGTCATATCGCTGCGGCGCACAGCCCGATCCAATATATATCGCTGTAGCGTGCAGTCCGATCCATATGTATATCGCTGCAGCGTGTAGCCCGATCCATATATATAATATCGTTGCGGCATGCAACCCAATCCATAATAGATATATAATCCTCACCATTAGGTCCTAAATCTCTCTTAGTCATTAACCTCATGGCCACTCAGGCATATCAGTGACAGTCAGTCACTCAGCTCACAGCCATTTGGGCATAACAGTGGAAATCAGGAAAACTCAGCGCAAACAGTTTTTGCATTTTAAGAAGTGGAGTGATAAAAACCAGGTTTATAAAATAAACAGGTAAACATCACTGAGGATATGCTTTCGAACAAATAGAGTGAGGAAAATAGTAAAAATGCCCCGAAGGGTCTCAACAGGTCGGCACAAGGCCCTAAACATGGCATATAACCCATAATATAGTATCAATCTCTAAAATACGTGATATCATAAGATTTCATACGCGGCTTAAAAATTGCTACAGGACGAACCAAGTCACAATCCCTACCGGCGCACGCCCACACGCTCGTTACCTAGCACGTGCGTCACCTCATTTATCAAAATAATACAAAATACCGGGGCTTTATACCCTCAGTTCTAGATTTACAATGGTTACTTACCTCAAACCGGATGAAATATTACTTCGTGACACCTTTACCTCGGCCTCAACTCGCATCGAATCTACCCAAAATCAGAATCATAACATTATAATATGCTAAGGGAACGTGGCCCATGCAAAAATAATCAAATTATACCAAAAATCCGAAATTGATCTAAACCCGATCCCCGGGCTCGCGTCTCGAAATTCCATAAAAATTACATCAATAGAATCTTTATCCTCCCACGAGTCTATTCATACCAAAAGCATCGAAATCGGACCTCAAATGGCCCCTCAAATCCCCACTCCAAGCTCTCAAATATCAAGCCCTAATCCCTCAATTTTCTTCCTTAATTTCCACTAATACCATGATTAAACAATGGAAAAATGGTCATAAACTCAAGTAATGAAGCTTAGGTAGCTTACCCAACTGATATTCTTCGATTTCCCCTTGAAATTCACTCCCCTAGCTCACTTCCCGTCTTCGAAAATGGAGAACTTAGCAAAAATTCGCGAAGGAAACCTTATATACTTTCTGACCCAGGTATTTCGCACCTACGGTCCCTTTTATCCGCTTCTATGCTACCGCTTTTGCGGTAACCTTATATACTTTCTGACCCAAGTATTTCGCACTTGTGGTCCCTTTTATCCGTTTCTATGCTACCGCTTTTGTGGTCAATCTACCGCTTCTGCGGTTTTCACTTAAATCCCTGGAACGGCACCTACGACCTTTCTTCCGCATCTGTGGTCACGCAGATGCGTCCAGATGTCCGCTTCTGAGGCTCCGCCTGACTCACCTATTGGCCGCTTTTGCGGCTTGCCTTCGCATCTGCGGCCTCCCAACCGCAGATGAGGTTATGACAGCAACCATAAAACTTCAGCTGCCAAACTCAACTCCAAAACCTCCCGTCAACCATCTGAATCACCCCGAGGCCCCCGAAACCTCAACCAAGAGCATGAACTAGTCATATACCAATATCCAAACTTATACAAATCTTCAAAACACCTCAAACAACATCGAATCAATCAAATCACATCGGATTCAAGCCTAAGGTTCCAAAAATCTTCCGAATTACGCTTTTGATCTAAAAGTCTAACAAACCATGTCCGATTGACCTGAAATTTTGCACACACATCCCAAATGACACAACGGACCTACTGCAACTCCCGTAATTCCATTCCGACCCCTATATCAAAATCTCACCGATCAACCGGAAGACGCCAAAATTCCTTTTTCACCAATTCAAGCTTAAATCTACTACGAACCTCCAAAACATGTTTCGATCACACTCCTAAGTCCCAAATCATCTCCCGAAGCTATCTGAACCATCGAAATTTACATCCGTGCCCTTTTTCATATAAGTCAACATTCGATTGACTTTTCCAACTTAAGCTTACTCAAAAGAGACTAAGTGTTTCAAATCTTACTAAAACCATTCCGGATTCGAATCGACTAACCCGATACCACATAATATAGCTGAATAAGACAATAAAAAGCATAAATGAGAAAAACGGAGCGATAACTCATGAAACGACCAGTCGGGTCATTACATTAAGTTACACATTTTAAGCAAGCGATTTTACTGGTTTATATATATTCTCTCTCTTTTAAGGAATAGTTAGTCAAGTGTGTGAAAAATTCTTAGAGAATATTATTCCTTTCTTCCAAAAGAGAAATTCGACCACGTTAAGGAAGATCGTGGATTTACAACGCAATTAAATGTTTTCTTTTCTTTTTTCAGCAGTCTGAATACGTTTGTGATATTTACAAGCTATACCAAGTGGTAGGAATTAGTAATTTTATCGCTATTTGGAACTGAGAACCGCACCACACAAGTTAAAACTTTAGCACAAATTGTACTTCAGTGTATGGGAATCTAAGGTTGATCAAAAATTAACATGAAAGTCAAACATGATTGTCTCCAAATAATCTATACGTCTGTCTCCAAAGTGGGATTCATAATTTGAACTTTTGTCATCGTGTCAAGACTGAAGATAAACGGAGTAATGAGGATGAAGGGAGTATTATTTAATGGAATCAATACAAGAACAAGCATATTTAAAACATGCCAATTCCTGCAAATTAACCCAAATTTTATTTCAACACCAACAACATACACGGTATTATTTCTGTTGCGTTTTTTCTTTAAATAAAGGGTGTGAATGGGAAATGGAAGAGGCGCCTTTTGGATTGCAACTCTCCATCTCACCCTTCCTTTGTCTATAAATTTAGAGGCTTGGCCTCATTTTTCAGACATGGAAACTCTAAAAATTTCTCCCCTCTTATCTACATTGTTGCATTATTTTCTAAATAAATATAAGTGTCAAGTGTGATTTTCTCCGTTTGTTGAGTTCGTTGAGGTTCTGTGATTTGTAGTGCCGCTATCACAGGATAGTTATTCCGCTCTATCCTGTGAGGAATTAATCTGAAACCTTGGGCAACAGTGAGGGGATTAATTCCTTAACGACACACTGTGAATTCAGTGGGCTCGAAATTATTTTACGATTTATTTATTGAACTAATGTTTGTTTGCTTATCTGATTTTCTGATTTTGAACGCAATAATATTAACAATCTTAAGGAATTTACTAAAATATTTTCCGATGGCTGTAAGATATAATTTTCTGAGTAAAACTATGATCGTTCGTATGCCAGGGAGAGAATGAAGAAGTGAAAGTATTCACAGTAAAGATTTCAACAACGACAAAGGTGGTCATGGATGCCGAGATATTGTGTTAGCCAAGGTTTGTGATGAGTATCCGTGCATTGGACTTCTTAGATGTCTCTATGTCTATTGTTTCTAAATTCATAAATTTCGTGCTAAAGATTTGTGATTCATTGATAATGACTCGGCATATTAATCATGCTGGCGTGAAAGGATTTACAAAAATATGTTTCTTAGGCTTACTGGATGATTTTGACGGGGTAACTCATAGATCGTTCAAGAACATTTGTCCTTCTTGGTTAAGGATTTGATTCTAATACATTAATATAGTATTTTGAAGGACATATTAAAGGACTGGAACAACACTCTTAATGAAATTGGAGAGAATGACAAGTACTGGTGTGAAGCCAATTGAGATTTTTTCACTCGTCACAACGGTTCCATGCATTATCAGTGTGCTTTTGTTTTATTGAAAATGATCAAATGAGCACATGCTTGAGTAATAAATATTCTAACAAATTTCTTGAAAGAATTTTTGTTGAAAGCTTAATTTCAGACGTGGCAATAGCAAAAGCCACAATCACCGTTTGACAAAAGGAAAACTACCTTGAAGCGTATTATTGCTGGAATATTGGAGCAGCTCGATGGCAAATAGAATCGGGTTCTATACCTTATTTTTTATTATCTATCCTTAAAATTTATGAAATTCAACATTTTGAATGTTAGGATAGATGATCATGATCTTACAACATATATATATTATGTTTTGCATGCAATGCAATGACAAGAATGACCAGAATTATATTAGTTGTACTAACTGATGTTTAACATACGCAATTCGGTAACATGCATAAATATATGTGGATGGTTATTTCAAGGTTGTAAGATATGAGTTAGCCTTACACTAAATACTTAAAGTATTTTTGAGATCATGAATATAATATATGTAAAGATGAACTTATATGCGTTTGATTAGAGTAAGAGATCAAACTGTTTGAAGTGTTATAATGGTTTAGTTGAAAAATCATTTAAAACGGAATTAAATTCTTGTGATTTTATACCCCCTGGTTTTGGAGAGTAAAATCTTCATGATTTTCTACTCCTGCTTCGAGATTAAAACCCCCGTGATTTTCTACTCGTTCGTTGAGATTAATGTCTTAGTGATTTTCTACTCATTTTGGAGATTAAAATCTTAGTGATTTTCTACTCTAATTTATTATTCGGTTTGAAGATTAAAAACTTCATCGTTTATTAAATTTGATTGTGCCAAATATTACTCGGTTTGAATATTAAAAACTTCATCGTTTATTATATTCGGTGTCAGATATTACTTGGTTAGAAGATTAAAAACTTCACCGTTTGTTAATTCTGACCGTGTCAGATTGGTTTGAAGATTAAAAACTTCACCATTTATTCTAGCTCTATCGTGACACAAATACCAGTTCTTGTGGTTGGCTCTACAAAGTAATTGGGGCAGCAAATATGAATCTCCTTTAGAAGAAATATGTTTGGAATATAACATCATTAACCAAACGACTGCCCTTTTACTCACCGCAATTTAATGGAGTTGCGGAAAGAAAGAATAGAACGTTAAAGGAAATGATGAATACCATGGTGATCAGTTATGGTTTACCACAGAACTTGGGGGGAAGTTATTCTTACAACTAACCGAGTACTCAGTCGAGTTCCTCATAGCAAGACACAATCGATTCCATATGAAAAATGGAATGGAAGGAAGCCCAACTTAAATATTTTAAAGTGGGGGAGGGGGGTACTTAGTTAAAGTGCACGTTCCTAAACCCAATAGGGTAAAGACCGGACCGGAAATTATTTATTGTATTTTTATAGGATATGCAACAAATAGTAAGGCATATCATTTTCTAGTTCATAAATCATAAAATCCCGATATTCATATTAATACTGTAATCGAATCAGATAATGTTGAATTCTTTTTGAGAATATTTATCCGTATAAAAAGGGATGTGAGTCGTCTAGTGAAAAATCTAAGTGACCTCGGGAAGAATTAAAGGGAAGTACACCTAAAGAGGTGAATCCAAGACGTAGTAAACGTCAAAGGACAACTACTTCCTTTGGACCAGATTTTCTGACATTCTTGTTGGAAAATGAGCCCCAAATATTTAAAGAAGCGATGTCCTACTCGAAAGCACAATATTGGAAAGAGGTATTTAATAGTAAGATAGAATCCATATTAAGTAATCATACTTGGAAAAATGGTTGATCTTCCTCCAGAAAATAAACCTTTGGGTTCTAAGTGAATTTTAAGAAGGAAAATGAAAGTTGATGGTACTATTGACAAATAGTAGGCAAGATTAGTTGACAAATGGTTTAGACAATGAGAATGTCTTGACTATTTTGACATACACTTGTCGGTTACGAGTATTGCATACATATGAATGTTAGTAGCATTGGCTACAGCATACGGTCTTGAAATCCATCAAATGGATGTGAAGACACCATTTTTCAATTGTTATTTGGAGGAAGAAATTCTCATGGAACAACTAATAGTTTGTGGTTCCTAAAAAAGAAAAAAAAGTGTGCAGACATGTTAAGTCTCTTTTTAGACAAAAACAAGCACCCAAATAATGACATATGAAATTTGATCACACAATGGTATGTTTGGAATGTGGGGGCGTTTAGCTTATGCATGACACAAGCGAATGCTAGACGTACTGTCTAAATGATATAATTTTTGAACCCCACCAATTTTTAGTGGATATTGATATGATAGTAGGTGAATTCATTACTTGTTCAGTCTTAGTGATGTCTAGTGATGAAACTACAAATTCGAAAGTTGTTTACATACTTTTCCATAAATGATTTCTTCATTCTTGAACATTTATAATGTTTAGCTCTTTTATGAAAGGGTGTCACCTGGAATGCCGTGACTTTTCATAAAAAGCGTGTTTACATGTTTTGTATAAACATGACCATTCATGAACAAATGTATTAATACATTGGTCTATAATGAGGTGAACCAACCAATGAACATGACCAAAATCCATTCCAAGTTGGTTTATTTCATGAATGAAGGTGTTATAATTTGCATGTCAACGAGAGGCTAGAGATTTGGAGACATGCTCTTGAGTCTAAAGGTTTCAAGTTGAGTAGGACGAAGACGAAATACCTCGAGTGCAAATTTGGAGTTGAGCCGACGGAAGCGGGAGTTGAAGTGAGGCTTGACTCTCAAGTCATTCCCAAGAGAGGTAGTTTCAAGTACCTTGGATCGGTTATTCAGGGGATCGGGGAGATTGACGAGGATGTCACACACCGTATAGGGGTGGGGTGGATGAAGTGGAGGTTAGCGTCGGGAGTCTTGTGTGACAAGAAAGTGCCACCGTTACTAAAAGATAAGTTTTATAGAGTAGTGGTGAGGCCTGCCATGTTGTATGGAACTGAATGTTGGCCGGTAAAGAACTCACACATCCAGAAGATGAAAGTAGCAGAGATGAGGATGTTGAGGTGGATGTGCCGGCATACAAGGATGGATAAGATTAGGAATGAAGATATTCGAGAGAAGGTGGGTGTGGCCCCCATGGAGGACAAGATGCGGGAAGTAAGACTCAGATGGTTCGGGCACATTCAGAGGAGGAGCACTGATGCACCGGTGAGGATGTGTGAGCGACTGGCTATAGTGGGCATGCGGAGAGGTAGAGGAAGACCTAAGAAGTATTGGGGAGAGGTGATCAGACAGGATATGGCGCGACTTAGGATTACTGAGGACATGACCCTTGATAGGGAAGTATGGAGGTCGAGCATTAAGGTTGTAGGTTAGGGGAGAGTGTGAATATTTCTACGGCACAATAGAGTGAGACTATCCAGTTAGGAGTTAGACTAAGAATGTCATTGGTCGTCTATTGACGCAGGGCTTTACCTTCTAGTTGTATTATACCAGCCATCTATTTCGTATTTCGTATTTCGTATTCTGTATTTCATATTTCATATCTCTTATATATTGTTGTTATTTTTAATACGCATTTTTATGGTACTAATATATCATCTCCTATTGCTTTTTGAGCCGAGGGTCTCCTGGAAACAGCCTCTCTACCCTTCGGGGTAGGGGTAAGGTCTGCGTACATATTACCCTCCCCAGACCCCACTTGTGGGATTATACTGGGTCGTTGTTGTTGTTGTTGTTGTTGTTGTTGCTACGTATATTTTATATCAAATCAAGCATTTATGTGATGCCAATCATTCCAGGTGTTGTTATAATATACTATTACTACATTAAGTGTAGTCAATAATCTGATATGCAATCGAAAGTCAAGACGTATTAGTCTACGACATAAGAAAGTTTGCATTGAACTTTCATGACAATGAAACGAGTTTTGAAGTATTTGAAATATACTCCAAATCATGCATTGCACTACAATAAGTATCTCGCGATAATAGAGGGGTATAGTGATGGAAATTAGATCACCGGTTCAACCGATTCTAAACAGTCAGTAGAGGAGCGATGTCTTGTAAATCATCCAAACAAATGTGTATTGACCGCTCTACAGTGGAGGCTGAGTTTATAGCCTTAGACAAGGCGGTGAAGAAGCAGAATGGCTCCGGAATGTTTTGGAAGATATTCCATTTTGGCCCAAACCTTTGGCATCTATATATATACATTGTGATAGTCAAGCGACAATAGGCATGGCAAGGAGCGTTATATATAACGAAAAATCTCGCCACACTCGACGAAGACACAATACCGTTAGATAACTACTCTCTAGTGGTGTTATCATGATTGACTACGTCAAGTCAAGAGATCACGTATCGGATCCACTTACAAAAGGTCTATCTAGAGAGGCCGTTGAAAGATCATCGAATGGAATGGGGCTAAGGCCTAGGACAAGTCATCATGGCGGTAACTCTACCTAGCAGACTGGAGATTTCAAGAGCTAGGTTCAAAGAGATCAAACAAAGTTATGAATGACGGTTCAACATTGTCAAATAACTCAAGCCATTTTCGTGATGAAGACAATGTTTAGAAATCAAGGTAAAGCATTAAGACTTTTTAATGAGTCAATAAAGCTTAAAACTTTTAATGATTTGCTAAGTCTGGCAGGATATGACCAGATAGTGTGTCTATAGGATTACACGTTTAGAAATCACCTATATGAGTGTGAAGTGTAAGCCGCTTTAACAGGAATGAAAGTAAAGGCTCATTCTCTAATCACTCACGAAATCAGGCGGTGTTCATGGCTGAAACAAATACAACCGTGAGAATCAAAGACGGTTAAGGATTGATTGTGTGACTTATGGTTGTATAGGATACATTGAAGCTCGACGGTTCAAAGATATCAAATCTACCGATTAACCAAGTATATCCGACATAAGTTCACTACGGAAAGTTCAAAGGAAAACCTACTTATCGAGATACAATTAATCCTTACTTGCGAATCATACGGTATTTTCATGCATGTTTTTTCACTTATGTTCATTCCTCATTCATGTGGGGGATTGTTGCGTTTTTTCTTTAAAGGGTGTAAATGGCAAATGGAAGAGGCACCTTTTGGATTGCACCTCTCCATCTCACCCTTCCTTTGTCTATAAATTTAGAGGCTTGACCTCATTTTTTAGACATGGAAAATCTGAAAATTTCTCCCCTCTTATCTACATTGTTGTATTATTTTCTAAATTAATATAAGTGTCAAGTGTGATTTACTCCGTTTATTAAGTTCGTAGAAGTTCTGTGATTTGCAGCGCCGCTATCACAAAGTTGTTATTTCGTTCTATCCTGTGAGGAATTAATCCATAATCTTGGGCAACAGTGAGGGGATTAAATTCCTTAAGGGTATACTGTGAACTCAGTGGGATCGGAATTATTTTACGATTTGTTTATTGAACTAACGTTTGTTTGCTTGTCTGATTTTCTGATTTTGAACACAGTAATATTAATAATCCCACATCGTAGAATCTGGGGAGGATAGTGTGTATACAAACCAGTTGCGAATCTACTTTTTGACTAGATCTAGTAGATTTACATAGACAATTAATAAAAAACTTGGATAAGTGTTGAGTGAGCACCTACACTAAACTTATTTTCCCTCTTTTTTATAGAATTTTTATCCCCGAGCACCCACGACTTCGAAATCTTGGATCTGCCAATGACGCAGACATTACCCCTACCTTGTTAGGATAGAGAGGTTGTTTCCAATAGACCCTCGACTGAGGAAAGCATAAGCACTACATTAATGAAAATATGATGTGAGGATGACGCTTCATTAATGTCATATTGCATCTCTATTTAGGTTTGTAATTGTCATTTCAATTTTTGAGAAGTCAATCTTCTTAATGAGATACTTCCCCTTTTCACTTTTACTTGTCCATTATATTAAAAATATATTTTTACTTGTCCATTTTAACAAATAAAGAGAAAGACAATCTTTTTTTGTCTGTTTTATTCTTATTATTAACTACTCATTCCCAATTATTTTTCAAAACTTTTTAAAATACTATCATTATTATGAGTACTATGGTAAAATATGGACTTCATTTAAGAGTATTATTTCTTAAGGTGCGTGCAAAATCTATTGTGGACAAGCAAAAATGAATAGAGGGAGTACATAACTTGTGCCGGAAGGAGCAATTGAACCAAAATGATATTCCCATTTCCAATCAAATCGAGCTCAATCTCTTCTTCCTAATCAAATTTATAGCCGGTTTAGTGAAGCTTCCAAAATCTACTTATTTTGGTAAGTGCTTTTCAAAAAAGTACTTTTGGTGAGAAGTAATTTGTGTTTGACTAATTAATTAAAAAAAATACTTTTGAGCAACAATTAATGTTCAACTAAGCTTTTAAAAAATGCTTCTAAGTGTATTTTTCTCAAAAGTGTTTTTCAAAGAATTGCTTTTGGAAAGAAACCATTTTTTTCTCCTTCTCCAAAACTGTTTCTGCTTATATTTATTTTCCATCAAAAAGCTTGGCCAAATATCTTAATTTTGGCAAAAAAATACTTTTGACCCAAAAAAAAAAAAACCCCCAACAAGCTATTAGCATCTGCATCCTGTGGGCATCTTAATCCCTTCACCTCCATTAATACTCGGAAGAGAGAGGCGGCAAATCAACCAGGGCGGAATTCGAGGAGCGGAAAGGATTTAATCGAACCTCATTTGTTAGTCAGAAAAAATGTAGAAGGCTAAATTTTCTTTATTAATATATATAGAAAATATTGAATGTCTTGATGAATTTTTTGTCGCCGCCACTAAAGTCAATGCTAGTTGCAAGTTTGGTTGTAGGAAGTTCTTTTACTTGTTTTTGTTTCAGTGTCCTCAAAATTATACATACAAGTTTGACAACTCAATGATAAGAAAAAAAGGGGACAACTACAAATAAAACTAGGTATGTATATACGAATGGCTAACAATGGGAAATAAAATATGAGCAATATTTCAAGGCAATAAGAATCGTACACTACAAGTTGCAATTTCTCAATCTGTAACATTCAACTTGAGAATCTCCGCTTGCTGACTTTGAAATCCAAACAAGTTTAAGCAGACATAGTTAGCTTTGATAAAAAGAAAAAAAATGGTAATTAAAAACATGAAATTTAGTCCAGTGATAAGAAAGATTGCCAAAAGGGAGAACAGGAAAAAAGTTAACAGCAAATTAGATTGAGTAACTCACAAAATCGAGAATCACCGTTGAGAAGAAGACATAAAGTTACACGGAATTATATTAAGAGAGATATTGACGCGGCTCAATCAAAATCACATGGCTGATTATATTTATATATAATCACGTCTTCAGATTGAGTCGCATCAATATCTCTATATATCTTCCTGAATATATGCTTCCCTTCTTCTTGAGAGTATATTGCCTTTTGTATTCTGAATATACGCGCCTCAGGTCTTTTCTACTTTCTGACTTTCTAATATTTCTGGATCTCTAGGTACAGCTTCATTGTTTTGCCCAAAGCTCATCAAACTATAGTATATGCATCGCAATAGAAACAGACTCTGGTATTTTATTTGGGCGAAAGAGGAGTTGGAGTCCTTTGCCTTTGGCTATCTAGCTATGTATACACATATAACATAATCCAATACCTAATGTGGACACCCGGCCCGTTTTTTCTTGGAACCTTCAAGTGTTTCTATCTGATATGGTTCCACGCCTTGAAAGACAAGTCAACAGGTGGTTGTTTACCTGTCACTAGCTTGACTCTCTTGGTCAACTATACAGGTCTTCAATTCCTCTTTTATATTAATTGGATTTGGAACAGAGGTGGAGCCAGAATTTAAAATTTATAAATTTTATCATAAAACTTATTGTTCGTGAGTTTGTAATTAAGTATTTATATATATTTAATGAATTTCACATTACAAATACAATGTTTTAGCAAAAATAATTAAATTCGACCAAATCCACACCTAATAGGCTAATTCCGCCTTAGAGTTGGAGGCCGCTTTCTTCCATAGTTGCAATTAAACTTTAGTGTTAATTACAGTCTAGATTAGGTAGTAGGTGCGACTCTAAATTGTTTTTAAACTGTAATTAAGTTGATTTCAAAATATTGAACAAACAAATTTTAGTTACAGCGCGAATTTTCTTCGAAACTATAGCAACCTATAATAACGAGAGTGAATCCAATAGCAACCTATAATGCATAGACACCGCGTTCTGGTTGACAAGTAGTAAAGTGGCGCTTCTTTGTGATATTCCTTGGAAAAGATTGCTAATTGTCAAATCATATGACTATTTATTTTTATTTATTAGGGGATGTTATGTTCATATACCTTGACTCAAATTAATAGTGTTTAACCAAAAATCTGAGTCTTTGGTCAAAGTTAAAAAAAAAATCGGGTTACTGATAATCAAGAGACAAAAATAAAATACTTTTGAGAATGATGGTAAAACAGCAAATAGTTTTGTATTTCAATGAATTCTCAATAGTATTCCGTTTCCTTACAAATGATGATACTTCTTCCTTTTATAGATAATTCTAGGTAAAGGAATGAAGCCTCAGCTTTAATGATATAATTATGAGTAATAAATGACATTAAATAAGCCGTTATACAATCATTCCTATTAAATACCAATTTTCTAACGTATCAAGTATTTAATAATAAATTCGGACTCCTTTCTGTCATCAGATCTTTGTCTTTAATGCCTTCTAATCCGTTGGCTGTAAATAATTTAAATTGGTACGAGACTCGTATCTATACTTCGTCTCGTGCCTATTTAAATTCTTCTTCCCGTGGCTGTCTCCATCCGTGCCTCTTAGTCAATTGTTGCGCTTTGACTATTTAACTAAACCACATGTCATGCCACATCATCTTTAATATAAACTCAGTTTTTTCCCAATATAGATAGTCCCCCCACTTTCCATTTATTTATCAATTAAATAATTGGAAAGTGGATCTTCATAAAAAAGGAATTTTTGCCACAATTAATGCTTATGACAGTATTAACGCCTCAGTAGTCTTTTCCATTTAATGTTCTGTCCATGTGTCATTTTCTGATTGATTCCGCTATTTACACCCTTTTTCGAGACTTCTTCATTCTCACTATTCACGAAGTGATAGCTGCCTTTATTATAGGCTTTCCATCATTACACTTCTAAGGTTGACGGTTCCCATTATATACATAACTTTTTCTTCCTTTGTCTTCTTCACAAATCTTCAGCAAACACTTTCTTCTTTATTTTTACTTTCTTTCGACTTATCCTTCCTAACAATGTCTTCTTCAAACCCTAACCGTAAAAAAGTTCCAATTCTAGACCAATGCCCCAACGCCCCTGTTAGACACGGAAGAGGCGGAGGAGGTAGGCTTCGAACAGGGTTAGAATCTACTCGAGGCGGCTCCTCTGGTTCTTCTTCAAGGAGTTCTATCCCAAAGGCCCCCTCTTCTAAAAGTAGAGAAATTCTTGATTCTTCTCAAGAACCCTCAGTTTATGAGATAGTTCCCAGCGATTTGTCTTTTGAAAGTGACAAAACGTCTCTTCAAAAACAAATTGCAAATTTAGAAAAAGTCGATACTTACCCTACAATAGTAACCGAGCTTACAATCCCCACCATAAGAAAAGATTGTAACTGGAAGGATAGTCTTCGAATGTCAATTCCTTCCCCAAATCAAAGAATTTCCTCCTTTAGAAGTGGGTATTCTTTTGTTTATACTTACCCCTTCCCTTTAGGTTTTAATCCTCCGATTGACCCAGTTATTCTTGATTTTTGCAGTTCCTTTACAATTTGTTTGGCCCAAATCGGTCCACTAGTGTGGAGAACAGTGGCTTGTTTGAGATACTTATCCTCCAAAGCCAATGTCAATTTCACCTTCTCTCACCTCATTCATCTTTACCACCCTAATTTAATACGCCATGGGGTTTTTACCTTAACTGCAAGGAGCAAAAAAGTTCTGGTAAATCCTGAAGATGACAAAGATCGTGGATGGTATATCCGTTACGTTGTTGTTCGTACGGTGAACTTGATTGGCGAAACAAATACTCCCTTCCCTGAGAAGTGAAATTTTGAACGTAGGTTTCCTTTTATTTACCGTACCTACTTTTGAGAATTTCAAAAAGAAATTTTGTTTTTAACCTCATCTCTTCTTGGTTTTTTGTAGCAACCATGGGAGATGTGGAACCTATTCCCAACTTCCGTGGTTGGGTAGACTCACTTTTGAAGATTGCTTCTAGGGAGCAAAGAACTTGGAAATCAATTTCTTCCTTACATGGCTGGAAGGTCAAAACACATGGTATGCCCCTTTTTATATGTTTTTTTTCCACATGTTAAGCATTTTTTCCTCAATTTTGATCATGTATATCCATCCTTTAATCAGGATTTGGCGTTAGAGGAATGACGGCTGAAGTAGCTATGGCCATTCGCATGTCTGCGAATGTTGCTCTTGATTTGGATAAGGCTCGAGCCTTGCTGCCAAAAAGGAAAGCTATAAAGGAAAGTTCTGAAGAAGAGGAGGAGGGTACCTCCCTAATTACCAGGCCAAGGGTCAGGAGGCGAATAATCATTGATGATGAAATTGAAGACATTCCTGCTCGAACCTCCACCACCGAGCCTGTTTTGATTCATTCTGACGAGGACATCGAACCAAGAGATAATAATGAGTCAATTCAGCATCTTTTTTATAGTGGTTTCGGGAGTGGCGAGCTCGGCCCTGTTTTTGATGAAGCCCCTCTTTCCTCATTCATTCCTATTTCCTCCATTCCTCTACCATTAAGTATTTCTTTACCAGTTTTGACGACTTCCGTTCTTTTGCCAGTTTCTACTGCTCCTATGTCCGTTCCCTTGGCAGTTTCTACTGCACCTGCTTCCGCTCCTGCGTTGGTTTCTACATCTTCTCCTTCCATTTCTGTTTCTACATCTTCTCCTTCCATTCCTTCCATTGCTCCTCTTCCCTCTGTTCATCGTACAGAGATGGGTTCTAGTAGTGGAAGTATGACTATGAGAAGTGTTACTCTGGAAGTTCCTGCCAATCATAGCCTCTTAAGAAAGACTGGTAGAGCCGATGTTTGGCTCGAGCCCCTAACTGGAGATATTGAGAAGAAGAAGATGGAGAGCCATAGCTGCTTGACTCTGATGAATGACATAGTTCATTCTACTTTGAAGGTATTTTTCCTCTTCTTACCAACAAGTTTTTTTTAAACTATCTTCAATCCCTTATTTCTATGAGTTGTCTCTGTAGGCTAACCTCATTGGTACGGAATTAATGGGAAGAATTTCCCTTCTGGAAAGAAAAGCCCGTGAGTCTGAAAAAACTGTCCACGAGGACGAAGAAATAGCCAGGGGAGCCCGGCTTGAAGCAGCCAATTGGAAAGAACAGTTTGAGAATGCTCAAGGGACCATAGAGGAGTTGCAAGAAAATAAAAACCTCCTGGAGCAGCAAAACCGTGGTTTGACTTCTGAACTGGCAACTGCCAAGGCTTCTTCAAGCCAATTTAAAAGAGACAAAGAGCTTTTGGAATGCTCTTTGTCAGAACAATTATCCAAGGCTAGTGAAGAAGTTAGGGAGCTTAAGGCACTTTTGGCTAAGAAAGAAGAGTATGCAGGAGAGTTAGTGCAAAGCTTGACTCAAGCTCAGGCTGACTTACAGACCTCCTCTGACGAGATTCATGCCTTGAAGAGTTCTCATGCCTCTCTTGAAGCTTCCCTTGATTCCCATTTAGCTGAGCACCAAATCTTAAAAAACGATCTTGCTATGTGGGAAAAGGAATATGGACTTCTGGAGGAGAACTTCAACATAGAGGTGAGTTGGGCTTTCCTGAAATCTCGCCGTGATGCTTTGACGGAAGCTGCTCAAGAAGGTTTTGACTTGCAGTCTGAACTGGCCAAAGTCGTAGATACCATCGAGAAAAGTCAACAATCTACTGATACTCCTTCTCTTGTACTTGAAGCTCCTGGAACAGAAGAACTTTTAAATGAAGAAGTGGCTACTGCAGCAATTGGGGTTGCAATTCCTGCTCCCGAGGGTGAAACTTCTGATGCTCCAAACCCTTCAGTGACTAGCTAAAAATGAAATTGATGTAAAGGATCTTTTGATGAAAGTCCCCAGTTATCATAATAGGGGACTTGTAAAAAACAAATGCTTTGTTGACTAAGTTTGTACTTAGTTTTTTTTATATTAAGAAGTTTTATCGGTACTTCTGCATATTCTATTCTTGCCTATTTATCTAGGACTCATGGAATAGCTTAGCATTTTTATCCTTTTAAAATGCTTTATGATTCTTCTCATGGATTATCAACATGAGGTTATAAAAGAGGGCCCTTTTATTTTATCGACACTTAATGAAGAAGACGTCTAACTTCATAATGGTGTTATAATACGATGAAAGAAATAGGAAAACACACGTTTTGTATGAAACAACTTTGGCAAGTTTTTATTCATAAACTTTAACAAGTGTTTGACTATTACATGTATTACAATACATCTACAACTTTCTCGTAACTGTTTTTCTTGTAACAGATTTGTACATAACATAGAATAAACAAGGTTTTTCTTCATAACCTGTTTCAGTACATAGTCATGACCCTATCTTTATATATTAAGAAGGGTTTGAGAGATGACTCTGTTATTCTCATAACCGCTGAAGACTTCGTAACTTTTACTCAACACTTAACTCTGTTGTTCGATATTTGTATCTGCATTTCTACACGTATCTGTGTACAGTATTGTAGTCCCCCAAGTGTTTGAGCGGTGAAGTATGAAGCCTCAAGCACTTGTTTATTTCTTTTACTTTGGCCCTTTTTCCTGAAACAGAAAGATATACGGGACTCGAAGGTACGATTATAGATGAAGACTGCCTAACTTGTGTGTATTTCCATCAGATTAATTGTAACCCTGGGCTAGGAATTTAAGAATACTCCATTTTGCCTTGCAAGTTGTGACTCATCATTTGGCACGAGTTAGGGTATTTTGCCTAGCATCTAAAATCGTTAGTAAAATATTAATAATCCAAGAGAGAAATTTTAACATGATGATACCTGACCGTAGGTACTTTCTCAAAAGTAATATCTTTTTAAGTGGACGGCATTCCAATGTGAGGGTAAAACTTTACCGTCCATTGTCTCCAACTGGTATGCTCCTTTTCCCGCAATGCCACGGACTTTGTACGGTCCTTCCCATGTTGGACTTAGCTTTCCTGAGTTAGCAGCCTTTGCAGATTGGAACACCTTTTTAAGAACGAAGTCCCCAATTTTGAAAAATCTGAGGCGTGCTTTCCTATTGTAATATCGTTCAATTACTTGCTTTTGTGCTGTCATCCTTATCAATGCAGCTTCTCTTCTCCCTTCAAGTAAATCTAGGCTAACCCGCATCTCTTCATCATTAGATTCTTCCGTTGCCTGATCGTACCATGTGCTTGGCTCACCTATTTCAACTGGAATTAAGGCTTCCGCACCATAAACCATTGAAAATGGTGTTTCTCTAGTGCCTGTTTTGGTCGTTGTACGATAAGCCCATAATACTCCAGGTAACACCTCAGGCCAATTACCTTTTGAATCATGTAACCTCTTCTTCAAGTTGTTTATAATGACTTTGTTAGTAGATTCTGCTTGTCCATTACCTACTGGATGGTATGGCATAGACGTTATTCTTTTGATCTGCCAACTTCGAAGAAATTCTGTGATTTGAGCTCCAATGAATTGTGGTCCATTGTCACACACGATCTCCTTTGGTGCTCCAAAGCGGCATATTATATTTCGCCATATGAAGTCTTTAACTTCTTTCTCTCGTACCTGTTTAAATGCCCCTGCTTCTACCCATTTAGTGAAATAATCTGTAAGTACAAGTAGAAACTTTACCTGACCTTTTGCTTGTGGAAGTGGACCTATGATATCCATTCCCCATTTCATAAAGGGCCACGGGGCTATAACAGGATGTAGTAACTCAGCTGGTCTGTGCATATTATTGTCGTACCTTTGACATTTATCACATTTGGACACGAAACTGGTTGCCTCTTCTTCCATCTTAGGCCAATAATATCATGTGTGAATTAATGTTCTTACCAGTGACTGTCCCCCTGCGTGATTCCCACAATGTCCTTCGTGTACTTCTCTCATCACATATTCTGTTTGAGAGGGTCCGAGACACCTTGCTAGTGGTCCACCGAACACCTTTCGATAAAGATTTCCTTGATATAAACAATATCAAGCAGCTTTTTTGCGAAGCGCGTGAGCCTTTCCTTTGTCATTAGGCACGGTACCGTGCTGTAAAAAGGTAACAATTTCGTTTCTCCAATCCCATGTTAGATGATTAAAATTTACCTTGTTTTTATCAGATTCGAGAACGGAATGAAATAGATGTATGACTGAAGCATTTGTATTGTTTGCTACGTCTGTTGCAGATGCGAGATTTGCTAAAGCATCTGCCTCTACATTCTCATCTCTTGGGATCTGCACTACTTTCCAAGTTTGGAATTGCTTTATTAACTCCCGTACCTTTGCGAGGTATTCTTGCATTCGTGTCTCTCTGGCTGTATAAGTCCCCAGCATTTGATTGACCACGAGTTGAGAATCACTCTTGATTATAATCTGTGTTATGCCGAGTTCTCGTGCCAATTCTAAACCTGCAATTACAGCCTCATACTCTGCTTCATTGTTAGTTATAGAATGACATTTTATAGCCTGTCTAATGGTCTCACCCGCAGGTGGTACGAGGACTATTCCTAGGCCTGCCCCTTTTACATTAGATGAACCGTCAGTGAATAAAACCCAAGTCCCCGGGTTCGCACCATTAAAAACTAGTAATTCTTTTTCTGCTTCTAAATGCATCCCCTGGCTAAAATCAGCCACGAAATCAGCTAGTACTTGAGACTTTATAGCGGTCCTGGGTTGATAAACAACTTCATATTCACTTAGTTCTATAGCCCATTTTGCTAATCTTCCTGAAAGTTCGTGTTTATGCAAAATATTTCGAAGCGGAAAAGCAGTAACTACATTAATGGGATGACATTGAAAATAAGGTCTTAATTTTCTAGATGCCATGATCAAAGCTAATGCTAATTTTTCTAGCTGTGGGTATCGTGTCTCAGCTTCCAATAAGGACTTACTTACATAATAAATAGGAGATTGTTTACCTTGGTCCTCGCGGACTAAAACAGCACTCACTGCGACTTCAGATACGGCCAGATAAATGAGAAGTTTTTCCCCCACCTTTGGTTTTGCCAACAACGGTGGTTTTGACAAATAAGCTTTCAAATTTCTAAAGGCTTGTTGACAATCTTCATTCCATTCAAAATGATCTTGTTTTTTAAGTTCAGAGAAAAACTTAAAACACCTTTCTGGGGATTTGGAAATAAATCTCCCCAAAGCTGCAATTCTTCCCGTTAATCTTTGTACTTCCTTTTTATTAGTAAGGATATCGGGGATTTCTTCTATTGCTTTGATCTGAGAAGGATTCACTTCAATACTACGATTAGAAACAAGAAAACCCAAAAACTTACCTGATGCAACTCCAAATGCACATTTTTCTGGGTTGAGTTTCATATTAAATTTTCGCAAAATTTCAAACGTAACAGATAGATGAGAAATATGATCATGAGATTGCTGGGTTTTGACGAGCATATCGTCTATATATACCTCCATTGTTTTCCCTAAATATTCTTGGAACATTTTTGTGACCAACCTTTGATAGGTTGCCCCAGCATTTTTGAGACCAAAGGGCATTACTTTATAACAGTAAGTCCCCCTATCTGTGATGAAAGAAGTTTTTTCTTCATCACCAGGATCCATTTTAATTTGATTATATCTCGAATATGCATCTAAAAAACTTAAAAGTTCATGACATGCGGTTGCATCAATTAGTTGGTCTATATGTGGTAAGGGAAAGGAATCTTTTGGACAGGCTTTATTTAAATCGGTGTAATCCACACAAACACACCACTTACCATTTTTCTTGGGTACGACCACCGTGTTAGCTAACCAAGTAGGATACTTTACCTCACGGATTTATCCGATTTTTAATAATTTTTGGACTTCATCCTGAATCACCTGGTTCTTGAAAGCACCCTGCTTTCGTTTCTTTTGCTTTATTGGTGGGAAAGAAGGGTCCTCATTGAGTTTGTGAGTCATCACATTCGGTGGTATCCCTGTCATATCAGTGTGGGACCAAGCAAAGCAGTCTAAGTTAGCTTTTAAAAATTCGATTATCATACCTCGCATGTTTAAGCTTAAATTGGCCCCGACATAAACCTTTCATTCAGGCCATTGATCAAATAACATCACTGCCTCAAGCTCTTCAATTGTCGTTTTGATGCTTTTATTTTCTTCAGGTTCCTAAATTGTGTCAGGCCTTGAGTCCAAATCTGTTTTTTCTTGTTCAGTTGAAGTTTGATCTTTTTTACCTTCAACTGTTTCCTGTAATTGCTATTTTTCTTTATTTACAGCGCTCGTACTTGTTACAGCGTTGACACTTCTAGCCATCTGCTGATCCCCACGAATTTGGCAAATTCCCCATGGTGATGGGAATTTAATAACCTGATGTAGAGTTGATAGGACAACATCCATATCGTGTATCCATGGTCTCCCCATGATCATATTGTAGGCCATTTCCATATCAACTACCTGAAATTTAGTTTCCTTCACAACACCCATAGCAAAAGTTGTTAGAATTACCTCACCTTTTGTTACTACACTTGAATTGTCGAAGCCTGACAAGGTGTGCGCCTTGGGTATCATTTTGTCTTCAGCTTGCATTTCCCGCAGTACCCTTAGTAATATAATATTTACAGAACTCCCTAGATCAATCAAAACTCGTTTTACATTAGTATCATGTACAAGTAAAGATATTACCAGTGCGTCATTATGTGGAGTTGTCACTCCTTCGGTATCTGCGTCATCGAACGAAATACTTTCATTTTCAAGGACCTGCCGCACCCGTTTCCCGTGTGTAATTGTTACCTTAGAAACCTTGTTGGAGGCTGTGTAGGTTACGCCGTGAATGTCCTCTCCCCCGCTTATGACATTCACTATCCTCTTGGGTGAAGGAGGTTGTGGTGGCTCTTGCCTGTTTTTCATATAAGCTTGTTTTCCTTTCTCACTAAATAAATCAGTGAGGTACCCTTGCTTTAATAGATGATCCACTTCACTCTGCAGGAATCTACATTCTGAAATTTTGTGCCCGTGATCGTTGTGGAATTCGCACCAATGATTTCGATTGCGTCTATTTGGATTTGACCGCATCTCTTTTGGCCACCGTACCTTATCTCCCATGCTTCTTAAAACAGCTACGAGCTCGGAGGTAGAGACATTAAAATTATATCCGCCGAATCGTGCCTTTAAACTTCTGTCATCATCTCGTGATTCTTGTCTGTTCCGATCATTCCTGAACTTTGAAGAAGAGCCAGAGTCCCTGTTCCTCGATTTTTGATCATATTGCTGGCTATCTTGTTTCGACCGTGGGTCTTTTCCTGCAGGTCCCATATATGGATCGTACCTGTTTTTACCTGATCTTTTTTCGGTTTCTGATCTTCGGGTACCGCCCCTTTCTTCATGATGAAACTTAGGTACGGTATCTTCTTCAATTCGCAGCTTCGTACTATACCTGTTGTAAACATCATTCCACGTGGTTGCAGGAAATTCTCGAAGGCTTTCTTTGAGTCGTCTCGTGGCTTCAGAACTTTTGTCATTTAAATTACTTGCAAAGGTTATTGCAGCCCAATTGTCAGACACACGAGGTAGAGTCATTCTTTCATGCTGGAATCTATCAACAAAGTTTCTAAGCAGCTCCGAATCCCCTTGTTTGATTTTGAAAATATCTTCCATTCTTTTCTCAACCTTTTGTGCTCCCAAATGTGCTTTAATTAATGAATCTGCAAGCTCAGCAAAAGAATTAATAGAATTTTCAGATAAAAGAGAATACCAGGTTAATGCACCCTTGGTGAGTGTTTCTCCAAATTTCTTGACCAATACTGATTCAATTTCTTGTTTGGTCAAGTCGTTGTCTTTTACGCCTGTTGTAAATGCAGTCACGTGGTCACGTGGGTCTGTAGTACCATCATATTTCGGGATGTCAGGCATTTTGAACTTTTTCGGAATTGGAAGGGGAGCAGCACTAGGCTTCCATGGTTGTTGTGAGTATTTGTCCATGTCTACTCCTTTTATTACAGGCGGAACTCCAGGGATTTGTTCAATACGCTCATTTTGTTCCTTAATCTGTTTCTGCAAGGTTAGTACTAAATTTTGCAAATATGAATTATTTGAATTACCTGGTCCCCCTTCCTGTGGTTCACTGGGGGTTGCTCCGTTTCCAGAATTATCAAGACCAGAACGGGGATTCTCCAATGTATTATTATTAGGAGTTGGTGTGGGTGGTGCAGCAGGCAATCGACTAACAAGTGCCTGAAGAGCTTTGCCGACCTGTGCATCAATTAGCTTTTGTAAAGCTTCAGTTGTAACTCCTTCAAAGTGTTCAGATTGTTCTTGTTGATCAGCACGGGATTCAGTAACAGGAGTGCCTTCACGAGATTGACGTGGTGAATCTGGAGGAGAGGGAACCACGTCATCTTGATTTTGATGTATTTGATTCTCATAGTTTCCCAATGTGATATTACTGTTGTTGTCGGTGTTGTTGTTTGACATGATGACGACAATAGATAAGATATAGCTTAAAAGAAAAGATTATCAGATTCGCGGTAACGGAACCAATTTGTTTAACCAAAAATCTAAGTCTTTGGTCAAAGCTAAAAATAATTTCGGGTTACTGATAATCAAGAGACAAAAATAAAATACTTTTGAGAATGATGGTAAAACAACAAATAGTTTTGTATTTCAATGAATTCTCAATAGTATTCCGTGTCCTTACAAATGATGATACTTCTTCCTTTTATAGATAATTCTAGGTAAAGGAATGAAGTCTCAGCTTTAATGATATAATTATGAGTAATAAATGACATTAAATAAGCCGTTATACAATCATTCCTATTAAATACCAATTTTCTAACGTATCAAGTATTTAATAATGAATTCGGACTCCTTTCTATCATCAGATCTTTGTCTTTAATGCCTTCTAATCCGTTGGCTGTAAATAATTTAAATTGGTACGAGACTCGTATCTATACTTCGTCTCGTGCCTATTTAGATTCTTCTTCCTGTGGCTGTCTTCATCCGTGTCTCTTAGTCAATTGTTGCGCTTTGGCCATTTAACTAAACCACGTGTCATGCCACATCATCTTTAATATAAACTCAGTTTTTTCCCAATACAAATACATTTCACTTTGTAAAAATATGTTAGTACAGAAACAAAAAATGCACATTTTCTTTATTGAAGGTTAAATACTTAGATATATGTTTCGACCAAAAAGTATGAAACTCTTTTGTGGAACTAATTATCAGAGATATATAAGGTAAATCTTAGTCAAACATAATTGACCCTAGATCTAAATATACAGAATACAAAAATCGAAGAAGAACAAAAATGTGTAATATTTCTTAATATAATAATCATACATCGGATATGAATGATAGGCTTACATCTAAGATAGATTTGCACCATAATCATGGAAACAAGAAAGGGGAAGAGAGGGAATTGTTAAAGACGAAGAGATTCCCCTTTTGTTGACTCTATAGGAGTAGCTATCAAGAATCCTCCCCCCCCCCCTCTTTTTCTGGGTTCAGCTCCCTCTATATATTAACATTTTTCCCTTTTATCCAATGGTCTTTGACTGGCGCACTTTGTCACGAGTGTACCCTTCATTGTTCGCCCGAACAAAGTCTGCGATGTAAGCTTTCCGACAGTTTGACCCCGATGATAACCAAGGTGCTCTTTGCTATCTCGCCCCGTGGGCATGATTACAGCTTGGTCGACCCCTTATCATTCCCCTTAAGGATAACCATCCCATGGTCAGATTTTGACCCATACAGTTAGTCCCTCCGTCCTTCGGGGTCGCCTCTTGGTGAGCTCAACGGGCGGACATTGTTGATTCAAAAGTTAGGAGAAATCTGAATGTTGCGCATTGAGCGAGATCCTTAGGTCGAGGTGGCGACGTGACACTTCAATGGTACCATCGGACCGTTACGTTCGTTCGGAGTTGAATCATTGTATCGATTTGAGACATCATGAATACTCATTATACATCATTATGGCACACGTTTTCCAGGCACCATATCGTTTCTTGTGCTCTTTCAATTTTTAGTTTGGCAGCTCTTGTGTTTCCCGCTCAGGCCATTTATGTTCCTATAAATAGGGGAAAACCACCATTCAATTGTTACACTTTTCGATTCATCTGAGGAGTTTTGTAAATCTCCATCTTCTTTAGCATCTCATACTTTTGATTCCATACTTCTGCTTTTATTAGAATTTGATGCTACCATCCCATATCTTCCTTCATCACACTTGTTTACTCTGATCACTTTGGACAAATAGTCGGTACTTCTTCCCAGATTGACTGGCTCGTCGAAGCTCCGATGCTAGAAAATGGCGTGCCTCCTCTTGGAGAGGGATTGGAGGCGACGAAAGATATGGGAGTTCCAATAGTGGCTGAGATACTGCCCCGTCCGGTGAAATTATGGACCGACTTCAACAACCCTACCGGAGAAGAACCAGAACATGTACCCTCTACCATGGATGAAGCGGCGATTGCGGCACTCAAGATTGGGAATTCCAGCCCATATCGAAATGGTGTCGATGATAGATATTGTACATTTGCACTGCCCAGGATACTGCGCATTTTACACGTATCCTTTTGTTTTCGAGTATACGCTTCCTCTCCCCTCTCTAGTAATAGACTTCTGCCGCTTCTACAAAGTGTGCCCGGCTTAGCTTTCACCGTACGCATACAAGCTCTTCCTCATGCTTCTCAAGTACGTGGAGCTCGCCGGTTGAGGGATCACTTCGGGGCACATGCTTAATATTTTTGCCCCTCAATTTATCCAAGGTACAATGATCCACATGCGCCACTGAGGAACAAAGCGTTTGGTGGTGAAGATGAATGATAAGTCTAATCGTCGCTTCTAGGAAAGCTATTTTTTCGTGCGGACAGAGCACCTTGTGGCGGACCCGCCCTGAGACATGCAACTTTGCATGTAAGTTTTCCTTTGCTTATTTTTTGATTCCTCTCAAGGCGGTGGCCGACCGTTCTTCTTTTGGTGGCATTGCTAATGACTTATTTTTGCTTTGGCAGCTGAGAGACTGCTTTCTACGCCAGTTGACGGCATCCGTGAGTGGGTAAACTCCATTCTTCCCCATACAGTGGGGGTCCGTGAGTGGGCGTCCTTCTATGAGAGATATGGGCGTAAGCCTCTCACTGGTGAATCGGCCCGTTGCAGTTTGTTCTTTGCCTTATAGTTTGATCTTGTCGTTGTATGATTGTTTTTCTTTGTTGACAGGGAGAGTGTGAAGGGCAAGGGCTCCTCCGCTCGCGTTCCGTCAGTCGGCGCCTCCTACCTGGCCCCCACCGAGGTCTACTTCCCGGCCTACATCGAGAACTAACCAATCTGCTCCTACGACCGGAGCCACGTACGCGGAAGTTACTCCTCAACTTGAGACTCCGCCTTCTACCATCCGCTCAACGGGAGAATCTTCCCGTACTGATAGAGATGAGGGCCCGTCGAAGAGATGGCGAGTCGAGTTAGAAGTGGCTCCTCCAGCCGAAGCATCTTCGAGGGGCGACCCTCCCCTGGCGGTGCCCAAAATGGACGGTGGTACTAACCCGATTGTAGAGGTCAACCGGGTGATAGAGGTTGTGCCTGTGGTGAGCGATCAACAGACTAATATGGTGGAGAGACGGAGTCCTGAAGCTGCCATTGCTGTCTTGGGGGGCTGTTGATACCCAATTTTTTTCCAAAATATTTTAAAATTGCATATATACCTTCAAATTCATGCATTAATAGCAATTGGTATTTTTCTATAATTTTCATATATTTTTATTAATTTATCCAACATTTTATTCCCAATAAATAATTACAAAATGGCATTACAATTGATTTTAAAAGCATCTTTTGATTTAATTTATTATTTATCGTCTTATTTGAACAAAATTATTTCATAATTTGCCAAATTGACATTTTTTTGGCTATAATTGCAATAACTTTATAATTATAGCCCAATCATATGATTTTATACTATTTTTGACCGGAAATTAATTATTTGTATTTTTAAATACTAAGTAATCATTTTAAACTATTTTCTATACATGAAATTCATTTTGTACAATTATCAGCTATTTTTATAAATTATTTTTTTCAATTTTGATTGGGTATTTAACAAATAGCCCCATTTTATTTCAATTATAACCTATTAAAACTAGCCCAAATCACCTAATTACACTAGCCCAAAGACCCAGGCCCAAACCTAAATCCTACCAGATCCAATTCCGCCCAAATCCTGGTCGTTGATCATTTTTTATCAACGGTCCAAGTTAATTCCTTCCTTAATTAACCTAATAGACTACCCCCCCCAACCCTCATTTCCTCTCTTTCACTCTGTCGTTACACTATCTCATTCTCTCTCAAGCCCTCTACTAAACCCAAGTTTCTACTCGTCGGTCGTTGGCTCACCGGTATCAATGGTGGTTCCACCACCACCCCTAGCCTTTATGGCTCCCTCACATGCTGGATCCATGCTACCTTGAGGCCCTCAAGGGAACCAGAAGGCGTTTCACTCACCTCCCATGGTTTCTATGCCGTTCTCAGTCCACCCTTGGCCCGTCTGAGTAAGATTTTTTCTATTTTCCGGCTAGATCCATGGCTTCTAAGCCGGATTCTCTCCGTCTCTGGGTTATCCCTCTCTGAAACCCTAAAGCATCTCTTGACTTTTCAGATCTACCACATATCTGAGTCTATTTTGAGTTATCTTCACTATTTTCCTGATAATCTTTGCGATTTTTCAAAAACGCCTCTTCATCTTCGAAACTAGGGTTTCTTAACCTCTTTTCAAAATGACTTTCCCTCTGATTTTCAGCATTATTCTATGATTTCTACCATGTTTAAGCTGTTTATTTAAGTTTTTCCTTTTATCTAATTCATCACGTTGAAAATCCTAATTATTTTGGTTTTAATCCGGGGTTCTGAAACTGTGTTTTGCTTATCTGATTTGTATGTATACCTGTTTCTCATGCATATGTTCGGAGCTTCTATGATTTTCTACCTCCTTGTGCTCATTAGGGTTTCTGATTTTGGTTCTCCTGCCTATGTTATGTTTACTTTGTTTGTTGAAGGAAATTTTTGGTAATTTTCTCTAATCAGTACTATTTCTAGTTAAATCCCTGATCTCCTGTGATTAATACCTTTTACTGATTTCCTGTGATTGATATCATTGCTGATTTCCGACTTTTAAATCATTCTCTTGCTTTATTACGTGGTTGACTATGCTATTAATTGATTCTTATGCTATTTTTTTAATTAGAACCTTATGAACTTAGCCCTAATTGTTTACCCTGTACCTACTGTATTTGAAGTCTGTCCTTATTGGTCGTACATTGATTTCTTTCCTTATTTGTTATTTAACTCCTTAATTAAAGGGAAGTACTTACACTGATTCGATTCTAATTAGTACATAATTCCATAATTATTGTTGAACTATGACTCTTGCCTTATTATCTACCTGTTTTCAAACTATAAGTACCCTGCTCTTTCATTAACACAAGACACGAACACATCGGTTTAAAACTCTCTCTCTCTCACACTCAAAACTTTTTGCTCTCTTTCTGTGAATACTTACTACTATTCTAAGTTAGCCGGCTGCAAGCCAAGGCTAACTATTGTGCTCTTCTATTCTTCACTTTGTGTTTACTATCCCATTACTGGTATGTTCTGATTTCAATTCAAGTCCCAAAACCAATATGTTTTTTTACTGCTTCAATTTATCATGTTTCTGATTTGTTTCTATTTATGGTTCTGTTGTTCAATGTGTAATTGACATGTTTACATTATTGCTTCATATAGTATGCTGGTCTAATCCTCTTAGGGCATCTCAGAATACGTTTTATTCCCCTGGTAGTCTGTTTCAATATGACTCTACCCTGTTTTGAATACTTGTCTACTTGTTATCCAGTTTTGATATGCATTTACTTTGCAAACTGATATGCCACTTTAAATGTCTGATTCTATAATTGTTTCTGAAACCCATACTGTGTTGGTATTACTAGCTATTCCCTAATCCCATAAACCCCCACAAGAACTGCTATGCTCCTGTAATTATGTGTTTACCTATATGACCTATGTGTCCCAAATCCCTTTACCCTTATTTGTGGTTGTTGAACCTGCCTTGGTTCTATGTTCTTTGGCTATGTACGAACTTGTTTTGGGTGCTATGTCTGGACTATTGCTTACTAATCTACTCTCTTTTCAAAACTATCTCTGTTGCCTTTTACAAAACTATTTCAAACAAGTCTCTTTTCAAACTGTGTCCCTGCTTAAATCTTTTCAAGCACTTTCACATCTACTCTTAGGTTTTAAGTTCTGCCCCTCTAATGTGTGACTGCTTAGGGATCCCTATGAGATCCCTATGAACTCTGATACATTAGAGTTGGCCCTTCCACACTGCACTTACTCAACTATGACTATGAAATTTGTGTGTAAGCACTGCCCAGGATCCCTTGAGGTCCTTAGGGAACTCTAACACACCCGGATTATGTGAAAGGCTGTGAGGCAATCTGGCATTGAAAATTCTAGAAATCTGGTCCTACTCTCAGGCTCCCTATAGTATAACTTCTTATTTTTATTATCTACTTATGTAATTCATTCGATATTGGTCTGTAATAATTTGTTGTAAACAGATGCTGGGGATGGATAGTGAAAATGGGAGGCTAGTTATGCATGTTATAAAAGGGGTAGAAACCATGCTTTAGGTTTACGTTTCCTATATGCGCAATAGAATCCATATTAGGACCAACATGTTCAAAGCATATCATAGACCATGCTCCCTAGGTTTTTTATTATGTATGTTATTTCAACATCTTATGTTGGCATTCTTGCTATCACTTAGAAATCCTGTTTCTAGGTATTAAAACAAAACTGCTACTCCTGCATATTTGACAACATTCTCTACAATGCTATAACCTTTTTATGCATTTAGAAATCCTGCTTTAGGAAACTATGCATTCATGTCGTGCATATTAGAAATCATGCTTTAAGAATTTTGCGTATCATGTAATCATTCTGCATTTATACGTGCATATTAGATATCATGCTTTAGGATCTCATTCGCACTTGCTCAGTCACACCTAGTGTAAAATACTGATTATGAAAGATGTAAAAACAACTTCACATTTGATTATCCTGTTTTAAATAAACTGGTAATAATCCCTATATTTTTGTAACATCTAGAACATCATGCTCTTAGGCAAAAATGACTTCTGAGCTGCTAATGATTCAATAACTATTGTGCATTATCCTATGCCTAGGCAAGCCTTAGGCAATCAAATTTCTTAATGAAGCTGGAAACTACCTCTTAGTGTGTACTGCTTAATGATTAACAGGCTTGAAATCAGTAGGCAAACTGATTAGGGCCCCTGCTTTTGAGTTATAAAATAAATCTGCATGTCTCTTGTGTTCTGATACTCACCTAGATATCATGTCTTAGGATACTGTTTAACAATATTGCCCTAATTTGTGTTTGAGTCGTGCTGTTTACATGCCTTATCTGTGGAGGTAAAACTGAGCCTCTTAGTTGCTCCTTCCTGCTTTTATTTGCTAAGAGTCTTATGTGTTCTTGCTTGTCGCCTTAGTATTTTCTCCTTTAAATCTTAGGTGTCTATCTAGAACTGCCTATAGGTAGAGGTCCTAATTTCCTCCAGGACCATTAAGAAGGGACATGTAACAGCATGCATAGGGATTGTTAAACAACACTCGCTTTAATAACCACTAAGGGGTGGGGAATAGGTAGATATAGATATGATGACTACGCGTTAATGTCACGTGTAGCCCCTCATTGAGGAGTGTTTACTGGACATTGTGTGGGGTGATCCTGTAGGCTAACCAACCTAGGACCCCTCCTTTCCAAAACTCCTTTTTCTTAAAACTTTCTGTTTATGTATACAACTTGTTCAAATCCCTTGTCTTATTATCTGAGTCATACAATGTCCAACATGCTTTATTTGCAATTATATGTTTATATTACTTATTCGTTAAAAGACTAATTCATAAGTATAAGTTCAGTCGGGACCCAAAGTTGTGGACCGAGAGGGGTGTCTAACACCTTCTCCTCAAGGTTATTTCGAGCCCTTACCCTAAATCTCTGGTAATGCAAACCAATCCAAGAGTTAATCGCTCTAGGTGCCCTAACGCACCATAATCTATTAGGTGGCGACTCTTCAAAATACCCAATTCCCAAAAAGGAAATGACTTATTACCCCCATAAATGTCAAAACCCGGACCTTTTCTTCCCCGTAAAAAGGAGGGAAAAAAGGGGGCGCAACAACGGCCTTTCGTCATCCAAGTCGAATCGCGCCTCTACTTCAGCCGCAAAGAGGGGAAAGGGTGTCATGGTTGATGATTATAAGTCTGATTCTAACCTCAATCCTGATGACGTTAGGCTGTTCGAGGAGGGACTTACCTGATCTGTGGTAAGAGCAGGAGGTCATTCCCGAATACTCGAGATTCCATCAGACCTCAATCTTCTGCAAGACATGGTAGATTTACTGCCGCAGTTCGAACTTCTATGCTCTACTTCAGATAGAGGAGCTCTTCAGGACGTTAGTGACGTCGAATTGTCGCATGAAGTGGTCGCGATGGGCCTGAGGGTAAGTTTCTTCTCTTTATTTTTTTCCTTTTTTCTTTTGCGGCCTCAGCCTTCACCGACTTTCTTCTTTGTTTTTAGTCTGACATGCTAGAGATCGAGAGTGCTCACAAGGTCGAGACTCGGGCCAAGATTTTTCTGATGATGCTCGAAAAGTAATGTCGTGAGATGCATGAGCGGCTCAGAACGAACACTAGCAATCAATCCCTTAGGGAGGAGTTGGAGAAAAGGGATCAAGAGCTGATGTAGTCTATTCGCAGGTGTAGTGAGCTCGAAGAGCTGCTCCGTTCCAAGGATGAAGAACTTGAGTTGGGAAAGGGGGTCACTGCAGAGTGAGAGCATCTTCGGGCGAAGGTGCTGTCGTTTCAATCCGAGCTCGATCAGAATACCGCCAGAGATGAAGCTTTGAGTGCAGAATGGATGGGGAAGTTATCCGAGCTGGAGAGAAAAGTGGCCGAATTAGAGAATGTCGAGAACACTCAGGTGTTAACTTTAGCAAGAACAGCGGTGTTGGAAGACACTATCCGTGTCCTTCAATCCGAGTAGGAATTTGAGAGGGCAACGACCACACTAAGGGCGGCGAGGCTCGAAGAGCGCATCGGCAAGATTGATGGGGAGGCTTCGAGCCTACGGGAACGGGTCGTGGTGCTTAAGGCTGAGAGGGCACAGTTGTTGGCTCAAGTTGAATCTGCCTCTATCATCGTCCCTCGTCACTTGCATGAGCTTTGGGTCCATGTCGAGCTCCAACGAGAAATATACAAGGGTTTGTGGGAGGCGGGAAATGTTTATAAGGTTGCTTATGAAGAGGCCCGGGCAAAGGCACGAGAAGCTCGTGTCAATTGCGGTTATGATCCTGCGACACCGGAGGCCGGCCAGGGCACTGACGTTGAGGAGGAGTTTCTTGAGGACAATGATGGTGAGAACGACGGTGATGACGTCGAGTGAAAAGTTGCTACTGCTTTAATATATTTTTTTCGTTCATTTTTGTCTTTTTTGTTGGGCCCGTTTTGGCCTTTTGTAATGCAGTTGTTTTGCACGTATATATAAATAACAAAAGTGGTTTCGCCTTTGCATATCCTTTGATTTTCTTTCCCTTCCCCTTGCTTGTCACATCTTTTTGTTTTAGCTTAGACCTTCGGCTTTTTGTGTGGCGAGCCCCTAATTTTTTAATTTGGGAATCCGGCCTTGACCGGGTCAAGTAGGGTCTTGTTGCATGAGTCCAAATGCAAATGCTTCGGACTCGCACATTCGGGCGGGATTGATTTCTGATTTGTCGCTTTAGGCGGTGTCATCCTTGATTCAAAACGAGGTTGAATTCGGATTCGTCCTTTCAGTCAAAGTCATTTTGGACTTGATCATTCGAGCGGGATTAGGTTCAGACTTGCTGACTTAGGCAGAATCAATTTTTTCATGCGTACTCTAGCAGGGTCGCGTACTCTAGCAGGGTCGAGTTTGGAATTGCCTTCTGGAGTGAGGCCCATTTTTGAATTTATTTGAATGAGTTCGAATTTGGAGTCGCCGTTTTGGGCAAAGTCAATTTCTAACTTATACTTGAACGATTTTGACCTTTTCCTCTTATTTGATTGTGGTCAGCGGTCGTAAAAGGTGTTGTTCTGAACGAGATCGGACTGTGACCTACTTGTTTTGACAATGGCCAGTGGCCGTAAAGGTGTTATCTCGTACTAATGTCAAAATGTTAACCCGTGAGTTCGAATTCTTCTTTTGGTGATGGCCATTGGCGGTAGGGGTGTTATTTCGCACTAAGGTCGAAATATTAACCCGTCATCTCGGTTTTGTTTTTACTGGAGAATATTAGGTGTTCCCTGGGTGAGTCCCCGTTTTGCCTAGATTTTGCATTTTCTAGGTGAGTCCCAGTCTGCTTAACTTCGCTTGCATGGGAGAATACTATGCGTTTCCTGGGTGAGTCCCAGTTTGCTTTTGTGCGCTTCCTGGGTGAGTCCCAATTTGTTTTCTTCGCTTGAATTGGGGAATACCTTGGTGGAGAGTACAGAATGCTTCTTTATTTCATTCGCTGGAGACTGCTATACATGTCCGTTTCATACGTATATTGGAGAAGTTTCCATGTATCTAGTCCCTTCATCGTTCGGCCTGTAGAAGCAGTCGACAGGAAGGGCAATGAATCATACTTAAACTTCAACTTCAAGACGTCCCTCTCGTCACCTCGCCAAAAGTCTCCCCGAGAAGACCCAATTAGGACAAAACCTGGGTGAAGAAAAAGGGGTCGACTTGAGGGGTGTCCTTTTTATGAAGTTGAAGTATTTGAGGTGGACGACATTCCAATTGTTTTGCAGTAACTTTCCTTCCATTGTTTCTAGTTGGAATGCTCATTTGCTTGATTACCCATGCGAGTGCTCGCATTCCTGTTTGAACCAACACAAGAGTGAAGATAAACCAAAATGAAATTTTCCATTACCTCGACCCAACGAGTTAGTGAAAGCAGGAGTGACGTTGTAGTGTTACTCGCTTTTCCCGATGTTCGAATGGTGATTTTAGATTTGGCGGCTGTGGTCGGCTCCATTGTTAACAGCGTCTGGACTTCACATGGGCTGTGTCCATCTCCCTCGCTAAAGTGTTGGGATCGAGTTCCGGTCCGATTTCGTTCGATTTGTACCAACTACAAGGGAAGCATGTCATACTTCGCTCATAGATCATCCAATATGGGGGGAAATATGAAAATAGGGCAGGATGTGCCCGTTGTTTCAGAAGACCGCGCAGCGAGCTGCCGTCCCCTCCCAAGGGGTGGGAATGTGGGTCAACATATAAGGTAAATACGTCAAAAGGGGTTGTGGTCGTGCCAGTGATCGTGATTCTATTTTGAACGTGCATTCGTCGTACAAAACCTATCGTCACAGGCGAGACGTGGATTTTGCATGGACATTGGTTATAACTTCTACTTTATGTAGCAACCTGACCTAGATCGGTATGGTTGTCTCGAAGGCTTACTTACTGCTCTTTCGAGTGGGTAGTAATACTACGCCGGTTCTAGATCTAGAGGAAACTAAGAAATTTGGCTAAGAAATCCCCACAGACGGCACGAAATTGTTTGACCAAAAAGTATGAAACCCTTTTGTCGAACTAATTATCAGAGCCAAACATAATTGACCCTAGATCTAAATATACAGAATACCAAAATCGAAGAAGAACAAGAATGTGTAATATTTCTTAATATAATAATCATATATTGGATATGAATGATAGGCTTATATCTAAGACAGATTTGCACCATAATCATGGAAGCAAGGAAGGGGAAGAGAGGGAACTGTTGACGATGAAGAGATTCCCCTTTGTTGACTCTATAGGAGTAGCTATCAAGAATCCCCCCCCCCCCCTTCCTTTTTCTGGGTTCAGCTCCCTCTATATATATTAACAATTTTTCCTTTTATCCAATGGTCTTTGACAGGCGTACTTTCTCACGACTGTACCCTTCATTGTTTGCCCGAACATTACGTTTGTTCTGCGATATAAGCTTTCCGACAGTTTGACCCCGGTGATGGCCAAGGTTCTCTTTACTATCTCGCCCCGTGTGTATGATTATGACTTAGTCGACCCCTTATCGTTTCTCTTAAGGATAACCATCCCATGGTCAGATTTTGGCCCGTACAATATCAAAAGGCCATAAGTTTCGTCAAAACAAAAGCAAAAGTAAATGATATACCATAGAAAGGAGAAAATTCAAGTTTAAGGCTTCGAACCTTTTTTCTCCTTTTTCGTTTTTGAAGAAGTACCCTTTCTTTCCTTATAAATTATAAACTACTAGTAAATAAATCGCGCTTTGCACGGTGAAACAATTCTTTCTATGAATTTAGTTATAAACAAACTTATAATACTAAAATAAAAACAAATAAATTTAACGTAAATCATATAATAATTATGCCTCAATCCCAAACATAAATAATACAAACAGAAATTACAAATCACATGTCTAAGTAAAAAATAAATGTAGAAAAAAAATAAAAACGGCAAGCAAATCTAAATAAATAATGAATTGCCTAAGGTTTTGTATAGGAGATTTTTACATTCCTATGTCATATAGTAAACTATATTACCCTAAATGTTCATGTTTAGTAAATTACCCTACCTACACAAGTTTTGTTTACAAAATATATACATTCCATCTTAAAAGGCTCTCAATCCATTATTAGTGCCTTCAATTAAGGGATTTAGTTACACCCTTTTCTTTTTTTTCCCTCCTCCTCTCTTTCCTTATGTTTCCACTCATATGTTACAATTCGGTGGATCTTTCCTTCTCTAATTTTCTGATGTTAAGGGAAATAGGGCTTTTCTGGTGGAGAAAACGTAAAAAAATCGTTATAGCCATTGCCACAAGTATTAACAAAAATCACGCGAATTCAAACTCATACTTCATGGGCAAAAAGACATAAGAAACGAGGAATCTGGAACGAGAACAATCTGGAAGATTTTTGCTTGCCATTTTTCTTGTTTTTATCTCTAAACATGAAAAAATATCAGCCAGAATTTAATGCGGATAATTTTATTGTTAATGAATCAAAAGCAAATCTACCTTTGTGAACTTGTACACGTAAATTGTTGTCAGTCCCAAATTGAATGAAAGAAATTTCATAGTAAAAATAAATTTTAGACTGCCGGTGCAATCAGTGATCCAAAATCATCTAATTTGTTCTCGGCAAGAGCTCTGGCACATGCTATAAGCAGCTGCTTTAGGTTGCAGAAGGAATTCCCCGCAATGACAAATCTTCCATTGCTTTGTGCCGCTTCTCACTGTGAATCCCACTGCTTGATATGCCAAAGGCGGAGACATATGACGGCTGTGTTTCAATTCGACGCGAAATCTGGTCTTCCTGGTTCCACATCCTGGACCTCTGACCTGATGTTTGTGGCTTCTTGTATACAAATTTTATATAAAATTTATATAATATGTCTTTTGTATATTTTGTATCTGATTTATACATAGTAAAAACAAATTTCATACAACTAATTATATATTATACAACTTATCTACAATTTTCATACATTATTTCTACTCAGTTATATACAACTACAATATCATACAACTTAAATATAATTTTTATACAATGTTGTTCAATATGTCTTTTGTATATTTTGTATCTAATTTATACATAGTAAAAACAAATTTCATACAACTAATTATATATTATACAATTTATCTACAACTTTCACACATTATTTCTACCCAGTTAAATACAACTACAGTAACATACAACTTAAATATAAAATTTATACAATATGTCTTTTGTATATTTTGTATCTGATTTATCTATCTATATCTATATTATTATAAAAGCATGAATACAATGTCAGTTTACAAAAATAACCTTATAATATTAAGTATAATAACTTATAATAAAAGGACATAACCGAAATTCTAGATATTAACCTTATAATCCTATTAGTTTTAGGACATAATACTACACATTATGAATCCTAAAAAAACAAAAAAAAGTAATACTTACCGTTAAAAGTTCATAAGCATTCTACAATTTAAACTTCAAAAGAGATGATGAAAAGCAGAAGGACTTTTTCGTTGCTTGGCATATAATCACTACTCACATATCGTTGCTTGGCATATAATCACTACTCACATGTTTATTTTAGAAATTTGTGCTATACATATATGAAATATCCACATTTTGTGTAAATATCTTACATTCGCCACCTCCAAAAATATGCACATGCATATATCATTGATTAATCTATCTATCTATATCTATATTTATATATATATCTGTATCTATATTATTATAAAAGCATGTATACAATATCGATTTACAAAAATAACCTTATAATATTAAAAATATATAGGAACGTTTAATAAAATCAATTTTTATAATAATTCTCCATATTGGCAATACATTACTACTCTATAATGTCCAATACCAAGAAAAAATAAAAGTTATATTAATTGAGTTGCATAAAGAGTTGAAATTGATGAAAATAATATCCCCACGATAATATATTTTTAAATTATATTTGAACTGTTTTCCTACTCGAATAACCATCACAAAAATATATCAAAGCAGAGCAATGATGCTAAATTTATAAGGAAAGCAAAATTGATAATATGGGATGAAGCACTTATAACTAAGTGTCAAACGATCGAAACAATTGCCTGGAGTTTTAGAGATATAGTGGACGTTAATGAACCGTTTGGTGAAAAATTAATGGTTTGGGAGGTGATTTCTGTCAAGTACTACTAGTAGTTCCAAAATCGACAAAAGCAGAGACTGTAAAAGCTAGCTCGCCAAAGTTATACTTCTAGCCTCAAATAAAAAAGATTCAACTGACAAGAAATATAATGAAAGAACGGATCCGGTACTTAGTGTCTTCTTGCTTCGTGTCGGAAACGAAGAAGAGCATCCAATAAAAGATGATTTAGTTTTTCTCGAATACTTGGTTATCAATCCCAATGCTAATAGTAGTGCATTTAATAAGAGAAATATTTCTATCATTAATTAGATTAAAACGTAATTTGCAAATCGCATGATAGAATTAAAAAGCTATCTTAGCTAGCAGAAATGAATATGTTGAGCAACTAAATAAAAGTTTGATTGCAAAATTTTATAGTAAAAATAAAATATTTTTCAGTTTTTGACTCAGCAGAGAATGATACCAATAATTACTCCCCAGAAGAATACTTAAATACTTTAATATCAAATGGCCTTCTACCTTACACATTTGCTGTCAAGTTTATTATTTCTTACATATGTTAGTGTCACCGTATATATAATAGACTAAGTTAAAATTGATCTTCCATTGTATATAAGTTGTTTTTGAAAAAAATATGCTCGACATGCTACTGAAAAACATAGATACGCCGAATAGCTTATGTAATAGCACACAGATGGTATATAGAAATTGTGACAGTAATGTCATACATGCAAAATTATGATACTGGTCAATGTGCTTCTAATTATATTCTTATCCCTGAATTCAACTTTGGTCTTCCAAAATTAAGGAATATTCTTTTAAATTTGTGCCAAAATAATTTTTAGTATGTTTATGTTTTTCAAATATAATAAATAAATCACAAGGACAAACATCCTAAGAAGTGTTCGGTAAGATACCATCATATTAAATACTTTTAAATTATACTTCTTCCGATCCACTTTAAGGTTAATATGGTCAATTATATTATTAATTAATGATAAAAGGTGAATTCCTTAATATGTGTGAAAGCAACCAAAAATCACTTAAAGTGGACCAGAGGAAGTACTAATACATTATTATCTAACTAACATGACAAAATTGATCATTTGTGTGATGATGCCTTTTTATTTTAAATTCATCTATTAGCTAATGTAATAATATTTTTAGTTATTTAGATGACTATTATATTGTTATATATAAAATTTCTCTCATTAATTAAATTTTATTATTCTTTCATATAATTAAATGTTTAAACCATCACGTGTCATTATTAACGTGCAACGCATGTTCATAGATACTAGTATTTAGTAAAAACAAATTTTATATAACTAATTATATATTATATAACTTATCTTATTTACAACTTATCTACAAGTTTTATACATTATTTCTACTCAGTTATATACAACTACAATATAATACCACTTAAATATAATTTTTATACAATGTTCCTCAACTTTCATACAATAGTTAAATGAATAAAAGAAAAATAAATAAACAATAGAATACAATTTTTCTATAATTTTTCTTTCTATAATTTCTGCAATATAATGTATGTCATGTCTTCTTCTTCTTCTTCTTCTTCTTCTTCGAGTTTCAATCTTAAATTCAGCCAAAAGCAAGTCTAATCTTCATCAAAATCCCTCAAAATTGAGATATAAACTCCAAACTATATTTCCAATTATTTGCAACAACACCCAATCCTAACAAATAATGATTTTTGAAAACCCAAATTCGAATTCAAAGTTTCAAAGCTTTTTAATGGTTGTTAATGGTGGAATTGCTACTCTCTTTTCCTTTGCTTTATATTACTAAAATTTGGGATTGAGGGATAGAGAGAGACGTAGAGAGAATTCTCAATTCTTTGCAACAACATCCAATCCAAACAAACAATGTCTTTTGAAAACCCAAATTCGAATTCAAAGTTTCAAAGCTTTTTAATGGTTGTCAATGGTGAAGGGGTTACATATTTTTGCTGATTTTAGAAGAGGAGATAGTGGGTGATTGAAGAGGAAATCGTGGGGTGTGGTTTGATACGTGGGTGAGGGGGTGGGATTTGGAGAGAGAAACTTGGAAGGAGTGGGAATATACGGTAGAGTTAAATTAGGAGACTAATTAATACCATTAAAACCTCTAAAATATACATAAATGATAATTAGGTATATAAAAGATAATTATGTTAAAAGTTAAGCATGGAGGGATAATATAGTTTACTATATGACATAGGAATGTAAAAATTCCTTTGTATAATTTTATAGTGTCAAAGTGCTCGATGAACAGTCCTTTTAATTGGTGCAGAAAAAAAGCTTTTCAAGTTCCATTATCCTCAAATTTGCCTCTAAAACATAGGGTAATACTAAACTTTGATATCAGTGTATACAAATTTGATTTCGTTTCCTAAAAAAGTTAAAATGTTGTACTTATATAACTGTATCATAGATTAAATGGTCATAAAAATAAAGAAATGAAAAGAAAAGAAAAACTAAAAAAAAACAAGCTGCTAGTCTTTAATAAATCTTCTATTCACTGTTACAGGCTTACAACTTAAACTATGTATAGGACGCATTGGAACCCCATAAAGTGATTCTGTTACGACCCGATCGGTCGTTTTGAGGTTTAGCGCGTCGTTCAGCAATTTGAGACCATGAACGCCTTCACTTTAGGTATTATGACTTGTACGCATGGTCGGAACTGAATTCTGGGAAGTTCGGAGTTGATTTGGAAAGAGAATTCTCATTTCGGAAGCTTTAAGTTGAAAGAATTGACTAAGATCGAATTTTTGAGTAAACGGCCTACGAATCGGGATTTGAAGGTTCCAACAGGTTCGTATAATGATTTCGGACTTGAGCATATGTTCGGATCGGGTATTGAATGACCCGGGAACGTTTCGGCGCCTATTGTGGAAGTTAGCATTTTGGAAGAATCTCATAAGTTTGGGTTGAAGTGCATTTTTGGATTATCAATGTCCGTTTGGGATTCCGAGTCTGGGAATAGCTCCGTATGGTGATTCTGGTATTGGGAGCGCGATCAGAAGTGAATTCGGAGGTCCGTGGGTCATTTTGGAGTCATTTGGCTAAAGATAGAAATTTGAAGGTTTTTGGGAAGTTTGACCAAGAGTTGACTTTTTGATATCAGGGTCGGATTCCGATTCCGGAAGTTGGAGTAGGTCCGTAATGGGGAATATGACTTGTGTGCAAAATTTTAGGTCAATCGGACGTAATTTGATAGGTTTAAACACCGAAAGTAGAAGTTTGAAATTTTAGAGTTCATTAAGCTTGAATTAGAGTGCGATTCATGGTTTTAGCGTTGTTTGATGTGATTTGAGGCTTCGAGCAAATCCATATTATGTTTTTAGATTTGTGCGGGTATTTGGTTTGGAGCCCTGGGGGCTCGGGTGTGATTCAGGATAGCTTCGGAGTGATTTGCTAAGAAATAGGATTGTTGTTACTGGTATGATCGCAATTGCGATGTATTGGTCGCAAATTGCGATGTATTCGAGGTTCTGTTCGCATTTGCGAACCTAGGCGGCTGGGGGGATCGTTCGCATTTGCGACAATTGGGTCGTTTTTGCGAGGCCTGAAGGGTTCACATTTGCGAAACCCTTATCGCATTTGTGAAGTAGGCCAGTTCAGTCGGGGGGCGCATTTGCGATGAAATCTTCGCATTTGCGGTCTCCTTGTCGCAAATGCGATATCAGAGGGCTGTGTCCAGCTATTAATTTCAAGACTTAGGTCATTTAACTCATTTCCTTCATCTTTTTAGGCGATTTTTGGAGCTTTTGGAAGAGGGTTTTCACCTAGCATTTTGAGGTAAGTAATTTCTACACAACATGAGTTAAATACATAGATTATGGGTAGATTAACATATGAAAATTAGGAAAAATCAAGGGTTGTAGATGAAAGACCTAGAATTTGATAAAAACAAGTTTTAACCACAAAGTTTGTTAGGGAATGAAGTAAAAATCATATATTCTTGATCCTTAGGTTATGGGTAACAACTTTCTTCAAAACTTTTTGGAGTCCGGGCACGGGGATGAATTTTAGGAACCTTGTATCTAGGGTTGAAAAATTGGTCTAATAATTAGAATATGAACTTTTGAGCATGTATAACTAGTTCTTATCCTATTTGAATAGTTTTGGATCGTTCGGCTCCGAATTGGAGGTTTGAACGCGTTCTTGAATCGGATAGGCTTCGGAGCGAGGTGAGTCTCCTTTCTAACCTTGTAAGAGGGAATTGTCCCCATAGGTGAAATAATTGGTTATATGCCCCTATTTGTAAGGGCTACTGACGAGAGTCCGTGTGTAGCTACTATTATGTGTAAGTCCGGATAGTCTAGGACCCAAAAGTATGCTATACTTGGAATATTTGTAATCTTGTTGGCAGTTGAATTGCTTAAATCCTATCGAATTGGTAAATGAATTTCTAAAAGGATTAAACTTCATTTTCTTAAATCGCTAAAAGAGAATTGGCTTTTATTTGGATAAACGTTCCTCGATAAATTCTTAATTGGCTGTTCGAGTATGTATTTCTATGTGTATGTGCGTCGCATGTATGATTCGCGAGCGGGGTAATAGATGCATCTATGGTTCGCGTCGTTCGACCCTCGGCAGTGCACATTTTACATTTATGTTGGATTGTATCGTACGACCTCGGCATAATATGTGCATGCTTGTATTGCTTGCCTAAGAATCTTAAATGTTGATAATTGCTTTTCCTGGCCAGAGATAAATTGATAAAGATAATGAAAAGTAAATCTTTGGAAATCATTTATTATTTGAGAAGTTGTTTACGTGCTTTCCGATTTTCTGAGTTTAATTTTGCTTTATGAAATCCATGAATTCCTCACACTTTTACTATATTGTCATTGGACCACTAGTAAGTGTCAAAGTCGACCTCTCGTCTCTACTTCTTCGAGATTAGACGGGATACTCATTGGGTACACGTTGTTTTCGTACTCATACTACACTTGTTGTGCATTTTTGTTGCACATGTTCAATGTGGCTAGTGGCTTAGCGGCATAGTTGATACGGAGACTTAGGTGAGCTGCACTTATCGAGACGACCCGCAGCCAGCAGAGTCCCCTTCAGAGTATTTTACGGTATTTTTTTTCATTTTTGTCCACCTTGTATTCCTGACAGTTACTGTATTTTATTTCATTCCCTAGTAAATGCTCATGCACTTGTGACACCGGGTTCTGAGATGATTATGGGGTATCTTGTATTAACTTCTTAACATTCATATTTGATTTGAAATGATTATCTTTTACTAGTGAAATTGAAGGAAAATCATAGTTTTCAAAATTATTAAAACGAAAACTTAATTAAGTATTTTGGTTGGCTTGCCTGACAGCGGTGTCCGGCGCCATCACAATCTTTAGTGGAATTTGGTTCGTGATAGTACCTCCTGTTTTCGCTGTCGTTTTTGGGTAATTGATTGGAAAACATATCTATAATGGAATGGCAAACAGTGCGGTGCGGTGCGGTTGTGGGGAAAACCAGTATAAACCCGCGAAGACTTCAACATGCCCCGTCCCGCATAGCATTTCCACCCGTGTCCACCTCCCCACACCCACACCCACACCAGCGTCCACCCGCCCCGCCCCGCCCCGCACCGCATATTTTTTTTTTTGCTAGTTTGTTTTAATTAATTTTGTTGCTGGATTTTAGATTTCATCATCCAAAAAATGAAAAACTTATGCTCATGTACTGAATTGTTCAATTGGATTTGAGAATTCCCTCATTCAGTATGAAATTAATGCTGAAAATTGACAAAAACATGAACGCTATGCTGCTGATGGTATTGGAATTTGAAAACAATTAACGAATCTTCATTAGATGATTAAGTGATAAATGTTAATAATTTAATCATAATTTTTTTTGTCTAAACTACATTTTACATTCCCTTAAATGTATAACTTGTTTCTTTTATTCAAAATTTCTAACTTAATTAACATTCTAATTAAAAGGTGTACTTGAAAAAAAAAAGTTACAAATGATTTACTTTGTTTTTATGAAATATCAAACATTTTAATAGATATTCTACTATTTAAGGTTTGTCGCAGAAGTCAAGTTTTACTGGATAATACAATAAGCTAAATCCAGTAAACTTGTGCAAACCCGCGAAAACCCGCGTAGGCCCGCAACCACCCCGCACTGCATTAGTCTTTTAAAAAATTATTTCAACCCGCCCCTCACCCGCCCCCGCCCCGCATAGCTTTAAACCCGCACCGCTCCATTTGCTATCCCTATTCTATAAACTCCTAAGAGTGTAGAAATGACACTAGATAGCCACTTTAAAGGGTTGTTATTTAGGAATTAGCAAGTGTATCCTGAATTTCAATTTCAATTCAATTCTCAGGACATTTTTAGTCAAAAATTTCAATACAAAATATATACTGGTTAAACTCTAAATAGCATCCCTGAAAATGGCTATTTGTGCACTTGGCGTGATCCGAGTGTGGTTGCGCGACCTAAATCCGAGTCCTATTGTGTTGTATATTGTATTCGTTGCGCGTTTGAATACAAGTAATACAAGTTAGTAACAATTGAATAGTAGTTGCTAAGGATAATTTGGCAAATTATAGTTATTAGGCTCTAAATTATAGTAATTAATGAAAATTCCCCATTTCTAAAGGCCTGAAAACGCTTGGGCATACCTCTAACTACATGTTACCATATCTTGACAACGTAAAGACGGCCACATCAAAATTTTATCAAAGCTAATGCACCGAAGTGCTAAAATGTACTGTTATAGGAGGCATGTAAGGAAAAATTGAGAAATGATCCGTAAAAGTAAATGATGTATGATAAAAAGAGAAAAATCAAGCTTAAGATATTTGCAAATAAGGTTCACTATCTTCTTCTTATAAAAAAATAAAAGACTTTATTACCATTCGGTACAGTAAAACTGCAGTAGGACAGCCCCAACTTACAGTATCCTCTTAACCTACACAGCCCCAGATTGCAATATGCGTTTCTAGCTCTGTGATTTCTCTCATGCCAAATATATATAGTAGACACATGTTGCCAAAGCTATCCTATAAATTTCTGCAGTAGTGCCAAATCCACATAGTTATTAGGGGTGCTTAAGCATCCATTGGCTTTAACTAAATTTAGTAGATTTTCAAAGGCAATTATCAAAAACTTTAGATATGCATTTGGTGAGCCTTTTCTATTCCATATATGAGCAAACACTTCACATTTAAAGAATAAATGGAGATGTTTTCCATTTCTGTTAAAATCATTTAATTACCCTCTTATTTCTTTATAGAGATTTTTTGTATGCTCATTAAGTCACTTCTTGTAGCCATGTCTGCCTATATAAATCTTCACCTTTATAATTCTTTGAACCATCCACGAAGTCTGTTTTGGTTCATTATAATCACAGTCACACAATAAATATAGCACAAAACATTAATTTTCCATAAACTAATCCTCCACGTACTATAAATTAAGAGAAAGAAGTACGTTTGAGGAGACAACCCTTTCATAACCTCTAAAATTTTGACAATGGCCAAACCCAGCATCTCAGAATACTTTTATGGCGTCCTTCTCATTCTATTCCTTCTCTCTGGTATTTACTTTCACTCCTTTAAACTACAATTAACCAGTAATAGCTGAAGTTATGGGCTATATGGCCAAACTTGATATTTTTTTCGTTTATTAATTTGTTCCCTTTTTCCCTGTCTTTGCCATGGATTTATAATTCTGGCTGGTTTCTGCTTTCTTTTTCTTAGTTTTTCAATTCAAAAAAAGGCCTTACAATCACGTTATTTTGGTATTGTATTTTTTCAAATTCTAATACTTCCTGGTGTGCTTTAGCCTAAAGAACCTTATTCAAATATTTGCTACTCTAGAAAATCACGAAGATATATTTTTTTTTTCTATTCCTCCCTTACTAATCCAACAAACCATATAATCATTAATTGCTCATGTAAAGAAAGAGATAATGATAATTTAGGAGTCTATTACTCAAATGGTCACTTTACTATCCCAAATTATCTCCTAAAGTCACTTTTCTTTCGTTTGTAACAACAAAGGCACTAAACTATGCTTATTGCACTCAGAAGGTCACTCAACTAGATTTTCCAAATTTTGAATTGTCAAATACCTTTTTTACCCTCTAAATTATAAACATTTATCTTCTTTTTATTTTTTTAAACTTTTTAATATTATAATTTTTCCCTTTTTAATTCACATTATGGACTTACCTATAGAATAAATAAATATTATTTTTAAATTAAAAAAATAAAAAATATTTAAGCATATATAATGCTGGAATAACAAAATAATGAGTATAGTAATTAGAATAATTTGTTAGTAATAATTATTTTAGTATTAACAATAAAAATTCAAAATTTATTTACACAATTCAGAATGAAAAAAAATAAAGGTTGTAAAATATATATTTTATGCACATAATATAAAAATAATTACTTAAATAAATGTATTTTTATAATATACATTATATATTCTTGAAAATTATGCTCAATTATATTATATATATTCCATGCACGACTTAACGTATCATATTTTACCCTGTACAGATAGTCCCCCTGCTTTCTGGTGATATAACTTTGTATCGTCGGAAAGTTGGTAGAAACATAATAATATAATTGAGCATAATTTTCAAGAAGATATAATGTATATTATAAAAATACTTTTATTTAAATAATTATTTTTATATTACGTACATGGAATATATATGTTACAACCTTTATTTTCTTTCATTCTGAATTGCATAAATAAAATTTTGAATTTTTGTTGTTAATACTAAACAGTTTTAAAAAATAAAAAGAAGATAAATACTTATAATTTACAAGGTAAAATAGGTATTGGGCAATCTAAAATTTGAAAATCTAGTTGAGTGACCTTCTAAGTGCAATAGGCATAGTTCAATTACTTTATTGTTACACGAAAGAAAAGTGACTTTAGAAGATAATTTGGGATAATTGAATGACCATTTGAGTAATTGACTCGATAACTTAATCAAATTCCTTTTATAATAAATGACATCAAAGTGGTTTCCTGAATGGGTATGTCTATCAAGGTAAAAACTTATTAGCACCGGGTGTGTTTACACCAAACCAATAGATATATAACATGTGTCTTGCATATGGACTTCAATCATTTAATCATCGGTACAGCTAGTGGCAAAGTTAGAAATTTATTTAAGGGTGTTTAAATTTGATATAAGTAAAAAAAAAAAAATACTTGTGTTCAGTATATTTTATATATCTCTAAATCTAATATTTTAACAATATACACAGTGTAATTTTTCGACATGTAGCTTCGCCCATGACCGTACGGCTACACTATAAGTTTTGATAGTTAATAAGATACCTTCTTTTGCACCACGTTGTTTGATTACAAGAAATTTTAAAAGTTTATTGGTAGAACAATGATTTGAGGGTCACAAATTTGTTGATGGATGCAGTTCATGAGATAAGGGTTGAGGCAAAAGAATGTAGCGAAGGGCTGCCGTGGGTGGAAACGGAGTGCAGAGGAAGCGTGCCGGCGGGGAACTGCTGGGTAGAATGTCAAAAACGACACGGTTTTGATGTCAAAGCCAGCTGCAGAGGATTCGACCCTAATTTACCCAAACTACTCTATTGTTGGTGCAGTTGGCCTTGTTAATGCCTAATATACTCTACCTTAATGCTATTTAAGCAATATATACTAGGGTTTTTCGAGTAATCTGGAAGACATTGTTTTTATCATTTTATTTTAATTTATTTCATTTTTCTTAACTTACAAGGAGCAACTTTTATTGCTAAATGTCAAACTCCAAACTCTTTAACGTGTTATATTAAGTGGTTTATATTTTGGTCTGCTTTAGTGCTAAAGAATGACTGCAGGACTATGTGAAAGTTGGTAGAAAATATTTTTCTTAATTTAAGAGCTTCTCGTGCATCTATAATGCAACTAAATGTTCCCTTTTGCTTTCAAGTGAATGATAGTTAATTACAATACTAACTACTAAAGTTGTTAGAATATATTGATGTTTTAATCGCAAATCTAGTAGAATTAAATTAACATACCGGCTAGTCAATGAGTATCATATACTCAAAAATGCATCTGAATTTGAAACCTTTTCTTCTAACACTGTCACCTTAAAATACCAACAACTTATAATTAAGTTAAAAAGCTGCAATATCTTTCTCTAAAATTCTAGTAATAATTATGCTGCGAGAAAAGTTTAACTTAAGAATGTTATAATTATCCTATATACAAAGTTAAGTTTAGTCAGCGCAACTTTTTCTACGAGCTCTCAATATAATTTCAATATTTATAGGAGAGTAATTAACTAGCTAGTCTCTTACATTTGCGATGTATATCAAATGCTGTGATCTTATTAACTTAAATTTTCCGTGCATTTTATGACATAACTTGCAAATATCACATAGGCGTTTGGCCCTTTCGCACGCGTATAAAAGAAGAAAAGACTGATATTTAAAAGTATTAAACCGATTTAAGTCTCTGTAATCTTTTCGAGGCCTTGGACCCTTTTTTTATGCAGAAAGTACCCTTCTTTTCTTATAAATTATGAAATTTCCATTCAAACAGCCGAAATTCAATATTTATTTTTTCTAGCCAGTATATATAGATTATACAACAACAACAACAACAACGACCCAGTATAATCCCATAAGTGGGGTCTGGGGAGGGTAATATGTACGCAGACCTTACCCCTACCCCGAAGGGTAGAGAGGCTGTTTCCAGGAGACCCTCGGCTCAAAAAAAGCAACAGGAGCCGATATATTAGTACCATAAAAATGCATAATAAAATAACAGCAATATAAGAGATATGAAATACAGAATACGAAATACGAAATAGATGGCTGGTATAGTAAAACTAGCAGGTAAAGCCCTGCATAAATAGACGACCAATGACATTCTTAGTCTAACTCCTAACTGGCTAGTCTCACTCTATTGTGCTTTAGAAATATTCACAAGTTTCCCTAACCTACAACCTTAATGCTCGACCTCCATAATTCCCTGTCAAGGGCCATGTCCTCAGTAATCCTAAGTCGCGTCATGTCCTGTCTGATCACCTCTCCCCAATACTTCTTAGGTCGCCCTCTACCTCTTCGCGTGCCCACTACAGCCAGTCGTTCACACCTCCTCACCGGTGCATCAGTGCTCCTCCTCTCTGAATGTGCCCGAACTATCTGAGTCTTACTTCCCGCATCTTGTCCTCCATGGGGGCCACGCCCACCTTCTCTCGAATATCTTCATTCCTAATATTATCCATCCTTGTATGCCCGCACATCCACCTCAACATCCTCATCTCTGCTACTTTCATCTTTTGGATGTGTGAGTTCTTTACCGGCCAACATTCAATTCCATATAACATGGCAGGCCTAACCACTGCTCTATAAAACTTACCTTTTAGTAACGGTGGTAATTTCTTGTCACACAAGACTCCCCGTCTGCCGCTTAGGTTGGCTGCTTTTTGTGTTAATTCTTCATGTTTGATGGATCTGTGTTGCCACCTAAACCCGAAAAGCTCGTGGTGTGACCCAAAATTGGAGAAAAAATGGGAATCTGACAGTTCACAATCTGAGCGGCTGAACACATTCATGTGAATCTGAGGGTTGCGTGCTATGATCGCACGATCATAGCATGTCGTGCGATTTGTATCTGAATCTTGCAATGGAGGCCCATTAACATTGTACGATTGTAACTGGGAATCTTTTGTAATGTAATATTTCCTTTTTTCTTTTTCTTTTTTATTTATAGTGAAAACTTTTCTCTGTTGTAAATGTATAGGCAAAAATTGCATTTATATATGTAAGTGACATATTGAGACACGTGGACTGGTCAAATAGTCAAAGAAATATAATTAGTCAAGAAGCACGGGCAGCAATAGAAATGAGCAAAGGCAAAGTAAGAGGCACGGGAGGACATTCGAAGGATTCAGCGTCCGTACCTATTTAAGTCATTTATCAAAAGGAATGGATCTGACCATAATAAAGAGCGCAGATACGAAATTCGACAGGCATTAAATACTTTATACGTTAGAGAATTTGTATTGAATACAATGATTGTGTAACGTAGCATTCAATGTCTTTAATTATTCATAATAGCTTCATTATGATTTGAGGAAAATACATATCTTCAAGATACCTATAAAATGGAGGTATCTGGTCACTTGTAAACGGAAGATACGATTGGAATATACTTTGATTCACTTGTTTTTCTCCTGATTACACTCTGGTTACCCCAAATTACTTTCTTCTACATATTCTTTTGATTATCAGTAAACCGCGTTCTTCTAAATTTTAGCTTTGACTAAAATTCTATTTTTTGGTTAAACAGTAAATAACAGAAACTTTTTAGAGAAATAATAATACTCGCAACAATATAGCACTTGACAGTACACCATATACACTCACAATAACTCGTCATATACCAAATTCATTCGAGCTGTAACTACACCAAACTATACAACTTTATGACAAAGTAACTAACACCACAAAACTATTACTACGATGTAAGATAATTGATACAAGACAATATGAAAAAGAAAACCACACAATAACATAGACATCTTCAAAGTCCTAAATGGAGTTTCGAGTTTCCACATCCACGGCATAACGAGGACATGGCCAGCTATTTTGCAGATACAATCAAGCAGTAGCGAAGCCAGAAATTTTATTTTGGGTGTTCAAACTTGAAATAAGTAAAAATAATTCTCGATAACGGGTGTTCAATATATGTTATATACCATTAAAATCTAATATTTTACCTATATATACAGTGTAATTTTTCGACGAACGGTGGTCAGTTGACCACCCTTAAAGTTATGTACCTTCGCCCCTGTAACCAGGGGTGCCAATGCGTCGTACCCTTTTGCAATACCCTATATTTTTGTAAATAAGGGTGTATTGCCCATAATAATAATAATAATAATAATAATAATAATAATAATAATAATAATAATAATAATAATAATAATAATAATAATAATAATAATAATAAGAAACTAACTTAAAAAAAACACAATGAAACAAAACAAAAAAAAAAGGGAAAAGAAAGAAAAAAGAAAGGGGCCGAAGCCCATTAGAAAAATAACCTGCCAAGGTTGGCAAGGGCTAGCAAACAAAAGAAGCCAAGGCTTATGTAGGAAAACGGAAAACAAAACGAAACCAGAGAAAAAGAAAAAGAAAAGAGAAGAAGAAGAAAGCTTTGGGCAAAGGCTTAAGAAGAATTGGGAGTTGAAATTGAAAGTATTAAAGTTGTCCTTCGACTCAAGAGGTTAACCTTCTTCTTCTCATCTGTTGAATTATTTCACTGAATCTATGCAATTTCATGTAGTACAAAAGAATTCAATATCACTTTTCTCTTATATATACAACTACTATGGAGATAATAAGGCTATAAAAATTTGATTTAAGCACTGATAGGTCTAGTTTTAGAGGAATAAATTATACTAAATAGTTTGAAATTGATAGAATTATGGACTAGTTCTATGATTAAATATAAATTCACAAACTAATACTCAAACGTGAACCCCCGATGATTGGGTATAAATTAGTGATGGATTTAGCCTAAATGAGGCAATTAACATGAGATCGATATTATGTAATTATAGATTGATTGGAGGAATTTGTACGAACTGCTCGAGGTGAAGCATTTGGTATTTCGGCACGAGTACTGTGAGTAGTAATCTTACCGCAATTTGTGTTTTCATAACTTGCATGATTTACACATGATTTTTAATATGAATATGTTACCGATTATTTTGAGTTGGATGTGGGACAAGTCTTTTACTTGATATGATACCGAAATAGTTATTTGAGATGAATACCGTGGTTTTTTTAAAATATTTTCATTGTCACTAGATCTGTTTTATCGTTACTTGAATTTACTGTTATCGAAAAAAAATTATATGATTTGATAAGAACCGAATGCCCTATATTGTTTTAAAATATTTTCTACGAGTATATAGAGATTACAGAGATAAGTATAAATGGGAGTAGACATTGAAGGATCCCGTAGCTAACGGTGGGTTCGTTAAACCTGGTGCACCTTGTAATTACAAATTACCGTTGTAGCCCTCGCTAGTGGGAAGGTAGAACTAGCATACCGTTACCGACTTCCCTCGAGTAGAGACTACCGTTATATTTGACTTCTTGCGAAGAAGTCCACAGTTATACCGATTACATGATCCGTTCATTGAAACCTCCCAAATGTGAATATTGATATTATACAGTGGTTACCGAACTTATTACTGAACTGTTAATTGTATTATACTACAAGAAAAGCATGATGAGATTGAAAATTATTTATTGTTTTTGAAAGGGCATTTTGATGTTATCTGTTTAAGATACTAGCATGTTTTTTGACTTGTCCCCAATAAAAACGGTTGTGGTTAAGTGTTATTACTCACTGAGCTAGAGACTCATTCCCCACTAATTTTTGTACAGAGACTGCAGTTGACGCAGGCGAGGATTTCGTTAATTAGAGCGCACAGGTTGATATTTCTCGGTGAGCCTCACACTTGTTCGCGTGGGCATAGATTTTATTTATTGTTATGGTCTTTTCATTGAAATCTTAGAGTCGCTCCATAGTCAGTATTTTAGTGTCATTAGTATTCTTTTGTTATTATAGCCTTATGTTGAGTATCGTTCTCATTTATCAAAGTTGGAGATAAATTAGTATTTCTAGTGGTTAGTTGGTGGTTTAGTTATGGTGGAGACTTATATTGGTTAATTGACAAGTTGTGGATAGTTTGGTATGATATTAGGATGTTTGGTTGTTGATTTGAAACAGGAAAATTTTTGGGATGGTCCAAAAATAGGGGAAACTCTGTCCGATTTTCTGTAAAATTACTGATAAGGCTTACTTGGGAGCACTTTCTCCTAAGTGCGGGTCACAATCCTAAATTGGGTCATGACAAAGTTGGTATCAGAGCTTAGTCTTTAAGTCCCGAGGCATGGAGCAATGTTTAGTAGAGTCTTGTTCATGGGTATATAGGCGCCCAAACTTATGATCTTGAGGCTACTGAGCATCTAGGAATGTTTTCTCTTCTTTTATTCTTTGATCGTGCGTTGAGATAACTTGAGATTGACTTTGGAATATTTCTTTTGCAGATGGATAGGACATGCACACCCTCATCTGCTGGACGTGGTGCTGGGCGTGGTGCTACCAAGGTGGCAGTCAAGTTAGGGTTCATCAAACTAGAAGACAGACTGCTCCTCAACCTCAAGTTGGGAACATGGGTCAAACCCAAGCTGTTATGCCAAATCAAGTGCAAGAGCAGGGAGTTGAGAACGCTCTACCACTAGTGCCAACTGTTGTACCTACTGTTTCCTTACCTGCAGATGCAGTGGCAAGATTATTGAATGTGTTAGAGGCATTGGTGCCTACTCAGGGCAGAAGTTCAGCTCCTCAGGCTACTTTACAGACACAAGCACCTACATAGACTCAGCCTTTCGGGAATAAGGAAGTATCCTTACACGAGTTCCTGAAATTGAAATCACTAAAATGCACAAGTTCGGATAATTCAGCAGATCCTCAAAGTTTCTTGGATGGGACACTTAAGGCAGTACATGCTCTTGGATGTTCTAGTGAGAGAGTCGTGGAGCTCGCAGCATACAAACTAGAGGATATGGCCAATACATGGTATGAAACGGTATTACTAGGAAGGCCTGCAGGAGCACCACCACTGACATGGGACGAGTTCACTAAGTTGTTCAAGAATCATTTTCTTCCAGACAGTCTGATGCAACAATATGCTAGAGACTTTGAGAGATTGGTTCAGACTCCAGATATGGATGTGTCAACATATAACACTAAGTTCTGTAAGCTGGCTATATATGTTCCTCACTTAGTGCCTATCGAAGAAGCTCGAATTCAGAGGTTTGTTGATGGATTGGTTGGTCATTTATACACTGCATTATCCCTACAGATGAAGACTTTATCCTACTCTGATGTAGTCGACCTTGCTAGAAAGATTGAAAACAAGGATGTGAGGAGCGTGCAGCTAGTGATTTACGTAAGAAGGCCAAGACATGAGGGGCTTTCAGTGGTGGTTTTAGTGAAAATAGAAAAGCAGGAAATCAGAGACAACAACAACAGGGTTCTCAAACAGGGACACACGTGTCTTCACAGTCCATATAAAGACCACATTACAGACAAGGTAATAGGGGACCATCATCTTCTTGACATCATAATTCTGGATAGATGTATGCCACTACTCCAGCCTGCCAGACTTGTGGTAGATCACATTTGGGCCAATGTCGTGTTCTAATTGGAGAGTGCTTTCGGTGTGGCCGGTTGGGGCATCACTTGAGGGATTGCCCTCAGCCTCCGAGAAATTTCAACCAAGCTTCTATTCAGTCGGCTGCACCGACTCAGACTACTCGTAATATTTCAGGTGCTATAGGTACATGAAATAGAGGTCAAGGTGTTGGAGACCATGCTACTATGAATCAAGGACAAGGAAATGCTGGTAGAGGTCATGCGAGAGTTTTTGCATTTACTAGACAGGATGCTCAGGCCTCGAATGCAGTGGTTACAGGTATTCTTTCTGTCTATTCATTTGATGCACTTGCGTTGATTGATCCGGTATCTACTCACTCCTATGTGTCCTCATACTTTACTTTAAGATTTAGTAGACAGCCCGAGTTATTAAATGATCCTTTTCTAGTTGCTACTCATGTTGGAGAGTCTCTATTAGCTGAATACGTGTATCGTTCTTGTCAGATTCGGGTTGAGGGTAGAGATACTCTAGTTGACCTTATTGTACTTGATATGATTGACTTTGACATGCTGATGGGAATGTATTGGTCATCTTCTTGCTATGCTATAGTCGATTGTCATGCAAAGATAGTAAGGTTTGAGATACCAAATGAACCCAGTTTTATTCTAAGAGGGAGTCAGGTTCCAGAGACTTGCAAAATTGTATCTTTTATGAAAGATCAACGACTTCTGAAGAAAGGTTGCTTGGGTCTCTTAGCTATTGTAAGTGACACAAGAAAGGAAACAATTAGTATAGAAACTGTACCAGTAGTGAGAGAATTTTCTGATGTATTTCCTGAGGATTTACTAGGATTGCCTCCAGTACGAAAAATAGACTTTAGTATTGATTTGCTACCTGACACACAACCCATATCGATACCTCCATATCGAATGGCACCAGCAGAGTTGAGGGAGCTAAAGCAAAAGTTACAGGATTTGTTAGATAAGGATTTTATTAGACCTAGTGTATCACCATTGGGTGCACCAGTACTGTTTGTAAGGAAGAAAGATAGATCCCTGAGAATGTGCATTAACTACAGGCAGTTGAACAAGATAACAATACGCAATAAATATCCTTTGCCTCGTATAGATGACATGTTTGATCAGTTACAAGGAGCTGCCCACTTTTCAAATATTGACCTCTGTTCTGGTTATCATCAACTTAGAATCAAAGATGAAGATATTTCTAAGACTGCTTTCAGAACTCGATACGGGCACTATGAGTTTCTCGTGATGCCTTTCGGACTGACTACTGCTCTAGCGGCATTCATAGATTTAATGAATAGGGTGTTCAAGTCATTTCTTGATAGATGTGCAATAGTATTTATTGATGATATCCTGATATATTCTCGTAGCCAAGGAGAATACGAGGATCATCTCAGGACTGTATTGCAGACTTTGTGAGAACATCGGCTTTATGATAAGTTCTCGAAGTGTGAATTTTGGTTAGACTCGATAGCATTTTTGGGGCATATTGTATCCAAAGATGGAATTATGGTAGATCCTAAGAAGACTGAAGCTGTGCATAAATGACCCAGACCTACTTCTCCTACAGAAATTCACAGCTTTATAGGCTTAGCAGGCTATTACAGGCATTTTGTGCAGGATTTCTCCAGAATAGCAGCACCGCTGACCAAGCTAACACAGAAAAATGCAAAGTTTCAGTGGATGGAGGAATGTGAGCAGAGCTTTCAAAAACTCAAAACATGTTTGACAACTGCAACAATATTAGCCTTACCATTAGGTTCTGGAGGATTTACAGTATTCTGTGACGCCTCGAGGGTGGGATTAGGATGTGTTCTCATGCAAAATGGTCGCGTTATAGCTTATGCTTCGAGACAATTGAAAAAGCACAAGCAAAACTATCCTACATATGATTTGGAGATGGCTACAGTAGTATTCGCTCTAAAAATTTGGAGACATTATTTATATGGCGAAACTTGTGAGATTTATACTGACCATAAAAGTCTGAATTATATCTTTCAGCAGAGAGATCTAAATCTTCGACAACGTCATTGGATGGAACTACCAAAGACTATGATTGTTCTATTTTGTATCATCCTGGAAAAGCCAATGTGGTGGCTGATGCATTGAGTAGAAAATCTATGGGGAGTTTGGCACATATAGCCCCTACAAAGAGACTTTTGGCCAAAGATATTCAGAGACTAGAAGATACATGTATCAGATTTAGTGTCGGAAATTCAGAGGCATTGTTGGCTTGTGCTCAGGCTAAGTCTTCATTAGTTGAGCGCATTAAGGCCACCCAATATGAGGATGAACGATTATGTAAATACAGAGATGGGGTCTTAACTGGTAAAAGCAAGGATATGATTGTTGAAAGTGATGGTTTTCTTCGAATGGGTGACAGGCTATGTGTAGCAGACGTAGACGGGTTGAGACATGCTATTCTTGAAGAAGCCCACAACTCTAAATACACTATACATCCTGGATCCACAAAGATGTACCATGCCAAAAGCAATTTTATTGGTGGGAAGGTATGAAGAAAGATGTTGCTAACTTTATTTCTAGTTGTTTGACTTGTCAGCAGGTCAAGGCTGAGCATCGGCGACCCGCAGGACTACTACAACAAATTGAGATTCCAGAGTAGAAATGGAAAAGAATTACTATGGATTTTGTCACCGGGATACCACGAACCCCTAGAGGTTATGACTCGGTATGGGTGATTGTAGATCGACCGACAAAATCAGCACACTTTTTGCAGGTGAAGACTACATATGGTGGAGTCAGGTATGCACAGATATTTATGAACGAAATGTCCGACTTCACGGAGTTCCAATATCCATCATCTCTAATAGAGGATCACAATTTACCTCACGCATTTGGAAATCTTTTCAAGAAGCATTGGGTACACGAGTAGATCTTAGTACTGCATTTCATCCACAGACAGACGGGCAGTCTGAATGTACTATACAAATCTTGGAAGATATGTTGAGAGCTTGCATTCTTGAGTTTAGAGGTAGTTGGTATGCTTATCTACCTTTACCTGAGTTTGCTTACAACAATAGCTTCCAGTCCAGTATTTAAATGGCACCGTATGAAGCATTGTATGGTAGAAGATGTCGTTCTCCTATCGAATGGTTTGAAGCTGGTGAGACTAATTTATTGGGACCTGACCTAGTACAAGAAGCTATGGACAAGGTCCAGTTGATCAGACAGAGATTGCTTACAGCTCAAAGTAGACAAAAGTCTTATGTTGGTAAGAGAAGAAAAGATTTAGTGTTCACAATTGGGGACAAAGTGTTCCTACAAGTCTCCCCTATGAAAAGTGTGATGCGGTTTGGGAAAAGAGGCAAGTTGAGCCCCAGGTTTATAGGATCGTATGAGATACTAGACCAAGTGGGAGTCGTGGCTTATCGTTTGACACTTCCTCCTGAGTTGTCCTTTAGTCATCCAGTGTTTCACGTCTCAATGCTAAGAAAATGAATATCAGACTCATCTCAGGTGATTGAAGCACTGACTACACCACTCGATGAGAGGTTGCCTTATGAGGAGGATCCAATGGCTATTGTTGATAGACAAATAAGAAAACTACAGTCAAAAGAAATCGTGTTCGTGAAAGTCTTATGGAGAAATCATACAGTTGAAAAAGCTATTTTGGGAAATAGAAGATACTATGCAAGTCAAGTACCCCCATTTGTTTCAGTCTACTCGGGGACCGAATTTCATAAGGTGAGGAGAATGTAATACCCTATATTTTTGTAAATAAGGGTGTATTGGTCATAATAATAATAATAATAATAATAATAATAACTATAAGAAAGTAACTTCAAAAAAACAATGAAACAAAATGAAACAAGAAAAAAAAAAAAAGGAAAAGAAAGAAGAACAAAAGGGGCCGAAGCCCATTAGAAAAATAACCTGCCAAGGTTAGCAAGGGTTAGCAAACAAAAGAAGCCAAGGTTTCTGTAGGAAAATGGAAAACAAAACGAAACCAAAGAAGAAGAAAAAGAAAAGAGAAGAAGAAGAAAGCTTTGGGCAAAGGCTTAAGAAGAATTGGGAGTTGAAATTGAAAGTATTAAAGTTGTCCTTCGACTCAAGAGGTTAACCTTCTTCTTCTCATCTGTTGAATTATTTCATTGAATCTATGCAATTTCATATAGTACAAAAGAATTCAATATCACTTTTCTCTTATATATACAACTACTATGGAGATAATAAGGCTATAAAGGTTTGATTTAAGCACTGATAGGTCTAGTTTTAGAGGAATAAATTATACTAAATAGTTTGAAATTGATAGAATTATGAACTAGTTCTATGATTAAATATAAATTCACAAACTAATACTCAAACATGAACCCCGATGATTGGGTATTCTAAATTAGTGATGGATTTAGCCTAAATGAGGCAATTAACATGAGCTCGATATTATGTAATTATAAATTGATTGGAGGAATTTGTACGAACTGCTCGAGGTGAAGCATTTGGTATTTCGGCACGAGTACAGTGAGTAGTAAACTTACCGCAATTTGTGTTTTCATAACGTTCATGATTTACACATGATTTTTAATATGGATATGTTACCGATTATTTTGAGTTACATGTGGGACAAGTCTTTTACTTGATATGATACCGAAATAGTTATTTGAGATGAATACTTTGGTTTTTTTAAAATATTTTCGTTGTCACTAGATTTGTTTTACCGTTACTTGAATTTACTGTTATCGAGAAAAATTATATTATTTGATAAGAACCGAAATGCCCTATATTGTTTTAAAATATTTTCTACGAGTATATGTCGACACCCCATTTTTCTATACGTGGGTCGAAATCGGGTATACGACATTGGAAGGACAACTCTATTCCCTTTCGAGAATTGCGTCTTAGAAGTTGAAGAGTCGCCACCTAATGATTATAGTGCATTGCGACACTTTTAAGAAAAGAATTGAGATGAAGAACCAGAGTTTGGGTAAGGGCTAAAATTTATCTCGAGGGGAAGGTATTAGGCACCCCTCAAGATCCACTAGTGTGGTTCCCGGCTATGCTACAATTGTGACTTTACAAGTAAACAATCAAGGCTCAAATAAGGATTCGCATATAACATTGCAATTAGGTTGAAAACTTTTGAAGGCAAGTAGAGAGGGCAGAAATTTATGAAAAAGGATTTGAATAGTTTTACAAGAAGAGATGAAAGCAAATAAAGGGAAGGGGGTCCTAGGTTTACAAATAATATGGATCACATCAATGCAATATCCAGCAATCACTCCTCAGAAGAGGGGTCGCACGTGATATTGGCGCACCGGTCATCATATCCATATTCTACCCATCCCACCCCGTTAAGGTATTAAAGCACGGAATGGTATCGTTACTTATTGCATGCTATTACCCGCCCCAATCCTATTAGTCTCGGGGGCATTGAGACTACTAATCCTAAAGGGGAGGGAGTTGGGGCTTTTCAGAGTTAAAAAGGGTAAAAGTCTAAGGCGACAAACAAAAAAACACATAAGCAGTTAGGGGAAAACAAATAGCAGTTAAAGGCTCAAACAAACCTCCTCACTTAAAGACAGATTGTTTAGCATGTCTTGCATGTACTGATTAGGTCTGAATTAAACTTAGAAAAAAATGCATGAGGTAGACTAATTTATTACATATTTCAGATAAGAAATCCGAATCAGACCTGCCTGCTAGTTGGTTATCAAAGACTGATGCAATTATGGTTTTACCCTAAAGCTTGCCTAGGTGAAACCTATAGGCATGATATCTAACAATGCAGGAGAGAAATATACTAACTTTACAGAGGGAGACTTATTAATTGCAGGAACATGAGTTCTGCAGATGTTCAAGCATTGCTATTTACCGATTTTAGACTTATAAGCGAGTTGAACGATTCTGATTTAGTTGATAGCTCCTATAGGCATGCTTTCTAGGCGTTATTGATTTTAAACGTTTATAGAAGTGCAGAAGTCCTATAGACATGGTATCTAAAATACTGATTGTTATTTAAACCTATATGCACGTTTGCCTAGTGATAGATGCATATGCAGAATTCAGGAAGCTCTATAGATATGTCCTCTATATGATAGGCAGAAATGTAGAAAACGTATAAGCATGGTCTCTATATGAGATGCAGAAGATATAGACATGATATCTATGTATGAAATGCAGAGACCCCTAGACAGGATTTCTAGAATGCAAAGTGCAGAAGTTTATAGGATTTCTACATGAAAATGTAGAAGTGCAGAACCTAAAACAGGATTTCCGATATGTAGAACTTGCCATGATTTGCAGAAATAAAGACCTAATGAGCATGACATCTACCCTTATGCATACATGAGTGACCCTCCCCTTTTTCACTAAAACCCCATAAGTTATTACAAATTATTACAGCCCAAAATGAATAAAGAAAAGTAAAATAAAGTTACATCTGAAAGCTAAAAATCCCAACCAAGGAGAGCCTGATTCAGACTTCTGTCTGAAGCATGAAGTAAACCGACTCCAAAGATCAAATTCCAAAGCCTTTCTCTGATTTGGGATGTGTCAAAGTTCCCAAGAGCCTCAAAGGGACTCAGGGCAGTGCTTACACCCCAAATATATTGCGGTTAGATTATAGTGCAGTGTGGAAATGCCAGCTCTCAGATGTCCAAGTTTAGAGGGAACTCAAGGTCCCAAAGCAAGGCTCAAAAGAGAGGGGCAGAACTTAAAATCTAAGAGTAGGTGAAAGTGCAGGGGGAGGGGGAGTTCATGTAAGCACAGAGAAAAAAAAGTAAGTCACACCCCTGACCAACTTGTCATTTCAAGTTGAGGAGCTGACCAACTTGTCATTTCAAGTTGAGGAGTTAGGGCTTATTGAAAGCCAGGCTCAACATACATAGGGAGTAAGGGTAGGGGATTCATAACAGAAACAGTAGACAAAGGAAAAGTGGGCAAAGGACATGATCAGCAATAAAACATACTGACACCCTTTACTTGGGGTTAAAATTCAGTTCATGGACAACAACTCATGTTGCCATGCCCTGAATCCCCATTTACAAACACATAGAGGGTAAAGGTATAGGGATCAAGCATTCGCAAGAAAGTAATGCAAACAGCAGCATATGAACATGTCAAACTTTGCAGGTAATAGGCATAGATGTAAAGGTTCTAAGTAAACACATTAGGATGATTTCTAGGAGCTGAATCAAGACACACCAGTAAAAAAGCAAGAGCAGAGCAAAGACAAAGTAGTAGCAGTATATTAGTCTTGACTTTCAGCGGGCTAATAATAAGCTGGAGCAGAGAACAGCAGTAGAGAAAAGAGCAAGAGGGAATGCAGGTTTTGAGAGTAGTAGTGTGTGTAAGAGTATGCAATTTGAAGTGTTGAAAAAGTATTGAATTGTCAGTGTCTTAAAAATGCGGAAGGGTAGTCCTTTTTATAGTGCAGAGAAATAAGTAAGAAAGGTAAGAAAATAACTTGCAATCAATCACATAGAATTTCCCTTCAGTTAAGGGATTTGATTTCAAACGAGTAGAAGGTAATTAAGGAAAGAATTTTGGTTAAAAACTTTTCAAAGTAGCACAAAAGGGGTAAATACATAAAGTCTATTTAAGGACAGGGTCTTGACAGTACATGGTTGTAACATTTAAGGAAGAAAATCAATTAACATCCAAGAAATCAGAAGTCGAAGATTTTGTATGAATGAACCATGTCAGAAAGAGGGGAAAGATTTCAACTTAAGAAAAATTAGCAAACAATCAATTAAACCTTTTTAACAGGAATTCTGAATCAATCACTAGCTTGAAAACCCTTTTGAAGAAAGATTCGTCACATATAAAAGCATACAGACACGGGAAAGAAAGATTGTCATGCTCTTGTGAAATCAGTAGAAAAAATCAAGTGTATGAGAATTTAAAAGTCCAGAATTGTATGAAAACAAAAGGGGTCCTAACTCAGTTCAAAGACTCAAAAATTAGTCTAAAAGAGTCAAAAGTTCTCAAATAGAACCCTAGTTCAATCGCACGGTCAAACCTCGGCAGAACCCCCAAATTCTAGGGTTTCCACCTCGAGTCAAATACATAGATGAGGAGGTAAGTAGTCGAAGCAGGCTCAGAGATTTCTTTCAGAAATTCATGAGAAAACAAGCAAAAATAGTAGAAAGTTCAAAGCAAATAGAGTGAAGAAACTAATTCGAAGTATAATGAGAGTAGAAGAAACAGTAGAGGAAAACATGCTTAAGCAGGTCTTTTTAGAAGAAACTTAAAACAAGGTAAAGTAGAAGAGAAAACAGTAAGCACTTAAGAACATGGTAGAAGGGTACAACAGGCAAAGCATATCAGAATATAGCATAACATATTGAAAAAGCATGTGAGACCATAGTATAGAAAACACAGTAGAAGAAAGGACGGAAACATAAGAACACAATAGGGAAACATGCGCGATAAAAGGGAAACATAAGAACACGGTAAAAGAACATGCGTGGTAAAAAGAAAACCTAAGAACATAGTAGAGACAACTACACACAAAGAAAAGGAAAAGAAAAGTCAGAGAAACATTTTAAGCATTTTCAGAAAACCCTAAATCGAAAAGAAGTGATTTTGAAAGTAATTTTTGAAAGAAAAGATGGGGAAATCGTTTGAACACTCAAGTAGAGCATAGATACACAACATATCTAAAAGAAAATCGGAGAAAACCTCGGAGGGTTAAGGTTTCAGAAGAACCCTAGAAAAGCTTTGAAAAGGTCACCGATCTGAGTCGTAGAGGTCAGAAACAGGCTCAAAACACCATGATATGCCGGAGCAAGGCCGGCGATGACTCTGGAACCTTGAATCGGCAGAGATCTGGGTGAAAACCTTCGAAGTCTGGCCTCGATTCCTCGGGTATCAGGCGTGTAAGAGCAAAGGGAGGTGAGTATAAGGTTTCCATGGCCTGAGAAGCCATGGATTCCGATGGGTTTTGAGATGAGGATGATGGGAGGCTGCTAGGGTTAGGGGAATGTTCGAGAGAGTTTGAGAGATGAGAGTATTCAAAGGCGGCTATCAAAATAAAATGGGGGGATTAGGGTAGGGTTAGGTGAATTAAAATGGTAAGGGAGGATCATGGCCGTTGATCAAAACAATCAACGGCCTGGATTAAAAGAAAGGCCGGGCGGGTTAGTGAATGGGTTAAGGGGGTCGGGTTAAAATGAAATTGGGCCGGTCCAATTGGGTGTTAAGATTGGGTTAATTTGAGGGCTAAAATTGAAATGTAAATAGGCTGTAATTGAAATGAAATGAGGCTAAATGTTAAATAGCCAGTTTTTCCTTTTTATTTTATAAAAATAATAAAAATGATTTTAAAAGCAAATTAAAAGTACTGACCCAATTAATAATATATAAATATTAATTTAAAATATTGGAACCAATTTTACAATTATAAAATGCTATTAAATCTTAAAGTAGGCTAAAATTGCAATTATATGCAATTTAACTTAAAAAGTACCAAATAAATTTGTAAGAATATGCAAAAATCACCTTAATTATGTTTTGGTATAAATATGGGAATAAAATAAATTATTCACCAAAATTGATGATTTTGGAAATAATTATGGATTTTGTACTGCTAAAATAGATAATAAATTGATTTTAAAAAATCTTTAAGAATTAGGAAAAATACCAAAACTCTTGGGGCATGCTTATATATGCATGTACATGCTATTTTAAAAGTATTTTGTATAGAAATACATAGGGAAAAATTGGGTATCAATAGCTGCCCCTCTTTACCCGAGGAGGATGAAAGAGTTGTCGGGTAAAGATATGATGGCCAATTTTGACCGGAAGTGGCGATTTGAAAGGAGTTTTGACCGAGCTCTGGTCTCTGAGCCGCCTACATATCCCTAGTCTTACAGGAATCAGGTCATATGTAGTTCAGGAACCATTGACGGAATATGCCGATGGAGATTTGAAACGGACGAACGCGATGTTTAGATTGAGAGAGGTTTCTGAAAATCGATAGGCTGCGGGAATCGGAGCGAGATCGCTCCTGATGAGACGGTCGTTGCTAGCGGTTTACCTGCAAATGTGCAATATGAACATATATTATGCATAAATGTAAACGTGATGCAAATTCCTATTGGACCATGAATGCTGTCTTTGGACGGTTAGGATGACGTCCATGGACCATGACGTCCCGGGCTATGAAGAGCGTAAATAAAAATTCGCAGGCCATGAAATGATGTTCTTGGGCCATGTAGATGATGCTTCCGAACTATGATGCCTTTGAATAATGATATGCAAAAGATAAAATGGGGTCCTCAGGCCATGGCATGGCGTTCTCGGGCTATGCAAATGGTGCCTCCGAACAATGACGCCTTTGGACAATTTGGCGATCTTTCAGCCCATAAAATGCAGAAGGTGGCGATCTTTCAGCTCATGAAATGTAGGATTTGGCGATATTTCAGCCGATGCAAGACGTAAATAAAAGGTGATGATATTTCAGCCATGTGAGAGAGATAAGGTGGCGATCTTTCAGCCGATGCAAGAAAATAAAGTGGCGATATTTCAGCCATGCAGGATGGAGACAAAGCTTAGCCTCAGAAGGCAGAAAGGTAGCCTTATGCAATACAGGAAATGCAGATGGAGGTAGAGCTTAACCTCGGAAGGCAGAAAGGTAGCCTTATGCAAAATGCAAATGGAGACAGAGCTTAGTCTCGAAACGCAAAAAAGTAGCCTTATGCAGATGATGATGGAGGTAGAGCTTAACCTCGGAAGGCAGAAAAGTAGCCTTATGCAAAATGCAAATGGAGACAGGGTTAGTCTCAAAAGGCAGATAAGTAGCCTTATGCAGATGATGAGGAAGGTAGAGCTTAATTTCGGAAGGCAGAAAAGTAGCCTTATGCAAAATGCAGATGGAGACAGAGCTTAGTCTCGAAAGGCAGATAAGGTAGCCTTATGCAATGCAAGGAAATGCAAGATGGAGACAATGCTTAGTCTCGGAAGGCAGAAAGGTAGCCTTATGCAATGCAGAGAAATGCAGGATGGAGACAATGCTTAGTCTTGGAAGGCAGAAAGGTAGCCTTATGCAATGCAGAGAAATGCAGGATGGAGACAATGCTTAGTCTCGGAAGGCAGAAAGGTAGCCTTATGAAAATGATGAGAAATGTAGGATGGAGACAATGCTTAGTCTCGGAAGGCAGAAAGGTAGCCTTATGCAAATGATGATGGAGGTAGAGCTTAACCTCGGAAGGTAGAAAAGTAGCCTTATGCAATGCAAAGATATGCAGATGGAGGTAGAGCTTAACCTCGGAAGGCAGAAAAGTAGCCTTATTTAGTGCAAGAATGTAAAAGGATGATTAGTAGTAAGATCTCTTAGCTGATAGCCGATTATGACAATATGACTGCTGGGGAGATTGTGTATGGATAGCAATTGCGGGCACGTGATGGTTCTGAGAAGTTGCATTCTTGGGAAAGTGTGAGTGCATAAATATGTCTAATGATATTGCGAATTGAGTGCCTGCATCCAAAGAAAAATTGTGAGTTCTGTAAGGGGAAAAGCTTAGTTCGTCTTCCCCGGGCTCTTGACGTTGTGTGTCATTGGGGTAGCGTCGCTAAACAACAGCAATCCGGATAATAGTTATGCATGATTTAGTAAATATAACGTAAGTATATAATCGAAAATAGTTTTCTTTAGATGAACCAATGACTGCGACGTGGTTCCAGACATTGCAACCTCTTTCGCTCCGGAATTTTGAGGGTACTTCTCAAAATTCTGCCCTAGTTTGCTGAGCGGACATTTCTGATGGCTGCGCTGAATGACTAAAAAAAATCATCTTCGGAATTTTGAGGGTCCTCCTCAAAATTCTGCCCCAGTTTACTGGGCTGGCGCTTCTGGCGATGCGTGGACTAAAATCAACTTCGGAATTTTGAGGGTCCTCTTCAAAATTCTGCCCCAGTTCCAATAGTGGGGAAAAATGGAATTTTTATTAAATTGTGACCGAACTCATAGGGCTGCCTGCGTATCCCCTCTTAAGCGGGAATCAGGCTAGGCGTAGTTCAAATTACATTAAAGGGAATCATAAGTGGTTACACATAGTATCATTTCACTGCATCTGAATTGATTGGCTTCGGCCAGACTTCTCCATTCATTTCTGCAAGAATAAGGGCTCCTCCAGTTAGAACCCGGTGAACCATGTACGGACCCTGCTAATTGGGAGAGAACTTCCCTTGGCTTCATCTTGATGTGGGAATATTTTCTTCAACACCAGCTGCCCCGGTGTAAACTTCCTTGGCTTAACTCTTTTGAAGGCTCTGGATATTCTGTTATGATACAACTGACCGTGGCAAACTGCATTCATCCTTTTTCCATCTATAAGGGCTAACTGCTCGTAGCGACCTTTTACCCATTCTGCATCATCCAACTCTACTTCTTGTATGATCATTAAGGAGGGAATTTTTACCTCAGTGGGGATGACCACCTCTGTACCATAAACCAGCATGTAGGGAGTTGCTCCGGTCGATGTGCGGACTGTGGTGCGGTATCCCAATAAGGCGAATGATAATTTTTCATGCCATTGTTTGTGCCTTTCGACCATCTTCCTTAGTATCTTCTTGATATTCTTGTTGGCTGCCTCCACAGCTCCATTCATCTGAGGCCTGTAGGCTACAGAGTTCTTGTGTTTGATCTTGAATGTTTCACACATTGCTTTCATCAAGTCGCTGTTGAGATTGGAACCATTATCAGTGATGATTGATTCCAGAATTCCGAACCTACAAACAATGCAGACGCGGACAAAATCCGCCACAACCTTCTTAGTGACCGCCTTGTATGATGCTGCTTCGACCTATTTGGTAAAATAATCGATTGTCACTAAGATGAACATGTGCCTATTTGATGCGGCAGGCTCGATAGGTCCGATAACATCCATTCCCCAAGCGGCGAATGGCCATGGTGAGCTTGTTGCAGTAAGCTTGTTTGGAGGCACCTTTATCATATCTGCATGTATCTGACAATGATGGCATTTGCGAACATTCCGGATACAGTCTGTTTCCATAGTCATCCAAAATTACCCTGCTTGGAGTATCTTCTTTGCTAAGACAAACCATTTATGTGCGGCATGCACTTCGTCCAATAGCCTAGATGCTTCTTTTGCTTCGACACACCTTAGTAAACCCAAATCGGGAGTCCTCCTGTACAGGATTCCTCCACTATGAAAGAAGTTGCTGGATAACCTACGAAGTGTGCGCTTCTGAGTAGCGTTGGCAAGTTCTGGATATTCCCCTGTTGTCAAGTACTCCTTGATGTCATGGAACCATGGCTTTCCATCTGCTTCTTCCTCAATGTGGGCGCAATAAGCTGGCTGATCATGAATCTTTACTGGGATGGGATTAATGAAATTTGTATCTGGATGCTGGATCATGGATGATAAAGTAGCTAATGCATCAGCAAACTCGTTCTGGACTCTAGGGACGTGCTGAAATTCTGTCTTTGTGAACCTTTTCCTCAACTCCTGTATGTGATGCAAGTAGGGAAGTATCTTAGAGTTCTTGGTTGCCCACTCTTCTCGAACCTGATGTATGAGCAAGTCTGAGTCCCCGATCACTAGCAACTCCTGAACGTTCATGTCAATGGACATTTTGAGCCCCAAGATGCAGGCTTCATATTCGGCCATATTATTGGTGCAAGGGAACCTGAGCTTGGCAGATACCGGGTAGTGTTGGCCGGTTTCTGATACTAGGACTGCTCCTATGCCAACTCCTTTGAAATTCGCAGCTCCGTCGAAAAACAACCTCCAACCATCATAGGATTCTGCAATATCTTCTCCTATGAAAGATACCTCTTCATCGGGAAAATACGTTTTTAGGGGCTCGTATTCTCTTTCCACGGGATTCTCGGCGAGATGATCCGCCAAGGCTTGCCCTTTGATTGCTTTCTGGGTCATGTAAACAATGTCGAATTCACTTAGCAAGATTTGCCACTTGGCGAGCTTGCCAGTGGGCATGGGTTTCTGGAAGATATACTTCAGAGGGTCCATTATGGATATGAGATAAGTAGTGTAAGCACAGAAGTAATGCCTCAACTTCTGTGCGACCCAAGTCAGAGCACAACAAGTGCGTTCTAAAGTAGAATATCGGGCCTTGTACAGTGTGATCTTCTTACTGAGATAGTAGATGACCTGCTCCTTTCTCCCTGTTTCATCATGTTGTCCCAGAACACAACCGAATGCTCCATCCAATACCGCAAGGTAAAGCAATAGGGGTCTTCCTGGCTCAGGCGAAACCAAGACTGGTAGCGTTGACAAGTATTCCTTGATTCTGTCGAAGGCTTTCTGACAATCATCAGTCCACTTGGTAGCAGCATCCTTTTTCAACATTTTGAATATAGGTTCACAAATGATAGTGGACTAAGCTATGAACCGGCTAATATAGTTGAGTCTCCCTAGGAAACTCATCACGTCCTTTTTGTTCTTTGGTGGTGGTAATTCTTTAATAGCTTTGACCTTTGACGGATCCAATTCTATTCCTCAACAACTCACGATGAAACCCAATAATTTACCAGTAGGAACCCCGAATGCACACTTGGTGGGATTCAGTTTCAGATTGTACCTCCTTAGTTTGTTGAAGAACTTTCTTAGGTCTTCCATGTGATCCCTGGCTTTCTTGGATTTGATGATGACGTCATCCACATATACCTCGATCTCCTTGTGTATCATGTCATGAAAGATGGTAGTCATGGCTCTCATGTAGGTGGCACTAGCATTCTTCAAACCGAATGGCATCATTTTGTAACAGTACATTCCCCATGGCGTGATGAAAGCCGTTTTCTCTGCATCTTCCTCATCCATCCATATCTGATGATACCCAGCGAAACAATCAACAAAAGACTGCAAATCATGCTTGGCGCAGTTGTCGATAAGAATGTGTATGTTAGGCAAGGGGAAGTCATCTTTGGGACTGGCCCGATTAAGATCCCGGTAGTCAACACAAACTCTAACTTTCCTATCCTTTTTTGGCACTGGCACGATGTAGGCTAACCATGTCGGATACTCTACTACCCTGAGAACCTTGGCTTTGACTTGCTTGGTAACCTCTTCTTTGATTTTCAAACTCATGTCGGGTTTGAATTTCCTGAGCTTCTGCTTTACCAGAGGACATGTTGGATCTGTTGGCAGTTTGTGAGCTACAATGGATGTACCGAGACCAGTCATATCATCATACGACCAGGCAAATATGTCTTCATATTCCTTTAGGAATTCCGTGTACTCTTTCTTTTTTGATGGTGACCGGTGAACACTGATGCGCGTTTCTTTGACATTCTTTGTATCTCCCAGATTAACGACCTCAGTTTCGTCCAAGTTAGACTTAGGCCTATTCTCAAAATTCTCAACCTCTCTGACGACCTCTTCTGGTATATCATCCTCTTCTGAATCCATATCCGTTTGTTGCGTTGTCTCGTTGCAAGTCACAATCATTGGTTCATCATCAAGGCAAGTAATAGTAATGCCCGAAGCTTTCCGGGCCCTGGTGGTTCTGATTGACCAATTACTGAGGCATTTTCCTCGATTCACAACTTGTATAGAAGGGCCTTCCTCCCCTTCCTCCTTAAAAATAACATAACAGTCCATATCATCATCCTCCAGGAACAGATTCTTCACGGCTTCCAATGCTTCATCTTCCTCCGACCCATATATAGTATCTGTCGGCTGGAAAGTCTGCTCCAGGTGAGGTATTGGATGCTCTAGTGGGTAGTAGGGACCGCGCCATGGTGGCGACCAGTGATTGAACTCCTCCCAAGTGCACTCATACCCCAAACCAAATGTAGTACCATGTTTCTTCAGCTTGATGGGTTTGGCGATTCCCTGGAGGTTTTTGCCGAGTCCCTTTCCAGGTTCGTATCCACACCAATTCAGGATACTTTCAATTTTGTTATCCCACCATTTATCTTTGTCTACAGCGTTGACTCTTTCAATGTGGTGGTATGTTTCTTCGCCTATTCTCCTTCTGCCTCCAATCATCGGGATGGTCTGGCGACTATATATGGGGTTGCTACCATCGCCATGAATAATTACCTCTTGGTGATTCCATTCGAACTTCACTACCTGATGCAGGGTCGATGCTACAGCTCTAGCGGCATGGATCCATGGTCGTCCCAATAGCAAATTGTAGAATGCTGGGACATCTATCACTTGAAAGTCAACATCGAACTAGGTTGGCCCCATTTGCAAGCATAGGCTGATCTCTCCGATAGTGGACCTTTGGGACCCATCGAAGGCTTTGACATTGATGGCCCCATCTTTGATCTCGTGCAGGCTCTTTCCTAATGTTCTGAGAGTTATCAACGGACAGATGTTGAGGCTAGAGCCTCCATCGATCAAGACTCTAGTGATGAAGTAATCCTTGCATTGCACGGTGATGTGCAGGGCCATGTTGTGACTCAGTCCTTCCGGCGGTAGCTCATCTTCGTGGAAGGTGATTTTGTGGGAGATATGCGCTGGTGTTTTGTTCAACTGCTCAACGATCGAATACTCCTTAGCTTGTATTTTCCTCCAAAGATCATCGGGCCCAGTTTCAATAGTCCATCCAGAGGCTTGCTTACTGGACTCGGCTAGGTGCTCTGGAGTGTAAACCCTGCCTGTTCTGGTCATACCCTATGCAGCAATTGCTTCTCCCGTCTTGGTCTTCCCTTTCCTCCTAGCTTAAGCTGTGTAATCCCATGGTATGGCATTTGAGTGGAACGGTGTTATGTCTAACATTGCTACAGGAATGGGTACCCTCGGTGGTAACACAGCAACTTCAAAGGGTATAGGTGCTTTTGGAGCCCCAAACTCAACCTCCATTGGCCCAGCCACCTTCGCAGAAGAAGGTGCTTCAAATTTGAGAGGTATAGACATGTTTACTTCATCACCCCTGGAGGGCTGATTCTGCACAACAATCAAGTTAAGTGTGATTGCCGGTTTCTTTAGCTCATCATCCTCGGCAATCAATCCTATCGACCCCTTAGGGTCCCAGTCATCTTCGATCTCGATCATGTGAATGTCTCCACCGTTATGGTCAGGCAGAGGGTTGTTGCGGACATTAGGAGCAGGCTCCTTTGCTACGATAACCTTATTGTCGATCAGAGTTTGAATCTTGTCCTTCAACGAGCGGTACTCGTCAATGGTATATCCCTTCATGCCGGAGTGGTACGCACAGGTCTTATTAGGGTTGACCCACTGGGAAGGATTTTCTAAAGTTATGGTAGGGATAGGGGAAACGTAACCAACAGCTTTAAGTTCTCATACAGCTGGACAATTGGCTCAGTAATGGCTGTATATTGTCTCGGAGGTCTGCGGTCAAAATTTGGTCTGGGTCTAGGGAAATTTTGGCGAGTGGGAGGTGATTGGTAGTGAGAGGGTTGGGCATTATAATCTTGGTAAACAGGTGCAGGTTGAGAGTATCTGGGTGAAGTGGGTTGATATGCGGGAAGTGGAGATGATTGGTAAATGGCTGGTGGATTTTGGTAAGAGGGTGCGGGTGCTTGGTAATTTGGGATGGGCTGATATGTAAGTGGAGGTGACGGGTAAGTGTGGTATTTTAGTGGTGATTTGGCTCCCTGTGTGACCATCACAGTACTCACATCCTTCTTCTTGGACGTGCCACCAGACTGTAAAGCCTTGTTGGTGGCCTGCAATGCTTCAAGATTAGTAATCATACCATTCTTAATGCCTTCCTCTATTCTTTCTCCCAGCTTGATGATATCGGAGAATTTTTGGCCCTCGATCAGCATCAACTTCTCATAATATTGTGGATCCTGAGCCCGGACGAAGAATCTGTTCATTTGTTCCTCTTCTAAGGTCGGTCTGACCTTAGCAGCCTCTGATCTCCAACGAGTAGCATACTCGCGGAATGTCTCGGTAGGCTTCTTCTTCAAATTCTGGATGTAGAATACATCCGGTGCATTCTCTGTATTGAACCGGAACCTATCCATGAAATCCGATGCCATACCTACCCAACTTGTCCATTACTTGGGGTCCTGACTGATGTACCAGGATAAAGCATCCCCTTTCAGACTTCTCATGAAGAGTTTCATACGGATTTTCTCATTCCTTCTGACTCCGACCAGCTTATCACAATATGTCCTCTAATGGACTCTGGGATCTCCTGTGTCATCGAACATTTCGAACTTGGGAGGTTTGTACCCCTCCGGAAGTTCAACATCTGGCTGAATGTAGAGGTCCTCATAATTCAACCCCTTTATACCTTTGTTTCCTTCCATGCCCTGAACTCGGCTGGTCAACTTCTTGAGTTCTACTGCCAAGTTTCTAATAAGAGAGTCCTTGTCATGAGACTCAGGTGCACTTGAGATTGGTTGAGTGTAGTGGGGTACAGTATCTACGTAGATGGGAGTGTTGTGGAGGTGGTCGTTTGTGGTGTTCAGTGGTTCAGGAATGAGTAGTGGAGTGTTGTTTGGAGTATGGCATGTGTTGCAGTGTTGAGCATGAGTGGGTTGCATCTGTGGTTGTGGGGTGTTCTGTAGAGGTGCGGGATTTTGAGCATTTGGAAAGTTGATATCAGGAGCGGTGAGAGAGAATGATAAATTTGCCAAGTTCCGAACTTGGTCCAGTTCTTCTCGAAACTTCAATAATTTCTGCTCAAGTTGGGCAGCAGTTTCCTTAGAAATCGGGATACCCTGAGGAATCTCAATTCTTTCAATTTCCTTTCTGGCGCTTGAATCTCCCATTCTATCTTTCTTCTTGTTCCGGATAGGACTCGGAGAAGGAGGAGGTGGAGGGCCCTTGAATCTTGTACTGTATGATGATGGTGCCAGAATGCACGAACTAACCTTTGGGGAGGGGAATAATAAAAGAAAAGAAAAACAAAAAAGGTAACAAGTTAGTGCGGATTATGAGGAAAAATGTTGCAATATTTAAACATATTATGCAAGAATATAAATCGTGTCCTAATTTGGGTGCCTCGTTGTTCCCGAGGTAGGCCTAGCGACAAGTTAATTTGGAGAACTTATAACGCTAAATGCCTCATTTTATTGACAAAAATAAGACGAATCCCAAAACGACACTAAAATAGCGGAAAGTAAAAATGTCACTAATGGCCATTGGCCTTATTATATTAAAAGCGAAAAGAAAGACTCCTAACTACTTGGTCCCAGAAGGGCCTTCTTCAGGTTGAATGTTCTCATTGATCAAGTCCTCTAGCCCGCGCAGATTTTCCAGTAAAAATGCTATCGCCAAACGTTCTCCTTTGCCTTCCTCAGCATTTTGACAGTCGATGACTCTTTTCCTCACTTTCCCTTCCAGTTCCAGCAAGCTGTACTCTAGGTATTCTAGCTTCTCACTAGCCTTGGTGACTCTCTCTTTCCATTCTGCAAGAGTGAAGGTATGTTTACCATACCGAAGTCAGGAACTTTGTCATTCATTTTATGCAAAACAAAAGGGTTAAGACCTCACCCCCACCGGACTCGACTATTTAATACCAATAATCAGCATAAAAAGCATTTAGTTCTCCAAATAAATGTACAGAATATGGTGGTGTCCGTTTGGGTTTCAAGGAAACCCAGTGGACTTCGGACAAGGCTATCTTAATGAGTCATTATGTGGACAACATAACTGACTCGGCTAGGTTTGACCATGATGCATGCACGGTTAAACAGAGTAAGCTTTCTATCGGGGTATTAGACAGGTACCCTTGAGCGGACAACTCAAGAGGGAAAGGCACGGAACCGTCGACTGCACCGCTGATCGACTGGTTTTACCGCAAATACGCCTTTGCCGAATTTAAAGGGTGATAATATTGGAAGAGCGCAACCACTCATTATAAGCGTTGCTATGGTATTTGTTTGGCACGAGTGGAATATGATGTTGAAGATGCAGTTTACAAGAATGAAACAAATTGACATGTATTTCCACGTTCATAAGATAAATGATTACAATAATTGCAGTAATTACAACAGTATTGAAATAAAGCAGTAAAAGAAAGAAAAGACATGAAGAGCCAAGTCAGTTTCGTAGTGAAAGAATAAAAGACAGTAAAAAAAGCAATTAATGAGATAATAGAGTCACAAGCAGCATGCAGTGGTAAAAGCCTAACGAATCGCCAGCAGATAAAAAGTACCAAATAAATTTGTAAAAATATGCAAAAATCACCTTAATTATATTTTGGTATAAAGATGGGAATAAAATAAATTATTCACCAAAATTGATGATTTTGGGAATAATTATGGATTTTGTACTGCTAAAATAGACAATAAATTGATTTTAAAAAATCTTTAAGAATTAGGAAAAATACCAAAACTCTTGAGGCATGCTTATATATGCATGTACATGCTATTTTGAAAGTATTTTGTATAGAAATACACAGGAAAAAATTGGGTATCAATAGTATATACGGATTACAGAGACAAGTATAAATAGGAGCAGACATTGAAGGATCCCGCTAAAAGCCATTGCTTTTAGTAGCAATTGTTTATCGGCAATTACAATAGCAACTAAAGTTACATAGACAATGTGGTGGCTCATACATTCAACAACATTTTTGTTATTGTTGCTAAAGACCATTAACTACTAGTAAAGAGTAACTCTATTAGCGGCAAATGTAATGGCAACTAAAACTACTGTTATATTGGCAGTTATTATGTCCGTAATGATTTTTATTGTAGTTGGAAAATTTTCATTTTAAACAAAAGTTTGTAATAGAATATACAAATACCATATCCATTTTAGAAAGAATAATGTACTTCATAAAATTCACAACAAATACAATTTCTATTTCATAGTTTTAAAGTGCAACAGAAGACGAAAAAACCATTTGAATTCAATATCATTTTATATTTAACAAGTATCTCTTCATTCCTTGCTCATAATGAAAGTCTTCATCCAACAAACTTCCCAAAGACTTCAATCTACCCCGATCTGTTACAAAATGAAGCATTCTTATACTAGCCTGAACTCTAAAATCTACCAGTACATTAGCCTAAATACACCAGTTGAAGACTTATTCTTGCACCAGCTACACAACTTAAAGTGCAGCACACAAATTTCACAATATACATCAGCTTGAAGATCTGTTTGTGTACCAAAATGATAGGCTAAATTTCTCCAGATCAATAACTCTTACGCACAAGGAAAAGGAGCCATACTGCACCAGATAAGCCCGTCAAATTACACCAGCATAATAAATGTATTGTGCATGCTATGATCTGCAGACAAAGTCTATTATCATGACCTTAACAATTAAAGGGATGTTAATCAGAAGAAAGCTTCCTCAAAACCTTCAACATGAATATTATCTAATACACTGCAGCACTACTAATCAAATACATCAATCTCAGCTTGCATTCTTAAATATTAATTGCAGTCTAGTAGCAGATGTAGCTACCACATATTTACTGATGTTAGCAGAAAAAGTTTCTAATGGAAGACCAAAACGAGATTGAATCTCATCACACATGGAGGATGATCATAATTACCAAAAAAAGACAATTGATAAGTAAAGCTAATTTATTAATAATAACATAGTACCAAGATAGAAGTAAGCCAATATAAAAAATTGCTGCATCGAATCCTTTCTTAGCTTATCACAAAAAGACAGAGATAACAAAAACTCTCCATTAATGACTTTACCTCCTGCCACTTATGCATTGCTCAACCACTATCGAGCATATATTTCCACTCTCATTTATCATCTCCAGTAACTGTGACCAATTTACATGATACAATTAAACATATTTACTAACCATTTAGTTCACCATGTATCAATATGGAAGTGAAGCTTAGAACTCAGATGCATATGCACTCAATGTTGAAGAGAACTTGATACTCTATCAAACCATCTTTGGACTTTTTCAAATCCCGAATAAGCTTTTTGATCGAGTCAAATATCAAGTGTACCACGAATAAGTTTCAAGATCTTCTGATTTTATTTTTTTTTAAAATGAAAAATTTTGCCATCTTGAAAATATAAGGGAAACTTAAATCACAGATGAAGACCGAAAAACATGATCAATGGACCTTCTATAATATTAGGATATCTTCAATCACTTGTTTATATAATTCATTAGATTTTATATCAATCCTTGAGGTCAACAGGGGAATATTTAGCCTTTTTAAGACCAAAGACAAGAAAAGAATAGTAAAAAAGGAAAAGAAAAAAATATATTTCTCAATTCTTTGGAAACATATCTTTCTTTTTATGAAGATCGACAACAACAGGTTAGATGAGGCCCCGCAAAATATTATTCAAAAATCCTATTTTAATTGTAAGTTTAAACAAAACCTGTCGTGTCTCACTAGAGAGACCTATTACTCAAATATTAGACAAAAAGGAATGAATGCATGATGTATGAGAACATAAGGCGAGATAAGGTGCCTAGGGAAATGAAATTCATACCTGAGCAGTCCGGACCCTCTTGAGCATAAGTTGATGAAACTGTGATAACAATGTGAGAAAACACATTGCACACTGCAACAAGAAATATGAACCACATCCACTGCATATCAAAAAAGTTGACATGGAAGGAAAGGAGCCAATAGGATCAGTTACAACAACTTATAATCAGAAATCTTGCTACCTTCACAGGATTTGTTCTATCATTTGCTGAATTGTCATGCATCCTATCAGGTCTATTCAAGTGATAAGCAACAAAATTGCAAGATGTTATTCTGATGCTAATGCAGTCCCTTGATACTCAATATTATTTCATGTAAAATAAATCCTGGCTGAGTCCAATCCTTTTGGCACATGCAGATCTCAATAAAGTGGTGCCTTCATGAAATAATGAAATTATGGATATATGAAAAGCATCAGTTAAAAGGTAAAAAAGAAATGGGAGTTCATCTTACAACAAAACCTATTTACCAATTCGTTGTAAAAGAAAATTAACAGGGATTTAGAGCAACATCTAGACCACGTTATTAATCCATTTTTGAATAAAGTGAACGGACAACTCTTAGATAGTTACAAATGAAGAAGCCTCGTTCAAATTCATCAAATTGAATATTCATATAAAATAGCTTGGGAGCAGTAATTTTCTCTGCATAAATAGACCAGTTGAATCTTTATACGGATAATGTTAATCGACTTCTATACTAGTGTATCGACCCATTCTTTTTACACTAGCAGAACTACTAGAAACTGATGTAGTTGTTCAAGATGGTGATGCTCTGCGAGCTTCTACTATACAAAGTACTGCAAATATGAATTATATGGATACTAAACTATCACAATACACTATAACAATATCCACACCAAATACTAATAATATGGATAATGGAAGACAGAACATCGCAAAAGTACGGGTAATACTCTCTTTTTTAAGCATTTAGAAAAAATATTTTCGATTTTTACCTTCAAAAATTGTGGATAAGATCCACAAGACTAAGACAACAAGATTCTACCCACCATTATTAAGAAAATTATTGGTAATTAAGCTATACTCACACCAAGAAATTAAAAAGTACGCTTGAATTTGTGTCTAGAGGGCCTGTTTTTATATTTTCAGTGATATCACCATGTTGCAAATCCAATTATCAAATGAAATCTTCATTTTTCACAAGACTAAATCAACCGAATTACACGTTGTATTTCACTTTTTTTAGTTGTTGCATCAAAATTATGGATAAAGTTCAAGTTTAAAAAGTCAATATACATCCTTATAGTAGAGGATGCCGGACAAAAGGAAAAAATAAAATTAATAAGCTTTACCAAAGTATGAAGAAGAAGCAGACAAGATAGAAAGTGCACAGAGAACAAAAGAGCAGTTAATTTTGACTATTTATGAAACTCTAGTGCTTAATGACCGATTGAATCTATATTTAGAACTCATTTATCTAATCGATATATAGACCTAAATAAAGCCTGGGGAATTGGAGACTCTTCTACACTAAATACAAATACAAAATCATAATAGGAGAAAGTCAAGAATCTTATTTACAAGCTTCAATTTCTGTGCTTTAGAAAGAGAGAGCCATCCACAATGAAAAAAAGATAGACATAGAGAAATAGTGGAGAGACATTACCTGGTGGTGGTGGCCGGCGATGGTGCGAGATGAGTTAGCTGCCGACATTCGTGTGAGGGAGAGAGAGATAGAGAGAGGTCTACTCAATTTTAGAGATGATTGTTTTGCAATTTAGGGGTGAATGTATCCAGGCGGGAATATTTCACATGAAAAAAATTAGAGGGAAGATGAAAATTGGCGTTTAATTGTCAGGACTAACTTTTTCTGGCCATTACTTTGAATTGCCAGTAAAGAAGCACTCTTTCCTAGTGAAAGTTAAATTACCGCAAATATTGTGTTTATAGAATAAATTAGCGGCAAATAGCTTATTGTCGCTAAATAATTGCCGCCAAAAGTATCTTTTTATTGTAGTGTGGTGCACCTTGTAATTACAGATTACCGTTATAGCCCTCGCTAATGGGAAGGTAGAACTAGCATACCGTTACCGACTTCCCTCGAGTAGGGACTACCATTATATTTGACTTCTTGCGAAGAAGTCCACAGTTATACCGATTACATGATTCGTTCATTGAAACCTCCCAAATGTGAATATTGATATTATACAGTGGTTACCGAACTTATTACTGAACTGTTAATTTTATTATATTACAAGAAAAGCATAACGAGACTGAAAATTATTTATTGTTTCTGAAAGGGCATTTTGATGTTATCTGTTTGAGATACTAGCATGTTTTCTGACTTGACCCCAATAAAAATGGTTGTGGTTAAGTGTTATTACTCACTGAGCTAGCGACTCATTCCCCGTTAATTTTTTTGACAAAGACAACAGTTGACGCAGGCGAGGATTTCGTTAATTAGATCGCACAAGTTGATATTCTCGGTGAGCCTCGCACTTGTTCGCGTGGGCAGAGATTTTATTTATTGTTATGGTCTTTTCATTGGACTCTTAGAGTCGCTCCATAGTTAGTATTTTAGTGTCATCAGTATTCTTTTGTTATTATAGTCTTATGTTGAGTATCGTTCTCATTTATCAAAGTTTGAGATAAATTAGTATTTATAGTGGTTAGTTGGTGGTTTAGTTATGGTGGAGACTTGTATTGGTTAATTGACAAGTTGTCGATAGTTTGGTATGATATTAAGATGTTTGGTTGTTGATTTGAGACAGGAAAATTTTTGGGATGGTCCAAAAACAGGGGAAACTCTGTCCGATTTTCTGTAAAATTACCGATGAGGCTTACTTGAGACCACTTGCTCCTAAGCGCCGCTCACAATCCTAAATCGGGTCGTGACACCTTTTGCATAGGCGGAGCCAGAATTTGAAGGTTATGAGTTATGATCTTATCACTAATCCTAACTCGTTTTAGTTATTGGATTCGTAATTAAATATCTTTACATATTTAATAAATTATCTAATACAAATACATAGTTTAAGAAAAAGCTATTGGGTTCGCCCTTGCCCCTTTTTGTAGTATCCTACCATTAATATAGATCCTAAATTATTGATACGTAATTTTTGCAATTAATGCAGAATATGTCTAAATATATGTTCGTATCTTACGTATACGCAATATTACAATTAATCAATATATCTCTTGGTACAGGTTACCATATTTTAACGACATCGAAAGGGCCAAAGTAAATTTTATCAAAAACTAATGCAACAGAAGTGCTATTATGCTAACAAATTATAGGAGGCGTGTAAGGAAAATAGTGAAATCGTCAAAAAAAGTAAATGATATACCATAAAAAAAAAAAGGAGAAAAATTAAGCTGAAGATCTGCAAATAAGATTCACTATCTCAGTCCTCAGAGACACAATAAGTATAGAGCTTATATTAATTTCCATAAATGTTCTGAACCCTCCACCATAAATTAAGAGGAAGAACTGTTGTTAAACACCCTTTCATAACCTCAACACATTAGACAATGGCCAAACCTAGCATCTCAAAACCCCTTCATGTCGTCTTATTCATCGTGTTCCTTCTCTCAGGTATTTACTTTCAATCACTTAAACTCCAATTAACCAGTAATAGATTAAGTTATGGCCAAACTTGATGTTCTTTTCCTTTAATTAATTTGCTCCTTTTTTCGCTTTCCATGCCATGGATTTATAATTTGTGTCTAGAGAATAATATCAAGAATGGTACTACACCCAAAAAATAGAGATATAGCTTTTGCAATTTTTTTTATAATTATTGCTGGTTTCGGCTTTCTTTATTTTAATAAAAAGAGGCCTTACAAGTTACAATTATGATGTTTTGGCGATCGCGGATCCAGAATTTTTAAAGCATGGGCGCTCAACTATTTTTAATTTGAAAATTGCTATTTAAACTGGGTGCTCATTACATATATCTAAATAAAATACCCGTTTTTTTTTTTTAAATATGAGTAATAGTGTTAGTCTCCAAAAGTAATGGTTACTTAAGCACCCATAATAACGTAGATATGCCATTGTCTGTTTTAGATTTAAAAAAAAGATCGAAATAATTTTTTGTTATTTTTAAATCAAGAAGGTATTAACTTTCTTTTTCCAGTTCCGTTCTTACTACTCGTACAAGACATTTTTTCCAATATTCTACCCTTAATTTGATCAACATTGGATATAAAGCGACATTCTTTTTGCACCAATTTTGTTTTATTGTTAGAAATTGTATATGTATAAGTAGGGGTGTACATGGACCGGGTTGGTTCGGTTTTATTAAAATCGAACCAAACCAACTATATCGATTTGGATTGGTGTGGTTTTGTCGGGTTTTTTTGTTACATGAATATTATTTCAATTTTATTTTGTTAAAATTATAGATAAGGCTTTGATAAGTGATTATATGTTTAGTAAATATGGAAAAAAGTGACAAACATATGATCTATTAATATATTCTAATGGGAGAATTTTTTTAGTAACACATGATAGTTATTTTCTTAGTCGTCTAACAATAATTTTTCGTTAATTTATGCTTTCAAGGTTAATACATGAGAGGATCTCAAATATCCCTACATTTTCTAAAGAGAATTCACTATAAAGTCTTAAAAATATAAATAAAATGTATATATTTATATGACGGTTTGGTTCGAGTTTTTTTTACTCAATACCAAACCAAATAAAACCAAATTTAGTCGGATTTTTTAATCGGTTTGGTTTGGTTTTTGGTTTGGTGCGGTTTTCCAGTTCGGTTTGAATAGCCCTGTGTATAACAATGATTTAACATTCGCAAATTTGTTGATGCGAGCAGTTCATGAGATAGGGGTTGAGGCAAAAACATGTAACGAAGGACTGCCATGGGTGGAAACGACGTGCGAAGGAAACCATCGGTCGCAGCCGGGGATTCTATGCTGGAATGAATGTTTTAACAGACACGGTTTAAGTGCCACTGCCAGTTGCATGGATTCCCCTGCTGTGCCCACTCTCTTTTGCTGGTGCTCTTGGACTTGTTAATTATGGCTAAAATACTTCTCTAGCTTTAATTATTGCTATATTAGTTACTATTCTCAAAGATCCATATTCTATTCATTTTATAAGCAATATATGTAGGTGATTTTCAAGTAATCTGGAAACAGTGTATTTTATCATCTTATTTTGATTGAGTTATTTTTTGCTTTAACATACGTGTTGCAACTTAAATTGCTCACTCCGAACTCATTATGTGTTATATTAAGGGGTCATTTGTTGATTGTATTGAAACAATTAATCCCATCATAAAATTCAATATAAGATAATAAGGTATTTGGTTGGTTAAATAAGAAATAATAATTGTCGTTTAACTAATGTAGTATTTTGTTGGCAGTTGATGTTTTATACTTCAATACCACACAGGGGGTGATTTGTGTGGTGTCCAATTTTTTGCTTAAACTGATTATGGAAGGTCTTGGTTCTTCTATGTATTCCTTATACTAGTGTTGCGGAATAATAAATACAGAAATTAAAGAACACAAGTATTTTTACGTGCAAAACACCTAGCTCAAAAGGTGAAAAAACCACGACCTACTTCCCAGTAGGATTTTTCCAAACTCTCCACTAAATCACTGAGCCAGAAATTGCATTTACAAAAACTCTTTTTTAAACCTAGGATTAACTCTAATCCCGTTGTAGTAAACGGCCTCTAACTGTTGCGATAATTTCAAGTTAGCTCTAACTTGAATACTCTGATTACCTATTACAATAGCCTTTAGATAAAGTTGAAAGGTACAATATGAAAACACATACTATAATTGAACTAGAATAAAAGACAAACACTTGGAACTGATTCTTCTATCTGGTTCACGTAGCTTCAGGTTTGCACACTTGAATCACACACGAACTGCTTGCAAAAAGCCTTGCTATTTTGCTCTAAATTCACGTTTAACTTCTACGTTTTTGTGCAACACCGTAATGTGAGAATATCCTGCAATTTGTAGAGTTAGTAGATGAAGAAATAACTAGAGTTCTAATGCTACTCTTTCTTGGTGGAAGCGTTCTAGTTGATTTCAACTTCTAACTCTTTCCCTATCTTGGATAGTGTTCTCTTTGATTAAGGAGTCCTTTTTCATATCAATTATGCAACATTTTCGATCAGAAGACATTAAATACACCAAGTTAAGCTTATCTCCTTCACGTGCATTCCATATGCTCGAATCTGCCCGTTTTTGTGCACACAAAGGATAGACTTAGAGGGATGGACCTAGTTCATGCTTGAGTTCCTTTGTCAGTCTTCAAAACTAATTTTTACTTAGGCCAACAAATTTCCCCTTTTTGATGATGATAAACTCTGTGCTTTTCATATGCTTAGGCCCTGTTTCAACATAGCTTAACATCAACACAATGTTAGAAACATTTTTTTTTATCACTTATCATCAAGGACCAGGTACATTAGGTTATAAACATCACTGTTCAAAATGTAAACATCACTTGTTTAAAGCACAACCTTTTTCCCCCTTTTGGCATCATCGAAAAGTTGCATAAAAAAATGTGAGATAACCAGATTTAAAAGCTTACTCATGGCCACTAGGGCTACTTCAAATGCAATCATGGATTAATCATCATAAATCAAGCTAAGAATTTTAACCATCAAAGAAATATAAACAAACAGTTAGAGCAAAAGATAATGAATTTTATTGATGATTGATAAAATTCTACCACAAAACATAAGAAGAAATAAAAATTCTAAAAACATGAGCAAAAGAAACAAAAGGTCCCCAACTGGGTCACTGGTTGATCTATACTAGACTAGGAGGCTTAAGGCTGGGAAGAACTAGGTGCTTGGTTTTTGGCTTAGAGGAGTTTCAGCATATCCTGAAGAATATCATCATTATTCTCCTTTTCTCTTGCCAGCTCAGTTTTGAGAGCATCTCTCTAAGTCTCTACCCCAGTCAACCTTTTCTTCAGCCTCTCAAACTCAAAATCCTTGGCCTTACTTTCTTGCATCAAGGCTCTGACCTTGCTTTTCACTGGTACCTTCTTGGATGAACCAGGTTCTTTAGGAGTGGAATTGACTTCATAATCGCAAGAAAGCAGAGTATTAACCCCAAAATGATCCTTGCTTGTATTAACCTCCCACTTCTTTATAGGTACCTTGAAATGTGCAAGTACAGTTGTGAGAATAAAGCCATAGGGAATGGTATGAGTTTTGGTGCCATTGATAACTCGATCAAGAAGCTGGATTATAGCTTTCAGTCATTTTCTTCAGTTGGCCTGCGAGGGTTTCCTCTACAGATGAACCAGGTTCATCTCCCCAAACAATCATTGCACCTGCGACTTTGGTTGAACTCACAGGAGTGGGTGAAGAATCAACAAGTCTTGTCCCCTTTCCCTTCACAGTACTCATAGTGCCCTTGCTCTCCTTTTTTCCTTTTTTATTTTTACCACCAACTTCTCCAGACTATGTAGTCTTAATACCTGCTATAGATCCTATAAATTTATTCTCCAAATTTGCAGCAATTAGAAATTATTTCAGGAGAAACTTTAGAATCAGAAGATACCTGTTCAGTTTCGGAAGAACCACTTTCTTCCCCCTCAGTAGCAGACTTAAAAGAATCTAGGTAGTTTAATATGGTTAGAAGTCTTGAACGGAACTGTTCACTTGTAACGGATAAGTTAAAAAGAACTTTGGTATTTGGTAGAACTCTGCTCATGATCGAAATATAGTTATTTCAAATTATGCATAGTATAGAAAACATACCGTGTTATCTTGATGAACTAGGTTCTTCACTAATAATTCTCTTGTGTAAGTCTAAATTTGCCAAAATAGAAAATATCATTAGAGATTAATGAGTCATTTTAATACATGGCACAAGAGTTTACTATGGAAAGTATGAGACTGAGCAAGATTTAATCTAATTATACACAATTTACAGACTTTCTAACCAAATTTTTATTTCAATTTTTTCATTTTTTTTCGTTTAAACTTGAACTGGTCCTTTTAGGTGATCTTAATCATCCCTAATTCCAACATGTTCCTCTTAAAGTGATCTTTACTTAAGACTTTTGTGAAGATGTCAGCAATTTGCTTGTCAGAAGCACAAAACTCCACAATGATCAAGCCTTTCTCATAGTTGTCCCTCAAAAAATGGTGTCTAACATCTATGTGCTTAGTTCTCTTATGATGAACCGGGTTCTTTGTCATACTAATAGCACTAGTATTATCATAAAAAATAGGGATGCAACCAGTATCAATTCCAAAGTCCAATAATTGTTGTTTGATTCACAGTAATTGAGCACAACATGAAGCAGCAGCAACATACTCTGCTTCAGCAGTAGATAAGACCACTGAATTTTACTTTTTGGTAGCCCATGACACAAAGCATGAACCAAGGAAGTGTGCCATGCCTAAGGTGCTCTTCCTATCCACAAAGAAACTTGCATAATCAGCGTCAACATATCCCACTAGGTTAAAATTACTACCTTTTGGATACCAAAGGCAAATGTCAGTTGTGCCTTTCAAGTATCTCAATATTCTCTTGACAACAGTCAAGTGGGACATTTTTGGATTTTCCTGAAATCGAGCACAAAGACCTATACTGAAAACAATGTATGGTATGCTAGCAGTAAGATACAAAAGAGAACCAATCATTCCCCTATACAAATTCTGATCAACAGATAAACCAGGTTCATCTATATCCAATTTCGTAGATGTTGCAATAGGAGTGTCAATTTTTTTGGATGTTCCTTCCTGGTTTTGTTACTGAGGAATATGTTCATGGACAGGTTCCCTTGAGGTTTGAGGATCAGTTCCTCTCTAGTCAGTTCCCCTTGTTATGTTGCCCTGGGTGGAAGGACCAGTTCCATCACATGTTCCTTCCTGTGATGCATCTTTAGGTTGGACTTTGGTTTCACCATTTGAATTTTTTATTAGCCCAATCTCTTCATTATCTTGTTCCTGCCTCTCAGAAAGAATGTTAGTTTTAAAAAATAACATATACATTTTTTTGCACACATAGTTCTTTTACTATATATCTTATAAGCTTTACTATGTGAAGAATATCCCAAGAATACTCCATCATCACTTCTGGTGGAGGTTAGTCAGCTAGGGGTCGCTCTAGAGGGGGAAGTCAATTAGGTGGCGGTCAGGCCCGTTTCTATGTACTTCCAGCTAGACCTGATGTTATTGCTTCCGATGTTGTTATTACAGGTATTGTCTCAATTTGCCACAGAGATGCTTCTGTATTATTTGATCCCGGTTCCACCTTTTCTTATGTGTCATCATACTTTGCTCATTATTTAGATACGCCCTGTGAGTCTCTTGTTTCACTTGTTCATGTATCTACTCTGGTGGGTGATACTGTTGTTGTAGACTGAGTGTACCGGTCATGTGTGGTGACTATTGGGGGTCTGGAAACCCGAGTGGATCTGTTGTTATTGTGTATGGTAGACTTCGATGTTATTTTGGGCATGGATTGGCTATCTCCGTGTCGTGCTATTCTGGACTGTCATGCTAAGACAGCGACATTGGCTATACCAGGTGTGCCACGAATTGAGTGGCGAGGTTTGATTGATTATATTCTCCGTAGGGTAGTCTCATTCTTGAAGGCCCAGCGTATAGTTGGGAAAGGTTGTCTTTCGTATCTAGCCTTTGTGAGGGATGTCAGTGCAGAGATTCCCAGTATTGATTCTGTTCCAGTTGTGAGGGATTTTCCCGATGTGTTTCCTGCAGACCTGTCGGGTATGCCACCAAACAGGGATATTAATTTTGGTATTGACCTAGTGTTGGGCACTCAGCCTATTTCTATTCCACCATATCGTATGGCACCAGCGGAGTTTAAGGAGTTAAAGGAGCAGCTTCAAGAACTCCTTGATAAGGGGTTAATTTGGCCTAGTGTGTCACATTGGGGTGCTGGTTCTGTTTGTTAAAAAGAAGGATGACACTATGAGGATGTGCATTGATTATAGGCAATTGAACAAAATAACAGTTAAGAACAAGTATCCTTTGCCTCGCAATGATGATTTATTTGACCAGCTTCAGGGAGCGAGAGTGTTCTTCAAGATTGATCTCCATTCAGGTTATCACTAGTAGAATATCAGGGACTCGGATATTCTTAAGACGGCTTTCAGGACCCGATATGATCATTATGAGTTCTTGGTGATGTCTTTTGGGCTGACCAATACCCCAGCAGTGTTCATGCATTTGATGAACAGCGTGTTCTGGCCTTATCTCGACTCGTTTGTCATAGTCTTCATTGATGATATTCTGGTGTATTCGCGTAGTCAGGAAGAGAACACGGAGCGTTTGAGAGTTATGTTGCAGAAATTGAGGGAGGAGAAGCTTTATACAAAGTTCTCCAAGTGTGAGTTTTGGCTCAATTTAGCGGCTTTCTTGGGGCACATGATGTACAGTGAGGATATTCAGTTTGATCCAAAGAAGATAGAGGCAGTTCAGAGTTGGCCCAGACTGCCCTCAGCAGCAGAGATTTGCAGCTTTCTTGGTTTGGCAAGTTATTACCGCTGGTTTGTTCAGGGATTCTCATCTATCGCATCACCCTTGAACAAGTTGACTCAGAAGGGTGCTTTATTTGTATGGTCAGATGAGTGTGAGGAGAGCTTTCAGAAGCTCAAGATAGCCTTGACCACAGCTCAAGTGTTAGTTTTGCCATCAGCTTCAGGTTCATATATTGTGTATTGTGATGCTTCAAGAGTTGGTATTGGGTGTGTATTGATGAAGGAGGGTAGAGTTATTGCTTATGCTTCTCGTCAGTTGAAGCCCCATGAGAATAACTACCCCGTTCATGATTTGGAGTTGGCTGACATAGTTCACGCATTGAAGATTTGGAGGCATTACTTATATGGTGTGTCTTGCGAGGTGTTTATTGATCATCGTAGCCTCTAGCACTTATTCAAGTAGAAGGATCTCAATTTGAGGCAGCAGAGATGGTTGGAGTTGCTAAAGGACTATGATATCACTATATTATGCCATCTGGGGAAGGCCAATATGGTGGCCGATGCTTTGAGCTGAAAGGCGGTGAGTATGGGGAGTTTGGCATATATTCTTGTTGGAGAGAGACCTCTTGTAGTTTATGTTCAGGCCTTGGCCAATCGGTTCGTGAGGTTGGATATTTCGGAACCCAGCCGGGTATTGGCTTGTGTGGTTTCTAGGTCTTCCTTATATGATCGTATTAGAGAGCGCCAGTATGATGATCCCCATTTGCTTGTCCTTAAGGACAGAGTTCAGCACGATGATGTCAGAGATGTGACTATTGGTGATGATGGGGTGTTGAGGATGCAGGGCCGGATTTGTGTGCCCAATATGGATGGGTTTCGGGAGTTGATTTTGGAGGAGGCCTATAGCTCGCGGTATTCTATTCATCGGGGTGTCGCGAAGATATATCAGGATCTGAGATAGCATTATTGGTGGAGGAGAATGAAGAAAGACATTGTGGGATTCGTAGCTTGGTGTCTCAATTATCAGCAGGTGAAATATGAGCATCAGAGATCGGGTAGCTTGTTTCAGCAGATGGATATTCCAGAGTGGAAGTGGGAGCGGATCACTATAGACTTTGTAGTTGTTCTCCCACGGACTTTGAAGAAGTTCTATGCTATTTGAGTGTTTGTGGATCGGCTGACCAAGTCCGTGCACTTCATTCCTGTGTGTACTACTTATTCTTCAGAGCGGTTGGCAGAGATCTATATCCAGGAGATTGTTCGTTTGCATGGTGTCCTAGTTTCCATCATTTCAGATAGGGGCACTCAGTTTACTTCGCAGTTTTGGAGGTCTGTGTAGCGAGAGTTGGGTACTCAGGTTGAGTTGAGCACAGCTTTTCACCCTCAGATGGACGGCAGTCCGAGCGCACTATTCAGATATTTGAGGACATGTTGCATGCTTGTGTCATTGATTTCGGATTGTCATGTGATCAGTTTCTACCGCTTGCAGAGTTTGCTTATAACAATAGCTACCAATCGAGTATTCAGATGGCTCCATATGAGGCTTTGTATGGGAGGCGGTGTAGATCTCCAATTGGTTGGTTTGAGCCGGGTGAGGCCAGATTATTGGGGACAGACTTGGTGCAGGATGTTTTAGAAAAGGTGAAGCTAATTCAGGAGAGGCTTCGTACAGCACAGTCGAGACAAAAGAGTTATGGTGACAGGAAGGTTCGGGATGTATCCTATATGGTTGGTGAGAAGGTTCTGTTGAAGGTTTTACCCATGAAGGGTGTTATGAAGTTTGGGAAGAAGGGAAAATTGAGTCCTCCGTTAATTGGGCCTTTTGAAGTGTTTCGGAGGATTTGGGAGGTGGCTTATGAGCTTGCTTTGCCACCCAGCTTGTCGAGTGTGCATCCGGTATTTCATGTTTCTATGCTCCAGAAGTATATTGCGGATCCGTCTCATGTTCTGGATTTTAGCACGGTGCAGTTAGATGGTGATTTGACTTATGATCTGGAGCCAGCAGCTATTTTGGAGTGTCAGATTCGAAAGTTGAGATCAAAAGATATAGCTTCAATGAAAGTGCAGTGGAGAGGTCAACCCGTGAAGGAGGCTACTTGGGAGACCAAGTGGGAGATGCGGAGCAGATATCCTCACATGTTTGAGGCTTCAGGTATGTTTCTAGACTCTTTCGAGGACGAACGTTTGTTTCAGAGGGGGAGGATGTGACGACATGGCCAGTCGTCTCATTAGTTACCGCTCTGTTTCCCCCATTTCTGTTTGTTATTACTTTGTTTGTCGGTTCAATGTGTGATCGGGTTGGTTGATTCCGGTTCGGAAAGGTTTTGGTAAGGTTTGAGACACTTAGTCTCTTTTGTGGAAGCATAAGTAGAAAAGTCAACTGGATGTTGAATTATGCGTTAAAGGGCTCGGATGTGAGTTCTGATGGTTTAGATAGCTTCGGGAGGTGATTTGGGACTTAGGAGCGTGATCGGAATGTGTTTTGGAGGTCCGGAGTAGAGGCTTGAATTGGCAAAATTGGAATTTTGGCATTTTTCGGTTGATAGGTAAGATTTTGATATAGGGTTCGGAATGGAATTCCAAGAGTTGCAGTAGTTCCATTGTGTCATTTGGGATGTGTGTACAAAATTTCAGGTCATTTGGACGTGGTTTGGTAGACTTTTTGATCAAAAGCGTAATTTAAAAGATTTTGGAATTCTTAGGCTTGAATCCGATGCGAATTTGGTGTTTTGATGTTGTTTTGAGCGTTCCAAAGATTGGAACAAGTTTGAATGATGTTATGGGATATGTTGGCATGTTTGGTTGAGGCCCCGGGGGCCTCGGGTGAGTTTCGGGTGGTCAATCAGACCATTTCATGTTTTGGAAAGTTGCAGAAATTGTTGTGTGTGTGTTGCAGACATTTAGCCTTCGCGTTCGCGAGTGGGCCCCTCGCGTTCGCGAAGGGTTAGGCTAGGAGGCGGTGAAGTTGGCCTTTGCGTTCGCGAAGGTCTCACGATCGCGAAGGGTTGAGGCTCGAGGTCATCGCGTTCACGAGGTTATGCCGCGTTCGCGTAGAGGAAAGTTTAGCAGCTGGGTTCAGGTTGGCTTATTCTTCGCGTTCGCGAGAAGGGGAGCCGCGTTCGCGAAGGTTGGAGTCAGGGAGAACCACGTTCACGAGAGATCACACGCGTTCGCGAAGGAGGAAAATTGGTCATGTTAAGTTTGTGCTTCGCGAACGCGAGGCTTTGACCGCATTCGCGGAAAAGGTTTTGAATGCCTGGGCAGAATATTTAAATAGCCATTGTCCGCGATTTTGGGGCTAACTTTCACCTTTTTTAGGCAACTTTGAAGCTTTTTGAAGAGGATTGAAGAAGGATTCAAGGGGGAACACTTGGAGGTAAGATTTATGGACTTAATACTCGATTCTAATGTGAATTCTACCTAATTAATCATGGAATTTAAGCCTAATATTGAAGAACTAGGGCTTGTAATTGGACACCTAAAATTTGGGATTTGAGGGATCATTTGAGGTTGGATTTTGGTGATTTTGATATGAATGAACTCGGGGAGTGATAAGGAGTCTATTGATGTAATTTTTATCGAAATCCGAGACGTGGGCCCGGGGGTCGGGTTTGGTCAATTTCGGGATTTGTGTTGTAATTTGATTTCTTTTGAGTGGGCTTTAATCCCTTAGCATATTTTGATGGTTTTGCACTGATTTTGGTTAGATTTGGAGCATCCGGAGGCCGATTGGAGAGGCAAAGGCATCGCGGGCTAGAGTTTGGACCGGATTGAGGTGAGTAATGATTGTAAATGTTGTCCTAAAGGTATGAAACCCTGGATTACACATCGTTGTACTATATTGACGTGACACACATGCTAGATGACGAGCGTGGGGTCGTGCACTGTTGGGTATTGTGACTTAGTCCATCCCGAATGATTGTTTTACCACATATTCGATTGAAAACTATTTGCTATCATCATATTTTGGGCTGAATACCATATTTGGGCCTCGTGCCAACTATTTGGACCCTTAGGGGATTTTTACTGATATATCCTCATTGTTTTGACTTTATAGTTGTACTCAGTCATGCTATGTTCTACTGTTTTCATAACTCAGTCATGTTTATTCTATTTTAACACGTTAAATGATAATTTGGGTTGAGCATCATGTTTTACTATTGCCCGAGTGGCTTACGAGATTCTGACTGAGTAAGGCCGAGGGCCTGTGTTGTGAGGATACACTGATTTATGATTATGAGGCCGAGGGCCTGAGATCGTACGCCATGAGGTGACTTGTTGATATAAGGCCGATAGCCTATTGATCATGCCACGAGATGGCTTGATATTGCGCTAGGGCCGTAAGGGGGCCCTCCCGGAGTCTACACACCCCCAGTGAGCGCGGGTACCTATTATGATATGAGATATAGCCCGGGGGGCTGGTGTTGTCCCATAATATTGCCCGAGGGGCGGATTCTGTTGACATTGAGCCCGAGGGGCGGACTTTATGTGTTTATCTATTTTAGCTGCTTTTCATTTAATTATTTAACTATTAAAAAGGTGTTTTATAGAAGCTTCTTTTGACCTAAGGTGTCTTTATATGTTTTCACTGTTTTATTGTTTTTACTGGTTTTATATTGCTTCTTTATATTATGTTGATGTGCTTTTACTTGCTTTCTTATCGCTCAATCTTTATTTATTATTATTACTCACTGAGTTGGAGTACTCACTTTACTCCCTTCACCTTGTGTGCAGATTCAGGCGCTTTAGGTCCTGCTTGCGAGGGCTAAGAGCTTCCAGCAGATTTCGGAGTTCACTAGGTAGTTGTTCGGCGTTCGCAGCCTAGTGTCTCTCCCTTTTATCATTATTTCTTTCCTTTGTTCTAGTTATGTAATAGTTTATGTAGACTCTTTTAGACTTGTAGTTTTATGATAGATGCTCATAACTGGTGACACCCCGATGTCGGTTATATCTATTTTGCAAATTGTATTATTCACCTCTATTTTGGGATTTTTATTATGTTAAAGACTTAATCTGTATTATTTTAATTGCTTAAAATGAATTGGGTGTGTGTTGGCTGGCCTTGTCTTCACGAGAGGCGCCATCACGACCAAATCCGGGTTTAGGGTCGTGACATGGGATCATACTTACCTAGGGAGTCTTTGCCATTATTGTGCAAAAAGCATTTGCATCTAAATGTCCTAAGATGAGATATATTTAGTTTTCTCCCTTTAAGTGACCCATAAGTAATCTTCTTAATAAGAGGTCTAGTCATGCAACTATTTATGATGTAGCATGCAGTGTTCACAACTTCTGCCGAGAAGTTATGTGGCAATTTACTAGCAAGTATCATAGTCCTAGCCATTTCCTCCAATGTCCTATATTTTCTTTAAACTACTCTATTTTGTTGTGGAGTCCTAGGAGCAGAAAAATTATGATATATGCCATGCTCATCACAAAATTCAGCAAACTTAACATTTTTAAATTCAGATCCATGATCAGACCTAATTGATGCAAGTTGATTATCTTGTTGCTTCTGAGTTTTTCTAACAAAATAAGTAAACATGTTAAATGTTTTATCTTTAGATGTTAAAAATAATGTTCAAGTAAACCTAGAGTAATCATCAATAAGCACCATAACATATCTTTTACCACCTCTACTTAGAGTACTCATTGGTCCACAAAGATCCATATGGACCAGTTCCATCGTTCTGGTGGTACTTACCATTTTCTTGCTTTTGAAAGAGGATCTTACTTGCTTACCCCTTGCACAAGCCTCACAAACTTTGTCTTCCTTGAACTTAACGTTAGACAGTCCTATCACCAAGTCCTTGGAGACTAGTTTGTTGAATTGACTTAGATTGGCATGTCCAAGTCTTTTGTGCCAAAGAATGGGATCATTATCCAACACACTTAAACAAGTGAGTTCATTTTCTGAAAGTGTGGACAGATCTATAATGTATACTCTTTTTCCCTGCAAAACAATCTTGTCAATGGTAAGATTTATCACAAAATATTTGATAGAGGTAAATGCTACAAAGTTACCTCTATCACACAATTGTGATACACTGATTTGGCTGTATTTTAGGCCATCTATCAAGTAGACATTCTCAATAGAGTGAGAACTAGTCTTACATACCTTTCCAACCCCAATGATATCACTTTTCTTCCCATTTCCAAAGGAGACATTACCTCCTTTGAGGTCCTCAAGTAAAAGGAACTAGTTCTTGCTTCCTATCATATGCTTTGAGCAGCCACTATCCATGTACCATATTTGGCTGCTCCCCTTCACGTGGCCTCGCAAAAGGAAATTAGTGGTTAGTCTTAGGAACACAAACTAGCTTGGGTCCCTTTCTATAGGCAAAATGGTGAATCAAATTCTTTTTAACCCAACCTGGCAGCCTATTTTTCCCTTGAACAAATTCTTTATTCTTTTGACTCGCCTTTTCTTTTGCAATACATTCACTTTTATAGTGACCAGTTTTACCACAGTGTGTGCAAATTTTGTTCTCAGGAAGTGTGAGGTACTTGCTTTTGGGATCCCACTTAGGTGCAGAGGTCCCGTAGGCAAGTTCTCTCTTGTTGCTACTATGGTGTTCGTATAGCCATGAAAGTGCATCGGAGGACCTATTCCATTTACAGGTTCTGTCTAGCTTGTGCTTAACCTTTCTTTGATCCTTCTTAAGGACTTTTGTCTACTCATCTCTTTTGTACAACTCGTCTTTCATTTTTTTTAGGTTTTCTTCTAATGTGAGTTGTGTGTGATCAGCTTTCTTTTTACCTGTTCCTAATTTCAGTTTTAGATTTTCAGATCTTAGCTCTAGGATAGTGGTGTCAAGTTCATGAACCTGGTTCTTTTAACTCAGCATTTTTACTATCACTTTCACTAGCCTTAAGTTTCATATTTTTTCACTTAGCTTTCAAAATTACACACTCCTTAGACAGCTGCCCCTTTTTATTGTTTAGATCCTCAGATTCATCAATAAAATTCAGGAGTAACTCAGATAGGCTTTCTTTAGACAAAAATTTAATCTTACCTTTGAGATGAATTATACTTACCTCAGATTCCTCATCGGATTCTGCAATTGCCATAAGTGCTTGTTCATCTCCATCTTCATCCTCTGAGTCCTCATCTGAGATTTCTCCCCAGGCAGCAACCATAGCCTTTGGTGATCCTTTGTTCTTCTTGGGTTGAACCTGTTCCTTCTTCTTGTTCCTTCGTTCAGCTCTTTCCTTCTTCCATTCAATTTCCCATTAAGGGCAGTTTTTGATGTGGTGATCAGTCTTCCCACACTTGTAACACCCCTCATTGGTTTGTTTTTCAGGAACCCATGGTTTGTTGTATCTTCCACTTCTTAAAGGACTATTTCCTCTCATTAGGTACTTCTTGAAGTCCTTTATGATCATGGTCATATCATCCTCCTCTAGATCAGCACCTTCAGTAATTCTGAGTGACAGGCTCTTTTCCTTCTTGGGTGCATCCATCTTCATGGTTTGCCTTCTAAGTTCATAGGCAGTGAGATTTCCAATCAGCTCATCCAACTTAAGAGTGAAAATGTTCTTTGATTCCTGAATAGTAGTGATTTTGCTTTCCCAAGAGACTAGTAGAACCCTTGTCAAAATCTTCTCAACTTTGTCTTCTTCAAGAATAACCCTTCCAAGAGACTTAAGTTCGTTTGTCAGTATGACGAACCTTGTATACATCTCCTGGATGGTTTCTCCTTCCTTCATGGTGAAATTCTCATATTGAGAATATAGCAGTGTTCCTCTAGACCTCTTCACTTGAGGTATTCCTTCATGAGCCACTTGCAAAGTGTCTAAGATTTCCTTAGCAGTGATACAACTTTGAATTCTACTATACTCATATGGACCAAGTCCACACACAAGCCAATTCTTGGCCTTAGCATTCTTTTCCCATTTCCTCAAGTCCACAACATTGCAGTCAACTCTTGTTTTTGGCACATCTACTCCTTCAACATTCTTCTTCATGGTAGCCAGGGGACCATCAGTGACAATGTCCCATAGCTCATAGTCTTCTCCGATAATGTGATCTTTCATCCTGTTTTTCCATCAAGAGTAGTACGGGCTATTAAAGAGTGGAAGCCTATCAGTGATCTGTTCCTAAGGTGTTAGCCTCTTCAAGGATAACCCGCTCTAATACCAATTGATGTTTTATACTTCAATACCATACAAGAGGAGGGTGATTTGTGTGGTGTCCAATTTTTCGCTTAAACTGATTATGGAAGGACCTGGTTCTTCTATGTGTTCCTTATACTACTATTACGAAATAATAAATACAGAAATTAAGAACACAAGTATTTTTACGTGAAAAATACCTGGCTCAAAAGATGAAAAAACCACGACCTACTTTCCAGTAGGATTTTCACAAACTCTCCACTAAATCACTGAGCCAAAAATTGCATGTACAAAAACTCTTTTGTAAACCTAGGATTAACTCTAATCCTATTGTAGCAAACAACCTCTAACTATTGCGACAACTTCAACTTAACTCTAACTTAAATACTCTGATTACATATTACAATTGCCTCTAGATAAAGCTAAAAGGTACAATATAAAAACACCTACTACAATTGAACTAGAATAAAAGACAGACATTTGGAACTGGTTCTTCTATCTGGTTCACGTAGCTTCAGGTTTGCACCCTTGAATCACACACGAAATGCTTGCAAAAAGCCTTGCTATTTTACTCTCAATTGACGTTTAACTTCTGCGTTTTTGTGCAACACCGTAGTGTGAGAACATCCTGCAATTTATAGAGTTAGTAGATGAAGAAATAACTAGAGTTCTAATGTTTCTTCCTTGGTGGAAGAGTTCTAGTTGATTTCAACTTTTAACTTTTTCCCTATCTTGGATAGTGTTCTCTTTGATTAAAGAGTCCTTCTTCATATTAATTATGCAACATTTTCGATTAGAAGATATTAAATACACCAAGTTAAGCTTATCTCCTTCACGTGCATCCCATATGCTTGAATCTGCCCGTTTTTGTGCCACAAAGGATGGACCTGGTTCATGCCCGAGTTCCTTTGTCAGTCTTGAAAACTAACCTTTACTTGGGCCAACAACAGTATTAAACGATATTGTATTCAGTTATACAACATTCAATATATTATTTTATATGATTTAGATGTAGAGTAAAAATATTTTAATAGTAACTCAGGTATTGAATTATTTAAAGATAAAAATACCTTATGCAAAGCAAATCATCCCTAACTGGTTAATAATCTTGTCCGCTTTATTATTTAAGGAATTACTAAAGAACTATGTGAAAGTTGGTGGAAAATATAGAGCCCGTTTGGATTAGCTGATTTGAACTAGCTGATAAGTATTAGGTGTTGAAAAGCGCTTTTAAGTGCTGAAACCGATTTAATAAATAAGCAGTTATGTATTTGGATACAAATGCTGCTGCAGTATTTGATTAAAAAGTGTTGATAAACTCTTTTTCTGTTAAAATAACTTAAATAACCTTAGAACTATTTTATACTTATAAAGGCATAATTTCTTCAAAATTTTAGATTCTAGATCGATTCAAATACAAAATATTCTATTTGTCAATTTATTTTAAATACATATGCTTAGATAAGATAATTTTTATGATAAATATAATTTATTTTATGATAAGCATATAATCATAAGTTATAATAATTAATAAATTGACAAAAGTTTTTCAGAAAAAATAAACCTAAATAGGACAAAATATATATATTTGAAGAGAAATAAACACTGTCTTCATCACCACAACACTTAGAAAGCAATACACCAAAAATTTAATATGTCATCATTTATTACATACAGTTCAAAAATTAATACACAATCATATAGATACAAATATTCAAAGAAATAGAGAATTTGTTTATCTTAAATAGTCAATGGGAATTGCAGACTTGAAGAGGCGGGGGACGGAAGGGGGGGGGGGGGAGGTTGAAACAATACTTGAGGCAGTTAGTATTGATGTAAGAGTTTTGTTCCCAAAAAAAAATATTATAAGGATAAAATAGTAACAATTTTGGTCAAACTTAAAGTGCTTATAAGCTAAAAATTCATAAGCTAGGGGTGACCAGCTTATGGCTTTTGGCTTATTTTTTACTTATAAGCTCTTGGCTTATAAGCAATTTTAACTTTACTAAATGCGTAGATAAGCCGAAAAATGTTTATAAGCTAGTTTGACCAGCTTATAAGCTTAGCCAAATACCCTCATAGTCCTTAATTTAATAGCATCTCGTGCATCTATAACTTATCAAATATTCCCTTTTGCTTACAAGCGATTGATATTTACTGCCCCCGTCTCATATTATCAGTTGTGGTTACTAAAAATAATTGTCTTCAATTATTTGTTATTTTAGAAGTTCAAGATAAAATGAATTATTTTTTTCCTTTTTTACCCTTAGTAATAATTGTTCTTGAAGATGCAAATAACACATAAATAGAATAAATATTCAATAAAGAGAGATAATTTTAAGACATAAATAAGAATAAATAGTCTAATTATTTTCCTAATTAATATTTCTTGCGAGCATGTAAAAAAGAAACACTATGGATAATTTGAGACAAAAGTAACACAATACTTACAAACTACTCCTAAAAGATTGTGAGAATTGATCTCTCTCGTCAATTCTTTTTTATTTTTTATTCTTGGGTGGGTAGCTTGATGAGATTAATTTGTTCTCTTCCCCAGTTTTCAAACGAAACTTCAATCAGTCAAACCAAATACTGAGTCTCAAGCCTTTGACAAACTCGAGATTTTAGTCAACAGTCAACTTTAACATTCCTGACTTCTCTTCTGTTCGTTTTTGACCAAGCATATCATAATCTTATAGTTTAAGTAATAACCCGCTTTTATCGAGGTATAATTGGTCTATTTGCTTATCTATATATATATATATATAAAGTTGGAAACTAACAATGTGATGCGGCACCTCGTACACGCTAGAATAACCATTTATCTTTTTTCTCTTTTTTTGGGCTTTTTATCTTCTTCTTTTTCTAATTTATCTTATTTTCAAAAATCTAAAAGTGTCTAAATGCTACCTAATTAATGAGAAAAACATGTCCCTTCGGTTACATCCGTTAAAAAGTAAGGACAAGACACATTAAAGTAAAGGAAAGATGAAAAGAGAGACTTTTCATTTTTCAAAACAGTTTATTTTAGCATATATAACAAAAGGCCTTTAGTATTTGTAACCAATAACAATGGGTCATTTCCATAATTTTGTCTACTTTTCTTCTCAAATGAATTCTTTTTTAATATAAACAAACAAAGATTATCTCATGATACTTTGAAGGTGTTGTCTGTAATGAGAAGGGTCAAGTGGCATATATTTCTCTACAAAATAAAAGGTTTTACGGAAAGCTGTAATTCCTCATATGGGAGAGTGTCCAAAAGCAGTAAGAATTATATAGAGAAAGAATCATATTTTTGTATTGAAGATGAGATGTTTTTCCACTGTTACTGAAGGGGAGAAGGTGAGAAGCCGGTGAGGGAAGAAGGATTGAGGTAGGAGTTGAATTGAAAAAGAAAAAGCGAAAAAGAAAGGTAAGGGAATAGCAAATTAATCCGACGACAAGAAGCCGACTTTTTTTTTCTGTTTCTACTTTTATTTTTTCACAAGATTTTTTTCTATTTTATTTTTTCATATGTATTTTTTAATAAAAGTTAGTGTTCTTAGCATTTAATTTGGAATGCTAAAGTAACTACAATATTTCACTGATTATATATATGTTATTCGTGATAATGTCTGTATCATTTAAGCAAAATTTTCCCTCCCAATTAAAGGGAGATAAAGAAAAAAAATTAATATTCCAATTTTTTCTAAGTTAGAATCTCAATTTTCAAAATATCTGTCTAAAACCAACTAGATGACAAATAATATTTATAAATATGCTATCAAACGATTTAAGCCCTTGAGCTTTAACAAAGATAATAAAAGAAATTAAGAATGGAAAGTCACTTTTGGATAGCAGCAATTTGAGCATAAATACACTTTTGATAAGATAAATTAAAAATATCAACTTTCTTTTTAATGGTTTTATAGTTTTTAGTTTGTCAAAGTTTTGACAAGAAAAGAAGATCATTTTAAAGTACACAAAAATTAAGAAAGGAGTAACAGAAGATCGAAGAAGTAGTTACTCAATTATTTAATGTTCTTTTGGTTACATGAACTTTCGTTATAGAAATTAGTGAAGCGGATGATCAATTACTAGAGAACAACAATTATTTTTTAAAAAATGTGGATTAATAATATGGAGCGTTTTGGATCTAATTGGAGGTATATATTTGTGTATATAGATTTAAATATAGGTATATCTTAGCTATTTATTGATTTAATATGACCGCACGAAACGCGGATAAATTAAGTAGTTTTATTATAATATGCAAATTATCCAAGAGGTGAGGCAAGATAATTAAATAGTATCTAAAGTTTGAATCTGGTACAACTTGTAAGTAATTACATGATCTCGATCGTCACTCGAATCAATGAAGATGGAGAATTTCTTTGATACAACAAATAAATTAAATAATGATGAAAATTTTCTTTTATACAACGAATAAATTTGATGTAACGAAATTTTAGAAAAGAAAAGATTAAACGAAATTAAGCTTAACAAGGAGGTTTCATTTCGGTACACAAATTATCTAAAAGAGACTTTTAGATTCCTATGTCATATATGAAACTATATTACCCTCAATGTTTAAGGTTTGATATAATTACATTTAGTATACCTAATTATCAATTATATACCATTAGTGGTTTTTAAGGGTATTAATTACACTCCTAATTTAATGGTACCGTATATTCCTTCTAATACCACTCCCCCCTCGTTTCTCTCTCCAATTCCCACACCTTTACCCACGTTTCCCTTCCACACCCATGATTTCTGTATCAAAATCCCATTATTTCTTTCATAGCCAAGGCACTGTCGGCACCTCTGCAATCTTGTCCCAATGTTTTTGTGCCCGGGGAAGATGAGCACAAGTCTGGTCGATTTGATGGTTATGATTTCGGGTTCCTTCAGTAATATAAGAGGAAAGGAAAAGAGAGCAGCAATTCCACCATTGACAGTCATTAAAAAGCTTTGAAGCTTTGAATTCAAATTTGGGTTTTCAAAAATCATTATTTTTTTGGATAGGGTGTTGTTGTAAATAATTGGGAATATGGTTTGGAGTTTATATCTCAATTTTGAGGGGTTTTGGTGAAGATTAGACTTGGTTTTGGCTGAATTTCAGATTGAAACTCGAAGAAGAAGAAGAAGAAGAAGAAGAAGAAGAAGAAGAAGAAGAAGAAGAAGAAGACGACATGGCATACATTATATTGCAGTAATTGTAGATAAATTGTAGAAAATTGTTTATTTATTTTTGAGCTTTTGCATTTTTGTGTTAAAAGTTTTGATGGGAGCTTGTTATTCCACTTCATCTGTTTTGGAGCTAACTTGTGCAGAGTAGAAGATGTTTTTTAAGTTATATATATTACTATAACTTTAAATTCAAGAAAGTATGGTTGTATTGTATTTAAAGAGGCGTGAATTTGTAGAATATGTTGAATGTGAGGAATGAGTCAAATAAGACTCACAATGGCTTGCTTTGTACATTTAATTGTCACGACCCGGATTTCCCACCATCGGGAGTCGTGATGGCGCCTACTAATGGGATCTAGGCAAGCCAACCCTTGACTACTTGCTACACTTTCATTTTTTTTGTTTCTTTTTAACCAACACAAGTCGATAATATGATAAAAGCAGAATTTTAAATAATTAAGCGAAAGTCAACAATTATATATCTTAAGGCTACGTCTATTACAACTTTTAAAACTTCAAATACCCCAAAACCTGATTTCACAGTGTCACAGACTGTCTAAAAATTACTACATACAAGGTTTGAAGAAATACAATACACTATTTTTGAACAAAGTAAATGAAACAGGAAATAGAGATAGAGGGAGACGCCAGGGCCTGCGGACGCCTGAAGGTCTACCTTGGGTCTCTGAGTGGACTGAAGGAAGCACTCCAACTACTGTCTAAAAGCTGCTCCTGGATCTGTACACAGTGCAGAGTATAGTATCAGCACAACCGACCCCATGTGCTGGTAAGTGTCTAGCCTATCCTCGGCGAAGTAGTGACGAGGCTAGGACCAAACTACCAAATAAACCTGTGCAGTTCAAATGTATATACAGCGGAAAACAAATACAGAAAATAACCAGTCAATGTGGAAGGGGGAAACATGTTGTGAGGGAGATAACAGTTCCGAATAGAAAACATCAAGTAAGGAAAGAAACCACATAACTCGAATATCAATAAAGAATCAGAAATCAACAATTTGCACGGCATCACCCTTCATGTTTTTACTCTCGTCCTCTCCAAAGCAATTTTATAATAAAAGTGTGCACGACATCACCCTTCGTGCTTTTACTTTCGCCCTCACCAAATCAATCATATAATAAAGATGTGCACGGCACCACCCTTCGTGCTTTTACTCTCTTTCCTCACCATATAATCAATGAAAATCGGTACGGAATGGTACATCGTATGGCACGACATCACCCTTTGTGCTTTACACTCTTTCCTCACAATAGCAAACAATGCACGGCATCACCCTTCGTGCTTTAACACTCTTCCTCACCCAAACAACAATCACAAGCAAAGGGGCAAGGGAATAAACAAAATAGTAAAAGATATCCCGGCAAGGGAACAAACATCAATAATCTCAACATGCCGACAAGGGACATAATCAACAAAGCAACAATATCCCGGCAAGGGGACAATTTAATAACTCTTTCTCTTTCTTTCACTTTTATTTCATAACTCACTTTACCACTTGAGCCAATGCTCCAAAGGGTTCAATCATCTCATATACTTTCACAATTCATAATATAACTTGATCCAATGCTCCAAAGGTTCAATCATCTCATATATTTTCACAATTCATGATATAACTTGAGCCAATTCTCCTCGATGTTCAGAGGTTACAATTCCTTCCACAAACTTTTCACAACAATTAGAAATCATCACCAAGGCATGAAAGATACAACGAAATCAAGATCTTCAAAATTTAAAGAATCACGGTCATGTTAGACACCAACGTATAGATACTCGTCACCATGCCTATACGTCGTACTCAACAATTGTCACGTAGCAAATAAGACTCAACTCCTAATCCCTCAAGCTAAGGTTACACCAAACACTTACCTCGATGCCTCGAACACAACTCAAGTTTCAATTGTAGCTTTACCCCTCGATTCCTCCGTCAATTCGCTTGTATCTAGTCACAAGTTACTTAATTACATCAATAAACGCTAAATGAATCAATTTGAATGCATGAAAATGAGTTTTCTAAAGTTTTACCCAAAAAGTCAAAATTGTCCCCGGGCCCGCTGTCGCGCCCTCTTTTTCTCGCGAAAATTGGGTTTGTGACATTTGGGAGACAACTCGTTCCCTCTCAGGAATTGGGTTTGAATTGAAGAGTCGCCACCTAATGATTTGAGTGCATTAGGACACTAAGGAAGGTTTGATTTGAACAACGAGAGATTGGGTAAGGGCTCGAAATTATCTCAAGGGGAAGGTGTTAGGAACCCCTCAAGATCCACTAGTGTGGTTCCCGGCCAAGCTATTGTTGTGACTTAAGTACAAATAACACATAGGCAAATAAAAGCTTCAAATAAGAGGGATTTTTTCATGAATAAACAAAAGTAAGAAAATGGAACTAAAGAGTTGATTTTCTTAAAAGGAATGGTTTTAAAAAGATTTAAAAGAAACAAAGAACAAAAGGGGAGGGTGGTCCTAGGTTTATTAATAATATGGATCACCCTACACAACATCCGGTAATCACTCCTTAGTGAAGGGCTACACGTGATGTTATTGCGTGGTCATCATATCCATATCTACCCTTTCCCGCCCCATTGAGGTATTAAAGCGCAGAATGGTCTAGCTTACTTATTGCATGCTATTGCCCGCCCCAATACTATCAGACCCGGAGGTACTTGGGACTACTATTCCTAAAAGGGAGGAGAAGTCGGGTTTATTTGTAGTTTCAAAGGTAAAAATACTAAGGCGACAAAGCACAACAGGTGTGCTCTAACAGAGAATATCGAACCTCGTACGGGGTGAACTTCTTACTGAGGTAATAGATGGCCTGCTCCTTCCTCCCTATTTCATCATGCTGCCCCAGAACACAACCGAATGCTCCATCGAATACTGTAAGGTAGAGCAATAGAGGTCTACCCGACTCAGCCGGAACTAAGATTGGTGGCGCTGATAGGTACTCCTTGATTCTGTCGAAAGCTTTTTGGCAATCATCAGTCCATGTGGTAGCGGCATCCTTCTTTAACATCTTAAAGATCGGCTCATAGATGACCGTAGATTGTGCTATGAACCAGCTGATGTAGTTAAGTCTTCCCAGGAAGCTCATTACGTCCTTCTTGTTCTTTGGCGGTGGCAGTTCTTGAATAGCTTTGACCTTAGATAGATCCAGTTCTATCCCTCGGCGACTCACAATGAACCCAAGTAGATTTTCGGCAGGAACCCCAAATACACATTTTGCGGGATTCAGTTTCAGGTTGTATCTTCTCAGTCTGTTGAAGAACTTCCTCAAATCTTCCATGTGGTTAGTGGCTTTCTTGGACTTTATGATGACATCACCTACATACACCTCAATCTCCTTGTATATCATATCATGGAAGATAGTAGTCATGGCCCTCATGTAGATGACCCCTGTATTCTTTAACCCGAATGGCATCATTTTGTAGCAATACATCCCCCACGGCGTAATGAAAGCCATTTTCTCAGCATCTTCTTCGTCCATCCAAATCTGATGATATCCAGCAAAGTAATCTACAAATGATTGCAACTCATGCTTGGCGCAATTGTCGATCAGGATGTGTATGTTCGGCAAAGGGAAGTCATCCTTTGGACTTGCCCGATTGAGATCCTGATAGTCAACACAGACTCTGACCTTCCCATCCTTCTTCGGCACTGGCACAATATTGGCTAACCATGTCGGATATTCTACTACCCTGAGGACCTTAGCTTTGACCTGCTTAGTGACTTCTTCCTTGATTTTCAGACTCATGTCGGGTTTAAACTTTCTGAGCTTGTTTTACCGGTGGACATGTTGGATCAGCTGGCAGTTTATGGGCCACAATAGATGTACTTAGACCATTCATGTCATCATATGACCAGGCGAATATGTCCTCACATTCCTTCAGAAATCCTGTGTATTCTTCCTTTTCTGATGGTGACAAATGAACGTTGATCCGAGTTTCTTTGATATTTTCTGCATCTCCCAGGTTAACAATCTTGGTCTCGTCCAGGTTGGACTTAGGTCTGTTCTCAAAATTTTCAACCTCTTTAACAATCTCTTCTGGTATATCATCTTCCTCTAAATCTATGTCCGTTGTTGCGTTGTCTTGTTGCATGTCACAGCCATTGGTTCATCAAGATAGGTAATAGTAATGTTGTATAAGTAAAGTAATGAGAGAAAATAATAAGAGTAAGATTTTTAAGGAAACCAAAATGCTTTGATAAATTTCATAACTGTTTTGAACATTGGAAGATCTTATTGCGAAAATTCAAAAATGTGAAAGGAAAATCAACTAGTAAAATAAAAGATAATGCATGATGCTTTGTTCAGCCTTGCTACCCCGAGGCTTTCCGAGCTCTGGTGGTTCTGATGGTCCAATTGTTGAGGCATGCTCCTCGGCTTACGACCTGTATGGAAGGGTCTTCCTCCCCCTCCTCCTCGAAAATGACACAACAATCCATGTCATCATCTTTTAAGAAGAAATTCCTAACTGCTGCCAGTACTTCCTCTTCTTCCGACCCATAGATAACATTGGCCGGCTAGAAAGTCTGCTCCAAATATGGTATTGGCTGCTCCAGCGGTTAGTATGGACCGTGCCATGGTGGCGACCAGTTGTTGAATTCCTCCCAAGTATACTCATATCCCAGACCAAAAGTGGTGCCATGTTTCTTCAGTTTGATAGGCTTGGCGATTCCTTGGAGGTTCTTGCCAAGTCCCTTGCCAGGCTCATATCCACTCAAGTTCAATATGCTTTCAATTTTGTTGTCCCACCATTTGTCTTTGTCAATGGCGTTGACTCACTCGATGTGGTGATAGGTTTTCCCGCCTATATTTCTCCTTCCTCCAATCGCTGGGATGGTTTGGCGACTGTATATGAGATTGCTACCATCACCATGAATGATCACCTCTTGGTGGTTTAACTCAAATTTCACCTCCTGATGCAGTGTCGATGTTATGGCCCCAACTGCATGAATCCACGGCCATCCCAACAATAAGTTGTAAGATGCTGGCACGTCTATAACTTGAAAATCAACGTCGAACCAAGTAGGCCCCATTTGCAAACACAGGCTGATTTCCCCAATGGTGGATCTTTGGGAACCGTCCTTGATCTCATGCAGCCCCTTCCGCAATGTTCTAAGTGTTACCAACGGACAAATATTGAGGCTGGACCCTCCATCAATCAGGACCCTAGTGATAAAATGATTTTCACATTGCACGGTGATGTGCAACGCTTTGTTGTGACTCAACCCTTATGGTGGCAGCTCATTTTCATGAAAAGTAATCTTGTGACTTTCCAATACCTGCCCTACCATGTTTGCCATTTCTCCTCCAGTGTTGTTGTTTGGTACATATGCCTCACTCAGCAACTTCAACAAGGCGTTCTTATGTACGTCGGAACTTTGCAGCAAAGCTAGGATCGAAATCTGTGCCAGTGTTTTGTTCAGCTGATCAATGACTAAGTATTCCTTGGCTTGTATATTTCTCCAGAGATCATCGGGACCGATTTCAGTGATGGTCGGCCGACCAGAGGCCTGCTTACTCAACTCAGCTAAATGCTCCGGAGTATAAACCCTGTCGGTTCTTGTCATACCCTGTGCCGCAACTGTTTCTTCAAATTTAGCTTTCCCTTTCCTTCTTGCCTCGGTTATGTAATCCCAAGGTATGGCATTTGTATGGAACTGTGTTACGGCCGACATTGTTACTGGGATGTGCACCTTTACTCCGAACGGAGCATGTATTTTGGAGGGTAAAACTGCAACTTCAAATAGTGCATTTGCTGGAGACCCAAACTCGACCTCAATTGGTGTTGGCGTCTTTGTGGGGGTGGTGCTTCAAACTCAAGTGGTACAGACATGTTTACCTTGGCATCCCCAGAAGGCTGAGTTTGGACTACCATCGGATTGAGGGTGACTATTGGCTTCTTTGGTTCGTCACCTTCTGTGATTAAACCGATCGATCCTTTGGGATCCCAATCATCCTCTATTTCAATCATGTGAACACCTTCACCCTTATGGTCCTGCAGAGGGTTATTGTGGACGTTCAGAGTAGGCTCCTTTGCTACAATAATCTTGTTATCGATTAGAGTCTGGATCTTATCTTTCAGAGAACGGCATTCATCAATGGTATGTCCCTTTATGCCGGAATGGTATGCACAGTATTTATTTGGATTGACCCACTGAGAAGGGTTTTCAGAGGTTATAGCAGTGATAGGGGTGACATAACCAGCAGCTTTGAGCCTTTCGTACAGCTGGTCAATCGGTTCAGCAATGGCGGTATACTGTTTGGGGGGTCTGCGGTCGAAATTTGGTCGAGGTCTAGGAAAGTTTTGACGTGTGGGAGGTGATTGATAGTGGGATGGCTGAGCATTGTAGGCTTGGTAGACATGTAAGTTAGGAATATCTGGGTGAAGTAGGTTGATATGTAGGAGGTGGGGGTGATTGGTAAGTAGGTGATGGAGCTTGGTAAGAGGGTGAGGGTGCTTGGTAATTCGGGGTAGGCTGATATGTGAGTGGAGGTATTGGATAGGCTTGGTATTTGATAGGGGATTTGGGTCTTTGTGCAACCATTACGACACCTACGTCCCTTTTCTTGGACGTACCACCAGAATGTAAAGCCTAGCTTGCAAAGCTTCAAAGTTTGTAACCATACCACTTTTGATGCCTTCCTCGATCATTTCCCCTAGATTGATGATGTCGGAAAATTTCTGGCTCCCAATCAACATCAGCCTTTCATAGTACTGCGGGTCTTGAGCCCGGACAAAAAACTTATTCATTTGTTCTTCTTCTAAAGCAGGTCTGACCTTAGCAGCTTCTGATCTCCAGCGAGTGGCATACTCACGGAATGTATCTGTGGGCTTCTTCTTTAAGTTCTGAATGTAGAATACATATGGTGCATTTTCTATGTTGAACCTGAACCTGTCCATAAAGTCAGACGCCATACTCACCTAGTTCGACCATTTCTTCGGGTCTTGGCTAATGTACCAAGACAGAGCATCTCCCTTCAGACTCCTCATGAAAAGCTTCATGCGAATCCTTTCGTCTTTCCCTACTCCGACCAACTTGTCACAGTATGTTCTCAAGTAGACTCTCGGATCCCTAGTACCATCAAATATCTCGAACTTAGGAGGTTTGTACCCCTCGGGCAGTTCGACATCCGGTTGTATGCAAAGATCTTCATAGTTCAACCCTTACTTCCTTCAAAACCCTGAATTCGACTGGTCAATTTCTTGAGTTCCGCAACCAGGTTCCTGATGAGTGAGTCTTTATCATAAGACTCGAGTGTGCTTCAGACAGGTTGGGTGGAGGGTGGCATGGTTTCCACATAGATGAGGGTGTTATGGTGGGCGTGGAAATGGTCATTTGTGGATTTCAGAGGTTTTGGGATGAGTAGTGGAGTGTGGCAAGTATTGCAGTGGTGGTGAGGAGCGGGATGGTTTTGTGATTTTGGGATGTTTTGTGGAGGCGTGGGGTTCTGAACGTTTGGAAAATTGATATCTGGAGTGGTGAGGAAAAATGATAAGTTTGCTAGATTCCGAACCTGATCAATTTCCTCCTGAAATTTCAACAGTTTCTGCTCGAGTTGGGACGCACTTTCTTTGGAGACCTGAGCACCATGAGTGACCTATACCCGTTCAGTTGAGTTTTCCTTTCTAGTGTTGTTCAAATCTTCCATTTTTCCTTTGTTCCTGCTTCTGATAGGACTAGGAGGAGGAGTGGGTGGAAGGCCCTTTGATCTTGTGGAATATGATGACGATGTCAGAGTGCACGAACTAACCTTTGGGGAGGGGAGTAAATAAACAAAAAGTAAAAACAAAAAGGTAACAAGTCAGTGAGGATTATAAGAAAGTGTTATGATATTTAAACACATAGTGCAAGAATGTAAATCGTGTACTAATTTGGGAGCCTCATTGTGCCCGAGGTAGGCTTAGCGACAAATTGATTTGGAGAACTTAAAATGCTAAATGCCTCATTTTATTGATAAGAAGTAGACGAATCCCAAAACGACACTAAATAACAAGGAATAAAATGTCACTAGTGGCCATTGGCCTTATTACATTTCATAAAGTAAAAGAAAACTCCTATCTATTTGGTCCCAGAAGGACCTTCCCCAGACTCGGCATCTTTAGCTCTATCGAACAGCTTCACCAGCTCGCAAAGTCCCAGCAGCAGGTAGGCTCTGGCCAGGTGTCCACCCTCGTTTCCTTTAGCATTCTAGCAGTCCTCAATCCTCTTGAGAAACTTCCTTTCCAGCTCCACTAAACCTTGTTCCAGGTATCCTAGTCGCTTGTTGGCACTGACAGCCATGTCTTTTCGATCAGTTTTTGGTGGGCTTATTGAATCTTGCGGTTCTCGCTTTCACATTCCCGAATGCTCTTGCGCAGTTGGTTGTATTTGAAATGTGCTTCAGCCCTTTCATCGATGATTTTATGACCTCGAACAAACCCGGGTTAGCCCAGACCTTTGTGATTATCCTCCAGCCAGCCTGAATAGTATGGGGTGCAGTCAGCATGGTATCTGTCTGGTTCGATAGTATCTCTTCCCATGATGATCTTGCAATGCCACATGTGTTGAGCTTGGCACTTATAAGGACTGTCATCAGCTTGGAAGTCAGCCCGGAAGTGACTCATCTTGTCGACCCATGGTATAACCTGCTTCCTACCAGCCTGTCTCATAACTCGGAGAGGGACATAAGGGTAGGTTCCTCTCAAACCGTTCAATATCAGAAATGGTGCGTCCCTGGATCAGGCAATGAACTCTTCAGTAGGGAACCACTCGAACATCCATTGTATTTGATCCTCAGTTAGATTTTCAAACAGCTCCACCCACCCCTTGGCATCTTCTAGCTGAGCAAACATGTTGGGCATGTAGTTCATTCGCCTTGGTTGATGGAAGGCTATATGATCGTCCCAGTCTCTACGTTGAATCTCTTACCTATATTCACCCCTTTGAAGATGCTCCATGAGCTAGAGCTGGAGTAGCAAGTTGCAGCCCTCGAAGTGTGGGGCTCCTTGTTGACACTTTTCCTAGGCTCGGTATATCTCTGCGATGATCAAGGGCACTATGCTAAATGGTTGTCCACCAATTCCCTCCATCGAAGTTTTGGCGACCATGGCTAGCCTGGTGTGGATTCTTGCTTTCTTCATTGGGAACACTATCATCCCCAAGAAGCAGAACATGAAGACAAAGACCCTTCGGTGAATACGCCCCAACGATGTAAGGGCGAACTCATCCGGACATGAACGGTAGGATTTGCTGTGATCGTACCTCTCGTACAAATAATCAAAGGGAATGTTGGACTCCTTCAAACATGTCAAGTCTGGATTATTCTTTAGGCCCATCATTTTGAGAAAACCTATACCCTTGTGATTTTCCGGCATTAACAAACCCGGTGTCTCCCATGGTATACCGGCCAATCCTCCTATTTCCTCTAGCAGGGGTGTCATCTCAATCTCTCCGAAGCGAAACACAGACCTATCATAATCCCAGAACAGAGTAGCAACTTCTATGATTTTGTTGTTGGGTTGGACCTCCAGGAGGGAAGGTAGATTTCCTGGGTATTTTCGGACAAGAGTCTGATCATTGGAATGAAGATCCTCCCACCAGCTTAGCAACCTTGGGTGGATGTTTGTGACCATGCCGAATCTGGGGACTTCGTGCCTCATGTTTCTGCAAGACTTTGGGTTAGGTCCTTACCCCCACCAGACTCGACTATTAAATACCAATAATTGACATAAAAACAATTAGTTCACCAAATAAATGCACAAAACGTGATAGTGTCCGTTTGGGTTTTTGGGAAACATAGTGGACTTTGGACAAGGCTATCTTAAAGAGTAATTATGCGGACAACATAACTGACTCGGCTAGGTTTGACCATTATGTATGCACAGTTGAGTAAGGTTTCTATGAGGTCTTAGACTGGTACCCTTGAGCGGACAACTCAAGAGGGAAAGGTACGGAACCATCGACTACACTGTTGATCGACTGGTTTTACCGCAAATACGCCTTTGCCGGATTTAAAGGGTGATAATATCGGAAGAGCGCATCACTCATTATAAGCGTTGCTATGGTATTTGTTTGGCACGAGTGGAATATGATGTTGGGAACATGCATATGCAATAATTAAAACAAGTCGTCACGTATTTACACGTTCATAAAGTAATAATTACAATAATTTAAAACAGTAATAAAGGAGTGCAGTAAAGGAAAGCAGTGAAAGAAACAAGAGACAAGTTAGTTAAGAAACAAGAGACAAGTTAGTTTTTGTAGTAGAAGAGGGAATTAAATGCTTAAAGGTATTAAACAAATAAAGCACACAAGAAATGTAAAGTCACAGTAATAGCTTAAAATGGTAAAAGCCTAAAAGTCATCCCCAGCAGAGTCGCCATGCTGTCGCGCCCCCCTTTTTCTCGCGAAAATCGGGTTTGTGACATTTGGGAGACAACTCGTTCCCTCTCGGGAATTGGGTTTGAATTGAAGAGTCGCCACCTAATGATTTGAGTGCATTAGGACACTAAGGAAGGTTTGATTTGAACAACCAGAGATTGGGTAAGGGCTCGAAATTATCTCAAGAGGAAGGTGTTAGGCACCCCTCAAGATCCACTAGTGTGGTTCCCGGCCAAGCTATTGTTGTGACTTAAGTGCAAATAACACATAGGCAAATAAAAGCTTCAAATAAGAGGGAATTTTTCATGTAATAAACAAAAGTAAGAAAAGGGAACTAAAGAGTTGATTTTTCTTAAAAGGAATGGTTTTAAAAAGATTTAAAAGAAACAAAGAAAACAAAAGGGGAGGGGGGTCCTAGGTTTATTAATAATATGGATCACCCCACACAATATCCGGTAATCACTCCTCAGTGAGGGGCTACACGTGATGTTATCGCGTGGTCATCATATCCATATCTACCCTTTTCCGCCCAATTGAGGTATTAAAGCGCGGAATGGTCTCACTTACTTATTGCATGCTATTACCCGCCCCAATCCTATCAGCCCCGGAGGTACTTGGGACTACTATTCATAAAAGGGAGGAGAAGTCAGGTTTATTTGTGGTTTCAAAGGTAAAAATTCTAAGGCGACAAGCAGAAACATATATATAGCAAGTATGGGGAAACACATAAACAAATAAGGCTCAAACAGGCCTCCTTAAATCAAAGAAAAACATATAGTTTAGAATGTCTTACATGTACTGATTAGGGTATGATTAAACTTAAAAGTTGGGGCAGACTGATTTATTGCATATTTCAGATAAGAAGCCCGAATCAGGCCTGTCTGCTGGTTGTAGTTAATAAATCTGATTCAGTTTATAAACTGTCCTATGGCTTGCCTAAGTGTTAGACGAAAACCTATAGGCATGATATCTACTGATTTCAAAAAAGATGAAGTATACTGATTTTAGAAAAGGTTGTCAGTTATTCAGGAAAGACGAGTTTTGACAAAAGATCATAAATTCTGTAGACATTAGACATTGTTGTTACTGGTTTTAGACTTATAAGTGAGTGAAACCAGACTTGGTTGATAGTTCCTATAGGCATGCTTTCTATGCGTTGCTGATTTAAAAAAAACCTTTTGGACATAATAAGAATGCAGAAACCCTATAGGCATGACATCTAATTGTAGTTGATTTTCAGAACCTATAGACATGTTCTCTACATGCATATGCAGAAGTCACGATATCTACATGAAAGTGCAGGGTCCCTATAGTCATGGTATCTAAATGAGAATGCTGAAGTTCCTATAGACGTGGTAACTAAATGAGAATGCAGAAAATCTTATAGACATGGCGACTAAATGAGAATGCAGAAATCTTATAGGCATGGTAGCTATATGAAAAATGCAGAAATCTTATAGGCATGGTAGCTATATGAAAAATGCAGAAATCTTATAGGCATGGTAGCTATATGAAAAAATGCAGAAATCTTATAGGCATGGTAGCTATATGAAAAATGCAGGAATCTTATAGGCATGGTAGCTATATGAAAAATGCAGGAATCTTATAGGCAAGTTATCTACCCTTTTTTACATGCATGGTTACCCTTCCCTTTTCACTAACCATCCCCAAAAGTTATTACAAGTTATTACAGTCCAGATAAAATAAAGAAAAATACATCAGAAATTGAAATTACAACCAAAGAGAGCCAAATTCAGACTTCCTGTCTGAAGTATGAAGTAAACCAACTACAAAGATCATGTTTCAAAGCCTTTCTCCCACTTGGGTTTGTCAGAGTTCCCTAAGAGTTTCATAAGAACTCTTGGCAGTGCTTACTCCCAAATGTATCACCATATTAAGCCAAAGTGCAGTGTGGAAGGGCCAGCCCTCAGGTGTCCAAGTTCAGAGAGAACTCAAGGTCCCAAGGCAAATATCACAAGAGGGGGGCAGAACTTAGGAACTAAAAGAGAGTGTAAGTGTAGAATTCTGAAAGGGGGAAAAGGAAAGGGAAACAACACACATAGGGATATAGGGAATGGGGAGTTGCAAGAGGTAAAAAGCATGCTAGTGGGCATTGTAAGCACGTGATTTTTGCCCTATATGAGAATTATTCCCAAAAAATTCAAAAATAAAATAATTTTTCTTGGTGTGCAATTTTTGTGATATTTTGTGTAACTATTTGTATGTTTGTCTATGCATGTTTATTTGTTAAATTAATAAAAAAATACAAAAATAGGCATCTTTTGCATTTTTAGCATTTAATGTCCAAATGAACAATTTTATGCTTAATTATTACTTAATTGTGCGTTAATTGTTATTGGAAGTTAATTTGCGCTTTTATAACTTAATTCAGTTCTTAATAATAATTTAAGTACTTTTATAATTTAGTTTTAGAAAAATAAAAGAAGAAAAGAGAACAAAAATACAAAGAAAAATCGGATTGGGCCACTTCTTCAATTTCAAACCACAGGCCCAAATAATTGCCCAACTTTCCCCATGACCCGGTCCGTTTCAAACCGGGTTGATCCGGTCCGCTCCATTAACCCAACACCCCTTCTTCATTTTTGTCCAACACAAAACAAAACCAAAAAAATAAAAAATAAAAAGTGAATTATCACTATTAATAGTTTTATTTTTTGTTTTTTATATATAAAAAAAATCCGAAAATATTTTATTTTATTTATTATTTTTATTTTAAAAAATATATATATATATATATAGTAATTTCGGAAATGATTTTAAAAAAATAAAAAAATAAAAAAAAGTAAAAGAATGTAGAAAATTTTAAAAAAGTAAAAAGTTTTAAAAAATTTAAAAGTAAATAAGGTTGGAATTAAAAAATAAATATAAAGGTATCTGAAAATTTAAAAAATTTAAAGTAATTGAAAGTAGCATTTTTAAAAGAAAAGATAGTGGTTTGTTTTTTAAAGAAAAGTTAAATAAAGTGAGATTCTCTTTTAAAAAAATAAAAAGTGGGATTTTAAATAAGATAAAGTAATTAAAGTTGGAATTTTAAAAATAAAAGTAAATAAAGATGGGATTTCTTTTTCTAAAGAAATAAAAGCAATTTGTAAGTGGGATTTCTTTTAATTAAAAAATAATAAAATAATAAAAAACAAATATGAAAATTTCAAAAATTTTGCTATAAATAAAAGAGAAAATTTAGGAAGAAGGGGTGGAAAAACTAGATAGAGAGAAGAAGAAAAGAGGGGGCGGAGAGAGTAGTATACACTCGATACACACTCTGGATACATAGAATATACAGGGACAGAATTCATTTTGAAGAGAGTAAAAATATAGAAACAAATTTTCTGAAATATTGAGAGTGGAAGAATACCATAGAGAGTTCAAATCTAGAAATAAAAAAATAAAGAGAGATTTCCGCACTATTTGTCTTCTCCATTTTTACTAGTTTTCTCCGTGTTGCTGGGATTTCTGGACTGAGGTGTTGAAGCTACTGTGTTGGGCTTTCTGCTGCTATATGTTGTTGTGTTACATACTACTCTCCTACTTCTTTTCTTCTTGTACTGCCATTTCCAGGTACACATTTGTACACTCTTGGCTTGAAGCGAAAAAAAATGAAATATTAATCAGGCTTTGTTTCTGTTGAATTCCTCCTGTTTAGATTTGTGTTTGAATATTAATTTTCCTCTCTTTGTATAAAAATATAGTTGATTGATTAATGAGTAATAAGATTACATATGTATAACTTCTTCATATAATAATGTTAGTTTAAATTAATCGAAAAATAGTTAATCTGTTTTGATATTATGGTGTGTCAATCTCATGTTCTAGTATTATTGAATAAAAGAATATAGAATGAAAGCAGTTTTTCTTTGAACAAACTCGATCGCAATTTTCCATTCGCATTAACCGTAAACTAATAACTAATAAGTTACATCTTTTCAGCATGTAATTAATTGAGGTATTTTCTTTTGTTTTAGAGACAAACTTAATAGAAAAAAATGTAGTCACTGTAGGTTTATCCTTAAAAATAAAAATGAGATGAGCCTCGCCGAAAAATACAAAAATCGCGGGGCCCTCAGTAAATATTTGCTTTAAAATTGCTTAGACTTCGGGATGGACCGTTTAGCAAAATTCCACGGCCTTCCTAAAATAATGATACGCTAGTCACTTTAGGCGCGTATTTAATAAAGTTATCTCTTTAAACTCGGGTGCACATTGATGTGACCCAAATCCAAATCTCAACGGAGTCGAGATATGTCAATAACCACGGGTGCATTGATGTAACGTGGTTCGAGATATGTTTTCACGACGTTGCAATTCTCGTAAATAATAATTATGAAATTGGTAAAAAGATAAAATTTGCACATAAGTTCACATTTGTATAAAATCAGATAATCAAGCCGAATATGACAGTTGAGCGACCGTGCTAGAACCACGGAACTCGGGAATGCCTAACACCTTCTCCCGGGTTAACAGAATTCCTTATCCAGATTTCTGGTACGCAGACCGTAATATAGAGTCATTCTTTTCCTCGATTCGGGATTAAATTGGTGACTTGGGACACCCTAAGTCTCCCAAGTGGCGACTCTGAAATAAATAAATAAATCCCGTTTCGATTGTCCTTTAATTGGAAAAACTCCCTTGTACCCTCGCGGGTGCGGAAAAAGGAGGTGTGACAGCTCTGGCGACTCTGCTGGGGAATACTTTGACCCAGAACCACTGGTTCAGGGTTAGAAATTCGAGCTTAGATAAATTGTTATGTTTGGCTTTATTTGATTTTTACATGTTTTGAGCCTAATGTGCTAAATGTTGCCTTTACCGCTTTGATATTATCTGAACTGTATATAAACTATGCCGAAACCTACTCTTCTTACCTCCGGGGATGTGCTTACTGGTTAAGACTCCCTATTCTATTAGTGTCATACCCTAAATAAAAGAGGCTCGGAAAGTTTCTAAGCCGGCTGGCCTTTTGGTTTCCGGACAGGAGCTCCTTCCTCAACTCGAGTGGTCCGTCGGGTACACTGTCTAGAACACCGACCCAGGTTTTGAACATAGAATAACGTGACTTCATGCCGGATCCCTAGTAGGAACGCTTATTTGCAATTCGTAAAAGAACGGACAAGTTTGTAAAGTGTCATAAAATAATCCTCCTCGGCCTCAAAATTCATGTGAAATTTGGAAGGGGCCACATTTGCAAAAATAGCCATTTGGTTGCATTTGACAAACAGGGAAAGGAAGCTAGCGTTTGTTTTTGAGTTTGTAAATCTTTTGATTAGAATATGCGGGTTGTTTGATTTTCAAGTTTGTAGGTCATCTTTAAACCTTTGAAACCCAGTTTGTTTTAATATGAAAATAAAAAAAATGTTGAGTATTGTTTATCTTTATTGGGCCGAACTATGCAAGGTCTGATTCATGCGGGGTCATGATACGTAGGCAATCTCCATAAGATTCGACCACAAAAAAAAATTTGAGAAAAAAAGAGAAAAAAAAATGAAAAATCGAAAGAAAAAGAAAATACAAAATAGAATAAAATACAGGGGTCCCCAAAGTACTTCAAAGGGGCAAATAAGCAAGCCAGGATGACACATGTTGTTTGAAGCAAAGCATGTTAGAAACGGTTAACTGCCTAGGAGCATTGCATCCTCAATGTGTTGTTATCAAATCTGTTAAACTCTAAACGCTAACAAGCTTGTTGTTTTCCGAATCTCAAACAGTTAGTTGTTAAAGAATTCTGGCAACACACTCTTACCAAACTAGACCCAAAGGACCAATAACAACAAGCATGACTACTTCACAGAATAGTACCGAGGAAGAAAGGTCGATGAGCCAGTTGTTAAAGGAAGCGATGGAAAAGATGGAAAGGATGGGACTAGAGATGAACGCAATGCAGCTAGCTCTAGCCAAAGCACAAAGGAGCCCTGAGCCACTAGGGCACGTGCCCGAATACCCCCACTCCGGCCCTTCAACAAGCCTCCCAAATCACCGTTGTCTTCAGGAGAGAAGCCTCCATGATTCCCAAGCTCCACCATCCCTTCAACCTCTCCCGACACCAAATGTTCCCACTTTTGTGGGACCCACATCAGTCACCCTACAAAGAACGACCATCGAGCCATTGTTTCAGGCTCCTGATACGCAATACTATCCCCCTGAGCCCACATTTCATGCACCAGAACCCCATACCTACAACCCGCACTTAGAGGTACTGGCAGAGATTGAAAAGCCGGTTAAAATCCCCGAACAAGATGAGGTGACGAGGAAGTTCAAGAGCCTGGAGCAGTCCTTCAGGAACCTGCACGGATTGGGCAACCAGGTCAGCATGGTCTACAAGGATCTATGCTCTTTCCCGGATGTCCAACTCCCGGTTGGGTTCAAGATGCCTAAGTTTGATTTATATGAAGGGCACAGTGATCCCATGGCGCATTTACGGGGATTCTGTAGCAAAATGAGAGGGGCAGGTGGCAAAGATGAGCTGCTGATAGCTTATTTCGGCCAAAGTCTGAGTGGATCGGCACTAGAATGGTATACCAGGCAGGATTCCAGCAGATGGTACACTTGGGATGATCTGGCGCAGGCTTTCGCAGGTCATTTTCAATACAATATCGAGATAGTCCCGGATCGTCTCACATTGTTGAGGACTGGAAAGAAGCCTGGGGAAAGTTTTCGTGAGTTTGGTTTCCGCTAGATAGAACAAGCGGCCAGAGTTGATCCTCCCATGAAAGAGGGAGAAATGGTGGACTACTTCTTGCAAATGCTTGATCCAACTTACTTTGGTTACTTGGTGACAACGGTTGGGAAATCCTTCAATGAAGTGGTAAAGATAGGGGTCATGATAGAGGAGGGCCTAAGGTCTGACAAAATCCTAAATTACTCAGCGCTCAAGACGACGACCCAGGCTATTCAGAGCGGCGCGGGAGGTGCGCTCGAGGTTGCATCAGTCGAAGCAGGTACTGGGTCCAAATTCAAAGGTCTTTCCCCTCACTACCAGCCCAGGCCCAATCATCCAAATTATCCACACACTCCATACAACCTTCCACAACCCTACTACCCACCATCAGAGCCACTCTTTTCAGACCATCATGCCCAAGCCTGCCCCCGAGCTCCATATAATCCGCGTTTGTTAGCCCCTAATGTTGAGGCATGAGGGATGCCGAGAAGAAACGAGGTCAAGGGCTTGTACATTTCCCCTTGACATGGTTTCTGGAAGTATTGACAAGCAATGTATGAAGCTGGGAGTGTGTTTAAGTTGTGCGACAACTTGGGCAGGTCAGCTAGACAAGGTGTCTTCAGTGATGGGAAGAAAACCTTGGTTGTGGGCGACGGCTATGGCAGAGGAAGATAAGCACATGGCACTTGGCTAAGGCATGTGTGCGGAACAGTGGGACAGCATGGCTGTGACGAGAATGTTGTCACAAGCGAAAATGTGCGAGGCATGGTCCGAAGACAAGGCTAGGCAGGCTGAAGGCAAAATGGGCAGAACTGTGAGACAAGTGTGCAAGACATGTGACAGTGGGGCAGCACTAATGATGGCCATTTCGTGGAAGGCCCCATTGATGGGTGAGTGCTTCAGAAAGTGCTCCAGAAAACATGGCTGGGTGCTCCACCAAGATGGCTGAGTGCTGCACTAAACATGAATAAGTGCTGATAGTAATTATAGTGCTTATATGGCCCACTTGTAAAAGCTGTCCCTTTTGTATTTGCCTTAGTAGCTAGCCCTTGTAAATCTGCCAGTAGCAGCCCCTATATATTTTGTGTTGTATTTCGTTGGAAAGGCATCAGATCATATGTGAGCCTTCCAACAGAGAGTCCTTTGTGTATATTCTGCGAGAATAATAAAGGTTGGGTTTTTACCCGTAATTGTGTGTGTTGCATACGTTTTGGGAAAGTCTGAAATAATCCAAGTATTACATAGTGAGGGAAAAGAGGGCTGAAGTAACTTGAGTGTCAGGTTGCTGCCTTATAGAGTCATTTGCGAAAAATTGACCCTGTAACAACTGGTATCAGAGCCTTACTCTTAGCTCGTAATCATGGCTGGAGGATCCAATGCAGACTTACGTGATCGTGTGCAAAGGTTGGAGGCACTGATGGGTGTGACTGATGATCCCTTAGACATAGATGATCTAATTACAGAGATCCATCGTCTAAAGGATGGGATGAATGAGTTTCGAGAAACTATTCATCAAACGTGTGAGGCCACAAACGAACAAGTTGAAGATCTTAAGAGGGAGAACGAAAATCTCAATACGGAGATTACTGTCCTTAGAAGAGCTTTGGCCAATCCTGTCCGAGGTGGTGAGGAACGTTCCAAAGTTAAGATCCCGGAACCAAAGGCGTTTGGTGGAGCGCGTAGTGCAAAAGAACTGGAGAATTTTCTATGGGATATGGAGCAATACTTTATTGCTGGCAAGATCCCTGGCGGAGATAAAGTGACCATTACAAGCATGTACCTCACGGGAGATGCTAAACTATGGTGGAGAATTCGCATGTCTGATGATCAAAGTGCGGGCAGGCCCAAAATTGATACATGGGAGAAACCCCGTAAGGAAATGAAGGATCAGTTCTTACCTAGCAACGCATCTTGGCTTGCTAGGGATCGCTTGAAGTGCCTACGTCAAACCGGACCAGTTCGTGATTATATTAAGGAGTTTACTTCCTTAATGTTAGACATTCAAAATATGTCAGAAGAGGACAAGTTACACAATTTCATTTCTGGAATGCATGCATGGGCGCAGAATGAACTTAGGAGGCAGAATGTGAAGGACCTCCCTAGTGCGATTGTTGCAGCAGACTCGCTGGTAGATTACCGCAATACCCGAAGTCTTTCTGAAGAACCCTCTACTTCAAAACCTAAGAAAAGGGTAGAGAAGAAAGGGGATTGGAAGAAAGAAGCTCGTAAAGAAGTTGCGGAAAAGGGGAAGATAGTGGCTGGTGGGTTCGCAAGAAACAAAGGCAATGCCAACAAAAAGGGCGATGGTTGTTGGACTTGCGGAGGAGCTCACCTTGCCAAACATTGCCCAAACCGTGAACGAGTCAATGCCCTGCTTGGAGCAGAAAATGAGAGGGAAGGAGAAGGTAGAGAAGTTGTTGCCTTAGTAAACCCTTTGAAATTGTTAAATGTCATGGCGTTGCTTAGCAATACAAGTAACAGAAACGACCCTCATTCTTTACTGATGCACATTGAAATGAAAATCGGAGATCTAAGTGTGATAGCAATGGTAGATACTGGAGCTACTCACACCTTTATCTCGGCGAAATTGGTGCAGAAGTACGGGTTGGCTGTGACGAAGAGTCCCTCTTACATGAAGACAGTGAATGCAAAAGCCCAAGCCATTGTGGGTATGGCTTATGGCGTCCCTATGTCAGTTGGAAACTGGAAAGGGAAAGTTTATTTGATGGTGATTCCATTGGAAGACTTTGAGATGATCCTTGGAATCGACTTTATGAAGAAGAATTGCTTTGTTCCAATGCCTCACTTGGACGGAGTAATGATTATGAATGAAATGGCTCCTGGCTTTGTGAAAGTCGTTCATCCTTATGAGAGGGAAAAACGCATGGGAAGGCTTCATTGGTATCTGCCGCGACGGTAGAAAAGGGCCTGAGAAGAGGAGAAGAAACTTTCCTTGCTGCGATGGTCGAGGTGAAGCCTAACGAGAGGATTGAGGTGCCGGACTGTATCGCTCCAATATTGAGCGATTTTGCTGATGTGATGCCGCTAGAGTTGCCTAAACATCTACCACCACGGAGGGCTATTGATCACAAGATAGAGTTGCTACCGGGTTCTATACCTCCTGCTCAATCTCCTTATCGGATGGCACCAAAATAGTTGGCGGAGCTGAGAAAACAACTTGACGAGTTGTTAGATGGGGGATTGATTCAACCATCAAAAGCTCCCTTTGGTGCCCCTGTATTATTTCAGAGGAAGCAGGATGGAACGCTTCGAATGTGTGTTGACTATCGAGCATTGAACAAAGTGACTGTGAAAAACAAATACCCAGTTCCGTTGGTACAGGATTTGATGGATAGATTAAGCAAGGCGTGCTGGTTCACAAAGCTTGATTTGAGGTCTGGTTATTGGCAAGTGCGGATAGCTGAAGGTGATGAGTCAAAAACAACCTGTGTTACAAGGTATGGCTCATATGAATTCCTTGTTATGCCGTTCGGGTTGACAAATGCCCCTGCCACCTTTTGCAATCTGATGAATGATGTGCTATATGAGTACTTGGATGACTTTGTGGTGGTCTATTTAGACGACATTGTTATCTATAGTAAGACCCTGGATGAACATTGCTCACACTTACAAAGGGTATTGTCTCGCCTAAGACAGTACCAATTGTATGTGAAGATGGAGAAGTGTGAGTTTGCCAAACAAGAAATTAAATTTCTTGGGCACTTGGTGAGTCAGAATCAAGTGCGAATGGACCCAAAGAAGGTGCAGATCATTGTGGAATGGCAGGCACCTAAGTCAGTGAAAGAATTGAGATCTTTCCTTGGGTTAGCTAATTATTATCGTAAGTTCATTGCCGGGTATTCAAATAGACTCTATAAGGCAGCAACCTGACACTCAAGTTACTTCAGCCCTCTTTTCCCTCACTATGTAATACTTGGATTATTTCAGACTTTCCCAAAACGTATGCAACACACACAATTACGGGTAAAAACCCAACCTTTATTATTCTCGCAGAATATACACAAAGGACTCTCTGTTGGAAGGCTCACATATGATCTGATGCCTTTCCAACAAAATACAACACAAAATATATAGGGGCTGCTACTGGCAGATTTACAAGGGCTAGCTACTAAGGCAAATACAAAAGGGACAGCTTTTACAAGTGGGCCATATAAGCACTATAATTACTATCAACACTTATTCATGTTTAGTGCAGCACTCAGCCATCTTGGTGGAGCACCCAGCCATGTTTTTTGGAGCACTTTCTGAAGCACTCACCCATCAATGGGGCCTTCCACGAAATGGCCATCATCAGTGCTGCCCCACTGTCACATGTCTTGCTTACTTGTCTCACAGTTCTGCCCACTTTGCCTTCAGCCTGCCTAGCCTTGTCTTCGGACCATGCCTCGCACATTTTCGCTTGTGACAACATTCTCGTCACAGCCATGCCGTCCCACTGTTCCGCACACATGCCTTAGCCTAGTGCCATGTGCTTATCTTCCTCTGCCATAGCCGTCGCCCACAACCAAGGTTTTCTTCCCATCACTAAAGACACCTTGTCTAGCTGACCTGCCCAAGTTGTCGCACAACTTAGACACACTCCCAGCTTCATACATTGCTTGTCAATACTTCCAGAAACCATGTCAAGGGGCAATGTACAAGCCCTTGACCTCGTTTCTTCTCGGCATCCCTCATGCCTCAACATTAGGGGCTAACAAACCACCCCCACTAGTTGAACTCGACGTCCTCGTCGAGACTGATTTCAAGTAGTCCTCTACTTGCTGTTCGTACTACCATAATGAAACACCCTTCTCCCAAGTCGCATCTGCCTCGGGCTTTCCTTTCCACTGTATTAAAAATTCTGTCCGCCTATTCTTCTTATGCATCCCAAGAATTCTGTGGTCAAGCACTTTCTCTATCTTCTCCTCTAGCTGAGTGCGCATCTCAGGAGGAGCTCTCTTTGTTTTGTGCCTTTCCGGGTCTTCGGGATCATCAGCATAGGGCTTCAGAAAACTCACATGGAAAGTTGGATGAATTTTCATTCTCTCTGGCAGAATTAGTCGGTAAGCAACTTCACCAACTTTAGCAGCAACTTCAAAAGGACCATCGTACCTTGAAACCAAGGCTCTGTGCCTAACTCGGCTGTCAATCTTTTTCCATATCTGTGGAGTAAGTTTTAATAGCACTTTTTCGCCCACCCTGAACTCTAGTGGACGCCTGTGTTTGTCAGCATACTTCTTCATCCTTCTCTGAGCTTTTGCCAAGCTATCTATCGCTTCTCGGATTATAGCTTATCTATCCCAACCATATCGATAAGCTGCTGGACATTTGCCCCCAGTCTTTTGTTGGGAAATCACCAACGGTTGCGTAGGCTGTTTCCCCAAGACGATCTCAAACGGACTCATCTCCGTTGCTGAAGACTTGTGCAAATTATAGGAGAATTGTGCACAATCTAGCAGATCTGTCCAGTTGCATTGACTCGCAGTCACAAAGTGCCTTAAGTATTCTTCCAACAAATGGTTGGTCCTTTCAGTTTGACCATCAGTTTGGGGATGGTTTGCCGTTGAAAACTTCAAGTTTGTACCCATCAAGTTGAATAGATAGGTCCAAAACCGGCCTGTAAACCGTGCATCCCTGTCACTAATGACATCCTTCGGCATTCCGAAGTATTTGACCACATTTTTGAAGAATAACTCAGCCGCAACTTTTGAAGGACATTCTGTTGGGGCAGCAATAAAAACAGCATACTTGGAAAATCTATCAACCACCACCATGATTGACGAAAATCCATTAACCTTTGGGAATCCACTGATAAAGTCCATCGAAACAGATTTCCATGGTTCTTCCGGGATGGGCAGAGGTTGTAGTAAACCTGCCTCTTTCTTCCGCTCAGTTTTGTCAAGCTGACACACAAGACAGCTCTTTACATAAGCTTCCACATCATGTTCCATCTTGGGCCAAAAATAATATCGGGACAGTAGGGCCATCGTTCTTTCGATTCCTGGATGCCCTGCCCATAGGGTATCGTGAGTTTCTCTCAGCAGTTCACGACGTATCCCATTGCTAAGTGGTACGACGATTCTCCCCCCTTTGAAATAGAGTAGATCGTCCTCAATCCAGTACCTCCTAACCGTCCTGTCCTTCACATGATTCATTGTTTTTATGTACAATGGATCATTAACAGCACATGACTTGATCTTTTCAAGAAAATCAGATTCAAGTCGTGTAACCGAATAAATAGCAGCAAACACCTCCTTCCGGCTTAGTGCATCAGCAACTTGGTTGTCTTTTCCCGGCTTATGTTCCCACATGAAATCATACTCTGCCAAGAATTCCTGCCAACGGGCCTGCTTCGGACTTAGCTTCTTTTGTGTTTTAAAGTACGTATTTGCCACATTGTCCGTTCTCACAACGAACTTTGTCCCCAGCAAATAGACTCGCCAAGTCTGCAAACAGTGGATCATAGCAACCATTTCCTTCTCATGCGTCGAATATCTTTGCTCTGCTTCATTCAATTTTCTTCTTTCAAATGCCACTGGGTGGCCACTTTGAACCAGCACGCCCCCAACAGCCTTGTCGGAAGCATCGGTATGAACTTCGAAGGGTAGTTCAAAATTTGGAAGTTGTAAAATAGGTTCTGAGGCAATAGCTTCTTTCAGCATCTCAAATGCGCTATTGCATTTCTCCGCCAAGTCCCATACAACATCTTTCTTTAACAAATCAGTTAAAGAAGCAGCCTTCTTTGAATACCCGGCAATGAACTTACGATAATAATTAGCTAACCCAATGAAAGATCTCAATTCTTTCACTGACTTAGGTGCCTGCCATTCCACAATGATCTGCACCTTCTTTGGGTCCATTCGCACTTGATTCTGACTCACCAAGTGCCCAAGAAATTTAATTTCTTGTTTGGAAAACTCACACTTCTCCATCTTCACATACAATTGGTACTGTCTTAGGCGAGACAATACCCTATGTAAGTGTGAGCAATGTTCATCCAGGGTCTTACTATAGATAACAATGTCGTCTAAATAGACCACCACAAAGTCATCCAAGTACTCATATAGCACATCATTCATCAGATTGCAAAAGGTGGCAGGGGCATTTGTCAACCTGAACGGCATAACAAGGAATTCATATGAGCCATACCTTGTAACACAGGTTGTTTTTGACTCATCACCATCAGCTATCCGCACTTGCCAATAACCAGACCTCAAATCAAGCTTTGTGAACCAGCACGCCTTGCTTAATCTATCCATCAATCCTGTACCAACGGAACTTGGTATTTGTTTTTAACAGTCACTTTGTTCAACGCTCGATAGTCAACACACATTCGAAGCGTTCCATCCTGCTTCCTCTGAAATAATACAGGGGCACCAAAGGGAGCTTTTGATGGTTGAATCAATCCCCCATCTAACAACTCGTCAAGTTGTTTTCTCAGCTCCGCCAACTATTTTGGTGCCATCCGATAAGGAGATTGAGCAGGAGGTATAGAACCCGGTAGCAACTCTATCTTGTGATCAATAGCCCTCCGTGGTGGTAGATGTTTAGGCAACTCTGGCAGCATCACATCAGCAAAATCGCTCAATATTGGAGCGATACAGTCCGGCACCTCAATCCTCTCGTCAGGCTTCACCTCGACCATCGCAGCAAGGAAAGTTTCCTCTCCTCTTCTCAGGCCCTTTTCTACCGTCGCGACAGATACCAATGAACTTCCCATGCGCTTTTTCCCTCTCATAAGGATGAACGACTTTCACAAAGCCAGGAGCCATTTCATTCATAATCATTACTCCGTCCAAGTGAGGCATTGGAACAAAGCAATTCTTCTTCATAAAGTCGATTCCAAGGATCATCTCAAAGTCTTCCAGTGGAATCACCATCAAATCAACTTTCCCTTTCCAGTTTCCAACTGACATAGGGACGCCATAAGCCATACCCACAATGGCTTGGGCTTTTGCATTCACTGTCTTCATGTAAGAGGGACTCTTCGTCACAACCAACCCGTACTTCTGCACCAATTTCGCCGAGATAAAGGTGTGAGTAGCTCCAGTATCTACCATTGCTATCACACTTAGATCTCCGATTTTCATTTCAATGTGCATCAGTAAAGAATGAGGGTCGTTTTCGTTGCTTGTATTGCTAAGCAACGCCATGACATTTAACAATTTCAAAGGGTTTACTAAGGCAACAACTTCTCTACCTTCTCCTTCCCTCTCATTTTCTGCTCCAAGCAGGGCATTGACTCGTTCACGGTTTGGGCAATGTTTGGCAAGGTGAGCTCTTCCGCAAGTCCAGCAACCATCGCCCTTTTTGTTGGCGTTGCCTTTGTTTCTTGCGAACCCACCAGCCACTATCTTCCCCTTTTCCGCAACTTCTTTTCGAGCTTCTTTCTTCCAATCCCCTTTCTTATCTACCCTTTCTTAGGTTTTGAAGTAGAGGGTTCTTCAGAAAGACTTCGGGTATTGCGGTAATCTACCAACGAGTCTGCTGCAGCAATCGCACTAGGGAGGTCCTTCACATTCTGCCTCCTAAGTTCATTCTGCGCCCATGCATGCATTCCAGAAATGAAATTGTGTAACTTGTCCTCTTCTGACATATTTTGAATGTCTAACATTAAGGAAGTAAACTCCTTAATATAATCACGAACTGGTCCGGTTTGACGTAGGCGCTTCAAGCGATCCCTAGCAAGCCAAGATGCGTTGCTAGGTAAGAACTGATCCTTCATTTCCTTACGGAGTTTCTCCCATGTATCAATTTTGGGCCTGCCCGCACTTTGATCATCAGACATGCGAGTTCTCCACCATAGTTTAGCATCTCCCGTGAGGTACATGCTTGTAATGGTCACTTTATCTCCGCCAGGGATCTTGCCAGCAATAAAGTATTGCTCCATATCCCATAGAAAATTCTCCAGTTCTTTTGCACTACGCGCTCCACCAAACGCCTTTGGTTCCGGGATCTTAACTTTGGAACGTTCCTCACCGCCTCGGACAGGATTGGCCAAAGCTCTTCTAAGGACAGTAATCTCCGTATTGAGATTTTCGTTCTCCCTCTTAAGATCTTCAACTTGTTCGTTTGTGGCCTCACACGTTTGATGAATAGTTTCTCGAAACTCATTCATCCCATCCTTTAGACGATGGATCTCTGTAATTAGATCATCCATGTCTAAGGGATCATCAGTCATACCCATCAGTGCCTCCAACCTTTGCACACGATCACGTAAGTCTGCATTGGATCCTCCAGCCATGATTACGAGCTAAGAGTAAGGCTCTGATACCAGTTGTTACAGGGTCAATTTTTCGCAAATGACTCTATAAGGCAGCAACCTGACACTCAAGTTACTTCAGCCCTCTTTTCCCTCACTATGTAATACTTGGATTATTTCAGACTTTCCCAAAACGTATGCAACACACACAATTACGGGTAAAAACCCAACCTTTATTATTCTCGCAGAATATACACAAAGGACTCTCTGTTGGAAGGCTCACATATGATCTGATGCCTTTCCAACAAAATACAACACAAAATATATAGGGGCTGCTACTGGCAGATTTACAAGGGCTAGCTACTAAGGCAAATACAAAAGGGACAGCTTTTACAAGTGGGCCATATAAGCACTATAATTACTATCAGCACTTATTCATGTTTAGTGCAGCACTCAACCATCTTGGTGGAGCACCCAACCATGTTTTCTAGAGCACTTTCTGAAGCACTCACCCATCAATGGGGCCTTCCACGAAATGGCCATCATCAGTGCTGCCCCACTGTCACATGTCTTGCACACTTGTCTCACAGTTCTGCCCACTTTGCCTTCGGCCTGCCTAGCCTTGTCTTCGGACCATGCCTCGCACATTTTCGCTTGTGACAACATTCTCGTCACAGCCATGCCGTCCCATTGTTCCGCACACATGCCTTAGCCAAGTGTCATGTGCTTATCTTCCTCTGCCATAGCCGTCGCCCACAACCAAGGTTTTCTTCCCATCACTGAAGACACCTTGTCTAGCTGACCTGCCCAAGTTGTCGCACAACTTAGACACACTCCCAGCTTCATACATTGCTTGTCAATACTTCAAGAAACCATGTCAAGGGGCAATGTACAAGCCCTTGACCTCGTTTCTTCTCGGCATCCCTCATGCCTCAACATTAGGGGCTAACAAACGCAGATTATATGGAGCTCGGGGGCAGGCTTGGGCATGATGGTCTGAAAAGAGTGGCTCTGATGGTGGGTAGTAGGGTTGTGGAAGGTTGTATGGAGTGTGTGGATAATTTGGATGACTGGGCCTGGGCTGGTAGTGAGGGGAAGGACCTCTGAATTTGGACCCAGTACCTGCTTCGACTGATGCGACCTCGAGCGCACCTCCCGCGCCGCTCTGAATAGCCTGGGTCGTCGCCTTGAGCGCTGAGTAATTTAGGATTTTGTCAGACCTTAAGCCCTCCTCTATCATGACCCCTATCTTTACCACTTCATTGAAGGATTTCCCAACCGTTGTCACCAAGTAACCAAAGTAAGTTGGATCAAGCGTTTGGAAGAAGTAGTCCACCATTTCTCCCTCTTTCATGGGAGGATCAACTCTGGCCGCTTGTTCTCTCTAGCGGAAACCAAACTCACGAAAACTTTCCCCAGGCTTCTTTCCAGTCCTCAACAATGTGAGACGGTCCGGGACTATCTCGAGATTGTATTGAAAATGACCTGCGAAAGCCTACGCCAGATCATCCCAAGTGTACCATCTGCTGGAATCCTGCCTGGTATACCATTCTAGTGCCGATCCGCTCAGACTTTGGCCGAAATAAGCTATCAGCAGCTCATCTTTTCCACCTGCCCCTCTCATTTTGCTACAGAATCCCCGCAAATGCGCCATGGGATCACCGTGCCCTTCATATAAATCAAACTTAGGCATCTTGAACCCAACCGGGAGTTGGACATCCGGGAAAGGGCATAGATCCTTGTAGGCCATGCTGACCTGGTTGCCCAATCCGTGCAGGTTCCTGAAGGACTACTCCAGGCTCTTGAACTTCCTCGTCACCTCATCTTGTTCGGGGATTTTAACCGGCTTTTCAATCTCTGCCGGTACCTCTAAGTGCGGGTTGTAGGTATGGGGTTCTGGTGCATGAAATGTGGGCTCAGGGGGATAGTATTGCGTATCAGGAGCCTGAAACAATGGCTCGATGGTCGTTCTTTGTAGGGTGACTGATGTGGGTCCCACAAAAGTGGGAACATTTGGTGTCGGGAGAGGTTGAAGGGATGGTGGAGCTTGGGAATCATGGAGGCTTCTCTCCTGAAGACAACGGTGATTTGGGAGGCTTGTTGAAGGGCTGGAATGGGGGTATTCGGGCACGTACCCTAGTGGCTCAGGGCTCCTTTGTGCTTTGGCTAGAGCTAGCTGCATTGCGTTCATCTCTAGTCCTATTTAGCACATTAGGCTCAAAACATGTAAAAATCAAATAAAGCCAAACATAACAATTTATCTAAGCTCGAATTTCTAACCCTGAACCAGTGGTTCTGGGTCAAAGTATTCCCCAGCAGAGTCGCCAGAGCTGTCACACCTCCTTTTTCCGCACCCGCGAGGGTACAAGGGAGTTTTTCCAATTAAAGGACAATCGAAACGGGATTTATTTATTTATTTCAGAGTCGCCACTTGGGAGATTTAGGGTGTCCCAAGTCACCAATTTAATCCCGAATCGAGGAAAAGAATGACTCTATATTACGGTCTGCGTACCAGAAATCTGGATAAGGAATTCTGTTAACCCGGGAGAAGGTGTTAGGCATTCCCGAGTTCCGTGGTTCTAGCACGGTCGCTCAACTGTCATATTCGGCTTGATTATCTGATTTTATACAAATGTGAACTTATGTGCAAATTTTATCTTTTTACCAATTTCATAATTATTATTTTACGAGAATTGCAACGTCGTGAAAACATATCTCGAACCACGTTACATCAATGCACCCGTGGTTATTGACATATCTCGACTCCGTTGAGATTTGGATTTGGGTCACATCAATGTGCACCCGAGTTTAAAGAGATAACTTTATTAAATACGCGCCTAAAGTGACTAGCGTATCATTATTTTAGGAAGGCCGTGGAATTTTGCTAAACGGTCCATCCCGAAGTCTAAGCAATTTTAAAGCAAATATTTACTGAGGGCCCCGCGATTTTTGTATTTTTCGGCGAGGCTCATCTCATTTTTATTTTTAAGGATAAACCTACAGTGACTTCATTTTTTCTATTAAGTTTGTCTCTAAAACAAAAGAAAATACCTCAATTAATTACATGATGAAAAGATGTAACTTATTAGTTATTAGTTTACGGTTAATGCGAATGGAAAATTGCGATCGAGTTTGTTCAAAGAAAAACTGCTTTCATTCTATATTCTGTTATTCAATAATACTAGAACATGAGATTGACACACCATAATATCAAAACAGATTAACTATTTTTCGATTAATTTAAACTAACATTATTATATGAAGAAGTTATACATATGTAACCTTATTACTCATTAATCAATCAAATACATTTTTATACAAAGAGAGGAAAATTAATATTCAAACACAAATCTAAACAGGAGGAATTCAACAGAAACAAAGCCTGATTAATATTTCATTTTTTTCGCTTCAAGCCAAGAGTGTACAAATGTGTACCTGAAAATGGCAGTACAAGAAGAAAAGAAGTAGGAGAGTAGTATGTAACACAGCAACATACAGCAGCAGAAAGCCCAACACAGTAGCTTCAACACCTCAGTCCAGAAATCCCAGCAACACGGAGAAAACTAGTAAAAATGGAGAAGACAAATAGTGCGGAAATCTCTCTTTATTTTTTTATTTCTAGATTTGAACTCTCTATGGTGTTCTTCCACTCTCAATATTTCAGAAAATTTGTTTCTATATTTTTTACTCTCTTCAAAATGAATTCTGTCCCTGTATATTCTGTGTATCCAGAGTGTATATCGAATGTATACTGCTCTCTCCACCCCCTCTTTTCTTCTTCTCTCTATCTAGTTTTTCCTCTTTTTTTCCACCCCTTCTTCCTAAATTTTCTCTTCTATTTATAGCAAAATTTTCGAAATTTTCAGATTTGTTTTTTATTATTTTATTATTTTTTTAATTAAAAGAAATCCCACTTACAAATTGCTTTTACTTTTTTAGAAAAAGAAATCCCACCTTTATTTACTTTTATTTTTAAAATTCCAACTTTAATTACTTTATCTTATTTAAAATCCCACTTTTTATTTTTTTAAAAGAGAATCTCACTTTATTTAACTTTTCTTTAAAAAACAAACCACTATCTTTTCTTTTAAAAATGCTACTTTCAATTACTTTAAATTTTTTAAATTTTCAGATACCTTTATATTTATTTTTTAATTCCAACCTTATTTTACTTTTAAATTTTTTAAAACTTTTTACTTTTTTAAATTTTCTACATTCTTTTACTTTTTTTTATTTTTTTATTTTTTATTTTTTTAAAATCATTTCCGAAATTACTATATATATATATTTTTTAAAATAAAAATAATAAATAAAATAAAATATTTTTGGATTTTTTTTATATATAAAAAAAACAAAAAATAAAACTATTAATAGAACTAAAAAATAAAATTATTAATAGTGATAATTTTCGAACTACGCGGGTTTGATTCTCACCGGATGTGAGATACGTAGGCAACCCTCATCGGGTCCAACCCCATCTTTTGCTAAAAAGCCAAAAATAATTAATTAATAATAATAATAATAAAAAACAAATAATATGTCAAATATTGATTTTTGTCGTAAATAAGTCGGGTGAAGTTGTTTTGCCATAAATAGCCGAATGTTCCCGAAAGGGACGCCGGAAGGCTGACTTTGCGTAAACAGCCACCTTCGGGTCATTTTTTAAGATTTGGTCCAGTTGACCCACACAGCCTTAAAAATCTTCGTCCCCGAGACGTTGAAAGGCTGTGCTTGCAATATTGAGTTTTCTAATTTGAAAAAATGATAAAAAGAGTCATAAATAAGTCAGGTGATGCTGTTTTGTCATAAATAGTTGAATGTTCCCGAAAGGGACGCCGGAAGGCTGACTTTGCATAAATAGCCACCTTTGGGTCATGTTTAGGATTTTTGGTCTAGTCGACCCACACAGCCTTATAAATCTTCGTCCCCGAGGCGCTGAAGGGCCGTGTTTGCAACACCACGTTTTTATTGTAGTTTGGAAAAAAAGTCAGCGGTCAGGTGAATACCTTTGGGTTTTGTCAAAAATAAGCCAAGCCAGCTTCAGCCGCGTCTTAAACCGTTCTTGCCGAAATAGCCTTAGAGTATCTTTCAGTTGTCGAAAGGCTATTTTCGTAAAAGAACGGACAAGTTTGTAAAGTGTCATAAAATAATCCTCCTCGGCCTCAAAATTCATGTGAAATTTGGAAGGGGCCACATTTGCAAAAATAGCCGTTTGGTTGCATTTGACAAACGGGGAAAGGAAGCTAGCGTTTGTTTTTGAGTTTGTAAATCTTTTGATTAGAATATGCGGGTTGTTTGATTTTCAAGTTTGTAGGTCATCTTTAAACCTTTGAAACCCAGTTTGTTTTAATATGAAAATAAAAAAAATGTTGAGTATTGTTTATCTTTATTGGGCCGAACTACGCAAGGTCTGATTCATGCGGGGTCATGATACGTAGGCAATCTCCATAAGATTCGACCACAACAAAAAAAAATTTGAGAAAAAAAGAGAAAAAAAAATGAAAAATCGAAAGAAAAAGAAAATACAAAATAGAATAAAATACAGGGGTCCCCAAAGTACTTCAAAGAGGCAAATAAGCAAGCCAGGATGACGCATGTTGTTTGAAGCAAAGCATGTTAGAAACGGTTAACTGCCTAGGAGCATTGCATCCTCAATGTGTTGTTATCAAATCTGTTAAACTCTAAACGCTAACAAGTTTGTTGTTTTCCGAATCTCAAACAGTTAGTTGTTAAAGAATTCTGGCAACACACCCTTACCAAACTAGACCCAAAGGACCGATAACAACAAGCATGACTACTTCACAGAATAGTACCGAGGAAGAAAGGCCGATGAGCCAGTTGTTAAAGGAAGCGATGGAAAAGATGGAAAGGATGGGACTAGAGATGAACGCAATGCAGCTAGCTCTAGCCAAAGCACAAAGGAGCCCTGAGCCACTAGGGCACGTGCCCGAATACCCCCACTCCGGCCCTTCAACAAGCCTCCCAAATCACCGTTGTCTTCAGGAGAGAAGCCTCCATGATTCCCAAGCTCCACCATCCCTTCAACCTCTCCCGACACCAAATGTTACCACTTTTGTGGGACCCACATCGGTCACCCTACAAAGAACGACCATCGAGCCATTGTCCCAGGCTCCTGATACGCAATACTATCCCCCTGAGCCCACATTCCATGCCCCCGAACCACATGCCTACAATCCGCACTTGGAGGTACCGGTAGAGATTGAAAAGCCGGTTAAAGGCCCAGAACAAGATGAGGTATTGATGGAAATTCAAAAGCCTGGAGCAGTATTTCAGGAACCTGCACGGATTGGGCAACCAGGTCAGCGTGGCCTACAAGGATCTATGCCCTTTCCCGGACGTCCAACTCCCGGCTGGGTTCAAGATGCCTAAGTTTGATTTATATGAAGGGCACGGTGATCCCATGGCGCATTTGCGGGGATTCTGTAGCAAAATGAGAGGGGCAGGTGGCAAAGATGAGCTGCTGATAGCTTATTTCGGCCAAAGTCTGAGTGGATCGGCACTAGAATGGTATACCAGGCAGGATTCCAGCAGATGGTACACTTGGGATGATCTGGCGCAGGCTTTCGCAGGTCATTTTCAATACAATCTCGAGATAGTCCCTGACCGTCTCACATTGCTGAGGACTGGAAAGAAGCCTGGGGAAAGTTTTCGTGAGTTTGGTTTCCGCTGGAGAGAACAAGCGGCCAGAGTTGATCCTCCCATGAAAGAGGGAGAAATGGTGGACTACTTCTTGCAAACACTGGATCCAACTTACTTTGGTCACTTGGTGACAACGGTTGGGAAATCCTTCAATGAAGTGGTAAAGATAGGGGTCATGATAGAGGAAGGTTTAAGGTCTGACAAAATCCTAAATTACTCAGCGCTCAAGGCAACGACCCAGGCTATTCAGAGCGGCGCGGGAGGTGCGCTCGAGGTCGCATCAGTCGAAGCAGGTACTGGGTCCAAATTCAGAGGTCCTTCCCCTCACTACCAGCCCAGGCCCAGTCATCCAAATTATCCACACACTCCATACAACCTTCCACAACCCTACTACCCACCATCAGAGCCACTCTTTTCAGACCATCATGCCCAAGCCTGCCCCCGAGCTCCATATAATCCGCCTCAGTATTATCCTCCGAACAAGGTCCGGTCGCAGGGTCAACCATCAGGTCACCCCCGCTGGCGAGAGCCAGCACCACGTAATGCATTCTTGCCTTCACAACGTTTTCAAGCACCCAACGACCCTAGAAAACAGGGGCATGGGGGAAAACAAAGGCAAGGAAACAATTTCACACCAATTGGGGAGTCCTACGCAAGTTTGTTTGAAAATCTAAAGCTTTCAGGACTGATTGAGCCGCTCCTTGGCTATACTCCAGACCCATATGCAAAAGGATTCGATCCTGCTGTACGATGCATGTATCACTCTAATGTCCAAGGACATAGCATTGAAGACTGTCGTTCTTTGAAAAAGGAAATAGAAAGAATGATCCAGGAAGGGGCAATTGTGATCGATGACAGTGACAGGGAGCACGCGAATCCTCTTGAGAACTTGTTGACCGATGTTGATGATATTGAAGCTGGTAATGGTCTTGGCAGTATCGATGCTAAGCTCAGTGGCTAAGATGCCAGTCTTGATAAAGTGGAAGGACGCTTTGTTCCTTGGTTAACAAGAAAGAAGCATTTGGTGGCTTATTTTGTTGTCATTTCTGTTGTCCGGATTATTAAGGTTGTAATTTGGATTTTGTCCTGTGTCAAACCTTCTTATCTTTCCATTTTGTCATAGTAGTTTGTTTTAAATTTTGTCCAGTTTGTGTTAGGATTTTATTCTGGTTGTTTTGTTTGTTTTATTATTCAAACCATTTCGCTGGTAGTCTAATACAAAGCCGCTCTTTTGTTATTTCCAGTCGTCTTTTTGTTTAGTCCTTTTATCATTTCGTTCAATGCCGATTCTAGGGACATGACATGCGCACCCAGTTTGGGCCTAATCTTAAAAGCTAATCATAAAACCCTGGGAAGGTGATCAAAGCATTTAAAGGAAATAAGAACAGTTTGAGATTATTTGGATCCCGAGTCATGTGGAACTAGGGCAAGGAAAACACAAATAAAACCGTTAAAAGCAAGATTCGCCAAATTGGCATGAGGGTCATTCATGATAATGAGAGTGTCGCCCAACGGTGCTTTAGAAATGACAAAGGAAAAAGCAAATGTTTAACATAATTGTCAAGTCTAGAACCATCGGAAGAGACTGTAAATCTATTGTTTGATTATGTTGTTTGCACTTGGCATGTCTTGAAGACTGGAATGACGAAGGCATTTTGTTCTGCTACCTAAACACTTTATCCTTCGTTACCTCTTTTGAGCCTTATTTATTTTCTTTCATACCCCTCGTTCGGAATCAGTAGCAACGAAAAAAAAAGAGAAAGAAAGAAAACAACAAAACGAGAAAAGGCGAAAAAAAAGAAAAGAAAAGAAAAGAGAAATGATAAAAAAACAAAGGAAAGTCAAATGAAAACAGAGGAATTGGGAACTACGTTTGACCTGATTCCTCAAGGAGGATACGTACGCACTTCACGGCTCGGTCATAATTTTGAAAAATGAAAAAAAGATCAATCAATTAAAAAATCCCCAAGCAAGAAACTGGGGCAGATGTTGCGTTTGTTGTAAATAAATCTAGTTCCGAAGGTTGTAATTAATAACCCAAAATCGATGCATTTTTGAGCCTTTAATACCCTTTCTTTCTAACCCTATCCAAAACCCACATTACGGTCCCAAGAAAGACCTTTTGATCAGTCTTCAAAAGATGCCAAGTCAGACAAATGAAGAGTCTTACCGGAGAACATAACATTTTGTTCCACAGCAGAAAGGACTCTAATCTCCAGCAGAGAGAGTCATACCGGCAACACTCCAAATCCCCAGCTAGGAAGTGATACAAATGAGAGAGTCTTATCGGTGAAAACCTTCACAGGCACCATAAGGCGATGAAAGCTGAGAGAAAACCAAAATGAGAGAGGCTTGATAGTGAAAACCCTTCGGGCACTACAAGTCGAATAAGATTGGGAATCAGATAGGGAATCGTCAAGGGAAGGTCTTGAAAGACGATTGACGGCAGAAGATAGGCCACATGTGCATGTTATGACCAATAGAGTCGGTATCTGCGTTTGATAGATTTTTATTTATAGTTTCTTTTGTTAAAGAGTCATCGTTTCTTTTGTCTTTTATTTTGTTTCTTTTATCTTTCTCCTTTCATAGAAAAATTCCGTAGTAGAGTCTATTTGGTCAGAACAAGTGAGAATTGACTTCAAAATATGCCATCAGCTTTCCAATTATGCCAGATGAGATCTGATTAGTACATCCAAATGGTATAGTCAGCAAGGAACAAGCGCGAGGCCAATGTCAAGAAAGATATCCCCAGCAAAAGGGAATTGACAAAGGAGTGACGAGTGTCAAGAAGGATATCCTTGCCAAAACCAAGGTTATAAACCTCAAGGCCAAGGCCCATGAACAGAGCAAGGAGAGCAGTGAGCATGATTTGGCGAAATCCATACTAGACTAAAAGGTCGGGGAAATGCCAGTTTCCGAGCTATGCCACAAAAGAAGAGGGATATCCCCAGCAGAAAGGGATTATCCCCAGCAAATAATATCATCCCCAACAAGTTGTGCAACGCAGAGCAAGGAAGGAAAAAGGGAAAACCATCCCAGCAGGAGTATCACAACCAACCACCATGTTTTAAACTAACAAATTCTGTTTGATTTGAAGCAGGTAAAGGAAATGGCATTGAGGCCAGAAATGCATGCCACAAGGGATATTATCAAACTGGGGTAGAAAATTTTCCTTCCATTTAGAAGATTTTCTGGAAGTCAGGTACCCATTCGGGGAAGAATAAAGATAACGCCAGTCTCAAGGGAAGTGGTCTTTAAACCAATGTTGCCCCCAACATAATAAGTTTCAATGGAGGAAGTCGTTCCCCAGCAAATGGATGAAACTTGAGCTTAGAAAAAGCAAGAGGCCAGCATCATTCCCAACAGCCTTCCGAAGAGTGAAGCACTAGTTCTGAAGGAATCAGAATCCCCCAACAGTGTTATCCTCAACAGCGCTATCCCCAGCTGATAACATTTTATCCCCCAACAGGTAAGTAAATAATTCCTCAGCAGTGTTATCCCCAACAAGTTTTCGAGGTAAGACATTTTTCAAGTTTTTTTCTTTGGGTTCATCCGCCCTCGAATAGGATATGTCGGGTTCATCCACCCTCGAATAGGATATTTCGGGTTCATCCGCCCTCGAATAGGATATGTCGGGTTCATCCTCCCTCGAACAGGATATGTCGGGTTCATCCGCCCTCGAACAGGATATGTCGGGTTCATCCGCCCTCGAACAGGATATGTCGGGTTCATTCTCCCTCGAACAGGATATGTTGGGTTCATCCGCCCTCAAATAGGATATGTCGGGTTCATCCGCCCTCAAATAGGATATGCCGGGTTCATCCGCCCTCAAATAGGATATGTCGGGTTCATCCGCCCTCAAATAGGATAGTTTGGGTTCATCCGCCCTCAAATAGGATAGTTTGGGTTCATCCGTCCTCAAATTGGATGTTATTTTCAAAGTTATTGATGAAGACAGGCGCCCACCTGAATAACGAGAGGAATACATTTCTGTCTTTTCATTTCTGTTCTAGGTCACCCACCAGTATAATGCGGGCATATCATTTTTCATGTCTTTACTATTAGGCTCCCACCTGCATAACAAGGGAATACATTTCATGTCTTTACCAACAGGCGCCCACCTGAATAACGAGAGGAATACTTTTATGTCTTAGTTTAGACAGGCGCCCACCTGAATAACGAGAGGAATACTTTTTGTCTGTGCATTTCATATTTTAGGCGCCCACCTGTATAACAAGGGAATACATTTTGTGTCTTTACCATTAGGCGCCCACCTGTATAACAAGGGAATACATTCCACGTCTTTACCCATAGGAGATGCATTTCCTCCTAAGTTTGTTTTAGTTTCACCCATAGGAGATGCATTTCCTCCTAAGTTTGTTTTTTTACCCATAGGAGATGTATTTCCTCCTAAAGTTTATTTTTACCCATAGGAGATGCATTTCCTCCTAAGTTTGTTTAGTTTCACCCATAGGAGAGGCATTTCCTCCTAAGTTTGTCTTTACCCATAGGAGATGTATTTCCTCCTAAAGTTTATTTTTACCAATAGGAGACGCACTTCCTAAGTTTAGTTTCACCCATAGGAGAGGCATTTCCTCCTAAGTTTAGTTTCAACCAATAGGAGACGCACTTCCTAAGTTAAGTTTCACCAATAGGAGACGCACTTCCTAAGTTAAGTTTCACCAATAGGAGACGCACTTCCTAAGTTAAGTTTCACCAATAGGAGACGCACTTCCTAAGTTAAGTTTCACCAACAGGAGACGCACATCATAAGTTAGTTTCACCAACAGGAGACGCACTTCCTAAGTTAGCTTCACCAACAGGAGACGCACATCCTAAGTAAGTTTCACCAAGAGGAGACGCACATCCGAAGTTAGTTTCACCAACAGGAGACGCACATCCTAAGTAAGTTTCACCAACAGGAGACGCACATCCTAAGTTAAGTTTCACCAACAGGAGACGCACATCCTAAGTTAAGTTTCACCAACAGGAGACGCACATCCTAAGTTAAGTTTCACCAACAGGAGACGCACTTCCTAAGTAAGTTTCACCAAGAGGAGACGCACATCCTAAGTAAGTTTCACCAAGAGGAGATGCACATCCTAAGTTAGTTTCACCAACAGGAGACGCACATCCTAAGTTAGTTTCACCAACAGGAGACGCACATCCTAAGCTAGTTTCACCAACAGGAAATGCACATCCTAAGTAAGTTTCACCAACAGGAGACGCACATCCTAAGTTAAGTTTCACCAACAGGAGACGCACATCCTAAGTTAGTTTCACCAACAGGAGACGCACATCCTAAGTAAGTTTCACCAAGAGGAGACGCACATCCTAAGTTAAGTTTCACCAAGAGGAGACGCACATGCTAAGTAAGTTTCACTAAGAGGAGACGTACTTCCTAAGTTAGTTTCACCAAGAGGAGACGCACGTCCTAAGTAAGTTTTACCAATAGGAGACGCACTTCCTAAGAATAGTTTTACCAATAGGAGACGCACTTCCTAAGTTTAGTTTTTCCCAATAGGAGATGCACTTCCTAAAGTTATTGTACCCAATAGGAGACGCACTTCCTTAAGTTTAGTTTTGCCCATAGGAGACGCACTTCCTAAGTTTACTTTTACCCCATAGGAGACGCACTTCCTAAGTTTACTTTTACCCCATAGGAGACGCACTTCCTAAATTAAGATTTCACGCATAGGAGACGCACTTCCTAAATTATTTTCATTCATAGGAGACGCACTTCCTAGTTCAAAATCATTAAGGTTTCACCCATAGGAGACGCACTTCCTAAGACTATTTTACCCCTAGGAGACGCACTTCCTAAGTTTAATTTCATGCATAGGAAACGCACTTCCTGAATTAAGTTTTCATTATTAGGAGACGCACTTCCTAGTCTGGTTCGCTCAGGTTATACTTTTGCTTTAGGAGACGCACTTCCTAGTCTGGTTCATTTAAGATTTCATTCGTAGGAGACGCATTTCCTAGTTTGAGTCATTGAGATTTTACCCATAAGAGGCACACTTCCTAATATTGATAGTCCATTTATAGGAGACGCACTTCCTAGTTTGGCTTTTTCAGATTATATTTTATTTCAGGAGACGCACTTCCGGAATTGAGATTTCACCCTTAGGAGATGCACCTCCTAGTTTGATTCATTTTAAGTTCGACCATAGGAGACGCACTTCCTAGTCTAGTTTATTGAACTTTTACCTGTAGGAGACGCACTTCCTAATCAAGGTCTTTCAAGTTTTTTTTAGGAGACGCACTTCCTAAAATCGAGATTTTACTCATAGGAGACGCACTTCCTAGTTCTAGTCACTGAAGTTTTCACCCCAAGGAGACGCACTTCCTAGTTTAGTTCATTCTGATTCAACCATAGAAGAAGCACTTTCTAGTTTGAGTCATCGAGGTTTTTATTTTAGCAGACACATTTGCTAGCAAGAGTTTTTGGTTTTACTCGTAGGAGATGCACATCCTAGTCTAGTCTTTAGTTTACTCTCATCATTGCATCAGTAGTATAAATAGGTTACAATTTTGCTAACGACTCACAAATCTTCCCAGTGCAAACAGAGGTTAGGAAATTTTCGTTTGTTTTGTTTGTTTTGGTGGTAGGATCCCACCTGGAAAATAGAGGTTGTTAAATTCAAGATGATGAAGCCAGGCGCCCACCTGTATAACGAGAGGAATACTTTTCAGTCTTCACATTTCATGCCAGGCGCCCACCTGTATAACGAGAGGAATACATTCAGTCTTTACATTTCAAGCGTTGAAGTTGGGAGCCCGCCCAGATAACAGAGGCATACATTTCAGCATTAATTTTCAAGTATTGAAGTTGGGAGCCCGCCCATACAACAGAGGCACACATTTCAAGATCAAGTCAGAGGACAATAAAACAGAGGGTTACAACAGGAATCCCCAGCAGGAAACAATAAAAATCCCCAGCACCGGGAAGCAAAAGGATGCAACAAGAGGTCCCAGCACAAACTCAAGTGCATGTGTCAAAAGGAAGAAAAGCATCTGAAGAAAAGCACCGGAGGAAACACAAGCCGACAAGAAAGCAAGGCAACAAGAACAAATTTTAGTCTAGCCTAGCTTCTTGTTTTCTTTTAAACACGGTGTAACAAGGAGATCGGTAAGCAGTGATAACAGCATGCAACAGCAGTAACATTGCAGTCTCACGGTAGTCCCAGCTACCAAAACTTCCCGAACTACATTGACCTGATTCCTGTTTAGCCCAGGATATGTAGGAAACCTTTGAAGCAAAGGTTCGGTCAAATCTTTTTCAAAAAAAAAAAAATGCTTCACACTGAGTACTCGGATGGGCAAAAATCGCTCGCTTTATCTTTGCACGAAAACCATTCGTGTCTTCGGGCAAAGAGGGGCAGCTGTAAGCACGTGATTTTTGCCCTATATGAGAATTACTCCCAAAAAATTCAAAAATAAAATAATTTTTCTTGGTGTGCAATTTTTGTGATATTTTGTGTAACTATTTGTATGTTTGTCTATGCATGTTTATTTGTTAAATTAATAAAAAATACAAAAATAGGCATCTTTTGCATTTTTAGCATTTAATGTCCAAATAAACAATTTTATGCTTAATTATTACTTAATTGTGCGTTAATTGTTATTGGAAGTTAATTTGCGCTTTTATAACTTAATTCAGTTCTTAATAATAATTTAAGTACTTTTATAATTTAGTTTTAGAAAAATAAAAGAAGAAAAGAGAACAAAAATACAAAGAAAAATCGGATTGGGCCACTTCTTCAATTTCAAACCACAGGCCCAAATAATTGCCCAACTTTCCCCATGACCCGGTCCGTTTCAAACCGGGTCGATCCGGTCCGCTCCATTAACCCAACACCCCTTCTTCATTTTTGTCCAACACAAAACAAAACCAAAAAAATAAAAAATAAAAAGTGAATTATCACTATTAATAGTTTTATTTTTTGTTTTTTTATATATAAAAAAATCCGAAAATATTTTATTTTATTTATTATTTTTGTTTTAAAATATATATATATATAGTAATTTCGGAAATGATTTTAAAAAAATAAAAAATAAAAAAATAAAAAAAAGTAAAAGAATGTAGAAAATTTAAAAAAATTAAAAATTTTTAAAAAATTTAAAAGTAAAATAAGGTTGGAATTAAAAAATAAATATAAAGGTATCTGAAAATTTAAAAAATTTAAAGTAATTGAAAGTAGCATTTTTAAAAGAAAAGATAGTGGTTTGTTTTTTAAAGAAAAGTTAAATAAAGTGAGATTCTCTTTTAAAAAAATAAAAAGTGGGATTTTAAATAAGATAAAGTAATTAAAGTTGGAATTTTAAAAATAAAAGTAAATAAAGGTGGGATTTCTTTTTCTAAAAAAATAAAAGCAATTTGTAAGTGAGATTTCTTTTAATTAAAAAAATAATAAAATAATAAAAAACAAATCTGAAAATTTTGAAAATTTTGCTATAAATAGAAGAGAAAATTTAGGAAGAAGGGGTGGAAAAAAAGAGAGGAAAAACTAGATAGAGAGAAGAAGAAAAGAGGGGGTGGAGAGAGCAGTATACACTCGATATACACTCTGGATACACAGAATATACAGGGACAGAATTCATTTTGAAGAGAGTAAAAAATATAGAAACAAATTTTCTGAAATATTGAGAGTGGAAGAACACCATAGAGAGTTCAAATCTAGAAATAAAAAAATAAAGAGAGATTTCCGAAATATTTGTCTTCTCCATTTTTACTAGTTTTCTCCGTGTTGCTGGGATTTCTGGACTGAGGTGTTGAAGCTACTGTGTTGGGCTTTCTGCTACTGTATGTTGCTGTGTTACATACTACTCTCCTACTTCTTTTCTTCTTGTACTGCCATTTCCAGGTACACATTTGTACACTCTTGGCTTGAAGCGAAAAAAAATGAAATATTAATCAGGCTTTGTTTCTGTTGAATTCCTCCTGTTTAGATTTGTGTTTGAATATTAATTTTCCTCTCTTTGTATAAAAATGTAGTTGATTGATTAATGAGTAATAAGGTTACATATGTATAACTTCTTCATATAATAATGTTAGTTTAAATTAATCGAAAAATAGTTAATCTGTTTTGATATTATGGTGTGTCAATCTCATGTTCTAGTATTATTGAATAAAAGAATATAGAATGAAAGCAGTTTTTCTTTGAACAAACTCGATCGCAATTTTCCATTCGCATTAACCGTAAACTAATAACTAATAAGTTACATCTTTTCAGCATGTAATTAATTGAGGTATTTTCTTTTGTTTTAGAGACAAACTTAATAGAAATAATGTAGCCACTGTAGGTTTATCCTTAAAAATAAAAATGACATGAGCCTCGCCGAAAAATACAAAAATCGCGGGGCCCTCAGTAAATATTTGCTTTAAAATTGCTTAGACTTCGGGATGGACCGTTTAGCAAAATTCCACGACCTTCCTAAAATAATGATACGCTAGTCACTTTAGGCGCGTATTTAATAAAGTTATCTCTTTAAACTCGGGTGCACATTGATGTGACCCAAATCCAAATCTCAACGGAGTCGAGATATGTCAATAACCACGGGTGCATTGATGTAACGTGGTTCGAGATATGTTTTCACGACGTTGCAATTCTCGTAAAATAATAATTATGAAATTGGTAAAAAGATAAAATTTGCACATAAGTTCACATTTGTATAAAATCAGATAATCAAGCCGAATATGACAGTTGAGCGACCGTGCTAGAACCACGGAACTCGGGAATGCCTAACACCTTCTCCCGGGTTAACAGAATTCCTTATCCAGATTTCTGGTACGCAGACCGTAATATAGAGTCATTCTTTTCCTCAATTCGGGATTAAATTGGTGACTTGGGACACCCTAAATCTCCCAAGTGGCGACTCTGAAATAAATAAATAAATCCCGTTTCGATTGTCCTTTAATTGGAAAAACTCCCTTGTACCCTCGCGGGTGTGGAAAAAGGAGGTGCGACAGGCATAACCCAACAATGGGAGATGCTGGCACACCCATAAGCCTACTGGAACACATTATTTAGAGGTTAGGAACCCCTAAGGGATCAAGTTCAATCCATAGACAATAACTTGTAAATTGCCATGTTTTAAACTGTAACTCAAAGCACATAAAGGGAAATAGGGAATAGGGATTCATAGCAAAAATAAGCAAAAGAGAATCAACATGCTAGTTTAAGTATTTAACTCTGCAGAATTAGTAAAGTAGACATAGATGCAGAAAGCTGTAAGTAAACACATTGTGGGGATGCTGAAATTTGAAATTAGGACATACCAGTTTCAAAGAAACAAGTAGAGAAAAATGCAGTAGTCTGGTAAAAAACCTCAGTGCAAACAAGAAAAGAGAGTTCTATTATGTGAGTAAGAGTTCATAAGAGATTGTGAATTGTGTGGTCTGAAGTGTGAAGTTGTGAAGAAAGGTCATGCCTTTTATAGTGTAGAAACCAAGTAGAAATAAGTTAAGAAAATAATTGAAGAGCTGATTGTCAATCAATTACACAAGACTCCCTTTAGTTAAGGGATTCAGATTCAAACGGGTATAAACCAATTGAGGAAAGAAATTAATCAAACACTTTATGCAAAGTACGCAATTAGGGGTGAATACATAAAAGTTATTTAAGGACAGGGTTTTTGAAATACACGGTTTGTATAAATAAGATAAATAAAATCAATTGACAACTAGTAAATCAACAGTCAGGAATTTTGTATGAATGAACCGAGTCAAAAAGATAGGAAAGGTTTTTAACTTAAGGGAAATCAGCAAACAATGGAAAGGGAATCAATCAGACCATATTCAGAGGGAAAACTAGTCACAAATTTAAAAGCCACTTTAAAGGGAAGTCTATTATATATAAGGAGCATACGAACATGTTAAGTATGAAAGAAAAGATTGACATGTCACTGTAACATTAGTAAAAAAATCCAGAGTAGAAGGGTTTAGTAAAAGGTCAGAATCATATGAAAACAAGGAATTGGTCTGAAAGAGTTGGGGGTTTTGAAATAAGACTCCTAGTTCAGGCAAATCGTAAAATCAAACTTGGCGGAACCCCCAAATTCTAGGGTTTCCACCTTGAATCAAGTACAGAGATGATAGGGAAAGTAGTAGAAATAGGCTCAGAGGTTTCGGAACTGAAACCTCTTGCATGCTTCTTTCATCAACAGAAACTCATGAGAAAACATGATAGCAAAGTAACATGCAAACACAGTAGAAGGATTCAAATAACATAATGGAAAATACTGATAAGAACAGTAGAAGAAGCATGCTTAAGAGGTTTTCTAAAAGAAGCTTAAATAGGGCTCAGTAGAAGAAAAAATAGTAAAAACACTTAAGAATATAGTAGAAAAATATAGTAGGCAGAACATAATAGAACATGGTAGAAGAAAATACTAGAACATAGTAAAAGAGCATACGAGAACATAGTATAGAAAACACAGTAGAAGAACATACAAGAATGAGGTATAGAAAACACATTAGAAGAACATACGTGGTAGAAGGAAAATATAAGAACATAGTAGAGGAAAATACACACAAAAGAAAAAGGAGAGAAAGTCAGAGAAACACTTAAATATTTTCAGAAAACCCTAGATCGGAAACGAAGCGGTTTTAAAAGTAATTTTTGAAAGAACAGTTAGGGAAATCATTTGAAAACTCAAGGAGAGCACAGATACACAACGGATCTAAAGAAATCGGAGAAAACCTCGAAGGTTTAGGGTTTCAGAAGAACCCTAGAAGTGAGATAGGCTTTGAAAGGTCACCGATCTGAGTCGAAAAAGTCGAAATCATACTCAAACCACCATGGTAGGCCGGAGCAAGGCCGGAGATGACCGTGGAACCTCGAGTCGGCAGAGGTCTGGGTGCAAACCTTCGAGGTCAGGCCTCGAATCTTCAAGTATCAGGTGCGTGGGAGCAAGAGGAGGTAGGTATGAGACTCTCACGGCCTGAGAAGCCATGGATTCCGGTGGGTTTCAAGGTAGAAGTGGTGGTAAGAGGCGGTTAGGGTTTGGGAATGTTCGAGAGAGTTTGAGAGTTCAGAGGCGGCTGGTTAGGTGGAAAATAAAAAGGGTTTGGGGTCGTTTGGAATTAATTAAGGAAAGGAAGAACGTGAGTCGTTGATCTGTTAGATCAATGGTTGGGATTCAAAGGGGGGGCCGGGTAGGTTATTTTTAAGGGTCGTGGGTCGGGGTTTAATTGGGGTTCAAATTGGGCTGAAATTGAAATGAAATCAGGCTATATTTTAAATAGCCATTTTCCCCATTTATTTTATAAAAATAGCAAATTAAATTCTGGAAATAAATTGAAAGTACTAAAATGATTTATGATATATAATTATTAGTTTAAAAATATTGTACTTAATTTTTTATAAATATAAACGCAATCAAATCATAAAAGAGGCTAATATTGCAATTATATGCAATTTAGCTTTAAAAATACTAACTAAATTTGTAAGAATATGCAAACAAAAATTATCTGAGCTATAGTTTAGCATAAATATGAGAATTCAACAAGTGAATCACCAAAAATAATAATTTTGGAAACACTAAATAGGGGCAATAAATAGATTTTAAAAATCTATAAAAATTAAGAGAAAAATAGTAAAACCTTGGGACATACTTAAATATGCATATACTTGCTATTTTGAAAGTATTTTTCATATAAAAAATATACAGGGAAAAATTGGGTATCAACATCCACATGGTCAAAACCCGAGGTTCGAACCAAAACCCTATTACCCATTCCACCACGAGCTCAAATATATAATTTGTTTTGAAGTCGGATCTCAAATAGAGGTCCAAATCCCTAATTTTTTAAAAACCTAGGTTCTACCCAAAACACCCAATTTCCCCCATAAAAATCATTGATTTGAAGTTGAAATCATATTAAAAGATGTTAATGATTGAAGAAAACTAGTTAAAAACGACTTACAATTGATTTGGAGAAGAAATGTTGTTTGAAAAATCGCCTCTTATGTTTTTGGGGTCTTAAAAAATAAAAATAAAAACTGAAAATACTGTCTAAATATACTCCTCTAAGACCCCCTGTGCGGACCACACAAAATGGACTGCGGGCGCACAGGCCTTCCTGAGGGTACTGCGGTCCAGTGCCCTGTGCGGACCGTACGAAATGGACTGCGGCCGCACAGCCCTCCACCACGCACCGCACGAAACCGACTGCGGACCGCACTGGCCTCCTTCCGCGGTCGCACACATTTTTGTGAGGACCGCACTGGCGGGTTCAGAGACCTGCAACTTCTGGTTTTAAGTCTAAAACATCCCGAACCTACCCAAAACTCACCTGAGCCCTCGGAACTCCAAACCAAGTGTGCATACTAACTCAAAAACATCATATGGACCTACTCGTGTAATCAAATCATCAAAATAACATCATGAACATCAAATTAAGTCTCGAGATCAATGGAATTTTTTCAAAACTTTTTTAAACATAAATTTTGCGATTTAAGTCCGAATCACGTCACATGACATCCGTTTTTCACCAAATTCCACAGAAATGTCTTAAATCATATATAAGACCTGTACCAGGCGCCAGAACTAAAATACGGGCCCGATACCATCATGTTCTAATCAAATTTCATTTCAAATTCTTTAAACAATTTCAGAAAATAATTTCCTTTAAAAATTCATTTCTCGGGCTTGGGACCTCGGAATTCGATTCGGGCATACGCTCAAGTCCCATATTTTCCTACGGACCCTCCGGGACCGTCAAATCATAGGTCCGGGTTCTTTTACCCAAAACGTTGACTGAAGTCAAATTAGCTCATTTTATAATCAAAACTTATCATTTTTTTCACAGATTATCATATTTAAGCTTTCCGGCTACGCGCCCGGACTGCGCACGCAAATTGAGGTGATTCTAAATGAGGTTTCCAAGGCCTCAGAGCATGGAATTTCATTTTAAAACAAGTGATGACCCAGAAGGTCATCACATTCTCCACCTCTAACACAACCATTCATCCTCGAAAGGACAGAAGAAGGAAGTACCTGAGTCGGGGAAAAGATGGGGATAACGGCTCCGCATATCGGACTCGAACTTCCAAGTCGATGCCTCAGGAGGCTGACTTCTCCACTAAACACGAACAGAAGGAAAACTATTCGACCTCAACTGACGAACCTGCCGGTCTAGAATAGCCACCAGCTCCTCCTCATAAGATAAGTCCTTGTCCAACTGGACAGTACTGAAATCTAACACGTGGGATGGATCGCCGTAATATTTCCGAAGCATGGACACATGAAACACTGGATGCACGGCTGATAAGCTCGGCAGCAACGCAAGTCTATAAGCCACCTCTCCCACTCGATCAAGAATCTCAAACTGGCCAATGAACCTAGGGCTAAGCTTGCCCTTCTTCCCAAATCTCCTCACGCCCTTCATAGGAGACACTCGGAGCAATACCCGCTCACCAACCATAAAAACCACATCTCGAACCTTGCGGTCTGCATAAATCTTTTGCCGGGACTGAGCTGTACGAAGCCTATCCTGAAGAATCCTGACCCTGTCCAAGGCCTCCTGAACCAGATCCGTACCCAACAACTGAGCCTCTCCCGGCTCAAACCATCCAACCGGAGACCGACACCGCCTACCATATAAAGCCTCATAAGGAGCCATCTGGATACTCGACTGGTAGCTGTTGTTGTAGGCAAACTCTACTAAAGGCAAAAGTTGATCCCACAAGCCTCCAAAGTCAATGACACAAGCTCGAAGCATATCCTCAAGAATCTGAATAGTCTGCTCAGACTTCCCGTCCGTCTGAGGATGAAATGTTGTGCTCAATTCAACCTGAGTGCCCAACTCTCACTGAACTGCTCTCCAGAAACGCGAGGTAAACTGTGTACCTCGATCCGAAATGATAGACGCGGGCACACCATGAAGGCGGACAATCTCCCGGATATAGATCTCAGCTAACTTCTCGAAAGAATAGGAGACTACCACAGAAATGAAATGCGTTGACTTGGTCAGCCTATCAACAATGACTCATACTGCGTCGAACTTCCTCCGAGTCTGCGGGAGTCCAATAACAAATCCATAGTGATCTGCTCCCACTTCTACTCGGGAAGCTCAATCCTCTGAAACAAACCACCAGGCCTTTGATGCTCATACTTAACTTGCTCACAATTCAAACACCGAGCCACATATGCAACGATATCCTTCTTTATTCTCCGCTGTCACACCTCCTTTTTCCGCACCCGCAGGCGCAGGGGGAGTTTTTCCAATTAAAGGACAATCGAAACGGGATTTGTTCATTTATTTCAGAGTCGCCACTTGGGAGATTTAGGGTGTCCCAAGTCACCAATTTTAATCCCGTATCGAGGAAAATAATGACTCTATATTACAGTCTGCATACCAGAAATCCGGATAAGGAATTCTGTTAACCCGGGAGAAGGTGTTAGGCATTCCCGAGTTCCGTGGTTCTAGCACGGTCGCTCAACTGTTATATTCGGCTTCTTTATCTGATGTTTAATACAATTATGAACCATGTGCAAATTTTATCTTTTAACCACTTTATTAATTATTATTATTAGGAATGTGAACGTCGCTTAAAACATGTCTTTGGACTGCGTCACATGAAATGCACCCACAATCCGGAACATATCTTATTTGACGTTTTGGGATTTGGATTTGGGTCGCATGAAATGCACACCCCAAGTTTTAAGAAAGTAAATTATTAAACACGCGCCTAAAAGACTATCGCGTTATTATTTTAGGAAGGGCCGTGAAATTTGCTAAACGGCCCGTCCCGGAATCTAAGTATTTAATATATACATTTAGAGGGCCCCGCAGATTCTACATTTTTGTTTGTCGAGGCTCGTCTCATTTTTATTTTTAAAGGATAAACCTATAATGACTATATTTCCTATTAAGTTCGTCTCTAAAATAAAAGAAAATCTCTTAATTATTTACATGCTTGCAGATTATTTACAGCATGATCCGAAACGTTTTTACAGAATAAGGAAACATGACCATGCATACGGACAGCTGATCGAATATTATGGGCCCAAATCCAGCTCATGCGGGATGAGCCAGACCTGGGCCACTGTTTATCCGAGGCGGGTCTGTTTGGTCCGTTTTGACCTGGGCTCGACCTTCATAAGGTTGAGGGGCGCGGACTTGTGCTAATTGTGATAAGGGTGTGGCTTGATAATTATAACGAGGCAGTTTATCAAAAGAGAATGAAAATTAACTAAGGCGGGTAGTTTTATTCTTTGACATGCATTAAAAGAGAACGCTAATTGCAAAACACAACTAATTTTTCAAGACATAGCCTAGTATACTGCCAATCCTTTTGTATGTTAACCTAACCAACATATGATATTAAACCATACTACCTTTTTTGTATTCACTATATGAAAGGACCAAATCCAATACCCAAACAAGATTATAAACCATTACACACTACATAATCATCTATATAGCAACTACATGTGGACATAGATGTCTTCAAATCTTCCCTTTTGTATTCATGCTCGACTTTCAAATTACATGGACAGTATTAGTTGTGTACCTGGTATAGAGGAACAAAAGAAGAAGGAAAAGGATCAGCTGAATAGCACACAGCAAACAACAGCACAGCAGATTCACAGCAACAACACAGCAACAACACAGCAACAACGATGATGAAGCTCAGCAAAGAGTCGAACAACAAATGGGCAATCCCAGTAAACAGAGTAGGAAATAACAGCCCAGAATGTTGAATGTAATAGCAACAGAAATCCAATGACCACAAGAAAACTTGGCAAACGACAGAAAAAACAAAGCCACGAAGACAACCTGATCAAACTGGATTCTTACACAGTTTCTTCTAGGCAATACTCATTCACAATGTTCTGAAATTTATTCCTGTTTTTTCCTTTTCCAGTTTTCTTACTCACAGACTCTCTCAAGACTCGAAAATCAACTCCCTTTTCTAATGGAAAGTCTCCTCTTTTATAGCCTAACCTTAACACTTTACGGTCTGTTTTACAACTCAAAATTGCCCCCCCTATTGCTTTTCCACTCACTTGTTTTAAATAACCAAGCTCCCATGAAATCCCTGACAGCCCCTCTCTCTTTTTGGTTGTTAAAGTGTACTGATCACTTGTTTATTTGTCTAAAGTATGGGCAGTAGGAATATAATCTGACAGCACATGCTGTCCAATTATTTTAATCCCTTAAAGCTAACCATACACATGCTGCCCACGGTCCAAACCAAATGGCATTGTGTTTAAAAACCAAAATCTGAATCTGCCATTATAACCTTTCCCCTAGATGTTCTTTTAATTTAATTTGAACAAAATCAACAGGCAATACAATTCAGTTCCTAATGAGACTCAAATACGATCACAGCAGAAATAAGCAATACGAATCAAGTTGTTACCATTAACGATTGAAACTAATTGACGACATATATCGACTCGACTATATTAATCGTAACACATAACAATCAATCGTTCATATAAACAACACGTATAGAGTCCCGAATGACCTCAGATAAATTTGTTCAAACACTGGGAACTTATATGACTTAAACTCGCTTGACGATTAATCTAATTGATGAACACGTATATCACAGGGTATATTCAGAACACAAACAGAAGACAATTGGCCAAATAAAAGGCCTTTAACAGAGATGGAAGAAATCCGAATGAAAAATAACAAAATAACAAACAAACACAAAGAAATATGCTGACAACTTATTTAGAAATAAAACAAAAGAAAGGAAAACTTACCGAAAATGTTTAAATCAAACAGACCCAAATCTGATTCAACTTCGAACTTTTGAGGCCGAACAAACTTTAATCAGGGTGTTCTCACATGAGAACACTTTGATTAAGGTCTATTAGACCTCAAACCCATGTCCAAACCGGCCGGATTCCCCATGTGCATGTGTTCTAAAGTCTGGATTTTCAGATCTGGATTTTTGGGAGTTGTGGGTAGATTCGGACCAAACCAAGCTTGGTTTGGTCACGAGGACGGTCAGGGGGGTGTCTGGTATGAAGATGGGGTGGTTTGGCATAGATCGAGTTTTGTCTCGAATCTTCAAATCCAGATTCGAGACGATAGGAGGTGATTCGAGGTTCGTGGTTAGTGGATTCGTGTTCAGGGTGGTTGGATGCTTTAGGGGTGTGAAGGGGGTGGTCACCGGCGTTCGTGCCGCCGGGTTTTGGCGGAGGGGAAGCTAGGGCGGCTTGCTAGGGTTTGGGGTTTCAGCTTGGGGAAGGAAATGACTGAAGGGGGGGTTCGGATAGGGGGTGCGGGGTAAAGGGTCAAGTTTATATATGGAAGGGGAAGAGAGATTGGAGCCGTTAGATCAAGTGATCTGAACGGCTTAGATCTATTGGTGGGTAACAGGACGGGGTCGTTTGGTATGGGAACGGGGTCGTTTTGGTTTAGGTGAGGGGTTGGGTTAAACCGGCTAAATAGGTCGGGTCATGAGGGAACCAGGGACCGTTGGATCAATGAGGTTGGACGGCTCAGATTCAACTTGCCTGAAACGGCGTCGTTGAGGTGAGTTGGACAACCTGATCTGGACCGTTCCTTTGAATCAGATCAACGGCTTCAAATGGGGACGCCGATACGACGTCGTTTGAGTCCGTGCCTGGGCAGGGCTGGGTTTGGACCGGGTCAGATTGTTGGTTTGGGCCTATTTTTGTCTTATTTTTTGGGCCCAAATTGATTTCAACTTTCTTTTGTTTTCCAATTAAAAATAAAAATAAAAATAAAAATAAAAATAATTAATAAAACAAATGAAATTAAAACAAATAACAATATGGCATTTCAACATAATTATCATACCAAGTAAGTTAAATCACAACCTAAAACGGACGATGCACATATATTTATATTTTTTGAATTTTCTCTTAACGCCACATATATTTTTTGTATTTTTGTTTGATAAGGACTAGATGCAAAATGGACAGACTCACAAACGACTAACAACACATGTCACGGAAAGATCGAAAAATTGTACAGCGAAATCATTTGTCACTATTTTTATTTTCTTTTGGAGCGATTGCTCGTAAAGCAAAAATCACGTGCTTACAGCTGCCCCTCTTTGCACGAAGACACGAAGGGTTTTCGCGCAAAGATAAGCGAGTGATTTTTGCCCGTCCGAATACTCCGTGTGAAGCATTTTTTGAAAAAGATTTGACCGAACCTTTGCTTCAGAGGTTTCCTACATATCCTGGGCTGAAACAGGAATCAGGATCAATGTAGTTCGGGAAATTTTGGTAGCTGGGACTACCATGTGACTGTAATGCTTGCTGCTGTTGTGCGTTGTTGTATGCTGCTATAGGATGCTACTGCTCAACCGATCTCCCTATTACATTGCTCTAAAAGGAAAACAAGAAGCTAAGTTAAACTGAGGATCCTGAAATTTCATCCATCTTCAACTTGTTCTTGTTGCCTTGCTTTCTTGTCGGCTAATGCTTTCCTCCGACGCCTTTATTTTGTGAACTTGGAGATGATGCTGGTCCTTCACCTTTTCTGAATGTCAGTTCTCATCACTTTGCTTGATTTGCTGGGGACACGGCTTTGTTCTTTAGATCTTCCAATGGTTTCTTCAGTGGTATGGCTTTTCATCAGAATTGTTATACTGGGCATGCTACAACGTTCCCAAACTACTTCTTTTGAGACGCGTTCCTTCTTCCCTTTGAATGTGCGCTTGCTTTTGCAGTTGTCTGCTTCTTGGTGCTGGGGATTTTATTGTTTCCCGTTTGGGGATCTCTGTTGTAACCTTCTGTCTTCAGGTGGGGTGACTGATTCCAAAATCTAGAGCTGAATGTATTCCCGCATTATACTGGTGGGCGACCTAGAACTTAAATGTATTCCCGCATTATACTGGTGGGCGACCTAGAACTGAAATGTATTCCCGCATTATACTGGTGGGCGACCTAGAACTTAAAATGTATTCCCGCATTATACTGGTGGGCGACCTAGAACTTAAAATGTATTCCCGCATTATACTGGTGGGCGACCTAGAACTTAAAAGTATTCCCGCATTATACTGGTGGGCGACCTAGAACTTAAATGTATTCCCGCATTATACTGGTGGGCGACCTAGAACTTAAAAGTATTCCCGCATTATACTGGTGGGCGACCTAGAACTTAAAAGTATTCCCGCATTATACTGGTGGGCGACCTAGAACTTAAAAGTATTCCTGCATTATACTGGTGGGCGACCTAGAACTTAAATGTATTCCCGCATTATACTGGTGGGCGACCTAGAACTTAAAATGTATTCCCGCATTATACTGGTGGGCGACCTAGAACTAAAATGTATTCCCGCATTATACTGGTGGGCGACCTAGAACTTAAATGTATTCCCGCATTATACTGGTGGGCGACCTAGAACTTAAAATGTATTCCCGCATTATACTGGTGGGCGACCTAGAACTTAAAATGTATTCCCGCATTATACTGGTGGGCGACCTAGAACTTAAAAGTATTCCCGCATTATACTGGTGGGCGACCTAGAACTTAAAATGTATTCCCGCATTATACTGGTGGGCGACCTAGAACTTAAAAGTATTCCCGCATTATACTGGTGGGCGACCTAGAACTTAAAAGTATTCCCGCATTATACTGGTGGGCGACCTAGAACTTAAAAGTATTCCCGCATTATACTGGTGGGCGACCTAGAACTTAAATGTATTCCCGCATTATACTGGTGGGTGACCTAGAACTTAAAATGTATTCCCGCATTATACTGGTGGGCGACCTAGAACTTAAATGTATTCCCGCATTATACTGGTGGGCGACCTAGAACTTAAAATGTATTCCCGCATTATACTGGTGGGCGACCTAGAACTTAAAATGTATTCCCGCATTATACTGGTGGGCGACCTAGAACTTAAAAGTATTCCCGCATTATACTGGTGGGCGACCTAGAACTTAAAATGTATTCCCGCATTATACTGGTGGGCGACCTAGAACTTAAAAGTATTCCCGCATTATACTGGTGGGCGACCTAGAACTTAAAATGTATTCCCGCATTATACTGGTGGGCGACCTAGAACTTAAAAGTATTCCCGCATTATACTGGTGGGCGACCTAGAACTTAAAAGTATTCCCGCATTATACTGGTGGGCGACCTAGAACTTAAAAGTATTGAAACTGTTTCCCCGTTCTTCCGAGAAAATTTTCGACAATCGGCAGAAAATTTTCTGCCCCGGTTTTTGGTGACTTCCATGGCGTTGCATCTTGCTGCCCTTATCAATCCTCTGTTCCCCTGCAACAGACAAAAGGATTTGGTCAGTTTTAACCGTGGTGGTAGAGGGTGCCTTTCTGGCGAGCAACTTTTCTCTCTTCCTCTTTTCTTGCTCTTTGTTCCCATAATTGGTTGGTGGGCAAAGTTTCCTGTTGGGGGTCTCTAGCCTGCTGGGGATTGGTTTTCAATTTATCCCCTTTTCTGCCTTCTTTTAAAACACATGATGTAGGAGTCTGCTTCTAACTCCCGAAACCACTCCCTTTTGGAGCCTACTTCTTCCAAAATTTCCGGGCACAATCACTGCATTGCCCGGGACCGGCCTTTAAGACTGTTTGTATTGTCCTGCACTGGATGAATTCCCCTTTGGTTCCTGGTATTAAGCCCTTTTTTAAAAAAAATCCTTTCAAGACACATTTTAGGAAAAGAAATAAAAGATATGGAAAGGAGAAAATCTTTCTGAACCAATATTTTTTGTGGGCGGAGACAATCAAAAGAACTTATCAGGAGGACACAACTGGTCCCCGTGATCATGACGTGCACCATAGATTCCCGACCCAGTCTATTTGTATCAATCGATTTGCCGGATGGTCTGACTTGCTGGGGATGATAAATGACTGTCCATGCTGTTGCAAATGTGGTAGCTTTTGTTGATTCGTCTTGTCGCCTCATAGTGCCCTTCGATGGGTTTTCACTAATGAGACTCTCTCTTTTCTCTCATCTCCCGGCGCCTTATGGTGCCTGTGAAGGTTTTCACCAATAAGACTCTCTCATTTCATATCCCTCATCTTACATCGCCTCTCGGTGCCTGTGAAGGTTTTCACCGATAAGACTCTCTCATTTTATTTCTTTCGAGGATCCGGGGTGTTGTAGGTGCGACCCTCTCTTCCGGGGATTCTTTTGACTATCAACTCATTCCCAGTCTTACGATCCTCTTCTTTGATGGGAATCAGTGTATTATTCTCGGCCTTATTTGCCGGATTTGGCATCTCTCGAACATTGATCGGGAGGTCTTTTGGATGTTGACGTTGGTTTTGGTGTGGGTTTGAAGAAAGGCTATAAAAATGAAAACAAATTTGAAGGGTGATGTGCTACAATTTTTGGAATCAAACCTTTGTTGGAACTCAAAACATAACCTCTGCCCCAGTTTTCTTGCTTGGGGAATTTATCTTTTATGCTTATGTTGAGCTATGTGCGTTACGCACATTGTGCCTATTATGCACACTGTGTACATTATGCATCCAATATTTGCTACGATGCATACTATGACCGAGCCGTGAGGCGCCTACGTATCCTCTTTGAGGAATCAGGTCAAACGTAGTTCCCACGGTTTTATATTCCTTGATTTTTCTTTTCTTTCTTTTCATTTTCTTTTCCTTTTCTTTCTTTTTATTTTCTTTTCCTTTCTTTTCTTTTTTTTCTTTCGTATCTCTCCCATTAGTGATTCCAAAAGAGGGGTATTGAAAGAATTTGCTTAAGGCTCAAAGGGGGAAGCGAGGGTTAAAAGTGTTTGGATAGAAGAAAGAATTGCCTCCGTCATCTCATTATTCAACAAATGCCAAATACAAACAAATAAACCAAAAATTGCCATAATTAAAGAAGTTACGCATAATATCTCTTGACTACATCTGAATTGATAGCCATGTCAACACATCTACCTTCGACATCTGTCAAACACAAAGCACCGTTGGACAATATTCTGGTCACGATATAAGGCCCTTGCCAATTTGGGGCGAATTTGCCTTTTGCCTCGACCTGATGTGGGAGGATCTTCTTTAATACCAACTGCCCTACTTCAAACTTCCTGGGGCGCACCTTCTTATTATACGCTCTTGCCATTCTCTTCTGATACAGTTGACCATGGCACACTGCTGCCAATCTTTTCTCATCTATCAGGCTCAACTGTTCCAAGCGAGCTTTGATCCATTCATCATCATCAATTCCGGCTTCAGCGACAATTCGGAGGGACGAAATTTCGACCTCCGCTGGTATCACGGCCTCAGTTCCATACACCAACAAATAAGGAGTTGTGCCTATGGAAGTCCGGACGGTAGTGCGGTAACCCAACAAAGCAAAGGGTAATTTCTCGTGCCATTGTCTGGACCCTTCCACCATTTTTCGCAGTATCTTCTTGATATTCTTATTGGTTGCTTCGACTGCTCCATTTGCCTTAGGACGATATGGGGTGGAATTGCGGTGTGTAATCTTGAATTGTTGGCATACCTCTCTCATCAAGCTGCTATTAAGATTCACACCGTTATCCGTGATGATCACTTTTGGGATCCCAAATCTACAGATGATATGGGAGTGAACAAAGTCCACCACTGCCTTCTTAGTTACTGATTTGAAGGTTTTAGCCTCAACCCATTTGGTGAAGTAATCAATGGTCACTAGAATGAACCTATGACCGTTGGACGCTGCTGGCTCGATGGGCCCAATGACATCCATGCCCCATGCTACAAACGGCCAGGGTGCTGACATCGTATGTAACTCTGTTGGCGGAGAGTGAATCAAGTCTCCATGTATCTGGCACTGATGGCATTTCCTCACGAAAGTGATACAGTCGTGTTCCATGGTTAGCCAATAACACCCTGTTCGAAGGATCTTTCTTGCCAACACATATCCGCTCATGTGCGGTCCACAAACTCCGGCATGTACTTCCGCCATAACCGCCGTTGCCTGCCCGGCATCTATGCATCTCAACAATCCCAAATCTGGGGTTCTTTTGTACAATACTCCTCCACTGAAGAAGAAGCCATTCGACAAACGCCTAAGGGCTCTTTTTTGGTCTCCAGAGGCATGTTCCGGGTATATTCCCATTCTGAGGTATTCCTTAATATCATGAAACCAGGGTTCGCCATCTGCTTCTTCTTCTACGGCATTGCAGTAGGCGTGCTGATCACGGACCTGGATGTGTAGAGGATCAACATACATTTTGTCAGGGTGGTGCAACATTGATGCTAAGGTGGCTAAGGCATCCGCAACCTCATTGTGAACTCTCGGGATGTGTTTGAACTTTACCGATCGAAATTGCTTGCTCAGATCATGCAAGCATTGTCGGTATGGTATGAGCTTTAGATCTCGTGTTTCCCATTCACCCTGAATTTGATGTACCAAGAGGTCCGAGTCTCCCAAGACCAAGACGTCTTGGACATCCATGTCAGCAGCCAAGCGCAAACCCAGAATGCAAGCCTCATATTCGGCCATATTGTTGGTGCAGTAGAAGCGCAGTTGAGCCGTAACAGGATAATGCCGTCCTGTTTCAGAAATGAGTACTGCTCCTATTCCAACCCCTTTTGCGTTTACAGCTCCATCGAAGAAAAGCTTCCAACTCGGTTCCTCAGGTAATTCCAACTCATTCGTATGCATCACCTCTTCGTCAGGAAAATACGTTCTTAAAGGCTCGTATTTTTCATCAACGGGATTCTCTGCCAAATGGTCTGCCAGTGCCTGGGCTTTCATGGCCGTCCTTGTTACGTAGATGATATCAAACTCTGTGAGCAGAATTTGCCATTTTGCCAACCTTCCCGTGGGCATAGGTTTCTGAAAGATATACTTCAATGGGTCCAAGCGGGATATGAGATAAGTAGTATATGAAGACAGGTAGTGCTTCAACTTCTGAGCTACCCAAGTTAGGGCGCAACACGTTTTCTCGAGTTGAGTATACTTGACCTCATGCACTGTGAATTTCTTGCTAAGATAGTAGATGGCCTGCTCCTTCCTCCCTGTGTCATCATGTTGCCCAAGTACACAACCAAATGAATTTTCCAAGACCGTCAGGTAAAGGATTAGGGGTTTCCCGGGCTTAGGCGGGACCAATACGGGTGGATTAGACAGATACTCTTTGATTTGGTCGAAGGCCTCCTGACACTCTGCTGTCCAACCTACTGCAGCGTCCTTTCTCAGCAGCCGAAATATGGGCTCACAAGTTGCTGTGAGTTGAGCGATGAACCTGTTGATGTAATTGAGTCTGCCCAGCAAACTCATTACCTCTGTTTTGTTCCTTGGCGGTGGCAAATCTCGGATGGATTCAATTTTGGATGGGTCTAATTCAATCCCCCGTCGACTGACGATGAATCCTAGCAGCTTTCCTGATGGAACCCCGAATGCGCATTTGGCCGGGTTAAGCTTGATATCATACCTCCGGAGTCTTTGGAAAAATCTCCTTAGGTCTGCTACATGGTCCTCCTGACGCCAAGATTTGATGATCACGTCATCGACGTACACCTCTATTTCTTTGTGTATCATGTCATGAAACACAGCAGTCATTGCTCGCATGTACGTTGCCCCGGCGTTCTTTAATCCGAACGGCATTACCCGATAGCAGTAGGTTCCCCATGGCGTAATAAACGCTGTCTTCTCAGCATCCTCTTCGTCCATTAGGATCTGATGATAACCCGCATAACAATCCACAAAGGATCCGATCTCGCGCCCAGCGCAATTGTCGATCAGGATATGAATGTTAGGTAGCGGAAAATTGTCCTTGGGACTTGCTTTGTTGAGGTTGCGGTAGTCGACACACACCCTGATTTTTCCATCCTTCTTTGGTACTGGTACCACATTAGCCAGCCACTCGGGATATCGAGTGACCCGAATGACCTTCGATTGCAACTGCTTGATCACTTCTTCTTTGATTTTCACACTCATTTCTGTTTTAAATTTCCTTAGTTTTTGCTTGACCGGAGGGTATGCCGGGTCAGTGGGTAGTTTGTGAACCACTAAATTGGTGCTCAATCCAGGCATATCATCATATGACCATGCAAAAACATCTTTGAATTCCCTGAGAGTTTCGATCAATTCTGCTTTGACATTCGGCTCAATGTGGATGCTAATTTTGGTCTCTTGGATGTTATCAGCGTCTCCTAGGTTCACAGCCTCAGTGTCATTTAGGTTAGGCCTGGGTTTCTCTTCAAATTGGCACAGTTCTCGGTTTATTTCTTCGAAGGCTTCCCCTTCATCACATTCGGATTCATTATCACAAACGACCTCTTGCATCATTGAGTCAGATTCAGATTGATTTATTAGACTAGGTCGAAGATCCGCTGTGCATGCCATGTCATTAGGACCAGTAAAAAGAGAACTGTTCAGAAAGAAAAAGAACAAAACAAGAAATTAAAATGGGACAAAAGAAAAGAACTTTATTAAGTTTGCAGGATAAAAAGGGTTCACACTTTTACAAAACGAAAGTAAAATTGGGATTACACCCTTGAATAATCCGATCAAACAAACAAACAAACAAAACATTAATCAAAGCCTACTACCAAGACTCCCCTCGGACAGGAAGAGGAGTAACCGTCCAATTGTTGGTCTTGGCCTCAGGCCCCACAAATTTTATCTCTGCTCTGCTGGAACCTTCTCTAGCTTCCACCATACTGACATCCGCGAACAACCTCTCAAAACTCTGATTCAGGTTTTCATTTATACCGATCAAAGGTCCTCGAATCTTTGGGATCACTGACCCCTTGGCACTTGCTTTAACAAAAGACCTTGAGAGGCGTGGCACTGGTTTAGGCAGAAACCAGACCCTCTTCTTCATTCTTCGCGCCTCCTTCCTGTCTGCTGCGGTTGGTTTGAACCCCAACCCGAAGGTTTCCAGATTCTTAGGAAGGGAAACAGGTTGGACTATCCCTTGAAGTTCAACTCCCAGGCCTTTTCCCGGCACAAATCCATTACCCAGCATTTCTGATACCATCATGACTGTTGCGGCAGCTACCCTAGGGTGCGGGATGATTTCTCCTTCAGAAATTTTGTTGGCTGACCCTGTATCGAGAATCTGGTAGACCCCGGGACCCTTGTCATCAGTGGTCTCTATGAAAGGCACAATGGTTCCGCTCATGGTGCATGTTGTATCCTCGCTGTGCAACACGACCTCTTGTCTTTCCCACTCGAACTTCACTGTCTGATGTAGGGTGGAAGGCACCGCTTTAGCTGCATGAATCCAGGGTCGTCCTAACAGCAAGTTGTAAGATACCTTGGCGTCCAATACCTGGAATTCCATGGTAAACAGGACCGGGCCAATGGTCAGTTCAAGTACAACATCCCCCACAGTGGCTGTTCCGTTTCCGTCAAACCCCCGGACACAGATGCTATTTTCCCGGATTCTTCCACGGTCAATCTTTAACTGGTCCAGGGTGGATAATGGACAAATATTGGCGCTTGAGCCGTTATCCACCAATACTCGAGTTACCACCGAGTCTTCACATTTGACAGCTAGGTATAGAGCTTTGTTATGCTCCGTACCTTCCACCGGCAGGTCATCATCTGAGAATGTTACCCTGTTCACCTCGAAAATCTTGCTGGCAATGGTTTCCAGGTGGTTTACGGAAATCTCACTGGGTACATGGGCCTCGTTCAGTATCTTTAACAGGGCCCGGCGATGTTCCTCGGAATGGAGGAGTAATGACAATAGTGAGATCTGGGCAGGCGTTTTTCTCAGCTGCTCAACCACAGAATAGTCTTGTACTTTCATCTTCCTCAGGAAGTCTTCAGCCTCTTCTTCTGACACTGGCTTCTTGGTTGCCACTGGGTTGGTTTTTCTTAACTCCACCGGAGCAAAACATCGACCTGATCGAGTCAGCCCTTGCGCTTCACAACTGACTTCTTCCACCTGTTTTCCTTGGTACGTCACCACTGCTTTTTCATATTTCCAGGGCACAGCCCTGCTGTCAAGCATTGGCAGTTGGACCACTGGCTTTATGGTCACCCGTTCTCTACATACCCCTTTCAACATGACTGCCGGTGTGGGCAGGATCCCTGGTATTACCAACTTGCTTGGCTCGGGTTTGCTTGCTATGACGGACGGGCTCTTCCCCTATATTACTACCGGCTTGACGCCTTCTCCCTGCGACTGTACATTTGTTCCTCCACTGGTTAAGACTTCTTTTGGGGCAGCTTGGATCATCATCACTGTTTGTGAGGGTTTTCTTAATTCTCCTCCCTCACACACCAACTCAATCATGTGAGTTTCGTGGTGCGCTGGCAGTGGGTTTTGGTTGATGTTAGGAGCCTCCGGTGTCTGGACCTCGATCTTATTGGTGTCAATAAGATCCTGTATGGCATGCCTTAACTTCCAACACTTCTCGGTATCGTGCCCGAGCATCCCTGAACAGTATTCACAACTGATTGAACGATCCAAATTCTGAGGCGGGGGATTCGGTTCCCGAGTATGGACAGGACTAACCAAACCCAATTGTTGTAGCTTGTGGAACACAGCGGTGTAGGTTTCTCCCAGTTCGGTGAAGGTTCTTTGCTTCCGCAACCTGTCATTTCTGGCATCTGGATTTCCCCGGAAACCTGCCCCTGAAGGATTTCTATATGCCCTTGGTGGAGGGTAAGTGTTTTGTGGTGGTCCATATATGTTCTGGGGAGCCGGTGCGCGCCATTGTGGGCGAACCGGAGGCTGAGTGTATACCTGGGCTTGGTGTACGGAACAATGTGGTTCTCGAGGTGGATAGAAATTTTGTGGTGGGTTGTATGGGTAGTTTGACCTGTGAGGCCTGGGTTGGTTGTAATGTGGCCTGCCAGCCCTGGACCAACTGCCTGCCTCGATCGTGGCAACCTCTTCTTTCTTTCTTCTCAGCGCACCTCCCGTGCCGCTTTGAATAGCCTGGGTTGTGGCCTTAAGCGCCGAATAGTTCAAGATCTTGTCTGACCTCAAACCTTCTTCTATCATGACCCCTATTTTGACCACCTCGTTGAACGATTTTCCAACCGTTGTCACCAAGTGACCAAAGTAGGTTGGATCCAATGTCTGCAAAAAATAGTCCACCATCTCTCCCTCTCTCATGGGAGGATCGACTCTAGCTGCTTGTTCTCTCCAGCGGAACCCGAACTCGTGAAAACTTTCTCCGGGTTTCTTCCCAGTTCTCAATAACGTGAGACGGTCAGGGACTATCTCCAGATTGTACTGGAAATGACCCACAAAAGCCTGCGCCAGGTCATCCCACGTGTACCACCTGCTGAAATCCTGCCTGGTATACCATTCCAGTGCAGATCCGCTCAGACTTTGGCCGAAATAAGCTATCAAAAGCTCATCCTTGCCTCCTGCCCCTCTCATTTTGCTACAGAATCCCCGCAAATGTGCCATGGGATCACCGTGACCTTCATATAAATCAAACTTGGGCATCTTGAACCCAGCCGGGAGTTGGACATCTGGGAAAGGGCACAGATCTTTGTATGCCACGCTGACTTGATTGCCCAGCCCGTGTAAGTTCCTGAAGGATTGCTCCAGGCTTTTGAACTTTCTTAACACTTCATCCTGTTCAGGGGCCTTAACCGGCTTCTCAACCTCTGCCGGTACTTCCAAATGGGGATTGTAAGCCTGTGGTTCGGGTGCATGGAATGTAGGCTCAGGGGGATAGTATTGTGTATCATGAGCCTGAAACAATGGCTCACTGGTCGTTCGCTGCAAAGGGGCTGATGCAGGTCCCACAAAAATGGGAATATTGGGTGTTGGGAGAGGTTGATGGGGTGGTGGAGCTTGGGAATCATGAGGGCTTCTTTCTGGATGATAGAGGGGATTTGGGCGGCTTGTGGAAGGGCCAGAGTGAGGGTACTCCGGCATGTGTCCCAGTGTCTCAGGGCTCTTTTGTGTTTTGGCCAGGGCTAGCTGCATTGCATGCATCTCTAGTCCCATCCTTTCAATTTTTTCCATTGCTTCTTTTAGCAACTGGCTCATCGGCCTTTCTTCCTCATTACTATTCTCTGAAGTTGTCATGCTTGTTGCTACCGGTCCTTTGGATCTGGTTTGGTATGAATGTGTTGCCAGAATTCTTTAACAACTAACTGTCTGGTATCAGACAACAACAAACTTTGTTAGTGTTAGAGCTTAACAGATTTGATCATAACACATAGAGGATGCAATGCACCTAGGCAGTTATCCGTTTCTACATGCTTTGCTTCAAACCACATGCGTCATTCCGGCTTGTTCATTCGTCTCTTTTAAAGTATTTTGCGAAACTCTGCGTTTTATTTTATTTACATTTTCTTTTATTTATTTATTTATTAAAAGCGGTCGAATCTTATGGGGATTGCCTACGTATCACGTCCCCGCGTGAATCAGACCAGGCGTAGTTCTGCCTCAAAGCAAAGACACACAGTAATTCTTCTGGAGTCACTTAATTTCATTATCAAAATTTGCTATTACACAGTACTTAAAATAAAAATAGCAGAAGTACAGACTCCACGGTTTTAAACTTGGTTTGATGAAAAGAAAACAACATATGGAAAAAACAACCAAAGCCAAATAAACAGGACTTGACCAAAACTAATCCTCCCATTTAAGGGCCCGCGAGGCATCATTCGGCCTTTCCGCGGCTCTAGGTGTAAGGTCTCTTTGCAGGTTCTTCAACTCGTTCATAATCCGACGGACGCAGCCCATGATGGAAACAAGGAGGGTCTTCCGAGGTGTTTGCTCACATGCCAAGCATTTCATGTAGATGTAATGCCCTATTTCATCAATCCTTGCTCGGATGTCATCTCTTTCACTGAGCAACTGCCTGATTTGTTGGTTTTTTAACCCCAGTGCCTGAGCATTGTCAGCAAGTTGATCCTGAAACAACTCCATTTGTCTTTCCATGCAGTCCATTGCATCGTAGCACTGTCTTCTGTCGGCCTGGGCTTCTCGTGCTTGTTTGACGATCCGATCATGTAGAGTGGAGCTCGTCTCCCTTAATATTCTGACGCTCATTTCATAATCCCTTATGACCTGTTGCAAATGCTGCTTCCGGGCCATTGCGTACTTTGCCCCTCTGACCTTCATCCTTGTTATGCAAGCTCTTGATTGTTCTAATTCTTCTTGGCCTTGGATGACCTGATTTCTCAAACTTGCTATCAATCTTTCATCAGAGCGACGCTTCTGTCGGTCAACGTTACTCTTACTGGCTTGGCGAAGGCGGGCCTTCAAGGTTTGGTTTTCTTGGGCTAACTTGTTTCTTTCAGCCTGCTCCGAGGCGACTTGTACATTGTTCTCAAATACAAGCCTTTCAACTTGTTGCTTTAGCTTCCCGATTTCGACCCGGTAACCTTTCTCCCTTTTTAACCATCCCCATTGCTCTTGTGAATCATTGGTGAAGTGTTGGACGTGGGCCCTTTTAGCAGGTCTTCGCCGAGTCTGAAACCTTCTTTCGAACCAAGCACCGTACTTTGGGTCTACCTCACCTTTAGCTAGCTCTCGTACCATGGTTTTGGGCTCCAAGAATCTACATTCATGCCACAGTTTTCTAATCTTCCCCTCGGGGAATATGACTCCCGGGCTCAATTCCAAGGCATGCTTGCTCAGATTTTCATCATTAGGGACTACTTGAAACCTGCCCAGTTGTCGTAATACCCGATGAGGGGCATATGGCTGGATGCTGCAAAGCCCCATTAAGAGAACATGACATTCTTCAGCCGACATGTAGATAACCTCAGTATCAGTCAACCAACCAAATGCCCATTCAATTTGGTTAGATGTTGTTGACCTTAACCGTGTAACCCATTCTTCGACACCTTCAGGAAATCTGGCGCCTGTCATGCGCTTCTTGAATCCGCTGATACAATTCCTCTCGGTCAACCCGTGGCTCATGTATCCTACTCGGTGATGGAGGTGTTCCTGCATCCATAGCTGAAGTAACAGGTTGCAACCTTGGAAGAACGTACCTCCTTCTCGGCATATAGTTAGAGCCCGGTAGATTTCGGACAAAATCAAAGGAACCACAGTACTATTGGTTCTTTTGATTGCTACGTCGGCCATCCCTACCAGACCTATCTCTATCTTTTTGTCCTTCCTTGGGCAGACCATGACTCCCAAGAATGCTGTTATAAAAGCCAAAGTACATCTTGCTTCCCATTTGTTTTTGTTCCTGCCGTGAGTTAGCCCAAGGTTCGGTTCCTCGAAACCCTGCGGGGTCCCGTACCGCTGATACAAGAAATGGAGATCACAACATCCTCTCGATAAATCGTCATGTTGTACCTTCCGACTAATGCTTAGTAGATCCAGAAACGCATGCGGGGACACCGGCCTTGGCGAAAGCAAATATTGCCCTCTTAACTTCTCATTCAGTCCCGCATATCCGGCAACTTCCTCAAGTGTCGGTGAAAGTTCGAAATCAGCAAAACGGAATACATTGCAGGTGGGGTCCCAAAATGGTATTAGAGCTTCAAGAATATCTGTCCTCGGCTCAACACCTAACAAATTTACAAAACCTCCCAATATTCTTCCTATTACCCCTTTGCTATCGGCTTCCAAGTCATTCCACCACATGTGGAGTTGTAGAGGGACCTCGCTGAGGGCTGAGAATGGTTCATTTTGCTCTGTGTTCATCCTGCACATTTATTAGGGTGACCTTTTAGGTGAAAACAAAAACCTTTATTTTGACTCTAACCAAAAATCTTTGGACAAAAACAAAAAATTTATTTATATACATGTGTATACATATATACATATATGCTTTATGGTATATCATTTTTGGTAAAAATGGAAAAAGAGTTGGACCCGATGAGGGTTGCCTACGTATCTCACATCCGGTGAGAATCAAACCGACGTAGTTATATATATATATATAAACTAACTGGTCTGTTTATTTCTATTTTTTTTTTTATATATATATATAATTTTTTGTAAAAATTTCCCAACATTCAAAACCGGTCATCATGCATGTTTGAAGCAAATAAATGCACAAGCAGTGAGTAGGATGCATCAGGATGGCCTTTTTCTATTTCAGGTTGCTATTCCTAGACGGACCCAACCCCTGTGTTGAGTCCCCTAAGTCAAATGCACGTGATGCAAATAAACGCTCCTACTAGGGATCCGGCATGTGGCTTTGTTATACTAGGTTCAGAACCTGGGTGTTTGTTCTAGACCTGGCTTACCCGAGCGGACAGCTCGAGCCGAGGGGGGGGCAGCGTACCGGGAATACAGAAGCTTCACCGGCTTAGCAACTTATCCGAACCTCGTTCTAAATTGGGATTTGACACTATACAGAAAAGAAGTCATACGAAGTACGCCCTTCTTCATGATTTAGAAGACTCAGAGAGAAGATGGATTTCGGCACAATTTATATACAGTTCACATAGTATCAAAGCGGTAAAAGCAACATTTAGCACATTAGGCTTAAAACATGTAAAAAAAATCAGATAAAGCCAAATATAACAATTTATCTAAGCTCGAATTTCTAACCCTGAACCAGTGGTTCTGGGTAGATCCCCAGCAGAGTCGCCAGAGCTGTCACACCTCCTTTTTCCGCACCCGCAGGCGCAGGGGGAGTTTTTCCAATTAAAGGACAATCGAAACGGGATTTGTTCATTTATTTCAGAGTCGCCACTTGGGAGATTTAGGGTGTCCCAAGTCACCAATTTTAATCCTGTATCGAGGAAAATAATGACTCTATATTACAGTCTGCATACCAGAAATCCGGATAAGGAATTCTGTTAACCCGGGAGAAGGTGTTAGGCATTCCCGAGTTCCGTGGTTCTAGCACGGTCGCTCAACTGTTATATTCGGCTTGTTTATCTGATGTTTAATACAATTATGAACCATGTGCAAATTTTATCTTTTAACCACTTTATTAATTATTATTATTAGGAATGTGAACGTCGCTTAAAACATGTCTTTGGACTGCGTCACATGAAATGCACCCACAATCCGGAACATATCTTATTTGACGTTTTGGGATTTGGATTTGGGTCGCATGAAATGCACACCCCAAGTTTTAAGAAAGTAAATTATTAAACACGCGCCTAAAAGACTATCGCGTTATTATTTTAGGAAGGGCCGTGAAATTTGCTAAACGGCCCGTCCCGGAATCTAAGTATTTAATATATACATTTAGAGGGCCCCGCAGATTCTACATTTTTGTTTGTCGAGGCTCGTCTCATTTTTATTTTTAAAGGATAAACCTATAATGACTATATTTCCTATTAAGTTCGTCTCTAAAATAAAAGAAAATCTCTTAATTATTTACATGCTTGCAGATTATTTACAGCAGGATCCGAAACGTTTTTACAGAATAAGGAAACATGACCATGCATACGGACAGCTGATCGAATATTATGGGCCCAAATCCAGCTCATGCGGGATGAGCCAGACCTGGGCCACTGTTTATCCGAGGCGGGTCTGTTTGGTCCGTTTTGACCTGGGCTCGACCTTCATAAGGTTGAGGGGCGCGGACTTGTGCTAATTGTGATAAGGGTGTGGCTTGATAATTATAACGAGGCAGTTTATCAAAAGAGAATGAAAATTAACTAAGGCGGATAGTTTTATTCTTTGACATGCATTAAAAGAGAACGCTAATTGCAAAACACAACTAATTTTTCAAGACATAGCCTAGTATACTGCCAATCCTTTTGTCTGTTAACCTAACCAACATATGATATTAAACCATACTACCTTTTTTGTATTCACTATATGAAAGGACCAAATCCAATACCCAAACAAGATTATAAACCATTACACACTACATAATCATCTATATAGCAACTACATGTGGACATAGATGTCTTCAAATCTTCCCTTTTGTATTCATGCTCGACTTTCAAATTACATGGACAGTATTAGTTGTGTACCTGGTATAGAGGAACAAAAGAAGAAGGAAAAGGATCAGCTGAATAGCACACAGCAAACAACAGCACAACAGATTCACAGCAACAACACAGCAACAACGATGATGAAGCTCAGCAAAGAGTCGAACAACAAATGGGCAATCCCAGTAAACAGAGTAGGAAATAACAGCCCAGAATGTTGAATATAATAGCAACAGAAATCCAATGACCACAAGAAAACTTGGCAAACGACAGAAAAAACAAAGCCACGAAGACAACCTGATCAAACTGGATTCTTACACAGTTTCTTCTAGGCAATACTCATTCACAATGTTCTGAAATTTATTCCTGTTTTTTCCTTTTCCAGTTTTCTTACTCACAAACTCTCTCAAGACTCGAAAATCAACTCCCTTTTCTAATGGAAGGTCTCCTCTTTTATAGCCTAACCTTAACACTTTACGGTCTGTTTTACAACTCAAAATTGCCTCCCCCCCTGTTGCTTTTCCACTCACTTGTTTTAAATAACCAAGCTCCCATGAAATCCCTGACAGCCCCTCTCTCTTTTTGGTTGTTAAAGTGTATTGATCACTTGTTTATTTGTCTAAAGTATGGGCAGTAGGAATATAATCTGACAGCACATGCTGTCCAATTATTTTAATCCCTTAAAGCTAACCATACACATGTTGCCCACGGTCCAAACCAAATGGCATTGTGTTTAAAAACCAAAATCTGAATCTGCCATTATAACCTTTCCCCTAGATGTTCTTTTAATTTAATTTGAACAAAATCAACAGGCAATACAATTCAGTTCCTAATGAGACTCAAATACGATCACAGCAGAAATAAGCAATACGAATCAAGTTGTTACCATTAACGATTGAAACTAATTGACGACATATATCGACTCGACTATATTAATCGTAACACATAACAATCAATCGTTCATATAAATAACACGTATAGAGTCCCGAATGACATCAGATAAATTTGTTCAAACACTGGGAACTTATATGACTTAAACTCGCTTGACGATTAATCTAATTGATGAACACGTATATCACAGGGTATATTCAGAACACAAACAGAAGACAATTGGCCAAATAAAAGGCCTTTAACAGAGATGGAAGAAATCCGAATGAAAAATAACAAAATAACAAACAAACACAAAGAAATATGCTGACAACTTATTTAGAAATGAAACAAAAGAAAGGAAAACTTACCGAAAATGTTTAAATCAAACAGACCCAAATCTGATTCAACTTCGAACTTTTGAGGCCGAACAAACTTTAATCAGGGTGTTCTCACATGAGAACACTTTGATTAAGGTCTATTAGACCTCAAACCCATGTCCAAACCGGTCGGATTCCCCATGTGCATGTGTTCTAAAGTCTGGATTTTCAGATCTGGATTTTTGGGAGTTGTGGGTAGATTCGGACCAAACCAAGCTTGGTCTGGTCACGAGGACGGTCAGGGGGGTGTCTGGTATGAAGATGGGGTGGTTTGGCATAGATCGAGTTTTGTCTCGAATCTTCAAATCCAGATTCGAGACGATAGGAGGTGATTCGAGGTTCGTGGTTAGTGGATTCGTGTTCAGGGTGGTTGGATGCTTTAGGGGTGTGAAGGGGGTGGTCACCGGCATTCGTGCCGCCGGGTTTTGGTGGAGGGGAAGCTAGGGCGGCTTGCTAGGGTTTGGGGTTTCAGCTTGGGGAAGGAAATGACTGAAGGGGGGGTTCGGATAGGGGGTGCGGGGTAAAGGGTCAAGTTTATATATGGAAGGGGAAGAGAGATTGGAGCCGTTAGATCAAGTGATCTGAACGGCTTAGATCTATTGGTGGGTAACAGGACGGGGTCGTTTGGTATGGGAACGGGGTCGTTTTGGTTTAGGTGAGGGGTTGGGTTAAACCGGCTAAATAGGTCGGGTCATGAGGGAACCAGGGACCGTTGGATCAATGAGGTTGGACGGCTCAGATTCAACTTGCCTGAAACGGCGTCGTTGAGGTGAGTTGGACAACCTGATCTGGACCGTTCCTTTGAATCAGATCAACGGCTTCAAATGGGGACGCCGATACGACGTCGTTTGAGTCCGTGCCTGGGCAGGCTGGGTTTGGACCGGGTCAGATCGTTGGTTTGGGCCTGTTTTTGTCTTATTTTTGGGCCCAAATTGATTTCAACTTTATTTTGTTTTCCAATTAAAAATAAAAATAAAAATAAAAATAAAAATAATTAATAAAACAAATGAAATTAAAACAAATAACAATATGGCATTTCAACATAATTATCATACCAAGTAAGTTAAATCACAACCTAAAACGGACGATGCACATATATTTATATTTTTTGAATTTTCTCTTAACGCCACATATATTTTTTGTATTTTTGTTTGATAAGGACTAGATGCAAAATGGACAGACTCACAAACGACTAACAACACATGTCACGGAAAGATCGAAAAATTGTACAGCGAAATCATTTGTCACTATTTTTATTTTCTTTTGGAGCGATTGCTCGTAAAGCAAAAATCACGTGCTTACATCCGCCACCAATAATGCTGCCGCAAATCCTAATACATCTTCGCGGTGCCCGGATGAATAGAGTACCTGAAACTATGGGCCTCCTCTAAAATCAACTCTCGGAGCCCATCTACATTAGGCACACAAACTCGACCTTTCAATCTTAGAACTCCATCATCACCTAAGGTAACCTGCTTGGCACCTCCGTGTTGCACCGTGTCTCTAAGGACACACAAATGGGGATCATTATACTGCCGATCACGGATACGCTCCAATAAAGAAGAACGAGCGACCGTGCAAGCTAACACCCGACTAGGCTCAGAAATATCCAACCTCACGAACTAATTGGCCAAACCCTGAACATCCAATGCGAGCAGTCTCTCACCGACCGGAATATAAGAAAGACTGCCCATACTGGCTGACTTTCTACTCAAAGCATCGGCCATCACATTGGCCTTTCCCGGATGATATAAAATAGTGATATCATAATCTTTCAATAACTCCAACCACCTCCTCTGCCTGAAATTCAACTCTTTTTGCTTGAACAAATACTGAAGACTCTTGTGATCCGTGAACACCTCACATGCCTCGCCATATAGATAATGCCTCCAAATCTTCAATGCGTGAACAATGACTGCCAACTCCAAATCATGAACCGAATAGTTCTTCTCATAAATCTTCAACTACCGCGAATCATAGGCAATGACCTTGCCATCCTGCACCAACGCTGCACCGAGTCCAATACGAGATGCATCACAATAGACTGTATAAGACCCTAAACCTGTGGGCAAAACCAACACCAGTGCCGTATTCATAGTTGTCTTGAGCTTCTGAAAGCTCACCTCACACTCATCCGACCATCTGAACTGGGCACCCTTCTGGGTCAACCCGGTCATCGGGGCTACGATAGATGAAAACCTTTCCACGAACCGACGATAGTAGCCTGCCAATCCCAAGAAACTCCGAATCTCTGTAGCTGATGCTAGTCTAGGACAGTTCTTGACTGCCTCAATCTTCTTTGAATCAACCTGAATACCCTCCGCTGATACAACATGACCCAGGAATGCAACTGAACTAAACCAAAATTTACACTTCGAGAACTTAGCAAATAACTGACTATCCCTCAAGGTTTGAAGGACCACTCTAAGATGCTGCTCGTGCTCCTCTCGGCTGCGGGAATATATCAAAATATCATCAGTGAAGACTATCATGAACAAATCCAAATAAGGCCAAAACACTTGGTTCATCAAATCCATAAAAGCTGCTGGGGCATTGGTCAACCCAAAATGACATGACCAGGAACTCATAATGCCTGTATCGAGTGCGGAAAGCTGTCTTAGGGACATCAGATGACCTAATCCTCAACTGATGATAGCCAGATATCAAGTCAATCTTTGAAAATACCTTGGCACCCTGAAGCTGATCGAACAAATCATCAATCCTCGGCAATGGATACTTATTCTTGATTGTAACCTTGTTCAAATGCCGGTAATCAATACACATTCTCATCGACCCATCCTTCTTCTTAACAAACAACACGAGCGTACCCTAAGAAGAAACACTGGGTCTAATGAAACCCTTCTCAAGCAAGTCTTGCAATTGTTCCTTCAACTCTTTTAACTCCGGCGGGGCCATACGATACGACGAAATAGAAATGGGCTGAGTGCTCGAAGCCAAATCAATGCAAAAGTCAATGTCCCTGTCGGGTGGCATACCTGGCAGGTCTGAAGGGAAAACCTCAGGAAACTCACGAACAACGGGCACAGAATCAATAGAAGGGACCTCAACACTAGAATAACGAACATATGCCAAATAGGCCAAACACACCTTACCATACACCGAGCCTTCACATACGAGATAACACTGCGGGTGAAATGACCAAGGGTCCTTCTCCACTCTAAATGAGGTAAACCTGGCAAGGCCAAGGTCACAGTCTTGGCATGACAGTCCAAGATAGCGTGGTAAGGTAATAACCAGTTCATCCCCAATATAACATCAAAATCAACCATGTCTAGAAGAAGCAAATCTACACGAGTCTCAAGACCCCCAATCACAACTATACACGCACGATGGACTCGATCTACCATAATAGAATCACCCACCGGTGTAGACACATAGACAGGAGCACTCAAAGAATCACTAGCCATGACCAGATACTGTGCAAAATAAGATGACACATACGAGTATGTAGACCCTTGATCAAATAACACTGAAGCATCTCTATCACAAACCAGAACCGTACCTGTAATAACTGCATCTGAAGCCTCAGCCTCGGGCCTGGCTGAAAGGGCGTAACATCGGGGCTAGGCCCCACCACCCTAAACTACATCTCTAGGACAGCCTGCAGCTGGCTGGCCTCCACCTCTGGCGGCCTGAGCTCTACCTCTAGTACCTCTACCTCTAGTACCTCTACCTCCACTTCTAGCTGACTGGGTGGGTTGTGGAACACCTGGTGCTTGTACCATAGCACGAGGACCCTGATGCTGAGAGCTACTCGGTGCTCGAGGGCAAAACCTGGCAATGCGACCCGGATCACCACACGTGTAACAAGCCCTCAGCTGCTGAGTCTGTTGGCCCTGACAACCTAGATGACCACCCCTAAAACTCTGAAGCGGTGGTGCACTGATAGGAGCAGGTGGTGCACTATAGGACTGCTGATCGGGATATTGCATCTGGGGACCACGACCACCTGGAGTACTGTGAGAAACCTGGAGCGCTAACTGAAAGGGCCTAAGAGGATGACCTCTACCATACGAATCTCGACCTCCGGATAAGGTACCACTGAATCGGCCTGAATGACGGGGCCTCTTGTCTGACCCATGGCCGCCTCCCTATAACAAAACCATCTCAACTCTACGGGCCACATTGGCCGCCTCTTGGAAAGATATCTCACTCCCAGCCTCCCTATCCATCTGAAGACGAATCGACTGAATAAGTCCATCAATGAACCTCCTCACCCTCTCTCTCTTGGTGGGAAGTATGATAAGAGCATGACGAGCCAAGTCGATGAATCTGGTCTCATACTGGGTAACAGTCATAGAACCCTACTGGAGGCGCCCAAACTGCCTCCGATAGGCCTCTCTCTGAGTGATGGGGAGAAACTTCTCCAGAAATAGCTGCGTAAACTGCTCCCAAGTCAAGGCTGGCGATCCTGCTAGTCTCGCTAAGCAATAATCCCTCCACCAAGTCTTGGCGGATCCAGACAAGCGAAATGTAGAAAAATCGACCCCATTGGTCTCAACAATGCCCATGTTCCTAAGAACCTCGTGGCAGTTGTGTAGATAATCCTGGGGATCCTTAGTAGATGCATTGCTGAAAGTAGAAGTAAAGAGCTTGGTGAACCTATCCAGTCTCCACAAAGCATCGACGGATATAGCCGCTCCATCACCGGTCTAAGCTACCACACCCGGCTGTACTGCCCCAACTGGCTAAACCGCTGGAGTCTGAATCTCAGGAGCTACCTGCTCCGGAGTGCGAGTAGCAGGAGTCTGGGCCCCTCCTCCAGCCTGAGAGACGGCTGGTGCTACAGGAAGCAAGCCTGGCCGAGGGACACTCTCCATGAGGCCTACTAATCGGACCAGAGCATCCTGAAGAATTGGGGTAGCAATAAACCCCTCTGGGACCTGAGTTTACCCCACCGGAACTACTGGAGCCGGAACGTCCTCATCAAAATCAACCTGAGGCTCCGTTACTGGGGCTACTGCTCGGGGCTAAAATCTGCCCATACCTCGGCCTCTAGCACGGCCTCGGCCTCGCCCTCTACCCCTTGTGGGAGCGGCTGTTAAGGGCTCGAGCTGCTGAGCGGAGGATGAGGAAGCGCGTGTTCTCGCCATCTGCGAAACAACAGAGTAGAAGTTCAATTAGCATTGAGAAATCAAACCGCACGATAGGAAAGAATAAATATGAAGTTTTCCTAACTATGTAGCCTCTAGGGATAAATACAGATGTCTCCGTACCGATCCCTCAGAATCTACCAGGTTTGTCTATGAACTATGAGACCTATGTAACCTAGAGCTCTGATACCAACTTGTCACGATCCGAATTTCCCACCCTCGGGAGTCGTGATGGCGCCTACTAATGGGAGTTAGGCAATCTAAACCTTAACTACTTGCTACACTTTCATTTTTTTTGCTTCTTTTTAACCAACACAAGTCGATAATATGATAAAAGCGGAATTTTAAATAATTAAGCGGAAGTCAACAATTATATATCTTAAGGCTACGTCTATTACAACTTTTAAAACCTCAAATACCCCAAAACCTGGTATCACAGTGTCACAGACTGTCTAAGAGTTACTACATACAAGGTCTGAAGAAATACAATACACTGTTTCTAAACAAAGGAAATGAAATAGGAAATAGAGATAGAGGGAGACGCCAGGGCCTGCGGACGCCTGCAAGTCTACCTTGGGTCTCCGAGTGGACTGAAGGAAGCACTCCAACTACTGTCCGAAAGCTGCTCCTGGATTTGCACACAGTGCAGAGTGTAGTATCAGCACAACCGACCCTATGTGTTGGTAAGTGTCTAGCCTAACCTCGGCGAAGTAGTGACGAGGCTAGGACCAGATTACCAAATAAACTTGTGCAGTTCAAATATATATATACAGCAGAAAAGAAATACAAAAAAAATAGCCAGTCAATGTGGGAAGGGGAAACATGTTGTGGGGGAGATAACAGTTCCGAATAAAAAACATCAAGTAAGGAAAGAAACCACATAACTCGAATATCAACAAAGAATCAGAAATCAACAATTTGCACGGTATCATCCTTCGTGCTTTTACTCTTGTCCTCTCCAAAGCAATTTTATAATAAAAGTGTGCACGACATCACCTTTTGTGCTTTTACTTTCGTCCTCACCAAATCAATCATATAATAAATATGTGCACGGCACCACCCTTCATGCTTTTACTCTCTTTCCTCACCGTATAATCAATGAAAATCGGTACGGAATGGTACATTGTACAGCACGGCATCACCCTTCATGCTTTACACTCTTTCCTCACAATAGCAAACAATGCACGGCATCACCCTTCGTGCTTTTACACTCTTCCTCACTCAAACAACAATCACAAGCAAAGGGGCAAGGGAATAAATAAAATAGTAATAGATATCCCGGCAAGGGAACAACAGTTAAACAATTAAATCCCGGCAAGGGAACAACATCAATAATCTCAACATCCCAATAAGGGAGATAATCAACAAAGCAACAATATCCCGGCAAGGGAACAATTTAATAACTCTTTCTCTTTCTTTCACTTTTATTTCATAACTCACTTTACCACTTGAGCCAATGCTCCAAAGGGTTCAATCATCTCATATACTTTCACAATTCATAATATAACTTGAGCCAGTGCTCCAAAGGGTTCAATCATCTCATATATTTTCACAATTCATGATATAACTTGAGCCAATGCTTCTCGATGTTCAGAGGTTTCAATTCCTTCCACAAACTTTTCACAACAATTAAAAATCATCACCAAGGCATGAAAGATACAACGAAATCAAGATCTTCAAAATTTAAAGACTCGCGGTCATGTTAGATACCAACGTATAGATACTCATCACTATGTCTATACGTCGTACTCAACAATTATCACGTAGCAAATAAGACTCAACTCTTAATCCCTCCAGCTAAGGTTAAACCAAACACTTACCTCGATGCCTCGAACACAACTCATGTTTCAATTATAGCTTTACTCCTCGATTCCTCCGCCAATTCGCTCGTATCTAGCCACAAGTTACTTAATTACATCAATAAACACTAAATGAATCAATTTGAATGCATGAAAATGAGTTTTTTAAAGTTTTACCCAAAAAGTCAAAATTTCCCCCAGGCCCACAGGGTTAAAACCCGAGGTTCGAACCAAAACCCGATTACCCATTCCCCCACGAGCTCAAATATATAATTTATTTTGAAATCAGACCTCAAATCGAGGTCCAAATCCCCAATTTTAGAAAAACCTAGGTTCTACCCAAAACACTCAATTTCCCCCATTAAAATCATTGATTTGAAGTTGGAATCATATTAAAATATGTTAATGATTGAAAAAAACTAGTTAAAAACGACTTACAATTGATTTGGAGAAGAAAGGTTATTTGAAAAATCGCCTCTTATGTTTTTGGGGTCTTAAAAAATAAAAAATAACTGAAAATTCCATCTAAATATACTCCTCTCAGACCCCCTGTGCGGACCGTACAAAATGTACTGCGGCCGCAGAGGCCTTCCTGAGGGTACTGCGGTCCAGTGCCCTTTGCGGACCGCACGAAATGGACTGCGGCCGCACAGGCCTCCACCGCGCACCGCACGAAACCGACCACAGACCGCACTGGCCCCTTTCCGCGGTCGCACACATTTTTGTGTGGACTGCACTGGTGGGTTCAGAGACCTGCAACTTCTGGTTTTAAGTCTAAAACATCCCGAACCTACCCGAAACTCACCCGAGCCCCCGAAACTCCAAACCAAGTGTGCATACTAACTCAAAAACATCATATGGACCTACTCGTGTAATCAAATCATCAAAATAACATCATGAATATCAAATTAAGTTTCGAGATCAATGAAATTTTCTCAAAACTTCTTTAAACATAAATTTTGCGATTTAAGTCCGAATCACGTCACATGACATCCGTTTTTCACCAAATTTGATAGAAATGTCTTAAATCATATATAAGACTTGTATCGGGCGCCGGAACCAAAATACGGGCCCGATACCATCATGTTCTAATCAAATTTCATTTCAAATTCTTTAAACAATTCCAGAAAACAATTTCCTTTAAAAATTCATTTCTCGAGCTTGGGACCTCGGAATTTGATTCCGGGCATGCGCCCAAGTCCCATATATTGCTACGGACCCTCCGGGGCCGTCAAATCACGGGTCTGGGTCCGTTTACCCAAAACGTTGACCGAAATCAAATTAGCTCATTTTATAATCAAAACTTATCGTTTTTTTCACAGATTATCATATTTAAGCTTTCCGGCTACACGCCCAGATTGCGCATGCAAATCGAGGTTATTCTAAATGAGGTTATCAAGGCCTCAGAACACGAAATTTCAATTTAAAACAAGTGATGACCCAGAAGGTCATCACATTAATCTACAACAAAACTACATATCATTTGAAAAAATAATATGAAAATACAGAATTTCAATATTTATACAAATTATCTACAAAATTTCGACAAACTGTTCATAACAGAATTTATCTTTTATTTTCATGCATATTCGTCTGGAACACTAAAGTTACTTGATATGCCAACATCTCCCGTTATAAAGGAATACAACTTAATTATCTACAATTTTCTACAACTTTCACACATTATTTTCACATAGTTAAATATAACTACAATAACATAAAATTTGAGCTTTGTGTTTTTGTGTTAAAAGTTTTGATGGGAGCTTGTTATTCCACTTCGTCTATTTTGGAGCTAACTTGTGCAGTGGAGAAGATGTTTTTAAGTTATATATATTGCTATACCTTTAAATTCAAAAAAGTATGGTTGTATTGTATTTAAAGAGGCGTGAATTTGTAGAATAGGTTGAATATGAGGAATGAGTCAAATAAGACTCACAATGGTTTGTTTTCTACATTTATTATACAATAAAACTGTATATCATTTGAAAAATAAATATAAAATTACAGAATTTCAATGTTTCTACAAACTGTTCAAAATAAAATTTATCTTTATTTTCATGCATGTTCGTCTGGAACACTAAAGTTACTTGATATGCCAACATCTCCCGTTATAGAGGAATACAACTTATCTATAATTTTCTACAACTTTCACACATTATTTTCACCTAGTGAAATACAACTACAATAACATAAAACTTACATACAAATTTTATACAAAATTTATACAATATGTCTTTTGTATATTTTGTATCTGATCTATACATAGTAAAAATAATTTTTATACAACTAATTATATATTATACAACTTATCTACAAATTATCTACAATTTTCGTACATTATTTCTACTAAGTTATATACAACTACAATATAATACCACTTATATATAATTTTTATACAATATTGTTCAACTTTCATACAATATTTAAATGAACAAAATAAAAATAAATAAACAACAGAATACAATTTTTTTACAATTTCTGCAATATAATGCATGTCATGTCTTCTTCTTCTTCTTCTTCTTCGAGTTTCAACTGAAAACCAAGTCTAATCTTTACCAAAACCCCTAAAATTGAGATATAAACTCCAAACTATATTCCCAATTATTTGCAACAACACTCAATCCAAACAAATAATGATTTTTGAAAACCCAAATTTGAATTCAAAGTTTCAAAGCTTTTTAATGGCTGTCAATGGTGGAATTGCTGCTCTCTTTTCCTTTGCTTTGTATTACTGAAATTTGGACATAATTGCGTTTGATGTAGAAGATTTAGTCGTTTTTTATTTGTGAAATTAGAAAAAAATTTGAAACACAGTGTATCGAAAAAGCAGAGACGCTAAATTTGAAACGAAACTGACGAAGAAGATTAATGTGCGTGATTTGCGTTGTGGAAGATCTGGAAGAATATTTAATCCCCCAATTTTAGGGCGCCTAAATAAGGAAGCATACAGCTACAATGATTCCTTATTTAATGAATTGTCTATATTTTGTAGAAATACTATTAGCATGAAGGGTAATATGCAAACTATGAACATATTTGGTAATATAGGTTCCTATATGGTATAGGAACGAAAATTTTCCCCTATCTAAAAATAGTGGAAATGACATCATGTAAGCATGCTCTTTAAAATATATCCACAGTTTACAATATATTTAAAGATTAGCTATTTTTGCTCAAATTTCAAGACACGACGTCCTAGAGTTTAAATCTCAAAACTCAAACTTCAGGATATCATGTCCTAAAGTTCGAATCTTATGTCCTGAATTTTAAATTAGTGGTTCAAAAATTCAAGACACTTAGTCCTAAAGTTTGGGTGAATTGGTTATTCTTTAAATATATTGTAAACTATGAATATATTTTAAATAACAGGCTTAAAGTGGCTATTGTTGCATTTCACCCTAAAAATGTGAACTTATTTTGGTACCTACTATGGAGAAAAATGCACTCTTCTTCTCTTTTCCTATCTCGCAATATATACAGGTTCAAATACAATCCCTGTCTAAAATTGTCTTTACACAAATAACCAACTAGATTTACTGTCTATTTTTTAGTCAGTATATATATATCGATTCTTTTTAATTTAAGCGGCCTGGTGGCCAGTTATTTAAGTTAATTCTTTATTTCTTTTTTTTTATAAAAAATCATATTCTTAAATAAGTTAGATGATGGAGCTAAAAAGTCTATTAATTAGGGAAAAGAATCTATCCAAAAATAACAATTAGGTCATGCACTTTAGGGCTGTGCATTTGGATCGGATATCCGAAATCCGAACCGATCCGCTCAATTTCGGATTTCGGATTTCGGATATTTGGATCAGATTCGGATTTGATTTTTTAAAATTTCGGATTTTCGGATTGGATTCGAATTTGTATTGTTTGAACCCGATCCGATCCGAAATCCGAATTTATTAGGGGAAGTATCTATTATCAGAGGAAAAAGAACAACAAGTTGTCGGATTCGTTTTAGCTATAGAGAACTTCAAAATGCAACTAATAACTTCTCAATAAAACTTGGGCAAGGTGGATTTGGTTCAGTTTACCAAGGGGTTCTTACAGATGGGACTAGAATTGCTGTGAAGAAATTGGAAGGCGTTGGTCAGGGAAAGAAAGAATTTCGGGCAGAAGTTAGTATTATAGGCAGCATCCATCATCTTCATCTGGTGAGACTGAGAGGCTATTGTGCTGAAGGAACACACAGGCTCCTGGCTTATGAGTATATGTCAAAAAAAGAATAAAAGAAAAGGTCCTTAATAATACGTACAATCCGATCCGAAAATCCGATCACCAAACCAATCCGAACTTTAAAATCCGATCCAATCCGATATAATTCGGATCGGAATCGGATTGCAATTTGTGGAATCCGAAATCCGAAATTTCAATCCAAAATATGCTAAATCCAATCCGATCTGATCCGTGCGCAGCCCTAATGCACTTTATCCCTACATGACTCACCGTTCATTTTAAAAGTGAGAAAGGTCCAAAAGTTGGATGCCTCCTATTCTTGGGTTGACAAGAAGTTGTAAAGTGTCAGCTCCAGCAATACACCAAAAATACTAGTATAGTACTCTATATTTAATAGAACCTACAAAGTGCAAGCTAGGATTGACCAGGTTCAATGAACCTGTAAAAAGAATATGTCTTGAAATAATAGCCCTCCAATATTCCATTTAATTTGCACGTTGAGAATTTTATAAAAAGACGCTCTGATTGATGAGATGAACAAATTCAAACACAAAGGTCTTACCTTGTCTTTGTTTATATATATAATTACTCCAATGGATGAAACGATTTAATTGTTTATTTTTGAGTCATGTAGGTTTATTTAGTGATTAGTAATTTGCGGATATGAATGGTTTGGATTTCGAAGGATTCGCGAGCATTGTTTGTGCCATCCTTTATCATCAAACTCTCACCTTTGCCAATAACAACTATGATGATCTAGCTCAGGTATTTTCACCCATCATTTTAATTTGCTTGTTTTTCTTTCTCTAGACCTAGCTAGTCTTTTTCTGAAATCTAATTTTTAATCTGCAAATTTTGCATATATTGAAAATTTAGAGAAGAAACCTGCAAACATAATAATATTTTATTTCGTCTTTTTCAATTTATGCGCCTTATCCTCGTTGTAGTCTATTCCAAAAAGAATATCATATTACATTTTCATTTTACTCATAGTGACACTCTATTATAGGAATAACATGTTTAAAACCATAAAATTTAAAAAATATCCTTGATATGTTATACTCATATTTTGTTTAAGCCCATATATAATACAATTCAAAAATATTGTTTATATTCTAACTTTTATTCCTAATTTAATTAAGACAAATAAAATGAAATTGAGGAAATACTTGAAAACAATGATATTTACTTCTCCCAATAAAAATAAAAGGAATCAATTAAAAAGATTAACTTCTACCAAATCTTTACACGAACTTTGATTAGTCATGTCTTGCACATTAATTCAACTTTATGACTATTGTATAATTCAACTTTGATTTTTCTAGCACTAAAGAGTTTAACTTAATATATTGATAATGTAAAAAAAATTATATTATCAAGTCACTTGTAAATTGTAATTTATCATGTTTAATAAATCACAAATTTGTGTTTGTTACGGAAAGTTATTTATGTATATGTAAAATTTCTTTAGATAATCCAGGTATATTAATTAGTTAAACTAAACATCAAATTGCTTAATGATTGTTATTGCTATTTTGCCATTTGATACCTAAAAAATATCAAAATAGAGATTAGGCAGATGAGGCTGACATTCTTGATAATCTGCTGATTTGCTTATCTATATTATATTAAAAGCACGAAGGCCCTAAGCGAAATATCGTTCGTCTTATTTACCCCTTTAAAATATAGTTCGACAAAATAGTCATTTTATTATTTTTCTTTATATAGTATTAATCATTCAATTTACTTTCCTAATATTTAGAAATAGTCATTTAATTACTTTCTTATTTAGGACCTTGATTTAGAAAAGTGAAAAACACACTCCTAAAATTCCTATCATAAGTAAATGAGAAAAGTACGTTTTAGAGAAGGAATTAAAATATCTTCGAATCCTAAAATCTTAAGTTAATTAAAAGAAAATATATATTTCAAGAAGGAATTAAATTATTTTAAATTCTATTTTTCCTATGCATAAATAGAAAAGGACAATACATTAAAAGGAAACTCTTAGCTACTTTTTTTATGAGCAATTTTTCGGCAACTTTGTCAAACAAAAAGTAGAATCCTTTATTCCTTTTAAAAAAAAAACTTTTCTATTTATATGCTAAATTTTTAAATGTTATATATTTACTTTGAATATATATAATTATGTAATCCATAAATATAATTATTTAGGAAGGAATTGGGTGGAATGAGTTCTTTTGGAGTGTTCCTACTTTCTCATGTGGTGCATAAGTTAGAGTGAAATAAAAATCTTTGAGATGAGAAGAAACATAAGACTCAAAAAAGGGATTAAATTGGGAGTGTGTGACTGACGGCCTACGAAGATGACTGAAATACAGATCGGTTTACCTAAATTATAGGAGTGTATAGGATATATGCAGAATAAATTTGTTCTTTTTATATATATTTTATTGATTAACACGATAGCACGTACACTAAAAACTAGTTACTATTGTTTCACTAGGTACTGTTAGATTCCATTAGTTAACAGTTTCCGCCACATTATGCAATTGTTATCAAAGGAAGAGAAAAGGAAAAGAATGGTCTCCCTCATGGGAATAGAAACCAAAACTTAAATTAACGTATATTGTCGACTTGTGGTTTGCTTTAGTTTCAATTCAACTATTTTCTTTGTTCATATTACTGTATTTATTTACAATTTTACAGCAAATTACACTAAATTGAAAAAAAATGATTAGAGTCAATCTTTAGTTCGCTGACAATATTAATGGTTCCCTTATCTCAATTTCATGAGTGGAAAGAATAATATCAATATTTATCAAGAGAAATAGTACCAAATTAAATCCAGTATCAACATAAAATATTCTTTTCCTTACGCAGGAAGCTGAGCATCTTTACTCTTTGGCTATAGACTATGAAGACGTCACCTATGAAGAGTATTTACGTACAATACATTTTCAACATTGAGTTCATGCAACAAACTCATCTTAAGACCAGAAAAATTTTAAGACAAAAGAAACTTGAAGTTGTGCTAGGTAGCAGCTTCCTTGACTTTGAATAACCAAACAATGGATTGGCTAAAAGAACCTGAAAATGTTATAAATAGGTACGGGTCATGTATCCGATGAAATAGTTGAGATACGCACGGATACTGTGGCGCCACTAAAAAGGAGAAAGAAAAAAAAGAAACTTGAAAGAGTACGTTATAATTAGGTATTGGTTACGTACGTATCTGATGAAATAGTTGAGGTACGCACGGATACTATGGTACAGTTACTGTTATTGATGAGTTCCCCTGTAAACTTCACTGTTATTGTTTTCTCACAGATAGTTCTCTCTTCTTTCCTCATCCAATAAAAGGATATTCACCTTCTTTATAAATTTAAATAGTTAATGAAAATTCACAGCACCTTGTAACTCCTCGTTGATTTGCTTTAATTTTCCCCTTTACTCGTTTAAGCTAGTTTACTTTTTTCTTTTTATTTAATTACTTATTTACTTCCATTAAGGTGACTCTATGGTCTTATGTTGTTTTGACTTTCACCTTCTTTAACGACATCAGCACTCAGCATTCAGGGGAGGGAAATATGTATTTTCCTTCTTATCTTAACTGTTACTCCGTTTAAAGAACATGGTATAGAAAGAGCATTTAATATACACTCCCCACGTCACAACTTATATGATACAATTTAGATTTTTGAGAGTCAAATAAGTTCTTGCTGATTTTGATTTTTTTATATGTCTTCTAAATATTTTGAATTGTTAATTATTGTGACTTATATTATTGTTTATCCAGTTTCCACAAAATATTATGTCCGAATTTGCAATCAAAATTACGAAACTCTCAAAATTCGAACTCCATCACATATCTTGGGAAGGAGGGAGTATATTTTAGCGATTGCAATATTCTGATTTGTTTTGTATTGTAATTTAGCTCATCTGGGCTTTTCTTGACCCAGAACGAATCCAAAGATATAACTTCTTGACCCAGAACGAAACCCAACATAATCCACAATTCCACACCTAAAAAGGCTTCTGATTGGGTACTCAAGCCCAAGCTACGTGGGCCTAGAACATAGTTTCTTTTCTTTCTTAAAAAAATAATTTTTTATTGGAATTTTTACCTCCTACAGCAAAGGTTAACACCTTATTTATTTTAAGTAAATACCATTTAGAAAAATTATATTCTATAGATACTTTTTAAGGTTTATAGCAAAATATTTAATTTTGGTTACCTCTTAGCCCTAAGCCACTAAATACGCTAATCCGTTACACTATTTTCTTTCTCTCTCTACTTTAATACATCTCATTCTCTTCCCTCATACCATTAAAATTTCCGATCTCCTCCTCCATCTACCGGATTTGTGCAAAGTCCGCTTCAGAGCAGGTTCACTCTCTGCTTCAGCAGGTTTAAAATCTATGAAACATTTAATCCGGTTGGTTTCTCACCAACAACAGCAGCCGCCGGTAGACTTACTACACACTTAATTATTTTTTGGGAACATAATGCGATAAGCATTTTGGCAAAATGCTCTTTGAACTTTATTCTATGGCCTTCCTAGATCAGAAGTGGCTTTGTTCTTGGAATCCCAAATCTGTTAGAAGGGTTAAATCTCCATGTTTGAGTTTTGGAGTTGCTCAAGTATATTTGTCTCTGCCAACTTCGGTTTGTTAGTGGAGACAAAGGTGTCTCCAGAGATGGTGAGCCTGGAGATATGGATGTTGTTGGATAATTTTCTGTTAATATATTTCAATATATTTTCATGTATTTTATTATATTCATTGTCTTTTTTTTTTCATTGTAATTCAATGTATCTCGTTGTATTCCATGTTAAGATAAGATATTGGACAACAATGGCGGATCTGTATTAGGCTTCTCAGATAGAAAATGAGAGAAGAGCTTTGGGCAAAATTTTCTATATTCAATAATAATCTTCCATCTCTCTAGAATGTTCCCATGCTTATATCTACAACGGGCCTGATTTTCTACTACAAAGAACTATACAAAGAACTACAGGAAAATAATTACAATGGGTCGTGGCCCAATACACTACTGGCCAATTACACCTGTGGCCCAAATCAACTACAAATGTATTACAACCAAATATTAAATGTCCAAATGTATCATGTAACTCCAACACCCCCCCCCCCTTCAAGTTGGAGGGTGGGCACATACCCAACTTGCTGGATAATAGGCGATGCAAACCTGTCAAAGACTTAGTAAAAATATCAGTTATTTGTGAAGAAGTGGGAACATGAGAGAGAGAAATAAGCCCATCAGCCAACATGGTGCGGATGAAGTGACAGTCGACTTCAATATGTTTAGTACGCTCATGAAAGACATGATTTTCTGGCTATATGGATGGCATCTTGGCTATCACACAAAAGTGGAACATGAGTAGTAATAGGCACACCCAGATCAATCAACAAACAAACAAGCCAAGCTAGCTCTGCAACCACCTTACTCATGGCTCGATATTCAGCTTCAGCAGAAGATAAAGAGACAATTAGTTGCTTTTTAGACTTCCAACTTATGAGGTTGCCCCCTAAATAAATGCAAAACCCAGAAACAGACCTTCTAGAAGTAGGGCAAGCAACCCAATCACTGTCACAGCTAGCCAACAATGAGAAATCAGAAGAGTTGTTAAGAAAAACCCCATGATCAAGTGTACCCTTCAAGTATCTCAAGACATGTAGAGCACCAAACATGTGTGGAATTATAGGAGCCTGGAGGAACTGGCTAAGGTGTTGGACAGTGAAGCATAAATCAGGCCTAGTGTGAGTCAAGTAATTCAACTTACCAACTAAACTTCTATATTTATCAAGTTCAGGCAACAAATCCCCAACATTAACATGTAGTTTAAGTGAAATGTCTAAAGGAGCAACAACCTCAGAAACATCAGAACAATGATATTCAGTAAGCAAATCATGTATGAACATCTTTTGTTGCAAGCTAATACCTGAGGAATGATGAAGAACCTCAATACCCAAAAAATAATGAAGGAGTCCCAAATCCTTAATTCTGAATTGGGCATCCAAAAATGACTTAAGAGCTGAAATCTCAGACAAATCATCACCAGTGAGGATGATGTCATCCATATAAACAACAAGAAAAACAGTAGAAGATGGAAACCTCTTAACGAATAATGAATAGTCATTCAATGATTGAATATACCCTCTGGAGCAAAGAGCATGTGATAACTTTGCATACCACTGTCGAGAAGCCTATCTAAGACCATAAAGGAATTTTTGAAGCTTGCATACCAAGGGGGCAGAACTTGAAGAAGTTGAAGGAACTGAAAGCCCTGGGGGAATTTTCATGTAGACCTCTTCATTTAGGTCACCATGTAAGAAGGAATTGTTAACATCTAATTGAAATAAAGGCCAGTTTTTCTTAAGTGCAACAGCAATCAAGCATCTGACAGTGCCCAACTTGACAACAGGTGAGAAGGTTTCATTGAAATCAATCCCTTCTACCTGAGTGTTCCCTCTAACTACCAATCTAGCTTTAAACCTTTTCATACTACCATCTGCTCTATATTTAATTTTGTACACTCATTTACAACCTATGGGTTTCTTGCCAAAAGGTAATTCAACAATCTGCCAAGTCTTGTTTGCCTCTAAGGCTTCAAACTCTTTGGCCATAGCTTCTTGCCAAGCAGGGCTGGCAGCAGCCTGAGTGTAAGAATGAGGCTTTACTAGTGCATGTTGTGTAGCATAAAAGGAGGAAGGAGTAGAAGAGGAAAGGGAAGAGGGAAGTTGTACAACATAGTCCTTCAAGTGAGAGGGTATGTGGTGTGTTCTAGAACTTTTTCTAATCACAGGAGATGGATGAGGTTGAGGTTCTAATTCATGTATTGAGAAGGTGGGCTGAACATGATCATGTTCAGGTGGTGAAGAAATATTAGGAGCATGAGCAGGATCAGTTGGAAAGGAAGGTGCAGGTGGACTGGAACTATGTGGATCAGAATGTGTATTATAAGAGTACATGGGAAAAGATGTTGGAGTAAAAGAAGAAGAAGTAGAGTGTGTCAATTGATAGGGGAATACAGATTCATGAAAAATAACATCTCTGGAGTACAAAACTGACTTGGTTTTTAAGTTGAAGAGTTTGTAACCCTTTTTAGCATAGGGATACCCAATAAAGACACAAGGAGAAGCTCTTGGCTAAAACTTGTCCCTATTGCATTTAGGTACAGTAGCATAACATCGATAGCCGAAAGGTTTTAGATGAGAGTAAGAAGGTGGACTACTATAAAGAAGTTCAAAAGGTGTCTTGTTGTGTAAAACTAAAGACGGAAACCTATTGATAAGGTAAGTTGCTGTTAAAACACAATCACCCCAAAAGTTGGCAGGAAGCTTGGATTGAAACAATAAGGCTCTTGAAGTTTCAAGTAAATGCTTGTGTTTTCTTTCTACCACCCCATTCTGTTGTGGCGTGTGAGGACAAGTTGTTTGATGGATTATTCCAGTGTCAGAAAAGAACTGAACAGCTGAATTAGAAGATCCAAGCTCTAAGGCATTATCACCTCTGATGACTTTTACAAGAAGTTGAAATTGCGTTTTAACCATTGTTATAAATGCTTTAATTAAGCTAAAAGCATAGCTTTTAGAGTGCAGCAAATGTGTCCAGGTTGCTCTACTGTAATCATCAACTATGGCCAGAAAGTATCTTGCCCCAGAATATGATTGAGTGCGGTAGGGACCCCAAGTATCTACATGTAGAAGTTGAAACAGTGCAGTAGAATGAGTAGAGCTGTTTGGAAATGACATTCTAGGTTGTCTTGCTAAAGGGCAAATAGGACAAATAAAGGACTGCTTTGCTGATAAAGAAGAAGAAATAGAAGGTATATTTTTCATTTGTGCAAAAGGAACATGACCCAGTCTATGATGCCAAAGAACATCATTTTTATTTATATGCTGGTTACTGTTACAATTTGGTAATGAAACAGGATCATGAAGAGAATTCAGAACAACTACATGTGCATTCAAAGAGAAATCATGTACTTCAGCTATTGTATCAAAACTAGAAACAGATGAATCAGAAACAATAGGAGGAGGAATAAGTTGTTTAATACTGTCCATCACATTTTGGGAAACAAGTGCAAGAGAAGTAGGTTGGTTGAAGTAAAATTTGTATAGTCCTTGGTCTATTCTACCGAGCTCCAGAAGCTTCTTCATAGAATGGGCATGTAAAAATATACAAGATTGGAATGTGAATAAAACATAACATCTGAACTGATCAATCAGTACTTACTGAAATCAAATTATAGTGGAAAGAAGGTATGTATAAAATATGATGAAGAATGAAGGAAGGTAACAAAGTAAGAGATCCAGTACAAATGACCTTCACTTTGTAACCATTAGGCAAAGAAACTAGATAAGGGATAGGTAGAGGAGTAATATTGAAAAGAAGGTTTTTATAGTCATATGGTCAGTGGCCCCAGAATCCACTATCCATATCCTTTCAGCTACATTAGTCAACAAACGCACATTAGAGGTACCATTCAGACACACAGGTAGGGAATAAGAACTACCAGCAAAGTTTGCAGAACCCATGATGACAGGTTGAGATGATGATTCATTGAGACCAGATTGTTGAAGAAGGCTCATCAGTTGAGTATACTGTTCTTTGGTTAAACCAGGTATTAATGATTCCTCAGCATGTAAAGGAGCATGATCAGAAACATCAGGAGGCTGCCCTTCAACAACAGCAACAGTACCAAACTTTTTACCTCTTGTAAACTTGAAATTCTGAGGAAACCCATGTAACTTGTAACATTTTTCAATTACATGGCCAGGCTTCTTGCAGTACTTGTAGAACAATGAAGCCTTGTTGTGATCAGGATTGACTTTGATTATACTGATCAAATTTCAATTTCTGAGGATATTGTTGCTGAGGGGAAAATTGAGGAGGAAACTTGTTGGAATTTGCATGGAAAGAGGCTGATTCGGAATAAGCTTGTGAATTTGGAAGAACTTGTCTTTGTTTTTCATCTTGTAGGAGTATATTATAAACATTATCAAGGGAAGGCAATGGGTGCATCATTAAGATATTGCTTCTAACTCCTACATAGACTTCATTTAGGCCCATTAGAAACTGATGAACTTTGTCTTCTTCCTTTTCTTTCTGGAGACCTTTTTTAGCAGCACAAGCATTAGCATGACTACTACGCATAATCTCCAACTCATCCAAAAGTTTTTTAAGCTTATTAAAGTAAGATGCAACATCTAGGGATCCTTGATAAGTGGAGGACAACTCTCTTTTAATCTCAAAAACTTTAGTTCCACTAACAGTCCCATGTCTATTGTTTAATTGTTTCCAAATACTCTCAGTTGTTTCTGAGTATTGTACACTTTCAGCAATGTCTAGGGATAAAGAATTGGTCAACCATGATATAACCATGTTGTTACATCTATCCCATTATCTATATTGAGGAGAGGTTTCAGCAGGTTTAACGCACGAGCCATCTATGAACCCTATTTTATTTTTAGCAGACAGAGAAACTATCATATTTCGCTTCCAACCCCCAAAACCTGTCCCAGAGAAAGGAACACTAACAAGAGACATTCCCGGCAAATCGGAAGGAAGTAAGAACAGAGGACTAGTAGGTTCAGGAACGTTAGGACCAGTATTTGAACTGGAATCACCCATGATTGTCAACAGAAAGCTCAAAAAAATGACTGATCTTCAACAAATCTTAAAACAGAATCAACGAATATAAAAAAAATAGGAAAGAGTGTACCAAACTTCTTCGCGACCTGAAGAAGTAAAAAGGCCTTGAAGATGAAACACACAAAATTGCTGAGAACCGAAAACCCTAACTTCGAAGAAAATCCTCCAAAAACTCCGATTGAAGAAAGAATCGCACAAATTCCTTAGATGTTGATGACATTCCAATGTAGGCGAGCAACGAAACCAGCAATAGAGACAACAAATCGAAAAACTTTGACCGCTAAGACCAGATGAAGAAAAATTCAGTAGCTAAGGGAGTAAGATCTCCAAAATCAACACAACTAAGATTACGAGGTGAAGGATCGATGATTTCATGGCTCTGATACCATGTTAAGATCAGAGATTGGACAATAATGTCGGATCTGTATTAGGCTTCTCACATAGAAAATGAGAGAAGAGCTTTGGACAAAATTTTCTGTATTCAATAATAATCTTTCGTCTCTATAGAATGTTCCCATGTTTATATATACAACGGGCCTCATTTTCTACTACAAAGAACTATAGGGAAATAATTACAATGGGTCGTGGCCCAATATACTACTGGCCAGTTATACCTGTGGCCCAAATGTATTCATTGTCTTTTTTTTCATTGTAATTCAATGTATCTCCTTGTATTCTATGTATTTCATTGTATTCACTGTCTTTTTTCTCATTGTATTTCAATGTATCCCGTTGTATTCTATGTATTTCATTGTATTCACTGTCTCGCTATATGCCATGAATGTATTCATAATTTTTTTTTAATTAATATAATTTATGTATTCAGATGTATTATATAATTTCTCTGAAGATTGCTATGTTTTTGGGGTATTTTTCGGTTGAGAATTTTTTTTATAACTGATAATACAAAATTTGTGTGTTATAATTGAGTTTGTTGAGTTATATTAGGAGTCTATTATGTTAATTGATTCACTTTCCGTTTTAAAAACAGTGTAATCCCCTATTTCACGCCGTAAATACAGTCGAATACATTAACCTGTCAAGCTGTAATCTCATGTTTCACTCCATGAATATAGTCGAATACACTCGAATATAACAACTGATTAGCTAGACTTCCCTGATTCACGCATATATTTGCTACTGTATTCATGAATACAATAGCTTAAATACATCTTATAACCACATAAAAGGTATGATATCACGTATCAGCTCCTCCGGCTTTTCCCACTAAATTTCGAAAACCACGCATTATTAGGTGGTCTAAGAAATTAGAACTTCAACCCGAAGGCACAATAGCAGATGTTTACCCTGCTTTCTCATGTAATACCGTCATAATAGTGCTTGAATCCATCAGGCGATGTGTGCTCATGCTGGATAAAGTTATTTTGTTGAGCTGAAAGCTTCTAATTCCCTATCAATCTCCCTTTAGATGTGTTTTCCGTAATTTTGCAGTTTTACTAGCATGTTTCGATTGATTGAACACCCCTCCTTGCATTTTCTGATAAATGCAACTTAAAATCTTAAATACAATTTTTATTTAAATTTCATACAATATGTCTTTTGTATATTTTGTATCTGATTTATATATATTAAAAATAAATTTCATACAACTAATTATATATTATACAATTTATCTACAACTTTCGTACATTATTTCTACCTAATTATATACAACTACAATATCATACCATTTAAATTCAATTTTTATATAAATTTTATATAATATGTCTTTTGTATATTTTGTATCTGATTTATACATAGTAAAAACAAATTTCATACAACTAATTATATATTATACAATTTATCTAGAACTTTTCTACAATTTATCTACAATTTTTCTACAATTTATCTACAACTTTTCTACAATTTATCTACAATTTTCATACATTATTTCTACCGTATATACAACTACAATATCATACAACTTAAATACAATTTTTATATAAAAATTTGTTCAACTTTCATACAATATTTAAATAAAAATTTATACAGTATAAACAACACAATATAATTTTACTACAACTTTACTATAATTTCGTAAGTATAATGTATGTCATGCCGTCATCTTCTTCTTCTTCTTCTTCTTTTTCTTTTTTCTGTTTCAATCTGAAATTTAGCCAAAATCAAGTCTAATATTCACCAAAACACCCTCAAAATTGAGATATAAACTCCAAACCATATTCTCAATTGTTTGCAACAACACCCAATCCAAACAAGTAAAGGTTCTTGAAAACCCAAATTCGAATCCAAAGCTTCAAAGTTTTTTAATGGCTGTTAATGGTGGAATTGCTGCTCTCTTTTCCTTTGCTTTACATTACTGGAACTAGCGATTGAGAGATAGAGAGAGTCGTAGAGAGAATTCGCAATTTTTTACAACAACACCCAATTCAAATAAATAATATTTTTTGAAAACCCAAATTCGAATTCAAAGCTTCAAAGCTTTTTAATGGTTGTCAATGGTGGAATTGTTGCTCTCTTTTTCTTTGCTCTACATTACTGAAATTAGGGATTGAAAGATAGAGAGAGACGTAGAGAGAGAGAGAAAGGGAGAGAGTGGGAGAGAGAATAAGGATGTGAAATAATTGATTTCTAATATAAATGGATACTCATTTAATTCCTAAAATGTATATAATTGGTAAATTTGTATATATAAGGTAATTTAATTGAAACTTGAGTAGGAAAAATAATAAAGTTTCCTATAGTACGCAAAAATTCCAAAAACAAATGTATTCCTATTAAACCTGGCTACCTCTGTCTTTTCTCATTTATGTTCTTTTTCTAATTAATTAAGAAGATGTGTCCCACTTGAAGATAGATTCGTAATCTTTCTTTCTGGAAATACTGGTGGTACCTAAATATTTTATTTGTCCGACAAAGAAATAAATATCTGTATAAATGAATATTGACCAGATGTCCCGATCCAAACAAGAGTCTTTTAGCATCATAAATTTATACACACTCCCACTTGTATCATCGCATTATCTGACTTTTATTTTTTTTCTTTTTATTTTTTGTTTTGTTTAAGTGAAAAAGGATTGGTTAAACAAAATGCTGCATCCGAACAACTTCAACTGATCTATATAATTGACTTTAATAGTCAAGTTGAAAATTATTTGACCACAATAATAAATTTCCACGGTAGTTAGTGACACTTATTAAATTAGGACACACTACGAATATGGAGTGAGAGTTGAAACATATATAAAGGAAAATAACTTTACCGATAACTAAATAACTATTTCTCCCATTCTGTGGAAAAAATAATGTCATCCTGGGTTAATTGAGTGTTTTAATTTTATTTCGTATTTATTTAAACAATAGCTGAAAACAGAATTGTCTATAATTGTAAGTGCAAAATTTGGAGTCATATGTTTGTTTGACTCAAAAGATATTAAAATCTTTTTGAGCAAATCAATCAAAGATGACGGGGTAAATCTTAGTCAGACATAATTAATTCCAGATGAAGAAGCTAAGAGTAAGTATCGCACATGGGATGAAAGAAATATAAATGATCTTATTAAGATTCAATGTTGTATCTCCCATCAATCGACGAAGAAGTAGGTTTACATATTTTTATAGAGGTCATTTCTTCTGTCTCCAGAATACTCGAAGAGAGCTTTTCATTCTTTTGAGAGAGGTAGGAGGAGCAGCCCCCCTGTTGAAAGCTTTTCTTGGCTATATATAACCAAGGCACCTTTGCCCTTTACTTGACTTGACGTCCTCTTGCCACCAATGTGTCTTGGTCATGATTTTAGGCGCCACTCTTATCGACTCGTCGGATGTCAGAGAGGAGAAATGGAGTGGGCTCTATTAACTTTCACTGCCTGGTTAATTAGACATGGCATCGGCCAACTTGGTCGTGACAGTCAGAATTTGACCAATACAGTTAGTCCTTCCGTCTGTGGGGGTCGTCCTATGTTGGGCTCGGCAGACGGATCATGATCGTTACGAATTCGAGAGAAATCTCATTTACGACTCTCCAATCCTTAGTCACGTTTTGTGGGTTTTTAGTGGAGTGGCGACGTTCTGTTGATCCCCCTAGACCGCTGCGACAGTTTCAGAACTGAAATGTCGTTTGGTATTGAAGCATTGTTTCGTGGTTATCGCCATTATGACACACATTTCTGGGATACTGAAACGTTTCGTGCCCTATCAGATTCGATTGGCGACTCTTGTGTTCCGTGCTCGGGGGATTTATGTCTCATATAAATAGAGGAAGCTTGTCATTCGATTGACATACTTCTTCATCTTTCACTTGGAGGAATCTTGCTGATATACTTTCTTCCCGGTACCTCAAATTTATACGTGCCCCCTTGTTCGCTGAAAACTTCCATCTATTCTTTCTGTTATTTCTTTGGCGTATTTTCTGGCAAGAATGGCTAGTGATTCTTCTCGTGAAAATCTCTCTGCTGTCGATCCGGTACCGGAAAGTGCTGCTCAGATCATCGGAGGGGCAGATGTGGTGGAGGATGAGGAAGTCCCATCAGTGATTGAGATCTTACCCCGCCTTGGGAGAGAGCCGACTAACTTCACTACTCCCGCCGGGGTCGAACCGAAACATGTTCACTCTGTTCTGAGGGAGAGGGATATTTGCAGAGTTGAAAGAAAGGTGGGGGATCCCCGGTTATGTTGATATGCGGCCTGTAGTGGGAAAAGACATAGTTAATTTCGACCGCCCCGGGTACTGTGTGTTCTACGCCTACCCCTTTATTGTAGGGTACACATTTCCTTTTCCCCTATTGGTGGTGGATTTTTTCCGTTTCTACGAAGTGTGCCCCGCCCAACTTTCACCATATTTATATAAGGTATTCCATATGCTGCTCAAGTATGCTGAACTCGCCGGTCGCGTGGTCACTTTGGTTCATATGCTCAGCATCTTTGCTTCTCAACTTATTCGTGGTTCGACGATTCACATGCATCCTCGGGGGTCGAGGGGTCTGGTGGTGAAGGTGGACGACAGGACCAACCGTCGTTTCTACGAGAATTACTTTTATGTGCGGACTGAGCATATTGTGGCAGACCCAATCGGATTCCCTGAGAAATGGAACTTTGCACGTAAGTTTGTATTTTTAGTCGTTGAAGTGCTCGACCATTTTCTATGGGTACTAAACTTTATCACTTCTTTGCAGATGAGAGATTGCCCCCTCCGCCTGTCGAAGCTATCCGTGAATGGGCGGAGGCCATACTTCCCCATATGGTGGGGATTCACTCACGGACGACCTTTCATGAGAGGTTCGGACGCAGGCCCCTTATAGGTGAGATGGCGTCTTTGTCTATTGTTCTCTCTCTTTTTGTTTAGCTTTTTATGCGTCTTTTGTCGTTGTCAGGGAGAGTGCGGAGAGCAAGGGCCCCTCCATTAGCTTTTCGTCAGTCGGCCGTGTCTGCTCACCCTATTGCAGTACCGATTACCCGACCTTCGTCGAGGGCTGCTTCAGTTGAGTCTGCGACCTTGGTTACTCCTGCAAGGGCCATTTCTCAGGATGAGGTTCTGACCGATGTCGTTCGCCCAACGGGTGAGTCACCATCTACTAGAGAAGAAGAGGGACTGTCAAAGAGACGGAGGGTGGAGTTTGAGACGGCGCCCCCAACAATGATTTATCTGGACGACTCTCCCCTGACGGGATTTGGAGAGGCTGTAGTTGCAGCCCCCCTGTAGGGACGGAGCAGACCGTCGGAATTATCGATGTCCATGATCGACAATTAGAGACTCTTGCCGCTGCCTCGGCTCAATCAGAGATCCTTGCCATTGTTGGTGACCAAGAAACCTGTCGCGATAGAGAATCAGACTTCTGGGCCGCCGTCGTGATTTCAGACGTGCCCTCATCTTCTGCAGTGGGTCGTGCTCCACCTTCAGCAGCAAAAAGGGGAAAAGATGTGGTGGTTGACGACTATGAATATGAGTCAGACCTAGACCCTGATGATATCAGGATGTTTGAAGAGGGCCTTACTCATTCAGTGGTTAATGCGGGGGGCTCGGCCTGTATCCTTCAGATCCCTTCCGGCGTCACTATCTTGGGGGAAGGGGAGGATCTGGTGCCGCAATTCAACCTGTTATGCTCCGAGGCCGAGAATGAGTCCCTCCGGTCTGTTCCTGATATTGATTTGATGGACGAGGTGTCTGCCATGGGCTTAAGGGTATGTTGCATTTTACTTTCGCTTTCTTCTTTCAACCTTCTAAGAAGTACTAGTCTAACCCTGTCTTTACGTTTTCCAGACGTATATGGTGGAAGTAGAAAGCATTCATATGGCCAACATTCAGGCAAAAATTTTCTTGAAGATGCTGGAGAAGTATCATCGCTATCGCGACAGGTGTTGCGAGATGCATGAGCGGCTGAGGACGGACCCCCGTAATCGGGATCGTGGTGAGGAGTTGGAAAAAAGGACCAGGAATTAATGCAAACTATCCGCAGCATGAGCGCACTCGAGGAGCAACATCGAATTAAGGACGAGGAGCTCGAGTTGGGTAAGGGGGTCTGTCGCACCTCCTTTTTGCCGCGCCCGCGGGGCGCGTGGGGAGTTTTCTCCAATTAAAGGACAGTCGAAACGGGATTTATTTAATCATTTAAGAGTCGCCACCTGGGATTTTTAAGGCGTCCCAAGTCACCAATTTTAATCCCTGAATCGAGGAGAATATGACTCTGTTTATTATTCTGCGAACCAGAAATCCTGAGTAAGGAATTCTGTTAATCCGGAAGAAGGTGTTAGGCATTTCCGAATTCCGTGGTTCTAGCACGGTCGCTTAACTGTTTTTATTATTGGCTTAATTATCTTGATTTTTATTAAATACTAGATGTTATCTGTTTTTACTACCGCTTATACTTATTGTGATTGATAACCCTTCTTTGAATCGAATTACGCGTACGTATATTCGTGTTATAAATTTTAAAAATACTGAATTGTGTCACGCGTACGTGTACACAATAACTTTTGGTAATATATTTATTAAACAATCATTTTTCGGAATTACGTCGAATCAAGAATATTTGTTTTTCTTGAATAGTGAACCGTACATCTCGGATTTTTATGAAATTGATTTAACGCCTTTGGAAAAATCCTTTTATTAAATATTCGCTCGAAATTGCGCGTACGCATAATCCGAATTTTTACTTTTAAAAATATAATCAGGGCACGCGAACGTATCCCTAATTGCGCAAAATATTTGTAATGGTTTAGGAATTTTCCACAAATTGTTTATTATATTCATGTATTTCTTTTATGTGAAAATCATGAGAAACTCCTATTTAGAGGCCTATAAATTCTTTGAAAAGAATTCGCAATCTATTAAAGGTTGTTCGTCGATTATGATTTCCGAATATAAGTTATATACATTCCAATTATTCAAATTCAAAGAACAGAATAAAAATATGATTAATACTATTTTTAAACAAATATGACATATATATATATGCCAAAGAATAAATTGCATATGAAACTGAAAATAAATGATTCATAAAGGAAGGAAATATTTTCCGAGAATTTTTCATTATTTACTTAATGCAAATTCTATTTCTAATTATCATTGATGTAAAGTGTGGCAATTTATGTTTGTACATCTCTTTTCATTCTCATATACTCGCTTTTAATCTAATGGGCCTAATTATTTGGTCACTTTGTTTTATGAAGGTAGATAAGCATCGAATTTATAGAAAGGGAATTATTATACAAGTTAATTCAACAAAGTTACCTTACATGCAACCTAACTGTTTGACGTAAACATCCATAACGTTTTAACATCATGACGAGCTATACCAACTTACTTTACTCATATGATTATACCTGTCATCATACCATATAATAACTTATACCAATCTAAACAGAATCATATTTGTTACAAGATATTCTACTAATGTAACTTCTTAATCTTTACATTTAGCTAATGGTATTATGGGATGTAATCAATGGCCCATTTTTATGCCTTACTCACTGTTTTGACAATTCACATATACCTACACCAATGAGATTTCGGAATGGCTAACATTATTACAAACACTTTATATGAATTTCAAAATAAGACAATTTAACTCATAGCTATCAAATTGAATTCACTACTAGTTAACTAACATAAAAATGAAATTAAAACTAATGAACTTGGACAATTGGAAAATAGCATTTCAAGCTTCATGGATTTGTCATGTTGAATCTCTTTTTGACATAAAATTTAAAAGACATGTACCTGAAAATGGAGGTAGAAGAAGTAAGTTTCAGCAGTTGCAGCAGTAACAAAATCAGTAGAATATACTGATAACACAGCAAGTCTGAACAAGAATAGGATTCGAAGAGCCCAGATGCACAGTAAAAGTACTTTTAAGAAACTTCAGATTTTTAACTGAAGAATGAGATCGAACAAATCCGGACAGATTCAATACCAAGAGTAATATTTCTGATTTTTGATGTTTAGAACAAAACAAACTGAAAACTTTCAATTTCAAGAACACAGAATCAGCTTCAATACTAATTTCCGATGTAGAATTCTGTTTTAGTGTCTCTGTTTTCCTTTCTTTCTATCTTCCTTTTCAAATTTCTGTTTTTGCTTGATTTTCCTCTTTCAATCTCCTAAAATCTGCCTTAAGCTCTATCTCTCAAACTCTCTTCTTCTGAAAACTGCCCCTATTCTTTGAAAAACTCTCTCTTTTCCCTCTTAAAACTCTTCTCAAAGTCTAAAAAAAACTGACTGCCCTCTTATTATGAAAAGCTGATTTCCCTCTCTCTGGAAACTGATTTTTTCTCCTTTTTCAATCTCTTAAAGTCCCCCCTTTTAAGCTGTCCAGCTCCTGTATTTATACAGGGCTGGTTGCACCTTTGTCATGGTGGTTGGACCCTTTATCCCTTTAAAAATTAGAAAGTTTCCATTAAAAACTACTTTTTAATACTTTATGTGATCCTAACATGATTTTCAGCAGCCCCATTATCCCTTGTTCCCCCTTTATTACTTAAATATAGCCATTAACACTCCATTATCAGCCCACTATTATATCATATTACTCTTACTGTTTTATCTGTTTCATTCCCAGAAATGTCCCTAAAATCCTACTGTAATTACTGTCCAAGTTATCTGAATTAAACTTGTTTAGCAGCTAACAACCAATTCCTAAATCAAATAACATTCTGTCCTTTTATTGTTAGTTAATTGACCCAACAAACTCAATGTCTAATAACTAATGGACAAGTTAGATTCAGATTGAGCAGCTGAACTTGCATACAAACACATTAACACTATGCAGAGCTTAACAGAACCAAAAAAATTGAATTGAAATTCAGATCAACATAAATGCAGGGGCATTGTCAGTATACTGACAATGCCCTGAAACTTACTGGTTCAGAAATCAACATATACACAGCATTCATTTTGACAGACTCATTGAAATGTAAACAAGGGTGATTTAACTGACGAGTATTAATTTAAACTGATTATCTACAACAATTGTCCATAATTGGTCTAAAACAATAGAAGCAGACTGTTTTTTTATTAGCATTATCATAAGTGAGAATTCATAATATAACTAATCGACGAACTTAATCGAGTCGATTACTTACATTATGAACAATCACAACCAACTGAAACAGTTTCATATTTGACCATATAGACGGGCATGAGACGAAGGTGACAGAATTAATCAAATAAAATCATGAAAAATTAACAAGCTATTAAGATAAACAACAACACACGTAGAATACACAAAATAATAGAAAAAATACCTTTGAATCTTTAATTTTAATCCGACTTGAACTCAGCTTGGATTTGGATTTTTGTTTGAAATCAAACAGACCTTAGTCGAAGTATTTTCCACTGAAAATACTTCGACTAAGGTCGATTGAACCTCAATCTTTACTTAATCTGAACAGAATCCGAAAGTTTGGTATTTTTAGGGTTCTTAAAAATTCGATTTGGGATTTAACCATTTCTGGTCAGATTCGAGAAGAACCAAACATGACACAAGGGTGGGGGTAACCTAGGGGTCATTTGGTGTCAGCTTAAAACAAATCTGAGCTTGTTCTTGTTTGGTCCGAATCTTCAAAAGAAGATTCGAGAAGCTCGGAACTGATTCGAGCCAAACAAACAACAGATCCATACTCAGGATGACTAGGGGAAGCTATGGTGTTAACTAGGTGCTGATTGGTTTAGACCAGGTTTTCAGGCCAACCTTCGATTTAAGATTCGAAGGGTTGGGGCCTGATTCGAAGGAATCTAAGGTCATATTCATGTAGAGGACGTTCAGAGGGTTCTGGGGTGTCAAGATGGTGAACGGCGGCGTTGATGCCGCCGGGTTTCAGGCGGTGGAATCCTAGGGCGGCTAGGGTTAGGAGTGGGGGTTTGGGAGACGATGATGAACAGTGTAGAAGGGGGGGTGTTCAGTTAGGGGCCGGGGTAAGGCTTGGGATTTATATAGGGGTGGGGTGGATTGGTATCGTCGGTTGGATCAAGTAGAATGGATGGCTAGGATCAATCCACTTAACCAAACGACATTGTTTGGTTTAAGTTAGGGAAAGGGGTCAACCCGGGGGTGAAATGGATCGGGTCTGGGTGAGTTTTTGAGGCCGTAGGATCAGGATGGATGAACGGTTCAGATTTGATTGCCCTAAACGTCGTCGTTTCTTTTGTGCAGGGGCTGAACTGGACCGTTTGATTGACATGAATCAACGGCCCAGATTAAAAATCCAGAAGCGACGTCGTTTGGTCTGGTCTGAATTGGACCGGACAGGGGATGTTGGGCTGTTGGGGTAATTGGGCCTGGATTTAAATCCAGGTCCGATTTTTTTTTTATTCCTTTTTCAACTAATTCATTTTCTAATTTAAATTTTCAATTTAAACAATTTTAACTTCACAAAAATATATTAATTACTCTATAACAACTATTTAACACATAGTCAAAACATTAATCACACAGTAACACATTTAAAAATAGAACGAATGCATATTTTTTTGTGATTTTATTTAAATTATCTCTTAAATGCATAACTAAATCCTATATGCATGCAATATGTATTTTATTTTATTTTTCATTTTATTATGACAAAAATAAACATTTACAGACATAACACAAATATTTAACATCACGCAAAATTCAAAAATTACACAGTAAAAGAAATTTATTTTATTTTTGATTTATTTTGGAGTAGTTTTCGTTAAGGCAAAAATCACGTGCTCACAGCTGCCCCTCTATGTGCGGAAACTCGAAGAGTTTTCGTGCAAAGATAAAGTGAGCGGATACGAGCGATTTTTGCCCGTTCGAATACTCCGTGGGAAGCATTTTTGAAAGATTTGACCGAACCTCTGCTTCAAAGGTTTCCTACATATCCTTGGCTATAAAGGAATCAGGTCAGTGTAGTTCGGGAATTTTTGGGTAGCTGGGACTACCGTGGGACTGTGATGTTACTGCTGCTTCGTGCTGTTTTTTACTACTTGCTGACCTCCTTATTACACCTTACTTCCAAGGTAATACAAAAATTAAACTAGATTATGGTACAGGAATTATAAAAATCTTATCTAGATCATGCCCTTGCGTTTCTTGTTGTCTTGATATCTTGGTGAATCTTGGGCATTTGGCTTATTCCGTATTCCTTTTGGAACTCTTGTTGTTTCTTGCTGGGGATTCTGTTGGACTTCTCTGCTTTATTGATTCTAAGTGTGCTCCTTTTCCATATAAGCGGGCTTTTGATTTCAACATTTCAATTTCATTCCCTCGTTCTTCAGGTGGGTGCCTTGACTGTTTCTTTTCTTTCTTCATCCTCATTCTCCAGGTGGACGCCTGACTTCTTCAATTCTTCATCCTCATTCTCCAGGTGGACGCCTGACTTTTTTAATTCTTCATCCTCATTCTCCAGGTGGACGCCTGACTTCTTCTTTTCTTTGTCCTCATTCTCCAGGTGGACGCCTGACTTCTTCTTTTCTTTATCCTCATTATCCAGGTGGACGCCTGACTTCTTTTTAACTTCTTCATCCTCATTCTCCAGGTGGACGCCTGACTTCTTTAATTTCTCATCCTCATTCTCCAGGTGGACGCCTGACTTCTCCTTTTCTCATCCTCATTCTCCAGGTGGACGCCTGACTTCTTTAATTCTTCATCCTCATTCTCCAGGTGGACGCCTGACTTCTTCTTTTCTTTGTCCTCATTCTCCAGGTGGACGCCTGACTTCTTCTTTTCTCATCCTCATTCTCCAGGTGGACGCCTGACTTCTTTAATTTTCATCCTCATTCTCCAGGTGGACGCCTGACTTCTTTAATTTCTTTATCCTCATTCTCCAGGTGGACGCCTGACTTCTTTAATTCTCATCCTCATTCTCCAGGTGGACGCCTGACTTCTTTTTTCTCATCCTCATTCTCCAGGTGGACGCCTGACTTCTTTAATTTTCATCCTCATTCTCCAGGTGGACGCCTGACTTTTTTAATTCTTTGTCCTCATTCTCCAGGTAGACGCCTGACTTCTTTTTAACTTCTTCATCCTTATTCTCCAGGTGGACGCCTGACTTCTTTTTTCTCATCCTCATTCTCCAGGTGGACACCTGACTTCTTTAATTTTCATCCTCATTCTCCAGGTGGACGTCTGACTTTTTTAATTCTTTGTCCTCATTCTCCAGGTGGACGCCTGACTTCTTTTTAACTTCTTCATCCTCATTCTCCAGGTGGACGCCTGACTTCTTTAATTCTCATTCTCATTCTCCAGGTGGACGCCTGACTTCTTTAATTTTCATCCTCATTCTCCAGGTGGACGCTTGACTTTTTCTTTTCTTTGTCCTTATTCTCCAGGTGGACGCCTGACTTCTTCAATTCTTCATCCTCATTCTCCAGGTGGACGCCTGACTTCTTTAATTCTTCATCCTCATTCTCCAGGTGGACGCCTGACTTCTTTAATTCTCATCCTCATTCTCCAGGTGGACGCCTGACTTCTTTTTTCTCATCCTCATTCTCCAGGTGGACGCCTGACTTCTTTAATTTTCATCCTCATTCTCCAGGTGGACGCCTGACTTTTTTAATTCTTTGTCCTCATTCTCCAGGTGGACGCCTGACTTCTTTTTAACTTCTTCATCCTCATTCTCCAGGTGGACGCCTGACTTCTTTAATTCTCATTCTCATTCTCCAGGTGGACGCCTGACTTCTTTAATTTTCATCCTCATTCTCCAGGTGGACGCCTGACTTTTTCTTTTCTTTGTCCTCATTCTCCAGGTGGACGCCTGACTTCTTCAATTCTTCATCAGGTATTTCCTGACACAAATATTGTATTTGCCCCTGTTTTAAATCAAAGAAAACTTCGTTAGTTTAAAGCAGGTTGGTTTGCTGTGGTATTCTTGCAGATGGTGATGCTTCTCTTTATCTCTCTTTATTGCCTCGGAATGGTTGAAAAGACTGTTTTGTCTTTGTAATTGATCCTTGACTATAGGATTTCCTTTTGTATGTTTTCCTTCAAAACCTTTTAACTGTAGTCATATGCCCCTTCTGACTTTGCTGATCCATTTTTGATTTCACCTTTCTTACACCCATATTTTATCTCCCATCTTTCGTGGCTGTATCTTGTAACCTTGAATCTTGGTAGTATATCTTGACATTCCTTCTTATTTGTTTGGAATAAAACTTATCTCAAAGCTTTTAGAAAAGTAAGATTATTAGTGACGAAAACACGTTGATTTCGACAATTATAGAATGAAAAGAAAAATCCAATTTTGGATGACTGTTGGAGCAAGAATGAAAACTTATCTGATTGGAGTTACTGGTACCAATGATCATGGTATGCATTTCGGATTTAATCAACCCAGTCTTTTAATCAATCTCCTTTCAATTGTCTCATTTTTGTTTTTGCCAGAATTTCCATAACCCAACTTCATTTTTCATTTCACAGACCTGTTGGACTTGCAAATTCTTAAAGAGTTTTCACTGATAAACTTTCCTCATTTGTTCATTTTTCACTTCCTTTTCGCCTTATGGTGCCTACGAAGGTTTTCACCAATAAGACTCTCTCATTTTACTTTTTTCTTAACTTCCGTCGCCTTATGGTGCCCGTGTGGGTTTTCACCTATAAGACTCTCTCGTTTTTACTTTCTTTTCTTGTTTGTACCAGAGTATTATGAACCATCTTCATTTGCTTGACTCAGCATTTTTCTAAGATTGGTCGAAAGGTCTTTCTGGTATGGGGTTAGGAATGGAAAAGCTTAAACAATTTTGGTATGTGTTTAAAATTACAACTCTTGGAATCTTTTCTTATTCCCAATACAATTCTTGCCCCAGTTCCTTGATTGGGGTCGCTTGATGTTTCTTTTTGTGCACATTTTATGTATATTGTGCACCCTATGACCGAGCCATGAAGCGCCTACATATCCTTCTTTGAGGAATCAGGTCAAACGTAGTTCACCAAATAATAGTGATTTTTTTTTTTAGATTACTTGATTTTCATTGATTCCAAGAGAGGGTAAGAAAGAAACAAGTATGGCTCAAAGGGGGAAGCAAATGGTATAGTGTTTGGATAGCAGAATAAATTGCCTTTGTCATTCCAATCTTTGAAATAATGCTAAATACAAACACTCAAAAAGTTATGCATAATATCTCTTTACTGCGTCAGAATTGATTGCCATATCTATGCATTTGCCTTCAATGTCCGTTAAGCATAGTGCACCATTTGATAATACTCTGGTCACAATGAATGGTCCTTGCCAATTCGGGGCAAATTTGCCCTTTGCTTCAACTTGATGTGGGAGAATACGTTTCAGCACATGCTGTCCTACTTCAAATTTCCGAGGACGTACCTTTTTGTTGTATGCTCTTTCTATTCTTCTTTGATATAATTGACCATGGCATACTGCGGTCAATCGTTTTTCATCAATCAAGTTTAACTGTTCTAGACGGGTTTTGACCCATTCATCATCATCAATCTTTGCTTCGGCGATGATCCGAAGGGAAGGAATCTCAATTTTTGCAGGAATTACTGCTTCGGTGCCATATACCAACAAATAAGGAGTGGCTCCTACTGAAGTGCGAACAGTAGTGCGATATCCCAATAATGCAAATGGTAATTTTTCATGCCATTGTTTTGATCCTTCTACCATTTTCCGAAGTATCTGCTTTATGTTTTTGTTGGCTGCTTCTACTGCTCCATTCGCCTTGGGTCGTTATGGGATAGAGTTACGATGTGTAATCTTAAACTGTTGACATACTTCCTTCATTAGGTTGCTGTTAAGATTAGCACCGTTATCCGTGATGATCACCTTCGGGATTCCGAATCGACATATGATATTTGAGTGGACAAAATCGACCACAGCTTTCTTGGTCACTGATTTGAATGTCTTGGCCTCAACCCATTTGGTAAAATAATCAATAGCTACCAGAATGAACCTGTGCCCATTGGATGCTGACGGCTCAATTGGTCCAATCACATCCATGCCCCAGGTAACAAATGGCCATGGTGCCGACATTGTGTGCAACTCGGATGGTGGAGAGTGAATCAAATCTCCGTGTATTTGGCATTGATGACACTTGCGCACAAAACTGATACAATCTCACTCCATGGTAAGCCAATAGTAACCAGCTCGGAGGATTTTCTTTGCCAACACATATCCACTCATGTGGGGTCCGCAAACTCCTGAATGTACTTCAGACATGACAGCTGTAGCTTGTCTGGCATCTATGCATCTTAATAATCCAAGATCTGGTGTTCTTTTATACAAAACTCCTCCGCTTAAGAAGAATCCATTTGCCAATCGCCTAATGGTCCTCTTTTGGTCTCCTGTGGCTTGTGCGGGATATATCCCCATTCTGATATACTCCTTGATGTCGTGGAACCATGGTTCACCATCAAATTCTTCTTCAACCATATTGCAATAAGCGTGTTGATCGTGGACTTGAATATGTATCAGATCTACATAAGCTTTGTCCGGATGGTGCAACATTGATTCTAGGGTAGCCAATGCATCGGCAACCTCATTATGGATTCTTGGAATATGTTGGAATTCCACTGATTGAAACCGCTGACAAAGATCATGTAGACATTGCCGGTATGGGATGAGCTTTAAGTCTCGGGTTTCCCATTCTCCTTGAATTTGATGTACCAAAAGATCCGAATCTCCCATGACTAAGATTTCTCGGATACCCATGTCTGCAGCTAGCCTTAACCCCAAAATGCAAGCTTCATATTCAGCCATATTATTGGTGCAATAAAATCGTAATTGAGCCGTAACAGGATAGTGATGCCCTGTTTCAGAAATGATTACAGCTCCTATCCCAACTCCTTTCATGTTAGCGGCTCCATCAAAGAAAAGTTTCCAGCCATACTTTTCAATTTGCTCCACCTCGTCGATATGCATTGTTTCTTCATCAGGAAAATAAGTCTTCAATGGATCATATTCCTCATCGACCGGGTTTTCGGCTAAATGATCGGCCAGTGCTTGAGCCTTCATTGCAGTTCGAGTCACATAGATGATGTCGAATTCTGTGAGCAATATCTGCCACTTTGCAAGTCTTCCCGTTGGCATAGGCTTTTGAAAAATGTATTTCAATGGATCCAACCGAGAAATGAGGTAAGTAGTATAGGATGACAAATAGTGTTTCAATTTTTGAGCTACCCATGTTAGGGCGCAACATGTCTTTTCCAGATGAGTATACTTAACCTCATAAGCTGTGAACTTCTTGCTAAGGTAGTAGATGGCTTGTTCTTTTCTGCCAATGAGGTCATGTTGCCCCAATACACAACCAAATGAATTTTCCACAACCGTTAAGTAAAGAATCAAAGGTCTTCCTGGCTCTGGCGGGACCAACACGGGTGGGTTTGACAAGTACCTTTTTATTTCATCGAACGCTTCTTGACACTCATCGGTCCATTTGACTGCAACATCCTTTTTTAACAATTTGAAAATTGGCTCACAGGTTGTTGTGAGCTGAGCAATAAACCTGCTGATATAATTTAACCTCCCCAACAAACTCATTACTTCAGTTTTGTTTTTTGGAGGTGGCAGTTCTTGGATGGCTTTAATCTTTGACGGATCTAGCTCGATGCCTCGTCGACTGACTATGAATCCCAGCAACTTTCCGGATGGAACTCCAAATACGCATTTGGCAGGGTTAAGCTTGAGGTTGTACCTGCGAAGTCTTAAGAAGAATTTCCTCAAATCCCCAACGTGGTTGGCCTGATGTTTTGATTTTATGATCACATCATCCACGTACACCTCAATTTCCTTGTGTATCATATCATGAAACACTGTGATCATTGCTCTCATATAGGTTGCTACGGCGTTCTTTAGACCGAATGGCATTACCCGATAGCAATAAGTTCCCCATGGTGTGATGAATGCCGTCTTTTCTGCATCCTCTTCATCCATTAGAATTTGATGATACCCGGCATAACAATCCACGAAAGACCCTATATCATGCTTGGCACAATTGTCGATCAAAATATGGATATTGGGTAATGGGAAATTATCCTTTGGACTTGCTTTGTTGAGATTGCGATAGTCGGCGCATACTCTAATTTTGCCATCTTTCTTTGGTACAGGAACGACATTAGCCAACCAAACAAGATATCGAGTGACTCGAATGACCTTTGCTTCCAATTGTTTGGTGATTTCTTCCTTAATTCTCATACTCATATCAGGCTTGAATTTTCTCAGCCTCTGCTTGACAGGAGGCACCGTTGGATCGGTGGGCAATTTGTGGACCACCAAATCAGTGCTCAGGCCCGGCATGTCGTCATACGACCATGCAAAAACATCTTTGAATTCTATGAGTGCTTTAATTAACTCTTCTCGGATCTTTGGTTCCAGATGGACACTTATTTTAATTTCCCGGACATTACTCGTGTCCCCTATATTGACGTCCTCGGTATCACTCAAGTTAGGTTTGATTTTTTCCTCAAAGTGAATTAACTCTTTACTAACCTCATCTTCATCATATTCTGATTCATAATCGCAATATATTTCTTGAATTAATATTTTGTAACCAGATTGATTTTTAAGACTGGGCTGAAGATTCCTCATGCATGCCATATCACTAGAGCCAGCGTAAAAGGAACTGTACAGAAAAGAAGAAAAAGAAAAGAAAGCTATTAGGAATGATAATAAAAAGGAAACTGCTTTTTATTGGATGATGAAAGATAACAAGGTTTTGCACACTTCAAACCAACTGTAAGATAAACTTTGGGATTACAACCTTGAAATAACCCAAACAAACTGAAAGAAAATCAAAATAAACTACCAAGACTCCTTTCGAATTGGGAGAGGAGTGGCTTTCCAATTATTGAGCTTTGTTTCTGGCCCAACGAATTGAACTTCTGCATTGCTACACCCTTCTCCGCTTTCCAACATATTCACATCACTAAACAATTTCTCGAACCTTTCAATTAATTCCTTCTCAGGATTGACCCGGGATTTAGGAATTGTTGTTATCGGGCAATTTTTAGTGCCGGTCTTGACAAAAGACTTTGATAGATGTGGTACTGGTTTTGGAAGAACCCATGCTTGGTGTTTCAACTTCCTGGCCCTTATTACGTTGTTGGCGGTGGGTATGAACCCTAAACCGAATGTTCCCCAGTTCTCGGGGAGAGATACTGGTTGTACAATTCCTTGCAGAGATAAGCCCAGACCTTTGCCGGGTATAAAGCCATTCTTTAACATTTCATAAGCTATCATGACTGATGCAGAGGATATCCTTGGATTCGGAAGGTATTTCCCTTCTGGAATTTTCTCTATCGACACTGTGTTTGTCACTTGGTATACCCATGGTCCCTGGTCATTTTCTGTTCCCTCGACCGGTACAATGGTACTGCTGTGAGCATTTAAACTTTCTTCTCCATACACGACTACTTCTTGATGATCCCATTCAAACTTGACAGCCTGATGTAGTGTTGACGGGACTGCTTTAGCAGCATGGATCCATGGTCGACCCAATAACAAGTTGTAAGAAACAGATATGTCCAACACTTGGAATTCCATTGTGAATTCAACTGGCCCTATAGTTAGTTCCAACACTATGTCGCCAAATGAATCTCTGCTTCCACCGTCAAATCCTCGTACGCAGATACTATTCTTCTGGATCCTCTCCTCTTTAATTTTTAATTTGTTTAAAGTGGAGAGAGGGCATATGTTTGCACTGGACCCATTGTCAACCAATACCCGGGTTACTACGGAGTTTTCACATTTCACGGTGAGGTAAAGAGCTTTGTTGTGCTCGGTACCTTCCACAGGTAATTCATCATCAGCAAATGTAATTCTGTTTGTCTCAAAGATTCTGTTGGCTATTTTGCCCAAATGATTTACAGAGATCTTTTCAGGAACATGAGCTTCATTCAGGATTTTCATCAACGCCAGACGGTGTTCCTCTGAATGGATCAGTAATGACAACAATGAAATTTGAGCAGGGGTCTTCTTTAATTGATCCACAACAGAATAATCATGGAGTTTCATTTTTCTTAAAAACTCCTCCGCCTCTTCTTCCGTCACAGCTCTCTTTGTTGGCATTGGATTGTTTTTAGTTTTTCTCAGCTCTTCGGGAGTAAAACATCTTCCCGAACGAGTCAAGCCTTGCACCTCACACACTTCTTCCTTGATTTCTTTGCCCTTGTACATTACAGTCACCCGTTCATAGTTCCATGGGATGGCCTTGTTGTTGATGATCGGCAGCTGGATTACAGGTGCAATAATAACCTGATCTGTACGGGCTCCTTCCACAAATATAATGGGTTTGTTAGCAACCCCTGGCACTACCACTTTCGGCCTTTCTTGTTTTGCGGCAACTTTGCTCGATGATGCCTCCTCGATTATCATAGATGGTCCATCACCATTTCTGTTCTGCTTAGATACCGGCTTCTCCTCTGTTAACTGCTTATCTGGCTTGGTTTCATGAGACTTGATCATCATGACAGTTTGTGACGGCTTCTTTGACTTCCCATCAGCTTGTATGATTTCTATCATATTAGCCTCTTGATGGGCTGGCATTGGATTTCTATTGATATTTGGAGCTTCGGGGGTTTGAACCTCGATTTTATTAGTATCAATCAGCTCTTGTATTGCATTTTTCAAATGCCAACATTTCTCCGTATCATGGCCTGGTGCACCGGAGCAATATTCACAGCTAATGGTGTAATCCAGATTCTTTGGTGGAGGATTGGGTAATTTGGATTGTATTGGTCTCAGCATGTCTAACTGTCTCAGCCTGTGGAACAGACTAGTGTAAGACTCTCCCAATGGAGTGTAAGTTTTCTTTTTCTGTTCCCTTTCTCCCCTGAATGCTGGCCTAGGCCTGAAACTTGGTCCGGGATAGGCTCGTGGGTAAGTATTTGATGTGAAAGGAGCACGCCAATTGGTGTGAACTGGTGGCTGATTGTATGCTTGAGCATGGTTAATGGAAAAATGAGGCTCTGAAGGGTGATAGTAGTGTTGGGATGAATCATGGTGGTAAGCTGATGGGCGAGGTCGTTGTTGATTATAGTAAAGCGGTGAACCTCTGGGTCCCGGCCAAATTCCTGAATCAACTACGGCTGCTTCCTCCCTCTTCTTTCTTCCGATTCCTCCTACCCCGCCTTGGATAGCTTGAGTAGTTGCCTTAATTGCTGAATAGCTCATGATTTTATTTGTCTTGAGACCTTCTTCCACCATACCTCCCATCTTTACTACTTCGTTGAATGATTTTCCAACCGCTGAAACCAAGTGGGCATAGTAAGTTGGTTCCAAGGCTTGGAGGAAGTAGTCTACCATTTCGCTCTCCTTCATAAGAGGATCTACTCTTGCTGCATGTTCTCTCCACCGAAAACCATACTCTCTGAAACTTTCATTGTGTTTTTTCTCAAATTTGGTCAAAGATAATCGATCTGGGATGATTTCCAGATTGTATTGGAAATGGTATGCGAATGTCTGTGCCAGGTCATCCCAGGTGTACCATCTTCCATGGTCCTGGCGTGTATACCACTCCAAAGCTGATCCGCTTAGACTTTGACTGAAGTATGCCATTAATAATTCATCCTTTCCCCCAGCTCCTCGCATCTTGCTACAGAAACCCCTTAAGTGGGCTACCGGGTCGCCGTGCCCGCTGTATAAGTCAAATTTGGGCATCTTGAAGCCAACTGGCAATTGTACATTGGGGAATAAGCATAAATCTTTGTATGCTACACTGACTTGCCCTCCTAATCCCCGCATGTCTCGGAACGATTGTTCTAGACTTTTGACCTTCCTGAACATCTCTTCTTGTTCAACATTTTTGACTGGCTTGTCAATTTTGGTTGGGAGATCAAACCGAGGAGTAGTTGAATTGATTTCGGAGGCTTTGAAGGTGGGCTCCGGGGGGTAATATTGGTTGTCTTGGGCCTGAAATGTAGGCTCACTAGGAGATTTGTAAAATGTAGCAGGAGGAGGTGCTACGAAAACAGGAGTCATAGGTGGAGGAAAGTACGGAACTGGTTTTGGAGGTGGAGACTGTGGTGTATGAGAGGTGGTGCCTCGGTAGTGCTGATAAATGGGGAAACTTGGGGATAATTCGGTGGTGATATTATCCTGAGTTTGGGTCATTGATGGAACAGGGTTATTTGGGTAAGATGGGGGTAACTGTCCTGTAGACCAAGCTTGGTACATCTCAGCCATTTGCTGCTTGAGCTTAAACATCTCTTCTTTCATTTTCCCGACATCTATCTCTTCTATCTCTATACCTGTGTCAACATCTGGGATAGACATACTTTCGGGTATCGGTCCTTTTGATCTTGTGTGATAGTGATAATATGCCAGTATACTCTTTAGAGAAACTAACTGCTTGAATTCTGAAAATGAACAAACTTGTTAGTTTTGAGAGTTTAACACATATATAATCACACATTGAGATGCAATGCTCCTAGACAAATAATCCCTTTCTTTTATGCATTTGCTCGGCTGCTTGTGTCGTCCCAGCCTTCTTGAAATTTTTATTGTTATTCAATTTTATTTATTATATATATCTTTTATCGCGGTGGTCGAATCTTAGAGATTGCCTACGTATCATGCCAAACATGAATCAGACCTCGCGTAGTTCGGACCAAAGGCAATCACTTTTATTCATTACACAAAGATGGAATTACATTTGAAAACTTTAAGAAAATGGCTTGAAAACACACACACTTAAATCAAAATAAAGATACAATTCTTAACATCTCACAATGTGCCCCACTTTCCACTTTTGTTGTCAAATATTGGGTTATCTGCTCAATGTGGTGCTTGACCCGGATGGCCTCCCAGCGTTCGATACATCCTTTCCAACTCTATTGCTAGATGACGAGCAAAAGTGGGCGCATGCTCTGTAAACGCTTCATAATCCATTCCTTGGCAGTTTACATAACTTTGAGATGTGAAGAATGCCAGGTCGTGGATTTGTGCCCTGAAACCTTGGAAACGTTGGTCTTGGTCTTGTAATTGCTGCTGACGAGTGGTGGCTATATCTCTGACACGGTTCTCACGATCTAGAGCTGATTCTAACAAAGCTCGGAGTCTGGCCTGCTCTAATCTTGCTTGCGCTCTTTCCCTGTCGAGGTCTGCTTGTTGGTGTTCTCTGTTGCATCTTCTTGCCTCTTCTAGTTGTGCACGAAGCTGGTCTTCTGATCGCATCCAATAGTCTTTTTCCTTATTGAATTGTGCCTTGTCTTTTTCGGACTGCCTATCTTGGCGTTCCTTGTTAGATCTGGCTTCTTCGTTTAATTGTTGGATCTTTTCTTTCGCTTTGCTCAATGCCCTTTCATTTTCCGCAAGAATGAAATCATAATCTTGCATTCTTTCAAAGAGATTGGCGATGGTTTTTTGATCCTTCCAGCTCCTCTTTGGCGTTTCAGAAATCCTTTTCATTTTTTGGAATCGAGCATGAAGATTTTCATTCTCACAAGATAGACTCTTTTTCTCGCCTTCGGCTTCTTGTTCTTGCAAATCTTTCTCCAAACTGAGGCTTCTTAGATTTTCTTTTAGGGCATGGATAGTTGCTTTGTACTCTTTTTTTTTCTTCTCCCCAGATCAACCGCTCTTGGATTTTATCATTGAAGTTTTGAACATGGGGTCTTTTTGTTGGCCTTTTTAGCTCAGGTTCTGGTACATCATCCACGCGAGACCGTTTTTCGAACCACCTTGCATATCCAGGATTCATCTCACCCTTTGTAGTGTCTGGGACTTGAGTATCACTTTTCAAGTACCGACACCCATTCCACATCTGCTGAAGTAGAGCTTCGGGAATAGTGGCTTCTGGGTGTAATTCGATTACTTGCATACTCAAATCTTCATCATCAGGAACTATTTGATATCTCCCTAGTTGCCTTAAGACTCTTAGTGGTGCATATGGCTGAATGCTTCTTAATCCCAATAGTAGTAGATAACTATTTGAGGTTGACATATGTATTACTTCCCTCATCGGAAGCCATCCCAGAGTCCATTCAATTTGATTTGCCGTTAAAGCCTTTAGATGAGATACCCATGCTTCTATCCCTTCTGGAGCTTGATAATTTTTTGTTCTTTCCTCATAGCTCTCGATGCAATTATCATTTTTTGACCCATATTGTATGATCTTGGGCTGTTGTTGGAGATGCTCCATCACCCACATTTGCAACAAAATTTTGCATCCTTCGAAGACCGTTGCTCCTGATTTACATAAAGTCAGAGCCCGATAAATATCTGATAGAATGATGGGGACAAGGGTGTGATTTCTTTTGGTGGTAAGGATTTGCACAACTTTTGCGGTACGAATATCAATTGTTCGCTCTTTATTTGGGAAGACCATGACTCCTAGAAAAGCCACCATGAAAGCAAATCGACGGTGAATCTGCCAAGTGTCTTTGTTTTGCTTATTAGTAAGGCCTTTTTCATGAATTTCAAACCCATCTGACTTTCCGAACCTTGAATACAAAAAGTTGAAGGAACAACATCCATCGATGACATTGCTTTTCCTGATTTGACTGCTGATGTTCAAAAGATCGAAGAATCGATGTACTGAAGGAGCCTTTGTGAATATCAAGCTTTGATTTCTTAAACCTCCGTCAAAACCAGTATATCCAGCTATCTCCTCTAATGTAGGAGTAAGCTCGAAGTCAGAGAAATGAAAAACATTGTGAACAGGATCCCAGAAAGTTACTAACGCTGCAATCAGATCATCACGGGGTTTAACTTTCATAATGTCCGTGAGATTTCCCAAATACTTGACGACCCATTTTTGACCGTCTTCGCCTAAATCATACCACCACATTTGAAGCTGACATAGAAATTCTTCCGTACTTGTGGATGAGGGGCTTTGTCTGATGCTCATTTTGTATCTGAAATTTAATTTTGATAAAGTCAAAATTCATTTTTGAAAATTTATACTAAAAAAAAATAATTTTCGAATTTTTTTTTTATTTATTAAATACCTTTGATTTAAAACCTTTTTTTTCGAAATTTAAAACAACCCATTTTATTCCTTTCTTCTTACCATGATTTTATTTAAGCTGGTCAACAAGCATGTTCGAGGCAAATGAATGCACAAGTAACAAGTAGGATGCATCATGATGGTCTTTTTATTTTGGGTTCACCTGTCCTAGACAGACCCAACCCCTGTGTTGAGTCTCCAAGGCCAAATGCATATGATGCAAATATTCGTTCCTACTAGGGATCCGGTACATGGCTGAGTTATTCTAAGTGTAAAACCTTAGGTTGATTGTTCTAAACCTGGCTTACCCAAACGGACAGTTTGAGCCGAAGCGGGGGCAACGTACCGGGAGCACGAAAGTCTGTCCGGCCTAGTTACTTGTCCCAACTCCGTCTTATTTGGTATGACTCTAACAGAAAGGTGGGTCACGTACACGTGTACACCATAAATTCAGAAGACTCAGAAAGAAGGGGGTTTCGTAGCAGTTGTATATATTCACAATTCAAATAATATTAAAGCGGTAAAAAAACATTTAGCATATTAGCATATAAATAGTTGAAAATCATATAGTAAATAAAGCCAATTAACACAGATTATTAAGCTCGAATTCTTTAAACCTTGAACCAATGGTTCTGGGTTACAGTTTCAAATTCATCCCCAGCAGAGTCGCCAGAGCTGTCGCACCTCCTTTTTGCCGCGCCCGCGGGGCGCGTGGGGAGTTTTCTCCAATTAAAGGACAGTCGAAACGGGATTTATTTAATCATTTAAGAGTCGCCACCTGGGATTTTTAAGGCGTCCCAAGTCACCAATTTTAATCCCTGAATCGAGGAGAATATGACTCTGTTTATTATTCTGCGAACCAGAAATCCTGAGTAAAGAATTCTGTTAATCCGGAAGAAGGTGTTAGGTATTTCCGAATTCCGTGGTTCTAGCACGGTCGCTTAACTGTTTTTATTATTGGCTTAATTATCTTGATTTTTATTAAATACTAGATGTTATCTGTTTTTACTACCGCTTATACTTATTGTGATTGATAACCCTTCTTTGAATCGAATTACGCGTACGTATATTCGTGTTATAAATTTTAAAAATACTGAATTGTGTCACGCGTACGTGTACACAATAACTTTTGGTAATATATTTATTAAACAATCATTTTTTCGGAATTACGTCGAATCAAGAATATTTGTTTTTCTTGAATAGTGAACCGTACATCTCGGATTTTTATGAAATTGATTTAACGCCTTTGGAAAAATCCTTTTATTAAATATTCGCTCGAAATTGCACGTATGCATAATCCGAATTTTTACTTTTAAAAATATAATCAGGGCACGCGAACGTATCCCTAATTGCGCAAAATATTTGTAATGGTTTAGGAATTTTCCACAAATTGTTTATTATATTCATGTATTTCTTTTATGTGAAAATCATGAGAAACTCCTATTTAGAGGCCTATAAATTCTTTGAAAAGAATTCGCAATCTATTAAAGGTTGTTCGTCGATTATGATTTCCGAATATAAGTTATATACATTCCAATTATTCAAATTCAAAGAACAGAATAAAAATATGATTAATACTATTTTTAAACAAATATGACATATATATATATATATGCCAAAGAATAAATTGCATATGAAACTGAAAATAAATGATTCATAAAGGAAGGAAATATTTTCCGAGAATTTTTCATTATTTACTTAATGCAAATTCTATTTCTAATTATCATTGACGTAAAGTATGGCAATTTATGTTTGTACATCTCTTTTCATTCTCATATACTCGCTTTTAATCTAATGGGCCTAATTATTTGGTCACTTTGTTTTATGAAGGTAGATAAGCATCGAATTTATAGAAAGGGAATTATTATACAAGTTAATTCAACAAAGTTACCTTACATGCAACCTAACTGTTTGGCGTAAACATTCATAACGTTTTAACATCATGACGAGCTATACCAACTTACTTTACTCATATGATTATACCTGTCATCATACCATATAATAACTTATACCAATCTAAACAGAATCATATTTGTTACAAGATATTCTACTAATGTAACTTCTTAATCTTTACATTTAGCTAATGGTATTATGGGATGTAATCAATGGCCCATTTTTATGCCTTACTCACTGTTTTGACAATTCACATATACCTACACCAATGAGATTTCGGAATGGCTAACATTATTACAAAAACTTTATATGAATTTCAAAATAAGACAATTTAACTCATAGCTATCAAATTGAATTCACTACTAGTTAACTAACATAAAAATGAAATTAAAACTAATGAACTTGGACAATTGGAAAATAGCATTTCAAGCTTCATGGATTTGTCATGTTGAATCTCTTTTTGACATAAAATTTAAAAGACATGTACCTGAAAATGGAGGTAGAAGAAGTAAGTTTCAGCAGTTGCAGCAGTAACAAAATCAGTAGAATATACTGATAACACAGCAAGTCTGAACAAGAATAGGATTCGAAGAGCCCAGATGCACAGTAAAAGTACTTTTAAGAAACTTCAGATTTTTAACTGAAGAATGAGATCGAACAAATCCGGACAGATTCAATACCAAGAGTAATATTTCTGATTTTTGATGTTTAGAACAAAACAAACTGAAAACTTTCAATTTCAAGAACACAGAATCAGCTTCAATACTAATTTCCGATGTAGAATTCTGTTTTAGTGTCTCTGTTTTCCTTTCTTTCTATCTTCCTTTTCAAATTTCTATTTTTGCTTGATTTTCCTCTTTCAATCTCCTAAAATCTGCCTTAAGCTCTATCTCTCAAACTCTCTTCTTCTGAAAACTGCCCCTATTCTTTGAAAAACTCTCTCTTTTCCCTCTTAAAACTCTTCTCAAAGTCTAAAAAAAACTGACTGCCCTCTTATTATGAAAAGCTGATTTCCCTCTCTCTGGAAACTGATTTTTTCTCCTTTTTCAATCTCTTAAAGTCCCCCCTTTTAAGCTGTCCAGCTCCTGTATTTATACAGGGCTGGTTGCACCTTTGTCATGGTGGCTGGACCCTTTATCCCTTTAAAAATTAGAAAGTTTCCATTAAAAACTACTTTTTAATACTTTATGTGATCCTAACATGATTTTCAGCAGCCCCATTATCCCTTGTTCCCCCTTTATTACTTAAATATAGCCATTAACACTCCATTATCAGCCCACTATTATATCATATTACTCTTACTGTTTTATCTGTTTCATTCCCAGAAATGTCCCTAAAATCCTACTGTAATTACTGTCCAAGTTATCTGAATTAAACTTGTTTAGCAGCTAACAACCAATTCCTAAATCAAATAACATTCTGTCCTTTTATTGTTAGTTAATTGACCCAACAAACTCAATGTCTAATAACTAATGGACAAGTTAGATTCAAATTGAGCAGCTGAACTTGCATACAAACACATTAACACTATGCAGAGCTTAACAGAACCAAAAAAATTGAATTTTAATTCAGATCAACATAAATGCAGGGGCATTGTCAGTATACTGACAATGCCCTGAAACTTACTGGTTCAGAAATCAACATATACACAGCATTCATTTTGACAGACTCATTGAAATGTAAACAAGGGTGATTTAACTGACGAGTATTAATTTAAACTGATTATCTACAACAATTGTCCATAATTGGTCTAAAACAATAGAAGCAGACTGTTTTTTTATTAGCATTATCATAAGTGAGAATTCATAATATAACTAATCGACGAACTTAATCGAGTCGATTACTTATATTATGAACAATCACAACCAACTGAAACAGTTTCATATTTGACCATATAGACGGGCATGAGATGAAGGTGACAGAATTAATCAAATAAAATCATGAAAAATTAACAAGCTATTAAGACAAACAACAATACACGTAGAATACACAAAATAATAGAAAAAATACCTTTGAATCTTCAATTTTAATCCGACTCGAACTCAGCTTGGATTTGGATTTTTGTTTGAAATCAAACAGACCTTAGTCGAAGTATTTTCCACTGAAAATACTTCGACTAAGGTCGATTGAACCTCAATCTTTACTTAATCTGAACAAAATCCGAAAGTTTGGTATTTTTAGGGTTCTTAAAAATTCGATTTGGGATTTAACCATTTCTGGTCAGATTCGAGAAGAACCAAACATGACACAAGGGTGGGGGTAACCTAGGGGTCATTTGGTGTCAGCTTAAAACAAATCTGAGCTTGTTCTTGTTTGGTCCGAATCTTCAAAAGAAGATTCGAGAAGCTCGGAACTGATTCGAGCCAAACAAACAACAGATCCATACTCAGGATGACTAGGGGAAGCTATGGTGTTAACTAGGTGCTGATTGGTTTAGACCAGGTTTTCAGGCCAACCTTCGATTTAAGAATCGAAGGGTTGGGGCCTGATTCGAAGGAATCTAAGGTCATATTCATGTAGGGGACGTTCAGAGGGTTCTGGGGTGTCAAGATGGTGACCGGCGGCGTTGATGCCGCCGGGTTTCAGGCGGTGGAATCCTAGGGCGGCTAGGGTTAGGAGTGGGGGTTTGGGGGACGATGATGAACAGTGTAGGAGGGGGGTGTTCAGTTAGGGGCCGGGGTAAGGCTTGGGATTTATATAGGGGTGGGGTGGATTGGTATCGTCCGTTGGATCAAGTAGAATGGATGGCTAGGATCAGTCCACTTAACCAAACGACATCGTTTGGTTTAAGTTAGGGAAAGGGGTCAACCCGGGGGTGAAATGGATCGGGTCTAGGTGAGTTTTTGAGGCCGTAGGATCAGGATGGATGAACGGTTCAGATTTGATTGCCCTAAACGTCGTCGTTTCTTTTGTGCAGGGGCTGAACTGGACCGTTTGATTGACATGAATCAACGGCCCAGATTAAAAATCCAGAAGCGACGTCGTTTGGTCTGGTCTGAATTGGACCGGACAGGGGATGTTGGGCTGTTGGGGTAATTGGGCCTGGATTTAAATCCAGGTCCGATTTTTTTTTTATTCCTTTTTCAACTAATTCATTTTCTAATTTAAATTTTCAATTTAAACAATTTTAACTTCACAAAAATATATTAATTACTCTATAACAACTATTTAACACATAGTCAAAACATTAATCACACAGTAACACATTTAAAAATAGAACGAATGCATATTTTTTTGTGATGTTATTTAAATTATCTCTTAAATGCATAATTAAATCCTATATGCATGCAATATGTATTTTATTTTATTTTTCATTTTATTATGACAAAAATAAACATTTACGGACATAACACAAATATTTAACATCACGCAAAATTCAAAAATTACACAGTAAAAGAAATTTATTTTATTTTTGATTTATTTTGGAGTAGTTTTCGTTAAGGCAAAAATCACGTGCTCACAGCTGCCCCTCTTTGTGCGGAAACTCGAAGAGTTTTCGTGCAAAGATAAAGTGAGCGGATACGAGCGATTTTTGCCCGTTCGAATACTCCGTGGGAAGCATTTTTAGAAAGATTTGACCGAACCTCTGCTTCAAAGGTTTCCTACATATCCTTGGCTATAAAGGAATCAGGTCAATGTAGTTCGGGAAGTTTTGGGTAGCTGGGACTACCGTGGGACTGTGATGTTACTGCTGCTTCGTGCTGTTTTTACTGCTTGCTGGCGAGGCTCGAGGAGCGCATCGACGTGATTGATCAAGAGGCATCGGTTCTAGGAGATCGCATCACGACTTTGGAGGCAAAAAATGAGCGATTGTTGTCTCAGGCTGAGTCCTCCTCCGTTGCCGTCCCCCGCCATGTGCACGAGCTCTAGGTTTATGCCGAAGCTCAGCAGGACATATATAAGAGTTTGTGGGAGGCGGGTACTGTGGCTGAGGCTGCTTATGAAGAAGCGCGAGCGAAAGCACGGGAGGCTCGCATCAACTGTGGGTATGACGCGACGATACCCGAAGCTAATGGGGATGCGGATGACGGTAATAGAGAGCCTCTTGGAGACGGTGATGATGATGGTGATGGTGCTGGTGATGGCGGTGATGACGCCGAATGAAGAACGTTGTCCTTGTCTGTCTTTGTTTTCAATTGTTTGTCGATTGTCGTCCGTTCATTTTTTTTAGGTTGGCTTGGGCCATATGTAAGCGGTGATAACCCACACTGTGACTTTGTATAAAAGAGAGTTTTCTTTTTCTTCGTTATTTGTCTTGTACTTTACCTTTATTTCAACTGCTTACGACTTTGGTGCGAGATAGACGCCTCTATAGCGAGTCCCGATTTTTCTTTCCTTCCAATAGTCTTCGGCCTTAGGAGTATTTCGATTAGGGTTGACGTCTTCTCCTTTTGGCGAAGGACCTTGGCCTTAAAGGATGTTATTTCGAACTTATCGAAATAATAGCCCGTCATCGCTCGATTGAGGTCGAACTTCTCTTTTTTTTGGCGAAGGCCCTTGGCCTTAAAGGACGTTGTTTCGAACTTATCAAAATATCAGCCCATCGTCTTTCGATCGAGATCAAACCCTTTTCTTTTTTGGCGAAAGCCCTTGGCCTTAAAGGGTGTTATTTCGAATTTATCGAAATAACAACCCATCATCTTTCGATCGAGGTCAAACCATTTTCTTTTTTTGGCGAGGCCCTTGGCCTTAAAGGGTGTTATTTCGAACTTATTGAAATAACAGCCCGTCATCATTCGATCGAGATCGAACCCTTTCTTTTTTGGCGAAGGCCCTTGGCCTTAAAGGGTGTTATTTCAAACTTATCAAAATAATAACCCGTCGTTGTTCGATCGAGGTCGAACCCTTCTCTTTTTTGGCGAAGGCCCTTGGCCTTAAAGGGTGTTATTTCGAACTTATCGAAATAACAGTCCGTCGTCATTCGATCGAGGTCGAACCCTTCTCTTTTTTGGCAAAGGCCCTTGGCCTAAAAAAGTTTTATTTCGAACTTATCATAATAACAGCCTGTCGTCGTTCGATCGAGGTCGAATCCTTCTCTTTGTTGGCGAAGTCCCTTGGCCTTAATGGGTGTTATTTCGAACTTATCGAAATAACAGCCCGTCGTCGTTCGATCGAGGTCGAACCCTTCTCTTTTTTGGGGAAGGCCCTTGGCCTTAAAGGATGTTATTTCGAACTTATCGAAATAACATCCTATCGTCGTTCGATTAAGGTTGAACCCTTCTCTTTGTTGGCGAAGGCCCTTAGCCTTAAATAGTGTTATTTCGAACTTATCGAAATAACAACCCGGCATCGTTCGAACGATGTCGAACCCTTCTCTTTTTTTAGCGAAGGCCCTGGCCTTAAATGGTGTTATTTCGAACTTATCGAAATAACAGCCCATCGTCATTCGATCGAGGTCGAACCCTTTTCTTTTTTGGCGAAGGCCCTTAGCCTTAAAGGGTGTTATTTTGAACTTATCGAAATAACAGCCCGTCGTCGTTTGATCAAGGTCGAACCCTTTTCTTTATTGGAGAAGGCCCTTGGCTTTACATGGCGTTATTTTGAACTTATCGAAATAGGCTGTCATTCGATCGAGGTCGAACCCTTTTCTTTATTGGCGAAGGCTCTTGGCCTTAAAGAGTATTATTTCAAACTTATCGAAATTACAGCCCGTCGTCGTTCGATCGAGGTCGAACCCTTCTCTTTTTTGGCAAAGTCCCTTGGCCTTAAAGGGTGTTATTCCGAACTTATCGAAATTACAGCCTATCATCGTTCGATCGAGGTCGAACCCTTCTCATTGTTGGCGAAGGCATATGGCCTTAAATGGTGTTATTTCAAACTTATCGAAATAACAGTCCATCGTTGTTCGATCGAAGTCAAATCTTTCTCTTTTTTGGGAGAAGGCCCTTGGCCTTAAAGAGTGTTATTTCGAACTTATCAAAATAACAGTTCGTCGTCATTCGATTGAGGTCGAACCCTTTTCTTTGTTGGCGAAGGCCCTTGGCCTTAAAGGGTGTTATTTCGAACTTATCGAAATAACAACTTGTTGTCGTTTGATCGAGGTCGAACCCTTTTCTTTGTTGGCGAAGGCCCTTGGCCTTAAAGGGTGTTATTTCGAACTTATCGAAATAATAGCCCGTTGTCGTTCGATCGAGGTCGAACCCTTTTCTTTTTTGGCGAAGGCCCTTGACCTTAAAGGGTGTTATTTTGAACTTATCGAAATAATAGCCCGTTATCGTTCGATCGATGTTGAACCCTTTTCTTTTTTGGCAAAGGCCCTTGGCCTTAAAGGGTGTTAGTTCGAACTTATCGACATAACAACCCGTCATTGTTCGAGTTTTTGGAGAGTCGGACATCTCCCGTGGGAGTCCCAGTCTGTTTGATATTGCTTGCATCAAGAGGTGCATTGTCCGTGAATATGAGATGTTGACATTTAGCTTAGGTTTGCATTGTGTACACATTATAGTTTTCTTGTCTGACTCCTACCATCCAGCCCGAAGATATCACCGACAGGAGGTATTTCGGCTGTGCTGAAGTAATTTTTTGTTCTTCAATCGAGATGTTCCTTTGTGCGTTCACCCGCGCGAGTCTTATGTGCTTGCTTGGACAAAAAGTAGGTGAGCATGATATTTTCCTCGCTCCCGTCCGGTGGGGGAGAATAGGTTGGTAACACCGTTTGCCTTGTTTGGTATATCGATGGTTGATGGGGCGAGGATTTCTAAGCTTGGTAATTCTACTCGGCTTCCTTCTCCTACTGCGCTGCTTCCGTGTCTTGCGTGGGTTGGATTTTTCCTTCGCGCTTCTTTTGGTGGGTCATTGTGTTTCTTGGCTTCGATCTGGGATAAACTAGAAAATTTCACTAAGAAATCCCCACATACGACGCCAAATTGTTTCTCAAAAGATATTAAAACCTTTTTGAGCAAATCAATCAAAGATGAAGGGGTAAATCTTAGTCAGACATAATCAATTCCAGATCAAGAAGCTAAGAGTAAGGATCACACATGGGATGAAAGAAATATAAATGATCTTATTAAGATTCAATGTTGTATCTCCCATCAATCGATGATGAAGTAGGTTTACATATTTTTCTAGAGGCAATTTCTTTTGTCTCCAGAATACTCGAAGAGAGCTTTTCATTCTTTTGAGAGAGGTAGGAGGAGCAACCCCCTGTTGAAAGCTTTCCTTGACTATATATAACCAAGACACCTTTGCCCTTTACTTGACTTGACGTCCTCTTGCCACCAATGTGTCTTGGTCATGATTTTAGGCGCCACTCTTATCGATTCATCGGATGTCAGAGAAGAGAAATGGAGTGGACTCTATTAACTTTCACTGCCCGATTAATTAGACAGGACGTCGGTCAACTCAATCGTGACGGTCAGATTTTGACCAATACAATGTTCATGTTGTTTTGTATTTCCTTCTAAGAAATTAGAGAAAAAATGGTATAGAGAAAATGGTTTTTCTCTGGTACGAAAGATAGTATAATATGTTCACTTTTTCAAATATATATATATATATATATATATATATATATATATATATATATATATATATATACATATTATTTGAGTATATTTTTTTAAATATTTTATAAAATTAGGAAAAATATAAAACACATAGAAGAGATATAGTGAGAAAGAATAAGCATTTATTTTGTGAAAGACTGTTTCCAGTACTAGTAGATTATAAGTACTGGTAGTATATGTATTTTAAAACAGGTCAATAAAAATAATCTTGATAAAGTGGGTTGTTACAGATTTTAATACTGCCACCGACCAACGTAAACAGCACTATGTTCCTTTTAAGTGAGTAAGTAAATTAGAGATACCTAATCCTCATAATGGCCCTACAGCTTCCCGGAAACTATGGCTGGTGTCACGTTGAATGTTGTTGATCCATGCAGAGGGAACATCACCATACTAAAATTGCACGTGTTCTGTCAAATCTTCCCATAAAGCAACCCATCTCTAGCTATTTTTTTTTGGTGTGTTCAGTATTAGTATTGAGACACGATTAATTTAAATTTGGACGGCGTAAGGCTTACGTAACAGCAAAGCCCATTAGTGATATTGTTCATTTTATGCGTAGACTCAAATGGCTTTAAAATACATCATTAGTGTTTAAGGCTTGTTTACTTATATATTCAGTATCTCTTTCATATTTTGTCGATGTGGCATTCGCTTAGGGTGTCACATACACCCCCCTTAGGGACTCAACGTCCATACTGGGTATATAAGTAGACAAACTTTAGACTCTGATGACGCGTTTTAAAGTCGTGCGGGCCTAGGTCCAAAGCAGACAATATCACATGTGGGATGAGCTGTTACATATGGTATCAGAGTCACTTCGCGTACAACTTTAACGGTGGTGGAGCAAACCCTAGCGAGGATGCTGAGTCCCTAAGGGGGAGGCGTATGTGACACCCTAGCCGAATCCCACATCGATAAAACACGGGAGAGATATTGGGTATATAAGTAGACATGGCCTTAGACTTTAGTTATGTGTTTTAAAGTCGTTCGGGTCTAGGCCCAAAACGAACAATATCACTAGTGAGTTGGGTTGTTACAACTTATTTAGGGGAGGAATATTCTTTATCAATAATATTCTTTATCGATCTCTAATATGCAAGTTAATTAAATTTAAGTCCTGATTTTCACTTAATGCAACCGAAAAATCTGACTTTATCCTTGTTTAATAAAGAAAAGAAAAATATAAAATTCCTTTGAATAGATGGATTGTTTAGAGGCCAAATTAATTTTACCAAAATGTGGGGTAAATAGGTAGATTCAGAATTTATTGTTATTTATTATCCCACTGACAATTTGCATTTTCAATGAAGAAAATCTTATACTATACGATAACCTATGCCTAGCTAACTTCCGATACGATGGCAGCAGAAAGAGCAAAGTTTAAAGATCTATATGACAAGTCCAAGCTGTAATGATAGTCGCAGTTCCTAGAAAAACGAAAAGAATTACTAATTTTAATCTTGATAGCGTATTAAAATACTCCATCCGATTCATAATAAATGATCAATTTGTTTTAGGTCCACCGTAAATACTAAATTCTAAATAAAAATAGTTAGTGTGACTAAATTATCTTTAATTAAATGTTGCAGCATAGTTTAATGTGAGGAGTAAAAGACTTTTTAGGGATATATACATTAGGGTAATTTTAGAAAAAACAAATTGAATTTTTTCTTGATTATATAAATATACACTTATTTTGGACCAAAATATAAAAGTAAATTGGTCACTTATTATGAACCGGAGGGAGTAATAGTTTGCAAAACTGGCGTGCAATAGGTAATTTTGTCTTGTCGAGAAACTATCAAAATTTTCTAAAATTCCATAGAGCATAACTTACGCCAAATGGGACTTAATATTTGCAACAACACTTATAAATATTTTTTTCAACAACATATTGGTTTTAAATTTATCTGAGATATATTAATATTTTAATAAATGGTTTATATTTGGGAAATAAAACCACTACTATACGATTTAGATTTGAAAGAATAAACTAACAATGGATATATGTCTTATCATTAGGCAATAATAATGTATTTATTGAGAATGACTATATTTATAATTACTGATACATTAGTTAGTTGTGTTACTTAGTTTAGTTTTGTAGTTGTTAGTGACAATTTTGTAATTACACTTTTCTTATTCTTACACACGTGTATATACATACTTAGTAGAAGTGGAAATAATACAGATTCATTTTCCCCAATTATTCTCTTGTCTATAACCTTCTCTCTGAAGCTTAAAGAGAGCTTCAATGGTAGAAACCAAATTCTTTTAATCTTCATTCTTAACATAGTATCAGAGCCCATCTCGATTCTCTCATCAGCGTGTCTTTATCTTCATCAAATCTCATTGTTCAATTTCAATCTCGAAAGATCAAAATCTGTATTTCATAGTTCGCCGCTAGGGTTCGGGATTTCTCGATTTTCTTCTCAAATTCAGAAGTTATTTCACCTAATTCTCTAAAATTCGTCTTCAACTGATGGCCGGAGACAAGGAAAATCAGAACACAACCAACAATTTGGATTCGACCAATCCGTTGTACATGCACCCGTCGGAGAGTACTGGAACGACATTGGTACATGTTGCCTTTGATGGAACTGGGTATAGATCTTGGAGAAGGGGAATTCTCAGGCATTATCTGTGAAGAACAAAGTTGGATTCATTACCGGAAAATGTAAGAAACCTAATTCTGATGATGTGACTTACGATCAGTGGTCTCAATGTGATGATATGGTAACATCATGGATTCTAAACTCTCTTTCAAAAGACTTAGATGATAGGCTACAATATGTCAGTAATGCTAAGGAATTGTGGCAAGAGCTGGAAGATAGATATGATCAAACTAATAGAGCAAAGTTGTACCAATTACAGAAAGAAATTAACGACCTTAGTCAGGGTACTTTGGATATCACAGGCTACTATTCAAAAATGAAAAGGCTTTGGGAGGAATTAAATACACTGAATGCACATGCACAATGCAATTTGTCAGTGTACTTGTGGTGCAAAGGCTAATATGCACAAGGCTGAACAGGATCGAAGGTTAATTCAGTTCTTAATGGGCCTAAACGAAGTTTAGAAAGCAGTGAGAGGCAACATACTCATGATGAATCCACTGCCCAGCATAGCAGATGCTTTCTCCATTCTTATTTAGGAAGAAAAGCAAAAAGAAGTCAGGCCAAGCAACCAACTGGTTATGGAGTCCACTTTATTGAATGTAAATGGACCTGGGAATAACAATAATAATAAGTTCATGACAAATTACAATCCAAGAGGAAATGGTGCTACATACAACTCATTCAGTTCAAACAAGCAAAGCTATCCACCTGCCAAGTCTCGATTGTTTTGTGATTACTACAAAAAGCCAGGTCACACTAGAGACAATTGCTATAGGATACATGGATTTCCACAAAACTTCAAGTTTACAAAAGGCAGAAATACAGGATTTGCTGCAAATGTCCATGGCCAGTGTGAAGAGATTCAAACTTGCAATAGTGAAGATATTGGATACAGGGATCACCACCAAAGCCTTCAGAATCTGACGAGGGAACAATACAATCAGCTGCTGAATTTGCTGGAAAACTTCAAGGTCAACACTGCAAGGGAAAATCCAAACATCATCACCAGTGGAGCTGTGAACTTTGCAGGTATTCTAGTTTGCTGCACTTATAAAGAGATAGCTGAAAAAACTACATGTAAATATTCAAACTCAATTACTGACCTATAAATTTTAGACAGTGAAGCTTCAAACCATATGACATATAGAAAATCCTTTCTCACTAAAATTAGAACTTTGCCTTATTCTTTCCTTGTGACCTTACCTAATGGGTATAAAGTGAAAGTGACAGAAATTAGTGATGCCTTCCTTAGTCCTAAACTAACTCTAGTTAAAGTCTTATATATACCTAGTTTCAAATACAATCTCATTTCAATCCACTTATTAACAGTGCACCTTAAATGCATGGTTAACTTTAATAAATATCTTTGTCTAATGCAGGCCCCTTCAATGAAGAGGCCTTTGGAGATTGGTAAGACAAGAAATGGATTGTACTTTCTCTGTTCAAAATGTCACAGTTGTTCAGATTCAACTCCATCTGCTACTTCAATTCCTAGTTTACCACATTCCTATTTATTTATTCCTAATAACAATGTTAGTAAGAAAAAGGATCAAATTCATCCATTTCATTCATTATCAATTGTAAATAAGTCATCTTCTGCATTGAACAATGTAAATACCATCAATTCATGCAATAAAACTGATCTTTTAATGTGAGTTCTTCTCTTATATGCCCTACATCTTCTAGAAACAATGTTGACTACTTGTGGCACAATAGGCTAGGTCATGTACCCTTCGTAAAAATGAGGAAGATATCTACTATACCAGCTAATTTTGTTCTCAAACAACCCTTCACCTGTTCAATTTGCCCTATGGCCAGACAAACAAGGTTGTTATTCCCTGAACGAACCTCTTCATCCACTAAAATCTTTGAACTACTCCATGTAGACTTATGGGGTCCCTACGACATATCTACCCATGATAACTACAAATATTTACTCACCATGATTGATGATTTTAGTAGGTCAACCTGGACTCATCTTTTAAGATGCAAAAGCAACACTTTTCATGTTATTAAAGGATTTCTGTCCTTAATTGAAAACCAGTTTGGTACCTCAGTTGAAACCATTAGATCTGATAATGGTCTTGAGTTTGTTAACAATGAGACCATGACATATTTCCAAGAAAAGGGCATAGTACATCATAAAATTTGTCCATACACACCACAACAAAATGGTGTGGTGGAAAGAAAACACAAATACCTACTTGAGTCAGCAAGAGCCCTGTTTTACCAGTCCAAACTACCTATAAGGTACTGGGGGGAAGTGCATCCTAATAGCCACATATCTAATAAATAGGCTTCTATCAACTATTCTTAACAATAAAAGCCCCTTTGAACTCCTATATAACAAAAGGCCCAAATACTCACAACTGAAAAGTTTTGGATGCCTATGCTATCCTTGTGTTCTGAAATCTCACAAAGACAAGTTTGAACCAAGAGCCATACCCCATGTTTTTGTAGGTTATCCTTTTGGTACAAAGGGTTACAAGATCCTAGATTTGGCCACAAAGAGAATACGTATATCTAGAGATATAGTGTTCCATGAAAACATTTTTTCCTTTGCAGATTCACCTGAAAATTCTAGCTTTCCTTCTGTATTACATCTGAGAAACTCTAATCCACCTTTCATTCAGTCTACTTCTGAAGCTCAAAATAATTGTAACTTGTATGATAAATATGCATCAATTTCTGTCACTAATGGCCATGTATCAGACAATGATGCACCTTCTTCTTCACCTAATCTAATAGGTCCTAATCAAGACTTACCAAACTCATACATATCCCCAAAAACAACCCTGATTATCAACCACCCACACAAGTGCAGCATGCTGAGTCTCAAGGTATTGAGACCAATAATCCTTCCCAACCAAATCTCTCACAACCTAGAAGATCATGAAGAACATATACAACCCCTGCACACCTTAAAGACTATGTGTATTCATTACCAACCCTTCAACATCATGACACAGAACCAGAACTTCGCACCAATCCCACATCATTCAATACCTTTTGTAATAGTAAACAACATATCTCCCTTAATGTCTTACATTTTGAAAGTCAGCAATTGCTTAGAAGCATTTCACATAATTATGAGCCATTTTCCTATAAAGAGGCATCCATGAATCCTGCATGGCAAATGACAATGATACAGGAATTTGAAGCTTTGTATGCTAACCATACTTGGGATCTAGTTGAATTGCATGCATGGATGAAAGCTATAGGTTGTAAGTGCGTATACAAGATCAAACACAAAGTTGATGGAAGTGTGGAGAGATTTAAAGCAAGACTGGTGGTGAAGGGATATACACAAGAAGCAGGAATTGACTATACAGAGATATTTTCACTAGTGGTAAAGATGACCACAGTCAGAACATTGATCAACATTGCAGTAAAGAGAGGATGGGACCTTTATCAACTATATAGAAACAATGCATTTCTTCATGGGGACTTACATGAAGAAGTGTATATGAAAGTTCCAAAAGGACTGATAGTGCCCAATGGAAATCTGGTTTGTAGACTGATAGGTTACAAGTACTTTGGGCATAAGTACTTTTCTTTATGTTTTGATGATCTAACAAACTTACCATCCAGAACCAGATAAGGAACCTGTTACACATTTACAAGACCTTGAGATCACAAAGTTCCAGGTTGGGATCCAGCGTGAGATATAACTCAACTCTTCATAGTGGAAGGAACAGATGAGGGAACAGGTCCCTATCAGTTCCTGAGGAGACTGTATGAAGTCAACTCTCCAATTGGAAAGTTGTTACCTGCACACGCTACTGTACAGGAACAGTGCAGCAGTCAACTTTCTGTGGAAGGCTTTTTACCTACCTTGCTTACATCATTGTAAGTTATGTCACACATATATAAATACAATCAAGGAAGGTAAAACAACTTACTTCATGAGAGAACAAGATAAGGAATCTGATACAATTAAGTTACCTTGCATTCCGAAAAACTAGTCAGATGTCTGGTTTAATTCTCAATGAAATCAGATAAGGAAACAACAGAGGGACCAGATAGAGATCAATTTCCCTCGTCATTGTACAGTTAACTCTACAGTTGTAAAAACTGCTGCACTATACCGTCTGGCAGACTGCTGCACTATACTGTCTGGCAGCAGTACAACAGAACAATTGTAGCTTGCTAAGGCCAAACTAAAGGGCACTTTATTGCATCATCCTTGATGACATCACACACACATATTATCAACATGAGGCAAGGGATTTCATATCTTCAACACTTGCAAAATCAAAAGAAAATATTCTCTCAAGTGCTACCTACAACCTCTCTCAAGAACAAAGCTGTTGCAACCTCAAGGACCAGATCCAAAGATTGAAGATATCTTAAGTCCTTAGGTTTGTTGAGTCTTTGTTTTTTGTTATTTATTTGTAACTCCTACTTAGCTTAGTTAGAAGCATTGTGTAGGAACCCCTTTGTAAAATCATAAACTTTCTGAGTTTGTATTGTGACTAGAGTTAGTCATAAGTTGAAGTCTTTGTAATAGTGAGTGACAAAGTGACTTGTGGTAAGTGCATCACAAGTTAGTTGAGTGACAAAGTGGTTTGTGGTAAGTGTATCACAAGTTAGTTGAGTTTAAGTCTTTGTAACTAGTGAGTGACAAAGTGGCTTGTGGTAAGTGTATCACAAGTTAGTTGAGTTGAATTCTTTGTAATAGAGTCATTACAAAGTGGCTTGTAATAGTGTGTTTACAAGTTACGTGAAGTTGAAAGCCTACAAGTGTAGGTGGTGGTAATTGTCCCCTTGAGTTGAGATTTTTCCACGTAAAAATCCTCTGTATTCGTTATTTTCGAGTTACTGTGAGAACAATTAGAGAACCTGATTCCCTATACTATTTGGTTTTATAGTCTATTGCTTACAGTGGGAACTGATAGAGAATCTAGTTCTCTATACAGTCTGGTGGACGCTTAGTTTCTATCAATTGATATCAGAGCAGGTTCTTTCTAAAAGGTTAACACCTAGAAATGATCTACATGGATGCTTTACCAGACTTTGAGGAAGGTCGATCAACCTACAGGCCACCAAGATTTCAGAAAATGGTTAGTAGAAATGGAGGCATTCCCAAGAAGGGTAGCTCTAGCAGAAACACTAAAGGATACGATTGTTGTCACAAGTGCAGAAAACCAGGACATTTTATCACAGATTGTCCTCTCCACAAGCAAGTCCATTACAAACACAATGCTGACAAGGTGGGTAAGAGGAACCTGGTCCCCGACAGAAAGTTCAAGAGAAGAGATGTCGCTGATAATATTGTAAAACAAGCTCTGGCTGTCTGGGGAGATTCCTCTAGTGAATCTGAGGGTGATAATGAAAAGGAAGACACCTCCATGGTGGCCGTTGAAAGCAAAGCTACAAAATATGATTTCATATTTGCACTGATGGCAAAATCTGATGAGGATGAAGAAGAAGATGATGATGAGATGTAAACTTTTTGGACATACAAAGAAATTTGAAGTTTTATTCTAAAAAAAAACTGGTATTTTTGGCTAATGTTTTAATTGATGCTTATCACAGTCTTATAAATGATAAAGATTCTTTAACTGTGGAGTTAGGAGAAGCAGAACAGACCAGAGATGACCTAGTAGTCGTTGTAGTTGATTTAAAGGAAACGATTAAGAACCTGAAGAAAGATAAGGATGCCTTAGATGAAAAAATTGTAAATGTAGACCTAAAAGAGACCATTGAAGTGTAAGTAGGGAAAAAACAGTCTTAACAGAGAGAGCTGCTAGCATTTAGCATGAGAGAGATGACCTACTAGTGGTGGTATTGGACTTGAAGGAAATAATTAGAGAACTTAAAATGGAGAGCAGGCCTGAAAATTCTCAAAAAGGAAAGAAAGTTGCAAATGGGGGAAACAGGTAGGGGATCGGGTTCCAAAGGGAAAAGACTCCCTACAACCCTCATAGCAAGTAAGTTACTGTACCTGATAATTGGCTTTGCACTCACTGTGGTAACACTGGGCACTTTAAAGAAAATTGTAAGGCCAGATTTCAATCTCAATAGAAAAACAAAGTTTTTGCTGAAAAAGTTACTGCTGTTAGGGAACCCGGTCCTTCACATAAAAAATGTAGAATGCCTGCTTGGACCAAAAGAGCCCTTATTTACCCCTTTCCTCATTACAAGGGACTCGAACTTGTTTGGGTTCCTAAGTCTAACCCTTGATTTCCTTGTGCAGGAAACAATGAAAGAGAGCAGTCAATAGTGGTACATGGATAGCGACTGCTCGAAGCTCATGACTGGAAGTACAAATGATTTCCTTTCACTGAAGGACCTGCAAGTAGAGAGTGTATACTTTTGAAAATAGCAAGAAAGGATACATTATGAGAGTTGGAAGGATCGGGAAGTCTCTTTCCCACTCTATTGAAAGTGCATACTTCGTGAAGGGGTTGAAGTATAGCTTGCTGGGTATTTCCCAAATCTGTGATAAGGAGATCTTAGCTATCTGAGTGTTGTTAATGATAATGCTGAGCTATGGCACAGAAGGCTGGGTCATGTAAGTTTCATGCTGCTGAACAAATTAGTCAAGAAGGACCTGGTTCGTGGTCTGCTCAAGTCAAGCTTCAAGGATCATAGGGTGTGTGATGCATGTGTAAAAGGAAAGCAAGTCAGATTCGCTTTCAAGCCCAAAAAGGAAGTTAGCATCTCAAGGCCACTTGATCTCCTCCATATGGATCTATGTGGACCTATGAGGATGCCAAGTAGAGGAGGAAAAGAGGTACATATTTTTGTCATTATGGATGACTACTCCAGATTTACATGGACCTTGTTCCTCAGAACTGAAGATGAAACTCCAGCCGACATAGAGGAATCTGGTCCCTCAATCACAACATCTAAAGCAGAAAACAGAGTTGTGGATGATGTACATGGAACTCCAACTGCTGAGGAATTCAAACCAGATCAAAGACAAGAAACTCACTTGCCTTCTCAGTCTTTCTCTCTCAAATAGAGCCTAAGAATATCAAGGAAGCATTGAAAGAGGCTGACTAGATTACAACTATGAAAGAAGAGCTCCGTCAACTTGAGAGGAACAGTGTGTGGAACCTGGTTCCATGACCTACTGACAGAACTGTTATAGGAGTCAGGCTCCCCATGCTTGGTGTGAAAGGTTGTCAAAATTCCTTCTAAAAAATGGCTTTACAAAAGGGAAAATTGACAATACTCTTTTTCTGAAGAAACGAGGAAGTAACCTACTCATTGTGCAGATCTATTTTGAAGGCATCATCTTTGGAGCAACAGTTGACTCTCAATGTGAAGAATTTGCAAAACTCATGGGAAGTGAGTTAGAAATGAGTACAATGGGGAACTGAATTTCTTCTTAGATTTACAAGTGAAGCAAACTCCCAAGGGGATAATGATAAGACAACAAAAGTACATCAAGAAGCTGCTGAAAAAATTTGACATGGAGACATCAAAAATCATTGACACTCCCATCGCCACAGCTACTTATCTAGAATGGATGAACTTGGTTCCCCTATAAATCAGACCATGTATAGAGGTATCATAGGGTCACTTCTGTAGCAGACCAGATATTGTTTTTAGTGTGGGTCAGTGTGCCGGGTTTCAATCCAATTCAAAGGAATCTCATCTGAAAGCCGCCAAGTTAATCCTAAGATATCTCAAAGGGATGTAAGACCTGGTTCTCTACTATCCCTCGGGAGATAATATTGAATTGGTTGGATATACTAATGCTGATTATGTTGAATATCTGGTGGATAGAAATAGCACATCTAGAACGACACATTTTCTGGGGTCATGCTTGATCTCATGGGGTACAAAAAAATAAACTGTGTGGCTCTTCCTACTACTGAAGCTGAATACGTGGTTGCTTCTTCTTGTTGGGCTCAACTAGTACAGATCAAGCAACATCTTAAAGACTTTGGTGTATTTACAGCTTGAACCCGGTACAACACTGTAAGCACATGATTTTTACCCTATGAAAGAATTACTCTAAAAAAAAAATCAAAATAAAACAATTTTCCTTTGTGTGCAATTTTTGTTATTGTTGCTGTATTTTTGTATAATTATTTGTATTTTTATGAGTGCGTGTTTATTTGTTTTAATTAATAAAAATATAAAATATATCACATTTTTATTTAGTATTTAATTAAGTTTGTTTATAAAAAAATGAAAGTCACAAAAATAGGAATATTTTGCATGGTTAGCATTTAATGTCAAATTATGCAATTTTGTTTTAATTGGTGTTTAATTGTGTATGGTAATTTTTGTTAGGAGTTTAATTAGTATTTTGGAGTTAATTTAGTGTGTAGCTCAATTTAGAATTTTAGTTTTATCAAAAAAAAAAAAAAAAAAGAGGGCTACAAAACGTTAATATTTGAATTGAGTCTAATATAACTATTTTGACTATTTTACCTTATTTCGTCGCGAAAGAAAAATTACAAAAAATATATATGTAAATTTTAGCTTATGTATTTCTCATAAACTTGAAAAAATACAAAAAAATAGTACCTTATTTTTTATACTTTATATAATTTCGAAAATTATAAAAAATGTAGTTTTATTAATGTTTTGTAGTCATTTTAATCTTGAAAAAATACAAAAAATAGTACTTTATATTTTATCTTTATATAAAAACGAAAATGACAAAAATAGTTTTATTTATGCTTTGTAGCTATTTTAATCTTGAAAAAATACTAAAAAAAAAGAGAAAGAAATAAGTTTTGTTTTAAAAGTTAGTCTTATTTTTGTAGTTATTTTGCTTGCATAGGATTAATTGAATAACATCGTGTTTTATTCTCGGGTTCGGGCAAAAGAATAATATTTGGGTTCAAACTACCCGTTTTTAGGCCTAATTTTCGGACTCAGCCCATAATAATCCGAGCCCACCACACGTGGGGGACACGCGTGGGGAACATGGACGAAACACCATACACGGGGAACCTCACCGCGCATGGGGGACACATGTCTTGGACCCCTACACACGTGGGGTCCATGTCCTTTGATACACGGACAAAGCATGGCATGGGGAGGGGATTTTTAAAAAGGAAAGGAGGCTGAAATTTTTTTTTTAAAAAAAAAAAAAAGAGAAAGGGACAACACGTGAAGGGGGTGAAAGGAATTTTTAAAAAGCTGAAAATTTGGAAAGGAAAGAGACAGAACGTAAAGGGAGGAGGGGAGTGAAAGAATTAAAAAAAAAAGCAAAAATTTTGGGAAAGAGAGAAGAGGACAGAACGGGTGAGAAAAGAAAGGGATTGAAAATTTTAAAAGCAAAAATTTTTTGGAAAAAGAAGAGGAGGGCACGTGAAAAGTAGAGAAAAATTTTGTAAAAGCAAAAAGTTTTTAAAAGAGAAAGAGAGAGGAGAAAATTAGAAAAAAGGAAGAGGGATACACGTCTGGTGGTCTTCTTCTTCTTCTTCATGAAAGAAGGTGCGGAAAAAAAAGGAAAAAAACGAAGAAAAATTAAGAGAAAAAAAAGAAGAAAAAGCTACTGTTCATCTTCTTCTTCATTTTGAAGAAGAAGAAAACTGAAGAAAACCCTCACGCCATAGCCCATGGCCTCCTCCTCTTTCTCGTAAAAACGACCATAACCAGCCTCCCCGTCGCGCACCACCATCCGCTGCTACTCCTCACCACCAAACCCTACTGCCCCATCGACCGCTGCTGCTCCTCACCACCAAACCTACTGCCCCATCGACCACTGTTTCACGTCACCACCAAACCCCACTGCCCCATCGACCAGCTTTTGCTTCATCCCTTTTCAAACGCCCACAAACAATCCGAGTTCGACTTGGGTTCGTTCAAGTTTCAGATTTTTCTTTCAAGATTATTTAGTTCATTTGATTTATTTTCTGTTATGGTTTTTGGTTTTAAGTGTTGTTCATAATCTTGTTTTGTTCATTCTATTTTTCGGATTATTGAATCTTTGTTTAAAGTGTTATTTTTTGTAAATCTTGTCTTGTTCATTAGTCCTCCTTCTTCTTCAAGAACTTTTATTTGGTCAAGGTTTTTCTTCTGTTTGTTTGAGTTATAAGCTACATTCGATTTGAACAACTTCGTCGAATAGTTAGTTTATGACTGCTTTGTTTGGACGAATACAGCATGAATCACTTCGTTTGTATGTTTTGATGCTTGAATCATTTTGTGTGAATTTGACTTAAGGATTGGTTGTAGCTGTGTAGTGATTTGGTGTAGTTGTAAATCAGAGAGGTTTAAATACAGATTACTAAGAGTGAGGGAAAGGCAATAATAATAGGGGATTCTCAGGGGTATTTTTTTTGGTGTTAAAAGATTTAAAAAGTTTAGTGTTAGTAGTCTGCCAGTTAATATTCAGTGTATAATTAAATTAATGAATTGTTTAATGAAAAGGGAATTAGTAGTGCAGAATACACCCTGTCTGGTGTCTTTAAGGGTGGAAAATCAGAAAGTAAGCATGAGATTAATGATAAAAGTGTATAGATGCACATGGGATGGAATATACAGGTTGAAAGTGAAAAGCTTTGAATAAATAATGTTTAGTTCTAGCCTATAAATAAGGGGAGTTGATATAGAGAAGGGGACTGGAAAAAATTACAGAAGAGAAATTTTCAGAACTTAAAAGTGAGAGATAGGCTAATTTTTCAGAACTAAAAAAAAATCAGTCTTTTGAGAGCTAAAAACTGAAAGTGAGGTCCTTTTTCTTTACTGCTGAAATCAGAACTTTGTTACTGCCTCTGTGGATTGCGTTTAGTACTACTGATTTTAGTCAGGCTTTCCGGGGTTATCAGTTTGGTTCTGACCATTGTTACATTGGTTATTGCTGTTTTGTTGCTGTTATTTGCTGTGGGATTCTGTTGTTGTGCTACTGCTGTACATTGTTGCTCCTGACCTCTTTTCTCTATTTGTAATTCGAATTCCAGGTACACATTCGAATCTTGTAGTGATAAAGCTTTGAAGTTGAAATGCAGCAATAAAATCCAACCGCTTCAATAAAGTAGATAGTAGACAATCTGGTCTATTTAGTTTTTTTTTATGAACTGTTTTATTTTTATTTATTTTTGTATAATTGGATTGAAAAGAGAAGGAATCGTATAAATGGTCATGCGCTGATATAACATGAACCTTTCAATTTTATTAGATTAATGGGGTAAATCATGATAATAGCATATCTCTAGTTAGTTATTTGTTTCCATGCATATATTCAAGTAGTCCATGAACGAGATAGGGTATTTAGTCAAAACCCGATTAGTATTTCGTTTAGATGGTTAAAACTAATTTCCATTAGTGCTCTTAAGTGATTATACTCTCATCAGTATTGACATTAATTCATGTTACAAATAATCTCACATAGATAGATTGTGGACTTGATAAAAATGTAAATGTAAGGTGGTGGGGTAGTGTCAACATTATAGCTCTAATAATAATAATAGAAGTAAATAAATAAAGGTCGTAGTCGATAATTTTATGTATTAATAATTAAGTATACTTACACTAATGTAGAGTAGGTTCAATAAGCATTTAGCATAGTTAAATTGCGAATCCATTAGGGTTAATGAATTAATCTATAGCTTTGATCATTTAGTTAACCTCACCACAGTTAAAAATGGCTAATTGTAGTAACGTTAGTCAATCTTGTACGTTTTTTATACACAATTCCATTTTTAGTAATATTAGCTCATGGAATAAGGCGCGAAACAATTTTCCATTTTTACAAGTTCAAGTATAATTTTCGTCAGCATCTGTTGTAATCTGTTAATTAAATAAGTTACGGTTTTTTAGCATGTAACTAACCAGGATTTTTCTTTATTTAGAGACAAATAAAAATAGAAATATAGTTACTTTCCTTTTAAAAAATAAATAAATAAATAAATGAGACGAGCTTCGTCAAATAAAATAATAATAATAATAATAATAATAAAAAAAATTGCAGGATCCTCAGTAAAGGTTTAAGAAATTTTTTTAGAAGTCGGGAAGGGCCGTTTAGCGAATTTCACGGCCCTCCCAAAAGATAATAACGCGCTAGAATCTTTAGGCGCGACTTTAGTAAATTACATTCCTAAATATGGGTGGGCATTTTATGCGGCCCGAATCCAAATCCTAAAACGTTGAATAGAGTGTGCCTAAGACTGCGGGTTCATCTGATGCGGCACAATCCGAAAACATACTTTAAACGACGTTCACTCTCTCGAATAAATATGTATATGTAAAAGCAGTAAAAAGTAGAATCAACACATAGGTTATTCATGTAAAAAATCAGATAATAGCTAAATGCAACAGTTGAGCGACCGTGCTAGAACCACGGAATTCGGGAATGCCTAACACCTTCTCCCGGGTTAACAGAATTCCTTATCCGGATTTCTGGTTCGCGGACTGTTAAACAGAGTCATTCTTTTTCTAGATTCGGGATTAAATTGGTGACTTGGGACACCCTAAATCTCCCAAGTGGCGACTCTGAAATAAATAAACAAATCCCGTTTCGATTGTCCTCTAATTGGAAAAACTCCTTCACCCCCTTGCGGGGGCGGAAAAAGGAGGTGTGACAAACACAAGAGGACAAAGCACATTAATGTGCGACATCACTCTTTGAGGGATAATGTTAAAAAGGTTCTGATTTGTATAAAGTTCTGGAAGACGGAGGACCAGGTAGCAGACATCTTCACCTAGGCGTTGAGTAGGGAACATTTTGAAAGAAATCGTTTGGAGTTGGGGTTGATCAAGCTCAACTAAGGACATGGTCCCTCGATGATTGGCTATGTTAAGAAGGAAAGGTACAATGCTAAAAAGTGTTTTTCGGCGACATCTAACTCAAATCTATACTGTTATAGGTATACACATATGGCAGTTTCAGGACAAAAACAAGTAAGAGTGATATTGCACTTCTAGGAGTCTTTGCTCAAAATTTTCAAAAACCGTCAACGAACCTAGTTCCTGTGACTCAGGTTAGTAGTCTCTCCAATACTTATATGCCTTTTTAAGCTGATGAAGTGTCATGTCATTAATTTATTTCTGCCTTTCTCCTGCCTCTCCCCCTAACTTTTGAAGTCCAAAATGTTAAACCTTTTCTGAACTGACCTGTTGCCCCAAAAAGGCACTTCTTTATCTTACACCCAACTAAAACCTATTCTTTTCTTCAAAACCAAAATCAACCTTGTTTTGAAAGAATCATTCTTTCCAAATATGCCAGAAGTGAACCCAACTCTCTCACTTTCCAAAATCCTAACTCCATCAAAATCAAAACCCCAAGAAGTCTTTGGTAGATTTTGATGAAAGTTTAACTGAAAGGGAACATGGTAGATCTAATATTCTAAAGCGTGAGGCTAAAGTTATTGCTAGATTTGTGGAAGTCTTGAAGGATGGAAAAATTGGTAAATATGAGGACTGAATGAGGGACTTGATCCCTCAAGTCCTTCTCATAAGGTCAATTTTAATGATGATCTTTTTCTCGTCGAGTTTTGTGTTTAAACGAACTTCCGATCCAGTAAAAGGATTAATGAAAAATAGGTTGATTGATGATGAAGTGGTGTGACCTACTTTTATAATTGTGAAAGAGAGAATGAAGTAAAAAAAATTGGAGAAAAGAAAGTTGACTGAGAAAGATGCAACAAATGATAAGGGTAAACAGATTGGAAAAAAGGTAGACATGGCTGCTCAAGGATAGAAATGATAGTGTAAGTGAGTGTCACGACCCGAATTTCCCACCCTCGGGAGTTGTGATGGCGCCTACTACTGAAAGTTAGGCAATCCAACCATTACAATTATTCACCTTTTTCCATTTTAATCCTTTAACAGTTGTGAACTAACATTATATGAACAACATAATTAAATAAGCGGAAGAGAAGAAACAATTTAAATATTACCAATACAAATCCTTAAACTAAAAAGCTACCCAGATCTGGTATCACAATTTCACAGACTGTGTAAGAGTACTACAAATAAGGGTCCGAAAGATAAATACAAGCTGTTTTAGAAATACATAGAAGAAATAATATAGAACGATAGAAGGAGACGCCAAGGCATGCGGATGCCTGAATGGACTAAAGACAACACCCTCACTGTGGTCCAAAAGCTGTTGCACCGAGATTTGTACACAATGCAGAGTGTAGTATCAGCACAACCGACCCCATGTGCTGGTAAGTGCCTAGCCTAACCTCGGCGAAGTAGTGACGAGGCTAGGACCAAACTACCAAATAAACCTGTGCAGTTAAATCATATACAACGGAAAATAAAGGCAGAAATGTACAGTTAAGGATAGGAGGGGGAAACATGCTGCGGGGAACATCAAGTAATAACAGATGAACAACAAATAAATATAAGGAACACCAAAGTTCAATTATCAACAAGAATCAGAAATAAAAGACAAGTGCACGGCATCACCCTTCGTGCTTTTACTCTCGTCCTCAACAGAAAATCACTAAAATCGGCACGGCATCACCCTTCGTGCTTTTACCTCACATAATCATGGCACAGAATGATCCTTCATGTATTATCACTCATATCATGGCACAAAATGGTACATCGTGCGGCACGATATCACCCTTCGTGCTTTAACCTCACAATATCAGCATGACATCACCCTTCCTTAATTAACACTCTCTCACAAATATCATGCATGACATCACCCTTCATGCTTTAACACTCTTTCTTACCCAAACAACAATCACAAAGCAATAAGGGCAAGGGAATCAATAAAATCACAATAAAATCCTGGCAAGGGAACAATAATATACCAACCATATCCCGGCAAGGGAAATAATGTCAAAACAATAACAGCCCGACAAGGGAGATAACATCAAAAGTAACAACATCCCGGCAAGGGAGACAATATCATAAACCTCTTCTCTTTTCCACATTTATTTCACCACTCAATTCACAACTTGAGCCAATGCTCTAAAATGTTCAATTGCCAATAATACTTTCACACGTTATTTTACAACTTGAGTCAATGCTCTTCAATGTTCAATTACCAATAATACTTCCACAAGCCTTGTTCAACAAAAGAAATCATCATATAAAACATGAACAATACAAATCAGAGTCACATTAATCATAGTATAAGACTCACGGGCATACTTGACACGCACGTATAGATACTCATCACCATGTCTATACATCATACTCAACAATTAACACACAGGAAAAAAAGACACGACTCCTAATCCCTCAAGCTAATGTTAGACCAAACACTTACCTCGATGCCACGAACACAATTCAAGTCTCAACTACCACTTCACCTCTTGTTTCCACCACCAATTCGCTTGTTTCTAGCCACAAGTTACTTAATTATATTAATAAATGCTAAATGAATCAATTCTAATGCATGAAGATAAGTTTTCCAATGATTTCCCCAAAAAGTCAAAAATCGACCCCGGACCCGTAGGGTCAAAACCCAAGGTTCGAACCAAAACCCGATTATCCATTCACCCACGAACCAAAATATATAATTTGTTTTGAAATCAAACCTCAAATCGAGGTCCAAATCCCCAAAATTTGAAAAACCTAAGTTCTACCCAAACCACCCAATTTCCCCCATGAAAACCCTTGATTTTGAGTTGAAATCACGTGAAAAGATGTTAAAGATTAATGAAAATGAGTTAAAAATGACTTACAATCGATTTGGAAGAGTACTTGTCTTTGAAAAATCGCCCAAAGGTGTTTTAGGTTTGAGAGGGTTTGAAAAATGAGAAATTTTCGGCTAAGTTATGATTTAGCAGGTTACAGATGTCGCAATTGCGACCAGGATTCGTAATTGCGAACCCCTTTAGGACCTGCTAACATCGCATTTGTGATCAGATGATCGCAATTGCGAACTCGCATTTGCGACAACTGGGGATTTCCGGGTTATTCGCATTTGCGAAGAAATGCTTGCAATTGCGAGCAAGTCTGGCCAGGGCTTACTTCGCAATTGCGAAGTGCCCCTCGCAATTCCCAAGCCTGACAGGCTCTCAATTGCGACACCTGGCCTCGCAATTGCGAGATCAGAGCCTGCAACACATACCAACTGAAAATCTGAAACTTCCTAAGTCTAATTTCACTCCGCGGCCTATTCAAAACTCATCCGAGCCCTCAGGGCTCCAAACCAAGCATGTACGCAAGTCCAAAAACATCATATGGACTTGCTCGTGCGATCAAATCATCAAAATAATACCAATAACTATGAATTTAGTATCAAAATCAAAGAAAAATATCATGAACTCTTAAGCTCCATTTTTATCAACCGATGGTCCGATTCACGTCATATCAAGTTCGTTTCTTACAAAATTTTACAGGCTCAACTTAAATCCTATATAAGACCTGTATCGGGCTCCGGAACTAAAATACGAGCCCGATACTATCAAATTCAAACATATTTAAATTTCTGAAAACTCTTATAATTTCAGTTAAATATTTTTCTTCAAGAAATTCATTTCTCGGGCTTGGAACCTCGGAATTCAATTTTGGGCATTCGCCCAAGTCCCATATTTTCCTACGGACCCTCCGAGACTGTCGAATTACGGGTACGGGTCAGTTTACCTAAAATATTGACCGAAGTCAACTTAAATTTATTTTAAAAGCAAAATTTATCATTTTTCTCAGATTTTCACATAATGGCTTTCCGGATACTTGCCTAGACTGCGCATGCAAATAGAGGTGAGACAAAAAGAGGTTTTAAAGCCTCTGATCATAGAATTTATTTCTAAAATAAGTGATGACCTTTTGGGTCATCACAGTGAGGAACCCGGTTCCTTATAGAAGCAAAAGGTTGAGTTATCAGGTTTAGAGAGCTAGAAGACTCTGAAGTCTCAAAAAGTGCTATTAGGTAGAGTCTTGACTCTGATATTGCTGAAAAATGGAGGAACTTCTTGATATTGTTGAGTTTCAAAAATAGAATCACCTCTTTGTTGCTCCAAATCCCAACATTTATGAAGAAGAAGTAAAAATTTCTATGTTTTATGTGACACTCTGATGCTATATGTGCATGAGACTAAGTTTGTTCTTGATGAGAAGAAGCTTGGGGAGATTCTTGGTGATCTGATTGATGGTTCAACCTACTCAGATAGGTTGAGCACCAGGTCCTCGTAGACGCTCGGCAGAATAAAATGCTAAGTTGAAGGGTGAGAATGAAAGATTGAGGAAACAGGTGGAGGAACTGAGAGAGCAGATGGTCATTGATCAAAGGAGAATAAATGAACAAATGGACAAGCTCATCAATGCCTTAGCCCCTTACTTTTCCTCTTGCCCAGTGATTCATGTCTTTCACTCCTTCCAAATTCCCTTGAATTTTTATCTTCTTTTGATTCTTATATTTGATGACATTGGTACTTTAATTTTTTAAATTGTCATATCATGTATTATTGAAACTACTGTTCTTTTATTATAATTACTCTACTATGGACAATCACTCTATTTTGTGCAATGACATTCACTTGTTGTTTTTGTTATTGTTTATGTTGTGTTGCCCAAGTGGCATGAGTTAATGTTGCTGAACTTCTTTTTGGTTGCGCTTCTTCTGTTATTCTTTTCGATGATGCCAAAAGAGGGAAGTTATATAGGTGTCAACATGGGGAGGAGCATAATTGAATTGATATGTTGTGTTGTGCATGAAAGATAGCTCTGCTTCGCAGGGGAATGTTGCTGATAATATATTGATTATAGGTCTGATCCGCAGGGAAACATGGAAGGAATCTGGTTCTCAAGTTTTATATTAATTTTGGGTTTGTCATCATCAAAAAGGGGGAAATTGATAAGTTATGGTATTTTGAGTTTTGATGATTTGCCAAATAGTCTTGAGGAACCAGTTGTGATCAGTTCCTTAGGTTTGGTTCTTAGGAGGGATATGGCTGATTTGTAGGGGGAACAATGTGGAGATTCGATTCTCAGGGGAAATATCAATTATATGTTTGTCATCATCAAAAGGGGGAAGTTGATAGGTTACAAGTACTTTGGGTATAAGTGTTTTACTTTATTTTTTTATGATCTAACAAACTTACCATCCAGAACCAGAAAAGGAACCTGTTACACATTTACAAAACCTTGAGATCACAAAGTTCTAGGTTCAGATTCAGCGTGTGATATAACTCAACTCTTCAAAGTGGAAGGAACATATGAGGGAACAAGTCTCTATCAGTTCTTGAGGAGACTGTATGAAGTCAACTCTCCAATTGGAAAGTTGCTTCCTGCACACGCTACTGTACAGGAACAGTGCAACAATCAACTTTCTATGGAAGACTTTTTACCTACCTTGCTTACATCATTGTAAGTTATGTCGCACATGTATAAATACAATCAATGAAGGTAAAACAACTTATTTCATAGGAGAACAAGATAAGGAATCTAATACAATTAAATTCCCTTGCATTCTGAATAACTAGTAAGATGTCTGGTTCAATTCTCAATGAAATCAGATAAGGAAACAGCAGAGGGACCAGATAGGGTTCAGGTTCCCTCATCATTGTACAGTCAACTCTACAACTGTAAAAACTGCTGCACTGTACCGTCTGGTAGATTGCTGCACTGTACCGTCTGATAGTAGTACAACAACACAGCTGTAGCTTGCTAAGGGCAAACTAAAAGGCACTTTATTACATCATCCTTGTCTTGTTCTCTCATGAAGTAAGTTGTTTTACCTTCCTTGATTATATTTATACATGTGTGACATAACTTACAATGATGTAAGCAAGGTAGGTAAAAAGTCTTCCACAGAAAGTTGACTACTGCACTGTTCCTGTACAGTAGTGTGTGCAGGCAGCAACTTTCCAGCTAGAGAGTTGACTTCATATGGTCTCCTCAAGAACTGATAGGGACTTGTTCCCTCAGCTGTTCCTTCCACTTTGAAGAGTTGAGTTATATCCTACGCTGGATCCCAACCTGGAACTTTGTGATCTCCAGGTCTTGTAAATGTGTAACAGGTTCCTTATCTAGTTTTGGATGGTAAATTTGTTAGATTATCAAAACATAAAGTAAAGTACTTATGCCTAAAGTACTTGTAACCTATCAATTTCCCTCTTTTTGATGATGACAAACATAGAATTGATATTCCCCCTAAGAATCGGATCTCCACATTGTTCCCCCTACGAATCAGCCATATCCCTCCTAAGAACCAAACCTAAGGAACTGATCACAACTGGTTCCTCAAGACTATTTGGAAAATCATCAAAACTCAAAATACCATAACTTATCATAGACTTAGGAAATCATTGTATGGTTAAAAACAGGCTAGTAGACAATGGTATTATGATAAATTGACAGAGTCATTGCATTCCAGGGGTTTCAAGCATTCAGCTAGTGATTACTCCTTATTTTACAAGAAACAAGGGACCTCAACAGCCTTTGTAACTGTATATGTGGATGATGTGATCATCACTAGAACCATTTAGAGGAAATTAGAGACTTGAAGGCTTTCCTGCATCATCAATTCAAGATAAAGGATCTTGGGAAGTTACATTACTTTTTGGGGTTAGAGATGCGGTACAAGGGAGATGGAGTATTAGTTTGCCAGAGAAAATTCACCATGGATCTATTAAAGGAATATGACTATTTAACATACTCTTCTGTCAATTCTCCACTTGATCCTACCATCAAATTAAGAAATGAAGATGGAGCCTTATTGCCAGATCCAGGGTATTACAAGAAACTAGTTGGGAAACTAAACTTTCTGACAAATACTAGATTGGACATAGCCTATAGTGTCCAACATTTAAGCCAGTTCATGCAGGTATCAAGGGAACCTCATCTAAAGGCTGCTATACATGTACTTAGATACTTGAAGAAAGATATTACTTTGAGAATTTTTCTGTCCAATGGTCCTAACTATACTGTTAGTGCATACTGTGACTCAGACTGGGCTGCTTGCCCTGACTCAAGAAAGTGTGTGAGTGGATATATTGTGCTACTTGGAGACGACCCTATCAGTTGGAAGTCAAAGAAGCAAACTACTGTTTCACTGTCTTCCACAGAAGCAGAATATAGGTCTGTCATGAAGGTTGTTGGTGAGTTAGTATGGGTGAAAAGGTTGCTAGAAGAATTGACAGTTATGTGTACCAATCCCATAACTGTATTCTGTGATAGTCAAGTAGTTGTGCACATTGCAAGAAACCTTGTATTCCATGAGAGAACAAAGCATATCGAAGTGGATTGCCACTTTGTTCGGGACAAGATACAGGAGGGACTAGTTGAGTTGCATCACATCTCCACCTCTGATCAACTGGCTGACATCCTGACAAAGGCACTCATAGGGGTCAAACATTCAGATCTTCTCAGCAAGTTGGCAGTGAACTTCTCACCTCCAACTTGAGGGGGGGAGGGTTATTGAGAATGACTATATTTATAGTTAGTGATATAGTAGTTAGTTGTGTTAGTTAATTTAGTTTTATAGTTGTTAGTGGCAGTTTTGTAATTACACTTTTCTTATTCTTACACACGTGTATATGCATACTTAGTAGAAATGAAAATAATACAGATTCATTTTTCCCAATTGTTCTCTTGTCTAGAACCTTCTCTCTGAAGCTCAGAGAGCGCTTCAATGGTGGAAACCAAATCCTTTTGATCTTCATTCTTAACAGTATTAACAATTTTAACAGTATTGCCTAAATTTCCATATTCATTTGGTGGGGAGGTTTTTTTTTTTTTTTGGAGGGGGCGTTGTATTAAATTTGCGACTACGAAGAGGTAGATAGTTTTGTCTTTACATCAAATGACGTCGAGAACTAACAAATGTTCATACGTCGCGTAACAATATCACATAGTACATTTTTTCATTTATTTCTTTCTTAGTCCATTTTTTCATTTATTCTTTCTTAGTGTTTTTATTTTCTTACTATCATACTACTTTTTTTTTCCTGAAAGAATACAAACCTTGCATGACGCATGGATTCAAATTCAAAGTAACTAGACGAGGTAGCCTGTCTAAATGGATTTCATGTACCTATTTGGATCAGTACCACTTTGTTAGTTTTCAAATGTAGATTAGAGTTATTTAATAAGTAACCTTCCTAGCTATAATTAAAGGAATGGATTCGGAAAAACAAATCCAAACTTTGGTAAGAAAAAAACTCATCTTAACCATGGACTAAAGGTATAATTGACTCGAAGAAGAGCCTCTTTTGTTAAGCTAGTTTGGGAAACTTATGTATCTTGAAAGACACTACTATGCATTGCAATATTTTGGAACCTTAGCATTAATGAAAATATCCTTATTTCTCAACTAAAGAAAAAAGGTATAATGGACTCATAAAGTCTATATTTTGCCTTTTTAATCATCCGAGACTTTTGTGTTATTAATTTGTTAGGTGCTTTGTAGAACGGCTTTTATTTATTACTTTTGCTCTAAATTGAATATTTGTCACTAATAACTTCAACGAATAGAAGTTAATGACAACTATGTATGTTTTGCAATTTTCTTACTTGAATAAAGTAACAAACAATATTTTGATGTATTTTAGCAAAATGATAATACAAAATGTCATTACAATACGTAATTGATAACATAAGGGGAAAGGCCCTAGAAATCCACATCACTATTTATATAGAAATTTGTTTAATCAGATTTTTGATGTATCTGAACACAATTGGAGTGTTCAACTGTCATATTGTATTGTTGTTTAATCAACATTTTAAGTAGTTTAACATAATAAAATTGAAATCAATGATTGACACAAATATTTATTGAGACTTAGAATTTCAAACAGGCTTTTCTTATTTATTTTACAGGAACCCCAATCATTTTTTTTTACCAAAGTTGGAGACTTAAGTTATTAATAATTTTGCAACCTTAAACAAAGTTTTAATTTGTTTTGGGGGAATGTCATTCATATTTTTACCAAAGTTAGAGATTACTTTTCTAAACTATATCTCTTTATTATGGGTAAAATACTTATATCAGATTATTTAATCTAGACCTTTAAAAATTAAAATAAGACTGAAAAAACATTAATACAGAGGAAGCAGATCCAAATATTAAGAGCTTTAAATTAAAGCAAGTCCCAGTTTAGAGCATCTATTTGCAAATTGGTGGCGGCTCTGCTTACAAAAAAACAGGCCACCATCTTCTCTGTTCAGACACATATAAAAGCAGAGCAGAGACAGCTCAACTACATCTTTGTAAGCCATTTCAGCATCTTCTACTTATCTCTTCATTTACATTAGTTTAATGTAAGAAAAAGAAAGTGGGAATATAGCAAAGGAGGAAAAAAAAAAGAAAAGGAAAAGAACTACTAGTATATATAAGAGTTGTAAAAAGAAAAAGTTAGGAGTGTGGACAGTAACTTGCTTTTGTTAGATCTGTCATATCATTTGCATTCTCTTTTTTTTAGTAGTATATCCTAAAACTTTCTCTTCCTCCAGTGTACTGGTAGAGAAACAGAGAAAGAGAGTTGAAGATAAAATGAGGAGCTTGTGGTGGTGTTTAATGGTGGTACCAATCTTTTTCCTATTGGATTTCTCCAATGGAGAAAGCCCATATAGATTTTATACTTGGAATATTACTTATGGTGATATCTATCCTCTTGGTGTCAAACAACAGGTATTTTCATTTGCTCTCTTTTTCCCCTTTTTCTTTGGCGCGGATTCCGGCAGGGGAAAAAGCCTCTTGCACAAATGCAGGTAAAGTTGCCTACAATAGTGGCAGCTTAGTGCACCGGCCTTTCTTGTTTGGTTGTCATAACAACAACAACAACAACAACAAAAAAAACAACAAATCGAGTGAAATCCCACAAGTAGGGTTTGAACAGGGTAATGTGTATGGAGACCTCACCCATACCTTGTGTAGGCAGAGAGACTGTTTCCTATAGGCCTCGACTCAAAGATTTTGTTTGGTTGTCATATCATCAAGAATTGGTTTGGAATTGAAATATGTGCATTGTGTTGCTGTTTTCATGTGTAGAAATTTTTGTATATTTCAGGGGATATTGATAAATGGGCAATTCCCAGGACCGCCAATTGAGTGTGTGACCAATGACAACTTGATTGTCAGTGTTTTCAACAATTTGGATGAACCTTTTCTCATGTCCTGGTAAGTACTTCTCTTTCTATGAATATTTGAATGACCATTTTTACTTTTTATTTTAATAGTGAACTGCTTTTTTATGTGGATTTGGTAACCTTAGCCTGGAATCTGTTTAAGTTACATGTAGAAAACCAGGTCAATAATGTGCTATACTGGTGTCTGAGTTGCTGTTTAATATAGCTGTGACATTAGATATGTTGATCTTATTATATCATATTATAATGTAGTCTTCACCAATTTTGAATTATCTGCATAAGGTATTACTTAATCATGAAGAAATTGGCTTTCACTTTCAAAAAAGGACACCTAGATCTGAAACTCCTTTCATATAAAGATACAAGTCTTGAATAATATATTCATTAGCTGAGATTCTCTAATGTTTAGTAAAGACTAAGCAATTTTGAACTATTAGATTGTTTATCACTTTGTAGTTAAGCCTCATTATGTCTTTCATGTTTGTCATCTGCCTGGATAGTGAGTAAAACCTTAATAAGTATCAGAAGTTCCACCATATATATATATATATAGTTAATAAAAATACGAAAATTGACTATTGGGCAGGGATGGTATTCAACAGAGGAGGAATTCATGGCAAGATGGAGTTTATGGGACAAACTGTCCGATCCCACCAGGCCAAAACTTCACATATATCCTACAAGTCAAGGACCAGATTGGTAGTTTCTTCTATTTCCCTTCACTGGCTATGCACAAAGCTGCTGGAGGTTATGGTGGCGTTAAAATAGATAGTCGTCCGCTGATTCCTGTTCCTTTTCCTCCACCTGCTGGAGAATACACCATGTTGGTTGGTGACTGGTTCAAGCAAAATCACACTGTGAGTAGCTTATGAAAACCAATTCTTGAGACATTTTATGGATTGATCAACTGACTCTGAATCTTATTGCACATATCACAGGATCTTAAGGCGATTTTAGATGGAGGAAGTGATCTTCCATTTCCTGATGGCCTTCTAATCAACGGTCGCGGATCAAATAGTTTAACTTTCACTGTTGATCAAGGTGATCAATCTATTTATTGCATCAACTCTTGCTAAGTTAACAGTTCACATTTCTTGCTTTTATGTTGTTGTAACAAAGGATTCTTCCGATAAATTTTCTTTCCAGGAAGGACTTACAGATTCAGGATTTCCAATGTTGGACTCACAACAGCTATCAATTTCAGAATCCAGGGGCACAAAATGGTCTTGGTAGAAGTAGAAGGGACTCACACCTTGCAGAATACCTATGAGTCCATTGATATCCATTTGGGCCAGTCCTATTCTGTATTGGTCACAATGGACCAACCAGGGCAGGACTATTACATTGTTGCCTCAACACGCTTCACTTCACAAGTGCTAACAGCAACATCAATTCTTCACTACAGCAATTCTGCTGGAAGTGTTTCTGGTCCTCCCCCTGGGGGACCAACGATTGAGATTGATTGGTCTCTCAATCAGGCTCGATCCGTTAGGTACATTGTGATTTTTTTTTTCCTGAAGTGAAGATCAGAACTGCCTGCATTCTTGTTCTATTGTTGCCTGTTAGATTAACCGATTTTAAGCCATTTTTGAGTGCAGGCAAAATTTGACAGCAAGTGGTCCAAGGCCTAATCCGCAAGGTTCATATCACTATGGGTTGGTTAACACCACGCGCACAATTAGACTGGCAAATTCTGCTCCAATGATCAATGGGAAACAGAGGTATGCTGTGAACAGTGTGTCATTCATTCCTGCAGACACACCGCTCAAACTTGCAGACTATTTCAAGATTCCAGGGGTCTTTAACCTTGGCAGCATCCAAGACAACCCCACTGGAGGTGGTGGTTACCTCCAGACCTCTGTCATGGCTGCTGATTTCAGAGCTTTCGTCGAAGTTGTGTTTGAGAATCCAGAAGATATTGTGCAGTCATGGCATATTGATGGACATATTTTCTTTGTCGTTGGGTAAGTTTCTTCACTTCAACTAGAAAGGTAAAGAAATGTGTTGGAAGTAATGTTTTGAGGGTAATGTTTTCGAGTTTAACTTTTATTGACTGGCATCTTCACCTAAAAGATAACTACACATAACTGTCTCTAATAAGTGGAATTAGTAACCTGAAAAATAAGATGGTTAACCTGCTTCAATACGTTATAATACAGCGATAGTGTGAAAATCCTTAAACTGTCGATATATATTAAATCCATGATGAACAGGATGGATGGTGGGCAATGGTCACCTGCAAGCAGATTGAACTACAACTTGAGAGATGGAATTTCGCGTTGTACTATTCAGGTATTTCCCAACATAACTTTTGAACTTAAAATTTTTCAAAGTTCGTCAGGTTTTTTTTTAGGTGTTTTTAACATTAATTTTCCTTTACTTGGTGATCAATAGGTCTATCCAAAGTCGTGGACAGCCCTATACATGCCATTGGACAATGTAGGAATGTGGAACATCAGATCAGAGAACTGGGCTCGCCAGTACTTAGGCCAGCAATTCTACCTTCGTGTTTATTCACCAGCCAATTCATGGAGAGATGAGTATCCAATTCCAAAGAATGCTCTTGTCTGTGGCCGCGCATCCGGTCGCAGTACTCGCCCACTCTAAGGAATGAAACCATCAGCTAAACAGTCACGAAAGGGTGACTGAACTGATCTTATTTGTTACTATGATGAGTGCTGTGATAAAAATTCTAACGGGAAAGTAGCAGAAGCTCTTTTTGTGAGCACTTCTCTTTTTCTTTCTTAGCCTAGCCTTTAAGAATGTTTCTCATTTCATTTTAGCATTACTTTTGAGATTCTTGGTATCCAATTTGGTCTTTAGGACTGACCAAAAAGAAGGATACAAAGAAGAAAAGTGAGCTCTATTCATTAAGTCCAGCTTGTAAAACTCAATTCATTAAGTTACTTGCATTTATTCATCCATTCTTGATTATCCACTGATTCTTGTATAATTAATTTTCCATGCTTCGTACTTCGTACTATTCTATGAATTAGTAGTAAAGAACATAATTTTCACTTGTAAATATGAATTTCTACGGATTAATAGAACCTGTTGTTACTTGATTTTTATGAAGGAAATGCCAAGAAGCAAGAACTTGAAGTAATTAGAGGAATAACTAATTTTAAGTGCTGAATTTTCATGAGTTAGCTACAGTTGAAGGACTCCAAATTGAGATGGTAATAAACCCCAACACTAGCCATAAATTTATTTATTTTTATATTCACACAAATAGTTTAACATATTTAAGATCATAAACTTAACTATTTTTTTTTTTTGAATTTTGTTTCAATTCAAATGATATCATAGTAATAAAGTCGGGACGTTTAGTGGAGCGAGCCGTGAGCGAAGCATTAAACATAGTAACGGAGCTGTTGGTAGGAAAGGGTGACACCTTGGAAATCACCGTACGCAACGCAAACTTCGAGGCAGATCTAAGAAGCGTCTTATACTTTAGTAGACTCATCAACGATCAATCATAATTCCCCGACACCGACACACTATTCTACTCGCAACTAAGCAAAAAAGAGTGCAAAATAAAGCATAGTCCCTTGTCAATAAACTAGTTTGGCAATATTGCTTTCTTAACAAAGAAAAGTTAAAAGTGGGGAGCGGGCTGTCTTAATACTTCATTCTTAAGACTACTCCTCTAAAGTATATACTCTCTTCATCACTATTGACTGTAAAATCAGAAACGAAATATGGGAAAACGGTGGAGTTCTTTAATGGCGCTGCTGCTGATGTTTCTACATGGGAATCTCATCTGCGGGGAAGACCCTTACAGGTTCTATACTTGGAATATTACATATGGTGATGTTTACCCTCTTGGTGTCAAGCAACAGGTACACTCTTTCGACCTTACTGCTTGAAAAAATGCAGAAAAAACTATTTATTTTTGTCTTTCTCTCTCTTTCACTTTCTTTCCCTATAGTTGTTTGAGGATTATTGGATTTTTTACTGACAGCTTAATTTTTTTATTTTTATTTTTTGTTTAAAAATGGCAGGGGATATTAATAAATGGGCAATTTCCAGGTCCAACAATTGAGTGTGTGACCAATGACAACTTGATTATCAATGTTTTCAACAATTTAGATGAGCCTTTTCTCATTTCTTGGTAAGTAATTATTTTTGCTTTGTGTTCCTGTACTTCTTTTCCTTAAGATTTTACAATATTGTGCTGTCCTTATGTATCATCATTCGCCTACATACCCTACTGCTTTTAGAAACCATGGATTATACAAAGTGTCCCTAATGCTGTGATGTTGACTCAATCTGGTTGGCGGTATTTTCGAATTCAAAACATTAAAGATTGTTTGGATCATTGTTTCAATGTATCTCGGGCTTTCTGAAATTGACAATTAGAAAACAAAACAATGACCAATAATATAAAAAGAATGTACATGGAGATCTTTTCTTTCTTCTTAAATCTTGATGATATGTATAATGTTAAAATGGCAAAGAAGATATGACCTGTGTACCATCTTAAGTTAATTAGTTGACATGATACTTACAAAATGAATTATGCATCTTCATTAATTTAAACAATGATTTCCTAATAGGCTATATAGCTCACTTATAAGTGGGATATCACTACAATGAGAGTCTCAATTTGATACTCCTCAACAAATATCTTTCATTACCATGATCCTGATAGTTTTCCACCATATTGGTCTGATAGCATGTGCTACAAATTTGTTATGTTCAATTAACATGCATGAGATGATGCCATTTCAGGAATGGCGTCGAGCAGAGGAGAAATTCATGGCAGGATGGAGTCTATGGTACTAACTGTCCCATTCCACCGGGCAATAACTTCACTTATGTTCTCCAAGTCAAGGATCAGATTGGTAGTTTCTATTACTTCCCTTCTCTTGCCTTCCACAAAGCAGCAGGAGGGTTCGGTAGTATAAATATCGCCAGCAGCTCTGTGATTCCTGTTCCTTTTCCTCCTCCTGCTGGAGAGTTCTCTATTCTGACTGGGGATTGGTTCAAACAAAACCACAATGTGAGCCTTTGCTAACTGTTAAGTACTTCGTTTGTATCTTACCACTAAGTTTTAGTCTCTGAGTGAACAACTTGAACCAAGAGTTTCAGTTTCTGATCATCAATGTGCTTATTTATATTTTATAGGACCTCAAAGCAATTTTGGACAGTGGGCACGATCTTCCCTTCCCTGACGGGCTTCTTATCAACGGACATGGATCGAATGGTTATACATTCACCATAGATCAAGGTGACGCTCTAATCATGCATGGCCCGGTAAATTTCTTTTTCTCTATGTACTTGTCTTTCTGTTAATCTGATATGCAATTTTTGGGGTTCCAGGCAAGACTTACAGATTCAGGATATCAAATGTTGGGCTTACAACTTCCATCAATTTCAGAATCCAGGGGCATAAAATGATGGTGGTTGAAGTAGAAGGGACTCACACTGTGCAAAATACATATGATTCCCTTGATATCCATTTGGGACAGTCCTTCTCGGTATTGTTAACAGCAGACCAACCTGCAAAAGATTACTACATAGTTGTCTCGACACGTTTCACATCCCAGGTTCTCACAGCTACATCTACTCTTCATTATGGTAACTCAGCCGGAAGTGTTTCTGGCCTTCCTCCCAGTGGACCAACAACAGAAATTGACTGGTCTCTCAATCAGGCCCGATCTCTCAGGTGCATTTCTCTTTTAGTGAATGCTGCAATAACAAGGTTTCTTGTTATGTTTCCTTTTTGAATTGGTAGATGAACAAAGTTCCTAATTCATTAGGACATGTAAATTGAACTGCATTGTGCTAATGGTTCCAATCATATGCTATGTTAATTTCGTTTTCGTGGTTCTTTAATACTTCTTGTTACAGAAATAGAGATTTAGCTGCTTGCATTGTAACAGGCGTAATCTATCAGCTAGTGGGCCGAGACCTAACCCCCAGGGTTCCTACCACTACGGATTGATCAACACCACACGCACAATTAGGCTCGCGAATTCAGCTCCAATCATCAACGGGAAGCAAAGATATGCTATCAACAGTGTGTCATTTGTTCCAGCAGATACACCACTTAAACTTGCTGATCACTTCAATATTCCCGGAGTTTTTAGTCTTGGAAGCATTCCGGATAGCCCTACAGGTGGTGGTGCTTACCTTCAGACATCCGTTATGGCTGCTGAGTTTCGAGCTTATATTGAGGTTATCTTTGAGAATTTAGAAGACAGTGTGCAATCTTACCACATTGATGGCCACCATTTTTTCGTTGTAGGGTGAGTTTCTAAAGTTTCAAGATTCTATCCTTGCCAATCTCAAGTAACTGAACAAAAAATTCTTGTAAGCTAAAACGTAACGTCAAAATCTTATAAACAGGATGGGTGGAGGAGAGTGGACTCCTGCAAGCAGATTAACATACAACTTAAGGGATACTATTTCTCGTTCAACTGTTCAGGTAACTTAGATTAACTTCAAGTCACATCTTGTAGACTAATATCTGAATTTAAACACTCAGTTCACCTGCAATTTGATACATTGTTAATAGGTGTACCCAAAGTCTTGGACTGCACTTTACATGCCATTAGACAATGTGGGAATGTGGGATATAAGGTCTCAGAACTGGGTTCGCCAATATTTAGGACAGCAGTTTTATCTGCGAGTTTATTCCCCTGCAAATTCATGGAGAGATGAATATCCAATTCCCAGCAATGCCCTTCTTTGTGGTAGAGCATCAACCCGAGGAATTTTGAACTAGTAATTGGAACAATTTGCCGAACTGCTACATGAAGGTGGCTATCATCATATTACATTTAAATAGGGCTTTATCTGCAAATAATAAATGCAGTTGGAGTCTCTCTTTTCTTTTGTATCTACTATTGTTTAAGCTCTGAATAGTTGTTACAGATGTGGTCATTGAACTAATGTGATTCTTGATTTTAATTAGTTGTCTTTGGCTCCAGTTATTTTCCTATTTAACTATTAATGTGCTGATAAACTTCCGTTCTATTAGTAATACACAATTTTAATCTCTTTAATGCTCTTACACATTCGGAAGAAAATACTCTTACACAATGTTAGATGAATCTCAATTAAATTCCTTGTCCGTCTTTTTTTTTCTTTCTAACAAAATACTTACTTTCTTCCCAAAACAAAGCGCAAGAAGTGAGTTTATTTTCCTTTGAAGAACAATTGGTGAGGAGCGAATATGCATTTTCTGTAGCACTTCTTGGTCAAATTAATTAATAACCTAGGATATGAATTATATTTATTTTTCATAACTGCGGCGGCTTAATAGCCCGTTTGACCAAGCTGGAAAAATCAGCTTATTTTGAGTAGTGTTTTTTTTTCAAAAGTACTTTTGGCGAGAAGCAGTTTATGTTTGGCTAATTAATTTGAAAAAGACTTCTAATCTAAGCAGCAATAAGTGTTCGGCCAAACTTTTAAAAAATGTTTCGAAGTATATTTTTTTTAAAAGTGCTTATTAAAAAAGTAGTTTTGAAAAAGTATTTTTGGAAAGAAACTACTTTTTTCTGCTTCTCCGAAACTGCTTCTGCTTCTACTCAAAAGAACCTTTTTTTTCTTCTAAAAGCTTGGCCAAACATTTCAACTTTGAAAAAAAAATACTATTTAAAAAAAAAAAGAAGTGCGTTTGAGATTGGAGAAGCTTGGCCAAACAGGCTATAAGTCAGTTTGGATCCTGCAAAAGCCCAAACAATCCGAAATCTGTATCAGAAAACATTGGACCGTTTTACAATGGTCCACAAAGAACCCTGTAGGGGACTGATCCACTATACTTTGTTGGAATTGTTCACTTTGGACCTATAAGCCTCATAGATTATCTTAAACGGCAGCCCATGAAATTAAGAATTTTAAAAAGGAAAAATGATACAGTTACCCACAAAAATAAAATTATTTACTTTTGTCTATTCATTTATTTTTCTATTCATAAACTAATTATATTTCCTACCCATAGTAGTTTTTATGGAGAATTTTTTCTTTATTCTCCAATTCTTTTTTATTTCTATGCTTTTTTTCCTTTTTTTTTCTTTTCTCCTTTTCTTTTTTCTCGTTTTCTTCTTATTTTTTTTTCTTTTTTTCCTTTTCTAATTTCATTTAATTTTTTTTATATTCTTTTTCTCTTCATAATCTAATTTCATTTACCGTTTTCACTATTTTTTATTATTCTTTTTTTTATACAATAAGAAAAAATAATTGATATAGTAAATATTTGTTCATTTTTTTTTTAATATAACTAGTACAATACATCTTTTGTTTTTTTTTTCTTTCTCATTTTTTAAATTCAATTATTAAACTAAAATAATATCAGTTGTCACTTGATCTAATTCACTGAATATCACATTGACTGCTGCTGAGCACCATAAATTACATAATCAGATTCTAAGAATCAATACGTGATTGCCATGCAAACCTTGATCTCCTTCCCTATAAATATCAGTACACACTCTACCATTAGCAGTAATACAACCATTTATAGAGCAAGAAAACATAATCTACGGCAACCAAATCTCCATATATACTCGCTAGAATAAAAATGATAATAAAATATTTAAAAATAGAACAAAAGTATAAGTAGCGAAAAATACTTCTAGTACCATTTAATACCAATATAGTATATATGTATATCAACAGAGCATATGATTTCTCTAGAATATTGCTACAACTATCTGCGACTATACTACTGTACCAAACATTAAAGGACGCAATAAAAGTATGAGAAAATTACATGCTCGTATTGCAAGCTAAATATTCGCAAAATAACTTGCTCATTTCGTATACTAAGAGGGTATATAGTTGTATGGGGTCGTTCCAACAATTGCCTATAACTATAAAACTATTACATAATACACATAATTTATGTCCATCGACACACAAAAATTCCAGCATTGCAACTCATGTTCATATAAATAATTTCATAATACAATTCACTTAAAATGCAGCTAAAACAACTAAAACAATGTTCAAACTACCATATGATACCAATATGGCATATAACTATGCGAACATGGCATACAGTTTTACTAGTTAATTCCCGACAACTATATGACTATACTACTATTACATAACACACATGCATAAAGAGAAAAATAAAAAACTAGTGTACCACATATTAATATAATAAGGTATTTCAAGATATTGTACTATATTACTATTATTAAAAGAAAATCAAATATTGTACCAATTAAATGCAGCTAATACAACCAAAAAATGATTCAACTAGCATATGATACCAATATAGTATATAGCTATACTAATGGGGTATATAGTTAGAATGAACTGTATACTAAAATGGAAAATTTGTATACTATTTGGGTATACAATACAAATTCGTCTTCTTCTCCTCTGGTTCAACTATATTTCAACCCAAATTTCTAAAATCTACTACAAAATCTCCACCAAATTGACTAAAACTTTAGCTACAACCTCCAATCAACTTTCCAAACAGACTCATACAAGATCAGATTAAAATAATTAAAAACTCAAACAAACCAAGTTATGAGTTTCAAGCTTCAAGGTCCTTCAGTGGTGAATTTAAATTTTTGTACAACAAATCTCCAAAAACCAGCATCAAAGGTACAATCTACACATTAAAAAATAATAACTAACGAATTTTAAAAGTAAAACACTATAAAAAATCAGATCTGACATTTTGAACTCATTCATTTGGAGTTTCAAAAATTGATTTGTTCTTCCTATGATCTAGTTTTTGAATTGTGCCCTGTATTTTAGTGTTGAAAACTTGTTTGTAGTGCTAAAACTTCAAACAAGCTCACGCCCTATATGTGTGTCGAAGGATAGATATGACACATCCTATGGCTGTGACAAACTGCAACATAGATATGGAGAGCTTGATTTCTGATCAGAATAGGAGCATAGCAACTCTTGCCATAACGACTTTGCTTAAGACCAACAATGAATCAAGTGTTGATCGTCTCTCTTTTCTGTTTGTTCCCAATCTTATTATACTCACAAGGAATGGTGAATTAGCGAGTAAATAGTTTGGGGCACATAGGTAGAAGTAGTAAATAGTTTGGGCATGGGAATTGAAGGGTAAATAGTTTGGAACTAATGCGTATAAAGTGAGATTTCCCTTTTAGAAAGGGATTTATTTTCATTCATCTACACTATTTGAAACCTTATTACGAAAAATGTCCATGTTTTGGTATTTACCCGACCTAAATACATTTTAGTTACAAAATATATACAATCCACCTTAAAAGGCTTCCAATCCATTATTTGTGGCTTCAATCAAGGGATTTAGTTACACCATTTCCTTTTTTCTCTCTCCTCTCCCCTCTTCTCTTCGTATTGAACTTGAATTTAGGAAATATACAATAATTTGAGCCCTGCTAACTAAGAAAGATTCCTCAGAAAATATTAAAATTAAACACAGAACAACACAACAGTTAATCCGTAAACTAGTTCAATCAATCAATCGATTAACTATGCCTCAATCGTTGGAGCCAGCTACTTGAATCCTACGGGTCCGGAACCCAATTGTGGTTCTTTTGGACTCAAAATACATAAATAGGTGGGGAAAAAGGTGACATTTTTATGTATAGCGCCACAATACTTGGCGTTATACACTAACGTTAACTGTGCCGTTATTGTATAGCGCCAAGTATTGTGGCGCTATACTGAAAAAGCTGACACGCCCAGGTATAGCGCCACAATACCTGGCGCTATACATAAGTTTTATATATAGCGCCTGGTATTTTGGCGCTATACTCCTTTTTCCTGGCCCCACCAACAATTCCTGACTTCAATAATTCAAAAGCGTATAGTGCCAACTTTTTGGGCGCTATACCTATATAAAAAAAAATCCCGGCTAGCCATTTTCTATATAAAGAGGTTAGGATTGTATAGAAATTCATTCAAAAAATTTTTTAACTCTTGTTGAAACGTTTATTGTTGTTAAATTCTCCAACATTTTTTCATTATGTCTGAAGAGCATAGAATAAGAGTTTCATTATATTGGGGGGTTGAGGTTGTGATGGAGAATAACTCCGTGGGCTACAGTTTACCTGCTCAGTATCATGTTAAATTGTCACTTACAATAGAGTACGATAAATTGATATCGTTGTTACGCAAAAAAATGAGTGTGAGGAAACGTTCAGTGATACTTAAAGTAACCAGAAGATATCTGTATTCCGTCACTCCGCAAGGGGTTGCTTTTTACTCGGAGTTTAACATCGACGATGATGAAACTTTGAGTGATTTTCTGAGGACTCCGGACGAATGCCAGGAATTTCTTGTAATCACAATGTTGGAGATGTACGTGAAGGTCAAGGCCGTTCCAAAAAATGAGGTTGTGCGTAGTAGAGATAACCCCCAGTCATTGGGTGGTTATTCTGGAGCAGTTTTTGCCGGACAGGTTCCGGATGAAAGAGTTTTCCTTGATTTAAACTTATCACTGCCGGCGAATGAGCAGCGAGAAAATAATTTATACCCTGCTTTCCATAATTCACAAGACGAGTGGTAAACTTCAATTTTCATTTGTGTTAATTCTGTATATTTTGGCGTATTGAATTTGTATTAATGCTCATATATTTAATAGGGGGTACCGGCCGGATATGAATTTTATAAGTGGCCCATCCGGTAGTCATCACCTAATTAAAAACGCCTATCATGGAATTTCATCACATTACGACTTGTAAGTGAAGTGATATAGCCATATGGAAAGCATTTATTAATTCAGTAGCTTATATTTTTGTTGGTTGTGCAGTGAAAACGAGCAAGTTGAACCACCTGTACTCACTCAATTGACCGAAAATGACGTATTACATCAGGATCTGGCAGATGCACAGAGTGAGGAACAGAACAGTGATTACGATAACAATGCCGATGAATCCGGAGACGAGACACCCTTTTTTCGTGAGGATGGTGATGAGCAGGATGAGGAGGAAGGACCTGATTTGAAGAGAGACCCCCTAGACGAAGAGTGCATGAGTCCGAAGTGACGTTTCATTCAAGGGAGATTCCTTACATTGATAACTTGCCAACCGTGTCGGATGTGGAGGCTCTCACAAGGGATTTTGATGAAATCCGAATAGCAATGTGGGATGAGTCTAGACCAACGATGCTTGCAAAGGGGATGCTTTTTCCTGATAAAGCGCGCTTAAGCAGAGCTTGTAAAATGCACAACGTAAAAGAGTGTCGTGAGATGCAAGTATGGGAGTCAAGTCCGATAGTATACAAGGTTGTTTGCCGCAGGTGGTTTTGGCCATGTAATTGGATTTTGCGTGCGGCCAAGAAGAAGGCAGGTATATGGAAAGTGGGTAAATACATTCTCACCCACACATGCGAAATGGACACATTCAACGGGAATCACTTCAACTTGGATATTGACTTGATTTCTCTTGTACTTATTCCGCACCTCGAAGCGTCCATAAGGTATACAATCAAAGAGTGCATTACATCAGTCCACCAGGAATATGGCCATACCATTACAAAAAGAAAGGCATTTCTCGGGCGCAAACGAGCGTTTAAAATTGTCTACGGTAATTGGATAAGTCATTTGCATCTCTGCCAAAGTACATGGCTCACTGCAGCACTTTAACCCCGAGACAGTTGTTGAATGGAAGCTTGAGCAGAGTCCCCCGAGCGTTTGGAATTGTCTACGGTAATTGGATAAGTCATTTGCATCTCTGTCAAAGTACATGGCCGCACTGCAACACTTTAACCCCGGGACAGTTGTTGAATGGAAGCTTGAACAGAGTCCGGGAACACCAGAATACATATTCAATTACGTGTTCTGGGCGTTTAAGCCAACATTTGATGGTTTTTCGCATTGCCGGCCAGTAATATCCATAGACGAAACTCATGTCTATGGAAAGTACGATATCAAGCTATTGATAACTGTGGCAGTAGATGCTAATGGACAGATATTTCCTCTAGCTTTTTCTGTTTGTGCCAATGAAAGCACAGAGACGTGGACGCTATTTTTGAACCACATGAAAGAGCACGTTGTCAAACAGCGTTCAGGTATTTGTCTAATATCTGATCGGCACGGTGGTATATTAAGTTCTGTGGAGAACTTGCCTGCATGGCAAGAACCTTATGCATACCACCGTTACTGTGTGAGGCACTTTAAGGCCAATTTCCAGAAGGCACATCCCAACAAGGATCTACATGATTTGATGTGGATGGCAGCAACAGACCACCAACAACATAAATTCCGGAGGCATATGGATTCTATCAGGCAAGAAGACGAGGCAGCTTATTGTTGGTTAATGCGACATCACCCGAAAAAGTGGACTTTGCATACGGATGGTGGCAGACGATGGGGAATTCTTAATAAAAACGTGTTAGAGTCCTTCAACGGGTTATTGAAGTCGACAAGAGGATTGCCTATCACAGTCATGGTGTGGATGTCGTTGAAGCAGATGGCGGAGAGGTTTGTTGAACGGTCTGCAGTTGCAACGGAATTGATGGAAAGGGGTGTTGAATTTATGCCAGTGTCGATGCAAAGATTTGAGAAATACAGACGACGAGCACATTGGCATTCATTTTTGCAGTATGATAACGAAAGAGGTATTTTTGAAGTTCGCACCGCTATTCATAATAATCGGGGTAATAATGTACATACTATAAATGAATCAGCAAGGTTATGCTCCTGTGGGAAATGGTCCATCTACCACATGCCTTGCTCGCATGCCATCAAGTGTTTTCAATGTGTTGGTTATGCGGAGACCAACTATGTTGATCAACAATATAGTGTTTCCAGGTACCTAAACACATATAGGGGTCAGTTGCAGCCAGTGGGTGCTGAGCATTATTGGCCTCCAGAACCATCTAAAATGGTGTGTAACAAGTCATATTTGCATAAAAGATAGGTACAGAAGAGAACGCGTATACGGAACCAAATGGATGTTAGTGACACCATTTATGCGCGCAAATGTGGTATATGCTCGCAAACAGGACACGACCGTCATAAATGTCCTTCAGTTGGTTTGGGTGGAAAAACTAATCAAGCTCGTGGTGGGTGTTCTTATAGTGTACCTAACTACCCATGAGTTGATGTTGTAATAATTAGTTGTTATGTCTATGTTACAAGATTTATGAAATAAAATTATGCTTGTTAACTATGATTTGTACTTTCCCATTTTACCTATTTAAATAATAATTTAATAAAATTATCTGTATATTTATTATGTGTGTGTTGTTTTGTCGAACTAAAAAAGCTGACCAGCTGACATAAAGTTGTCTTGTCAACATCATTGTCACACCTCCTTTTTCCGCACCCGAGGGGGTGCAAGGGAGTTTTTTCCAATTAAAGGACAATCGAAACGGGATTGGTTTATTTATTTCAGAGTCGCCACTTGGGAGATTTAGGGTGTCCCAAGTCACCAATTTTGATCCCGAATCGAGGAAAAGAATGACTCCATATTACAGTCTGCGTACCAGAAATCCGGATAAGGAATTCTGTTAACCCGGGAGAAGGTGTTAGGCATTCCCGAGTTCCGTGGTTCTAGCACAGTCGCTCAACTGTCATATTTGGCTTATTTATCTGATTTTAAATACAATTATGAACCAATGTGCCAATTTTAACTTTTTACCGCTTTATTATTATTATTTTAAAAGAATGTGAACATCGCTTAAAACATGTCTTTGGACTGTGTCACATGAAATGCACCCACAATCCGGAACATATTTTATTTAATGTTTTGGGATTTGGATCTGGGTCGCATGAAATGCACACCCAAGTTTTAAGAAAGTAGATTATTAAACACGCGCCTAAAGAGACTATCGTGTTATTATTTTGGGAAGGCCACGAAATTCGCTAAGCGGCCCTCCTGAATTCTAAGTAAATTTAAAACGAGTATTTACTGAGGGCCCCGCAATTTGCATTTTTTGTTTGTCGAGGCTCGTCCCATTTATTATTTTAAAAATGAATTTGCAACGTCATGGAAATGCATCTCAGACCACGTCACAGTCAATGTACCCGTAATTAGAGACACATTTCGATTTCATTGAGATTTGGATTTGGGTCACGTAAATGTGCACCCGAGTTTAGGGAGATAACATTATTAAAGGCGCGCCTAAAGCAACTAGCGCATTATTATTTTGGGGTAGGGTCGTGAAATTTACTAAACGGCCCGTCCCGGAATCTAAGTATTTAATACATATATTTTGCGAGGGCTCCGCAATTTGTACATTTTTATGTGGCGAAGCTCGTCTCGTTTTTACTATTTGAAGGCAAACTTAAGGCAACTACAATTTTCTACCAATGAAATCATCCGAGGTTAAACAAAAAAAAAACGATTCTAACAGGTAATAATATCCATGGTAAAAATGAAAAATAGAATAACCTCGTTCATATGCTCACATTTACTTTAAGCATGCAGTAACTAAACATAGAATAAACATTTTTAACACAACAACAAAAAATTGCATTGTTGACATTCATAAATATCGAATATTCTCATTTTTTGCCTTGAACCATAATATGCAAAACGAATGAAATGAAACAAAGGACGAAGAACACCAACCTTCGAACCTCGACAATCCTAGAACGACAAACAGTGCCTCCTACGGAACTCGAACCGGACCTCACTCGACGAGGAACAATGATGAAACCTCGGACAAACACCTCGACGTACCGGACCTCGACGAACCAAAGACGACCTCGATGGAAATAGAAAGCTCGGACCCACAGCTGTCAACAACTAGGGACTGTTTGGTTGCTGCTGTATTTTTCTGCGCAGCACTTGGTACGTGAAGCTGCAGCATGAGGGGTCGTTTGGGCAATTGACGATGGTTAACGGGGGTGGTGTTTAGAGGTGTTGTTTGGACGAGAGGGAGTAGGGACTCGTAGGGTTTTGGGTGGTTTGTTGAAGGTGGTGATGGAGGAGGCAGAAGCGAGTAACAATGGTGGTTTCACGGTGGTGTTCGTTGGTGGTCCAAGCATGGGGGGGTTTGCGACTGGTTTCTGTTTGGTGGTCGTGAGGCAGCTGGGGTGACGAGTGGTTGTTTACCGGCGGCTCAGGAGTGCGAGGGAGCTGGTCGGAGGTGGTGGTCGTTGTCGATGGTGGTTTTGGGCAATAGGGCTGAGGGTGGTGGTTTGAGGCGTTCGGAGCTGGTCGCGGGGCTGGTCGGAAGCGGGTGGCGACGGGGGGCGCGACTGGTTTTGGGCAGTGGTTTTGGCGTTCGGAGGGCAGCTGAACGGAGGTCTGTTATTGTTTTCTAGGGTTTTTTGCTTCTTCTTCTTTAGGAGGAAGAAGCTCTACAGTACACGTTCAAATTTTTCCCCCCAGTCCCCTCTAATTTTTTCAAGTCTGTCCGTGTATTTGTGGCTTTTCCCAGGACAAATGAGCCCCACGCGTGGTGGGTTTCGAGGCTTGTGTTCCCCACGCGTGGTGGGGTTCACCATGTGTCACGGACTCGGTTTATTATGGGCTAGGTCCGAAATTAGGCCTAAAAACGGGTAGTTTGAACCCGAATATTATTCTTTTACCCGGACCCGAGAAACAGGAACATGACATTGCTCAACTAGTCCTATGTAAGCAAAATAACTAACAAAATAAGACTAATATATTTAAACAAAATTATATCTTTTTAAGTATATTTTTCGAGATTTAAAATAGCTACAAAATATTAATAAAACTATTTTTTTTGTAATTTTCATTTTTATATAAGGATAAAATATAAAGTAATATTTTTTTTGTATTTTTCAAAAATTAAAATGACTACAAAACATTAATAGAACTATATTTTTTGGTAATTTTCGAAATTATATAAAGTACAAAAATAAAGTGCATTTTTGTATTTTTCAAGTTTATGATAAATACATAAACTAAAATTTATATACATATATTTTTTGTAATTTTTCTTTTTGTAATGAAATAAAGCAAAAATAGTCAAAATAGGTATATTAGACCTAAATTACATATTTATGCTAAAAAATGTGAAAATTCTCGGGGAGGGTCAAAAATCCGGTGTCTACAGCTGCCCCTCTTTGACTGGAAACATGAAGAGTTTTCCGACAAAGAACGACTAGACATGTTTTTGACCCGACCATTACTTGGACGGACTACACTAAGGCAAGGAAGGGAATGTGACCGAGCCCTGGTATCTGAGCTGCCTACATATCCTTGGTTATACAGGAATCAGGCCACGTGTAGTTCGGGAATGGGAGAGATGGTAGAGTGTATCGAGGAGAAGAGTCGATCGAGGTGCCGTTCCGTTGAGGTTCCGGTCCGCGGTCCTGTCATTACAACAAAAATGAAAACTGAAAAAGACTAACTAAGCCTATCAGCTACTAGTTACAAGGATTCCTATCTCTAAGTCTTCTGAAACTTGATCTTGAGTCTTGAATGGCGCTTCATACAGACTTTGGATTTGAACCTTGATACTTGCTAGTTGTAGGCGCTAGTTCTTGAGCAGATTACATCTGTTCTCCACTTCCGTGCTTTGGATTCATTCATTTTTCTTTTTTTTCTTTTTTTTTTCTTTTTTTTTTTGTTTTTGTGACTAGCTTTTGTTGACCATCTCAGCCTGTTGACTCGCCTTCTTGAGGCGAGCTTCTGCTACTTATAACTTGGTTGAATGCTGGGGATTTTTGTTGTAGCCTTCTGCTTCCCGGAGCTGGGGATTCCTGTTGTAACCTTCTACCTTCCGGTGGGGTTACCGATTTCCAAAATCTGCAGTATAAGACTAAAAAGTATTCCTCTTGTTATACAGGTGGGCGCCTGAAAAGAAATTTAAAGACTGAAAAGTATTCCACTCGTTATGTAGGTGGGCGCCTGACATGAAATTTAAAGACTGAAAAGTATTCCACTCGTTATGTAGGTGGGCGCCTGACAAGAAATGTAAAGACTGGAATGTATGCCTCTGTTCTATGGGCGGGCTCCCAATTTCAACACTTGAAAGTAAAGACTGAATGTATTCCTCTGTTATTATGGGCGGGCTCCCAATTTCAACACTTGAAAAGTAAAGACTGGAATGTATTCCTCTCATTATACAGGTGGGCGTCTGGCTTCAATGCTTGAAATGTAAAGACTGAAATGTATTCCTCTCGTTATACAGGTGGGCGCCTGGAACATGAAATGCAAATACTGAAATGTATTCCTCTCGTTATACAGGTGGGCGCCTGGGTTTAGGAAAATGACTCTTTTTTTTTCAAACGTTTTTTTTCTTTTCTTCTTTTTTTTTTGGTATCTTAGGAGAAAGATTCATCAGACTAAGATTTTGATCCTAGGAGAAGGTTCATCAGACTAGGTCATTTTTTATTTTTTGGTTATCTTAGGAGAAAGATTCATCAGACTAAGATTTTGATCCTAGGAGAAGGTTCGTCAGACTAGGTCTCTATCTTAGGAGAAAAATTCATCGGACTAAGATTTTGATCCTAGGAGAAGGTTCATCAGACTAGGTCTTGTTTTTTTGGCATCTTAGGAGAAAGATTCGTCAGACTAAGATTTTGATCCTAGGAGAAGGTTCATCAGACTAGGTCTCTATCTTAGGAGAAAAATTCGTCAGACTAAGATTTTGATCCTATGAGAAGGTTCATCAGATTAGGTCTTTTCTTTTTGGTATCTTAGGAGAAAGATTCATCAGACTAAGATTTTGATCCTAGGAGAAGGTTCGTCAGACTAGGTCTCTATCTTAGGAGAAAAATTCGTCAGACTAAGATTTTGATCCTAGGAGAAGGTTCATCAGACTAGGTCTTGTTTTTTTGGTATCTTAGGAGAAAGATTCATCAGACTAAGATTTTGATCCTAGGAGAAGGTTCGTCAGACTAGGTCTCTATCTTAGGAGAAAAATTCGTCAGACTAAGATTTTGATCCTAGGAGAAGGTTCATCAGACTAGGTCTTTTCTTTTTGGTATCTTAGGAGAAAGATTCATCAGACTAAGATTTTGATCCTAGGAGAAGGTTCGTCAGACTAGGTCTCTATCTTAGGAGAAAAATTCGTCAGACTAAGATTTTGATCCTAGGAGAAGGTTCATCAGACTAGGTCTTGTTTTTTTGGTATCTTAGGAGAAAGATTCATCAGACTAAGATTTTGATCCTAGGAGAAGGTTCATCAGACTAGGTCTTTTCTTTTTGGTATCTTAGGAGAAAGATTCATCAGACTAAGATTTTGATCCTAGGAGAAGGTTCATCAGACTAGGTCTCTATCTTAGGAGAAAGATTCGTCAGACTAAGATTTTGATCCTAGGAGAAGGTTCATCAGACTAGGTCTTGTTTTTTGGTATCTTAGGAGAAAGATTCATCAGACTAAGATTTTGATCCTAGGAGAAGGTTCGTCAGACTAGGTCTCTATCTTAGGAGAAAAATTCGTCGGACTAAGATTTTGATCCTAGGAGAAGGTTCATCAGACTAGGTCTTTTTTTCTTTTTTTTTTTTTTGTTTTTTTTTTGTTTTTATCTTTAACAACCACTTAGGAGGAAATGCATCTCCTACGGGTGAAACTAAAACAATCTTAGGAGGAAATGCATCTCCTATGGGTAAAACTAGACTTAGGAGGAAATGCGTCTCCTATGGGTAGAACATAAACTTAGGAGGAAATGCGTCTCCTATGGGTAAAACTAAAACAAACCTAGGAGGAAATGCATCTCCTATGGGGTGAAACTAAAACAATCTTAGGAGGAAATGCATCTCCTATGGGTAAAACTCAAACTTAGGAGGAAATGCATCTCCTATGGGCGAAACTAAAACGAACTTAGGAGGAAATGCATCTCCTATGGTAGAACTCTAATGATTTCAAACTAGGAAGTGCGTCTCCTATTAATGAAACCTTCGCTTTCTTTTTTTCTTTTTTTTTTGAATTATTTACTTACCTGTGTTGTCTTCCCTCGAAACTGTTGGGGATTATTTAGATGGGGATGACTTTTTACCCTTTTTCTTTTTTTTCATTATTATCTTCTATTCTTCTTTATTTTTTATTCTCTTTTTTTTTTGCATAGCTTCTTCCTTCGAAGACTACCTCCCTTGAGAGTCGTTTTGCCCTTCCCCGAAAGGAACCGCTGAGGATACCGACTTTCCAACCTTGTGTTGGACTCCTCGCAACTGCTAGGGATAACACTGTTGGGGAATTATTTACTTACCTGTTGGGGGGTAAAATGTTATCAGCTGGGGGTACCTGGCTTCCAGAAAATTTTCTATATGGGAGGAAAATTTTCTGCCCCAGTTTGATAATATCCCTTGTGGCATTCGTTCCTGCATCAATGCCATTTCCTTTACCTGTTTCAAATCAAACAAAATTGTTAGTTTAAAACATGGTGGTTGGTTGTGATACTCCCAACGGGATGGCTTTTCCTTTTTTCCTTCCTTGCTTTGCGTTGCACAACTTGTTGGGGACGATTTTATTTGCTGGGTATAATCCCTTTCCGCTGGGGCTATCCCTCTTCTTTTGTGGTATAGCTCGGAAACTGGCATTTTCCCGACCTTTTAGTCTAGTATGGATTTCGCCGAATCATGCTCACTGCTCTCCTTGCTTTGTTCACGGGCCTTGTCTTTGAGGTTTATAACCTTGGTTTTGGCCAGGATATCCCTCTTAACGCTCGTCAATCCTTTTGTCAATTCCCTTTTGCTGGGGATATCTTTATTGACACTGGCCTCGCGCTTGTTCCTTGCTGACTATACCCTTTGGATGTACTAGTCAGATCTCATCTTGAAAAGCTGAAGGCATATTTGAAGTCAATTCACTTGTTCTGACCAGACAGACTCTATTGGGGATTTTTCTATGAAAGGAAAAAGATAAAAGGGAACAGAATAAAAAGACAGGAAAAAAAATGATTCTTTGTCGCACCTCCTTTTCCGCTCCCGCGAGGGTACAAGGGAGTTTTCTCCAATTGAAGGACAGTCGAAACGGGATTTGTTTGTTTGTTTCAGAGTCGCCACTTGGGAATTTTAAGGCGTCCCAAGTCACCAATTTTAATCCCCGAATCGAGGAGAATATGACTCTGTTTATTATTCTGCGAACCAGAAATCCTGAGTAAGGAATTCTGTTAATCCGGAAGAGGGTGTTAGGCATTTCCGAATTCCGTGGTTCTAGCACGGTCGCTTAACTGTTTTTATTCTTGGCTTAATTATCTCAATTTTACATTTTTATTGCATGATTTTGTTATCGCTTCTGTTTAGATTGTTTATAATTAAAGACCCTTCTTCGAATCGAATCACGCATACGTGTATCCGTTTTATATATTATATATATTTTAACGTGAAAAATCGTGTCACGCGTACGTATACACAATGATATTGATAATATAATAATTATTATTTTTTTTTCGAAATTTTTTTATTATAAAAAAAAAGACTAGTTCGAAATTGTGCTTAAAATAAAATTAAGAACGTTCGTCGCTCTTGTATAATTAAATATTGAACCGCACATCTCGAGTTATATGAAATTAATATTGATATTCTCCGAAGATCCCCCTTTTTATTAAAAATTTGCTCGAAATTGCGCGAACGCATAATCCGAATTGCCTTTAGAAGTATAATCAAGTCACGCGAACACATCCTTAATTATGCAAATATTCTTGACAGTAATATAAATTCTCCATAAATTGTTGAATGTTAACCGCAAATTATATTTTTTGCGTAAGAATTATATTTCTCCAAGCCATTCAAATTTAAAAGGGTAAAAATAAATGTGGGATTAATAATACCATTTTTCCGTAAATACAATATATGCATACCCAAAAAATGAATTGCATATAAAACTAGGAAAGAGAATTAATTTGATAAACAAACTAATAGTTTTCGAAGAAATTATATCTCCTTCTCATCTACTTGTTTTTAGTCCAAAGTTATAATGGTTTGGTTAATGTTTGCAATGGAAGATAAGAGTCAAGTTGATAAGAAAAAAAGAAATATTACAAACTGATTCAATAAAATTGCTTTATATACAACGTAGTTGTTCGTCGGAACCATTCATAATATTTTAACGTCGTAACAAGCTAATCAATTCGTCGGAACCATTCATAATATTTTAACGTCGTAACAAGCTAATCAATTCACCTTTCTTATGGTTATACATATACCCGTTATCTTACCATATATGAAAAAAATACAATCAACATCATTTTAACCTTATTCAACAACAGAGGTTAGAATGTAGTTTTCTTGATATTTCTATTCTACTTTACATTTAGCTAACAATGTTACGGGATGTAATCAATGGCCCATTTTTATGTCATATTCCCTATTTTGACAGTTCAAATATAACTATACTAATGAGATTTCGAAATGGACAATATTATTACAAAACTTATGCAAACTTTTTAAAAAGAAAACGATTAGATAATAGTCTTCATGTCAAGCATACTACTTTGTTAACCAACTGAAACAAACTGAAATTTAAACTAATAAAATTTAAATGAGTAGAAGACATCCTTATAATTCCAAACTTCATTTACTTGCCATGTTGAAGCTTTTCATGACATGAATTTACAGATATGTACCTGATATTGGAAGCAAAAGAAAATGAAGATGAGAATCAGCAGCAGTAATAACAGTACAACCGCAATAACTGCCCAGCAACAGTAACAACCCAGTAACAGACCGGTGGAGTAGTAATCCCAAAAACAAAAGCCTTAAGCTTTAAATGAAACAACAACCATTAATACTAATTTCAAACAAAGAAAGAAAGCAGTAGATTTTTTAGCTTTTATTTTTATTTTGAAAGCTTAAATATTTTTCGGAATTTTTCTCTCTTCTATTCTCTGTCCGTTTTTTTCTCTATCTGTGTGTGTATTTTTTCTCGTATCTTTTCTGTTCTCTCTATTTCATGTCTTGTGTTCAAGACTTCACATATATAACCCATCCCATAAACCTTTCAATTAATTAAAATCCATACTTTTTCTCTACCCAACCCATTATCTTTCCACTCATCCCCATTACATTAAATAAACATATCACACCACCCCATTATATTTTGTCCACCATGCTTCATTTAAAATAATGCAAGATTCCCCCTTTAAATTAAATCTTGTCCCCCCTTTATATTAAATAATCATATCACAACCCACCCCATTTCATTTTGTCCCCCATGCTTCAAATAAACAATTACAAATCACGACCTTACTGAAATTACCAAACTACCCCTGAACGTACTACAAATTTACCAAATTACCCATCAGCTATAACACATCAATTAATCAAACTTAACCAAAATATAGACAATATGATCAATTTCTAACAATGTTCAAACAACAATATGAACACGGATGAACATCATAACAACAATATCACATGAACATGATTTTAACAACATTTCAACAACAAATCACATGAACACAAATTGAACAACAAAGAACAACTAAAATTTGATTGAACAATATTTTAGCAACAAACAATCCTATTTTCGGATTCAACAACAACAACAAACAAAGTGTGAAGATTTCTAAATTCAATCATATTGAACTTAAAATCAACTCTAACAACATTACAACTAACAATTCCTATATTAAACTTTAAATAAGATTATGAGACAAATTCAAGAAATAATCATAGATGATAAACAAGAGATCAAATTATACAAAAATTCGGATTCAAGATCATCCAAACAAAGTATGAACACGAATGAATCTATTTTAACACAACAAACATGACGGATTAAAACGATTAAATCAATATATTTCCTTTAACACAACTAAATTCTTTTTAGACAAATAACAAGATCGACGAATAAACAATTATGAACTTAAGCTTGAACTTAACAATTTCTAACAATACATAAACTCATGAAACAAATTGAAGAAATAGTTAATTAAATTTCAATTTGAATCTAACAAACATCATACTAACAAATATTCACTTAAACAATAATATAAACATGAAATGAATATGAAAACAACTAATTAAACTTCTATTTTGAAATCTGAAAATTAATTTAACAAACAACATGAACATGAACAAAACCAAAAAATCAAATATCTAACCATAGACATGAACAAAGCAAACATTCGCCGATTTTAGATTCGAAAAATATCAAAACAAAATAACGGACAAAATAAAATTCAAAAACTACTAACCGGATTGAAACGACGAACAACGACCAAACAAACAACGAACTTGACGAGCCTCGACCAAAACGAAGAAGACGGAAGGAAAGGAGCAGCAGTCCGCAGCTTCAACCCAGCTGAAACCAGCTCGAGCTGGACGGGAATGGTAATGACGAAGAAGCTGCAGTGAAGCAGCAGCGGCGGGGAGCTGGACGGAGAAGAGAAGCAGCAGTGACAGCTTCAACCCAGCTGAAAACGACGAGAAGCGGAAGCAAGCCGGAGCAGCGAGCAGCAGCACGTCGCGGACAGCAATGGACGACGACATGGTCGACGTCGAAGCTCGTCCATGGTTGGACGTAGTAGAAGGCAGAAGAAAATGGAACGCAGCAGTAGCAGATGCGTGAGCGGACAGCCATGGCATCTTGGTTCGTTTTGTGTTGTTCCGGCGTGGCTGGGGGTCGTTCGGAGGTGGTGTTTGGACGGAAAAGATCTAAGCAACCACAGCAGCAGCTCGACGTGCTCGTAAGGAGGAAAAGAAGCAACATGGTCAGCCATAGACGTCGAGCTCAAGCTTGAGCTCGACGAGCCTCGTCAATGGCGGATAGGGCTAGGGAATTCGGACGAAGAAGAAGGAGATGAAGACGATGTAGCCATGGGTGGTCGGATTTAATGGAGGATCGCCGGAGAGGTTTTGGAGAGGAAGAAGATAGGGTGGCCATTGTTGGCTTTCTTGAAGCTTGAGGAAGAAGAAGAAAGAAAGAGGGGGGGGGGGGATCTCTTAGTCTTTAGGGTTTTCTTCTTTTAATTTTTGCTTTGTTTTTTGTAAAATGTAAGACAAAGGGGTTTGGGTCTTTTGGGTTATGGACTGGGTCGACCCAGTTCGAAATGGACTGGGTCGTAGGGAAGATTGGGCCATTTTTTGGGCTTGTGGCTTAAATTTGAAGAAGATGCCCAATTCCGACTTTCTTTATATTTTCGCTCTCTTTTCTTCTTTTATTTCTCTAAAACTAAATTATAAAAATACTTAAACTATTATTAAGAACTAAATTAAGTTATAAAAGCGCAAATTAACTCCCAATAATAATTAATGCACAATTAAATAATAATTAAGCATAAAATTGTATATTTGGACATAAAATGCTAAAAATGCAAACGATGCCTATTTTTGTAATTTTTAAATTTTTGTAAAACAAATTTAATTACTAACAATTGTAGAATTAAATCCTACATGCAAAATGCGACATATTTTTGTATTTTTTATTAATTTAGCAAATAAACACGCACAGACAAATACAAATAATTATTCAAAATATCACAAAATTGCACACCAAAGAAAAATCATTTTATTTTTGAATTTTTTGGGAGTAATTCTCATATTGGGCAAAAATCACGTGCTTACAGCTGCCCCTCTTTGCCCGAAGACACGAAGGGTTTTCGTGCAAAGATAAAGCGAGCGATTTTTGCCCATCCGAGTACTTCATTGAAGCATTTTTGAAAGAGATTTGACCGAACCTTTGCTTCAAAGGTTTCCTACATATCCTGGGCTAAACAGGAATCAGGCCAATGTAGTTCGGGAAGTTTTGGTAGCTGGGACTACTGGGGAACTGCATTGTTACTGTTGTTGCATGCTATTACCACTGCTTACCGATCTCCTTGTTACACCATGCTTAAAAGAAAACAAGAATCTAGGCTAGAGTACAATTTGTTTTTGTTTCCTTGCTTCCTTGTCTGCTTGCATTTCTTCCGGTGCTGTTCTTCTTTTGACACATGTACTTGAGTTTGTACTGTGACCTCTTGTTGCAACCTTCTGTTTCCCGGTGCTGGGGATTTTTATTGTTTCCTGCTGGGGATTCCTATTGTAACCCTCTGTTTTATTGTCCTCTGATTTGATTTTGAAATGTATGCCTCTGTTATCTGGGCGGGCTCCCAACTTCAATACTTGAAAATGAAAGACTTGAAATGTATGCCTCTGTTATTTGGGCGGGCTCCCAACTTCAATGCTTGAAATATAAAGACTGAAATGTATGCCTCTGTTGTCTGGGCGGGCTCCCAACTTCAACAACTGAAATGTAAAGACTGATATGTATGCCTCTGTTATCTGGGCGGGCTCCCAACATCAATAACAACTTTAGAAATAAACGTCATTCCTCTCTTCTGGCGGGCTCCTGACTTCAACCAATACATTGCCATTCCTTTCTTTAGGTTGGCAATATTTCAACAACTTTTGTTTTTTTTAAAAAAAAATGCCTTTCCTCTCTTCAGGCGGGCTCCTGACTTCAACAACAACTTTGAAAATAATCGTCATTCTATTCTTCAGGGGGGCTCCTGACTTCAACCTCTTTTTTTTCAATTCAATTCTTTTCAAATTATCCTAGGAGAAAATTCATCAGACTAGCATTTGATATCCTATTTTAGGAGAAAGATTCATCGGACTAAGATTTGATATCTTATCTTGGGAGAAAAATTTCATCAGACCAAGATTTTGACTCTAGGAGATAAATCGTCAGACTAGGTCCACTTGTTGTGATCTTAGGAGAAAGATTCATCCGACTAAGATTTTATCTTGGGAGAAAAATTTCATCAGACCAAGATTTTGACTCTAGGAGATAAATCGTCAGACTAGGTCCATTTGTTGTGATCTTAGGAGAAAGATTCATCCGACTAAGATTTTATCTTGGGAGAACAATTTCATCAGACCAAGATTTTGACTCTAGGAGATAAATCGTCAGACTAGGTCCATTTGTTGTGATCTTAGGAGAAAGATTCATCCGACTAAGATTTTATCTTGGGAGAACAATTTCATCAGACCAAGATTTTGACTCTAGGAGATAAATCGTCAGACTAGGTCCATTTGTTGTGATCTTAGGAGAAAGATTCATCCGACTAAGATTTTATCTTGGGAGAACAATTTCATCAGACCAAGATTTTGACTCTAGGAGATAAATCATCAGACTAGGTCCATTTTGTTGTGATCTTAGGAGAAAGATTCATCCGACTAAGATTTTATCTTGGGAGAACAATTTCATCAGACCAAGATTTTGACTCTAGGAGATAAATCGTCAGACTAGGTCCATTTGTTGTGATCTTAGGAGAAAGATTCATCCGACTAAGATTTTATCTTGGGAGAACAATTTCATCAGACCAAGATTTTGACTCTAGGAGATAAATCGTCAGACTAGGTCCATTTTGTTGTGATCTTAGGAGAAAGATTCATCCGACTAAGATTTTATCTTGGGAGAACAATTTCATCAGACCAAGATTTTGACTCTAGGAGATAAATCGTCAGACTAGGTCCATTTTGTTGTGATCTTAGGAGAAAGATTCATCCGACTAAGATTTGATATCTTATCTTGGGAGAAAATTTCATCAGACCAAGATTGTATCGGGAGGGAAATTCATCAGACTAGGACTTTTTATCCTAGGAAAAAAATGTAAAGATCAATGATTTGAGAAACTTACCTTCGTAATTCCTTCTTTTCTTTTCTCCTTCCTTCGCGCTGCTTTGTTCTTGCTTGCTGGGGATAATACCACTGCGGTAGTTTTCTTTCTTCCCCTCCTTCAAATTCAATTTTTTTTTCTCTTTTTTTTTTTTGAGAATTTATTTTCTCTCAACACTGCTGGGGATAAAAGTGTTATCTTCTTGGGATAACGTCGTTGAGGATAACGTTGCTGGGGAATTTTATCCCTTCAAATCGATGCTTCATTCTTCTGGAAGCTCCTAGGGATGATAATGGCTTTTGTTTTTCTGAGCACAAATGCCATCCCTTTGTTCTGTCTGCTGGGATCAATTTCCTCCATTGGAAACTTATTATAATGGGGCAACACTGGTTCAAAGACCACTTCCCTTGAGACTGGTGTTATTTTTTATTCTTCCTCAAATGGGTACCTGACTTCCAGAAAATTTTCCAAATGAAAGGAAAATTTTCTGTCCCAGTTTTACAGTCTCCCTTATGGCATGCATTTCTGTCATCAATGCCATTTCTTTTACCTGTTTCAAAACAAAATTTGTTAGCATAAAGCGTGGTAGTTGGTTGTGATACTCCACTGGGACGACTTTTCCCTTTCTCCTTTTTTGCTCTGCGTTCCACAAGGGATGATATTATTTGCTGGGGATAATCCTTTTCTGCTGGGGATATCCCTCTTCTTTCGTGGCATGGCTCAGAGACTTGCATTTTCCCGACCTTTTAGTCTCGCATGAATTTTCCAAGTCATGCTTATTGCTCTCCTTGTTTTGTCCACGGGCCTTGGCCTTGAGGTTTTAATAACCTCTGATTTCGGCAAGGATATCCCTCTTGACACTCGTCGATCCCTTTGTCAATTCCCTTTTGCTGGGGATATCTTTCTTGACATTGGCCTCGCGCTTGTTCCTTCTTGACTATATCACTTGGATGTATTAGTCAGATCTTATCTTGGAAAGCTGATGGCCTATTTTGAAGTCATTTCCCACTGGTTCTGACCAAACAGACTCTACTGGGGAAATTTCTATGAAAGGAAAAGATAAAAGGGAACAGAATAAAAGGACAAAGGAAAAAGATGACTCTTTAACAAAAGAAACTATAAACAAAAACCTATCAAACGCAGACACCGACTCTAATGATCATGACATGCACATGTGGCCTATCCTCCGCCGTCAATCATCTTTCAAGATCTTCAATTGGCAGTTCCCCATCTGATTCTCAATCCTATTCGACTTGTAGTGCCCGAAGGGTTTTCACTATCAAGTCTCTCTCATTTTTGGTTTGTCTCTCAGCTTTCATCGCCTTATGGTGCCTGTGAAGGTTTTCACCGATAAGACTCTCTCATTTGTATCACTTTTCAGCTGGGGATTTGGAGTGTTGCCGGTATGACTCTCTCTGCTGGAGATTAGAGTCCCTTCTGCTGTGGAACAGAATGTTATGTTCGTCGGTAAGATTCTCATTTGTCTGACTTGACATCTTTTGAAGACTGATCAGAAGGTCTTTCTTTGGACCGTAATGCGGGTTTTGGATAGGCTAGAAAGAAAGGGTATTAAAAGGCTCAAAAACAAAATAAATTTGGGGTTTTAAAATTACAACCTTCGGAACCAATTTTGCTTACAACGAGTACAACTCTTGCCCCAGTTTCTTGCTTGGGGATTATTTATAAATTTTTTTTTATTTATTTATTACACCATGCATACCATGCACATTATGCACACTATGCACCCTATGACCGAGCCGTGAAGCGCCTACGTATCCTCTTTGAGGAATCAGGTCAAACGTAGTTCCCAATTCCTCTTTTTTCTTCTGACTTTCTTTTGTTTTTTTTTGTTATCATTTTTCTTTTTCTTTTTTTTTTCTTTTTCTTTTTCGGTTTTTTTTTACCTTCTAGGCTCGTATTTCCTAGTCGTTGCTATTGATTCCGAACGAGGGGTATGAAAGAAAATAAAATAAGGCTCAAAAGGGGTAACGAAGGATAAAGTGTTTAGGTAGCAGAACAAAATGCCTTCGTCATTCCAGTCTTCAAAACATGTCAAGTGCAAACAACACAATTGAACATAGATTTATAGTCTCTTCCGACGGTGCTGGTCTTGACAATTATGTTAAACACTTGCTTTTCATTTGTCATTTCTAAAGCACTGCTGGGCGACACTCTCATTCTCATGAATGACCCTCATGCCAATTTGGCGAATCTTGCATTTAACGGTCTTCTTTATGTTTTACTTGCCCCAGTTCCACATGACTCGGGCTTCAAATAATCTCAAACCGTTCTTATTTCCTTTAAATGCTTTGATCACCTTCCGAGGGTTTTATGATTAACTTTTAAGACTAGGCCCAAACTGTGTGCGCATGTCATGTTCCTAGAATCGGCATTTGAACAAAATGACAAAAGGACTAAACAAAAAGATGACTGGAAATAATAAAAGACCGGCTTTTGTATTAGATTACCGGCGAAATGGTTTGAATAATAAAACAAACAAAACAACCAGAATAAAATCCTAACACAGCCTTGACAAAACTTAAACAAACTGATATGACAAATCGGAAAGATAAGAAGGTTTGACACAAGACAATATTCGGATTACAACCCTAATAATAATCCGGACAACAGAAATGACAACAAAATAAGCCACCACAAGCTTCTCTTTTGCTAACTAAGGAACGGAGCGTCCTCCCACTTTATCGAAATTGACATCTTTAGCCACTGAGCTTTGCATCAGTATTGTCCAGCCCATTTCCAACTTCGATATCATCAACCTTAGTCAACAAGTCCCAATAGGATTCGAGTGCTTCTGTTATCATGCCTGATCCCCGCAAAGTGTGCTTCTGGGTCTTGTATTTCCGGCTTACCACAAATCAACCACCTTCTTTCTTTGCGATTCAAAACAAAACAGGTTAGAATGGACTCAGTTGGTCCCCATTATTAACAACATCTTTTTTTTCATTTTCTTTCTTTTTTTTTTTGATTTTTTTTTCATCATTTCTTTCATTCATTTTTCATCATTTTTTTTCGATTTTTTTTCATTTTTTGTTGTGGTCGAATCTTATGGAGATTGCCTACGTATCATGACCCCGCATGAATCAGACCTTGCGTAGTTCGGACCAATAAAAGATAAACAATACTATTTTTTTTTTCAATTTTCATATTAAACAAAATTGGGTTTCAAAGGTTTGAAGATGACCTACAAACTCGAAAATCGAACAACCCACATATTCTAATTAAAAGATTTACAAACTCCAAAAACAAACGACCAGCTTCTTTTCCCGTTTGACAAAGACAACCAAACGTTTATTTTTCAAATGTGGCCCCTTCCGAATTTTGAGGCCGGAGAGGATTATTTTACGACACTTTACAAACTTGTTCATTCTTTTACGAAAATAGCCTTTCAACAATTGAAAGATACTCTAGGGCTATTTCGGCAAGAACGGTTTAAGACGTGGCCGAAGCTGGCTCGGCTTATTTTGACCAAAAATCTAAATGGTATTCACCTAACCGTTGACTCTTTGTTTTTGTGTTTTTTTTCAAATTACAATAAAAACCGGGTGTTGCAAACACGGCCCTTCAGCGCCTCGGGGACGAAGATTTTTTTAAGGCTGTGTAGGTCAACTGGACCAAAAATCCTAAACATGACCCAAAAGGTGGCTGTTTATGCAAAGTCAGCCTTCCGGCGTCCCTTTCGGGAACATTCGGCTATGTCTTGATAAATCAGCGTCACCCGACTTCTTTCAAAATTAAAATTTGACATATTTTTTTTTATTTAGCAAAAGGGGAGGCTAGACACCGCCCGACTTATTTATGACAAAATTAAAATTTTGACACGTTTTTTATTTATTTATTGGTTTTTGGCTATTTTAGCAAAAAAGGGGGTTGGACCCGATGAGGGTTGCCTACGTATCTCACATCCGGTGAGAATCAAACCCGCGTAGTTCGGGCGGGTCGTGAATAAAGTAAATAAACTAATTTTAATTTTTTTTTTTTGAATTTGTAAAAGAACTGCATTAAAAGAAGAAATGAAGTATATATATATTTTTTTTTGGATTTTTGATTGATTTTCTTTTTGAAAGAAAGACTTCTAAGAATTCCTTTTCTTTTGATTTGAACTTTGAGAATTTCAAAAGTAAAAGGAAGATATTTTTTTTCTTATTCTAAGAAGAAAGAAAATATTTTTTTTTTTTGGAATTTTACCTTTAATAAAAGAATGCTTTCTAAAAAAATATTTTTTGAATTTTGAATTTTCTTTTCAATTTTTAAAGAAGAAGGAAAATATTTTCGAATTTGTTTTATTTTATTATATATATATATATATATATATATATTATATATATTTTTTTTATAATTAAAAAGACTTTCTAAAGAAGTCAATAATGGAAAATATTTTTGGATTTTTTGTTTTGAAAATTGGGAGTCTAAAAAAAACTTTTCTAGACTTTTTGGCAGGACAAATAGTTTTGCAACAAATAAAGATATATATACATTTTTGGAAATAAAGAAAAACTTTTTGGATTTATATATATATATATATATATATATATATATATATATATATATATATATTTGCAACAAATAATAAAACCACTTTCAACGCGACTCTTTTTATTTTATTATTTTTATTTTTATTTTGGTATCTAAACAAATAAATAAATAAAAACCCATTTTAAAAACAAGACTCTTTTTCATTTTCATTTTTTATGGCAAGACAAACTATTTTTTTTTTAAAACAAAAAACAAGACAGAACAACGACTCTTTTTTTTTCTTTGCTTTTAATAAAACAAACTAATAAAACATTTTTTTTTCATTTTCTTAAAATTTCTGCAGAGTTTTGACAGTTATTTGGGCATTTTTTTTTCAAAAATAAACAATCAATTCCCTAACCGCTATTTGTTTTTTTTCAATTTTAAAATATTATTCCTGATATTCAAAAGTCAGTCAGCACACAAGTACGAATCAAATAAATGCGCAAGTAGGAGCAAGTAAGATGCATCAGGATGGTCATTTTCATTTTTGGTACACCTGTCCTAGACAGACTCAACCCCTGTGTTGAGCCTCCAAAGTCAAATGCACGTGATGCAAACAAACGTTCCTACTAGGGATCCGGCATGAAGCTGAGTTATTCTAAGTGAAAAAACCTGAGGTATATTGTTCTAGCCCTGGCTCACCCAAGTGGACAGCTTGAGCCGAAATGGGGGCAACGTACCGGGAGCACGAAAGTCTACCCGGCCTAGTTACTTGTCCCAACTTCGTCTTATTTGGTATGACTTTAACAGAAAGGTGGACCATAAATTTAGAAGACTCAGAAAGAAGGGGGTTTCGTAGCAGTTTTATATACACAATTCAGATAATATTAAAGCGGTAAAAGCATCATTTAGCAAATTAAGCATATATCATGTAAAAATCAGATAATAAATTAAGCCAACTATAATAGTTATTTTAAGCTCGAATTCTTGAACCCTGAACCAGTGGTTCTGGGTATAGTCCCCAGCAGAGTCGCCAGAGCTGTCGCACCTCCTTTTCCGCTCCCGCGAGGGTAAAAGGGAGTTTTCTCCAATTGAAGGACAGTCGAAACGAGATTTGTTTGTTTGTTTCAGAGTCGCCACTTGGGAATTTTAAGGCGTCCCAAGTCACCAATTTTAATCCCTGAATCGAGGAGAATATGACTCTGTTTATTATTCTGCGAACCAGAAATCCTGAGTAAGGAATTCTGTTAATCCGGAAGAAGGTGTTAGGCATTTCCGAATTCCGTGGTTCTAGCACGGTCGCTTAACTGCTTTTATTCTTGGCTTAATTATCTCGATTTTACATTTTTATTGCATGATTTTGTTATCGCTTCTGTTTAGATTGTTTATAATTAAAGACCCTTCTTCGAATCGAATCACGCATACGTGTATCCGTTTTATATATTATATATATTTTAACGTGAAAAATCATGTCACGCGTACGTATACACAATGATATTGATAATATAATAATAATTATTTTTTTTCGAAATTTTTTATTATAAAAAAAAGACTAGTTCGAAATTGTGCTTAAAATAAAATTAAGAACGTTCGTCGCTCTTGTATAATTAAATATTGAACCGCACATCTCGAGTTATATGAAATTAATATTGATATTCTCCGAAGAGCCCCCTTTTTATTAAAAATTTGCTCGAAATTGCGCGAACGCATAATCCGAATTGCCTTTAGAAGTATAATCAAGTCACGCGAACGCATCCTTAATTATGCAAATATTCTTGACAGTAATATAAATTCTCCATAAATTGTTGAATGTTAACCGCAAATTATATTTTTTGCGTAAGAATTATATTTCTCCAAGCCATTCAAATTTAAAAGGGTAAAAATAAACGTGGGATTAATAATACCATTTTTCCGTAAATACAATATATGCATACCCAAAAAATGAATTGCATATAAAACTAGGAAAGAGAATTAATTTGATAAACAAACTAATAGTTTTCGAAGAAATTATATATATCCTTCTCATCTACTTGTTTTTAGTCCAAAGTTATAATGGTTTGGTTAATGTTTGCAATGGAAGATAAGAGTCAAGTTGATAAGAAAAAAAGAAATATTACAAACTGATTCAATAAAATTGCTTTATATACAACGTAGTTGTTCGTCGGAACCATTCATAATATTTTAACGTCGTAACAAGCTAATCAATTCGTCGGAACCATTCATAATATTTTAACGTCGTAACAAGCTAATCAATTCACCTTTCTTATGGTTATACATATACCCGTTATCTTACCATATATGAAAAAAATACAATCAACATCATTTTAACCTTATTCAACAACAGAGGTTAGAATGTAGTTTTCTTGATATTTCTATTCTACTTTACATTTAGCTAACAATGTTACGGGATGTAATCAATGGCCCATTTTTATGTCATATTCCCTATTTTGACAGTTCAAATATAACTATACTAATGAGATTTCGAAATGGACAATATTATTACAAAACTTATGCAAACTTTTTAAAAAGAAAACGATTAGATAATAGTCTTCATGTCAAGCATACTACTTTGTTAACCAACTGAAACAAACTGAAATTTAAAGTAATAAAATTTAAATGAGTAGAAGACATCCTTATAATTCCAAACTTCATTTACTTGCCATGTTGAAGCTTTTCATGACATGAATTTACAGATATGTACCTGATATTGGAAGCAAAAGAAAATGAAGATGAGAATCAGCAGCAGTAATAATAGTACAACCGCAACAACTGCCCAACAACAGTAACAACCCAGTAACAGACCGGTGGAGTAGTAATCCCAAAAACAAAAGCCTTAAGCTTTAAATGAAACAACAACCATTAATACTAATTTCAAACAAAGAAAGAAAACAGTAGATTTTTTAGCTTTTATTTTTATTTTGAAAGCTTAAATATTTTTCGGAATTTTTCTCTCTTCTATTCTCTGTCCGTTTTTTCTCTATCTGTGTGTGTATTTTTTCTCGTATCTTTTCTGTTCTCTCTATTTCATGTCTTGTGTTCAAGACTTCACATATATAACCCATCCCATAAACCTTTCAATTAATTAAAATCCATACTTTTTCTCTACCCAACCCATTATCTTTCCACTCATCCCCATTACATTAAATAAACATATCACACCACCCCATTATATTTTGTCCCCCATGCTTCATTTAAAATAATGCAAGATTCCCCTTTAAATTAAATCTTGTCCCCCCTTTATATTAAATAACCATATCACAACCCACCCCATTTCATTTTGTCCCCCATGCTTCAAATAAACAATTACAAAATGTACAATTCCTAAACTACCCCTCACGACCTTACTGAAATTACCAAACTACCCCTGAACGTACTACAAATTTACCAAACTATCCATCAGCTATAACACATCAATTAATCAAACTTAACCAAAATATAGACAATATGATCAATTTCTAACAATGTTCAAACAACAATATGAACACGGATGAACATCATAACAACAATATCACATGAACATGATTTTAACAACATTTCAACAACAAATCACATGAACACAAATTGAACAACAAAGAACAACTAAAATTTGATTGAACAATATTTTAGCAACAAACAATCCTATTTTCGGATTCAACAACAACAACAAACAAAGTGTGAAGATTTCTAAATTCAATCATATTGAACTTAAAATCAACTCTAACAACATTACAACTAACAATTCCTATATTAAACTTTAAATAAGATTATGAGACAAATTCAAGAAATAATCATAGATGATAAACAAGAGATCAAATTATACAAAAATTCGGATTCAAGATCATCCAAACAAAGTATGAACACGAATGAATCTATTTTAACACAACAAACATGACGGATTAAAATGATTAAATTAATATATTTCCTTTAACACAACTAAATTCTTTTTAGACAAATAACAAGATCGACGAATAAACAATTATGAACTTAAGCTTGAACTTAACAATTTCTAACAATACATAAACTCATGAAACAAATTGAAGAAATAGTTAATTAAATTTCAATTTGAATCTAACAAACATCATACTAACAAATATTCACTTAAACAATAATATAAACATGAAATGAATATGAAAACAACTAATTAAACTTCTATTTTGAAATCTGAAAATTAATTTAACAAACAACATGAACATGAACAAAACCAAAAAATTAAATATCTAACCATAGACATGAACAAAGCAAACATTCGCCGATTTTAGATTCGAAAAATATCAAAACAAAATAACGGACAAAATAAAATTCAAAAACTACTAACCGGATTGAAACGACGAACAACGACCAAACAAACAACGAACTTGACGAGCCTCGACCAAAACGAAGAAGACGGAAGGAAAGGAGCAGCAGTCCGCAGCTTCAACCCAGCTGAAACCAGCTCGAGCTGGACGGGAATGGTAATGACGAAGAAGCTGCAGTGAAGCAGTAGCGGCGGGGAGCTGGACGGAGAAGAGAAGCAGCAGTGACAGCGTCGGGGGTAGCTAAACACGACGAGAAGCGGAAGCAAGCCGGAGCAACGAGCAGCAGCACGTCACAGACAGCAATGGACGACGACATGGTCGACGTCGAAGCTCGTCCATGGTTGGACGTAGTAGAAGGCAGAAGAAAATGGAACGCAGCAGTAGCAGATGCGTGAGCGGACAACCATGGCATCTTGGTTCGTTTTGTGTTGTTCCGGCGTGGCTGGGGGTCGTTCGGAGGTGGTGTTTGGACGGAAAAGATCTAAGCAACCACAGCAGCAGCTCGACGTGCTCGTAAGGAGGAAAAGAAGCAACATGGTCAGCCATAGACGTCGAGCTCAAGCTTGAGCTCGACGAGCCTCGTCAATGGCGGATAGGGCTAGGGAATTCGGACGAAGAAGAAGGAGATGAAGACGATGTAGCCATGGGTGGTCGGATTTAATGGAGGATCGCCGGAGAGGTTTTGGAGAGGAAGAAGATAGGGTGGCCATTGTTGGCTTTCTTGAAGCTTGAGGAAGAAGAAGAAAGAAAGAGGGGGGGGGGGCTCTTAGTCTTTAGGGTTTTCTTCTTTTAATTTTTGCTTTGTTTTTTGTAAAATGTAAGACAAAGGGGTTTGGGTCTTTTGGGTTATGGACTGGGTCGACCCAGTTCGAAATGGACTGGGTCGTAGGGAAGATTGGGCCATTTTTTGGGCTTGTGGCTTAAATTTGAAGAAGAGACCCAATTCCGACTTTCTTAATATTTTCGCTCTCTTTTCTTCTTTTATTTCTCTAAAACTAAATTATAAAAATACTTAAACTATTATTAAGAACTAAATTAAGTTATAAAAGCGCAAATTAACTCCCAATAATAATTAATGCACAATTAAATAATAATTAAGCATAAAATTGTATATTTGGACATAAAATGCTAAAAATGCAAACGATGCCTATTTTTGTAATTTTTAAATTTTTGTAAAACAAATTTAATTACTAACAATTGTAGAATTAAATCCTACATGCAAAATGCAACATATTTTTGTATTTTTTATTAATTTAGCAAATAAACACGCACAGACAAATACAAATAATTATTCAAAATATCACAAAATATCACAAAATTGCACACCAAAGAAAAATCATTTTATTTTTGAATTTTTTGGGAGTAATTCTCATATTGGGCAAAAATCACGTGCATGACTCTTTAACAAAAGAAACTATAAATAAAACCTATCAAATGCAGAAACCGACTCTAATGGTCATGACATGCGTATGTGGCCTATCCTCTACCGTCAATCATCTTTCAAGATCTTCAATTGACAATTCCCCATCTGATTCTCAATCCTATTCGACTTGTAGTGCCCAAAGGGTTTTCACTATCAAGCCTCTCTCATTTCTGGTTTTTCTCTCAGCTTTCATCGCCTTATGGTGCCTGTGAAGGTTTTCACCGATAAGACTCTCTCATCGGAATTAGTTACAACCTTCGGAATTAGATTTATTTACAACAAACGCAACTTTTGCCCCAGTTTCTTGCTTGGGGATATTTTAATTGATGATTTTTTTTTCATTTTTCAAAACTATGACCGAGCCGTGAAGCGCCTACGTATCCTCTTTGAGGAATCAGGTCAAACGTAGTTCCCAATTCCTCTTTTCATTCTGACTTTTTTTTTGTTATCATTTTCTTTTCTTTATTTTTTCTCTTTTTCGTTTTGTTGTTTTCTTTCTTCTTTTTTTTCGTTGCTACTGATTCCGAACGAGGGGTATGAAAGAAAATAAATAAGGCTCAAAAGGGGTAACGAAGGATAAAGTGTTTAGGTAGCAGAACAAAATGCCTTCGTCATTCCAGTCTTCAAGACATGCCAAGTGCAAACAACACAATTAAACAATAGATTTATAGTCTCTTCCGATGGTGCTGGACTTGACAATTATATTCAACATCTGTTTGTTCATTTGTCACTTCTAAAACACCGTTGGGCGACACTCTCATTCTCATTATTATGAACGACCCTCATGCCAATTTAGGCGAATCTTTCTTTAACGGTTTTCTTTGTGTTTAACTTGCCCCAGTTCCACATGACTCGGGCTCCAAATAATCTCAAACCGTCCTTATTTTCTTTAAATGGTTTGATCGCCTTTCTGGGGTTTTATGATTAACTTTAAAGACTAGGCCCAAACTGTGTGCGCATGTCATGTCACTAGAATCGGCGTTGAATAAAATGACAAAAGGACTAAACAAAGAGATGACTGGAAATAATAAAAGACCGGATTTGCTTTAGACTACCGGCGAAATGGTTTGAATAATAAAACAAACAAAACAAACCGGAATGAAATCCTAAAAACAACCTGGACAAACTTAAACAAACCGCTATGACAAAACGGAAAGATAAGCGGAAAGATATTGACACAAAACAAAATCCGAATTACAATCCTAATAACCTGAACAAACCGAAATGACAATAAAATAAGCCACCACAAGCTTCTCTCTTGTTAACCAAGGAACGGAGCGTCCTCCCATTTTATCAAACTTGGCATCGTAGCCACTGAGCTTTGCATTAGTATTGCAATGACCAATGCCAACTTCAATATCATTACCCTTAGTCAACAAGTTCCCAATAGGACTCGAATGCTTCTGTCATCAGGCCCAATCCCCGCAGAGTGTGTATCATGAGATGCAAGTGAAGGACTCTGAGTGTCATTGTCCGCCTTACCACAAACCAACCACCTTAACTTTATTTGCGAAACAAACAGGTTAGAATGGACTCAGTCGGTCCTCATTATTAACAGCATCTTTTTTCTTTTTCTCTTTTTTTGATGTTTTTTTTTCTTTCTCTTTTTTTCGATTTTTTTCATTTTTCCTTTTTGATTTTTTTTTTGTTGTGGTCGAATCTTATGGAGGTTGCCTACGTATCATGACCCCGCATGAATCAGACCTTGCGTAGTTCGTGCCAATAAGAGATAAACAATAACAAACAATTTTTTTTCAATTTTCATATTAAAACAAACTGGGTTTCAAAGGTTTGAAGATGACCTACAAACTCGAAAATCAAATAACCCATATATTTTAATCAAGAGATTTATAAACTAAAAAACAAAAGGCTAACTCCCTTTCTCTGTTCGACAAATGCAACCAAATGGTTATTTTTGCAAATGTGGCCCCTTCCAAATTTCACATGAATTTTGAGGCCGGGGAGGATTATTTTATGACGCTTTTACAAACTTGTCCGTTCTTTTACGAAAATAACCTTTCGATAACTGACAGATACTCTAAGGCTATTTCGGCAAGAACGGTTTAAGACGCGGCCGAAGCTAGCTCGGCTTATTATGACAAAATTTGAACGGTATTCACCCGACTGCCGACTCTTTTTTTTTTCAACTTACAATAAAAACTTGGTGTTGCAAACACGGCCCTTCAGCGCCTCGGGGACGAAGATTTATAGGGCTGTGTGGGTCAACTAGACCAAAAATCTTAAACATGACCCAAAAAGTGGCTGTTTATGCAAAGTCAGCCTTCCGGCGTCCCTTTCGGGAACATTCGGCTATTTATGACAAATCAGCATCACCTGACTTATTTATAACTCTTTTTTATCGTTCTTCAAATTAGAAAAGTCAATATTGCAAACACGGCCTTTCAACGTCTCGGGGACGAAGATTTTTAAGGCTGTGTGGGTCAACTGGACCAAATCTTAAAAATGACCCGAAGGTGGCTGTTTATGCAAAGTCAGCCTTCCGGCGTCCCTTTCGGGAACATTCAGCTATTTATGACAAAACATCATCACCCGACTTCTTTATGAAAAAAATTAAAATTTGACATATTATTTGTTTTTTGTTTTTTATTATTATTTATTTGTTTTTGTCTTTTTAGCAAAAGGTGGGGTTGGACCCGATGAGGGTTGCCTACGTATCTCACATCCGGTGAGAATCAAACCCGCGTAGTTCGGGCAAATAAACTATTTTTGAGAAGACCCTTTTCCATTTTCTATTCTTTTTTTTTATATAGCAAACAAACAAACTATTATTTTTCATTCATAACAAACAAACTAACTAACGTAAAACATAAAACATTCCTTTTTTTTTCATTTGTTTTCTTATTCTAAAGAAAAAGAAAATTTTTTTTTGGAATTTTTATCTTTAATAAAAGAAATGCTTAAAAAAAATATTTTTTTTTTAATTTTGAATTTTTAAGGAAGAATCAAAATATTTTTGAATTTTCTTTTGAACCTTTTTTTTTGGATTATATATATATTTATTTTGGAACAAATAATAAAATCACGTTCAACGGCCGACTCTTTTTATATTTTATTTTTTTTTATTTTTGGCATTTTCATAGACAAGCAAAATAAAATAAAAATAAAAATAACATTTTAAAAACCAGACTCTTTTTCATTTTCAATTAATGGCAAAACAAACTATTTTCTTTTCAATATTTTTTGGAAAAAAAAAACAAGACAGAACAGTGATGATTTTTTTTCTTCTATTTTTCCTTTGCTACTAATAAGACATTTTTTCTCATTTTCTCAAAATTTCGGCAGAGTTTCGATACTACTCGGACATTGGTTTCTTTTTTCTAACAATAAGTAGTCACATCTCTACACTGTTATTTTCTCCTCTTTTCCACTATTGTCTAGTTTGTGGATGATGAAAACATACACAATCTTTTTTTTTTTTGAATTTCCAATGTTTCTTTCTATATGTATACATATATATTTTATTTTTTATATTTATTATATTTTCAAAAATGTGGCATGGGGGACATAGGGAATTTCAAGACTTCTTGGATTCCGCAAATGTTCCCCATATGCTTTTCAAAAATGAAGCGTGAGGGACATAGGGGAATTCCAAGGCTTCTTGGATTCCACAAATGTTCCCCATGTGCTTTCCCAAAAAGCAAGCGTGGGGGACATAGGGAATTCCAAGGCTTCTTGGATTCCACAAATGTTCCCCATGCTTTGATTAAAATAACACCATGCTGGAAATGACCAAATGACCCATTCGCCCTTGACTAAATACAACATGTAGCATATAGCATGCCGAAAGATGGTCTATTATTTTCAGGTTGCTTGTCCTAGACGAACCCAACCCCTATGTTGGGTCCTCTAAGTCAAATGCAACGTGATGCAAATAAGCGTTCCTACTAGGGATCCGGCATGAAGTCACGTTATTCTATGTTCAAAAACCTGGGTCGGTGTTCTAGACAGTGTACCCGAGCGGACAACTTGAGCTGAGGAAGGAGCTCATTTCCGGGAACCAAAAAGGCCAGCCGGCTTAGAAACTTTCCGAGCCTCTTTTATTCAGGGTATGACACTAACAGAATAGGGAGTCTCAACCAGTAAGCACATCCCCGGAGGTAAGAAGAGAAAGGTTTCGGCACAATTTATATACAGTTCAAATAATATCAAAGCGGTAAAAGCAGCATTTAGCACATTAGGCTCAAAACATGTAATAAAATTAGATAATAAATAAAGCCAAATAATAACAATTATTCTAAGCTCGAATTCTTAACCCTGAACCAGTGGTTCTGGGTCTGATCCCCAGCAGAGTCGCCAGAGCTGTCACACCTCCTTTTTACGCACCCGCGAGGGCGCAAGGGAGTTTTTTCCAATTAAAGGACAATCGAAACGGGATTGGTTTATTTATTTCAGAGTCTCCACTTGGGAGATTTAGGGTGTCCCAAGTCACCAATTTTGATCCCGAATCGAGGAAAAGAATGACTCCATATTACAGTCTGCGTACTAGAAATCCGGATAAGGAATTCTGTTAACCCGGGAGAAGGTGTTAGGCATTCCCGAGTTCCGTGGTTCTAGCACGGTCGCTCAACTGTCATATTTGGCTTATTTATCTGATTTTAAATAAAATTATGAACCAATGTGCCAATTTTAACTTTTTACCGCTTTATTATTATTATTTTAAAAGAATGTGAACATCACTTAAAACATGTCTTTGGACTGCGTCACATGGAATGCACCCACAATCCGGAACATATTTTATTTGATGTTTTGGGATTTGGATCTGGGTCGCATGAAATGCACACCCAAGTTTTAAGAAAGTAGATTATTAAACACGCGCCTAAAGAGACTATCGTGTTATTATTTTGGGAAGGCCACGAAATTCGCTAAGCGGCCCTCCTGAATTCTAAGTAAATTTAAAACGAGTATTTACTGAGGGCCCCGCAATTTGCATTTTTTGTTTGTCGAGGCCGTCCCATTTATTATTTTAAAAATGAATTTGCAACGTCATGGAAATGCATCTCAGACCACGTCACAGTCAATGTACCCGTGATTAGAGACACATTTCGATTTCGTTGAGATTTGGATTTGGGTCACGTAAATGTGCACCCGAGTTTAGGGAGATAACATTATTAAAGGCGCGCCTAAAGCAACTAGCGCATTATTATTTTGGGGTAGGGTCGTGAAATTTACTAAACGGCCCGTCCCGGAATCTAAGTATTTAATACATATATTTTGCGAGGGCTCCGCAATTTGTACATTTTTATGTGGCGAAGCTCGTCTAGTTTTTACTATTTGAAGGCAAACTTAAGGCAACTACAATTTTCTACCAATGAAATCATCCGAGGTTAAACAAAAAAAACGATTCTAACAGGTAATAATATCCATGGTAAAAATGAAAAATAGAATAACCTCGTTCATATGCTCATATTTACTTTAAGCATGCAGTAACTAAACATAGAATAAACATTTTTAACACAACAACAAAAATTGCATTATTGACATTCATAAATATCTAATATTCTCATTTTTTTGCCTTGAACCATAATATGCAAAACGAATGAAATGAAACAAAGGACGAAGAACACCAACCTTCAAACCTCGACAATCCTAGAACGACAAACAGTGCCTCCTACGGAACTCGAACCGGACCTCACTCGACGAGGAACAATGATGAAACCTCGGACAAACACCTCGACGTACCGGACCTCGACGAACCAAAGACAACCTCGATGGAAATAGAAAGCTCGGACCCACAACTGTTAACAACCAGGGACTGTTTGGTTGCTGCTATATTTTTCTGCGCAGCACTTGGTACGTGAAGCTGCAGCATAAGGGGTCGTTTGGGCAATTGACGATGGTTAACGGGGGTGGTGTTTAGAGGTGTTGTTTGGACGAGAGGGAGTAGGGACTCGTAGGGTTTTGGGTGGTTTGTTGAAGGTGGTGATGGAGGAGGCAGAAGCGAGTAACAATGGTGGTTTCACGGTGGTGTTCGTTGGTGGTCCAGACATGGGGGGGTTTGCGACTGGTCTCTGTTTGGTGGTCGTGAGGCAGCTGGGGTGACGAGTGGTTGTTTACCGGCGGCTCAGACGTGCGAGGGAGCTGGTCGGAGGTGGTGGTCGTTGTCGATGGTGGTTTTGGGCAATAGGGCTGAGGGTGGTGGTTTGAGGCGTTCGGAGCTGGTCGCGGGGCTGGTCGGAAGCGGGTGGCGACGGGGGACGCGACTGGTTTTGGGCAGTGGTTTTGGCGTTCGGAGGGCAGCTGAACGAAGGTCTGTTATTGTTTTCTAGGGTTTTTTGCTTCTTCTTCTTTCGGAGGAAGAAGCTCTACAGTACACGTTCAAATTTTTTCCCCCCAGTCCCGTCTAATTTTTTCAAGTCTGTCCGTGTATTTGTGGCTTTGGCCAAGACAAATGAGCCCCACGCGTGGTGGGGTTCGAGGCTTGTGTTCCCCACGCGTGGTGGGGTTCCCCATGTGTCACGGACTCGGTTTATTATGGTCTAGGTCCAAAATTAGGCCTAAAAACGGGTAGTTTGAACCCGAATATTATTCTTTTACCCGGACCCGAGAAACAGGAACACGACGTTGCTCAACTAGTCCTATGTAAGCAAAATAACTAACAAAATAAGACTAATATATTTAAACAAAATTATATCTTTTTAAGGATATTTTTCAAGATTTAAAATAGCTACAAAATATTAATAAAACTATTTTTTTTGTAATTTTCGTTTTTATATAAGGATAAAATATAAAGTAATATTTTTTTTGTATTTTTCAAAAATTAAAATGACTACAAAACATTAATAGAACTATATTTTTTGGTAATTTTCGAAATTATATAAAGTACAAAAATAAAGTGCAATTTTGTATTTTTCAAGTTTATGATAAATACATAAACTAAAATTTATATACATATATTTTTTGTAATTTTTCTTTTTGTAATGAAATAAAGCAAAAATAGTCAAAATAGGTATATTAGACCTAAATTACATATTTATGCTAAAAAATGTGAAAATTCTCGGGGAGGGTCAAAAATCCGGTGTCTACAATCATGATATTTAATACGCAAAGTATAGCGCCATTAGATAGTACGTTATGTGTGTGTTGTCTTGTCGAACTGAAAAAGCTGACCAGCTGACATAAAGTTGTCTTGTCAACATCATGATATTTAACACGCAAAATATAGCGCCATTAGATAGTACGTTATGTGTGTGTTGTCTTATCGAACTGAAAAAGCTGACCAGCTGACATAAAGTTGTCTCGTCAACATCATGATATTTAACATGCAAAGTATAGCACCATTAGATAGTACGCTGGCAAGGTACCTATCACCTCATCGCTGTACGACGTCCACATGAACTATCAAATAAGAACACAAACCGTTAGTATGTGCAACACTAAGTTAATCTATAACAGGTAAGTTTAGTTAGATATTCACCTGTGCGTCTTCTAGCATATCCAACACATCCATGCAGAGGGGGAGATTATGATGGGCATCATACTCTCATGCAAGAGTACGACTGTCACGACTCGAATTTCCCACCCTCGGAAGTCGTGATGGCGCCTACTAGTGAAAGCTACGCAAGCCAACCAACTGAACTATCTACCTTATTTCCATTTTTAATCCGATAACGGTTAAGAGCCAACAATTAGATAACAACAGAATTGAATAAGCGGAAGACTGCATTGTAGAGATTTAATAATACTGCTAATACCAAACCATAACAAATCTACCTAAGACTGGTGTCACAACTTCACAGACTGTCTAGGAGTACTACAAATAAAGGTCTGAAAGAAATAAATACAATAATGTCTCTGGAAATACATGAAAGAAACAGGAATAGTAGATAGAAGGAGACGCGCCAAGGCCTGCGGACGCCTACAGGACTACCTGGGATCGCCTGATGAACAAGAAACAACAATCTCACCGTGGTCCGAAATCTACAACACTGGGATCTGCACAAAAGAATGCAGAGTGTAGTATCAACACAACCGACCCCATGTGCTGGTAAGTGCCTAGCCTAACCTCGGCGAAGTAGTGACGAGGCTAGGACCAGACTACCAAATAAATCTGTGCAGTTAAACCATATACAAAATAATAGGAAGCAGATAACAATGAATGCAACAATGACCAACCAGTGATGTAAATAGCAGGCCACAAGAATACCATAAATGTTTATCAACAAATACTAGATACAAGTGCAATCAATTCATCAAGTCCTTCAAATATAAATCTTTCGCCTATAAATCCTTCAAGTAATAATCTCCAAGATAATATGCATTTCAATGAATATATATCGAATATATTTCCTTTAAATAAAATATCTTTCAAATAAGTATCTTTCGAATATAATTCTTTCGAGTAAATGTCACCTTGTGACACCTCATTCACTTAACATAAAGTAGAGTACAACTTCCAACCCAATTAGGAAATCAACAAGAAAATATGAAGTTATTTTTAGAAATCATTTGATAAAGAAGATACCCTTTTCAATTAAAGTACAATATCGAATGAATCCTTCACCTTTAATACGAGAAATCAATAAATCAAAACATAGTAGAAATTCCTTTTTTTTTGTAAAGTACAACCTCAAACGGTTTAAGGAAAATTTAGTTGAGAAATCAATTGAGTTAAAAAAAATGTAACAATTGTTGAAATTTGGAGTATTGAACATATATAAAAAAAAGTAAAAATAGAATATCAAGAGAATTATAAAGGAATCAAAATCCAATCACTAACAAGAATAAGGGAAACAAAAGCATATTTCACTTTCTTTTCACATCTTGTTGCAGGCGTGCAACCCGATCCCATTTCATGTATCTCGTGGCAGGCGTGCCACCCGCTCCCATTTCATGTATCTCGTGGTAGGCGTACCACCCGCTCCCATTTCATTATATCTTGTGGTAGGCGTACCACCCGCTCCCATTTCATTATATCTTGTGGTAGGCGTACCACCCGCTCCCATTTCATTATATCTTGTGGTAGGCGTACCACCCGCTCCCATTTCATTATATATCTTGTGGTAGGCGTACCACCCGCTCCCATTTCATTATATATCTTGTGGTAGGCGTACCACCCGCTCCCATTTCATTATATATCTTGTGGTAGGCGTACCACCCGCTCCCAGTTACAAGCCAACAATAATCACAAGGAATCCCGGCAAGGGAACAAGCGCAATATAACAACTTTCCGGCAAGGGAACAATAATATTTCAACAACATCCCGGCAAGGGAACAATACTATCAAAACAAACATCCTGGCAAGGCAACAATAATATCAAACAAACATCCTGACAAGGGAACAATGGTGATAATAACATATGAAGCGCAATAAACCACAACGGAGTCATAACAATTATAATACAAGACTCACGGACATGCTTGACACTAACGTATAGATACTCGTCACCATGCCTATACGTCGTACTCTACAATTAACATGTAGCAATTAAGACACAACTCCTAATCCCTCAAGCTAAGGTTAGACCAAACACTTACCTCGCTTTGCAACCAATTCAAAATTCCAACAAGCCTTTGCCTCGCGAATTCATTCGAAGCTTCAAATCTGGTCATAATAATTCAATATACTCAATATAAATCGTACGAATTAATTCCATATGGAAATACTAATTTTCCAACAAAATCCGAAATTTAACTCAAAATCGCTCGTGGGGCCCACATCTCGAATTTCGACGAAATTTACAAAATCCGATAACCCATTCAACCACGAGTTCACCCATACAAATTTTATCAAATTCCGATAACAACTCGACCTCCAAATCTAAAATTTTCATTTTTGGAAGATTTTGCAAAAATCTTGATTTCTTCCATTTAAATCCGAATTAAATGATGAAAATAAACATGGATTTATGTAATATAAACACTTTCGAGTATAGGACACTTACTTGAGTTGAAATCGTGAAGAACACCTCAAAATCGCCCAAAATCCGAGTTTGAAACTTAAAAAAATGAAAAAAAACGTGTTGTTCGTCCTTTAACTGCCCAGAATTTTCGGGGGCACTATTTATGCGTTTTTACTGTTCATGGTACTGTTCACGGGGTACTGTTCATTGGTACTGTTCACGGGGTACTATTTCTGCAAATTTTCTGCTATTTTCCCAAGTCCGAAATCACTCCGAGACACCTTCGAAACACTCCCGAGCCCTCGGGGCTCCTAACCAAACACATGCACTAACTCAACAACATCCTACAAACTTAACCGTGCAATCAAATCACCAAACTAACATCATATACCACGAATTAAGCTTTAAAATCCAAGAATTCTTTCAAATTTCATAAAACATCAAATTTTCCATTTTGAGTCCGAAACACGTCAAACGACGTCCGTTTTCAACCAAACTTTACAAAAAGTGCTTAAACCATATATAAGACCTGTACCGGACACCAGAACTAAAATACGGGCCCAATACCATCACTTTCTAATCAAATTTCATTTCCATTTTCCTTAAATATTTTCAGAAAACAAGTTTACTCAGAAATTCATTTCTCGGGCCTGAGACCTCGGAATTCGATTCCGGGCATACGCCCAAGTCCCATATTTTCCTACGGACCTCCTGGGACCATCAAATCTTGGATCCGGGTTCGTTTGCTCAAAATATTGACCAAAGTCAACTCAGTTGAGTTTTAAAGCTCTAATTCATAATTTAATCTATTTTTCATACAAAAACCTTCCAGAAAATTATACGGACTGCACACGCAAGTTGAGAAATTATTGATAGCTCTTTTCAGGTTCTTAAAATACCGAGATGATTATTTAATTTAAAGATGACATTTTGGGTCATCACATTCTCCACCTCTAAAACAAACGATCGTCCTCGAACGTATTAAGAATTATTCTCTAGTTACCAAATTGATGATTTTACTTTTACACAATTATTCGCGGTTGATCCCACATTATCGCATTCGACATAAGTCCGACAACACCATTTCAATTGAGATCATTTCCTTTATCCATATTCGTAAACTTCAAGACAAAATTTCTTACACTCCAATCATTTCTAGAAAGGTCCGATTTTTACGTCAACACACGATATTAGTCCCGACTGGCTATAACAACTCATGCCTACGCACCCATCAAATATGGGGTATTACATTCTCCCCCACTTCGGATCATTCGTCCTTAAATGAGAAGTAGAGTCCGTCTTCAAACACATAATGTAACTTATCTCTTTCTTTGCACATCTCAATATCCCAAATTTTTCTAACTCCCAAATTTTTCAGAAATTTCGGCAGAGTCTCCCCTGTAATTGGGCCTATCCACCTATCAGAGTAACACCAAAACAACTCCTAACAACATGTCCACAACCCAACAATGCAACACAAAGTATATATCAATAACATTAATCTCCGCATTACAAGCACGACATTATCACAATGATATCTTGACATAAAACACACCATATGTATGACCATAACCACATCTCTGGTCTTAATGGTTGCTCATAATAGATTACAACATCTCCAATTAACCTCATGTTAACAAAATTTTGTTTCAAACTTCCAGATTACTAACAACAAGGCATGGGGATCTTATAATTACTTACCCGAAGTAACAAATCACAATTTAACACCACCTGGGCTCTCACCTTGTAGGCTAAAACTCAATAGTTACAATACAATTTTGGAAAATTATGCACAAAAATATTCATACAAGAATTTTCAAATAAGCCTAATAGGCATGACTCCCTACAAGTGCTACAACACAAATTTTAATTTCACAAAAGGAGAATTTAAACACATAAAATTTTCACCACCAGGACCTCGTCCTTATATAACATCCACCGCAGCTTGTAGCCCGATTTAAATATTTCATATCATATAAAAATGTGAGGATCTCATCCTCAACTCTGAATCACAAGTATTTTGCACATTGTGCCAACTAAAATTTTTCCATTTCCTTTCTTCCTTCTTTCAAATAATTTTGGTTAAACAAAATCACAACATACAATGATCCCTCTTACCGGTAGGGCATATAATTTACAATGGAAATCAATTATTTAGAAATTAAATCAAACTCATCGAATTAATTCACAAAAGTCACTTTTAGCCTCATAACTATTTTTAATGACCAACACATAATGATAGACATGACTATCTCCTTATAATCTCCCAGCAGAAGTATTCACATATGTAGGTTTAAGAATTATGAAGCTCACTCATAAGTGGAGCACAATAGGAGAACTTTCCTCGATACTCAAAACTGAATCAAGTTAAGGAAATTTTGAGTTTATAATAATTCGAGACCGTACTTATAACGATACCGTCTGGTGTAGCAACCTCAGCCATACCATAGAAAACATATCAACGGACTGGGTCTCCACCTCTAGGAGTCTCACCTCCACCTCTAATATCCTGACCCCTACCTATGGTTGGTCATGTAAGTGGAGTAGTAACTGCAATGGGGCACGTAGCATGAGTGCTTTGACGAAATATGTCTCTCCCAAGTCTAGGATAATTTTTCAAGATGTTCCTAGTATCTCCATTTTCATAACAACCTATCCGCAGTTCGGCTGCTCATACTAGGTCTGTACCGGATAACTTAAATAACCATTGCAAGAAATTTCATGTCACTGGTACATTAAAAGATGACTTCCCCACGCGAGTGTTGTGATTAACTTAAGCACTACGAGTATACTGAATATGTTTTCATGACCCCGTTGATACTGAAATGTAGAATTATTAAGGACGCGGGAATATCTCAAGTCTCATCATCATCCCATTCAAATCTCAGCTCTTGATCATATACAAGTTTTGAAAAACCTTTCAATACCACATAAATACATCTCAGGCCAAAATCGGTATAACACACGACCCTGCAATTTGATCATAGATAGTGGACTCCCCTCACTTGGCACGAAGCCATATGTCACAACATCCGATAATCCACAATATTTAACCTTCACAACTCAAATAAATCAACCAGACGTCAAGGTACGTTGAACCCCAACATGATTTATTAGGTGATCTTTTGATACGTCTACATCTTCCGTCGGAACCACAACTGGTCTAGTAAATACATTATCTTTCCACTACCTCTACTTGTCATCTCCAACACAGCAAAATCAACCCCATCGCTTTCGACTATCTTCACGTTCTGCAATACTTCATAGCAGCAGTCAAGAAAATCCCGCGGGTCCTCAAAAGATGCACCGCTGAAAGTGGTAGCGAAGAGCTTGGTGAGACCTATCCATCCTCCTCAAAGTCTCCGAAGACGTAATTGATCTATCACCGGTCTGTGACATTGTTTGGCTGAATAAGCGGCACATGACATCGCCATTTGTGAAAGGACAAGAGTAGAGGTTTCAATTTAGCAATGAGAGAACAAAATTGTACGACAGAGAAGAATGGGAGTGAAACTTTTCCTAACTCTGTAGCCTCTAGGGGATAAATACAGACGTCTCCGTACCGATCCCTCAGACTCTACTAAGTTTGTCTGTGAATTGTGAGACCTATGTAACCTAGAGCTCTGATACCAACTTGTCACGACCCAAATTTCCCATCCTCGGGAGTCGTGATGGCGCCTACTAGTGAAAGCTACGCAAGCCAACCAACTGAACTATCTACATTATTTCCATTTTTAATCCGATAACGATTAAGAGCCAACAATTAGATAACAACAGAATTGAATAAGCGGAAGACTGCATTGTAGAGATTTAAAAATACTGCTAATACCAAACCATAACAAATCTACCCAAGCCTGGTGTCACAACTTCACAGACTGTCTAGGAGTACTACAAATAAAGGTCTGAAAGAAATAAATACAATAATGTCTCTGGAAATACATGAAAGAAACAGGAATAGTAGATAGAAGGAGACGCGCCAAGGCCTGCGGACGCCTGCAGGACTACCTGGGATCGCCTGATGAACAAGAAAACAACAATCTCACTGCGGTCCGAAGTCTACAACACTAGGATCTGCACAAAAGAGTGCAGAGTGTAGTATCAGCACAACCGACCCCATGTGCTGGTAAGTGCCTAGCCTAACCTCGGCGAAGTAGAGACGAGGCTAGGACTAGACTACCAAATAAACCTGTGCAATATAGCGGACAAAAATAATAGGAAGCAGATAACAATGATGGCAACAATGACCAACCAGTGATGTAAATAGCAGGCCACAAGAACACCATAAATGCTTCTCAACAAATACTAGATACAAGTGCAATCAATTCATCAAGTCCTTCAAATATAAATCTTTCGCCTATAAATCCTTCAAGTAATAATCTCCAAGATAATATGCTTTTCAATGAATATATATCGAATATATTTCCTTTAAATAAAATATCTTTCAAATAAACATCTTTCGAATATAATTCTTTCGAGTAAATGTCACCTTGTGACGCCTCATTCACTTAACATAAAGTAGAGTACAACTTCCAACCCAATTAGGAAATCAACAAGAAAATATGAAGTTATTTTTAGAAATCATTTGATAAAGAAGATACCCATTTCAATTAAAGTACAATATTGAATGAATCCTTCACCTTTAATACGAGAAATCAATAAATCAAAACATAGTAGAAATTCCTTTTTTTTTGTAAAGTACAACCTCAAACAGTTTAAGGAAAATTTAGTTGAGAAATCAATTGAGTTAAAAAAAATGTAACAATTGTTGAAATTTGGAGTATTGAACATATATAAAAAAAAGTAAAAATAGAATATCAAGAGAATTATAAAGGAATCAAAATCCAATCACTAACAAGAATAAGGGAAACAAAAGCATATTTCACTTTCTTTTCACATCTTGTTGCAGGCGTGCAACCCGATCCCATTTCATGTATCTCGTGGCAGGCGTGCCACCCGCTCCCATTTCATGTATCTCGTGGTAGGCGTACCACCTGCTCCCATTTCATTATGTCTTGTGGTAGGCGTACCACCCGCTCCCATTTCATGTATCTCGTGGTAGGCGTACCACCCGCTCCCATTTCATTATGTCTTGTGGTAGGCGTACCACCCGCTCCCATTTCATTATATCTTGTGGTAGGCGTACCACCCGCTCCCATTTCATTATATATCTTGTGGTAGGCGTACCACCCGCTCCCATTTCATTATATATCTTGTGGTAGGCGTACCACCCGCTCCCAGTTACAAGCCAACAACAATCACAAGGAATCCCGGCAAGGGAACAAGAGCAATATAACAACTTTCCGGCAAGGGAACAATAATATTTCAACAACATCCTGGCAAGGGAACAATACTATCAAAGCAAACATCCTGGCAAGGCAACAATAATATCAAACAAACATCCTGGCAAGAGAACAATGGTGATAATAACATATGAAGTGCAATAAACCACAACGGAGTCATAACAATTATAATACAAGACTCACGGACATGCTTGACACCAAAGTATAGATACTCGTCACCATACCTATACGTCATACTCTACAATTAACATGTAGCAATTAAGACACAACTCCTAATCCCTCAATCTAAGGTTAGACCAAACACTTACCTCGCTTTGCAACCAATTCAAAATTCCAACAAGCCTTTGCCTCGCGAATTCATTCGAAGCTTCAAATCTGGTCATAATAATTCAATATACTCAATATAAATCGTACGAATTAATTCCATATGGAAATACTAATTTTCCAACAAAATCCGAAATTTAACTCAAAATCGCTCGTGGGGCCCACGTCTCAAATTCCGACGAAACTTGCAAAATCTGATGACCCATTCAACCACGAGTTCACCCATACAAATTTTATCAAATTCCGATAACAACTCAACCTCCAAATCTAAAATTTTCATTTTTGGAAGATTTTGCAAAAATCTTGATTTCTTCCATTAAAATCCGAATTAAACGATGAAAATAACCATGGATTTATGTAATATAAACACTTTCGAGTATAGGACACTTACTTGAGTTGAAATCGTGAAGAACACCTCAAAATCGCCCAAAATCCGAGTTTGAAACTTAAAAAAATGAAAAAAAACGTGTTGTTCGTCCTTTAACTGCCCAGAATTTTCGGGGGCACTATTCATGCGTTTTTACTGTTCACGGGGGTACTATTTCTGCAAATATTCTGCTATTTTCCCAAGTCCGAAATCACTCCGAGGCACCTCCGAAACACTCCCTAGCCCTCGGGGCTCCTAATCAAACACATGCACTAACTCAACAATATCCTACAAACTTAACCGTGCGATCAAATCGCCAAAATAACGTCATATACCACGAATTATGCTTTAAAATCCAAGAATTCTTTCAAATTTCATAAAACATCAAATTTTCCATTTTGAGTCCGAAACACGTCAAACGACGTCCGTTTTCAACCAAACTTTACAAAAAGTGCTTAAACCATATATAAGACCTGTACCGGACACTAGAACCAAAATACGGGCCCGATACCATCACTTTCTAATCAAATTTCATTTCCATTTTTCTTAAATATTTTCAGAAAACAATTTTACTCAAAAATTCATTTCTCGGGCCTGAGACCTCGGAATTCGATTCTGGGCATACGCCCAAATCCCATATTTTCCTACGGACCTCCTGGGACCGTCAAATCTTGGATCCGGGTTCGTTTGCTCAAAATATTGACCGAAGTCAACTCAGTTGAGTTTTAAAGCTCTAATTCATAATTTAATCTATTTTTCATACAAAAACCTTCCAGAAAATTATACGGACTGCGCACGCAAGTTGAGAAATTATTGATAGCACTTTTCAGGTTCTTAAAATATCGAGATAATTATTTAATTTAAAGATGACATTTTGGGTCATCACAACGACGCATAACCCACCTACAGGCTAGAGGGAGTTGCGAAATTTCTACATTAGCCGGTAGCTGTGGTAGAGGTGGATGAAACTGCAGAAATCGCTCCCAGACACAAACCTAACATACACGTAAAGTATAAGAATAACTATAACTAGGTAGAATTGTAACTAATGGACATATTATTTGAATATATTGTCACATGTAGAAGAGGCAGAAAGCCACCAACGTCTCTCTGTGTGCCGATGCAATCCCGGCACATCTACCTGTACAGATATGAGATGACAGCACCACCCCAGCTATAGATGGCTGTATCCTCGAACCGGGCAATATGATGCAGAAAACGGAGGCTCACTTGGTTCCCCGAAGTGTTCGGGAACAAGACCTCCCCAAATAGAAGGAGCAACAACAACCTCGTATATCGCTGTACATCCACCTCCGCTGACTCGTCGGTGATAGTATGGTGGATCTGCACCTGGTGGTCTTTAATGGGGACCAACTGTATACGACTAGACCCAGACGCTACCTCCTCGTCCTCCAGTATGAAACCCGTGAGCATGTGCAGCATATCCCAATATGCCTGCCGCGAATAATATCTCATGGTCATAGGCAGTAAAACTGGCAAGCCATCAGCGGACAGGCCATATAAAATCTCAGCGTCCTGGAGTGTGATGGTGGCCTCGCCGATGGGCAAATGGAAAGTGTGCGTCTCCGGTCGCCACCACTCAATCAAGGCCGTAATTAAAGCATAGTCGAGCTGTATCCGGCCAATCCTAATAATCCTATATAATCCCATCTCCTCCAGGTAATGGACCACGCGGGGATGTAGAACGCGGGGAGGACTCAAAAACTCCCACAGTAGATCCACTCTCCTAGCCCGGAAAGTCTGTGTAAGCAACTGTCCGTCCCATATATACTCGGATCTATGCTGGGGCTGTAGGGCTAATAGATCCAACGTCCGAGGGCCGGGATGTATAGTCGCGTCCATGTCGTCAACTGTAAATTCATATTTTTTAATAACTTAATTGTACAAATTATATATATATATATATATATATATATATATATATATATATATATATATATATATATATATATACCTGTGGGTTCCGGGTTCGATATTTTGAGGACCAGTGACACCAAACTGTATAGTCGCGTCCATGTCGTCAACTGTAAATTCAAATTTTTTAATAACTTAATTGTACAAATTATATATATGGGTTCAGGGCTCGATATTTTGAGGACCAGTGACACCAAACTATCATTAATAATTATGTGTTTTTATTATAATTTAAATTCATATTTTTTAATAACTTAATTGTACAAATTACTAATTATGTGTGTTAATACAATTATATAATAACTTATATATATACATATGGGGTTCCGGGCTCGATATTTTGAGGCCCAGTGGCACCAAACTATCATTAATAATTATGTGTTTTTTTAAATCTTAAAATTTGTTTAAAAATTATAAAAGAAAACCATCTATAATATAACTAGTAAGGTTAGCCCGGGCTTTGCCTGGGCCCAACCAAAGGTTGTTCCAACTATTGGTTTTTTGTCTCTTCTCAAAAGTAAAAAATACCATCTTACATAAACACATTTTATACCAAGGAATATGAATTGCATATCAAGTGAAGTTGCCCACATATAATTTTCTGGTAATGCCATCAGGCAAAACTGGAAAAAGGTAGATAGATATATCTACTTGTGAAAAGGACTGAACTATTATTTCTCCTTTTTATGTTAGCATGAGGAGCAGAATAGTTTGTTGATCTTCCTGGGCTTCGCTGACATTAGGCAGTCCAACTGTCTATTGTATGTAAATGAACCCTACAATTATTACCAGATATTAGGAAAACAAGGATTAACCAAGTAACTTCTATTATTCCAACTATAGAATGATAAGAACAGTAGAATAATATGGCTATCTGATGTAAATATCAGAGACAACTGTTTTGCAGGCTAAAACACAGTCACTTAACATTAAGTGCAAGTGAATCCAACACATAGGAAAGGTTGTTAATGAACAAGATGTCATAATATGCGAAAACCATATAACAACAGGACTTCAGTAAATAATAAAATAAACTATAATTTAGGAATCGAGTTGTGATGAAAACACTTGTAGATCATGAAGCACATTAGCTGCAAGTCTCATAATCAGCTCAACAGTATTTTGCACTATAGACATAGCTGAACACTAAAATAATCATATTGACAAAAGGTTATATAAAAGAGTTCTGCAGGGCTAGTATAATACCTCCAAATAGTTTTAGCAAATAACCTGTGTCAAGCGTCAAATAATTCCATGAATACCAAAGAGACTATACTGTAGTCCAATTGCACTGCAAGGATAAAAATTTGTCAGAAAGCTCTTTTGCATGATCTTAGATATAATGAAAATACCATAGATCCAAAAAGAGAAATATTTTTTTCAAGCAATACACATGCCAATTAGTCTATGCCGAATCGAAAATATAATCCGTTATAAAGATCTACCAGACCAACATGGAAAAGTTGATGACACCATTATGCCTTGCTGACAAAGACACATACCTTATCCCTCATTATATCCTCTTTGGTAAGAGTTGTAACAGCTGCATTTAGGTGAAAGATAAGAGATGTTATATATTAGTTATGAAAAAAATTAAGAAAGATAAAATAAAAATCAACAGTCAAATGAACCACTCTAAGTAGCCTTTATCCTCTCATCTGATTCACATAGCCCAAGTACATAAGACTTTTACACATGATCAACAAAATCTAAAGCACAAAACTCCTTAAAGTAGCTCTCTGGAACACTAAATGTGCATGTCTTAAGATCTAGAAGAGTATCACTTTAATATGTAGTTAAAACATTATGCCTAAGAAGAAATTGACTAACCAGGTGTACACTCTATTTTGAAAACAACGTAAGTAGCGCAGATGTAAAAATAGAAAAACTAAGGATGAAGAAAGTAGTAAGGTAAATACTGAGTAAAACTGAATTGATCACGTTGGTAAATGAGTTTGAACTGAATATGAGCATAAAAAAATGTAATTGCTTATGACTGGAAAGAATATTACACAACTACTTCTGGAAACAAAAAATCACATTTAGTAGTTAGTACTACTATCACATTCTCATTTAAGACTATATTAAATATAACTGAATGTTAAATTAGCAAAAAAAAATTTAAGCATTTTATAGAACATATGGAAGCCTTAACCTTTCTCAAGCTACAAGCTCAACTTGAACTTTGCATTCTTCAAATAATCTAAATCAACATTCCTTATCTACCTTAATAGCTTCAACTCTTGAATTTCACAATTGCCAAAATAATACTGCCACAATAGGAGAAAGTACAAAGTGTTTGCTACAAATTCTTCTAATATTGACCAAGCATTTGAATCTGTAAACATTGAAGTTATGCCAACAGAAAGGATAGCAATAGATGTTAAACTAAGTAGAAAAAGAGCAAACAGAAATAATCAGAAGCACAAGTTGCTCAATGTCCCTTAGCTCATTTGCAAAAGTGGAAGTGTCATATTTAGGAGACTCTTCTCCACATGATTTCAGAAAAGAAGTGGCACAGGAACACACAGTGAAGAGTGGAAATGACTGCAACAGAAAACATGTGCTTAGTTCAATTCCTTTGCCTGATTTGCTAGTAAAAGCACCCTTTTGGAGTGTCATATATGCTACCATGCTATACTTTTCGAGGCAACAGAGAAGGACTTATTTAACTGCAAGACACAACAGAAAACAATACAAGTAGCCGTGGAAATTTGTGGTAAAAATATAACTATAAAACAAGAAACGAGTGGTCGATAAAAAGGAGGTTTATTTTAACAGGAAAAAATGAATTCAGAAAGGTAGAATCTAATCAACAAACAAAAACAACAGTGAAAGATCTAATTTTTTATAAACAGGATCACTTAGTTTCTATCAAATATATATGATGTCAATTATTAGCACATTCATAATAGTTGCAAGAAAATGATGAAGAGGTTAAAGAAGATCTGGAAATTGTCCAGCCAATTGTATAATTTTGAGGAGTAAAACTCATCAGATTTTATAGCATCTCTTTGACATACCTTCAATACAAATCAAGCAATCAACTACTCAATTCCGAACTGATTGGATCAGTAATTATTTCAATCTAATAGTGAGTTCATATAAATAGCTCTTTGAATCTAATTATCCCAAGCGCAGAGGAAATGTAATCTTTTAACACGCTTCTAGGTTAACATCCTACCGATTGTACTATAGACAATTCCCAGCAAAGTGCATCTCTAAGGTCATCTTAAGTTGATTTTTTAGTGTCAATAAATCGAAAAGCTAGTTTTATTTAACCACCAAGTTGATAGTTTATAGAGGCAAAAATTAATTATAAAAAAATATGCCAAAACAGTCTATGCATTATGGAAATAGCAAAAGAATCCGTCTCAAATACACACAGGCCGTCAGCATCTGAGAAATATGTCAAAGCCCCAAATACCCCAGTTATCGCCAAATAAACCGACAGAAAACAATTGAAACAACCTCAACGCACAACTGAGAAAACAAGAAGCGCATAAGCTAATAATTGGAAAATTAATTGACAGAGAACAAAGATAACAAATGAAGAGGTCAGAGATCGAACAAAGAAACAAAGGTATTTGATGATATATACGACCAGCAAAAAACATAGTAGAAGCGAGAAGAAAAACATAGCAAACAGTTAGTAATTGAAGCGGTCACCTCGTCCTTGCTAACTCAACTGATAAGTTTGGTTGTTCAAGTATTTTTTCAAACACATAAACAATAGAGAAGACAAAAATATGCATAAGAAATTAGGGTAATTCATTGAAGAATTTTCTCAAACACCTATAGAACTTCAATAGAAATGGTATTCGTTCATGAATTTTCTCAAATATTCCTCAAGACAAATATAGACAAACATGAATCAAGAGATACAGATAAAGACGAATCAAGAGATGGTAGAAGGGATACCCACCAGAAAATACGATTGACGGAAGAAAACACATTGCAGTACAAACTTGAGAGCAAAGAGAGAGAGAGAGAGAACAGATGTTCTGGAACGTTACTTTTCTGGAGATGCCGTTAGTTCTCTACGTTCGGTCGAGATTTTTAGCTGAGAAACCAGAGGTGCTGCCACATGTTAAAACTGGAACTACACGTGTTAAGCTGAGCGATCGACTGAATAGCTTTGAAATGACAGAAATATCCTCAGATCAATTTTTATTTCTATGAAAGCACTCATGTTGACCGAGACGTGCCTGCTATTCCCTCTTATTGTAAGTAGTAATACCTATGAGTTCCAGGTTCGATATTTTGAGCCCAATGACACCAAACTATCATTAATAATTATGTGTTTTGGTTATAATTTAAATTCATATTTTTAATAACTTAATTGTATAAATTATATATATATATATATACCTATAGGTCCGGGCTCGATATTTTGAGGCCCAATGGCACCAAATTATCATTAATAATTATGTGTCTTTTTATAGTTTAAATTCATATTTTTAATAACTTAATTGTACAAATTACTAATTATGTGTGTTGATACAATTATTAACTTAATGGTACAAAGTTTGCATTTTCAACAACCAGTATAAGATACTTAAACAAAAGGAATTCTAAGCTAAAATACTACACATTACTACGCTACAAGGCTCTAAATTTTACTACGCTAAAAGAGTTTACGTTTTACTACGCTAAAAAGGTCTAGATTTTACTATGCTAAAAAATAATCTAAACTAAACATAAACAACAAATAAATTTAATTGCAAATAAAACACAAAACGGCATGAAAATACATATATATAAATTAGGATATTAACAGACAAATTTATTTTACAAATTTATATTTTTTTAGAAAACACTAATATTAAATTCGGATAAATTTAGCATGCTAGTTTCGAAAAAAAAACACAAACCGAAATAGAACACATACAAATCAAATAATATGCATTATTATAAATGTTTCAACTTAAAATAAATCGAAATACCTCGATTTAGAATTTTCGGAAAGCAAAAAGATTGAAATTTTGACTCCAGAAGTGTGAATCAATAATAACACGAAGCTCTACTCGAATGTGGGACCTACGTTCTTCAAGTTTTATGTGTCGGGGGGGCCCAATTTTTTTTTTAAATGGAGGACAATAGCGGGTATGGAGTGGGGGACCAAGAAGAGAAGAGAGATTAAAAAAATGGAGGAAGAAACGATGAAGAAGATGGAAGGAATTTTAAAAACTTATGTATAGCGCCAGGTATTGTGACGCTATACTTGCCGTGTCAGCTTTTACAGTATAGCGCCACAATACCTGGAGCTATACATTAACGGTGCCGTAATGTATAGCGCCAGGTATTGTGACGCTATACATAAAAATGTAACTTTTTTTTTATCACCTATTTATGTACTTTGAATCCAAAAGAACCACATTTTGATTCCGGACTAGAATCCTACCATTCTACTCTATTCAGGCACGTCTGATTCCAATACTAAATAATTGATCTTTTATGACAAATCAATGGTCCTCTATGTAAATGATATTTTAAGAACAGCTTGTCGTGATATCAGTGGAATGCTAGTTGCCTTATCATTTTAAAAAGGACAAATTACTTATCCCGACAAATGCAAGTGTAGCAAAAATATCTAAGTTGCAAGGCAGTTCAAATTCAATTACCAAAAGAAAAAAACTAAAAGCTCGACAAGCAAAAAGGGTCGTTGTTTCAAGAGCAAAGGGCTTTCACCTTATCATACCACTTAAATATACATTTTATATACAAATTTTATACAGTATGTCTTTTGTATATTTTGTATTCGATTTATATATAGTAAAAATAATTTTCATACAATTAATTGTATATTATACAATTTATCTACAATTTTCATACATTATTTCTACCCAGTTATATACAACTACAATATCATACCACTTAAATTTTTATACAAATTTTATACAATATATCTTTTGTATATTTTATATCTGATTTATACATAGTAAAAATAAATTTCATATAACTAATTATATATTATATAACTTTTCATACAACTAATTATATATTATACAATTTATCTACAACTTTCATATATTATTTCTACCCAGTTATATACAACTACAATATCATACAACTTAAATACAATTTTTATACAATATTGTTCAACTTTCATACAATATTTAAATAAAAAAATATATATAAACAACAAAATACAATTTTTCTACAACGTTACTACAATTTCATATCTTTTTCTTCTTCTTCTTCACCAAAACACCCACAAAATTGAGATATAAACTCCAAATAATATTCTCAATTGTTTGCAACAACACCCAATCCAAATAAATAATGGTTTTTGAAAACCCAAATTCGAATTCAAAACTTCAAAGCTTTTTAATGGTCGTAAATGTTGGAATTGCTGCTCTCTTACTGTAATTAGGGCTGATCTTCGAAAGTGTTTTCTTCTTCATTGAAAGTTAAGCAAGCAATAGGCGTTAATGGAGGTGTGTGGTAGAGTATTTAGAGCTTGAATCTATAAAAATGGAGAGGAATTTTTGAAGAAGAGTGAAAACAAGCGTTAATGGAGGGAGATACTGAAGATACGTGGGGCGGGGGGAGGGTTGGAGAGAGAAACGTGGGGGAGTGGGATATAGACGCGGGGGTTGGATGGGGAGGGGTGGAGAGAGAAACGCGGGGGAGTGGTATATAGACGTTAGAGTGATTTTAGGATTTAATTATTATAATTAAATGCCTAAAATGTACATAATTGGTAATTTTGTATATATTATGTAATTAGATTAAAATTTGAGTAGGGAGGGTAATAAAGTTTGAAATGGTGTATAGGAATATAAAAATCCCTTTTAAAAATATTTGAAAATGGAGGAATTTTCAAATTCTGTTGATCACATTTTGATGTGCGAATTGTGACAACTTATCTCCTCTTTGTTGACAAATCGGGCATGGTCGAAATAAAACCTATTCCTTCTATTTTAAGTAAGTGCATGTCCATAAAAAAAGTTAGTGCATGTCGATTTTCTTTTTTAACTATGAAAAATTTGTACTCTATGAACTTCTATTAAAAAATGAAAGTTTTCTACCTACATTTACGAATACAATTATACGTGAGAATACTTTACTCGGTCATGTAGTAATTTTTTTCTCTATTTTGAATAAGTTTGTATGTGGCCATATGCACTTTTCTTAAGTAATGCTACTACTAAGCGATCCAAATATTTGTTGTGTATATTCTTATTTTTTGCATAAATCAAGCCGTATCGAATTTTTCTTTAAAGGGTCGTTAGAGAATTTGAATGAAGATTGCTAAAATATTGTTGGTATTATTCCTTGGTAATCGTACTTTAATAATTTAAAAATAGCCAATTCAAGTGAATGGGCGCCCATTAACATCAGATGTCTGTATACGAGCCGCATTTCGAAGTAACATATGTTAATTCCCTTATTTAACACATGTTATTTTCACTGGTTTCAAGGAATTTTGAACTTCATCAGTATTTGGTCATCTTTTTGTAGAGATATAAACTATATGGAGGTACATACATGTATAAAGAGTTGCACTAAGTCTACTTTTATAGTTCATGAATATATAAAACTTAATCTAGTTAGTACAGTTTTATTTAAATAAAACTCATAGATTAGATTAATTTCTCAATCACATTTTGCTTGAAAGAGACATCCCAATTATTTGTAAGGATTAAAATTTCTCTCTCTAGAATGAAATTTCCTCTCAGCAAACGCTGAACATGGGCAGAAAATCGAAGACTGGAGCGAGAGGGCAAAGCACACAAGGGGCAAATCCAAGCCAAAATCAAGGAGAAAAAGATGTTCCACGAACAGAAGATTCGAAGAAAGTGAGGAATTTGAATGCAATTCATGGAATTGTACCACTAGATATGGCTCAAGTATCGGCAACTACAACGCCAATGAGGACACTAGTGAGGAAACATGACGAAATTGCGGAGGGGCGAAGTGATGCAAGCAGACTCTCATGGGCTGATATGGCAGAGGAGGAAGATGATGCACTCACTGCAAAGGGTAAGACTCAAACCCTAGAAGCTAGACCCTCGTTGAGTAAAATTGTAAGCAATATTCCTGTGAATGAAGAAGAGGACTTGACACGAGAAATACCTCTAAACATCAATGTGAAAATAACTTTGGATGATATTCATGAGGAAGTGGAATACTGGAAAACAGGGGTTGTGTGTTATGTATTGGGATCAAATCCACCTCAAACAGTCATTGAGGGATATTTTAAAAGAATTTGGGGAGGATTGAGAATTGATAAGGTTGCACAAGTACATAGAGGAGTATTTATGGTTAGATTTCACATAATTGAAAGTCACACTAAAGTAGTAGAGGATGGAATTCAGATATTTGACAGAAAGCCTGTTATAGTCAAACCATGACAACCAGAAATAGAATTGAAGAAAGATGTTATGGATAGTATACCAGTGTGGATCAGACTTCCGGGATTGAATGTGAAGTACTGGGGAAAACAAGCCTTAGAAAAAATTACAGGGTTGGTTAGCAATCCCCTGAAAACTGACAAAGCCACCACAATGAAGGAACGCATGACATTTGCTAGAGTATTGGTGGAAGTACCCCTCAATAAGGTATTTCTAACTACAATTATGTTTGAAAATGAGCATGGGAAAATTGTGGAGCAGGAGGTTGAATTTGAGTAGAAGCCAACCTTATGTGTCAAATGTAAAAACTTTGGGCACGAACTAAAAATATGCAGGAAGTACATAAGAGAAGAGACAAGTAACAAGGCATCAACAAGACAAGAAGGAATGGAAACTAGGATAGAAAAGCCATGCACAAGAGATCACAAAGAAAGTAGTACATAGATGAAAAAGAAGGAAACTGAGAAAGAGATATGCAAGCAAAGGGAAGGGAAACAATTGATGGTGATGCCAAGCAAAGAGAATTTCTATCACAGCAAAGGCAATGCAAGAAGAGGGATTGTCGTTAGAGAGCCACAAATCAATACAGGGAACTCTTTTGCTGCCTTAGTAGTTCAGAAAAGCAAAGAAGATGGCATAGTTGCACCCCCTAACCCTGGAGGAGGTGAAGCTGAAGGAGGACCAGGACATGGAAAGGGTGGGGGAAACCCTAAACCTAATCGACAGGATCAGATTTTAGAACACCAGCGGTCTATACAAGCCAGATAAACAGAGAGAAATAAATCTGTTTATTCATAATCTAAGGGTTGACTTGTTAGGAAGTCTGGAAACAAAGATTAAGAGAGCTGAGGCCTAGAAAGCATCTCTTAATCTTTGCCAAGGATGGTCGTTTACTACAAATTTAGGTAAGCACCCAGGAAGGAAGATATGACTTTTGTGGAAACCTTGATGTATGAGGTAAATATAAGGGAGGTGGCAGAACAACTAATTCACAGTAAGGTCAAACATCGAGGGGAAGGATTCACCTTTAATATTACCTTAGTATATGGCTTCAATGACCAAGCAACAAGAAGAAATCTGTGGGAAGAATTAAAACAGCTAGCTTCTCAGATAAATGGCCCTTGGGCTGTTATGGGAGATTTCAATTGTGTCCTTAACAGGGAGGAAAAAATAAGAAGTAAAGTAATAATGGGGAAAACAAGAGATTTTCGATAGTGTATTGAAGTATGTGGTCTGAAAGATCTTAGATCTTCAGGAGCATTCTTCACATGGAACAATAAACAAAGTGGAGATAGTAGAGTCTACAACAAAATAGATCGAGTACTGATAAATGATGAATGGATGACAGACTTGCCAGCATCATAAGTTCACTTCATGAGTGAAGGAATCTATGATCATTGCTTGGCTGTATTAAATTGGGAAGGGGGAACACAGGACACAAAAAGCAATTCAGATACTTTAATATGTGGAGCCTCTTACCAGAATTCAAAACAAGAGTGCAATAAGTTTGGAAGACTGAGTTGAAAGGCACCAAAATGTATAAACTTATGGGGAAGATGAATAGAACAAAAAATGTTTTGCAAAGATTAAATAAAGAAAGGTTCCTTGATGTTGAAGGGAAAACAGAAATACCAATGGCAAGATTGATAGAGTATCAAGAGAGATCCAGAAGGATCTAAGAAATGCTGATTTAATAAATAAGAAAGTTAGCTTGTTGCAAGAAAGCATTAAATGGAAGGTTGCTAAGGAGCAGTTTTTGAGACAAAAGAGTAAAATACAGTGGCTCAAGCAAGGGGACCAAAACACAAGGTATTTCCATTGTGATAAAAGCTAGAAAAAATGCCAATAGAATCTTCTCCATTAAGGACTCATCAGGGCAGGTTCATACTGATATGGAAGGGATTGCTAATTCCTTTATAAAATTTTATAGTGGACTACCGGGGGAATCTAAAAATGGGAGAAAATATGTATGCAATAATCTTGTTCGAAGAGGTCCTATAGTACAACAAGAACAGGAAGAGAGGCTGGAAACACAATTCCCTGAAACAGAAGTAAAGAGGCACTATGGCCAATAGCAGGAGACAAGTCCCAGGGCCTGATGGCTATGTGAGCTAGTTTTTTAAAGACTGTTGGTCAGTGGTGAAACAAGACTTAGTAGAGGGTGTGTTTGAGTTCTTTGAAACACAAAAAATGCTTAAGATCATAAACAACAATGATAACTCTAGTTACAAAGAGTAATCATGCAGAATAGGTGGGTGATTATAGGCCTATCACTTGCTGTAATACAGTTTACAAAGTGATATCCAAAATTTTATGCAATAGGTTAAAAGGAGTATTACCTACAATAATTGCTGAGAACCAGAGTGTCTTTGTGGAAGGAAGAAACATAGTACAAAATATTCTCATTTGTCAAGCCCCGGTACAACTGTACAACAGGAAGAAGACTACGAGAAGCTGTCTTATTAAGATAGACTTAAAGAAAGCATACGATTATGTGGAATGGGGCTTTGTGGAAGAGATACTACATGCATTAAACTTTCTACCTAGATTTATCAAATAAATTATGGTATGTATATCCACAACACAATACTCAATTGCATTGAATGAGGGAATCTATGGCTGTATTAAGGGGAGGAGGGGACTGCGTTAAGGAGACCCTATATCACCTCTAATCTTTGTGATATGTATGTAATATTTTACGAGGATCATGCAATGAGTATCCACTCTTGAAGGCTTTGTTTTTCACACTAAGTGCAAGAGTCTGAAGTTAAACCACTTATGCTTCGCGGATGATGTCCTAATGTTCTGTAAAAGTGACTACCAAGCTGTGCTACTCATGATAAGAGGATTACAAGCTTTCTCTAATGCTTCAGGACTAAGCACAAATGCTGGAAAATCAAACATATACAGTGCAAACATGGAGGGCCAATGCCTAGAAAAGACTTGTGAGATAATAAGATATAAGCAAGGAAAATTATCTTTCAAATACTTAGGGGTCCCTATATCATCAAAAAAACTGTCAGCAAGGGATTGTGAACTGTTGGTGGACAAATTAAGCACAAGTGTAAACTCATGGGGATCAAAACATCTATCATAAAACTCATGGGGATCAAAACATCTATCATACACAGGTAGAGTACAATTGATTAACTCTGTATTGATAAACATACATTCATACTAGGCAACAATTTTCATCTCCCAAAGAAAGTACTAAAGGACATGTTATATCTCGCGTTTTTGTACGTTAAAAGTTTTGTCTTCAGTTAATTGACATAGACTCGGGGATGAGATTATTTTGAGGTTAGCGTATTTACGCTATTTATAACAAGCGAGAAATAAGTGTCATGAAGGATAAAGGGTACACGAATTAAAGAAAACGAGTTTCGTTGAAAGTGGCCAATTTGGGATAAAATACGGGTTGAGCGATAATACCCGATAATTATAAATAGTACTATGAAATGTACCATATGACCATGGTAGTGTAATATATAAAGTATATTAAAAATAAATAAAATTTTAAGTAATTTGAGATAATTTTTAAATTATGCGAGTAATTGATTAATTACCGGGTAACAAGACATTACCCAGTTAACTAATAAGTGAAAATTTTTAATAAATTAATTTATCCCCAAAAACGTGGCACAAGGCCACAAGACTAATAATGACTCTTAGTCATTCAAAGCCTAGGTGGCTAACTAGGAACATTTGGAATTAATGGGTAAAAAACTTACAATCTGATCCATTTTCATTTTCATTAGATAAAGAACCAAAATCCTTTCTTAAGTTTGAATCCTTCAAGAGCAAAAGCTCAATTTATTCAATGTACTGAAGCTTGAAAATTTCGTTCAAAGCATTTCAACAAGCTAAAACTTGATTCGTTCAAATAATTCAAGGAACATAAGTGTAATTCCATCAAAAATTTGCGGTTCTAAAATAGTACGGTGTAATCTTTGCCAAGAATATTATACGGAGTTTTCCCTACCCCAGGTATGTTAAGGCTAATTCTTCCTTCTGTTGGCATGATCCAAGTAACGATACGTAAATGTCATGTTATTTCATAAATGGTTCTACTCTTAGTAGTTAAGGATGTCTATGTTATTCATTCTCGTAAAGTGATATTCAAGCATGTCTAAATATGTATCTAGATAGATTCAATTAACATAAGTGATCCTTTATATTCTTCTGTTTATTTGATCTGTATCCTAAAGTTAATTGGATTACAAATAGTGGCAGATAATTAAAATAAGAACTAAAATACACTAAGATGCATATGGCTATAAAAAGAAGGACTATTGCGTTAATGAGTTCTCTGGAAACAAAAGCTCAAAATTATATTCTTCAAGCGAGACGGAGAACAATGTAAGAAGAAACTTATCACAAATAGAAAAAGAAAGAATTAAGCTTCAGAAAAGCAAATACGCATAGACTACATATAAGAAGTAGAACTTCTCTGGATTTCGGATGAGTATATGTCAAAATGCTATATTAATTGATGGTTGTAAATTCTTACTTGCATATCTTGTATCTGACCGATCATTAATTTTTCTTGTGAATTATACGAAAGTTGCACTTTTCGATCAGGAATCATATTGAGATAACCTACTCAAAAATAAAAGGATGTCAGGCCAATTCAATAAATGGATAGCATAATAATGTTTAGTTTGAAAATTTTATTTTAGGAGGTATTTGATAAAGATGTTAATATTGAAAATATTGTGATACATCCATATTCATTTACCACCGTGCTACGGTCGGTCGGGTAGTTACGTATCATTATTTACCATTAGTTAGGCAGTAATGCATATTCATTTATCACCGAGCTACGGTCGGTCGGGCAGTTACCACCGAATGGGCACTTATGTATTATTATTTACCACCGGTTGGGCAGTGCATTTACTACCGAGTTACGGCCGGTCGGACAGTTACCACTGATCAGTTGGGTAGTTAACGTCACGAAGATGAGGTAACTAGAACTATTATATTGTAGTTTTATTTATATATACGAGAAGGGTTTTATTCTATTTTTACGACCCTCAGCGGCAAGTTAGAAGTTATAAGTTGACTCGTATCTCTCCCCGAGATAGTAACTTATTATTATTACGTTTTATTTCTGCCTTAGATAGTACTGACGTCCCTTTTCCTGGGGCGCTGTGTTTCATGCCACGTAGGTATAGATAGGCAAGGTGAGGACCATCCACTGTAGGCTGCCTCCAGATATCAGCTTTTGTTTGGTGAGCTCCACATCTTCCTGGAGTATTGCCGAGTAACGTTCTATATATGTTATTTTATGAAGTATTGGGGACCCTATCTCGACTTATATATTATGATCATGTTTTCTTACAGGTTTTGTAGACAGTGTCCTGTGTATAACTTTAAGTATGACATGTCAACGGCCTTGTCGACCCCTATGTATCTATATATAAATCTTTTTGAATTAGATATGTGAATTAAGTTCTAATATATATATATATATATATATATATATATATATATATATATATATATATATATATATATATATATATAACTGTGGCCTATCATGGCCGTGACGAGTCTTATAGAAAAAAAAGATAAGGTACGTGGCACTCGGTTGAGTAGGCACCGGGTGCTCGTCGTGGCCCTCTAATTTGGGTCGTGATAGGACATTATCACAATCTTTAGAAATTATTTGTGGGATGGGAAAGGATTATCAAATAAGGCACCCTTGATAGCATGTGATCTAGTATGCAGACCAAAAAGGGAAGGGGGTCTGGGAATAAGGGAGTGCAATATTTGGAATGAAGCAGCAGTGGTAGAATATGTATGGCACATTGCAAGCAAAGAAGACATGTTATGGGTTAAATGGGTGAACCATATATATTTGAAAGCGAAAACCTGGTGGAACTACATCCCCCCACAGGATTGCTATTGGTACTGGAGGAAAATATATTCCATACGAGATTGGTAGAAGACCAAGACTAGAAAGCAAAAACTGGAACCATGGTCTTGGCGCAGATGGGTGTAGAACAAAATGAACAATCCAAAGCATAGCTTTATCTGTTGGCTTGCAATGCGAAGAAGACTCTTGACAAAAAATAGAACACTAAGAATGGGGATTATGCAAGACAATGAGTGTATCCTATGTGATGGTCACACAGAATCGATTGATCATATATTTTTCGAATGCGCATTCTCTAAGATACGCTTAGAAGAAGTCCTCAAATGGTTTGGGATGAACATAAGAAACACAAAGGTGGCAGGTTTATGGCGAATGATGCCTAGAGCAACAAAGAAAAAATAGGACGATTATTTACACAAGCAGCTTTGGCAGCAATCATATAACACATTTGGAGAGCCAGAAATGAAGTAGTTTGGTTGCAGAAAATATCAAGACCTCAAAAGATACTAGAACAAATACAATATATATGTAAATACAGATGCCTGGAAGTTATACGAAAAAAGAAGAAACAGAAGGAAACTAAATGGGTAGAGAATTAATACAAGTAGCCGTTGAATAGAATAGTATCAAAATGTAAAGCCAGTTAATAGTGTAAGGAGGATAGAGATATAGGAAGAGAAGGGAGGGACACGATGATACGATAGACTGTATATGTTTTGGTTCTGGATGATTGAATAATAAGTTTTTATTTCCACCAAAAAAGAACTCATAAATTATTATTTATTCCCTTTATTCCAAATTAACTACCCAAAACAAGACTTAGGTGTCAGTTTACGTTTTCCTTAGCTCTACTCATCTGTTAGATCGAGTTCATCTGTCCAGACTAGTTTGTGCGCATCTCAATTATGCTATTAATATTTGTGAATTTCCACCAACATAGATATCTAGTAACTGTGCCACTAGGCTTAGGTGATGAAAAGAAATTATCTAATATTTTTTACTTCCACCAAAATTTAAACCTGAGACTTATGGTTCTCCTCCATTTCATTAATCACTTAAGTCACACCCTTGGATGGATAACGAACTAAAGATTATTGTACGAAAAAAATATAAATCTACTATTGGGGGATAAGTGATACTATATGGATGTGAAAGAGGTCTGATCTGAGCATAGCACTTCATGTAACAAAGCCAAATTAAAACAGACCATATATTAGCAAAAGCTTGTTACGGTCTTAACTCTTATGGACCACGACCACTAGATCCAACTTTCTTTTAAATTATCTTAAATTAGGTCCCCTTTTCGTAAAGGAAATCAATTCTCTACCCTACTCAATAAATTCTCGTTATTTTATTGTCAAAAATATGTTAGGACCTTCTTTTATTGAAAATAGTACTATGCAACTTTTTCAACTAGTTAGCTTTATTTTCATGATACTTGCCTTAATATTCAACTAAATTGACACTATATATTAAACACCTAAATTTCATACCTAGGACCGGAACTAAATAAAATTCGATGTTAGTCTCCTCTAAATATATAATTAGAACCATCACATACAGAAAAGGATGATAATCAAAACATTCCATGCAAGAAATATCACGTACAATAAAGAGAATGGCCCATTTGCCATGCCATTACACAATAGCTAGAATATTATTGGTTTGTGTCGGTAGTATTGGATCAGCGTTGACGAAGTTTCGATCTAAAGAGAAACAATAATTATAGCCGGTAGATATATGATTTATAGCCTCTTGACTAATTCTATTGGTTCATTTAATGTTCCCGCCACTTCCCCAACGGTTCAAACGCGTCGAATAAACCATGCATGCAGCTTTGCACATTGTTGACATTAATGTCTTCAGCTGACGAGTGACTAATAATACTATCCATATTTTGTCAACTTAGATCGAGTAACTAAGCCTATATATATTCAGAAACTCTGAGCGAGGAAGAGCACAAGTAATCTGATCTGAGAACCTTTGTGATCATATACAGCCATGGGTTCTTCTTCTCAAAAGTGGGTTATCGGGTTACTTCTTTTCTTGAGCATTTTCTTGGAATTGACTGCCATCACTTTAGGTGATGACAAGCTTGAAGAGTCGAGGTGGGGTAATGATAATGGTTGTGGATATGGAAGGAGAGGTTGTGGTGGATATGGTGGACGCGGTGGACGTGGGGGATGGGGAGGACGCGGTGGACGTGGTGGTCCAGGTTTTGGTGGTGGTAGAGGTGCAGGTGGAGGGTTTGGAGGCGGAGCTGGAGGCGGTGGTGGACTAGGTGGAGGAGGAGGGTTAGGGGGTGGCGGAGGAGCTGGTGGAGGTCTTGGCGGAGGAGCTGGAGGAGGTCTTGGCGGAGGAGCTGGAGGTGGACTAGGTGGAGGAGGAGGATTAGGGGGTGGTGGAGGTGGAGGAGTTGGTGGTGGAGCAGGTAGTGGAGGAGGGTTTGGAGCTGGCGGTGGTGTTGGTGGTGGTGCTGGCACTGGAGGCGGTGTTGGAGGAGGTGGTGGCTTCGGTGGTGGTGGAGGAGGAGGTGTTGGTGGAGGGTCAGGTCATGGCGGTGGATTTGGAGCTGGAGGAGGTGTAGGAGGTGGTGCAGGAGGAGGACTTGGTGGTGGAGCTGGTGGAGGTGGAGGTAGTGGTGGTGGGGGAGGTATAGGTGGTGGTTCTGGACATGGAGGAGGATTTGGAGCTGGAGGTGGTGTAGGTGGCGGCGTTGGAGGAGGAGCTGCAGGAGGAGGAGGTGGTGGCGGAGGAGGCGGTGGTGGTGGTGGAGGAGGCGGTCTAGGAGGAGGCTCAGGACATGGCGGTGGATTTGGAGCAGGTGGTGGCGTTGGAGGTGGGGCTGCTGGAGGAGTTGGAGGTGGAGGTGGATTTGGAGGTGGTGGTGGAGGTGGAGTAGGAGGAGGATCAGGCCATGGTGGTGGTTTTGGTGCGGGTGGAGGCGTAGGTGGTGGAGCAGGTGGAGGATTAGGAGGAGGAGCTGGTGGAGGTGGAGGATTAGGAGGTGGACATGGTGGAGGATTAGGAGGCGGACATGGTGGAGGATTTGGAATTGGAGTTGGAATTGGCATAGGAGTTGGTGTTGGTGCTGGAGCCGGAAAAGGTGTGGGTGTAGGAAGTGGATCTGGCAGTGGTGGTGGCGGCAATGGCCGATGATAAATCTCGTAGTTACACAACGGCAGTACCAAGATGTTGTTCTAGTCGTTAAAGTTGTTAAGATACAGCTATTAAACAAATTAATGAGTTTGTATTATTGGCTTTTGTATGCATTGTGTTTTGTGTTTTCTGTAATTTCCAATGTAACATCCTCATATTAAGAAAAGAAGCTAATTAAGAAGCTTATGCTACTTATTCCTTTGCGTCTAAGGAAGTAATCTCAAAGATCAACTTTATGACAGATTCTTCAGATGCTATACATAATAGACATTGGACCAAAAGATGATATATTATCTATATTATTATAAATGCATGTTGGATTACAAAAATAACCTTTTAATATTAAGCATAATAACTTATAATAAAAAGAGATAATCAGAATTCTAGACATTAGCCTTATAATCCTATTAGTTTTAGAACATAATACTACACATTAGGAATCCTACATGATTACCTTTAGGAATTCTATTAGTATAATTATTTTTGGGAATATATATTAGCCTTGTAATCCTATTACTTTTAGGATATATTTCTTAAAAAATTCCTATTACTAATTCCATTTGAAAATATATTATATTGTCAAAAATCATTTAAAAATATGAGAGTCTATATTATTATAAAAGCACGAATATAATACTGACAGACCAAAATAGCTCTAAAATATTAAACAGAAGAACTCATAGGGAAAGGACATAGTTATAGTAACTTATTTTTTTGAACTACAATAACTTCTATGTTAATTTTTTTAATATTTAAGATTTTAAAATTAATATATCTTGTCTATTAAATTCTTATTAAAATATGTAGAGAGGTTTAATAAAATCTATTTCATAAAAATCCTCCATATCGGTAATATTACCACTCTATAATATTCAATACCAAAAAAATAAAAGTAATGCTAAACGGACTGCATAAAGCGTTGAAATTGAGAAATAAATTCCACAACAATATATTATTAAATTATATTTAAGCTGCTTTCCTCAAATAATATTTTTTATTATTAATTTTTCGTGTAATATAGAAAAATATACCCAATTATTAAAGAACAACTAAGAAATTTTTTAAGAATATAACCGTGTGAGAAAAGAAAGAAAAAGGTTGGTAAGAGCCAATACCATTAATGATTTTGCAAACATAAAGATCTAAAAGTGAAATATCATTGATCTTTTTACTCTTTAAAAAAATTTATGGTGGAAAATTATAATCACGGTTAAATATTCAAATATGAGAGACTCTAAATCAACAGAAAATAAACTATATTTTATGTTAAAATCAAATAATAAAATCTTTCAATTAATTATTTGCAAGAGAATCCAATTAAATTATTTTTTAAATTCATCATATGAGTAAATTATTTTTCAAGTAAAACAAATCTTAGGGTACATAAATTTATTCCATAAAAAGAGTGTTAGATTTATTTTTTTTAAAAAAAAATAGATCACAAAGTAAAAATATTAATATAACATTAAAAATGCCATACAAGTGTTTGAGGAGGCACAATCAAAGCTAAATCCTGAACAAGAATAAGCTTTCAAGACTATATTATAAATAATCAACTCTGGTATAGCGGGATTATCCTTTGTGGATGCCTCCAACGGAATCAAAACAATATTCTTATGTCATGCATTACTTGCAAATGTCATATCAAGAGGCATGATATTGTTAACAATAAGAACAAGTGGTGTACTAGCAACGATTTAGTATGAGGACGTACAACTCAATTCAGATTTGATATGCCTCTTCAAGTAACTGAAATAACCATCACAAATATATCAAATCAGAGCAACAATGCTAAATTTATAAGGAAAGTAAAAATGATAATATGGGATGAAACACTTTTGGCTAAGCGTCAAACGATCGAAACAATCGCCTAGAGTTTTAGTGATATATTGGATATCGATGAACCGTTTGGTGAAAAAGTGATAGTTTGGGAAGTGATTTCTGTCAAGTACGATTAGTAGTTCCAAAATTGACCAAAGCAGAAACTGTAAAAGCTAGCTTGCCAAAATTATACTTATGACCTCAAATGAAAAATATTCAAATGACAAGAAATATAAAAGTAAGAACAAATGCAACATTCACTAACTTCTTGATTCGTGTCAGAAACAAAGAAGAACATCCAATAAAAGACTAGAACACTTGGCTATAACCCCAATGGTAATAGTAGTGCATTTAATAAGGAAAATGTAGATTTTCATCATTAGATTAGAACACAATTTGTGCAAATTACATGTTAGAATTTAAAGAGCTATCTTAGCTAGCAAAAATGAATATGTTGATTAAAAAAATAAAAGGTTGATTGCTAAGTTTTATGGTAAAAATAAAATATTTTTCAGTTTTGACTCATCAGAAAATGATGCCAACAATAACTACTAAGAAGAATAGTTAAATATTTTAATACCAAATGACCTTCTACCGTACATGTTTGTTGTCAAATTCATTATTTATTATATATGTTAGTGTTACCATATATATAATAGACTAAGTTAAAATTAATCTTCCATTGCATATAGGTTGATTTTGAAGAAAAATATGTCTGTCATGCTACTGAAAACTTAGATTCGTTGAATAGCTTATGTAATAGTACACATATGGTATATAGAAGTTTTAGCAATAACGTCATACGTGCAGAACTTATGATACTGGTCAATACGCTTCTAAGAATAAATTTATCTCCGAATTCAATTTTCGTCTTCCGAAACTAAAGAATATCCTTTTAAATTTGTGTGAAACTAAGTTTCAGCTTGTTTATATTTTGTAGTTATAATAAATAAAGCACAAGGACAAATATCCTAAATATTGAACTATATTTACCACAATATATTTTCTTACACAAATAACTATATATTGCGCTTTCAAGAGAGATATAAATATCAACAACAAGAGTTCTGGTTATGGCAGAGTAATCAAAGCATGAAAGAAATATATACAAAACAAACACCGTCTATAAAGAAGTATTCGGTAAGATATCATCGCATTAAACACCTTTAAACTACAATACATAATTATCTACTTAATATGACTAAAGATGATCATTTATATAAGTTCTGATAATATCCTTTTATTTTGAATTCACGTATTATGGCAATGTAGTAATATTTTTCGCCATTTAGATGATTGTTATAGTGATATATAAAATTTCTCTCATTAATTAAATTTATTATTCCTTCATATAAATAAATATTTAAGCCATCATGTGTCATTATTAACGTGCAACGCACATTTATAGATACTAGTTCTCATAAAGGACCGAAAATTATTTATCATGTGGTAGCTAGCCTTTACACAGATCAATTTGGAAACAAACTTGAACTCTAAACATACTAGAATTTCACTTTATTCTGATGTACTATTATCACTATTATGTCTTCTATATTAGTAATGTAAAACTGTAACATTACACTGAATAATGACATAATGAACAGCCAAATTGAAGTGTATAGTCTCAAAAGTTGCATATCCGCGAGCAAGTCTAAATTTTCCAGTACCACCAACCACGGCCACTTCTCTTACCCTCTCAAACTGAGGACTAGCGCCTTGTATTTCCAAAGTGGTGCCTTTATATTCTTCATTGGTGAAGATGATTGATATTAGCACATGCGAAATAGTTCCATCCAATGCAGAAGTAACATATATACCTTGAGCTCTAGCAATTTCAGCCGAGTTCTTGTCATAGGCTTCTGTTATAGGATCATCAGTAACGAACATAGAACCGAACTTAGTAAAACTCAGAGGACCATTTTGGTGATCTGTTATTTGAAGCACAGTAGCATTTGGTCCACCAGACCAATCTTGAAAGTAGAGTGTCATTCTTGTTTCTTTAAGTTGGTCTAGTTCAGCTTCTGAATTAATGAATATGGTTAGAAGTAAAATGAGGGATAACTTGAATGAATTCGATGCCATATCAATAAGATCAACAAAATAATTTATGTTATACTTGAATGTTGGGTTTTCAGTGCTTTAATTTGGTGCAATGCTGGGTATTTATGCAACTCTCGTTTCCATTCCTGGGGATGCAGGGGGCCGGAGTGGGTTGGGTTTAGGATTAAAAAACAAGAAGTTTTTAGTCTTTTCATCTCTTTTTCCAATTTTGAAAAGGACGTTGTGTGAGTAGATGAAAAGATCAAACAGAAACTTCTAAATTAAAGAATATGTTCCAACATCTCAATGATATAAAGTATAAACTAAGAAAGTAAAGACAGAGAATGGTATATTGGATAGATATGATTCGCATTTCTTTTCCGCAAAGTTTCTTGTTGTAAGCGATAGTACTGTGATGATCCAAAAGGTTATCACTTATTTTAAAATGAAATTTTCGTGTTCTGAGGCCTTGAAAACCTCATTTAGAGTCACCTTGATTTGCGTACGCAGACCGGGCGCGTAGCCGGAAAGCTTAAATATGAAATTTTATAAAAAATGATAAGTTTTGACTGTAAAATGAATAAATTTGACTTCGGTCAACATTTTGGGTAAACGGACACGGATCCTTGATTTGATGGTCCCAAAGGGTTCGTAGGAAAATATGGGACTTGGACGTATACCCGGAATCGAGTTCCGAGGTCCCGAGCCTGAGAAATGAATTTTTAAAGGAAATTATTTTCTGAAATATTTTAAGGAAATTTAAAATGAAGTTTGATTAGAAAGAGATGGTATCAGGCCCGTATTTTGGTTCCGGCGCCTGGTACAGATTTTATATATGGTTTAAATCATTTCTGTAAAGTTTGATTGAAAACGGACGTCGTTTGATTTGATTCAGACCTAAATTGTTAAATTTGATACTTGATGAAGTTTGAGAAAAAATTCTTGATTTTGAGGTTTGATTCATTGTTATTGAGGTTATTTTGGCGATTTGATTGCACAAATAAGTTCATATGATGTTGTTGAGTTAGTACGTGTGTTTGGTTAGGAGCCCCGAGGGCTCGAGTGTGTTTCAGATGTGTTTCGACAAGTTTTGAACTTAGAAAAAAGTTGCAGATTCAGAGAAGTTGCAGGTCTCTGAAGCCAGGTCTCGCGGTCCACGGTGGAAACTTCACGGCCGCGGTGGGGGCTCCGTGACCACGGTGGGATTTGTGCGGTCCGCGGTGAGCAAGGCCAACCCTCCACGGCCGCGCTCGATTTCTTGTGGTCCGCGATGGAGCTCCGCGGCCGCAGTCCTTTTTATGCGGTCCGCGGAGAGGGTCTGAGAAGTGTATAAATAGACGAGATTTTCAGTTATTTTCATTTTTCAAAACCCCAAAAACATAAGAGGCAATTTTTCAAACAACGTTTCTTCTCCAAATCAATTCTAAGTTATTTTTTACTAGTTTTCTTCAATCATTAACATCTTTTAATATGATTTCAACTTCAAATCAATTATTTTCATTCGGGAAATTGAGTGTTTTGAGTAGAACCTAGTTTTTTCAAAAAAATGGGGATTTGGACCTCGATTTGGGGTCCGATTTCAAAACAAATTACATATTTGAGCTCGTGGGGGAATGGGTAATCGGGGTTAGGTCTGAATTTCGGGTTTGGACCAAGCGGGCCCGGGGCCGATTTTTTGACTTTTTGGGAAATTCTTTATAAAACCTATTTTCATGAATTAGAATTGATTCATTTAGCATTTATTGATGTACTTAAGTAACTTGTGGCTAGATACGAGCGAATTGGCGGTGGAATCAAGGGGTAAAACTATAATTGAAACTTGAGTTGTGTTCGAGGCATCGAAGTAAGTGTTTGGTCTAACCTTAGCTTGAGGGATTAGGAGTTGTGTCCTATTTGCTATTTGCTTCTTGTCGAGTACGATGTATAGGCATGGTGACGAGTATCTATACATTGGTGTCAAGCATGACCATCAGTCTTATATTCTGATTTTCATGATTTCGTTGTATTATTCATACCTTGGTGAAGACTTCTAATTGTTGTATAAAGTTTGTGGGAAGAATTGTGACCTATGAATATTGAGGAGCGTTGGCTCAAGTTGTATAGCAAAATTGTGAAAGTATAAGTGACAATTGAACTTTTAGAGCATTGGCTCGAGTTGTGAAATGAATTGTGAATGTATAAGTGATAATCGAACCTCTAGAGCATTGGCTCGAGTTGTGAAGTGAATTGTGAAGTAAAAAAATTGAGAAAGAGATGAGATCATTATGTTGTCATCCTTGCCGGGTTATTGTTGATTTATTTGTTGTTCCCTTGCTGTGATTTAATTGTTTAATTGCTGTTCCCTTGCCGGGATTTAACTGTTGTTCCATTGCCGGGATCTCTATTACTATTTTGTTTATTCCCTTGCCCCTTTGCTTGTGATTGTTGTTTGGGTGAGGAAGAGTGTTAACGCACGAAGTGTGATGCCGTGCATTGTTTGTTATTGTGAGGAAAGAGTATGAAGCACGTAGGGTGATGCCGTACCGCACGACGTACCATTCCGTGCCAAATCTATTGATTATATAGTGAGAAAAGAGAGTAAAAGCACGAAGTTTGATGCCGTGCACATTTTGATTATATGATTGTTTTGGTGAGGACGAGAGTAAAAGCACGAAGGGTGATGCCGTGCAGTTGTTGATTTCTGCTTCCTTGTTGATATTCTAGTTATGTTCTTTATAGTTCTCTTGATATTCTGTTTTACCTGTTTTCCCCGAAGCATGTTTCCTCTTCCCATCTTTATTTGTTTATTCTGCTTTACTTTCCGATGTATATTATATAACTGCACAGGTTTATTTAGTAGTCTGGTCCTAGCCTCGTCACTACTTCGCCGAGGTTAGGCTAGACACTTACCAGCACATGAGGTCGGTTGTGCTGATACTACACTCTACACTATGTGCAGATCCCGGAGCAGCTCTTGGACCGTAATTTGGAGGCTACCTTCGGTCCACGCGGAGATCCAAGGTAGTTCTGCAGGCGTCCGCAGGCCCTGGCGTCTCTCTCTATCCCTATTGCCTATTTCAGGAGACTAGATAGGTTCACCAAGCTCTTCATTTCTATTTTTAGCGGTGCATCTAATGAGGATCCCCAGGATTATCTAGACAGCTGCCACGAGGATCTTAGGAACATGGGTATTATTGAGACCAATGGGGTTGATTTTGCTACATTTCGCTTGTCTGGATCCGCCAAGACTTGGTAGAGGGATTATTGCTTCGCGAGACCAGCTGGATCGCCAGCCTTGACTTGGGAGCAGTTTACAGTGTTGTTTCTGGAGAAGTTTCTCCTCGTTACTCATAGAGAGGCCTATCAGAGGTAGTTTGAGCGCCTCCAGTAGGGTTCCATGATTGTTACCCAATATGAGACCAGGTTCATCGACTTAGCTTGCCATGCTCTCATCATACTCCCCACCGAGAGAGAGAGGTTGAGGAGGTTTATTGACGGTCTTATTCAGTCGATTTGTCTTCAGATGGCTAGAGAGGCTGGGAGTGAGATTCCTTTTCAGGAGGCGGCCAATGTGGCCCATAGAGTTGAGATGGTTCTATCATAGGGAGATGGTCATGGTTTAGATAAGAGGCCCTGTCATTCAGGCCGATTCGGTGATACCTCATCCGGAGGCCGAGATTCGTATGGTAGAGGCCATCCTCCTAGGCCCTTTCAGTCAGCGCTCCAGGTTTCTCACGGTACTTTAGGTGGTCGTGGTCCCCAGATGCAGTATCCCAATCAGCAGTCCTACAATGCACTACCTGCTCCTATCAGTGCACTGCGGCTTCAAAGTTTTCGGGGTGGTCATTCAGGCCGTCAGGGCCAACAGTCTCAGCAGCCGAGGGCTTGTTACACTTGTGGTGATACGGGTCACATTGATAGGTTTTGCCCTCAAGCACCGAGTAGCTCTCAGGATCAGGGTTCTCGTGCTATGATACAGGCGCCAGGTGTTCCACAACCCGCCCAGCCAGCTAGAGGTGGGGGTAGAGGTGCTAGAGGTGGAGGTAGAGGTACTAGAGGTGAAGCTTAGGCCGCCAGAAGTGGAGGCCAGCCAGCTGTAGGCCGTCCTAGAGATGTAGTTTAGGGTGGTGGGCCCCAGCCTCGATGTTATACCCTTCCAGCCAGGCCCAAGGCTGAGGCTTCAGATGTAGTCATTACAGGTACTATTCTAGTTTGTAATAGAGATGCTTCAGTGTTATTTGATCCAGTGTCTACCTACTCGTATGTGTCATCTTCTTTTGCACCGTATCTGTTCATGCCTAGTGATTTCTTGAGTATTCCTGTTTATGTGTCTACATCGACGGGTGATTCTATTGTGGTAGATCGAGTCCATCGTTCTTGTATTGTGGTGATTGGGGGTCTTGAGACTCGTGTGGATTTGTTGCTTCTAGACATGGTCGATTTTGATGTTATATTGGGGATGGACTGGTTATCACCTTACCATGCTATCTTGGACTGTCATGCCAAGACGGTGATCTTAGCCTTACCAGTTTGCCTCGCTTAGAGTGGAGAAGGACTCCTGGTCATTCTACCCGCAGCGTTATCTCGTATGTGAAGGCTCGACGTATGGTCGAAAAGAGGTGTTTGGCCTATTTGGCATATGTTCATGATTCTAGTGCTGAGGTTCCCTCTATTGATTTTGTGCCCGTTGTTCGTGAGTTTTCTGAGGTATTCCCTTCAGACTTGCCGGGTATGCCACCCGATAGGGATATTGATTTTTGCATTGATTTGGCTCCAGGCACTCAGCCCATTTGTTATCCCGTCGTATCGTATGGCCCCGCCTGAGTTGAAAGAGTTGAAGGAGCAATTGCAAGACTTGCTTGAGAAGGGTTTCATTAGGCCGAGTGTTTCGCCTTGGGGTGTGCCGGTGTTGTTTGTTAAGAAGAAGGACGGATCGATGAGAATGTGTATTGATTACCGGCAGTTGAACAAGGTTACAATCAAGAATAAGTATCCATTGCCAAGGATCGATGATTTGTTTGATCAGCTTCAGGCTGCCAAGGTGTTTTCAAAGATTGATTTGAGATCTGGCTACCATCAGTTGAGGATTAGAGCATCCGATGTCCCTAAGATAGCTTTCCGCACTCGGTACGGGCATTATGAGTTCCTGGTCATGTCATTTGGGTTGACCAATGCCCCAACAGCTTTTACGGATTTGATGAACCGAGTGTTCAGGCCTTATTTAGACTCGTTCGTGATAGTCTTCATTGATGATATTTTGATATATTCCCGCAGCCGGGAGGCAAATGAGCAGCATTTTAGAGTGGTTCTTTAGACCTTGAGGGATAGTCAGTTATATGCTAAATTCTCGAAGTGTGAGTTCTAGTTGAGTTCAGTTGCATTCCTGGGTCATGTTGTGTCAGCAGAGAGAATTCAGGTTGATCCGAAGAAGATTGAGGCAGTCAAGAACTAGCCTAGACAACATCAGCTATAGAGATTCGGAGTTTCTTAGGATTGGTAGGCTTCTACCGTCGGTTCATAGAGGGATTCTTATCTATCGCAGCCCCGAGACCAGGTTGACCCAGAAGGGTGCCCAGTTAAGATGGTCAGACGAGTGTGAGGCGACTTCTCAGAAGCTCAAGACAGCTCTGACTACAGCACCAGTATTGGTTTTGCCCACAGGTTCAGGGCCTTATACAGTTTACTGTGACACATCTCGTATTGGGCTTGGTGCAGTGTTGATGCAGGATGGCAGGGTCATTGCCTATGCTTCGTGGCAGTTGAAGATTCATGAGAAGAACTATCTAGTTCATGATTTAGAGTTGGCAGCCATAGTTCACGCATTGAAGATTTGGAGGCATTATTTGTATGGCGTGGCATGTGAGGTATTCACGGATCACAAGAGTCTTTAGTATTTGTCAAGCAAAAGGAGCTGAATTTAAGGCAGAGGAGGTGGTTGGAGTTGTTATGTCACGACCCGGATTTTCCACCCTCTGGAGTCGTGATGTCGCCTACTAATAAGAGCTAGTCAAGCCAACCCTTAACTATCTAATTTCTTACCAAATTATTTCCTTTTTAACAATTACAAGCAATAACATAAAAACAGCAAAACTTTAAATAATTAAGCGGAAGATAACCATGAAATATCTGAAGGCTACGTCTATTACAACTTTTAAAACCTCAAATACCCCAAAACTTGGTGTCACGGTGTCACAGACTGTCTAAGAGTTTTTACATACAAGATTTGAAGAAATGTAATACACTATTTCTGAACAAAGGAAATAAAACAAGAAATAGAGATAGAGGGAGATGCCAGGGCCTACGGACGCCTATAGGTCTACCTTGGGTCTTCGAGTGGACTGAAGGAAGCCCTCCAACTACTGTCCGAAAGCTGCTCTGAGATCTGTACACAGTGCAAAGTGTAGTATCAGCACAACCGACCCCATGTGCTGGTAAGTGCCTGGCCTAACCCCAGCGAGGTAGTAACGAGGCTAGGACCAGACTCCAGATAAACCTGTGCAGTTATATAACATATGGCAGAAAAGTAACAAGTAATAAACAATTAAAGCTGGGGAAGGGGAACATGCTCCGGGGGTAGCTGACAAAACAAAATAACAAGGAAGCTAACAATATAACTTCTAACAAAGATAAAGATAAGTAAAGACAACTTTCACTTTCAGTTTCCATCTTGTTGCAGGCGTGCAACCCGATCCCTTTCTCATATATTGTGGTAGACGTACTACCCGCTCCCATTTCATAATATCTTGTGGTAGGCGTACCACCCGCTCCCATTTCATAATATCTTGTGGTAGGCGTACCACCCGCTCCCATTTCATAATATCTTGTGGTAGGCGTACCACCCGCTCCCATTTCATCACACAATTACAAGAAATCCCGGCAAGGGAACATAAGCGATATAATAACCTCCTGGCGAGGGAACAAAAGCACTCCCATTTCATTATCTTGTGGTAGGCGTACCACCCGCTCCCATTTCATTATCTTGTGGTAGGCGTACCATCCGCTCCCTTTTACAGTTCATCACACAATCACAAGAAATCCCGGCAAGGGAACATAAGTGATATAATAACTTCCCAGCAAGGGAACAACAATATCGAAATAGTCATCCCGACAAGGGAGAATCAGCTATAACCAATCTCACTTAGTTGGTACTCAGTTCAATTAATGGAAATGCTCAATCATAGAAGACCATTAATTAAAGCATACAAAGTGTCATTCAAGAACACAACAACTTTCAATTTAAGACCCATGGTCATGCTTGACACCAACGTATAGATACTCATCACCATGCCTATACGTCCTACTCAACAAGAAGCAAGTAGCAAGTATGACTCAACTCCTAATCCCTCAAGCTAGGGTTAGACCGAACACTTACCTCGAACTTCCACGGCCAACTCAAGCCTCGAACACCGCTCTTCCTCTCAAATTCGGCTCCAACCCAATCAAATCTATACATAATTGACTCAATATCATCAATAAGTGCTAAACAATCCAATTCCAATGTTCAATTATAACTTTCCAATCTATCTTCCCAAAATCCCAAAAATCAACCCCGGGCCCGCTTGGTCAAAATATGAGGTTCGGACCAAAACCCTATCACCCATTCACCCATGAGCCCGAATATATAATTTGTTTTCAAATTCGACCCCAAAACGAGGTCTAAATCCCAATAAATCAAAAAGCCAGTACGGTTAAGAGTCAAGCTTTTGAAGCAGCTTATGAAGAAAGGCACAGAATGTTCTATGATGTTTTAACTTGCGGTGTAGCATTTGAGAGACATGAAATGGTCATGGTATTTGAGACAACATGGTCTCGTGATTTAAGGTCACTCGGGGTGAGTTTGGTTGAAATAAGTTAGGTGTTAAAGGGAGATATTATTATTTCTAAGGCAATCAAGGATAAATTGGAAGGAAGTAGATTAATTAGCCATAGTTGAGTTGGTATACTGGTGTCAGTGATCGGTTCGTTCAGCGTGATCGAGTTATGCATGTGAGGCTTGTCGGCCACAGTGATTGATGTTATTCTGAAGCATTCTTTTGTTAGGGCCTATTATGAGTAGGCGGATCCCAGAAAGTGTTATGGTGGCTTGGACAACTACTTAGAGATTGGCATATTCGACGATTATGAGGATTCGCCTGTATGCTGCTATAGTTCTCCTGAAGTGAGTTAAATGGAAAGTCTTATGTGATGAAGTATTAGCCTATCGGCGGTTCCAGAGTTGTGATGGAAATCGCATCTATCGTACATTGGCACGTGAGGTGCAGTGAGTGGTATGGAATTTGAAGTAAGGACCAAGGTTGCAGTTTGGTCAATGACTGTGATGTCACGATCTCGGATGAGCAGTATATGAGTTTCAGTGTTTTGAGTAAGATGGGTATTGACGTTAGTATCACCTGAGGTCGGTGTTCTGTGAGAAAGGCTTTGCATCCTGGTTAGGGATTCTTGATCGCTTTTCAGCGTTAGTGCAGCCGGTGGTTTGGATGTGCAGACCCGTTAATTATTTCGGAAGATGGTGGGAGCTTGTCCCACAGGAATATTGTATAAGTGTGACATGTAGTCACTTGATTAATTAGAAATTTAAACCAATTATGAGGATTTTGGTAATATCATCCATTTGAGAATTTATGCCTGGAGGGCACTCTGTTTATTGGGTTATGGACCTGTGAAAGATTATTGGCCTAGCTTGGCACGATCAGGATCGACTTGAGGTCGGTGGATAGATTTAAATATGGAAGTGAGCCTTATGTCAGGCCAGTTGTGTTTATTTCAGCAATGCGCTCTTTATAGAAGGATAGTCGCGGTCTTATTTCATGGTCAGTTAATTCATGTAAAGATATATTGCACCGTATGAGTTGTGAGACGGCTTAGTAAATTCCTTATGTGTTGAGGTTCCGCTCAGCGGTGATGTTATATGAGCAGGATGAGACTTAGATCATGTATCACATCTCAGTTGTGCTTGAGTTTGTAGCTTATAGCGCTATATGTTTCCTTGGGAATGATATTATGCACCTTAGTGTGTTTATGACCAATATTCGGTATTTTGATGTGATGAGCTATTCAGCTCGACGTATATCTCCTTATGTGAGTTCTATATGTGGATCGGGTGGCACACCGCCATGGGTATATTGTTTGGATCGGGTTGCACGCCGCAACAGTGTGATGTTCAATTCAGTGCCCATATTTGCTTTTGTGTGTTCTGTTTCCCTGTTTTCTGAGGAAGTCTATGTTATTGTGCGAGTTGAGTTGTTCCTTCTAGAGTTCGCCTTCCTTTTGTATCGCGTTCGAATTGATAGCATACTGGCACATTGTGGCGTCTTGTGGGATTTTTGATTATGTCTGAGGTGGCTTATTGCCTGAGCAGTTCGTACTGGGTGAGACGAGGTTACTAGATTTGGGGTCAGTGCAAACTGATTATATGAAGTATATTATAGAGCAAAGATCATTCTTTGGTTTGGGACAAGGTAATGGAACTTGTCAGGAGTGTAGATCCAATGAATTGTTGATTCAGCAGTTGGTTGTGAATTTCGGCACATCTCTTCAGTCGTATCGGTGTTGAAAAAAAAAACTAGAGCAAGACCTGTGTAGATCATGAGATGCAATGGGAGCATCAGATTCGTGGAATTTCGACTATTATGTTTAAAGAATGTTATTGTGGTTCTATGAGTAAAGTGATGCAAAGTGTGAATTCAGCAAAGTTATGCAGTAATGTTTGGGTACAGCATGTGGAGATTGATATGGTGGTCGTATAATGGAAACAGGCTTGGCAGGGAAATTCAGGATGTTGGAATTGGGCCTAATGGCTTATTTGCTTGAATAAATAAGTATATCTACAGAATTATCGAGCTAATGTGCTCAACGGAGTAGTGGTAGCATGGGAAGGTGCATTATGTGTTAAACAAGTGATTTCAGACTACTTCAGTATAGTTCTCAGCACGTTCGAGGACGAACGTATGTTTAAGTGGGGGAGATTGTAACGACCCGACCGGTCGTTTTGAGCTTCGGCACATCATTCAGCAGTTTGAGGCCATGAGCGGCTTCATCTCAGGTATATTGACTTGTGTGTATGGTCAGAATTAAAATTCAGGAAGTCTGAAGTCAAATCTAAATGGAAATTCTCATTTTGAAAGCTTAAAATTGAAGGAATGAACTAGGATTGGAATTTTGAGTAAACGATCTCAGAATTGGGATCCGAAGGTTCTAGCAGGTTCGTATGATGATTTCGGACTTGGGCGTATGCCTGGATCGGGTTTTGGATAACTCGGGAGTATTTTGGCGCCTATTGTGGAAGATAGCATTTTAGAAGAAATTACATCAGTTTGGTTTAAAATGCATTTCAGTGTTATTGATGTCCGTTTGGGATTCTGAGACTGGGAGTATCTCCGTATGGTGATTCTGGATTTGGGAGCGCGATCAGAAGTGAATTCGGAGGTCCGTAGGTCATTTTGGAGCCGTTCGGCTAAAGATGGAAAATTGAAGGTTTTTGAGAAAATTTGGCCGGAAGTGGAAATTTTGATATAGGATTCGAAATGCGAATTTTATGGTTTGGATAGCTTCGTTAGGTTATTTGGGACTTAGGAGTGTGTCCGGAATATCTTTGTGTTGAAATATATGAATTATGGGAAAAATTTGAAAATTTTTGATATTTAATATTGTTAAAGTTGACTTTGGTCAACATTTTTGGTAAACGGACCCGGGCCTGTGATTTTTCGGTCTCGAAAGGTCCATAGAAAAATATAGGAGTTGAACGTGTTTCCGGAATCGAATTCCGAGGTCCCAGGCCCGAGAAATGAATTTTTTCGTGAAATTGTTTTCTAAAAATGTTTAAGGAAAATGAAAATGAAATTTGATCAGAAAGTAATGGTATCGGGATCGTATTTTGGTTCCGACGCCCGGTACAGATCATATATGTTGGTTAAGCGCTTCCTGTAAAGTTTGGTTACAAACGGACGTAGTTTGACGGGTTTCGGCCTTAAATTGGAAAATTTGAAAGTTTATGAAATTTGAAAGAATTCTTGGATTTAAGGCTCAAATCATTGATTTTGATGTTATTTTGGCGATTTGATCGCTCGAGCAAGTTCGTGTGATGTTTTAGAGTCAGTGTTCATATTTGGTTTGGAGCCCCGACGGCTCGGGTGTGTTTCGGAGGTGTCTCGGAGTGATTTCGGACTTAGGAAAAATTGAAGAAAATTCTGTTATGCCCAGAAAATTCTGTTATGCCCAGAAAATTTTAGGTGCGAGTAGTCCAGTTTGGAAGCTCATATCTTGTAATCTATAAGAAATCAGAAAAAGTGCAAAACACGAAAGTTGTAGCCCATACATTCTAGTTTTCGTAAAGTAAAAACCATTCGCAATTTGGATATCATCTCAGAAAGTTACGATGGATCGAAAAGGGATGCTGGAGCAATTTCGGCAGAATTTACGATGTACTTTAGAAGCTCATATCTCGGGATATATAAAGAGTTATATGGTGTACAACCTATCAAATTAAAGATCTTTGAGTCTAGTTTCTAAATATTCAAACCGTTTGTCATTTGGATATTTATACAAGACGTTATGGGTGTTTAAACAGAAGGTGTCCGACAAGGAACAATTTTAATAGGATGTACAACTTGTATAGCACAAGTGCAAGGTACAACTCGACGAAGCACAGGCAGATTCTTTTATACACGGATTTAGCTCACTTTTCTTCATTTATTCAAAGTATGGACGATTTTTGGGGAGCTTCAAGAGGGGATTTTCATCATCAATGTGAAGGTAAGTTATCCACACCTATTTTGAGTTAAGTACATCAATTATGTATGGATTTGAGCATGAAATTTGTAGAAAAATTGAGGATTTAGGCCTAGGGATTTGAAAATAAGATTTGGTGATTTGAGGGGTCAAATAAACTCCGATTTTGGTAAATTTTATATGTACGGACTCGTGGCGAGACGAGGAATCCAGTGATGTGACTTTCGTAATTTTTCGAGAAGTGGGCCCGGGGCTCGGGTTTTGCAAATTTCGTGATTTTCGATATTTTTCGAGTCTTTTCGATTGGGTTATATTCCCTTAGCCTATTGTAATATATTCCTTGTGGTTTTGGCAAGATTCGACGCGCGAGGAGGTCGATTCGAAAGGAAAGGGCATCGCGGAGTAGACTTTTGGCCGTCTTGAGGTGAGCAATAGATGTAAATGCTGTTCTGAGGGTTTGAAACCCCGGACTTTCACATCGTAATGCTATATTGCGTGACACGCACTCCATGGCGAGTGCAGGGTCGGATACTATTGGGTGATTGTGACTTGGTCCATCCCGTGTGATGTTTATACTATACTGGTGATTGATACACATACTTCAATGATATTATTGGGCTTGATGCCATGTTTGGGGCCTTGTATCGATTTGTAAAATCCTTCGAGGATTGATATTACTGCTTAGCATGATTTGCATATCATTTAATTTCAGTCCAAGGTTTTAAATGCTGTTTTGCAAACTCAGCCATAATTCTAAGTGTTGAAAACTTAAATGATATTTTTAAATGTATTCCGGGCTGAGAACTTCTGTTTTGTAAATGCCCAAGGGGCTTATTATATTATTTTCTGGACTGATTATAAAGTGACTTGAAACAGTGGTAACAATGGCACTATGTGATATACTTGAAACAGTGGTAACAATGACACTGTGTGATATACTTGAAACAGTGGTAACAATGACACTGTGTGATATACTTGAAACAGTAGTAACAATGACACTGGATGATATACTTGAACAGTGGTAACAATGGCACTGTATGATATAAACCGGTCAGGTAACAATGACTGACCAAGATATTGCGCTTGGGCTGTAGGAGCCCCTACGGAGTCTGTACACACCCCCAGTGAGCGCCGTCGACGATAAATAAATATGGATGGCTCGGGCTGCACGCCGCAGTGGGGTACTGGAATGTACCATCATATGCATTGCATTACTTTCATGTATTTGTATTTATACTGGTGTTTAGATGCTCAGTTCCATATGTTGCTGTATATTCGGATTGTAGCTTACTTTGTGTATTTACTGGATTTTCTTATCTTCGGACTGTAGTTACTTTTATTACTCACTGGGTTGGAGTACTCACTTTACTCCCTGCACCTTGTGTGCAGATCCAGGGCAGTCTCAGGCTCAGTAGATCCAGTTGATCAGCAAATCCAGCCTCTGGGAGTATCGAGGTAGCTGCACGGCGTTCGCAGCCATTGATCTTCTCCCTCCTATCCTATCTCTTTATTTTCGCATTATCGGACTTTGGATATACCGTGTATTAGGATGATATTCTGTATTCTAGAGGCTCAGATTCGTGACACCGGGTCCTAGTGAGATTATATTGTATATTTTGTTAAAATCTTCAGTATTTTAATCTTGCTTAATTGATATTTCTTTCCGCTATTTTTGATAAATTGGGTTAAGTGTTGAATAATGGTTGGGCTTGCCTAGTAGTGTGCTGGGCGCCATCACGACCGGGATTTGGGTCGCGACAGGAAATCACTTCAAATATTCCTCAATGCAATGTATGCCCTAGCGGTAATGTATTACGTAAGAAGTTTTAAGTCTTCAAGTAGAGGATTATAGATCAACATTGAGGCGAATCAACAATGGTCAGATACAAATTACAAAGTATGACATAAGATTACGCATTCTTCTTGAGACGAACGGTAAAGGACTGAGATTTATACCTAAAGGATAGGCAACAAAGGTAACTGGGAGCTTGGTAAGCATGCCTCAGTAAAGATAGATTGAAGTAAAAATTATGGTATAGTATAACCCATGTAAATGCAGTAAAGTTATATGAATGGATAACCAGATCTATGAAATAAGATATGGCCATATTCGCAAGTTCTACAAAGTATCGAGCAAAGGACTTCGGTATACCTATAGAGGCCTAGAGAGGCATTATATTAAGCCTTGTATATCCAAAGTAAGGCCTAGAGATTGACTAAAAGATAAAAGGAAAAAGGAAAGATGAATCGTATAAGCACACTTACAAAGCTAGGGTCATACAGGCTGCATGACAGGAGGTAACAACAGTTGCAAGATTAGGAAGATTTCGACCACAGGTCATGATATGAGTAAAAAAGACTAAAGGAGGGAATACCCTAAACTTTGGATTTATTCACAGAGCAACTGCTTAAATGGCAAGAAGAGTATTAAGGTATTCACAATAGCTATAAGTTATGAAAATTATAAGTGCACCAGTCAACATTCGAGGACGAATGTTCCAAAGGGGGGAATAATATTATGCCCCGCAGTATTACAATGATATTATGCTCTGCAGTAATATATTAAAATGATGTTACGCTCTACAGTAATATATTACGATGATGTTACATCCTGCAGTAATATATTACGATGATGTTATGCCTTGTAGTATTATATTACAGTAATATCATTCTTCGAAGTATTAAGTTACGATAATGTTACACCCTGCAGTATTACATTACGGTGATGTTACACTTCGCAGTAATAAGTTACGACGATGTTGCACCCTGCAGTATTGTACGTTGAATTTGCCATAAGGTAATTGACATCAGTCCAAGGAAAAGATTATTTGGGGATTATAAGGATTATAAGTGATGAGTAAATTCGTGAAGGCAAGAGGGTAAGTAATATCGAAGAAAACAAATTTTGTCGAAGTTTGGCATTTTGGGGTAAAATATGGCCCGGGCTAAAATATCCGATATTTATAGACTAGTGTCATACAAGATACTACATGACCATGCTAGTAAGGTGTATAAGGTATGTGAAAAGTGAGTAATATTTTAAGTAAGTGGGAATAATTCTCAATTTTATGGGTAATTAATTAATTACCGGGTAATGGGACATTACCTAATTAATTGGGGATACATTTGGATAAGATTAATCCTTTCCCTCCCCTCCAAAAACGTGGCAGCAAGCCACTACACTAACCATATGACTATTAGTCTTGGTTAACTAGGTGGCAAGCTAATTTGTGGTATACAAGATATTTATATATGAAAGGGACTCCACCAACGTCCAAGAATGTAAAAGCGGAGTTTTGGGTTTTCTGCTTGGTAAAAGTTAATTCAAATTTTCTATTTCACTTTCCTTTGATATTTCTAGACTATTCTTGTTCAATAAACAAACATTTAACAAAGTACTATCATCAGTGTGCTCTTAAAACCCCATATTTTCTAGTTCAAGAATGCTTCATTAAGCAGAAACTTGATTCGTTCCAAGTAATTCAAAGAATTGAAGCTTGATTCATTCAAGGCTTCAAGAATAGAAACAAGAATTCAATCCGATTTTTGGGGTTCTAAATTCAATCTACGAAGGTTTCCAACAAAAATTGTTAGAATCGTAGCAACGTAAAATTATGCAGTTCCAAAAGAGTACGGTGCAATCTTCAAGAATATTACACGGAGTTTTTCCTACTCCAGGTATGTTGCTCTTCCTTCATTTTGACATAATCTCATCATTATACAAGTTTGATAACGAGGCATAAAGAAAAATTCATATCCCGAAATTTACGTATATTTTGCTAGTCTCGCAAATTGTGTATATTTTTCTAGTTTTGTAAGTTATAATATTCTCCTTATCGGGACTTCATATTCAGTTGAGTATTTCTTTCTTCCAGTCAAGAGAGCATAAAATTTACATATATGCAGTATTAAAAGTATTTTCATTACTATCGAGTTATAATCGATGGGCAGACCCCTATTGGGCAACCTCTGATCAGATGGTAAGTTATATACCGAGCCTACTGTAGCCGAGCGCTTAGGAGCGAGCCCAGTTGGTCGAGATACAGATCCTAGTATGGTCGAGCGCCTATGAACGAGCCTACTACGGCAGAGCAGTTATATATATATATACACACACCAAGCCTTATAGGGCCGGACAACTATTTTACTTACTATATTGAGAGAGTTGAGTCAGTATCAGCTGGTAACTATATCTTCAGATTATCTTTGACTTCCAGCTACTTGCATTTATTATATTATCAGTTTCAGCTTTCAGTATATTGCCTTATATACTCAGTACATTATTTTGTACTGACGTCCCTTTTCTGGGGGCGTTGCATTTCATGCGTGCAGGTCAGACAGACAGACGGGTAGGCCTCTTCAATAAGTGTTGCCCCAGCTTGATCGGTAAGCTTTATGCGTTTCGGAGTTTTTGGGTCTAGAGCCTTATGTACACCTTGTATATATATGTATATATGTTATGAGTAAGTCGTAGAGCTGTTCCAATCATAGTATATCCATCAATAGAGGCTTGTAGACATATCCTGTCAGTTAGTACAATATGTTAGGCTTGCAGGCCTTGTATGTATATTTGGTTGGTTTGTCAACTGTAATAGTTATGACGGCCTTGTCGGCCCAGTTTTATATTGACATTTACTCAGCATTCGTAATTATTTTGCAATGTGGCCCATGACCAAAGTATGACATCATATGTTCAGAGTCCCTTAGCTGCAAGTTGGTACGCAAGGATAGGTGGGGCACTAGGTGCCGGTCTCACCCCCCCAGGTTCGGGGCATGACATGCCCGAGATCCTTGAAGTCCTTAGGGAACTCTGACACACCTAGATATGATACTGTTTATGGAACTTTGGCATTTTGAGGATGTTGGAAGCTTGGAAGTCACTTGGGCCTATTTCAGGCTCCATATAGTTAACTTCTTCTTTTTCTTTATTTGTTTATGTGATTCAGCTGGTCTGTAATAATTATTGTAAACAACATTGGGGTGATTAGTGAAAAGGGGTGGGTAGTTACATATTTGTTGGGTAAATCGGGTAGATGTCATGCCTATAGGATTGTGTTAATGCATTTGTTATGTTTACTTTACTTCCACAATATTAGAAACCATGCCTATAGGATCTAAATGGCTTTAATAATTGGATATCATGCCTATAGAGTGAAAAGTAATTGAAGTTCCATTTTTGTTACAGCATGTATTCACATTAGTCTTCTTAGATATCATGCCTATAAGGTTAAGAGTCATCTTTAATAACTAGATACCATGCCTATAAGGATTATAATCAGCTCTAATAGAAATTATGCCTATAGAACTTAAATTAGTCTAGTTAAATAAATCAGTTTAATTCATTGTTTGTTCATTCTGAATTGGTTAATTAATCTGTGTGTTTCTTAACAAGTTTTCAAATACTGCCTTAAGATAATACCGTTAGAAAGCATGTCTATAGGATCTCAAGTTGTCAATTTTAAAAATTGTTCACTGCTTTACTGCTTCCTAATCAATATAGATACCATGCTCTTAGGACACCACTGTTATGCGTTTAGGTAAGCCTCTAGAGCGATTCAAATTCTGCAACTATAAAACTTTGCGTTGTTATTTAAAATTGTTCAGATTGAATAGGTTTAAATTAGTCGGCGAGCTACTGATTTAGACCTGTTACATTTTTGGAGGTGACTGTGAGCCTATAATTTGTTCTCTTTCAATGCAGTCCTGATTGCTCTTGATTGACGCCTAGACTTTTATCCTTTAAAATCTTAAGATGGTCTAGAACTGTCCAAAAGTAGATGTCCTAAAATACCTCCAGGGCCACAAGGAAGGGAAGGGTAGTGTACGCATAGGACATCTGTCAAGGTTATTAGAACGCTTTAGGCTTTGACCAAGGGGAGGGAATTGGGTAGTAAGGATATGATGACTACGCGCTAATGTCATATGTAGCCCCTCATTGAGGAGTGTTACCGGGCACTGTGTGGGGTGATCCTATAGGCTAATCAACCTAGGACCCCTCTTTTCCCAACTCCTATATATTTTAAATGAATTTACTTCTCTTTACATATGTTCAAACATTTTCCCTCGTTTTCATTACTTGAGCCATACATATACTTAGGATGTCAAAACATGCCTTTATTTGCAAGAATGTGTTTAAATTATTTCTTTGATAAAAGAACTAACTCATAAGTATAAGTTCGGTCGGGACCCACCGTTGTGGACCGAGAGGGGTAGCTTACACCTTCTCCTCAAGGTTATTTCGAGCCCTTACCCTAAATCTTTGGTAATGTAAACTAGTCTAAGAGTTAATCTCTCTAGGTGCCCTAACACACCATAATCCGTTAGGTGGTGACTCTTCAAATACCCAAAATCCCAACAGGGAAATGAGTTATTACTCCCATGAATGTCGGAACCCGAACTTCTCTCTCCCCGCGAAGGGGAAAAAAAGGGCGCGATGATGTCCAAACACAACTTAAAAATTCAAATACCATTTTCACTTGAAAATTTTTTTCATCCTTCTTGGAAATTCTACGTCCACTAAATTTCTAACACTTGCCGGACTTGCAACTCTTATTACCTCCGTCCTAAATTCAATTCCCGTCTACGCTCTGCAAAACAATATCGTCCCACCCAAAGTTACGAAACAGGTTGATTGCATGCAGTGCAATTTTTTATGGGGTTCTATACCCCATCATTACAAACTCCATTTAATCAACCGGGCTTTGGTAACAACTCCCAAAGGGGAATAGGTATCCCAAAACTCAAATGCAAAAATTCAGCTATCCTTGCCAATCTTTTATGGTTCTATACCAACAACCCCTCTATTCTATGGGCACATATGCTCTCTTCCAAATATAACTCGCATATATCAACAAACTACAAATTCATTTATCACATTCACAATAAATCCAATGCCCAAATAGTATTACAAAGGCAGCTAACATATGTCGACAAGGTACTAGCTGGTATGTTGCCAACGGCCACTCCATTAGCCTGTGGCAGAATACTCCAAATACCTCCCTGAGGCAACTCATTCAAGGGCTCCTACCTCAACATGAAATTTTTTCACCCCTCTCCAATATCATAACGTCTCATTCATGGGATTTCTCTGCAATTTCATTCACCTACCTCTAAACATACAAAACAATATTCATAATACATTCATACGCACGTTTCCCTCTGTGACTGACAAACCTTTTTGGAATAACACCTCCACTGTGTCTCTTCTCCACATCCTCCGCCTATCATCTCATTCTACAAAGTACAAACCTAAGCCCTACCCACTTCAATCATTCTTGGATATGGAAATTAACCACTTTACCAAAATCAAATACTTTCTATGGCTTTTTTTTATATGACAAACTTCCCACAGCGTCGTTACTACATAATAGGAATATTTGGTCCACTGCAATTTGTAAAATCTGTTACAACCACACTGAAGACATTCAGCACATTTTTCTTTACTGCAAAAATGCTTTTGCCCCATGGAAACATTTTGAATATATATCACCCTCCCACGATTTTTCCACTTGGTTACAGCACCAATGTACAACTAATAACTTAATCCATACAACCTCCCACATTAATTTGCCTTCTTCTATACTCACACCGGTCATTCTACGGCAAGTATATATGGCTCACCCACAATCACAATGTCTTTGATAACACCAAACACATGTTCACATCCCCACTATAATTACCATCGCAACCCAAATTTTTTATCTCCAAGTTTGTGCCCACCCCACTAACGAACAAAGTATCTCACTCTTTCTCTTGGACACTACCTCCCACACATCATTATAAGCTCAATATCGACGGAGCATTTGATACATCAACCAACCATGGAGGAGCTGGAGGTTTATTTCGAGACCACATGGGCAGTTGTATTACTGTCTTTATCAAACATATTCTACACACTGATGTATTACAAGCAGAACTTTTTGCACTTTTCAATGCTCTACAAATTGCAATCAATAGACACTTATGGCCACTAATCATTAAAACAGATTCACAGGAATTAATCAGACTCATTGTGACGGATAATCCCAAACACTCACATTTATTGTATGCATGCAGGTTGATGCTACATTATCTCCAAGTCCAACACATTGACCACGTGTATCGGGAGGGTAATGGCGTGACCGATGCTCTAGCAAAATGGGGCAAACCGATGACTCAACTTAATCCTCAAGATGTTCAAATTTTTGACCCCCCACCCCACCCCACCCCACCCCACAGTTTTCGTTTACGCACTTTTAGCTTTTGATGTAACTGGAACTAGAACCATGCGTTCAGTTCCAAACCTTGTATCCAGTTTATCTTAGTATTAATGAAGTTCTTCTTTCTAGCAAAAAAAAAAAAAAAAAAAAAAAATGCCAAGTACAATCCATATGTATTTGTACGTATAAATACACGAGCAGCTTATAATTATCTAATTAATCAAATACTAGTAACAATAATGGGAAACAAACATTTTAGGAAAATCAGCTGGAATTATCAAGTCGCTTCTTCGTATTCTCTGCAGCGTCAGCAGCATCGACCTCCATTTTTGCTTTCAACATATCAGCCTGTGTTGCTTCCTCCTCACTTCTTGCCATCATCTTCTTTCCCTAAAACATTAATAAACTATTCTTGTAAAGCTACAATCAGTTACAATGTATAAGCAGAAAAAATCATATGAAACAAAATAAATGACCTGACCAACAAAAAATGCTTTAATGTAGCGGCAACATTGCTGCAAAGACGTCGTAAAATACAGGAATCCTTTCGTAAATTTAGACTTGGTTGCCGGAGTCGCTGACTGAATATCCTCCATGTTCGAAGCTCTAATAATTGTATGTTTATACCTCTCTCTCCCTTTCTCTCTTAGTCAAGTTGACACGGAGATGGTTCTCGTTTTATATTTCTTTGGTTTTCTACCTCTATGAGGTGTTTGTTTACACTTCAAGTAAACAATTGCATATTCATTCTGTCAAACATGCAAATAGGTGGCATGCTCTGAATTCACCTTAAGTTTCTAAAATTTGCCACGTTGCACCAATATTAAACCATAACCTGCCACGTGTTACGTCTTTATCAGTTTGTCGTGCTTGTTATGGAACTCTCGTTGGATTGCCTTGTTTCCTTGGGCTCTTGCGACTCATATTGACGAGTATTATTATTTTTAGCTCGGGTGAAAAATTATTTATATTTGATAATCGAAAAAGTATATAAAATTTATATATTTTGTATATAATATACAGAATATATATATATATACAAAAAATATATAAATTTTATATATTTTATTCAACTATTATTTTTATAACAGCTATACAATGCCATTTTTCTTATATTGATCGTTCGAGGGTTTGGCCCACCTTTTTTTTTTTAAATCAAATAAGTATGTCATTAAACAGTGTGCTTAGTGACTAATGTATATCAATATAATTGAAGGACATAAGAGAAATGATATGGTACTCTCCTAAGCCAAAAGAAATATTTATCTTTTCTTTTTTTATATATTTTTTTGCTTGTTCTACCACTTTCCTTTTATTTAACTAGTTTTAGGACACGTTTATCCTATGCTTATTAGTATAATATTTTTAAAAATATTACAATAAGTATGTAATGAGTTGCGCAAAAAATAAAGAAAAAAAATGTAAGCTTAAATTGATAAATGGTGAGTCTACTCAACTAATATATATTACCATTATATGTCACAATCATACTTGTTTCCCTTCAAAATCGGATAACAATTAAATTTGTAAGTGGTTTTAAGAATACGCAGATTAATTTGACACAAAGCGATAAATTGAATTGTAATTAAAGCAAACAATAATAAACTAAATTCAAATCGTACTACTTGAACAGTTATAGCCTTGAAAAATGAGTCACTTGAACTGGATGCAATTTAAACGATATCAGACACAGAAGAATAGTAGCTTACAGAAAGAAAATAATATTATATTGCTTTGGGATGTGTGTAACAATGTGTTTTACAAATAATCAGATCCCTTTCATATAGTAGGGGAGTCCTACTTTAGGTACAATTCTATAAAAGGTAAAAATTCATGCTTTGCTAATTAGCCGATTTCTCATTGATACGTGTCGAGATTCCCGCCGTGATACCTAATCGGTTACAAATATTTCGCCTTCCGTTATTCAGTCTGACAATGTTTCCTTGAGCTCATTCGGGGTCAGGGTCGATTCCGGGGTCATGGACTCGATGTTCTTGAGGACATGCATTCTAATCTCGTATCTTGGTTCGATGAAATCCGGGGTCGATCTTCAACCCATCATGTTTCAATCCCGATCTGTCATGCAATAAAGGAGCTCGATTTCAACTGTATACAGATAGTCCTCTACTTTTTCAGAGAGTAAACGACGAGAAACGATCTGAGCCCCCGATTCTTGCCTCGATACTCTACGTCAGAAATGACAAAATGAATAAAATGTCTTGTCAGTCACGTCTTAAAGGCATTAAATGCTCGTCAGTTGCTTGTCGGCCGCTCCTTGTTTTGATCCAAGGGCAGTTTCCCCGTATTCAGATATTCCACATACTTGTTCCTCCAATCCCAAGTAATGCTTGTAAAGTTTATTTTGGTGTGACCTTCTTCCACTACTGATATCATGAGTTGTACGACTGTCCCTGAGTTGAGTTCGTCGTCCTCGACCGACGACCCTAAGTTTGCAAGGGTATCGACCTCGCTATTTTGATCCCGAGGTACGTGTTGTAAAGTCCACTCCTTGAACCGATGTAATGTTACCTGCAACTTATCTAGATACCTTTTCATTCGTTCTTCTATGACCTCGAATGTCCTATTAACTTGGTTTACCACAAGGAGAGAGTCGCACTTAGATTCGATCACGTCCGCCCTCAAGCTTTTGGCTAGTTCGAGGCCTACAATATTGGCTACATATTCGGCCTCGTTGTTAGTCAATTTCATAGTAATAGATTGTCTAACTACATTGCCTATGAGTAGCTTCAATACGATGCCAAGTTCGGGCCCTTTTGCATTCGAGGCGCCGTCCGTAAAGAGGGTCCAGATCCCCTAAGACGTCCTTGAGTTTACCAACAACTCTCTTTCAACCTCGGGTATTAGGGACGACATCATGTCGGCCACGAAATTTGCCAAAATTTGAGATTTAATAGTTGTCTGGTGTCGATACTTAATATCGTACCCATTGATTTCCATGCCCGTTTGGCCAATAGTCCTGAGAGTTCGGGTTTATGCATTATATTTCACAACGGGTAAGTAGTCACAACACATATAGGATGACACTGAAAATATGGTTTCAGTTTCCTAAAGGCGCTTAACAAAGCGAGCGCCAATTTATTTAGGTTAGGGTACCTAGTTTCGGCCTCACCCAGGGTCCTGCTAACATAGTAAATTGGAAATTGCGTACCTTGCTCTTCCTGAACCAGGACTCCACTTACCGCTATCTCCGATACTGCCAAGTAGATGTATTGTTATTCATTTTCCTTCTACGTATGAAGCAGCGGTGGGCTCGATAGATATCGCTTGAGTTCTTCCAAGGCCCGTTGGCATTCCGGGGTCCATAAGAAGTACCGTAGCGAGAAAAATCCATGGCTCTTATCGGAGTACCTTGAGATGAATCGCCGCAGGGCAGCAATGCGCCCAGTTAGCCTTTGCACGACCTTCATGTTGTCCACCACCGTGATATCTTTGATAGCTTTGATCTTATCGGGGTTGATCTTGATTCTCCGGTTGTATACCATGAACCCGAGAAATTTACCTAATCTAACTCTGAACGCACATTTCTCTAGACTCAGCTTCATATTGTACTTCTTCAATATGTTGAAGGTTTCATGTAAATGCTTTAATTGGTCCTCTGCTCGCAGGGACTTAACCAACATATTATTAATGTATACTTCCAATCTTCCATAGATTTCCCTATTTGTTCTTCGAACATCCGATTTACTAGGTATTGATAAGTGGCACTGGCATTTTCTAATCCGAATGACATTACATTATAGCAATATGTGACGTACTTAGTGATGAAAGAGATTTTTTCCTGATCATTCGAGTTTATCCGTATTTGGTTGTACCCGGAATAGGCGTAGAAAAAACAGAAGATCTCGTGGCCGACTGTGGCATCAATCATGCGATCGATGTTGGGCAAAGGGAAAGAGTCCTTGGGACATGTCTTATTCAAATTCTTATAGCCTACGCATATTCTTAATTTGTTCCCTTTTTAGGGACTACCACTACGTTTGCTAACCATTCTCGGTATTTCACCTCCCGAGTGGATGCTATTTTAAGGAATTTAGATACCTCGTCCTTGATGAAAGCATGTTTGATCTCGGACTGGGGTCTCCTCTTCTGCTTGACCGGGTGAAATTTTGGGTCCAGGATTAGCTTGTGAGTGATAATCTCCGGTGGGATTCCTTTCATATCAAGATGGGACCATGAGAAACAATCTATGTTAGCTATAAGATATTAAATGAGTTTTTTTCTAAGCTCAGGGGTTAACCCCGTGCCCAGGTATACCTTTCGATCGTGTAGACGTTCGATCAATGAGACTTGTTCCAACTCCTCGATCATTGAATTAGTGGCATCGAAATCATTGGGGACTATAAAAGATCTTGGAACCTCGTAATCATCGTCTTCATTAGTACACTGCTTATCCGATTGGATCGTGGCTGGTGTCGATAATTATTATTTAGCCTCTTTCTTTGTATCCGAACTCGGTTCCTTTGATGTTACCAATGTTGATAACAGAATCACTTCTTCGACTGAAAACATTTCCTTTGCGGTCGGCTGCTCCCCGTAGATTATTTTAATCCCTGCTTCGGAATTTTAAAACTTGATGATGAGTCGAGGGCACTGCCCTCATGTTGTGGATATATGGCCTCCCGAATAGGGCGTTGTACCTCATGTCTCTTTCGGTCATATAAAACTTGGTTTCCTAGATCTTCCCGGTGGCATTTACTGGTAATGTTATCTATCCCTTAGTAGTTTCACATGCCATGTTGAATTCGTTTAGAACTCGGACTGCATGCACGATTTGATCTTGTAGGCCGAGCTGTTCTACGACCCTCGATCGAATGATATTGGTCGAGCTACCTAGATCAATTACCACATGCTTAACTCAAGATTTATTTATGAGTACAAATATTATTAGTGCATCGTTGTGGGGCTGCACGATCCCTTCTACACCCTCATCGTTGAAGGACAAAGTTCCTTCTAATATGTAGTCTCCAGTCTGTTTTTCTCTTGTGATGGATACTTTGGAGTTTTAGCATCGACCCTTTGGGAGCATCGACCCCACCAATGATCATGTTAATGGCGTGTTGAGGTTCTTCTTACACGGTCTATTTATTAAAATTCCTATTTTTGAAATAATTCTTGGCTCGGTCGCTTAGGAATTCTTAAAGATGCCCGTTGTTGAATAGTCGGGCTACTTCCTCTCTAAATTGTCGGCAATCCTTTGTTCTATGGCGCAAAGTATCATGATATTTGCACATCTGGTTAGGATCCTTTTGGGCAGGATCCGATAGTAGGGTTCAAGGCCATTAGGTGTCTTTGATGCGTCCGATAACTGATACAATGTCGGCAGCATCGACGTCAAAGTTATATTCCAATAACCTTGGTGCTTCCTTAGGCCCGGTAGGTCGGTCGAAACTGTTCTTGCTCATGAGTCCCCGATTGTTCTGACCTCGATCACTTCTCCTTTCACTTCACATAGAATTCTGCCTTAACCCATTGCTTCTTCGATCTCCATTGTAAGGCTAATATCGATCCCTATTTGACATTGGTTCATGGTCGATATCTCTGTTGACTCTGTCAACGGTACTGACGGAATAAACGAATCCCGAAGGAGCCCCGAGTTGGTCGTCTTCGACTATGATTTTTGATTGATACCGGTTATGTACGTCGGCCCAAGTGACAGTCGGATATTCTATCAAATTCTTCTTTAACTATTGCGAAGCCATTGAGTTTCGAACATTGAGTCCCCGGGTGAAAGATTGAACGGCCCAATCAGTAGCGACCGGTGGCAGGTCCATCCGTTCCATTTGAAATCGGAGCACGGACTCTCTAAGCATCTCATTATCCTCCTATCTTACTTTAGAGAGATCTGACTTCCTGATCTCGACCTTGATAGCCCGGACATGTGCTTTCACGAAAGAGTCTGCGGGCATAGTAAATGTGTCAATAGAATTAGGAGGTAAGTTGTGATACCACATCATAGCTCCCTTTGACAGGGTCTCTTCGAATTTCTTCAACAAAACATACTCGATCTCATCATCCTCCAAGTCGTTCCTTTTGATGGCGCATGTGTACAAAGTGACATGCTCATTTGGGTCGATCGTCCCGTTATACTTAGGAATCTCGGGCATATTAAAATTTAAAAATTAATACTAGAAAGAATTCTATTATGAAATTCTTATAATATATCAAGTACTCAACTTGACAGTATTTCCTTTTATAATATGTCAACAATGTATAATTTAAATGTCCACGATAGTTGCAAATATATTGAAATTTTTGTCTTCCTTTTAAGAAATTGCAGCCTCCACACCTTCGCTACATACATATTAATAAACAATTATCATATGCGAGTAGTGTTTTGTAGACGCTACTCGGAAATTCTATCAACTTATGTACACCTTCCTTGGGATGCACCTACACAGAAATAGTAGTTATTTGTGATAGCGGTAATAATGAATGCCGGCTTGCCTAGTTCTGTGATAGGCGCCATCACGGCATGTCAAGTTTTGGGTCATGACATTGTATTATAATTATATTACGATATATTGCACAATTATATGTCAAGAGTTGTTAATTGGAGTGAATAACGCAAAAGAAAATATTTTAAGAGTTTAAAAGGAGATTACAATCATTATAGGAAAACTCATAAAATGTCACATATAGCTTGCAATTGTGAAGTTGAAAAGGAAAGAAACTATATCTTTTTTCTCCATGTCTCATCATCGATCGTGTTTGTGCTCCAACAGACATAATCTTTGCTAGTGCTCTGTAAAATACTTTATCCAAAAACGGTGCATCAACTTTGTTAATTTGAGTAATTTGAGAATGGATTGAATTGAATTAAGGATATTATTAATATAATTATAGTGAATTTTGGACCAATAACATAAGTTGATGCTTTGGCAAAATGAAAAAACAAGAAGAAAACGAACAAAGAGGATTCTACGAAATGTGACATCACAAAGTCATTAGTAATCTCGAAGAAAGTTAACACGTACAAATGTCACATCATTGATCAACCTACATGCCAAACATATTTGAACCCAAATGGAATATGAACCAAATACAGTAAATGAAAAAAGTACATTTTATTCGGCACACGACAGTATAAGAGGTGAAATCTGAGAGAAAACCAAAAAGGTAAACATGTGATGTTGCAGAGGAAGTTTCCAAGTGTCATGACCCGAAATATTTTGATAATAATATTAATTATGAGATTGAAGAATTAATTTTTTTTGGTAAAATATATAGTTTGCACGTTAATCTTATAGCGAAATCCCTGTTACATATCTCTCGTTCACACAAAAGTTTTTATACACTCAATCTTTCAAAAGTGTCTAAAATACATCACTTTTGTGCTTGACCAATTTTTCAGGTCATGACACATGTCATTGACTTTAAAAAGGAAAATATATATTAGAAATTACAATTAAGCCCCATCTTCTTCGTCTTCTCATTTTCTATCTTAACCATCATTGTTGCCGCTACCATGGTTGTTTGTGAGAAAGTTTCCAACAACACCAAAAATTCAACCACACTATCTACACAACTAGTCGAAAAAAATCGAGTAACAAATTGAATTCAACAACCCAATAATCAACAAGACCAAATTAAATTTTCAAACTTTTTCAATACTCAATAATGGTGGATTCTAGATTTTTTCACCAAACCTTCAATACTATTGTTAAAGCTTTTAAATCTATAACAAATAAATAGTTTTCACAATATTTGAATAATAAACTAACAAAAATCACTCAATTTTTAGATCTAAAATTTTATGCTCTTTCAAAAATTCTATGTGGGGAAGAAAATGAGGGGGAGGGTGGTACGAGGAAGAAGACTAGGGGGAGGGGGAGGGGTTTCTTTGGGGAGGGGAGACAAAATATGAAATATTTTACGGGCTTCATGCATTGCTTTTTATATGTAAACACGCGAGTGCTACCTGGTCAAAAGTAGTATGTCTTAGACACACTTTTGAAATGTTTAGTGTGTAAAAGATTTTTCATGAATGAGATGTCTGTAAGAGGAATTTTGCTGCAAGGTTTATAGGTAAACTATGTATTCTGTCTTTTTAAAAAAATAGTTATTGGGCCTAAGCTAGTACAAGAGAATTTTTTATAGAGAATTTTTCACAAAGCACCATCTTTTAGTCCTAATTAGCCATTAATAGAAACCCTTTGCTATATTACGTCCTATAGATATCTTTTATGCAATTCTATAATGTATTTAATGTATTTAAGGTAGTGTATTTAATAATACAACAAAAATTAGCGGCGTACAAAAAGAAAATCCAGCTAATCCTGATATGTATTTACTTGTATTCAAATGTATGTAGCGCTAAATACGTAACGTATTTGCGCAATATCTGGGTCGACGAAGATGTTAAAAATGGAAGAAAATCAAATCAATTTTGATTTCCCTAATTTTACTCAACAAACTTAAAAGTTATCCCATCAATCTGTATTCTTCTCAAACTCAGAAATACAGAAACGTGAAAGAAGCGAAGAAACAGAGCAACATGCTTCTATATTGTGCGATTTTCTTCTCCTCCTTATCGATTGATACAAATTATATACAAAAGAAGGTATAACTCTTCTATATATATGGCAAGCTTGACAGTTTTGTTGCGTCATTCTGGAAAGTGGAACGATGAGGGCAATTATATCGACTTTTCCATTGAGGGAATACTGATTAAGGAGTATGCTTCCTTTAATGATCTAGTTGGTTCAATTTCTAATCAACTGGGTATAGATTTGAGCACAAATACCATTAAAATACAATACAATGTTGAAGGCAATCGCACGCCAATGAAAATACACAATGATATGGGTTACAGAGTGTATGTAGAATTGAAAAAAGAGAACAGAGAATTTGGGATGTATCCTCTGTGCATTACAACTATGGAAAAAGAGCTTATCTCCGGAGATGGTTTAAATCAAGGCGACATTGTGCAGATAGACGAAGCAGTTCAAATGTACGATTCCGATACAGATTATACACTAGCTATAGAACTTGCCAATTCAGGAGAAGCGATTGGAGTGTTCGAACTCCACAAGGATTTGATAATTTCAAAAACTAATCAAAAGGAGGTTATGGCTGGACAAGTTTATAAGGATAAGGCTACATTGAAAGAGGTGATGGAGAATTATGCTATAGCTCAAAGGTTTCAATTCCGTGTTGATCGGTCTAATGCTGTCAGGTTTGATGTTTGTTTAACTTTGTTTTTTTAGTTGTATTTGTGTGTTTCCTCTAGATGATGAACACCTTTGAAAATTTATATTTGTTTAGTATTCTTAATAATATGTATTCAGGTGTATTTTACTATAGAAAAAATACAACAGTGGCTATGATTATTTTCATATTATGTCTATAATGTTATTAAGTGTTTGATTATTCATACGAATGTATTTAGTTGTATTTATTGTATTTAATCACATCTAACAATATTGGAATTCGTTAGTATACAAAATTACATATACACAGATATCAATTTGGTACTTTATGAATAGGAAGTATATATGTCAGATTCGTTAAGTTGTCTGATGTATGAACTTTTTTTTCCAGCTATGCATTAATATGTATTTCAGAAGATTGTGATTGGAGGTTTAAGGCTTCAAGCATTAACAAATCGGAATTATTCAAGGTGAGAGAATTCAATGACAACCATGCATGTCCGATGAAGGATAAAGTGTACGAGCAGCGGCAGGCTAGTAGCAGCCTTATAAGTGGTATTATAAGGACAAAACTTACAAACCATAAGAGAAAATACACTCCGAGGGACATTATTGATGATGTGAAATCAGATCTAGGTGTTGATGTTAGCTACATGTTGGCGTGGAGGTCTAAAGAAAAGGCAATGATTTTTCTTAGAGGTGAACCGGCTGGTTCATACAAAAAAATTACCAGGATACTTATATACAATGGATAAGACATATCCAGGTTCTCACATAAGAATGGAAAAATCATCAAAGAATGAATTCATGTGCGTGTATATATCATTGTATGCATTTATAAGGGGGTTTGATCATTGTAGACCAATTGTTGTAGTGGACGGAAGTCATCTAAAATCCTACTACACCGGAACATTCGTTTCTGCAAGCACGTTGGATGGTGCAGGTGAGTACCTCAATAATAATACAATTTGTTAATATTTAAAGCATTGGAAAACATGTATTTAAAAACAATTATATTCAATTGTATTAAACATGTCATATATTGCCACTAGCATAACGTGTTATTGATTCAGAGAACGATGCTGCTTGGACGTGGTTCTTTGAGCAATTCAAGATAGCATACGATGTAAGGGAAAACATGTGCATTGTTTCGGATAGAAATGAGAGCATCATTAAATCTGTATCGAGAGTGTATCCGGATGTACCGCATTGTGCTTGCATATGGCATCTATGGAATAACGTATACAAGAAATTCAAAAAGAGCCATGCCAAGTTGAGTGAGATATATTTCTCGATGGCAAAAGCATACACACAAACTGAATTTGATAGTCTGATGGAGAAGGTTGAGAAGGTAGATATTAGGGTGAAAGAATACTTAGAGTTAGCTGGTTTGTGGGCTAGGTTGTATGCACCTGTTAACAAGGGATGGACAATGACGTCAAATATCGCTGAGTCAATCAATGCATCACTAGTTTCAGCAAGGGAATTGCCAATATATGACTTCCTCGAAGAAGTTAGGAAGATATTTGGTCGTTGGAATTGTAGTAACCGTAAAGAAGCTACTCAGACATACAAGACGCTTGGGAAAAAATACCAGGAAATGCTGGAGTTGAATGAGACCATGTGTACCCGTATGACTGTAAGTTAATTTTTTATGGCATTGCTGTATACAACTGAATACAATTTTTTTAGGCAGAACTACCCATTAATTTTTATGAATATTTGCTTGAACTAGTAAATAATATAGATGAATACAGGTAAATACATGTGATTATTAAGAATATATGCACGTGATAATGATTACAATGGAATTCAGGTGATTGATACAGTTTAAATTGATTGGAAATACCTGAATACAGTTGCTCAAAAAAGGTTGAATACAAATGCATACAAATGCAGACTGTAGAGTAATACAGTTGAATACAGTTGCTGGAATCAGCTGAATTTAACTGAAATTGGATGAAGTTGCAATTTTCGAAGTTGATAGTAACCATTTAACTCAGTAGTATATATTTGTTAATTCATGTAAATGTGTTCAAAACTTATATTTCTATTTTTAAATGTAGGTGGTACCCTCAACTGAATACTTACATACTGTTAACGATGGTGGGAGGAATTACACAGTCTGCCTGCTCGAGAGAAAATGTGTTTCTGGGAGGTTCCAAATTGATGAATTGCCATGCCCACATGCCTGGGCTGTATTGAAGAGCAAGTTTTTAATGCCTGAAGAATATTGCTCTAGATATTACAAGCCAAGTACAATTGTAATGACATACGATGTGCTAGTATCCCCGCTACCGGACAAAAATGACTGGAATATACCAGAGCATGTTGCAAAGGAGGTTGTACTACCACCCAAATGGAAAAGACCTCCTGGAAGGCCAAAGAAGAAGCGCGACAAAAATTTAAGTGAATTGTTGTTGCCGAAAAATCAACATTCATGTAGCATATGTGGGCAGGGAGGACATAACAAGCGAACTTGTAGGAATGCTCCACGTAATAAATAGTTATATTCTGACATGTATTGGTGATTCGACAATTTCTCAACACTTATTATGACATTATCAGCTATAATAAATACTTTTTTCGAAGTAATATATCGTGGAATGACTTTCGTTAATATTTTCTGAATTTATTTAGTTGAAGTATTTTTATATATATAAATATATATGAAGTGGCTGTGAGAGTATCTTAGTATAGTTGAATACAACTATATCAATTCCTTAATGCAGATGAATACAACATGTTGAATATAGTTAAATATAGGTTAATAATACAGTTTAATTCAATTGACTTTGGAGGAATACACTGTAATACAGTTGAATACAGATCTGGACCGCTGGTTGAAACAGTTGAATTTAACTGACATTGGATGAATATAGGTAATTCAATTGTTCAATACATTTGAATACAACATGTTCAATAATGTTGACTATAGGTTGATAATACAGTTCAATTAAATTGACTATAGCTGAATACATATGAAATCAAAGAAAAATACAGCTGAATACAGCTGAATAATACAACTAAATACAAGTTAATAAATATAACTTGTATTGTTTCAAGTCAATTCAAAGTTATATCTGAATGGATGCAGCTGGATATACTTGCATACCAACTGTAGACAACTGATAAATACACTTTAATACAACTGAATTGAACTGAATAATATAGATTAATACAATCAGCTAAACAGAATAATACAACTAAATACAACTGCTTAATACTGAAAGATAAAGCTGATCTTATGCAGCTTAATATAATTCAAAAATTGGCATTAACAAAAATCATTCAGCATACATAAAGTTTCAGAAATTGTAACTAACATGTGCGTTAACTAAAATCTGTTCAAGCAAACTTAACCAAATTTCAGCATGTAAGTAAATAACATCTACGACCAAAACCACTACAATCAGTATCATTGTTCAAGCTAAACTCAAAAAAAAACCTAAAGCTATTCTAAAACTATCTGCATCTTTGCCTCCGACTCAGAGATTTGCCTTTCAATCTTTGAAGGTGCTTCACTCTCGCTTATTGCATCAGCATCTATCTTGCGCATAACATAGTCCCATAACAGAGCACCATATCTTTGACGGAGAAGAGTGGCATCAAATGGTGTTTTTTGTGTAATCTCTCCAATAGTGCTCAGAAACTCCGCGAAGGCTGCAACATGCACTCCACAATCCCTAAAAAATAATTGATTGAAACAGAATATAAAATAATTAATACAATTAGATTTGTATAAAACATATAAGAATGATGATTGGATACTTACATGCTGCCCGCTTTCTGTTGAGGCAGATTTGGAACGAAGACAACTTCAAAAGGTTCGTTATGATCCTTGTTTGTGTATGCGGGATAAGCATACCAGTCAATGCCTTGACTATCTCTGTAAAAGCCACTAATTGACAGATACAGAGGTAGTAGCTTAGCTAGCTTTACAATCTCAGAGACTACGTATGCATCATGACCGGAAGACGTGTACGAGTCGTACACTTTGATACATCTATCTTTGAAAGTCACAACAACCAACACCCAATGAAGTTTTTCCTTCAAGTTCACTGGTATCAAGACATTATCCACTGTATGCCAGGGTACATTAGCATGCAATCTGTAGCCCCTAATATACTCACATACAACGTCTTCTTGTTTGGCTACATTAGCATCACTATCTGTATCTTCATACCTGTCATATATTTCAGCTATTCTTGTCTTGAATATACAATCAACAGTAGTAAACGTGAAGTCCCTATGCTGATTGCACTTGCCCATCTTTCGCAAATAGTAGAATATGACATCCATATGCTATAAACAAAAGAGGTTGGTAGATAGTGTGAGTTTATTTGCTTGAACTAAGAAATAATATATATGAATACCTCAATACAGATGCTAAAAAAAAGTTGAATACAAATGAATACAGAAAATAGAGGAATACACTGTAATACAGGTGAATACAACTGTATACAGATTATGGACTACAGTTGAATTCAACTGACATTGAATGAATACAACTAATTCAATTCCTTAATATAGGTGAATACAACATGTAGAATAGAGTTGAATATAGGTTAATAATACAGTTCAATTCAACTGACTTTGGTGGAATACACTGTAATACAGTTGAATACAGATCTGGACAGCTGGTTGAAACAGTTGAATTTAGCTGCCATTGGATGAATACAGGTAATTCAATTGTTCAATACAGTTGAATACAACAATTTCAATAAAGTTGACTATAGGTTAATAATACAATTCAATTCAATTGACTATAGCTGAATACATAGGAAATCAGAGAAAAATACAGCTGAATACAGCTGAATAATACAACTAAATACAAGTTAATAAAACAGCATGTTATTATTGAAAGATAAGATTATTAGTTTTGGGAAAGACTCACATTGTCATCCCATAACTTCCCGTCAATGGATAGAAGGTAAAACCAGTTTTTGCAATAACCAAATACTCGTACATATAATTCCATCTAGTTGGACAAGGTTTAGGAACCTTTCTTTTTCTTAGGCCAAATTCATCGCATATTTTAAAATATTCTCTAAGTCTACTTCTACGGTTTGAATAAAAAAACCAGTGAAGAGCCATTTTAACCTTTTCAATTTCAACATTTAAAATTCCCATACCATAACCCACAATTAAATGGTAAATATGACACATACATCTAACATGAAAAATGTTACTAAATGCAGGATTTAGTGTAGTGGTAAGCAAGGCTACAACATTAGTGTTACTAGTAACATTATCCATTGAAATTGAAATTATTTTATATCTTTAATCTTGCTAGAAATAAACTGCCCTGTGTGACGTGAATTAATTATTCTATAAGCAATAATGCGCTTTCGCATTACCCAGTACTTATCAATCCAATGAATTGTAAGAGTAAGATAATCACAGTCATTACTACTTCTAACAATATTAGTAGTAATAGCAACACGACAATTGATATGAGTAAATAACTAGCGCAAATATTATTTATATTCATGTTTATATTTATAAATATCACTCTTTACGGTTGTGCGAGGTCATCCTCTATAAGTGGGATTAAAAATTCTTCTAATATAATGCACAAAGTGAGGGTTAGAAAGAAAACTATAGGGTAAGCACATAACAGTAACCATTTTTGCCAATTCTTCTCTATCTTTTCTTAGGTCATAATATAAAATACCACTAGTAACGGTGTTAATTCCCAGTTGAAATTGATTTGACCCGGTACTAGGGTCAGGCTGACTAGGTAGACTTGTCCCCTCGGCCACAACTTTCATTTGATAATATTTAACTTTATCTTGAGAGTGTATCATTATGTATCTCCTCAAACATCCCGTCCTGCCCGAGTAACATAGTTAAAAGCTAACTCTTTGCCGCAAGTATTACATTTAGCTTTATTTTTTTCTCTTATTTGAATAAAAAATGGACAAACAAGAGATGTTTTGGCTCGTTTAGAAGGTTGTCTAGAAAAAGTAGGGGTAGTAACAGGGGGGGGGGGGGTCGTGGCATCATTTGGATGAGTTGGGTTATCTTAAGCAATAGGACTAGTGGGTGTATCCTCATTCGGTTGCATTTCATCCAAATCTATTTTCTATTCATCTTCTTCATCAATAGTTGGATTACCATAAAGAGAATTCACATATTCATGATCTAAGTGTTCACCACCTCCAACATTAAGCACATATTGACTCTCAGTAAATTGTAATAAAGTATTATCACTAACAAAAAAAGGAGCAGGTGGAATGAGTTTATCGAATTGGCGAACAACTTGTTGAAAATTAACTATCGTTGAAGACTTGAATACTTCAATTTACCAACTTCATAATTTTTCATACAAATTGCAACAATAAAGTAACCAATTATAGAAGAAAATTAGAGAGAGATTGAGATAGATTGATGATTTTGTGAGAAAAATGAAAGAATGAGGGGATATTTATCATTGAAAATAGGGAAAAATATAAATTTTAAAAAGTTTGGAGTTAAAACAAAGTTGGGGAGGAGGGGGGTTAAATGGCTATTTAACAAAGCTCAAATGGCTATTTTTGCAGGCCAGCGGCCATATTTTAAACCCCCCAATGGTCAAAAACAATTTTGGAATTTTTTAAAAATTTAGCTGTTGGGCCCGTTTGAGCCTGTTTGGGACAGGTTAGGACCGGTTGAACCGGCCCACTTAGCACCCGGTCCCGGGCCCAAACGGTCTGATCCTAACGGGTCTTTTAACGTAACCGACCCACTTAGCAGGCCCACCCTAGTCCCGGGGTCAAATGGTTAGGCCCGTTTAGGCCCACTACTCATATGGGCTCGCGGGCCTGGGATGGGCCCGGGCCTAACCGGCCCACATGCTAGCCTTACTTCAAATGCAACCGACTACCACACTACAAGAAATCTATCTTTAGTGGCGACCAAAGGCGCCACAAAATCTTTAATTGTCGCCACTAAATGTTTACAGTGGCGGCTATGGAACTGCTGCAAGTACTGCCATTACTGAATGTTACTAGTGGCGACAACATGAGGTCACCACAGAATGTACACATTTTGTGACGACCTTGTCGCTACAAAAAATAAATGTACTCGCCACAAGAAAGAGTTCCACCAAACTAATTTTATTGAAGTTGCTACTGAAGAGTAATATTTAGTGGCGACTTACTAGCCCTAAAAATAATTAGTCATCAGTGGCAACTCTAATAGCGCTACTGTAGAGTGATATTTAGTGGCGACTTAGTTGCGACAAAAATGGTTAGCCATCCGTGGCAACTCTAATACCACTGCTGAAGAGTCACATTTAGTGGCAACTTAGTTGCCACAAAAATAATTTTCTATTAGTGGCAACTCTAATAGCGCTACTGTAGAGTCACATTTAGTGTCGACTTAGTTGCCATAAAAGTGATTAATCATTAGTTACCTTAAATTCAGAACTTCCAAAATACTCTACTAGGTATTTCCAGTCCTCGAGCTGAATAGAAGTCATCAGTCTAAGAAGGTTGTGGAAAAAAGGCAATGTAGAGGTGTTGAACAACAACCATGAAAGGAGCAGAAGTAATTTAATGACTGAAAATGGAGTAGTTACAAGGTTAAATCCTGCTTTAATCGGTTTTTATCCGGTTCATGCAAATGTAAATGCTGATGTTGGAGCATGCAGAGGCTATATCCCTCACTTATGTAATGGTAAAATGAACAGCACTGAGATGACTTAGGTGCAGGAGCCACAATTCAAACTGTTCAGCAATTTAAAACAAAGTCAGCAGAAACCATCAAATGGAGGTAGTTACAATAAAGGGAAAAATAAAAAACTAACCTGCACTACCACTTTCAGCTTCTGGAAAAGGATACACACTTCTGTCCAGATTTCTTGAAAAAAGTGTCTCTACAGAAGGTCTCTACAAAGGGTTGCTTCATATTTGTCCTGTCCTATAGGTTCTTGACAAAGATTATTTGATTCTCCTGTCTCTAGGGATGCTCTAGTATTTTCCTTTAGCTACAATTATGGCTGAGACATCGCTCCAGAATTTCCACGTAAGGCTGTTATGTGGTTCAGGCCTAAATGGGCTAAACGGGCCGGGCCAAACTGTCCTGGGCTCTAGCTGACCTGGCCCAAGCAGTCTAGGGCCAAACGGTCCCGGACTTAACGGTCCTGGAGGGTGGAACCGGCCCACTGTGGGCCTAAGCCCACATGGGCCTGGGCTAAGTGGGTCGGTCCCACAGGCCTAAGTATTCCGGACTATTTTTTTTTTGAAATTTTCTTATCTAAGGCAATTTATTATAAATTATATTATATAACTATGACTTAAATCTTCTAATTCAAATTTAAACACAAAATAATTGAAAAAAAATATTTAAGGGAATGCCTTATAATTTTCATTATTACAACATTAACAAAAAAATGGCAATATCTTTCGTAGTCTTCCTCCCCCCAATGGAATGAGCACAACAAGGTGATAATACCACCATTAAAAGAAAAAAACTAATGAAGATGTGTCAAAATACAAGTTACATATTATCTCTAACAAATTTCATAAATTCTTCAAGGTTCGGAGGAATTTCCGTTGGTGGTGGCGGAAAAGAAGCTTGTTCATCACCGCTTCTGGGCGAAGCAGCATCCTCTGCAAGTTCCACTAGCATTTCTTCATAAGCTTCGTTTATCTCTAGTTGTGATTCAGCAAGTCCAAAGTTTCTTCTCTCCGAACAGATCCAATCTCTGAAGAGTACTGATTTTTCCAAGATCTCCCTCATAGACGCTCTATGATCACTGATTTGAAGTCTCGCTTGACTGAAAGTGCTATTTGATGCTAATGTTGAAGCTTGAATACTTAAAATATCTCGAGCCATCCTTGAAAGAACCGGATAGTGTTTTTATTTGTCCTTCCACCATTCCAAAGTATTAAAGGAGCCGTCAGGATTCTCTAATTCAAGTCCCTACGACAAATAAACTTTAAGCTCATTTAGTTGTGAGCTATCACCAATATTATTACCTTAAGAACCCCTAAACCCCATCTAAGAACTAAGTATTTTTAGGCCCGCAGTTCTTTTAGATTATTGCGAACTAGACGAAGTAGGAGTTGGAACATTTGGTCTAGCATGATCTAAGGCAAGTTGATAAGCATTATAAATTATTTGAGCATTTATTTTAATTGAGGCTTTTGCATCTGCAAGTGTAGCAAATTCCTCATCTGAAAATGATAAAGCATTATAAATATTTGTATACCAAAAGTGAGGACCTCTTAATTTCATGGTAGGATTTAACATGGAAGCAAAACCATAAATAGAAGGGATAGGGAATTTTTTTTAACTTATCATTCATAGAATCAATAGCAAGTTGATAAATTACCCCACCCTCTGAAAATTGAGTAAACAAATTTGCAAGTTCTGCAATATAAACTAAACAGTTAGAAATAGTAGAATAATATTGCTCAGATAATTCATTTGTAGTAACATGAAATTGTTCTAAAAATTCTACAAGAGTTTTAACATTAGTACAATCCTGATTTGTAAGGTGCTCATCATCATCATCATCACCACCAACACAAGTATTAAACGTTGCGTTTATTGGGTTTCTATATTCATATGCAATAACTAAATTTTCATACATGTAATTCCATCTAGTCGGACAAGGTTTAGGAACCTTTCTTTCTCTAAGGCCAAATTCATCAATTTTTTTAAAATATTCTCTAAGTCTACTTCTACAGTTTGAATAAGAAAGCCAATTAAGAGCCATTTTAACCTTTTCAATTTGAACATTTAAAATTTTCATACCATCACTGATAATTAAATAGTAAATATGACAAATACATCTAATATGGAAAATATTACTAAATGCAGGATTTAGTGTAGTTGTAAGCAAACCAATAACATTAGTGTTACTAGAAGCATTATCCATTGAAAGTGACATTATTTTATCTCTAATGCAAAAATATCTACAAATATCTATAACTGTGTTAGCAATAAACTTACCTGTATGACGTGATTTAATTATTCTATAGGCAATAATGCGCTTTGGCATTATCCATTCCTCATCAATCCAATGAGTGGTAACAGTAAGATAATCACAGTCATTACCACTTCTACCAATATCAGTAGTAATAGCAACGCGATAATTTATATGAGTAAATAAATAGCGCAAATATTGTTCATATTCATGTTTATATTTATAAATATCGCTCTTTACGGTTGTGCGAGGCCATACTTTATAAGTAGGATTAAAAACACTTCTAATATAATGCACAAAGTGAGGTTTAGAAGAAAAACTATAGGGTAAGCACATAACAGTAACCACTTTTTCCAATTCTTCACGATCTTTATTTGGATCGTAATACAAAATACCACCGGTAACAGTATTAATTCTCGGTAGAACTAAATTTGACCCGGTACTAGGGTTAACTTGAGTACCTACACTTGTCCCCTCTTGCACAACTTTTATTTAAAGAAATCTAGCTTTATCTTTTGGGTGTGTCTTTATGTGTCTAGTCAAACAACCCGTACCGCTATGGTCTCCAGTAAATTTATGAGCCATCAAAGTCCCACAAGTTTTACGCTTAGCCTTATTTTGATCTCTTAGTTGAATAAAAATGTGCCAAACAAGATATGTTTCGCGCCATCTAGAAGGTTGTCTATTAAAAGTAGGGGTTACTACAAGAGGGTCAAGCGGGGCATCATTTGAATTTTATCAGTTGGGTTAACAACATGACTAGTAGGTGCATTGATGATAGGCTATAATTACGTATTTTAGTCGATTATTACACTCTAATTTACTGCACTTTAGTTGAGTTTGCGCTTTAATCGCTAATGTTTTGCACTAACGATGTGTTTTATGCCTTGTAGGAGTGATTACGAGCTATATAGATGTTATGGAATGAATTCAAGTGATTTGGAGCTTTGAAGTCTGAGTAAAACCCCAAGGAATTAAGTTGGGATCGTGTCAGGGGTAAACTATGAAGTTAAGAATAAACGAAGACTCGAGAGGGCATATTGCGCACTGTCTAGTAAAATACACATAACTCTTTGCTCAGAACGCTATTTTGGCTCCAAAATTTATGGTTGGAAACCTAACTCACAGGGCTACAACTTTCATGTTTTACATCTGCCCAAATTCTAAATGTAACAGGGCGAAACGCGTGGGATTTGAGCCAACACAAACAAAACCGGGAAAAAGGGCCAGTTGGGCGCCACAGGCAGTGCCTGGCGCCAAAAACAGTATGCACAAATAATGGGGCGCCTGGCACCGGGCTGGGCACTGGTGACGTGAAATGTGTTCTATTTTGCCTGGGACAAGTTTATTTCGGCCCTAGACCTACCAAACTGATATAAAAGCAAGACTAAACCTATTTTTGAGGGAGGGGACGCCACTTTGGAGTAGAGATACACACGGGATCGTGAGGAAGCGAAGAATTCTCAGTTTTCTTCATCTTTTTCTAGTATTTTCAATTGATTCAGCACTTATGCAATTGTTTGATTACATCATGATTGGCTAAACACCCATTGTTCTAGGGTTGTGATTTAGCCATGAATATTGTTGTTTGATATTGACTTGACCTTGATTATAATTCACCAATATATGGTTGTTTCTTCAATTCTGTGTTGAATTGCTTAATTGTCTGGCTAGTAGTTAGGTTCTATTTACTATCTATGCTATGCTTGGGAAAGCCGTGTTTAGATTTGAGAAGAATTGAAGAGAGCATGATCTTAACCCTTAGGGGGAGCGGATTTGTGGTTAGGATATGAATATACCTAGTCACCGTGCTTAATTAAATATCGTGATCTTAATGCGTTCTTAATAGATTGATTTCATAGGAATATAGGCGTTAATCTATTGAGAATAGGTGAGTAGTACTTCGGGAGAAGGCTATGAGAGCATTTATCGATTAATTAGCAACCATGAGTGAATTATATGAAAGGGAGAGTTAATTAGAACACAATACGATTGGTGAATCGATCACAACTCTGGAATATTTGTCTCTACTGAATACACAACAATCAACTCGTTACTTGATAACTTAGTTATTATTTAGAATTGTAGTATAATATAATCATATTATTGGACTTTGATTTTAGCTGGATTGAATAACAATTTTAGTGATTTAGTGAGTAGTTTACACAAGTCTCTATGGGTTCGACACTCAACTTATCATTATATTACTTGTCGACCATGTATACTTGCGTGTGCGTTTGGGAGCAACAAGTTTTTGGCGCCGTTGTCGGGGACTTGAATATAAACTACTTTCTAGTTTTTGCTTTAATTGTTTATTTCGTCTAGTCTAACGTTACTTGATTGTTGCTATAATCTCAGAAACTTTGATTGAATGCGTAAGGTCAGAAGCCAGGACAGACTCAATGGCTTTGACCCCGAACCTGAGAAAATATTTCACTGGAGGTTGAGGGAAGCAAGGGATACAAACAATATTCAAGCAATCATTCAATTTCCTGTGAACATGGCAGAGGAGCAACATATGACTGTTTAGGAGGTAGCAATGCCCAGTATTGCTAATGTTACCTCCAGCATAGTGAAGCCTAGAATCACTGGGCACTTTGAGCTGAAACAGAGCATGATCCAGTTACTTCATGCAAACGGGAAATTTATGGGTCTTCCACACGAGGATCCACATCAGCATATTCTAAACTTCTTAGAGAGTAGTGATACTTACATCACTAACGGGGTCACTCCAGATTATGTGAGGCTTACACTTTTTCCATTCTCTCTGTTGGGCAAGGCTAAGCGATGGCTAAAGGCAGAACCAGCTAATTCAATTACAACATGGAATGATTTGGCAAGAAATTTCTGGCAAGGTTCTTCCTTTCAGGCAAAACTGCAAAGATCAGAAGTGAGATAGTTGACTTCAAACAGAAAGCGGGAGAATCTTTATACTCAGCTTGGGAAAGGTTCAAGGGGCTACTCAGAGACTGTCCTCATCACGATCAGACGAATGAAGTGTTATCTCACACTTTCATAGAAGGGCTACATTCTGAAACAAAGATCGTGGTAGATGCTGCAGTTGGGGGTCAAGTGTTGGAGAAACTTACGAGTTGGAACGAGTTTACCGAATTAACAAACAACTTCTTGAAAATTGTATATCGTTGAAGGCTTGAAGGCTAGAATACTTCAATTCACCAACTTCACAATTTTTCACAAATTGCAATAATAATGTAAGCAATTACAAAAGAAAATTAGAGAGAGATTGATGATTTTGTGAGTAAAAATGAAAGAATGGGGGGGGGGGTTATAGTTGAGAATAGGGAAAAAGTGTAATTATAAAAAGTTTAGGGTTAAAACAAAGTTTGGGGGCAAATGGCTATTTTATAAAAAGCCAAACGACTAAACTGGCACGCCAACGGCTAGTTTTTAAACTTCCAACCGTTGGCCAATTTCAAAAAAAAAAATTAAAAAATAGTCGTTGGGCCCGTTAGGCCCGGTTAAACCGGCCCAGGCCCGCCAGCCAGTCCCGGGCTCGCGGTCTCTCCATGCTGGACCGGCCCACAGTAGGCTCCTAGGACCACTTGGGCACCATACGAGCCAGCCCGTTTAGCCCACAGCCCACAGCCCACAGCCCATGTAGGCTCGTGGGCCGGGCTTAAACGGTCCGGGGCTTCATGGGCTTTTGGTGGTAACCGGACCAAAACCGGGACCACATACTAATGTTCCCGGGCCTATGTGGGCCTAGCTTAAAAAAGCTATGTATAAGCTATATAATGTACAAGAAATTGCCTTAGATAAAATTTTTTTTTAAAAAAATAAGCCAGGCCCACTATAGCTTATATATATATATATATATATATATATATATATATATATATATATATATATATATATATATATATATATATATATATATGTAAGTGGGCCTGACCTATTTTTATTTTCAAATTTTTTATCTAAGGAAATTTCTTGTAAATTATGTTATATAATTATGACTCAAAATTTTTTAATTCAAATTTAAAAGACAAAATATTTTAAAAACAATATTCAAAGGAATGTGTTATAATTTTTATTATTATGACATTAACAAAACATGGCCCAATCTTTCTTAGTCCTCCCCCCCCCAAATGGAATAAGCACTTTAAGGTGCTAATACCACCATTGAGGAGAAAAAGAAACTAATCAAGATGTGCCAAAATACAAGTTACATATTAATTTTATATAGTATCTCTTACAAATTTCATAAATCCATCAAGGTTCGGAGGACTTTCCGTTGGTGTGGCAGAAAAGAAGCCTGTTCATCACCGCTTCCTGGCAAAGCTGCATCCTTCGCAAGTTCAGCTAGCATTTCTTCGTAAGCTTCGTCTACCTCTGGTTATGATTCAGCAAGTCCAAAATTTCTTCGTTCCGAACGGATCTAATCTCTGAATAGTACTGATTTTTCCAAGCTCTCCCTCATAAACTCTCTATAATCACCGAGTTGAAGTCTTGCTTGACTGAAAGCGCTCTCCGATGCCACTATTGAAGTTTGAATGGTTAGAATATCTCGGGCCATCTTTGAAAGGATCGGAAAGTATTTTTCTCCGTGCTTCCACCATTCCAAAAGATTAAATGAGCCGTCGGGATTCACTTCCTCAAGTGCATGTGACAAATAAACTGCAAGCTCATTTAGTTGTGAACAATCACTAGTGCTACAACCTTGAGAGCCCTTGAACCCGGCCCAAGCAGTAAGTGCTCTTACTCCCGCAGTTCTTTTAGATGATTGAGAACTAAAAGAAGGAGTTGGAATATTTGATCTAGCATAATCTATTGCAATTTGATAAACACTATAAATTGTTAGAGCATTTATTTTAATTGAGGCTTGTGCGTCCAAAAGTGTAGACAATTCCTCATCTTCAAGTGCTAAACCATTACAAATAGATTGATACCAATATTAAGGACCTCCCAATTTCATAGTAGGATTTAACAAGATAGCAACACCATAAATAGGGGGAATAGGGAAAAAATATTTTTTAAATTTCATTCTCATAGAATCTATAGCTTCTTCATAAATTTTCACACCCTCTGAAAAATAAGAAAATAAATTTGCAAGTTCTGCTAGATAAACTAAACAGTTAGAAATAGTAGGATAATATTGCCCGAAAATTTATTTGTAGCAACATGAAATCTTTCTAAAAAATGTACAAGCATTTTAATATTAGCCTAATCCGCATTTGTAAGGTGCTCATCATCATCACTTACATGAGCATTGAACGTTTAGTTTATGGGGTTTCTATATTTATATGCAATAACTAAATACTCATACACGTAATTTCATCTAGTTGGACAAGTATCTACAAATATTCGTAACTGTGCTAGAAATAAACTACCCTGTGTGACATGAATTAATGCGCATTATCCAGTCCTCATCAATCTAATGAATTGTAACAGTCAGATAATCACAATCATTACCACTTCTATCAATATTAGTAGTAATAGCAACACGACAATTAATATGAGTAAATAAATAGCGCAAATATTGTTCATATTCATGTTTATATTTATAGATATCGCTATTTATGGTTGTGCGAGGCCATCCTCAATAAGTGGGATTAAAAACTCTTCTAATATAATGCACAAAGTGAGGGTTAGAAGGAAAACTATAGGATAAGCACATAACAATAACCATTTTTGGCAATTCTTCCCTATCTTTTCTTGGCTCATAATATAAAATACCAGCGGTAACAATGTTAATTCCCGGTTGAAATTAATTTGAACCGGTACTAGGGTCAGGCTGACTAGGTAGACTTGTCCCCTCAGCCTCAACTTTCATTTGATAATATTTAACTTTATATTGAGAGTGTAGCATTATCTGTCTCCTCAAACATCCCGTCCCCCCGAGTAACATAGTTAAAAGCTAACTCTTTGCCATACATTTAGCTTTATTTTTTCTCTTATTTGAATAAAAAATGGCCAAACAAGATATGTTTCGGCCCGTTTAGAAGGTTGTCCATAAAAAGTAAGGGTAGTAACAGGGCGGTCAATCGGGGCATCATTTGGATTAGTTGGGTTAACTTCATCAACAAGACTATTGGGTGTATCCTCATCTGATTGCGTTTTATCCAAATCTATTTTTCGCTCATCTTCTTTATCAATAGTTGGATTACCATAAAGAGAATTCATATATTCATGATCTAAGTGTTCACCACCTCTAACATTATGCATATATTGACTCTCAACAAATTGTAATAAAGTATTATCACTATCAAGAAAAGGAGTAGGTGGAGGGCGGGTATGAGGTTTGGGTAGGGGAGCCCGGGGAATTAGAGGAGGAATAGATTAGCCACTAGATTCACGACTCTTGAATTTTACCTTATTTTTACTAAATATTTTTTAAGGAATATGTCATCTTAATTGTAATTATACAAAGTAAATAAAATAAACAAAACTTTAATATTAAAACTAAAGAGTTGGAATCAGTTTACCGAATTGACGAACAAATTGTTGAAAATTAATTATCGTTGAAGACTTGAATACTTCATTTCACCAACTTCATAATTTTTCACACAAATTGCAACAATAAAGTAACCAATTATAGAAGAAAATTAGAGAGAGATTGAGATAGATTTCGAGAGATTGATGATTTTGTGAGAAAAATGAAAGAATGAGGGGGTATTTATCGTTGAAAATAGAGAAAAAAATTTAATTATAAAAAGTTTGGGGTTAAAATAAAGTTGGGGGGGGGGGAGTTAAATGGATATTTAACAAAGCCCAAACGACTATTTTTGCAGGACAACGACCATATTTTAAAACCCCCCAACAGTCAAAAATTTTTTTGATTTTTTTTAAATTTAGCCATTGGGCCCGTTTGAGACCGGTTAGGACCGGCCCACTTAGCACCCGGACCCAGACCCAAATGGTCTGGTCCTAACGGGTCTTTCAACGTAACCGGCCCACTTAGCAGGCCCACCCCTGGTCCCCCGCTCAAACGGTTAGTCCCGTTTAGGCTCACTACCCATTTGGGATCGCGGGCTCGGACCTAACCGACCTGCATGCCAGCCTTACTTCAAACGCAACCGACTACCACACTACAAGAAATCTATCTTTTAGTGGCGACCAAAGTCACCACAAAATCATTAATTGTCGCCACTAAATGTTTACAGTAGTGACTATGGAACTACTGCAAGTACTTCCATTACTGAATGTTACTAGTAGCGACAACATGAGGTCGCCACAGAATGTCTACATTTTGTTACGACCTTGCTGCTACAAAAACTAAATGTACTCACCACAAGAAAGAGTTCCACCAAACTGATTTTATTGAAGTCGCTACTAAAGAGTAACATTTAGTGGCGACTTAGTCGCCACAAAAATGGTTAGCCATCTGTGGCAACTCTAATACTGCTACTAAAGAGTCACATTTAGTGGCAACTTAGTTACCACAAAAATGATTTTCCATTAGTGGCAACTCTAATAGCGCTACTGTAGACTGACATCTAGTGGTGACTTAGTTGCCACAAAAATGATTAATCATTAGTGGCAACTCTAATAACGCTACTAAATAGTGATTTTTTGTGGCAACTCTATATCGCCATTGAATAGTGATTTTTTGTGGCAACAGATTATGAAACCATTATTCAAAAAGTAGTGAACCAAACACTATTATTAAGTTACCTTAAATTTAGAACTTCCAAAATACTCTACTAGGTATTTCCAGTCCTCGAGCTGCATAGAAGTCATCAGTCTAAGAAGGTTGTGGAAAAAAGGCAAATTGTGATTGTAGAACTATTAAACAGCAACCGTGAAAGGAGCAGAAGTAATTTAATGGCTGAAAATGGAGCAGTTACAATGTTAAACCCTAGTTTAATCGGTTTTTATCCGGTTCATGCAAATGTAAATGCTAATGTTGGAGCATGCATAGGCTATATCCCTCAATTATGTAATAGTAAAGTGAACAACACTGAGATAACTCAGGTTCAGGAGCCACAGTTCAAACTGTTCGGCAATTTAAAACAAAGTCAGCAAAAACCATCAAATGGAGGTAGTTACACTAACATGCACTACCACTTTTAGCTTCTGGAGAAGGATACACACTTTTGTCCAGATTTCATGATGAAACTGTCTCTACAGAAGGTCTCTACAAAGGGTTGCTTGATATTTGTCCTGTCTCTATAGGTTCTTGACAAGGATTATTTGATTCTCCTGTCTCTAGGGATGCTCTACTATTTCCCCTTAGCTGCAATTATGGCTAAGACGTCGCTCCGGAATTGCCAAGTCTTTGAAAATGGCTATGTCCACGGCTAGTTCCACCTCGACCTTTGCCTCGTCCAATTTCAGCGAGGGTATTTAGGTTGATTCAGAGAAGATAGATGCGGTTTAGAGTTGGCCCAGACCGTCCTCAGCCACAGAGATTTGTAGCTTTCTTGGTTTGGCGGGCTATTATCGCCGGTTTGTTCAAGGATTCTCATCTATCGCATCGCCTTTGACCAAGTTGACTCAGAAGGGTGCTTTATTTTTATGGTTGGATGAGTGTGAGAAGAGCTTCCACAAGCTCAAGACAACCTTGACCACGACTCTAGTGTTAGCTTTGCCATCGGCTTCAGGTTCATATACTGTGTATTGTGATGCTTCAAGAGTTGGTATTAGGTGTGTATTGATGCAGGAGGGTAGATTTATTACTTATACTTCTCGTCAGTTGAAGCCCTATGAGAAGAACTACACCACTCATGATTTGGAGTTGGATGCCATTGTGCACACATTGAAGATTTGGAGGAATTATCTGTATGGTGTGTCTTGTGAGGTATTTACCGATCATCGTAGCCTCCAGTACTTGTTCAAGCAGAATGATCTCAATTTGAGGCAGCGGAGGTGGTTGGAGTTGCTAAAGGATTATGATATTACTATACTGTACCAACCGGGTAAGGCCAATGTGGTGGCAGAAGCTTCGAGCCGAAAGGCGGTGAGTATGGCAAGTTTGGCATATATTCCAGTTGGGGAGAGACCTCTTGTAGTTGATGTTCAGGACTTGGCCAATCGGTTCATGAGGTTAGATATTTCGGAGCCCAGTCGGGTATTAGCTTGTATGGTTTCTCGGTCGTCCTTATATGATCATATCAAAGAGTGCCATTATGATGATCTGCATTTGCTTGTCCTTAAGGACAGAGTTCAGCACGATGATGCCAGAGATGTGACTATTGGTGATGATGGAGTGTCGAGGATGCAGGGCCCGATATGTGTGCCCAATGTAGATGGGCTTCGGGAGTTGATTCTAGAGGAAGCCTAGAGCTCGCGGTATTCCATTTATCCGGGTGCCGCGAAGATGTATCAAGATCCGAGACAACATTTTTGGTACAGGAAAATGAAGAAAGACACATTGGAATTTGTAGCTCGGTGTCTCAATTGTCAGCAAGTGAAATATGAGCATCAAAGACAGGGTGTCTTTCTTCAGCAGATGGATATTCCAGAGTGGAAGTGGGAGAGGATCACTATGGACTTTGTAGTTGGACTTCCACGAACTTTGAAGAAGTTTGATGCTATTTGGGTGATTGTGGATCGGCTGGCCAAGTTCGTGCACTTCATTGCTATGTGTACTACCTATTCTTCAGAGCGATTGACAGAGATCTATATCTGGGAGATTGTTCGTTTGCATGGTGTCCCAGTTTCCATCATTCAGATATGGGCACTTAGTTTACTTTGCAGTTTTGTAGGTCTGTGCAGTGAGAGTTGGGTACTCAGGTTGAGTTGAGCACAACTTTTCACCCTTAGAAGGACGGGCAGTCCGAGCACACTATTCAGATATTGGAGGACATGTTGCATGCTTGTGGCATTGAATTCGGAGGGTCATGGGATCAGTTTCTACCGCTTGTAGAGTTTGCTTATAACAACAACTATCAGTCGAGTATTCAGATGGCTCCATATGAGGCTTTATATGGGAGGCAGTGTAAATCTCCAGTTGGTTGGTTTGAGCTAGTTGAGGCTAGGCTATTGGGGATAGACTTGGTGCAGGATGCTTTAGAAAAGGTGAAGGTAATTTAGGAGAGGCTTCGTACAGCGCAGTCGATGCAAAAGAGTTATGCTGATGGGAAGGTTCGGGATGTGTCCTACATGGTTGGTGAGAAGGTTCTGTTGAAGGTTTCACCCATGAAAGGGGTTATAAAGTTTGGGAAGAAGGGTAAATTGAGTCATCGGTTCATTGGGCTTTTTGAGGCACTTCAGAGGATTGGGGAGGAGCCTTTTGAGCTTGCTTTGCCACCCAGCTTGTCGAGTGTGCATCCGGTATTTCATGTTTCTATGCTCCAAAAGTATATTAGGGATCCGTCTCATGTTCTGGATTTCACCACGGTTCAGTTGGATGATGATTTGACTTATGTTGTGGAGCCAGTAGCTATTTTGGGTTGTCAGGTTCGAAAGTTGAGATCAAAGGATATAGCTTCAGTGAAAGTGCAGTGGAGAGGTCGGCCCGTGGAGGAGGCTACCTGGGACACCGAGTGGGAGATGCAGAGCAGATATCCTCACATGTTTGAGGCTTCAGGTATGTTTCTTGACTCGTTCGAGGACGAACATTTGTTTAAGAGGGGGAGGATGTTATGACCCGACTAGTCGTCTCATGATTTACCGCTCCGTTTCCCCCATTTCTGCTTCTTATTGCTTTGTTTATCAGTTCTATGTGTGATCGGGTTGGTTGGCTCTGGTTCGGAAGGTTTTGATAAGGTTTGAGACACTTAGTCTCTTTTGAGGAATCATAAGTTGGAAAAGTCAATTAGATGTTGACTTATGTGTTAGAGGGCTTGGATATGAGTTCCGATGGTTCAGATAGCTTTGGAAGGTGATTTGAGACTTAGGAGCGTGATTGGCATATGTTTTGGAGGTCCGAAGAAGATTTAGGCTTGAATTGGCGAAATTGAAATTTTGGCATTTTCTGGTTAAAAGGTGAGATTTTGATATAGGAGTCGGAATGGAATTTCGAGAGTTGGAGTAGTTCTGTTGGGTCATTTGGGATGTGTGTGCAAAATTTCAGGTCATTCAGACGCGGTTTGGTATACTTTTTTTTCAAAAGCGGAATTCGAAAGATTTTGGAATCTTAGGCTTCAATTTGTTGTGATTTTGGTGTTTTAATGTTGTTGTGAGCGTTTCGAAGGTTAGAACGAGTTTGAATAAGGTTATGGGAAATATTTTTTCTTTTAGTTGAGGTCCTGGGGGCCTCGGGGTGATTTTGGATGGTTGGCGGAGGGTTTGGAGTTTTTGGTGAAGCTGCAGATTTTCTGGTTCTATTGTTTCCGCACCTGTTGGATTGGGGACCGCAGGTGCGATGCCGCAGATGCAAAGAAAGGGGCCGCAGAAGCGGAAAAGACCAAGGAGAGTTGGAGCCGCAGAAGTGGCTAGGTGATCGCTTCTGAGATAGTGCAGGTGCGGTTAAAGTGTCGCAGATGCGGAAAATTGGAAGTTTAAGTGATTTTCACAGAAGCGCACCTGGGATCGCAGATGCGGGTCCGCAGATGCGAGCTTGTGACCGCAGAAGCGGTTTAGTTGGGGCAGAACATATAAATTCATTCCTTCGCGATTTTTGAGCTATTCCACAATCCCTAAGTCGGTTTTTGGAGCTTTTTGGGTGATTTGAAGAAGGATTCCAAGGGGGTTTCGTTGAGGTAAGGATTTTGGACCTAAAACGCATTTCTATGGTATTATTTCACGGATTAAAGCTGTTAATAATGGAATTTAAGGGTTAATATTGGGGAAACTAGGGCTTGGTATTGGAGACCTAGACTTGAGGATTTGAGGGGCCATTTGTGGTCGGATTTTGGGACTTTTAATATGTATGAATTCATGGGGAGATAAGGAATCTATTGATGTAAATTTTATCGAATTCCGAAATGTGGGCTCGGGGGTCCGGTTTTGGCAATTTTGCAATTTGTGTTGTAAATTGATTATTTTCGCATGGGCTTCGTTCCCTTAGCGTATTTTGACGTCGTGATTCTGATTTTGGATAGATTTGACGTGGGTTGAGGTCGATTCAAGAGGCAAAGGCATTGCGGGCTAGAGGTTGGACTGGATTGAGGTGAGCAATGATTTTAAATGTTGTTCGGAGGGTATGAAACCCCGGATTGCACATCGTGGTGCTATATTGAGGTGACGCACACGCTAGATGACGAGTGTGGGGTCGGGCACCATTGGGGATTGTGACTTAGTCCATCCCGAATGACTGTTTTATCGCGTATTTGATTGAAAACTATTTGCTATCATCATGTTTTAGGTTGAATGCCATACTAGGGCCCGTGGCAACTATTTGGACCCTTAGGGAATTTTTACTGATATTTTCTCACTGTTTTGACTTTATACTTGTACTCAGTCATGCTATATTCTACTATTTTCATAACTCAGCCATGTTTACTTTGTTTTAAACATTAAATGATATTTTTAATGATAAATTGGGGTGAGCATCATGTTTTACTGTTGCCTGAGTGACTTGTGAGATTCTGACTAAGTAAGGCCGAGGGCCTATATTGTGAGGAAACACCTGATTATAATTATGAGGCCGAGGACCTGAGATTTGTTCGCCATGAGGTGGCTTGTTGATATGAGGCCAAGAGCCTATGTGATTACGCCACGAGATGGCTTGATATTGCGCTTGGACCGTAAGGGACCCCTCTAGGAGTCTGCACACCCCCAGTGAGTGCAGGTACCAATTATGATATGAGATATAGCCCGAGGGGCTGGTGTTATTCTATGATATTGCTCGAGGGGCAAATTTTATTGACATTGTGCCCGAGAGGCGATTTCCTTAAGTGTTTATCTTTCCTAGTTGCTTGTCATTTACTTGCTTAATTGTTAAAAAGGCATTTCAAGAAGTCTAAACTGAACTAAAGTGACTTTACATATTTCCACTATTGCATTGTTTTTACTAGCTTTTACTGCTTCTTTATAGTCTGTTGATGTGCCTTTACGTGATTTCTTATTACTCAGTCTGCATTTAATATTATTATTCACTGAGTTGGAGTACTCACTTTACTCTCTACACCCTGTGTGCAGATTCAGGCGCATCAGGTCCGGCTTGCGAGGGTTGAGAGAGTTTCCAGCAGATTCTAGAGATTTACTAGGTAGCTTCCCGACAATTCGCAGCCCAGTGCTTCTCCCTCTATCTTATTTTCTTCTATTTAGCTATGTAATAGTTATGTCGACTCTTTTCAGACTTGTAGTTTTTATAATAGATGCTCATGACTAGTGACACCCCGATGTCGGGCTATGTCTTTTTCCGCAAACTGTATTATTACCTTATCTTTGGGATTTATTATTTTGGTTAAGACTAAATTCGTATTATTTAATTGCTTAAAAATTAATTGAGAATGTGTCGGCTGGCCTTATCTTCATGAGAGGTGTCATCACGACCGGGTCGGGGTTTGGGGTCGTGACAAGTTGGTATCAGAGCCTAGGTTACATAGGTCTCACGACTCATGAGCAGGTTTAGTAGAGTCTCGCGGATTGGTACGGAGATGTCTGTATTTATCCTCGAGAGGGTGCAGAACCTTTAGGAAAAACTTCATATTCTTGAAATTCTAGTCGTGCGAATTTGTTGATCCGAGTACTAAACTTCCATCATTCTATTATCTCACAGATAGTGAGGACACGCGCTACCAATTAGGATGGACGACCACTAGTACCACTAGCTATGGCCACTAGAGACCGAGGACGCGGTCGTGGTCGCGGTAGGGGCAGGGGTGTGGCCCGCTTAACAGCTAGGGTAGCACCTGCATATCCACCAGCCGCCCTAGTTCAGGATCAGGTCCCAGTTGTGGATGCTCCAGCAGCACCAACTCAGGCACTAGCTATGTCCATTGTGTTTCCGGGTCTTTAGGAGGCCTTGGCTCAGATTCTATCGGTATGCACTGGCCTAACTTAGGGGGTCTTAATTACTACAGCTGCAACTACTTCTTAGGCCGGGGGAGGCACTCAGACTCCCGCCGCTCACACACCTGAGCAGGTCGTGCAGGGACTTTAGACACTGGGGGCGCATCCAGCCCAGCTGGTTACAGCTTCTCAGGACAATGTAGTTCCTTCCATGCCAAAGGACGAGCAACGTAGGTTGGAGAGGTTTGGAAGACTTCAACCTCTGACTTTCAGTGGTCTAGAGGGCGAGGATGCCCAGGATTTCTTGGATAAGTGTTAGAGGATGCTTCGTACAGCGGGTATTCTGGAGACCAGCAGGGTCGCTTTCACTACTTATCAGTTTTCTGGAGCTGCCTTCACTTAGTGGGAGGCTTTTGAGAGGCGTAGGCCTATTGGTGCAGCACCCCTTACCTGGCAGCAGTTCTCCGTTCTCTTTCTGGAGAAGTATGTGTTGTAGTCTTGTAGAGAGGAACTGCGTAAGTAGTTCGAGTGGTTGCGTCAGGGAGAGATAACTGTGACGCAGTATCAGATGAGGTTCTCTGAGTTAGCCCGCCATGAGATTTGGTTGGTTCTGATAGATAGAGAGAGGATTAGGAGGTTTGTTGATGGCTTCACTTATCAGCTTCGTATTCCCATAACCAGAGAGAGGGTGACTGGTGCTACTTTTGAGGAGGTTGTAGACATTACTCGAGAGATTGAGTCAGTTCGTCACCAGGAGCGAGAGGAGAGACAAGAGGCCTCAAGGATCTAGTAGTTATGGTGATGCTCTTTCGAGAGGTCAGTTTCAGCACGGCAGAGGTTGTCCATTCAGGCATGTTCAGCCAGCTCACCCAGGTTATCATGGGGCGTCATTGGGTCATGGTTCTCACAGTTCTCATCAGGGCCAGTCATCACTTAGTACCCTTCCAGCTCAGAGTTCGTCCTGTGCTTCATCAGTTCAGGGCTCTTATATATCTGGTGCATCAGCTAGTCATTCCGGTGCTAGGGGTTCCCTTCAATCCCCTTCTCCAGCATCCAGAAGTTGCAGTGAGTGTGGAGAGATAGGTCATATGTGGAGGTAGTGTCCTCGTCATATTGAGAGTTCATCTCAGCAGAGGAGCCAACTATTGGCTTCAGCACCAGCTACTTCACCACCACCCGCCCAGTCAGCTAGGGGTAGAGGTCAGTAAGCTAGGGGTCACCCTAGAGGAGGAGGTCAATCAGGTGGTGGTCAGGCCCATTTCTATGCACTTCCAGTTAGACTTGATGCTATTTCTTTCGATGGTGTTATTACAGGTATTGTCTTAGTCTGCCACAGAGATGCTTCTGTATTATTTGATCCTGGTTCCACCTTTTCTTATGTGTCATCATTGTTTGCTCGTTATTTGGATATGCCCTGTGAGTCTCTTGTTTCACCTGTTCATGTATCTACTTCAGTGGGCGATAATGTTGTTGTAGACCATGTGTACCGGTTGTGTGTGGTGACTATTGGGGGCTTGGAGACCCGAGTGGATCTGTTGTTATTATGTATGGTAAACTTCGATGTTATTTTGGGCATGGATTGGCTATCTCCGTGTCATGCTATTCTGGACTATCATGCTAAGACAATGACATTGGCTATACCGGGTGCACAGGTTGAGTGGCAAGGTCTGGCTAATTATGTTCCCAGTAGGGTAATCTCATTCTTGAAGGCCCATCGTATGGTTGGGTAGGGTTGTCTTTCGTATCTAGCCTTTGTGAGGGATGTCGGTGCAAAGACTCCCAATATTGATTCTGTTCCAGTTGTGAGGGAGTTTCTCAATATGTTTCCTGTAGACCTGTCGGGCATGCCATCAAACAGGGATATTGATTTTTGTATTGACCTGGAACTGGGCACTCAGTCCATTTCTATTTTATCGTATCGTATGGCACCAACGGAGTTGAAGAAGTTAAAGGAGCAGCTTCAGAAACTCCTTGATAAGGGGTTCATTAGGCCTAGTGTGTTGCCTTGGGGTGCACCGGTTCTATTTGTGAAGAAGAAGGATGGAACTATGAGAATGTGCATTGATTATAGGCAATTGAACAAAGTAACAGTTAAGAACAAGTATCATTTGCCTCACATTGATGATTTATTCAACTAGCTTCAGGGAGCAAGAGTGTTCTCCAAGATTGATCTCCGTTCAGTTTATCACCAGTTGAAGATCAGGGACTCGGATATTCTTAATACATCTTTCAGGACCTGATATCGTCATTATGAGTTATTTGTGATGTCTTTTGGGCTGACCAATGCCCTAGTAGCATTCATGCATTTGATGAACAGCGTGTTCCGGCCTTATCTCGACTCATTTTTCATAGTCTTCATTGATGTATTCGCGTAGTTAGGAGGAGCACGCAGAGCATTTAAGAGTTGTGTTGTAGAGATTGAGGGAGGAGAAACTTTATGCAAAGTTCTCCAAGTGTGAGTTTTGGCTTAGTTCAGTGGTTTCTTGGGGAATGTGGTGTCCAGCGAGGGTATTTAGGTTGATCCAAAGAAGATAGAGGTGGTTCAGAGTTGGCCCAGACTGTCCTCGGCCACAGAGATTCACAACTTTCTTGGTTTGGCAGGCTATTATCGCCGGTTTGTTTAGGGATTCTCATCTATTGCATCGCCCTTGTCCAAATTGACTCAGAAGGGTGCTTCATTTGTATGGTCGGGTGAGTGTGAGGAGAGCTTACAGAAGCTCAAGACAGGCTTGATCACAACTCTAGTGTTAGTTTTGCCATTAGCTTCAGGTTCATATACCGTTTATTGTGATGCTTCGAGAATTGGTATTGGGTGTGTATTGATGCAGGAGGGTGGAGTTATTGCTTATGCTTCTCATCAGTTGAAGCCCCATGAGAAGAACTACCTCGTTCATAATATGTAGTTTGCTGCTATTGTGCACGCATTGAAGATTTGGAGGCATTATCTGTATGGTGTGTCTTGTAAGGTGTTTACCGATCATCGTAGACTCTAGTACTTGTTCAAGTAGAAGGATCTCAATTTGAGGCTACGGGGGTGGTTGGAGTTTCTAAAGGATTATGATATTACTATACTGTACATCCGTGGAAGGCCAATGTGGTGGACAATGCTTTGAGCCGAAAGACGGTGAGTATGGGAAGTTTGACATATATTCTAGTTGGGGAGAGACCTCTTGCAGTTGATGTTAGGCCTTGGCCAATCGGTTTGTGAGGTTAGATATTTCGGAGCCCAGTCGGGTATTGGCTTGTGTGGTTTCTCAGTCGTCCATATATGATCGCATTAGAGAGCGCCAGTATGATGATTCGCATTTGCTTGTCCTTAAGGACAAAGTTCAGCACGATGATGCCAGAGATGTGACTATCGGTGATGATGGAGTATTGAGGATGTAGGGCCAGATATATGTGCCCAATGTAGATGGGCTTTGGGAGTTGATTCTGGTGAAGGCCCATAGCTCGCGGTATTCCATTCATCCCGGTGCCGCGAAGATGTATCAAGATTTGAGACAACATTATTAGTGGAGGAGAATGAAGAAAGACATTGTAAAATTTGTAGCTCGGTGTCTCAATTGTCAGTAGGAGAAATATGAGCATCAGAGACCGGGTGGCTTGCTTCAGCAGATGGATATTCTAGAGTGGAAGTGGGAGAGGATCACTATGGACTTTGTAGTTGGACTTCCACGGACTTTGAAGAAGTTCGATGCTATTTGGGTGATTGTAGATCGGCTGACCAAGTCCGCACACTTTATTTCAGTGTGTACTACCTATTCTTCTGAGCGGTTGGCAGAGATCTATATCCTGGAGATTGTTCGTTTGCATGGTGTCCCAACTTCCATCATTTCAGATAGGGGCACTCAGTTTACTTCGTAGTTTTGAAGGTTTGTGCAGCGAGTGTTGGGTACTCAGGTTGAGTTGAGCACAACGTTTCACCCTCATACGGACGGGAAGTTCGAACGCACTATTCAGATATTAGAGGACATGTTGCGCGCTTGTGTCATTGAATTTGGAGGGTCATATGATCAGTTTCTACCGCTTGCAGAGTTTGCTTATAACAACAGTTACCAGTCGAGTATTCAGATGGCTCCATATAAGGATTTATATGAGAGGCGGTGTAGATATCCAATTGGTTGGTTTGATCCAGGTGAGGCTAGGCTATTGAGCACAGACTTGGTGCAGGATACTTTAGAAAAAGTGAAGGTAATTCAGGAGAGGCTTCGACTGCGCAGTCAAGGCAAAAGAGTTATGCTTATAGGAAGGTTCGGTATGTGTCCTAAATGATTGGTGAGAAGGTTCTATTGAAGGTTTCACCCATGAAGGGTGTTATGAGGTTTGGGAAGAAGGGTAAATTGAGTCCTCGATTCATTGGGCCTTTTGAGGTGCTTCGGAGGATTGGGGAGGTGGCTTATGAGCTTGCTTTGCCACCTAGCTTGTCGAGTGTGCATCCGGTAGTTCATGTTTCTATGCTCCGGAAGTATATTGAGGATCCATCTCATGTTCTGGATTTCAGCACGGTTCAGTTGGATGATGATTTAATTTATGATGTGGAGCCAGCAACTATTTTGGGTCGTCAGGTTCGAAAGTTGAGATCAAAGGATATAGCTTCAGTGAAAGTGCAGTGGAGAGGTCGGCCCATGGAGGAGGCTACCTGGGTGACCGAGCGGGAGATGCGGAGCAGATATCCTCACCTGTTTGAGGCTTCAAGTATGTTTCTTGATTCGTTCGAGGATGAATGTTTATGTAAGAGGGGGAGGATGTGATGACCCGGCCAGTCGTCTCATGAGTTACCGCTCTATTTCCCCCATTTCTGCTTCTTATTGCTTTGTTTATTAGTTCTATGTGTGATTGGGTTGGTTGGCTCGGGTTCGGAAGTGTTTTGATAAGGTGTGAGACACTTAGTCTCTTTTGAGGAAGCTTAAGTTGAAAAAGCCAATCGGACGTTGACTTATGTGTTAGAGGGCTTTGATGTGAGTTCCGATGGTTCGGTTAGCTTCGAAGAGGTGATTTGAGACTTAGGAGCGTGATCAGCATGTGTTTTGGAGGTCCAGAGTAGATTTAGGCTTGAATTGGAGAAATTGGAATTTTGGCGTTTTCCGGTTAATAGGTGAGATTTTGATATAGGGGCCAGAATGGAATTCCGAGAGTTGCAGCAGTTCCGTTAGGTTATTTGGGATGTGTGTGCAAAATTTCAGGTCATTCGAACGCGATTTGGTATACTTTTTGATCAAAAGAGTAATTCAGAAGATTTTGGAATCTTAGGCTTGAATTTGATGTGATTTTGGTATTTTATTGTTGTTTTGAGCGTTCCAAAGGTTGGAACGAGTTTGAATAAGGTTATGGGATACGTTTGTGCTTTTGGTTGAGGTCCCGAGGCCCTCGGGGTGATTTCGGATGGTTGACGGAGGGTTTAGAGTTTTTGATGAAGCTGCAGATTTTCTAGTTATGTTGTTTCCGCACTTGCGGGTTGGGGACCACAGCTGCGATGCCGCAGATGCGAAGAAAGGGGCTGCAGAAGCAGAAAAGGCCAAGGAGAGCTGGAGCGGCAAGGTGATCGCACCTGCAATAGCGCATGTCCGGGTAAAGTGTCACAGATGTGGAAAATTGGAAGTTTAGTGATTTTCGCAGAAGCGCACCAGGGACCGCAGATGCAGGTGTGAGCTTGTGACCGCAGAAGTGGTTTAGCTAGGGCAGAACATATAAATTCATTTCTTCGTGATTTTTGAGCTATTCCACCACCCCCAAGTCGGTTTTTGTTGCTTTTTGGGCGATTTGAAGAAGGATTTCAACGAGGTTTCATTGAGGTAAGGATTTTGGACCTAAAACTCATTTCTATGGTATTATTTCACGGATTAGAGTTGTAATTAATGGAATTTAAGGGTTAAAATTGGGGAAACTAGGGCTTAGTATTGGAGACCTGGACTTGAGGATTTTAGGGGCCATTTTTGGTTGTATTTTAGAACTTTTGATATGTATGAACTCGTGGGGAGATAAAGAATCTATTGATGTAAATTTTATCGAATTCTGAGACGTGGACCCGGGGGTCGGGTTTTGGTAATTTTGGAATTTGTGTTGTAAATTGATTATTTTCGCATGGGCTTCATTCCCTTAGCGTATTTTGATATCGTGATTCTGATTTTGGATAGATTTGACATGAGTTGAGGCCGATCGAGGGGCAAAGGCGTCGCGGGTTAGAGTTTGGATCAGATTGAGGTGAGTAATGATTTTAAATGTTGTGCTGAGGGTATGAAACCCTGGATTGCACATGTGGTGCTATATTGAGGTGACGCACACGCTAGATGACGAGTGTGGGGTCGGTCACTATTGGGGATTGTGACATAGTCCATCCCGAATGACTGTTTTACTGCATATTTATTGAAAACTATTTGCTATCATCATGTTTTGGGCTGAATGCCATATTTGGGCCTCATGCCAACTATTTGGACCCTTAGGGAATTTTAACTGATATTTTCTCACTATTTTAACTTTATACTTGTATTCTGTCATGCTATATTCTACTGTTTCCATAACTCAGCCATGTTTACTCTGTTTTAAACATTAAATGATATTTTTAATGATAAATTGGGCTGAGCATCATGTTTTACTGTTGCCCGAGTAACTTGTGAGATTCTGACTAAGTAAGGCTGAGGGCCTATATTGTGAAGAAACACCTGATTATAATTATGAGACCGAAGGCCTGAGATTTGTTCGCCATGAGGTGACTTGTTGATATGAGGCCAAGAGCCTATGTGATTACACCACGAGATGTTAAAAAGGCATTTCAATAAGTCTAAACTGCACTAAAGTGACTTTACATATTTCCACTGTTGCATTGTTATTACTGGCTTTTACTGCTTCTTTATAGTCTGTTGATGTGCCTTTACGTGATTTCTTATTACTCAGTCTGTATTTATTATTATTACTCACTGAGTTGGAGTACTCACTTTACTCTCTGCACCCCGTGTGCAGATTCAGGTGCATCAGGTCCTGCTTGCAAGGGTTGAGAGAGCTTCCAGCAGATTCCGGAGATTTACTAGGTAGTTGCCTGGTGATTCACAACCCAGTGCTTCTCCCTCTATCTTATTTTCTTCTGTTTAGCTATGTAATAGTTATGTCGACTCATTTCAGACTTGTAGTTTTTATAATAGATGCTCATGACTAGTGACACCCCGATGTCGGGCTATGTCTTTTTCCGTAAACTGTATTATTACCTTATCTTTGGGATTTGTTATTATGGTTAAGACTAAATTCGTATTATTTAATTGCTTAATAATGAATTGGGAATGTGTTGGCTGGCCTTGTCTTTACGAGAGGCGCCATCACAACCGGGTCCGGGTTTGGGCTCATGACATGTTCGAAATTTAAAAATTTGTAAATCGCACATCGACCTAATAACCGATTAAACCGAAAACCGAACAACCGAAAAAAATATCAAGAAAAATGAAGACCCATAACACCTAACATAACATTTCACGGTTTTGAGTGAAATACCAAACATGCAATCATCAAAAGGTCTAAAATTTCAGAAAGAAGTTTTCAACTTACCAGCAAAAGAGCAGTCGACACTGAGAAAGAGCTTTAGGCGATGGCTATTCAAGAAAAATTACTTATGATTCTTGCATATTTTCAAATGGCTTAGAGATATTAAAGGTGAAATAGAAGAAATATTCATTCTCGCTAGCTTCATGTACCTAAAAACGTAATTGTAAAAGCTATTTTTGCATTTGGAGATTCATGTGGATCAAAAATCAAATCAAAATCAAATGAATCATACTTAAAAATCAAAATCAAAATTAGGGATTTGCTAGTACCCCAGTTATCTCGATAATCTAAGCATAAACCTAAAGGCAAATCGAAAGCTACAACCTTAACAAACATAGTAAAGAAGAACCCAGAATTATTTTTAGGATTTGTAGATTAATACTTAAAGACCAAAACCCCAATAATCAAAACCACAAAAATCAGAAACAAAAGAAATTAAGTAAAAAAACTTACTTAATTTGAGAATATAAGTAAAGACTAATAAAGTATCTACCTTAAAATTTTGTATTGCAAATATCAGCAACCACTTCAACGTTTTGCAGAAATCACTTGGCATGTCCCCTCTTCTTTTTAAGGTTTAGTTGTTATACGTAAATTTAAGTACAGCTTGGGAAAATTAGTTTTAACAAACTTTTGATTCAGTCTTTAAGATAGATACTTTCTCAGTCTTCACCGAAATCGAAAGCTCAAATCAGAAAAACCCAGAATTATTTTTAGGATTCAAACACATACCTAATTTGAGAATATAATTTCTAATTAGGGATTTGGGTAACGGTTTACATTTGAGATTTAAGGATAGATTCAAGAGATTTGAGGGAATTGGATGGATAATTTTTAATAAGAGTGGGACAAAATCCCTTTGTTAAGAGAGATTGAGTGAAGCTACAGAAGTATGCGATGTTTGTTATCTGTAAAGGTGTTTTTGTTTTGTTTCTTTGCCTTCTTTTTATTCAATTAATGTTAAGTGGATTTTTTTAAATTATAGTAGCGACCTAGTCGCTCCAAAAGACCTACAGGGGCGATATTTTTTAAGTCGCTACTAAAATATTGGAGCCAAATTTTTGTTAATAGGGAGAACTTAAAATTCAGGTTTTAGTGGATTAGAGACGACCTAAAAAAGTCGCTACTAAAAATAAACCATTTATAGCGACTTTTCAAATTCGCCACAATAGATATGATATTTGTAGCAATAAATAAAGTCGCCACTAAATATTGCCACTAAAAGACAGATTTCTTGTGTGCCAATAATTGCCTAGCTTTTACTCTATGACCGCTAAAATATCTACCTTCTGATACATCCATAACGTTTCAAATTCACATTCCTGACTCCGCATAAAATCTTCTGATACTATCCTATCCAAAAGAACCCTTTTGGAAACATAAAACCATTCTATAACAACTCCATCAGTTTCGTTTGTTGTTGGATCCAGAACTACACACGTCCTAATTCCCGTAACACCAGGGATATGTAGGCAACTTAGGAACCAGTGTTCAGCCTCCATTTTTAAAATCACATCATTTCTCACTCAATTCGGCCAAAATTGGTCATCATTTTCTTTACCTGATAACTCTTTCATCATTCCTGGATAAAGAGCGGCAGCTGTTAATACCCAATTGTGCCCGCATATTTTTTTAAATAGTATATACATATTCAAAATGTCATCTTTGCATCATTACTCAATTTACAATACTTATATAAATATTTTACAAATTTTTTCATGATTTTCATAGCATTGAAATTAATTTTCTTGCATTTAAATTACTTGAACGTTTATTCATTACTCATTCAAATTATTTTGCGATGACTTAGTTACCTAAAAATATAATTTGCACCTATAATACATGTTTCAAATATTTTATTTTATTTTATATAAATACATTAGCATTTTTTAAGCTATTTGAACAATTTTGCAGTAATAGCCTATACTCATAAATAACTGCTTTTTATTTATGTTATTGGTGTCAAAATAATATTTTATATTTTTATAACGCTAAATTATTATTTTTAATCATTTAATGCATCAATAATATTTTTATTTATTTATAAATTATGTTTTGACAATTTTTGCGTATTTAAATAGTAGCCCAGATTTAAACTAAGTTTCGGACTAAAATGGCCCAACACCTTAGCCCACTAGCCCCGGCCCAAAACCAAATGACCCTTTAATAAGACTCGGTCGGTAACCGTTTTTTATGACCAGCCCCGCTATCATATACTTTGAACGGACCACTATCACTCTTTTTGTTCTATTCCAAACAAGCATTGTAGTTTACTCCAAATCTACTGTGTAATTAGTGAGAGAAAAACAATGGCGAGACATTGTATCAAGAAGTGAGAAGTGACATAGTGACTAAAATATTGGTGTAAAACTACATCAACTTTCTTGTATCGAGAAACTTCAATTTCTAAAAGAGAACACCCTTGCAACTCAAGGGAACTGGACTTAGGATTCACATTAAATTCGAACCAGTATAAAAATCTCGTTGTCCTTAATTACTGCATTTTATTTCTACTTTATTTATATTCTATCCTTACCTAAAGTTGACTAATTAGTAAACTAATCAACTACTTAGGGTACTGAAAGAAAAAAATCAACAATTCACCCCCGCCCATCCCCACCCCCGCCCATTGTACTTTCATCCCCAACCTTGCAACGTCTAGAATACCAATCAAACGGCCTCCAATGGCCTCTATCTATGTAAAATATTAATTAACAATGTCAATTATGCTAATCTAGTCAAATCTCTATATTACTGACTTTCAAGCTTCGAACTGAATTTTAATATTCTACCCATCAAGCACCATATTTTTATGATCAAAACATGCCCGATATCTCAATCTTTAACTTAATATTCAATTAAATTTCTACAAGTTAGTACTCGGATTCAAATGATAATAACTGAAGAAAAATCCGTTTAAATTTAAAAAGCAAATATTCGAAACAGTACCTAATATATTAAGGTCTCCACTAATGCACTGTAACCTCCCGAAGATGCATTGTGAAAAAAATTCCGAACTTACAAATATCTAATCCTTAAAAGTAAATCTTATATAAGCATTCCTCCCCATCATTGGCTAAAGTATTATGTCCACTACCACTAGTTACGATTATATCACTAGTTTATTATGTTTCTACCATTGTTACTTCTCTAACAAAAGAATCACAACAATAAATATATTCAATGTAATGCTATTGAGCCACGTGATTCTCAATAGCATATATAATATATTAATAGTTACGATCATAGGTATAGAAAGAAAGAAGATACAGCTAATACTTAGTACTCAATTTGTCGTACACTATAATGCTGAAAGCCCCAAATTGAATCCTTCTCTTTACTTCTAATGTTGAATATAAATAACGCTCCTTTTTCCTAATCCAGTTATCTCACAGTAAGTAAACCCATGAATATTAGAAGGTGTAACTAAGGTCATGTAGTGTATTCTCCAATTTGATGTCAAACATATCAACTTCCTTTTTTTCTCCTTTGTATTGTTTGTCTCCTAATGAAATACACCTAAGATTTCCCTATTTTAATACCGTAGCTAGCATAAATAGGTGGCAAAGTAAAGTATGGGCTTGGCCCCGCTTCTTTTACGCGTACCCAATAAATATCCAATCTAACCTCAAAGAAATAGTGACGATAGATCGACTCCGACACTTACTATGGCCAACAGTAATATACCGATAATATGATAAGTTATGGATTTTATAAGGCGACTGTAAACTCAATAACATAAAGCAAGCAAACAATTCTTTTGTTAATAGTGGGTTTCCAAATTTATTTTCATCTTTTAACAATTTATATCTTCGGCTAATGAGGCCACATCATTTATCAATAATTCCAAAACAACCAATTAAGTCATGCACAAATCATGCCGAAGTCGTACGGCCCGATCCAACATAATATTTAAAATGCGCACTAACGAGAGTCGAACGACGCAAACCATAGATGCATCTATTTACCCCGCTCCCGAATCATACATGCGACACAGTCAAAAAAATTTAAGGAATTACCCCGCTCACGGATCATACACGCGACGCGGTCAAATATAAATTTAAGGAATTACCCCTTTCTTGATTCTTTTATAAATATAGGCAATTCAACTTGAAGCTTTTAAATCCTTAAAAATTCTCAACTTAGTTCTATTTGATACAATTAACAAATATAATCAAGTAACGGTATCCTCGTGAACCTAAAACTACTCGGACATAAACATGAATAGTAGCTACGTACGGACTCTCATCACCTCGTGCGTATATAGCCCCCACAAATAGAAGTACATATTGAATTATTTCAACTATGGGGTAAATTCCCTCTTACAAGGTTAGAAAGGATGCTTACCTCGCCTCAAAGCCACTTTCTGGTCCAAGATTACGCTCAAACCCTCAACTCGACCAACTCAATAATCAATTTAGTTTTTTCTTTACCAATTCACCAATGCTCGACTCAATCTAGCCAAAGACGACTTAAATACATCAAACTATGCAAGATAAACAATTGCAATTAACGAAGCTATGATCCTCACACAACTTGCAAAAAGTCAATAAAAATCAACTCCCCGGACCCGCACCTCAGAACCCGATAAAATTTACAAAATCTGAACACCCATTATGATACGAGTTCAACCATACTAAAATTATCAAATCCTGATACCAATTAATCCTTCATCATCACTTTTACATTTGAAAGATTTTACAATTTTTCCCAAATTTTCCTTTAGATTCTCATGAATTTTGATGTTAAATCTAAGGTATAATCGCAAGATATAATTGCAAATTGATTAGAGGAACTTACCCAATTATTTGATACAAAAATCCTCTCTCAAAAATCGCCCACTCTCGGACCTAGGGTTCAAAATATGATAAAATGAAGCAAAAACCCGAGTTACACACCTGAAAACAAGCTGCAAATGTTGCATTTGCGATCCAGGGTTCGCAAAAGTGAAGACGCCTTCGCAATTGAAAACAAGAACATGGTTGAAAAAGGTCGCATTAGCAACAAAAAGTTTGCAATTGCGAACTGGGCATCGCAATTGCGACTATACCAGAAACCAACAATTTTTTCCGACATGAAAATGGGCCTAACTCTCTCATACGATGTCCAAATTCGAATATTCTTTTTTCTATGACTCCATAGTTTTGATATGGATCTAATGGTTCAATAAAAACTGAATTTGGATTTCATTTGCTTAATGTGGTACTATTTATGCTTGAAGAAATGACGATAAAGTATCAAAAACAAGTGCAGCACAACCTAAACCTATCCGAAACTCACCCGAACCCCCGAGGCTCCAAACCAAACACCCACACAAGTCAAAAAGCATAACACAAACTTGCCCAAGGCCTTAAATCACATCAAAAAACATCAAAACCATGAATCTCTCCCCAAATCAAGCTTAATGAACTTTAAAAATTCAAACTTCTACATTCGATGCTGAAACATATCAAATCACGTCCGATTGACCTCAAATTTTGCACATAAGTCGATTTCGGCATTACGAACCTACTCAAACTTCTGGAATCGGAATCTGACCTTGATATTTAATAGTCCACTCCCGGTCAAACTTTTCAAAAACCTTCAAATTTTCAACTTTTGCCAAATGACCCCGAAATGACCTACAGACCTCCAAATCCACTTTTGGATGCGGTCCCAATACCAGAATCACCATACGGAGCTATTCTCAGATTCGGAATCCCAAACGAACATTGATAACATTGAAATGCACTCCATCTCAAATTTAGAAAATCCTTCCAAAATGCCAAGTTTCCACAATAGGCGCTAATATGCTCTTGGGTCATCCAAAACCCGATCCGAATGTACGCCCAAGTTCAAAATCATCATGTGAACCTGTTGGAACTTTCAAATACCGATTTTAGGGTTTTTACTCAAAAATCACACATTAGTTAATTCTCCCAACTTAAAGTTTCCGAAATGAGAATTTTCTCTCTAAATCTACTCAGAACTTTATGAAACTCAATTCCAACCACACGTACAAGTCATAATACCTGAAGTGAAGCTACTCATGGTCTCAAACTTCGTGACGACGCACTAGAGCTCAAAACGACCGGTAGGGTCATTACATTACATTGATGATATGTTAGTTAAGTCTTTGCGAGCAGAGGACCATTTAAAGCATTTGTAGGAAACCTTCAGTATATTGACGAAGTATAACATGAAGCTGAATCCAGAAAAATGCGTGTTCGGAGTCGGATCCGGTAAATTTCTTAGGTTATAGTATCCAACCGAGGAATCGAGATTAACCCCGATAAGATCAAAGCTAATGAGGATATCATGATAGTACATACTGTGAATGCTGTACAAAGACTAACTAGGTGCATTGCCACCCTGGGGAGATTCATCTCGAGATCCTCCGATAAGAGCCACAAGTTTTTCTCTTTGCCGAAGAAGAAAAGCAGCTTCATATGGACCCCATAATGCCAACGGGCCTTAGAAGAACTTAAGTGGTATCTATCTAGCCCGACACTTATTCACACACCAAGGGCGGATGAATGACTATACTTGTATTTGGAAGTATTGGAAATAGCAGTTAGCGGAGTCATAGTTTGAGAAGAACAAGGTACGCAATTTCTAATTTATTTCGTTAGCAGGATCTTAGGTAAGGCCAAAACTAGATATCCTCACTTAGAAAAATTGGCACTCACTTTGCTAAGTGCCTCTATAAAACTGGAAACATATTTTCAGTTCCATCCTATATGTGTTGTGACAACCACGATATCAAATATCAACCACGAACAACCATTAAATCTCAAATTTTTGCAGATTTCGTGGCCAACTTTGCGCCGGCTCTAATACCCGAAGTCGAAAGGGAGTTTTTGGTAATCTCGGGGACGTCTTCAGGTGTCTGGATCCTCTTTATGGATGGTGCTTCGAACGTAAAGGGGTTCAGTCTTGGCATCGTAATGAAACCGCCCATAGGCAATATAGTTAGATAATCCATTAGGATAGTGAAATTGACTAACAACAAGGCTGAATATGAGTCCATGATTGCAGGTCTTGAACTGGCCAAAAACTTGGGGGTGGAGGTGACCGAAGCTAAGTGTGACTCCCTCCTTTTAGTGAACCAAGTTAACGGAACATTCAAAGTCAGAGAAGAATGAACGCAAAGGTACCTAGACAAGTTACAAACAACATTGCATCTATCACGCCCCAACCTCGGGGAGTGCGACCGCACCCAACCGAGTCAACCCGGTCGAGCAAGCCTATCCATCCTTTCCTACCCAACTCATTCATAATCTGAAAAAGAAATGCATCACCATTTGTTAAACAAGGGAGAGATCAGTTATATAAATATGTAAACGTTGCTAGTTCATTTTCACTTAAACACAATATGCCATGGTTAAGTTCTCAAAAGTACATACAATTAACAATCTAGTGGAGAAGAGTTTCAAAACACAACATGATCCAATGACCACCCCGACACCCATACATGACCCACATAGACGTTTACGGAGCCTTTAAAGATACAAAAAACCAACATGACAATGCCAGCAACAAGGCCCCGGCTATACCTAAAAATGTGGAAATTTATACAAAAGAAGAACTACATAACCCCTGGGAGAAATGGGGTCTCACCAAGACTGTTGTGAGGAGAGAAAGAGAGCACCACTATCTTCGATCGGCGCTATCTACGATGGAACCACATTGTTTACCGTGAAAATGGTAATGACAATTAAATTTGATTTAATGGTTCTAAAAATACGTGACTATTTTTATGCTAGTCGTTAGACAGTTGATGCTATGTAAAAGACTTAGAAACGAGATAAGAGCTTAAGAGAAAGGGGAAAACTAGACCGGGTGATCAATAATCAGAGCCTTGAGCTGGCCTATTTGAGGGTCTCGGGGTCGAGCCTGAGGCTCGGCTGGGAGCTATCGAGGGAGATCGATGGGAACTAACAGTTATAAATAAATCAATGACGACTCTTTATAGCCAATAATAAGCAATAAATGATGAACAATAAATAGAACACAATAAATAGGAACAATAAATCAAGTAATGAGATCAAGAGAATGTGTTAGAAAGTAAAGAGAATGTTCTTGAGTTTTAGTATTGAGCAACAGGTATTTACAAAATGACAAGGATCCCCTTTATATATGAAGGGGGAATCCCAACACAGTACAAATGCATTAATTACAAAGATATGGAGCTGGTACATCCATTTAATGCCTTGATTTGCCTTTTGGGCTAGTCACGAGTCTTGACCTGCCATACGCACATGCCTTGGGAACCCTGTCTCGATCCGCCGAGACCGGTAATTCACATCGTCTCGGTGCCGGATATTACTTGTACTATCTCGAAGTCGAACTGTCGGGAATTCTCGGAATCGATCACTAGAAGCCCTCGAGATGTTGTGATGCTTGTGAAATCGAGCCATCAATTTTCACCATATACAGATAGTCCCCGCATTTCCTAGAACAAAGTGATAGGAAATGATCCTGAGCCCCTACTCCGTAAGCATCATCGCTATGATGTCAGTTTATCAGAGCATTAAATGCCACACTCAAAAAGCCGTGCAAGGGTCGCCGTCAAACACAACTATCGAGAAGCCCAGTAACCGCTATTGGTTTATCCTTTCCGCTGCCCACACGGCTCCTATAAATGCATCAATCATTTGATAATTCATACTTTCTCAACATCTTCAAATTTTCAAGGCCATACCCATCCCTTTCGCATTCTTTCTTCTTCCGTTCTTGATCCTTTGCCTACTTACTCAGAAAAGTTTTACCACCATCATGGCTAGAACTTCCAAGAGAGTTCCTCGGAAAGACGAGGCTACCTCTTCATCCCGAACATTCAATAGAAAACCCAAAGTGATGCCCACTGTCAATCAATGTACTCCTATCGGGTTCGACACGACAAAGGACTTCACCGTCGACAAAGCTTCATCTACACCGGGCCAATACGAACACATGTCCCGGTACATTAGCATTGTGACCGACATAAAGAAAGTGAAGGAAGACTGCCGATGGGAGGAGGCAACGCTGGTTGAGATCCCCCTCTCTAACGAGAGCATAACAGACCACAAAGCTGGTTTCCTTTATGTATACACTTACCCGTTCATTCTGGGTCCGGTCAATTCTTCTATCCCTTCTTCCTTGGAGACAGATCCAGTTATTCTCGATTTTTGCGATAAGTACCAAGTCACACTTGGTCAAATCTATCCGTCTTTCTGGAGGATAGTCTACATGCTCTGCCACTTCTCCAATGGAGTCGAGGGTGAGACCTTTACCCTCAACCATCTGATTAGATTGTATAGCCCTCGATTTTATTGAGGTTTGATTAAGCTTCACCACCGGTCCAAAAACTCATTTTTTCCTCGAGCATCGATGAGGGCAAGGATCGAGGGTGGATGAGCAGGTTCGTCCGAGTGAGGACCTCGGACATCATCCCGGCCGGGAGGATGCCATTTCTCGAGAAGTGGAATACATAGCTTAAGTATATTTCCTTCGAACATGCTCTATGATCTTCTTACCTCTCTTTCAAAAAATGATCTTCCCTTGGTTTTTGCAGCTACCGCTAGGTATCCTGAAGCAGTTTAGGATGTGCCGGAATGGATCAGGCGGTTGGATACTTCATTCCTGTATCTCGCCCGGTCTTGGCCCGACCTGGCTAAAACATAGTGGGTGGACAAGAATCATGGTAAAGTTCTTATTACCACTTATATCATAATCTTATGCTTCTCCCCCTATCCTTTGTGCTGATAAACTTCAGCCACTGTGTTTGTGCAGGCCTTGGCGATGGTGTGCAGATGATACCGCCTCCCGATGGCAAGGTGGAGACTTTGGAAGATGCTAAGGGCAAGAAAACGAAGAATAAGGTGGCTACTGATTCCCCTAATGCAAAGAAACCTAAATCATGCAGGCAACGAACTGCTATCAGGACCTCGGCTTCAGTTTCCGGAGCAAGTCCCAGCGCTGGGGATGAAGATGATGATGAGGGAAAGTAGCGTTTGGTAGAGAGAATGAGGTCGGGCACGGGTCCCACAGGTGCCCCGATCGGAGGCCTCTGAATCAGGAACGACCGATTTGGATCGGTACCGTGTGATGGAGTCCCTCAAGGAGGGTGTGAATGTGGTCCCTAATCCCGATACTGAATATGGAGAAGCTCCCACTGGGGAGACCATTGCTGCTGGTCCCAAAAGGCCTGGGTCCAAAGCTTTCCGAGGGCAAGAGTTTCCCCTCGGTGACATCAATTCCCTAGATGGCCTTAACTTGGGCCCTCAGTTCTCCTCTAGGGAGTTAAGAGATGCTCAGCACCCGAATTCTACCAACATGGGGGGTCCTCTCAAGGGGGAGGTGCGTTTGGCGACTTCCTTGTTGACGTTGAGGATGCCAGCGAGGACATTGATCTTGATGCTTCCCGCGCTATTGAGGCAGCGGAGAAGTTTCAGCGACAGGTGATGGCTGTTCATGTATACTTTTTTAGTCTCAAGCATTTTTCCTCATTTTTCTGACTCTTCTATTTCGCCGTAGTCTAAGGAGATGTATGATCACGCCCTTTCTAGGCTCTGAGAGGAGATTTCATGCCGTGGAAAGGAGCTTGAGATACTCGCCTCGGGACTGCAGGAGTCGACGACCTCCTCTGCCTGAATTTCGCGTGAAAGCAACGTTCATACGACTTGATAATAGGACCCCTGAGGTGGTCCTTCCAGTACATTTCCCAAAAAAGGTGATGCTGTCATGGCCAGAATTAATTGGTCTTTTGGGTTGGCGAGCAGTCATTGCCTGCCTTTATATATTCACTAGCTTACTTCTCAAATGGAGATTCTACTACAATGAGTAACTAGTTCTTCCATAGAACTTTGTTCTTTGTGCTAGTTCTCCTATCGTTTCAACTCAATGCCTTTGCCGAAATCTTCATCCTCCTCTTCCTATTTTACCGTAGCCATGACTGCTACATCGACATCCACCAGTCAAGGAGAGTGGAGTTCTTCCTCTATTCCGTGTCCGGTGAGCGGGCCTAGAAGTGCTTTGTCTCGAGGAGAGACTTTACGCTGGAGAGACCTCTCAACATTCAAGGGCATCAGATCATGCATCGAGGTTCATCTCCTCGATAAGGGAGGACCACCTCGATATAATTAGAAAATATTACGGATGGGGTGAAGGAGTGGTACTGTAGGTACATTCCCCGGATGAGAGTATTATGACCTATGTTGAGGGGTTTTTTAGCGTGTATACGCATCCCTTTACGTCGGGTCCCCCGATAGGGCCGTGCTTGAATTCTTTAGGAGATATCAGGTTACCCTGGCACAGGCTCACCCATCCCTTTGGAAGATAGTGTTGACGATAAGGTACTTTGCGGATAAGGTCGGGCTCGAATTTACCCTTAGCCATCTCGTTAGGTTATACTGGCTGCTGCATTACCGAGGCTTGATTACTCTGTAGCATCGATCCACTCGGTCCCCTACCATTAATGACGAAGAGGGCGAGGACCGAGGGTGCATGAGTCGGTTCGTTCGAGCACGAACGATCGATATTATCCATGGAGAGTTTTTGCCATTTCCTGAGAAATGGAATTTCACGCGTAAGTGGTATACCTATATCTCTATCGCTTTGCCTATAGCGGAGGCGGGCTGTATAAAGGAATCTTTCTATTTCATTCTTTGTAGCGATTCCTTGGTTGTCGAACAAGGTCCCTGATTTGGCTGAATGGTCCCGCAAGCTGGCAGCTTGTTCGACCTATGATAAGCGCAGGTGGCGAGACCTGTCCAAGGGGAGATGGAAGGCAAAGCATCATGGTAGGCATTTAGTGGCTTATTTCCTTAGAAAGGTTCTTTTCCTTTTAGCGCACTAACTCTACCACCGCAGGTGTTGGAAATTTTTTCGAAATGATGCCATGCCTCCTAAGGGAGGAGGAGACACTACCGACCTCGGGGTGGAGGGTCGATAATAAGCGGAAAGAGTCTACGAGGTGTGAGGATGCTTACGACGGGGCGAGTCCTCTTTTGAGGTTCAAAAGAGGCGAGTCGGCCGATCATCCGACTTCGGAGGCCTCTATTTTTGAAAGGTAATTTCCCGTTATTGTCAAAGGTACTTTGAGGAATGAGGGTCATGTGGCCCCTTCCTCTCTTTCTACCAAAGGCGTTTTGGAGGATACTAGGCCATCGGACATTGGCTCGGCTTTTGGTGAGGCTCATCGGCTTGGATTTATGGTAAGATTTAGTAGACGGTATATGCTTATCTTGATTTTGCGCCCTTCCTTTCTTATTGAGTTTCCCTTTGCAGGCCTTTGATAAGCTTAAGTCCGAGTTGCTTTTCCATGAGGCTAGGCTGCGGAAAGCTTTGGATAGGGAGAAATCCCTTAGATTCCTTTGTGCGAGAAAGGAAAGTGAGCTGGTATACTTGCGGTTCAAGGAGAATCTATGTCGGAACTGCGAAAGCCGTCTCAAAATACAGGTAACCTATATTTCGTGTCGATGTATGCTCCCCCTTTCATTTTCGGAGATTAATGTTTCGATATTTCAGTTGGAGAGCAAAATGGAGGAGCTGGAACGACTTTGGGGTGAAGTTTAACGAGTTGAAGGCTCAGGTAGATGCCCAAGTTGCGGCCAAGGAGGGTGCTTTGGCTAAGGCTTCTGCCCTTAAGGTGCAAGTTCGGAATGCTCATGCGAATGATTATGTACGAGCGAATATGATCACAAGGCTCGAATCTGAGCTTTTGAAGGCAAAGACCAAGGTGGTGAATGCCCGGGCTGAGGCTGTAATGAGCCGCACTAGGGCTGACCAGAAAGTGGCGACCTATTTAAAGAGCGCTGCCTATGCTAAAGCTGAGCTGAGGGAAACTCTTGATCATGAGAGCAATAGTAAAGAGTATGTGAAGTGTATATCTCGGAGGGAAACCCTCGAGGAAATTCATGATAGGGGCTTCGACCTCTCAGAAGAGATCAAGCAAGCCAAGGAGGAAGAACACGATGCTAAATTCCTTCTGTCCGATGCCGAGGATAGCGAGGATGGGGCTGTCGGGCCATAGTCCCTAATGGAGACGTATATTTCCTTCTCTATTTTTGTATATAGTATTTTCTAAGCATGTTGTAAACGGAGCTTGTATTTTTCCATATGTATGTATAAAGAGGAAACCTTGTGGTTTTGTTTCTCCTACATTTCTTTTTGCCTTGATTTTAGCCAGATGAACTGGCCTTTGAGTTGAGAGAAATCCTTAGATTCGTGGTATGTCCATGGGGCTCATTAGGCTAGCCATAGGCTCTGACACGCTTGGTCGATGCGACCTTTTATGTGGACTAGCACTAATGGCTCTTACGCTTTTGCTCTTAGGAATATTTAGTTAACTGTTTTGGGTTCAGTATCCAAATCAGGTTTTGACTCGAGCTCATTCGACCCTCAAGTTTTTGGATTTGTGCGGGCTGGCAATAGTGGCTCTTACATCTTGGGTCGATGCGACCTTTTATGTGGGCTGGCGACAATGGCTATTATGCTGTGGGTCGATGCGACCTTTTATATAGGCTTTAATTTTCCCTCGTTAAGGACTTTTTGAAATAATGTTTGCCTGACTCTTCGACGGTTTAATAAAAAACCTCGATTGTGAGTCTTTATATGGCAATGATCGAGCACCTCGGGAGGTTTGGCTCGGAGGTTGAGTATCTCGAAGCCAGTGTTTAGGAGCTGACGTGGTCAAAAGTCTTTTGCCTGTGTCTAGGTTAGCCTGTTTAACCAATTCTTTCCAAAGTATATTCGAAGTAATTGAAGGCCTGTGATTTTATAGCGACGGTCGGGCGTCCCTGAGTCGCATTAGTTTTGCTGGTACAGCCTTGTGACCGAAGTCATTTGTGCTTGGCCGGAGCCTTTAAGTCCCGAGTGAAGTAGTTTTGGCATCTATATCGAGGGTATGCCTTTTAGGGGTCTTACAAGTTTGATATATAGCCTAAACTTTGAGATCAGGTTTATTCCTTTAATAAGGTCTTACAAGTTTTACATACCTTTGAGGTCTTACAGTTTTACATGCTTTTGAGGTCTTACAGTTTTGGATACTTGGTACAAGTATGGTTCATACCTTGCTTGAGGTCTTACATATATTGTTGTTGCCTTATATAGGTCTTACAAGATCGAGGCTGCCCGTTTGTGGAAGCCATTACTTGTGAACTTGGTGTTGCCTCATTGAGGGCTTATGATTTTGGAGTTTCCAACCCGGAGGCCGTGTAGCGTAGAGATTTCGATGCCAGTCCCCGAGTGTTCGAGACGTTTTTGGCTCTGGAGTTGTTTTTTGCAAGAAATGTCGAGCTTCCTTGACACGAAAAATGCTTTTGGAAAATATTCTTTGATTAATTGGTACAAGTATACATGTCTTTGATGTTTGAAGGTCCTGTTATTCTATACGAACACGGTTCGCTTGACCGTTTGGCCCGGTACATTATTTTCCTATCGAGGCCCTTCTTTGTGTATCTTGGCTTCTCTAAGACGCCGAGCTTCCGGGGGATGCCCCCCAGTATGCGAGGTTCATTGCAAAAGAAGCCTTGAATACTTGTTGAGTCTTCCTTAGGTAGCATATGGGTTTTGCCTTGTTAAAAACCTTGCCGGTAAAACCCTTTTTGGATAAAAACCTGGTCGAATGAAAAGAGTGCAACGCATGCTTATGAAACCTAAGGACTTTGAGTTGGGGAGTGTTGTGGCCATTTTGATCGGGTATCTGTGTTCAGGTTAGTGTAGAATGTGATTGAAAGATAAAGGAGACGGTCATCCCTCAGTGTAGAATCTGTCAGTGATGTTTCGAGCCCTGATATGTTTTAGTCACTTGTGTTGAGGACGCGGTACGGTCCCCTCCTTTTTTTAGTCGGGAATAGCTGAGAGTGTAGCTTGTTATCACTATTTTACTGTTGGATTATCCTTGGGCTCTTTCAAAGGTGGAGGTACCGGTGTCGGGGCCACATCGTGCACTACGAACATTTCTTTCACCGCATGTTGTTCCCCGTAGACGGTCTTAATCCCATCCTTTTTCGGGAATTTAATCATTTGATGGAGGGTGGAAGATACTGCTCTCATGCAGTGTATCCATAGCCTTCCGAGCAAGGAACTGTACCTCATATCTCACTCAATGACGTGGAATTTGGCATTTTGTATTATGTCGGCCACATTGACTGGGAGGGTGATTTCCCCTTTTGTTGTTTTGTTCGCCATGTTGAATCCATTGAGGAATCGAAAGGTGGGTACGATTCGGTAAAGCAGTCCGAGCTGCTCTACCATCCTCGACCTGATAATGTTGTCCGAGCTACATGGATCCATAAGTACGCGTTTAATTTGAAATGCGTTTACAAGAAAAAGATTACCAGTGCGTCGTTGTGAGGCTGAGACAAGGTCTCGATGTACTCATCACTGAATGTGAGGGCATCCTTGGGTATGTTATCCCGAGTTTTCTTTTCTCCACTGATGAATATTTTTATTCTTCTCACCATGGGCTCCTGTGGGGCATCGATACCTCCCAAGATCATGTGGATGACATGTTGTGGCTCATTCGTTTCGTTCTTTTTGGTCGCCTCTCTTTCCCGGAATGAATTTTTGGCTCGGTCGCTGAGGAATTCCGAAAAGTGACCTTTGCTGAGTAGTCAGGCTACCTCTTCCCGGAGTTGCCGACAATCTTTGGTCCTCTGACCGTATGCGTTGTGAAATTCACACACTAAGTTGTGGTTCCTTTGTGAAGGATCCAATTTCACAGGCCTTGGCCACCTGGTGTCTTTGATTTTACTGATGGCGAACACGATGTCTAATACATCGACGTTTAAATTGTATTCCGATAAGTGAGGGGCTTCTGTCGGTCCTATGTACCTCTCGAACCCGGCTCTGTTGACGAGTCCCCGAGAATTCTGGCCTCGATCCATTCTTCGATCATTGCGGGGTATGTTACGCCTCGGGGCGTTTCTCCTATCGCCCGTGTATGGATTTTACCTTTCCTTGTTTGGATTTGGCTCCTTCGCTAGAAGCCTACTTGGGTATACCGAGCCCAAGGGGGCTCCTAGTTTGTCATCCTCGACCCTAATTTTCGATTGATAACGGTTGTGAACGTATGACCAGGTCACGACGGGATATTCAACCAGGTTCTGTTTCAGCTGCTTTGAAGCCATCGAGCTTCACTCGTTCAGACCTTGAGTGAAGGCATGTACTGCCCTGTCAGACCGGTGGTAGTTCCATTCGTTCCATTTGAAAGCGAGACACGAACTCTCGCATCATCTTGTTCTCCATCTGATTGATCTTGAAGACGTCATACTTCCTTGTTGCTACTTTGATGGCACCAGTATGTTCCTTTATGAAAGAATCTGCTAGCATGGCAAATGAGTCTCTGGAGTTAGGAGCTAGGTTGTGATACCACATCATGACCCTTTTCGAGAGTGTTTCCCGAACTTCTTTAGCAAGATGGACTCTATCTCGTCGTCATTTAGGTCGTTTCCTTTTACTGTGCAAGTGTAAGCAATAATGTGCTCATTGGGGTCTAAGGTTCCATTATATTTCGTAAGCTCTCCCATTTTGAACTTCTTTGGAATAGTTTTTGGAGTCGCTGTTGATACCCAATTTTTCCCTATATATTTTTATATGCAAAATACTTTCAAAATAGCATATATATGCATATATTAGTATGTCCAATGTTTTAGTATTTTTTCTAATTTTTTAAAAGATTTTTAAATCAATTTATTGCCCTATTTTAACAATACAAAGAACCAATAATTGTTCCTCAAATAATCATTTTGGTGAAGAACTTATTTTATTCTCACATTTATATCAAAATATAGCTAAGGTAATATTTTTACGCATTTTTACAAATTTATTTAGTATTTTTAAAAGCTAAATTGCATATAATTGCAATTTTAGACTACTTTAAGATTTAATAGCATTCTATAATTATGAAATTAATTCTAGTATTTTTAATTTATTATTTATATATTATTAATTAATTCAGTACCTTCAATTTATTTTCAGAAATTATTTTACTATTTTTTATAAAATAAAAAGGGAAAAAGTGGGAAAAAGTGGCTATTTAAAACTTAGCCCTAACTATTTCAATTTTAGCCTAAAATCAGCCCCAATTAAACCCCAATTCCAATTCAAACGGACCAGCCCAATTCCTAAAATTACCCGCCCCTAACCCGTTTATTTTACCCGTCCGGCTTTACCTTTTGATCCAGGTCATTGATCATTGAGCAAGGCGATTTTGCAAGCAATTTATGTGAGATTTGAGTGTGCACTCCGGAAGCTACTTGACAGAGATAGAAGAACCAGTTCCATTGTATTTTTTCTTATTCTAGTTCAATTGTAGTAGGTGGTTTAAAGTTGTACCTTTCAGCTTTCATAGAAGTAATTGTATTAGGTACTTTGAGTGTTCAAGTTATAAGCTGACTTGAAGTTGTCACAACAGTTCAGGCTGTGTGCTACAAGGGATTAGAGTTAATCCTTAGGTTTACAAAGAGTTTTGTAAATGCTGTTTTGGCTCAGTGATTTTAGTGGAAGTTTGGGAAAATCCTACTGAGTAGTAGGTCGTGGTTTTTTTCACCTTCTGATCCAGGTGTCTTCCACGTAAAAATCTTTGTATTCTTTATCTTATGTACTTTTTATTCCGCAACAGTAGTAGTTAGAACAACTAGAAGAACCAGGTTCTTCTAGAACGAAAATTGGCTACCACGCAAATCACCCCCCCTATTGTGTGTTATTGATGTTTAGAACATCATGAACCTTCAGCTGTTGTGAAGCATATGCAATTACCTTTCCATCCTGCATCAATACCGCACCCAGTCCTATACGAGATGCATCATAATATAACGTATAAGATCCTGAACCTGTGGATGGCGCCGTAGTCAAAGCAACCTTCAGCTTCTGAAAGATCGCCTCACATTCGTCTGACCTCCTGAACGGGGCATCCTTCTGGGTCAACCTAGTCAACAAGGCTGATATAGATGAGAACCCCTCCACAAACTAACGGTAATAACCCGCCAAACCCAAGAAACTCAAGATCTCCGTGGCTGAAGTAGGTCTAGGCCAGTTCTGAACTGCCTCAATCTTCTTTGGGTCTACCTGAATACTCTCTGCTGATACAACATGCCCCAAGAAAGTGACCGAGTCCAACCAATGCTCGCACTTTGAAAACTTAGCATATAACTGGATGTCTCTCAACATCTAAACTTAGCTCCTCTCAACTATGGGAGTAGAATCAAGATATCATCAATAAACACAATCACAAAGGAATCCAAATAAGGCTTGAACACCCGATTCATCAAATCCATGAATGCTGCTCGGGCATTTGTCAGTCTAAATGACATCACTAGAAACTCATAATACCCATATCGAGTTTGAAAAGTTGTCTTAGGGACATCGAATGCCCTAATCCTCAACTGATGGTATCCAGATCTCAAATCGATCTTTGAAAATACCTTGGCACCCTGAAGCTGATCAAATAAATCATCAATCTTCGACAATGGATACTTATTCTTGATAGTCAATTTGTTCAACTGCCGATAATCTATGCACATCCTCATCGATACATCTTTCTTCTTCACGAACAACACGGGCGCACCCCAGGGCAAGACACTAGGTCTAATGGAGCCCTTATCAAGCAAATGGGCTTGAATGGGCTGAATAGAAATGGGCTGAATGCACAGAAATAAATCAATATAGAAGTCGATATCCCTATCAGGTGGCATCCCCTGCAGGTCTGGTGGAAATACCTCTAGAAACTCTCGGACAATTGGTACAAAATCCATGGAAGGAACCTCCCAACTAGAATCGCGGACATAAGCCAAATAAGCTAGACACTCCTTCTTGACCATACACCGAGCCTTCATATCAGGGATAACCCTGCTGGTAGAATGACTAGGAGTCCCTATCCACTCTAATCAAGGCAACCCCGACAAGTCTAAGGTCACCGTCTTGGTGTGATAATCCAATATAGTGTGATAAGGTGACAACCAATCCATACCCAAGATAATGTTAAAGTCTACCATATCGAGAAGTAGAAGATCTACACTAGTCTCAGGACTCTCAATGGAAACATACACAAACGATAAACTTGGTCAACAACAATATTATCTCCCACAGGCGTGGACACATAAATAGGAGCACTCAAAGAATCACGAGACACAAACAAATATGAAGCAAAATAGGATGACATGTAGGAATAAGTAGAACCCGGATCAAATAGAACAGAAGCTCCTCTACTGCAAACTGAAAATGTACCTATGATGACGGTATCAAAAGACTCAGCCTCTAGCCTGGATGGAAAAGCATAACATCGGGACTGGGCCCTATCACTCTAAATTATATCTCAAAGACAGGCCCTAGCTGGTTGGCCTCAACCTCTATCAGCCTGACCTCCACCTCTAATGGCCTGACCACCACCTTTAGCTATCTGACCCCTACCTCTAGTTGGCTGAGCGGGCGGTGAAGCACCCAGTGCCGAGACCATGGCACGAGAACTCTGATGCTGAGAACTGCTCATTGTATGAGGGCAAAATCTGGCGATGTGCCTTGGATCACCACAAGTATAATAGGACCTCGGTTGCTGGGATCGGAGTAATAACCCTAAAAACTAAGAAGCAGAGGTGCACTAATAGGAGCTGGTGGTGCACTCTAGGCTAGTTGCTCGGAATAATGCATATGAGGGCCACGACCACCTGAAGCACCATGGGATGCCTGGAGTGCTGAATGAAATGGCCTGGACGATGGCCTTTACCAAAAGTACCCCAGTTTCCAGATGAGGCCCCAATGAATCTACCGGAGTGGCGAGGCCTCTTGTCAGACCTCTTACTACTCCCCTGAGCTAGAACCATCTCGACCTTCCTGGAAACATTGGTAGTCGTCTGAAAAGAAATCTCACTCCCAGTTATGGCTGTCCGACGGGACGGTCTGTCCCGTACCGTCCCGACCCACTTTATGTTAAACGGGATGGGCCAATGTTAAACGGGACACGGAATGGGACGAGACATCCATTTCATCCCGTTTTTCCCGTCCCATTTTGTCCTGTTTCATCCTTTCCCGTCCCGCCTGTCCTGCCTGTCCCACGATTTTTTTTTGAATTCTAGCCGTTGGGTAACGGCTCCAATCGCAAAAATAGCCATTCCCAACGGCCAAAAATGGTCAAAAATGGCCTCCACCACGCCTCCAAATACCCCCTACCCCCTAAACTTTTAATATAACCCTTAAGTTTATTAAATTATACTTTGGCCCTATTTTCTACTATAAATACTCCCATCATTCTTTATTTTTTTCCCATAAAAAATCAATCATCCTCTCTCAAATCTCTTACATTCTATCTATATATTCTCTTAATTTTCTTACTATCAACTATCAAGTGATAACTTTCAAGCATTTGGGAAACTTTTTGGAGCAACTTTTAAGCTTCAAATTAATTCGTCAAGTATTTGGAGCAATATTTTGGGCAATTTCTTCAAGTTTCAATATTAAATCACGGTGCACTCTCTCCATCTCCTAATTTTAATATATAATTTTGCGTATTATTTTAGTGCTTAATTTTTGTGTTTACATTACATGTTCTATTTTTGTGTTTCATTTATGTGTTTAATTTTTGTGTTAACTTTTTTAATTTAATTTCGTATTTAAATTATGGCACCTAAAAATGTATTTGGCATGTTTAAAAAAAAGTAGTAAAAAAATAGTAAATGAGGAAGAACAACTAGATCATAAACTTTACAAAGACAATTTGGCAATGATATTTTTTTGAGGATGAAGAAAATGAGGTAGAAGAATTAGATGAAACACCCGCTAGTCCCGCAACTCAAGCTCCAACTCAGAGTCGATCTCGGTCTGGAGCTTTACTGTAATGACCCGGCTGGGTGTTTTGAGAAATCAAGCTTAGTTCAGCGGCGTAAGGTCTGGAACAGCTTCATAATATGAGTATCGACTTGTGTGCATGATTGAATTTAGTTACCGGATGATTTGGAGCGGAATTGGAAGAAGGAATCTAGTTTTTGGAAGTTTAAGTGGCAAGAATTTGACTGGAATTGGACTTTGGAGTAAATGGCTCCGGAATGGGTTTTGGATGATCTTAACAGCTCCTTATGATGATTTTGGACTTAGGTGCACGTTTGGATTCGGATTTAGAGGCCGTAGGGTAATTTGAGGCACTTCGGCGGAAGCTGAAAAAGTTGAAGTTTGGAAAATGGAGAAGTTTGACCGAAAGTTGACTTTTATTATATCGGAGTCGGAATACAATTCTGGGAGTTGGAGTAGGTTCGTAATGTCATTTGTGGCGTGTGTGCAAAATTGGAGGTTATTCGGATGAGCTTTGATAGGTTTCCATATCGATCGAGAAAGTTTGAGGTTTCAAGTCCATTAAGCTTGAATTGGTGTGCGATTCATGTTTTTGTTATTGTTTGAGGTGATTCGAGAGCTCGATTGAGTTAGTATGGTATTTTAGGACTTGATGGCATATTTAGTTGAGGTTCTGGAGGCCCCGGGTGTGTTTCAGATGAGTTTTGAGCGAGTCATAGCATTACCAGAACTCAGGCATGGTTTAGGTGCTTAATTTTCATAGACTGCGACAAAATTTCACTGAGGGCGGAGGTGGGGGCACGGACCGCATAAATTTGGTCGCGGAGGCGCTTTAGGGCAGATCTGAAGATTCGCTGGTCCGACTTCGGAAGCCTATATCTTTTAATCTACAAGGAATGTTGAGAGGACTCAAAAACGAAAGTTGTAGTCCTTCATGTCTAGTTTCCAGAAAGATAAATAAGTCAGCATTTGGACTTCTATAGAGAAATTTATGGCTAAAATACTAAATTTTGGCAGTGTAGTCACCAAAAAGTGCAGCCGCACCATTTGTTTCGCGACCGCAGGGCCTGGGAGGCGCGCCGCGCTTGGAATTTCATGGACCGCAGTGAGGAAGTTCAAAGGACACTATATAAATGAGGGTTAGGGTTTTCCAATAAGGCTCTACAGTCTGGTGGTACGTCCAAGAAAAGGGACGTAGGTGCCGTAATGGTTGCACTGAGAACCCAATCCCCTGTCAAACACCAAACCTACCCAATGCCTCCACTCACATATCAACCTACTCCAAATTACCAAACACCTTCACCTTCTTACCAAAACCCACCACCCACTTATCAATCACCTCCACCTCCTACATATCAACCTACCTTACCCAAATATTTCTAACCCGCGCATGTCTACCAAGCCTACAATGCTCAGCCATCCCACTATCAATCACCTCCCGCACGTCAAAACTTTCCTAGACCTCAATGAAATTTCAACCTTAGACCCCCCAAAAAGTATACCGCCATTGCTGAACCGATTAACCAGCTATATGAAAGACTCAAAGTTGTCGGTTATGTCACCTCTATCCCTGCTATAACCCTTGAAAACCCTTCTCAGCGGGTTAATCCGAATAAATCCTGTGCATACCATTGATGAATGTCGTTCCCTGAAAGACAAGATCCAGACTTTGATTGATAACAAGATCATTGTGGAAAAGGAGCCTACTCCGAATGTCTGAAACAACCCTCTGCCGGACCATAAGGGTGGAGGTGTTCACATGATTGAAATAGAGGATGATAGGGATCCCAAAAGATCTATCTGTTTAATCATAGAAGGTGACGAACCAAAAAGCCAATAGTCACCCTTAATCCGATTGTAGTCTAGACTCAGCCTTCTGGGGATGCCGAGTTAAACATGTCTGTACCACTTTAGTTTGAAGTACCCCCCCCTGCAAAGACGTCAACACCAATTGAGGTCGAGTTTGGGTCTCCAGCAAACACACCCGCACCGTTTGAAACTGCGGTTTTACCCTCCAAAATACATGCTCCGTTTGGAGTAAAAGTGCCCCTTCCAGTAGCAATATCGGCTGTAACACCATTCCATACAAATGCCATACCTTGGGATTACACAGCCAAGGCGAGAAGAAAAGGGAAGGTCAAGTTTGGGGAAGCCGTTGCGGTATAGGGTATGATAAGAACCGGCAGGGTTTATACTCCGGAGCATTTAGCTGAGTCAAGTATGCAGGCCTTTGGTCGGATGACCATCACTAAAACCGGGCCCGACAATCTCTGGAGAAAGATACAAGCCAAGGAATACTCAGTCATTGATCAGCTGAACAAAACACCAGCATAGATTTCTATCCTAGCTTTGCTGCAAAGTTCTGACGTACATTAGAATGCCTTATTGAAGGTGCTGAGCGAGGCATATGTACCAAGCAAAATCACCGGAGGAGAAATGGCAAACATGGTAGGTCAAGTATTGGAAAGTCACAAGATCACTTTTCATGAAGATGAGCTGGCACTAGAAGGGTTGAGTAACAACAAAGCGTTGCACATCACCGTACAATGCGAAGATTATTTTATCACTAGGGTCCTGATTGATGTAGGGTCCAGCCTCAATATTTGTCCATTGGTAACACTTAAAACATTGGGAAAGGGTCTACATAAGATCAAGGACGGGGGCTATGAATGCCAAAGCTTTCAACGTTGATTTTCAGGTTATAGATGTGCCAGCATATTACAACTTGCTGTTGGGACAGCCGTGGAGTCATGCCGCTGGGGCCGTAGCATCAACACTGCATCAGGCGGTGAAATTTGAGTGGAACCACCAAGAGGTGATCATTCATGGCGACGGTAGCAATCCCATATATAGTCGCCTAACCATCCCAGCGATTGGAGGAAGGAGAAAGATAGGCGGGGAAACCTATCACCACATCAAGCGAGTCAATGCCGTTGACAAAGACAAATGGTGGACAAAAAAATTGAAAGAATATTGAATCGGAGCGGATATGAACCTGACAAGGGACTTGGCAAGAACCTCCAAGGAATTGCCAAGCTGATCAAACTGAAGAAATATGGCACCACTTTTGGTATGAGATATGAGTATACTTGGGAGGAATTCAACAATTGGTCGCCACCATGGCACGGTCCATACACCCGTTGGAGCAGCCAATACCACATTTGGAGCAGACTTTCCAGCCGGTCGTTGTTATCTATGGGTCGGAAGAAGAGGAAACACTGGCAGCAGTAAGGAATTTGTTCTTAGAAGATGAAGACATGGATTGTTGTGTCCTTTTCGAGGAGGAGGGGGAGGAAGGCCCTTCCATACAGGCCGTAAGCTGAGGAGCATGCCTCAACAATTGGACCATTAGAACTACCAGAGCCCGGAAAGCCTCGGGGTAGCAAGGCTGAACAAAGAATCATGCACTATCTTTTATTTTTACTAGTTGATTTTCCTTTCGCATTTTTTAATTTTCGCAATAAGATCTTCCAATGTTCAAAACAATTATGAAATTTATCAAAGCATTTCGGTTTCCTTACAAATCTTACTCTTATTATTTTCTCTCATTACTTTACTTATACAGCATTACTATTACCTATCTTGATGAACAAATGGTTGTGACATGCAACGAGACAACACAACAAACTGACATAGATTCAAAGGAAGATGATATACTGGGAGAGATTGTCAAAGAAGTTAAAAATTTTGAGAACAGACCTAAGTCCAACCTAGACGAGACCGAGATTGTTAACCTGGAAGATATAAAAAATATCAAAGAAACTCGGATCAGCGTTCATTTGTCACCGTCAGAATAAGAAGAATACATAGAATTTCTTAAAGAATATGAGGACATATTCGCATGGTCATATGATGACATAACTGGTTTGAGCACATCTATTGTGGCCCACAAGCTGCCAACCGATCCGATATGTCCACCGGTAAAGCAAAAGCTCAGAAAGTTCAAGCCTAACATGAGCTTGAAAATCAAGGAAGAAGTCATTAAGCAGGTCAAAGCTAAGGTTCTTAGGGTAGTAGAATATTCGACATGGTTAGCCATTTTTGTGCCAGTACCGAAGAAGGATGGAAAGGTTAGAGTCTGTGTCGACTACGAGGATCTCAACCGGGACAGTCCAAAGGATGACTTCCCCTTACTGAACATACACATCTTGATTGACAATTGCGCCAAGCATGAGCTGTAGTAATTTGTAGATTGCTTCACTGGGTACCATCAGATATGGATAGATTAAGAAGATGCTGAGAAAACGGCTTTCATTATGCCGTGGGGGATGTGCTGCTACAAGGTGATGCCATTCGGGTTAAAGAATGCAGGGGCCACCTATATGAGGGCCATGACTACTATCTTCCATGATATGATACACAAGGAGATTGAGGTGTATGTAGATGATGTCATCATAAATTCCAAGAAAGCCACGGACCACATGGAAGATTTGAGGAAGTTCTTCAATAGACTGAGAAGATACAACCTGAAACTGAATCCTGCAAAATGTGCATTTGGGGTTCCTACAGGAAAACTACTTGGGTTCATTTTGAGTCGCCGAGGGATAGAACTGGATCTATCTAAGGTCAAATCTATTCAAGAACTGCCACCGCCAAAAAACAAGATGGACGTAATAAGCTTCCTGGAAAGACTTAACTATATCTGTCGGTTCATAGCACAATCTATGGTCATCTGTGAGCCGATTGTTAAGATATTAAAGAAGGACGCCTCTACCACATGGACTGATGATTGCCGAAAAGCTTTCAACATAATCAAGGAGTACCTATCAACACCACTAGTCTTAGTTTCTCCTGATCCGGGTAGACCTCTTTACTCTTCCTTGCAGTATTGGATGTAGCGTTCGGTTGTGTTCTGGGGCAGCATGATGAAACAGGGAGTAAGGAGCAGGCCATCTATTACCTCAGTAAGAAGTTCACCCCGTACGAGGCTCGGTATTCTCTGTTAGAGCGCACCTATTGTGTTTTGACTTGGGTACCTCAGAAGTTGAGGCACTACTTCTGTGCCTATACTACATACCTCATATCAAGAATGGATCCCTTGAAGTACATCTTTCAGAAGCCCATGCCCACTGGAAAGCTAGCCAAGTGGCATATCCTATTGAGTGAATTTGACATTGTGTACATAACTCAGAATGCAATCAAGGGACAGGCACTAGCAGATCACCTTGCTGAAAATCACGTAGATGCAGAATACGAACCCCTAAAAACGTATTTTCCTGACGAAGAGGTATCATTCATAGGAGAAGACATTGCAGAATCCTATGATGGTTGGAGAATGTTTTTCGATAGAGCATCAAATTTCAAAGGAGTTGGCATAGGAGCAGTCCTAGTATCAGAAATCGGTCAGCATTATCCAATATCTGCCAAGCTCAGGTTCCCGTGCACTAATAACATGGCCGACTACGAAGCCTGCATCTTAGGGATCAAGATGGCCATTGATATAAACATCCAAGAGTTGCTAGTAATTGGGGATTTAGACTTGCTTATACATCAGGTCCGAGAAGAATGTGCGACCAAGAACTCCAAAATACTCATTTATCTACATCATGTGCAGGACTTGAGAAAGAGGTTCACAAAGACAGAATTCCAGCATGTTCCCAGGGTCTAGAATGGATTTTCCGATGCATTGGCTACACTATCATCCATGATACAATATCCAGATAAGAACTTTATTAATCCTATTATGGTAAAGATCCATGATCAGCCAACTTAGTGTGCTCATATCGAAAAAGAAGCAGACGGAAAGCATTGGTTTCATGATATCAAGGAATACTTGGCAAAAGGGGAATACACAGAGCTCGCAAACGCTATTCAAAAGCGCATGCTTCGGAGGTATCCAACAATTTCATTCACAGCAAAGGAATCTTGTATAGGAGGACTCCTGATTTAGGATTATTAAGGTGTGTCGACGCAAAGAAAGCAACCAGGCTATTAGAGGAAATTCATGCAGGGACCTGCGATCCACATATGAGTGGTTTTGTCTTAGCAAAGAAAATACTCCGAGCTGGTTACTTTTGGATGACTATGGAAACAGACTGCATCCAGTATGTCCGAAAGTGCCACCACTGCCAGATACACGCAGACATGATAAAGGTGTCTCCAAATGAGCTTAATGCAACAAGCTCGCCATGGCCATTCGCTGCCTAGGGAATGGATGTTATCATACCAATCGAACCCGCCGCATCAAACGGGCACAAGTTTCTCCTAGTAGCAATAGATTATTTCACCAAATGGGTTGAAACAACATCTTACAAGGCAGTGACTAAGAAAGTCATGACGGATTTCGTCCACAACCATATCATGTGTCAGTTCGAAATTCCAGAGTCAATCATTACTGATAATGGCTCCAACCTCAACAGTGATTTAATGAAATCCATGTGTGAAACCTTCAAGATCAAACACAAGAATTCTACAGCTTACATACCTTAGATGAACGGAGCCGTAGAGGCTGCCAACAAGAATATCAAGAAGATACTAAAGAAAATGATAGAGAAGCATAAGAAGTGGCACGATAAGCTCTCATTTTCTTTATTGGGATACCGCACCACAGTCTGCACATCGACCAGGGCAACCCCCTATATGCTGGTATACGGTACAGAGGTTGTTATTCCCGTTGAGGTAGAAATTCCTTCCCTAAGGATCATACAGGAAGCTGAACTCGACAATGTAGAATGGGTGAAAAGTCGTTACGAATAGCTAGCTCTTATAGACGGAAAGAGAATGAATGCAGTTTGCCACGGTCAGCTCTATCAGAACAGAATGTCCAGAGCCTTCAACAAAAGAGTCAAGCTGAGACAGTTCACACCGGGGCAGCTGGTGTTAAAGAAAATCTTTCCACCTCAAAATGAAGCCAAAGGGAAATTCTCTCCCAACTGGTAGGGTCCGTACATGGTTCACCGGGTTCTAACAAGAGGATCCTTCATACTCGCAAAAATGGACGGAGAGGTCTGGCCAAAGCCGATCAATTCAGACACAGTCAAACGATACTATGTGTAATCTTTATGATTTCCTTGTATGATGTAATTTGACATACGCCTGACCTGATTCCCGTTTAAGAGGGGATATGTAGGCAGCCCTATGGGTTCGGTCACAATTCAATAAAATTTTCATTTCCTCCCGCTATTGAAAACTGGGGCAGAATTTTGAGGAGGACCCTCAAAATTCCGAAATTGATTTCAGCCATTTATCATCAACAACCGTCAGAAGTAGCAGCCCAGTAAACTGGGGCAGAATTTTGAGGAGGATCCTCAAAATTCTGGGGCAAGAGAATTTGCAATGATTCGCAGTCGTTGGTTCATCTAAGGAAAACTATTCTTAATACGCATTTATATTATGCTTTTACTAAATCATGCATGTCTATTATCAAAATTTCTTTGTTCAGCAACGCTACCCTAAGGATACACATAGTATCACCAAAATGGAGACTAGCAGATCAATTAGAGCCAGCGAGGATACGAACTAACCTTCCCACCTTTTTACAAAACTCACGATTTTTCTTTGAATGCAGGCACCCAAGTTGCAAAGTCATCGAATATATTTATACACTCGTACTTTCTAGAAATACAACACTCAGGACTACCACACCTATTCACAGTTACCATCCTCACACAACATCCCCAACTGCCATAATATCAGCTAAGGAACTTTTATTACTATTCGCCTTTTATTTCTTGCATTGCATAAGGCTACCATTTTGCCTTCTGAGACTAAGCTCTGTCTCCATCTTCATACTCTCCATTGCATAAGGGTACCATTTTGCCTTCTAAGACTAAGCTCTGTCTCCATCTGCATTCCTGTATTGCATAAGGGTACCATTCTGCCTTCCGAGACTAAGCTTTGTCTCCATCCGCATTCCTGCATTGCATATGGCTACCATTTTACCTTGCGAGACTAAGTTTTGTCTCCATCTGCATTCTCTACATTGCATAAGGCTACATTCTGCCTTCTGAGACTAAGCTCTATCTCCATCTGCATTCTCTGCTTTGCATAAGGCTACCATTCTGCCTTTCGAGACTAAGCTCTGTCTCCATCTGCATTCCTGCATTGCATAAGACTACCATTTTGCCTTCCGAGACTAAGCTCTGCCTCCATCTGCATTCCTGCATTGCATAAGGCTACCATTCTGCCTTCCGAGACTTAGCTCTGTCTCCATCGATATTCTCTGCAATACATAAGGCTACCATTCTGCCTTTCGAGACTAAGCTTTGTCTCCATCTGCATTCTCTGCATTGCATAAGGCTACCATTCTACCTTCCGAGACTAAGCTCTGTCTCCATCTGCATTCCTGCATTGCATAAGGCTACCATTCTGCCTTTCGAGACTAACCTTTATCTCTATCTACATTCCTGCATTGCATAAGGCTACTATTCTGCCTTCCAAAACTAAGCTCTGTCTCCATCTGCATTCTATGCATTGCACAAGGCTACCATTCTGCCTTCCGAGACTAAGCTCTATCTCCATCTGCATTCTCTGCATTGCATAAGGCTACCATTCTGCCTTCCGAGACTAAGCTCTATCTCTATTTACATTCCTGCATTGCATAAGGATACCATTCTACCTTCCAAGGCTAAGCTCTGTCTCCATCTACATTCCTGCATTGCATGTGGCTACCATTATGCCTTCTGAGACTAAGCACTATCTCTATCTGCATTCTCTGCATTGCATAAGGCTACCATTCTGCCTTCTGAGACTAAGACCTATCTCGATCTGCATTCTCTTCATTGCATAAGGCTACCATTCTGCCTTTCGAGACTAAGCTCTGTCTCCATCTGCATTCCTGCATTGCATAAGACTACCATTTTGCCTTCTAAGACTATTCTCTGTCTCCATATGCATTCCTGCATTGCATAAGGCTACCATTCTGCCTTCCAAAACTAAGTTCTATCTCCATCTGCATTCTCTGCATTGCATAAGGCTACCATTCTGCCTTCCGAGACTAAGCTCTGTCTCCATCTGCATTCTCCGCATTGCATAAGGCTACCATTCTACCTTCCGAGACTAAGCTCTGTCTCCATCTTCATTCCTGCATTGCATAAGGCTACCATTCTGCCTTTCGAGACTAAGCTCTGTCTCCATTTTTCTTGCATTGCATAAGGCTACCATTCTGCCTTTCGAGACTAAGCTCTGTCTCCATCTGCATTCTCTGCATTGCATAAGGCTACCATTCTGCCTTTCGAGACTAAGCTCTGTCTCCATATGCATTCTCTGCATTGCATAAGGCTACCATTCTGCCTTTCGAGACTAAGCTCTGTCTCTATCTACATTCTCTGCATTGCATAAAGCTACAATTCTGCCTTCCGAGACTAAGCTATGTCTCTATCTGCATTCATGCATTGCATAAGGCTACCATTCTGCCTTCTGAGACTAAGCTCTGTCTCCATCTGCATTCCTACATTACATAAGACTACTATTCTGCCTCCCAAAACTAAGCTTTATCTCCACCTACATTGGCTGAAATATCGCCACCTTTTATTTACATCTTGCATGGCTGAAAGATCGCCACTTCATTTATCCCTTGCATCGGCTGAAAGATCGCCACTTCATTTATACCTTGTTTGACTGAAAGATCGCCACTTCATTTACATCTTGTATGGCTGAAAGATCGCCACTTCATTTACATCTTGCATGGCTGAAAGATTGCTACTTCAATTATATCTTGCATCGGATGAAAGATCGCAACTTCATTTATACCTTGTATCGGCTGAAAGATTGCCACTTCATTTACATCTTGTATCAGCTGAAAGATCGCCACTTCATTTATAACTTGCATCGGCAGAAAGATCGCAATTTCATTTATACCTTGCATTGGATGAAAGATCGCCACTTCATTTATACCTTGCATGGCTGAAAGATCGCCATTTCATTTACATCTTGCATGGCTGAAAGATCGCTACTTCATTTATACCTTGCAACGGTTGAAAGATCGCCACTTCATTTATACCTTGCATCGACTGAAAGATCGCCACTTCATTTACATCATCTCATGGGCTGAAAGATCGCCAAATTATCCGAGGACATCATCGTTCAAAGGCACCATTTGCATAGCCCGAGAACACCATGCCATGACCCGAGGATCCCTTTTAATATTTTGCATATAATTATTCAAAGGAATCATGGTTCAGAGGCATCATCCTTATAGCCCGGGAGCATCATTTCATGGCCCGCGAATCCTTTACTATACGCTTCATGGCCCAGGACATCATGGTCCAAGGACGTCATCCTAACCGTCCAAAGTATGCATTCATGGTCAACGGGAACTTGCATCATGTTTAAATTTACGCACAATATACACTTGTATTGCTTATTTATAGGTAAACCGGCAAACGATGACCGTCTCAGCAGGAGCGATCTCGCTCCAGTTCCCGTAGCCCTATTAGACTTTAACCACCCATCCCAACTGAGTATCGCGTCCGTCCTTGGGAAAACCTCCATCGGCATATTTCGCCGACAGATCCTGAACTATATATGGCCCGATTCATGTAAGACCAGGGTTATGAAGGCAGCTCAAGAACTAGAGCATGGTCAAATTCTTCCAACCATTTCGTTCGTTCAAATTGGTCATCATATCTTTACCCGACAACTCTTTCATCCTTCCCGGGTAAAGAAGAGCAGATGTTGATACCCAATTTTTCCCTATGTATTTTTATATGAAAATATATATATATATATATATATATATATATATATATATATATATATATATATATATATATATATATATATATATATATATATATATATATATATATATATATATATATATATATATATATATATATATATATATATATATATATATATATATATATATATATATATTTTAGTATTTTTCCTAATTTTTTAAAAGATTTTTAAATCAATTTATTGCCTTATTTTAACACTACAAAGAACCAATAATTGTTCCTCAAATTGTCATTTTGGTGAATATTTATTCTCACATTTATATAGCTAAGGTAGTTTTTACGCATTTTTACAAATTTATTTAGTATTCTTTAAAGCTAAATTGCATATAATTGCAATTTTAGCCTACTTTAAGATTTAATAGCATTTTATAATTACGAAATTGATTCCAATATTTTTAGTTTAATATTTATATATTATTAATTAATTCAGTACCTTCAATTTATTTTCAGAAATTATTTTACTATTTTTTATAAAATAAAAAGGGAAAAGGTGGCTATTTAAAACTTAGCCCTAACTATTTCAATTTTAGCCTAAAAGCAGCCCCAATTAAAGCCCAATTCCAATTCAGACGGACCAACCCAATTCCTAAAATTACTTGCCCCTAACCTATTTATTTTACCTGCCCGGCTTCCCCTTTTGATCCAGGTCGTTGATCATTTTTGATCAACGGCCAGAATTCCCTCTTTCCTTTTTAATTCAACAACCCCCACCAACCCTATCCCATTTCTCACCAATCGGCGCCTCTGAAACCTTTCCCCTCTCCCAAATTCTTTCGAACATTCCCTAATCCCAGCCACCTCTCACTGTCTTCAACCTGGATACCCACCGGAGCCCATGGCTTCTTAGGCCGTGGGAGCCCTATACTAACCTCTCCTTGATCTTATACGCTTGATACTTGAAGATTCGAGGCCTGATCTCGAAAGTTTTTGCCCAAAACTCTACTGATTCAAGGTTTCACGGCCATCTCCGGCCTTACTCCGGTGTACCATGGTGTTTTGAGCCTAGTTCTGACTTCTCCGACTCAGATCGGACCTTTTCCAAGCCTTTCTCATTTCTAGGGCTCTTATAAAACCCTAACTCTTCAAGGCTTTCTCCGATCTTTTTAGATCTGTTATATATTTATGCTCTATTTGAGTTTTCAAATGATTTCCCCAACTTTCTTTCAAAAATTACTTCCAAAATCGCTTCTTTTTCGATTTAGGGTTTTCTGAAATGCTTAAAATGTTTCTCTGACTTTTCTTTTCCTATTCTTTGTGTGTATTTGTCTCTACTGTGCTCATATGTTTCCTTTTTACCACACATGTTCTTCTGTGCTTTCTGTCTTTCGTTTTCCTACTATTTTTCTATACCATGCTCTCACATGTTTATCTCACTGTGTTTTCCTATATTTTCTTTTGCTATACTTTTCGGGTGTTCTTGTATTCTTCTACTGTATTTTCTCTACTATGTTCTTAAGTCTCATTGTTTGCCTTCTACTGAACCTTGTTTTAAGTTTCTTCTAAAAGACCCGTTTAAGCATGTTTTCCTCTACTATGCATCGAATTACTTCACTCTGTTTGCTTTGAACTTTCTACTGAAGTTGCTTGTTTTCACATGAGTTTCTGAAAGAAATCTCTGAGCCTGTTTTAACTACTTGCTTCCTCATCTCTATACTTGACTCGAGGTGGAAACCCTAGAATTTGGGGTTCTGCCGAGATTTGGTCATGCGATTGAACTAGGGTTCTGTTTGAGAACCCTTGACTATTTCAGACAAATCTCTGAGACTATGAACTAAGTTTGAACTTCTTTATTTGCACACGATTCTGAGTTTTTAAATTCTTCTACACTAGACTCTTCTACTGATTGGCATGACAATTTTCTTTCATACTTAACGTGTTTGTATGCTTTTTATATGTGATAAGTCTTTCTTCAAAAAGGTTTTCCAATTTGTGATTGGTTCAGAATCCCTTTTTAATAGGACTAATTGATTGTTGCTGATTTTCCTTAAGTAAAACCTTTCTTCACCTTTTCTGACTGGGTTCATTCCTACAAATCTTTGGACTTCTGATTTCTTGGTTGTTACCCGATTCCCTTGCCTTATTTGCACAAACCGTGTACTGTCAAGACCTTGTCATTAAATAGACCTTTATGTATTTACCCCTATTATACTACTTTGCACAAAGTGTTTGATTAATTTCTTTCCCTAATGGGTTTATACCCGTTTGTAAATAGAATCCCTTAATTAAAGGGAAAACTTGTGTAATTTATTGACAATCGATTTTCAAACTATTCTATTACCTTATTTCTGCTTGCCTTCTATACTATAAAAGGGCATAACCCCTTTCTTACCACACACTCTCAACTCAACACTTTTACACTTCAGACTTCCCACCCACAATCTCAATTCTCTTCTAAACTCATCATATTCTGACTGCCTGTTTGCACATTGGTTTTACAAGAATACTTCTTTCTTCTTACTTGTTTCTTTAAGACTGGTATGTTCTAGTTTTAGCTTCAGCATCATCCCAATGTGTTTACTTACAGCCTTTACATCCATGTCTATTTTACTGAATATATGGAGTTAAATGTTTAACTGGCATGTTAATTTGTTTTAACTTGTTTCTGCTGTGAATCCCTGCACTCTTGTTTCCTTCTATGTGCTTTGAGTTGTAGTTCAGGATTTCATGTTTGGACTTGATCTCTTAGGGGATCCTGACTCCCAAAACAATGTGTTTTAATAGGGTTGTAGGGCGTGCCAGCACTTCTCATTGCTAGGTATGCCCACTGGCCTGTCCTTGATTATGTAACACTTCCCCTTTCCCCTATTTCAAACTCTACACTTACACTTACTCTTATCTTCTAAGTTCTACCCCCTCATGTGAGCCTTGCCTTGGGAGCTTGAGTTCCCTCTGAACTTGGACACCTAAGGGCTGGCCCTTCCACACTACACTATGACTTAATCCTGCACATTTGGGTGTGAGCACTGCCCGGTGTCCATTTGAGGCTATTAGGGAACTCTAACACATCCAAATGAGATAAAGGATTTGGATCCTAATCTTTGGAGTTGGTTCATCACATATTTCAGACATAAAGTCCGAATTAGGCTCCCCTTGGTTGTATTGTTAATTTCTGATGTAATTTTGCTTTTCTTATTCATTCTGGGCTGTAATAATTTATAATAACTATTGGTAATGGCTAGTGAAAAGGTACGGGAATGACTGTATGAAAAAAGGGGTAGATATCATGCCTATAGGCTTATTAATTTCTGTAGATACCATGCCTATTTCTGCATTCTCATCTTTAGATAACATGCCTATAGGATTGTTAATTTCTGCATCCACATAGATATCCTGCTCATAGGTTTACTTACAGAATTCTGCTCTTGCATATAGACACCATGGCTATAAGAATTCCTACATTATACATATACCATGTCTATAAGAAAGTTTTGCATCTCTCATAGATACCATGCTCGTAGTTAACTAGAAATTCAAATCTTGCATATGCATCCGTCACTAGACAAACCTGTCTATAGGATTTAAATAACTAACAACATTTAGATACCATGCCCATAGGATTTCTGCACTCTCGCTACGTCTGTAAAAATGTTTAAAATCAACAATGCCTAGAAAGCATGCCTATAGGAACTATTAACCAAATATGAATCGTTTCACTTTCTTATAAGTCTGAAATCAGTAACAATAATGCCTAACATCTGTAGGACTTGAACTCGCCTTTCCTGATTAATTGACAATTTTTTTTCCTAGAATTAGCATACTTCTTTTTGAAACCGGTAGATATCATGCCTATAGGTTTCGTCTAATACTTAGGTAAGCCATAAGGTAAACTTGTAAACTTAACCAGATTTTGTTAATTACAACCAGCGGGCAGTCAAAATTCGGACTTCTTATCTGAAAATATGTGATAAATCAACCTGCTTTAACTTATTAAGTTTGATTAGACCTTAATTAGTACATGCAAGACATGCTAAACTCTATGCTTTTCTTTGATTTAAGGAGGTCTATTTGAGCCTTTCTATCTGTTTATGTGCTTTCCCAATACTTGCTACATATATGTTTTGACTATCGCCTTAGAATTTTGTCCTTTTAAGACTATGAAACTTCATACCCCTTCCCTTTTAGGACTAGTAGTTCCAAGTACCTCCGGGACTGATACGATTGGGGCGGGAAATAGCATGCAATAAGTAAACGAGACTATTCCACGATTTAATACCTTAACGGGGTGGGAAAGGGTAGATATGGATATGATGATCATGCGATAACATATCGTGTAGCCCCTCTTTGAGGAGTGATTATCGGATATTGTGTGGGGTGATCCATATTATTTGTAAACCTAGGACCCCCCCTCCCTTGTTTATTTTATTACTTTCAGAATTTCCTAAATTATTCTCTCAAAAAAATTCAGCTTTCTTTTATTTCTTTAAACTTTAATCTATTTGCAACTATTAGGTGAAAACCCCCTCATATTTGAAACTTTTTACTTGCCTACTTGTTATTTACACTTAAGGTCACAATTATAGTATGGCCGGGAACCACACTAGTGGTTCCTGAGGGGTGCATAACACCTTCCCTTCGGGATCATTTCAAGCCCTTACCCGATCTCTGGTTTTCTAAATTAAAATCTGTGTCCTAATGCACTATAATCATAAAGTGGCGACTCTTCTCTTTTAATAACCGTTAAAAGAGTTGTCAATGTCATAAACCCGATTTCGCAAGAAAAAGGGGGCGCGACAGTCGCTTCATCTAGGAACGGCCTTTGTATGAACTTCTTGGAATACACCCCTTTCAAGATCGGGGGTGCGCCCGAAATTTGGTTGACCCTGGAGTTGTAGGACTCGAACTTTTTGTCTTTAGCTTCTATCTTCTTTTTGCCTGATTCGATTCTCTTTGTGAGATCCTCGACCATCTTTACAATGGCGGGGTCAGCCACCGACCCGTTGTTGCTTGATCTCTCCGATACCTGCTAGGCTAGGGGAGCTGTTCCCGGCACTACCGTGCTGGGAGTTTTCTGGTGACTTTGCAGCCGAGCAATCGCTAGCTGTTGTGCTTGCAACATTTCAAAAATAACGTGAAGGCTAACCTCCCGGTCTTCCGTAGCTAGGGTTTCCTGAGCTTCTTGTTGGTCTCCTTGGTGCACGCTCATATTTGTGTGGGAGCTTACATTGACGTGTTGAGCATTGCATGAGACTGCGTCCACAGGAATTTGTTCTGGTGCGTTCTCAGGGTTTTGAAGTGGTACGCCAACATCTGGAACATCCGCACAATTTTTTTCTGTGGTTCTGAAGATTGTTGTTCACTGAGTCAGACATTTTGACCTAAAATCAAAGGTCTTGGGCAAGAAAACGTCTGAAAGATAACTTCATTATGTAGTTGAACCAGCAAGAAAATATTCACTATTATTTTTAGCCCCACGGTGGGTGCCAAACTGTTTACCGTGAAAATGGTAATGACAATTAAATTTGATTTAGTGGTTCCAAAAATACGTGATCTATTTTTATGCCAGTCATTAGGAAGTTGATGCTATGTGAAAGACTTAGAAACGAGATAAGAGCTTAAAAGCAAGGGGATAACCAGACCGATAGATCAATAATTGGAGGCTCGAGCTGGCCTGTTCGAGGGTCTCGGGGTCGAGTTTGAGGCTCAGCTGGGAGCTATCGAGGGCGATCGATGGGAACAAACAATTATAAATAAATCAATGACGGCTTTTTATAGCCAATACTAAACAATAAATGATGAACAATAAATAGGACACAATAAATATGAACAATAAATGAAGTAATGAGATCAAGAGAATGTGTTAGAAAGCAGAGAAAATGTTCTTGAGTTTTAGTATTGAGCAACAGGTATTTACAAAATGACAAGGATCCACTTTATATATGAGGGGGAATCCCAACATAGTACAAATGCATTAATTACAAAGTTATGGGGCAGGTACAGCCATTTAATGCCTTGATTCTCCTTTTGGGCTAGTCCACTAGACTTGACCTGCCATACGCACGTGCTTTGGGAACTCCGCCTCAATCTGTCGAGATCGGTAAATCACATCGTCTCGGGGCTGGTTATTACTTGTACTATCTCGAAGTCGAACTGTCGGGAATTCTCGGAATCGATCACTGGAAGCCCTTGAGATGCAGTGATGCTTGTGAAATCGAGCCATCGATTTTCACTATATACACACCTACATCCATTCAAAATTGTACCGCACCTAGCAAAACGGACATTAGTACCGTCGAGTAGTACTAGTATATAAGGCAAACACAAATCTTAGTAGGATGAACAGTGAAACAAATAGAAGGCAATTATAAAAATCAACAAGTACTTCACAGGATTACAAGGAAACACCAAATAAGAATCACATAGTTCCGGTTCAACCTTTCCATCTCTTTAGGTTAATAATCTTTAGTGCCAGGTGCCACAACTCATAATGCCAACATGTTTTTTTTACACGGAGTCCGATCTCCGTCCGACCGGCTAAGCCATCCCAAGTGAGACATATCAAAATTCACAAAGATAATCAGAAATCCAACATAAATGCTACCATGTGTACAGCATGGTGTCCGATCTCGGCCCGATCGGCTAAGCTATCTCACTTGGGACATAACCTCTTTCAATTATTCATTTAATTCACTTTTCTTTCCATATTCCATTACATGGCACAAACAAACCCATTTGTTAGGTAGTTCTTGGCACTTGGACACATTTTAGAATTCAAGTCTTTCCCTTTATTATTTGTTCAAATAACTTTATCATCCATGTCAATAAGTGCTATCATATAAGGCATGTGCACATAAGGAAAGAAAAGAAAAGCTTGGAGAACATAATCACATTTTCAAATAGCATGATTTCAGGGTAAACACTAACAACAATTATGGAACAAAAATCTTTCCACCCAACACATTAAGGCAATCCATCTAGTATGATCAACTCCGAACTCACGCTATTTATTCGGACACCAAGAGTTCAACACTATGAAAAAGAGGGTTAGCCATACATACCTTAACTAAGTCTTTTCCCTAATTCCTACGACAAGTTCCAGAACCTTTTGCACCTTCAATCTATTTAACAATGTAGCACAATTGAACTCATTATTAGGAAATTGATCATAGCCCTAGATCACTTGAGCATTATATCAACATTATGTGTTTGTTAGGGTCTCATATCCCCTTTTTAGTGGAAGATTCCCCCAACCCATTCCCCATTCTTTCCTATATTTGTTTTAGCACTCCCGGACATACCTTAGGATCACATGCGTGCAAGGTAACCACCCTAATCCTCGTGAATTAACCCACTAATAGTCCATTTTAGCTACAATATGGAATTGAGAGCTTGGGTGATAGAAGCTTACCTCTTGGAAGGGAGACCTAGATGCCTTGTTTGTTATTGTTCAAGATGTTTAGGCTAGGATTTGATGAACAATTGATGGAGTCCCTTTCCCATCTCTTTGATCCTCCTCTCTTACTCTAATTATCAGAGAAAATATGCTAGAAATGTCCTGGGGGGTAAATATTTTAATAGAATGGGGGTCGGGTTTTAAATTAAGAAAATGGGTGCCCCGACACAGTTTTGCGGTCGCATGTGCGATCACATAATGGTTATGCGGTCCGCAAAATGACCGTAGAAGGAGCCTCAGGAATTTAAGTTTTTTTACTGAGTATGCGACCGGTATGAGGTCCACATATTTGTTCTGCGGTCGTATAATGCACCGAAGAACTTCCCTTCGCAAAAATTCAAGGCATATATATGATCAACATGCAGACCGCATAGTGATTACGCGATCGCACAATTGGGCCGCATAACTGGCCTCAAAATTGGCCAACTTTCCCGCAGAGTGATTATGCGACCGCATAATGGGCCGTAGAAATGTGTTCTTTTGAGAAATAGTTTCCTCTAAGTCTGTAGGGTGTTGCTAAATCCAAAAGGTCCGAACTACGATGAGCTTTATAACAACGCAGGAATCTAACTCGGCACCACGAAATCCCGAGTTTTGGTTAAGAATTTTACAGGTCTTTACATCATCAGTTCAAAGAATGGACTTTGCAACACATTTCTCGAGATCAAAATAGTGAGGTCGATGCCCTTGCAAACTTAGGGTTGTCGGTCGAAGACGACGAGCTCAACTTGAGGGCAATCATACAATTCATGAGGTCGGTAGTAGAAGGAGGTCATCCCAAAATAAACTCCACAAGCTTAACTTGGGATTGGATAAATAAATACATAGAGTATTTGATGATCAGGAAACTTCCCTCATATCTAAAGGAATCGAGGGCCTTGCGCACAAAGGCAGCCCGATTCAACCTGTCCGAGGATGGAACCTTGTTCAGAAGAATATTCGATGGCCCACTAGCAATATTCCTAGGACCGCGAGATATCAAATATGTTCTAAGGAAGGTTTACAAGGGCAACTGCAGAAATCATTCAGACGCCGAATCATTGGTTTAAAAGGTGATCAGAGCCGGCTATTATTGGATCGATATGGAAAAAGATGCAAAAGAGTTTGACGAAAATATGACAGCCAAATATATGCTCTGATAATTCACCAATTCGTGGAACTGTTACATTTGGTCTTATCGCCATGGCCATTCATGAAGTGGGAATGGACATCGTTGGCCCTCTTTTATGGGCACCAGGTAAGGCTCAATTTATCTTATTTATGACTAACTATTTTTCTAAATGGGTCTATGCACAGGCATACGAGAAGGTCAGGGAGAAGGAAGTCATCAACTTAATTTGGCACCATATCATATGCCGGTTCGGGATGTCATCTGAAATTGTATGTCAATACGAGAAACAATTTATCGGCAGCAAAGTGACTAAATTTCTCGAAGATCATAAGATCAAAAGGATCTTATCGACACCTTATCACCCTAGTGGTAACAGAGAAACCATAATCCAAAACCTTAAGAAAAGGTTGACTGACACCAAGGGAAAATGGAGGTGATCATGCATATCGCACAACTTCGAAGTCCAGTACCGAGGCTACCCCATTCTCATTGGTTTATGGCGTTGAAGCTCTAATACCAGTCGAAGTTAGGGAGCCAAGTATTAGATCCGATATGAAACAAAGGAATCAAATGATAAGGCCATGAATACGATCTTATAGCTATTAGATTAAAGACATGAAGTTGCCCTTGTTCAATTGGTCGTCCAGAAGAAACGGATCAAGAGGTATTACAATCAAAGGGCCAATCTTTGATACTTTAATGTCGGGGACTTAGTACTAAGGAAGGTCACACTAAACACCCGCAATCTGAATGAAGGAAAATTGGGTCTGAGCTGGGAAGGACCATACCAGATTCTCGATGTCACAGGGAATGGATCCTATAAGCTCGGAATGATGAATGGAGAACAATTACCAAGTAATTGGAAAGTAATTCATCTAAAACGATATTACTGCTAAGGTACGACCCAATTTTATTTCATTTTATAAGAAGAAAATCACAATAGAAGAGGAATTAGGAGAAGGGTTTAGAGTGTGTCAGCAATTAGGATTCTTCAGATGTAAGGGGGAGAGTTTTAGGGCGGCAGGTGAGAGGGAATGGGATTAGGGGTTGGAGGTTGGGTAATGTAAGAGGGTAGGCTTAATGTGGCTCGTTGATCTTAGAGATCAACGACCAGGATTTTAAAGAGAGGTTGGGTCGGGTTGGCTAGGTGGGTCGCGACTGATTTGGGCTAGGTTATTGAGTTAGTGTATTGGGCTGCTTTGGTCCGAAAATTGATCAAAAATTGGGCCAGCTTTTAAAAATAGGAATTAAAAGGAAAATAATTTAATAAAATAGCTAAATAAATATGTAAAAATGCTACTTATGCAAATTAATACTTTAAAAAATAATAGGAGACTATAAAAGTATAAAATATAATTTTGACCTTAAATAAAATGTCAATTGCAATAAGAATGCAAAATATAGGTCATTATTGCAAATTTATGCGAATAGCCTAAAATACAAGTGTTATTATAAAAAAAATAGGGTAAAAATATTTTAAAATGAAAATAATATTTTAGGTGATTACGTCATCACAAGTAATTTAAAAGAGCAATTACTGAATTTTCATGTAAATTAATGCAAGGGAAAATTAATTTTAAAACTCTAAAATTATGAAAATTTATAAGAAATTCTTGTGTAAATCCTGTAAATTAATAATAATGCAAAAATGATATTTTGAAATTACGTATATTATTTGAAAATATATACGAGGGCAAAAATTGAGTATCAACAGCTGTCCCTCTTTGCCCGGAATGATGAAAGAGTTGTCGGGTAAAGAAAATAATGACCGATTTTGACCGAATGAGGTGATTTAGAAAGAATTGAGGCCGAACCCTGGGCCCTGAGTAGCCTACATATCCCTAGTGTTACGGAAATCAGGCCGTGTATAGTTCTGGATCCAACGACTATCGAAATCGATGGAGTTGTTATAGGAATGATTGTATGTTTCAGAAAGGGTTCTTTTGGGTGGGATGGCATCAAATAGTTTATATGTTACCTAAAACATTACAGATGTATCTCAGGACGAGTATCTAAACAGTTATCAAGTAGAAGTGTGTAACTGATAGTGACTGGCTTATGCTTGAAATAATTGCAGGATATGAACGCCATGAACGGAAACCGGAGCGAAGATTGCTCCCGTTAGGAAAACGGTTACTTCTGGGATTACCTGCAAAACTTAAAACACAATGCATGCAAGTATATATGGAGTATTGCAATAATTTAAACATGGTGCAAATTCCCTTCGAACCATGAAGATTGTCTTTGGACGGTGAGGATAATGTCCTTAGACCATGACGTCCCAGGCCATGAATCATGTGATAAGGGATTCACATGCTATGAAGTGATGTCCTCGGGCTATGAGAATGGTACCTCTGAACCTTGACACCTTTGAATAATGATGTGCACTTTTGAGAGATCCTCGGCCATGGAATGGCGTCTTCCGATTTTGAGGATGATGCCTTCAAACTATGATGCCTTTGGACAAAATGGCAATATTCCATCCCATGAAATGAAAAGACATGATGTTTGGTCATATGCGAAGATATGACAAGACAAATCATAGTCTTGGGTAAGATGAGGGCAGTGCTTAACCCTGGGTGAGTAGAGGATATTGCTAGGTCTTAAATGGCCTAATGAAGATAGCCTTTGGTCTTGAGGAAAAAGCAGTGCCTATCCTTACGCAAGAAGGGGAGGCAGGGCTTAGCCTCATACAAATAGGAGACAGTGCTTAATCTCATATAGAGAAAGGCAGTGCTTAGCCTTATGCAGTTAAGGAGGCATGGCTTAGCCTCATGCAAATAGAAGATAATACTTAGTCTAATGTGAAGAAAGGCAGTGCTTAGCCTTATGCAGTTAAGGAGGCAATGCTTAGCCTCATGCAAATAGGAGACAATGCTTAGTCTCATGCAAAGAAAGGCAGTGCTTAGCCTTATGCAGTTAAGGAGGTAGGTCTTAGCCTCATGCGGATAGGATACAATGCTTCGTCTCATGCAAATAAAGGCAGTGCTTAGCCTTATACATTTAAGGAGGCAATTCTTAGCCTCATGCAAATAGGAGACAATGCTTAGTCTCATGCAAAGAAAGGTAGTGCTTAGCCTTATGCAATTAAGGAGGCAATGCTTAGCCTCATGCAAATAGGAGACAATGCTTAGTCTCATGCAAAGAAAGGTGGTGCTTAGCCTTGTGCAGTTAAGGAGGCAAGGCTTAGCCTCATGCAAAAAAATAGTGAGTGGTAGTGAGAAAGCAAAGTATTTCTTAGTTGGAGATGTGTTTGTGTTTGGAAATTTTGTCGTAATAAAGATAGTGATTTTGATATGTGTGTATTTGCGCAATACTCCTGTTATTTTCATTGTGCCTGCATCTAAAAACAAATCGTGAGTTTTGCGGGGAAGGTTGGTTAGTGTTTTTGCCTTCTCGCTTTGCTTTTGTTCCTTTCTTGAGATCCTATTAGAGTGACCTTGGGCAGTATCTAGATATTTGTAAAGAAAGTACAGTTTTTGAAAAATATGTGTGCATTCGATGAATGTAGTTATTTGAAATATAGTAGTATGCTATTTCAAGTAAGTTACACGAACCAATGACTGCGACATACTTTAGAGACATTGCGCCTCCTTTCTTTAGAATTTTGAGGGTCCTCTTTAAATTTCTGCCCTAGTTTAAAAGTAATTCATTGACTGTTCTGCCCCAGTTTATGACCTTGGCAAAATGAAGATTTTTTTGAGATGTGACCGAATCCATAGGGTTGCCTACGTATCCACTCTTAAACAGGAATTAGGTCAAGCGTAGTTTAGTTACATCAAATGATGTAAACAATCTAAACGAAGTATCTCTTGATTGCATCTGAGTTGATAGGTTTTGGCCAAATTTCTCCATCTATTTCTGCAAGTATGAGTGCTCCTCCTATTAGTACTCTATAAACCATGTAGGTCCCTTGCAAATTGGGGGAAAATTTCCTTTTGGCTTCATTTTGATGCGGGAAGATCCGCTTTAGCACCAACTGTCCGGGTGTGAATTGTCTAGGCCTGACTTTTTTGTTGAAAGCTTTGGACATTCTGTCATGGTAAAGTTGATTGTGACATACTACATTTATTCTTTTTCCGTCAATGAGAGACAATTGTTCAGAATGATTTTGTATCCATTCTGCATTACTGAGTTTGACCTCTTGTATGATTCTCAAATAAGGAATTTCTACTTCGGCGGGAATGAAAGCTTCAGTACCATAGACCAGCAAATAAGGAGTTGCCTCAGTTGATGTGCGGACTATGGTACGATATCCAAGTAAGGCAAATGGTAACTTCTCGTGCCATTGTTTGTGATTATCTACGATCTTCCTTAATATCTTCTTGATGTTCTTATTGGCAGCTTCCACAACTCCATTCATTTGCAGCCTGCATTCTGTGGAATTCTAATGCTTGATCTTGAAATTTTCACACATGGATCTCATCAAATCACTGTTAAGGTTTGCAGAATTGTCGGTGATGATTGATTATGGTACCCCGAATCAACAATCAATACGATCCCTAATAAAATCTGCGATGACTTTCTTTGTTATAGCCTTGTAGGATGCAGCTTCAACCCATTCTGTGAAATAGTCTATGGCCACTAGAATTAACCTGTGTCTATTTGAAGCGGCAGGTTCGATTGGACCAATGACATCCATCCCCCAAGCGAAGAAAGGCCATGTTGCACTTATTGCGTTGAGTTCATTGGGTGGCACTCTTATCATATCAACACATACTTGGCATTGATGACACTTTTGGACATACCTGATGTAGTCTGTTTCCATAGTCATCCAAAAATATCCTGCTCCTAATATCTTCTTAGCTAAGACGAAGCTATTCATGTGTGGTCCGCAAGTTTCGGCATGTATCTCTTTGAGCAATTTAGATGTTTCCTTGGCTCGACACACCGTAATAACCCCAGATCTAGAGTCCTTCTGCATAGAATTCCTCCGCTTTGGAAGAAATGGTTGGATAACATTTGGAGTGTGCATTTCTAAGTGTTCTTTGATGTCGTGAAACCATGGATTTCCATTAGTTTCTTCTTCAACATGAGCACAATAAGCCAGCTGATTATGAATACTTATTGGGATAGGATCAATGAAATTCTTGTTTGGGTGTTGTATCATTGGATATAGAGTGTCCAATGCATGTGCGAACTCGTTCTTGATTCTCGGAACATGTTTTAGCTCTATTTTTGTGAATCTCTTCATCAATTATTGTACATAATATAGAAATGGCAATATCTTGGTATTCTTTGTTACCCATTCTCCTAGAACCTGATGTACCAAAAGGTCTGAGTCACCAATTACCAGCAATTCTTGAACGTTCATGTCAATGGCCAACTTGAGTCCCAAGATGCAAGCCTCATATTCTGCCATATTGTTGGTACATGGAAACCTGAGCTTTGTGGATACTGGATAGTGTTGACCTATTTATGACACTAAAACTGCTCCAATACCCACTCCTTTGAAGTTTTTATATCCATCGAAGAACATTCTCCAACCATCATAGGTTTTGGTGATATCTTCTCCTTCAAATGATACCTCTTCATCGGGAAAATACGTTTTCAGTGGCTCGTATTCTCCACCTACAAGATTTTCTGAAAGATGATCCGCTAATTCTTGCCCTTTGATCGCCTTCTTAGTTACATAGATGATGTCGAACTCACTCAGTAGTATATTCCATTTTGCTAACTTCCCCGTAGGCATGTGTTTCTAGAAGATGTATTTTAGCGGGTTCATCCTTGATATGAGATATGTGGTGTAGGCACAGAAGTAATGCCTCAACTTTTGAGCTATCCATGTTAAAGCGCAATAGGTGCATTCCAGCAAAGAATACCGTGCTTTGTAGGGTGTGAACTTCTTACTCAGATAGTATATGGCCTACTCCTTTCTTCCTATCTCGTCGTGTTGTCCCAAGATACAGGCGAAAGTCTCATCTAGTACAAATAAGTAGAGTAGCAGAGGTCTCCCAGGTTCTGGTGGGACTAGGACCGGTGGTTTGGACAAATATTCCTTGATTTTGTCAAAGGCTTTATGGAATTCTTTAGTGCAACTTGTTCCAGCATCTTTCTTCAACATTCTAAAAATCGGTTCACAAATCACAATTGATTGTGCAATGAAATGGATGATATAGTTGAGACGCCCTAAGAAACTCATCACATCTTTCTTGTTCTTTGGAGGTGGCAAGTCTTGGATAACTTTGACCTTTGATGGGTCCAATTCAATCCCTCAGCGATTAATGATGAAACCTAGCAATTTTCTGGCAGGGACTCCGAAGGCACACTTTGTAGGATTCAGTTTCAGATTGTACATTCGAAGCCGATTAAAGAATTTTCTCAAGTTTGTTATATGATGTCACGACCCAAACTCAGTCCATCGTGGAACTAGGCCAGCCTCAATTCAATGAATAACCAACCACAATAACAAAATTTAGAACATTTGCAGAAGAGTACTTTTATCATTTAAGAAAATAAATTGTTCCTAACATAAGCAAAATCCATAACACGATTCAACCAGCCCAAAACCAGGGTGTCACGGATTATATGAGCGTCTAGAGAGTTAACATAGTCTACTACAATATTTACTGAATACAACTAAAATTCAATTAGAATAGAGAAGGAGGGTCAAGATCTACGAACACCATGCAGATACCTCAACAATCTCTCAGTCCTGCAACCTCGATCAGTGACAGCCACTGGGATCGAAAGTACCTGAATCTGCACTCAAGGTACGGGGGGTAACGTGAGTACACCAACTCAGTAAGTAACAAGTGCAACCTATGGACTGATAGGTAGTGACGAACATAACCTCAACAGGAAATAGAAATAAGTTGTGTAGTAAAGTAGGCATGTTATTATTTCATGAATACAGCTCAACAGTGATATAAATACAGATCTGATTAATGTAAAATATAAAGCTCAGCTAACTCTACATGCCAATGCACAGAATGTATGAAATGTACCATGTGCTCCAACTGTCAAGTGCTCAACCACTCGGTACTGCATATGACCATCCGGCCTAGGGAAATCCATCTCGGAACATACACAACGCTGACTGCAAGTCATCCAGTACTGAGGATGTAACAAACTTCTCCAATCTCCCTGCAAGTCATCAGGCATGACTGGAACCACATAGTCCTGAGCCGGAGCAACCGGTTGGGCTAGTGGTGCCCTCAGTGTCTAAAGTCTCTGAACAACCTGCTCGGGTGTGCGGGCGGCGGTAGTCTGTGTGCCTCCCCCGACCTGGAAAGTAGTTGCCTTAGTAGAAACAGCGACCGCCTGAGCAAGACTAGTGCACACGTTCAGAATTTGAGCTAAGGTCTCCTGATGACTTGGAATAACCATAGGCACAACTGGTGCCTGAGCTGGTCCCTCTGGAACATCTACACCTGTAACCTGATCCTGAACTGAGGCAGCTGGTGGATCTGCTGGCATTGCCCTAGCTGCGGTGCGGGCTGCACCTCTACCTATGCCATGGCCTCTACCGTGACCTCGGCCTCTCGAGGCCCCAACTGGTGGTACTGGTGACAGTCCGTCCTGGCCGGTAGTACGTGTCCTCACCATCTATGAGAGAATAGAATAACAGAAGTTTAGTTGCAGTATCAACAGATTCGCACAATAAGAATTCAAGAATGTGGAGTTTTCCTAAAGGTTTTGCACCCTCTCGAAGATAAGTACAGACGCCTCCATACTGATCCGAAAGTCTCTACTAAACCCGCTCATGACTCGTGAGACCTATGTAATCTAGTCTCTAATACCAACTTGTCATGACCCAAACTCAACCCGTCGTGATGACGCCTTTCGGGGAACAAGGTCATCCTCAACTCAACGAATAACCAACCATAATACCAAACTGTTGCAAAAGAGAACTTTTATCATTTAAGAAAATAAACTATTCATAACATAAGCAAAATCCATAACGCGATTCAACCAGCCCAAAACCTGGGTGTCACGGAGTACATGAGCGTCTAGAGAAATAACATAGTCTACTACAATGTTTACTGAATACAACTGAAATGCAACTAGAATAAAGAATGAGGGTCAAGATTTGTGAATGCCATGCAAATACCTCAACAATCTCCCAAGATTGCAACCTCAATCAGTGACTGCTACTAGGACCGAAAGTACCTGAATCTGCACGCAAGGTGTAGGGGGTAACGTGAGTACACAAACTCAGTAAGTAACAATTCCAACCTATGGACTGATAGGTAGTGAAGAACGTAACCTCAACAGGAAATAGAAATAAATTGTGCAGTAAAGTAGGAATGCTATTCTTTTAGGAATACAACTCAACAGTGAAATAAATACAGATCTGAACAATGTGAAATATAAAGCTCAGCTAACTCTACATGCCAATGCACAAAATGTATGAAATGCACCATAAGCTCCCACACTCAAGTGCTCAACCACTCGGTATTGCATATGGCCATTCGGCCAAGGGAAATCCATCCTGGAACATATACAATGCTGACTACAAGTCATCCAGTACCGAGGAACAAGGGTAATCCAACCCTGAGGAGAAATCCATCTCCAGGTATAGATATACACACTCAACACTCGGTACCGCATATGGCCACTCGGCCCAGGAAAATCCATCCCGGAACATATTCATCACTAATCAGTCACCCGGTGCCGAGGAAAAAGGGTAATCCAACCTTGTGGAGAAATCCATCTCCAGATATCAATACTTCGGACAAATCCATGTCCATGGAAATCCATCCTTCAATAATATCATCCGCGCCGAATGTGGGTGTGCAGACTTCGGAGGGGCTCCTATGCCCCAAACGCTATAACAAGCCAATAAAGGCATAATCAAAAATCTGTTGGGGCATGCAGCCCGACCCGTAACTTTCATTCATAATCAGGCTCTCGGCCTCTCACAGCCATCACTCTCCAGTCTCGCCCACGGGCTCACAATGCCATGAAAACTAGCTCGAAACAGTTATATGAGGTGCCAATATAATAACAACTGAGACTGAGACATGATATAATATGCAGGAACATGACTGAGTACAGGATATCAATGAAACTAATGAGATAACAGCAAGAAATGGCCACTCAGGTATCAATAGTATCGGCGTGAATCCCTAACATGATAATTAGCATAATTTACAGCTCATTTACATAGTCACACAATAAGACACAGATATAGGCAAGAAAGTGCCACTACGTAGTGCCATGGAATGAACTGACCACAATTCCTGTGGTGCACGCCTGCCACTTGGCATGTGCGTCACCTCAATTCAATCATATAGCACATAGTTCAGGGTTTCGAACTCTCAGGACCAAGTTTGGAAGCATTACTTACCTCGGCCAAGCCAAAGTCCTACTCTGCGATGCCTTTGTCCCTCAATAGACCTCCAGATGCTCTGAATCTAGCCATAAACAATTCGATACAATCAATACAAGCTAAGTAATCAAGCCCATAAGAAAATTCTAAGCTTAAAAGTTAGTCCTCGGGTCCACATCTCAAAATCTGACCAAAGTCATAAAATCCGACAACCCACTCGATATGAGACTAACCATACTAGTTTCACTCAATTCCGACTTCGAATCGTCTTTCAAATCCCAAAAGTTTATTTTATGAAGTTCCACAGTATTTCCACAAATCCCACCCCAAATTACTAATCAAAAGATGAAATCAATGAAATATTCATGATTATTAGCCAAAACCGTGTTACAATCACATACCCCAATGATTTCCTTGAAAAACACCCGAAAATTTGCCTCCAACCGAGCTCCCAAAGTCCAAAATGTGAAGTAAAACCCTAAACCTCGCTTATATAGTGCCCTCTGAACTTCCATTTTGCGGTCTGCATTTTCCTCACCGCAGCTGCACAATCATCGCTGCAGTCCGCGAAAATCCATCGCGATCGCGGGCCTTAAGCCTTTCCTGCCGCGGTCCGCATGAAATCAACCGCGACCACCAACCTGAATTCCTCCCTTCACCGCGGTCCACGAACTCCTACTGCGGCCACGTTTTTCCACCGCGATCTGCGAACTTCATACCATGGTCGTACTTCCAATGATCTGAGACCTGCAACGTTCAAAACACCATATATTAGGTATTTTCAACCTTCCAATGCCAAATAGTGATCCGATAACCACTCGGAACTCATTCGAGGCCTTCGGGACCTCAGCCAAACATACCAACACATCCCAGAACATTATTCAAACTTAGAAGAACCCTCGAATCACTCAAAACAACATCAATACACTAAATCACACTCGGATTCAAGCCTAAGGACTTCTAAGTCTCCAAATTCCAAAACGATGTCGAAACTTCTCCAACCGCGTTCGAATGACCTCAAATTTTGCCCACAAGTCACAAATAACACTACGAAGCTACTCCAACTCTCGGAATTCCATTCCGAGATCATCTACACATAAGTCAACATCCGGTTGACTTTTCCAACTTAAGCTTTTGAATAGGAGGCTAAGTGCCTCATTCAACCCCAAAACCACTATGGTCCCGAATCAACCCACACGCTACAGTAAAACACAGCTGAAGAACACAGAAGAAAGCAGAAACGGGGAGAATAGAGCTTTAACTCATGAAACGACCAGCCGGATCATTATATCATCCCCCTCTTAAACAAATATTCATCCTCAAACGAGTCTAGAAACATACCTGAAGCCACAAATAGGTGTGGATATCTTCTATGCATCTCCCGCTCGGTCTCCCAAGTAGCCTCCTCTACGGGTCGACCTCTCCACTGTACTTTCACTGAAGCTATATCTTTTGATCTCACCTTGCAAACTTGCCATTCCAAAATAGCCACTGGTTCCACATCATAAGTCAAATCACTGTCTAACTGAACCATGCTGATATCCAAAACATGAGACAAATTGTTGATATACTTCCCGGAGCATGGAAACATGAAATACCGGATGCACCCCCGATAAGCTAGGCAGCCAAGCAATCTCATAAGCCACCTCCCCAATCCTACGAAGTACCTCAAAAGGCCCGATGAACTGAGGACTCAACTTGCCCTTCTTCCCAAATTTTATAACCCCCTTTATAGGTGAAACCTTCAATAGAACCTTCTCCCCGACCATATAAGATAAATCACGAACCTTTCTGTCAGCATAACTCTTTTGTCTTGAATGCGATGTATGATGCTGCTCCTGAATCACTTTCACCTTGTCCAAAGCATCTTGAACTAAGCATGTACCCAAAAGCTTAGCCTCGCCCGGCTCAAACCAACCTACTGGAGATCTACACTGCCTCCCATACAAAGCCTCATATGGAGCCATCTGAATACTCGACTGTTAACTATAGTTGTAACCAAACTTAGTAAGCGGTAAAAACTGGTCCCATGAACCTCCAAAATCAATGATACAATCGTGTAACATGTCCTCCAAAATTTGAATAGTGCGTTGGGACTGCCCGTCCATCTGAGGATGAAAAGCTATGCTCAACTCAACTGAGTACCCAACTCTCGCTGCACGACCCTCCAAAACTGCTATGTAAACTGAGTACCTCTATCTGAAATGATGGACACTATAACATCATGTAGGCGAACAATATCTAAGATATAAATCTCAGCCAACCGCTCTGAAGAATAGGTAGTATACACGGGAATAGGTAGTATCACCCAAATAACATCGAACTTCCTCAAGGTCCAAGGGAGTCCAACTACAAAATCCATGGTGATCTGCTCCCACTTCCACTCAGGAATTTCTATCTGATGAAGCAAGACACCCGGTCTCTGATGCTCATATTTTACTTGCTGAAAATTGAGATACGGAGCTACAAACCCAACTATATCCTTCTTCATCCTCCTACACAAGTAGTGTTGCCTTAAATCCTAATACATCTTTGCGACACCGGGATGGATGGAATACCGCGAGCTATGGGCCTCCTCCAGAATCAACTCTCAAAGCCCATCTACATTGGGCACACATATCCGGCCCTGCATCCTCAATACCCCATCATCACCAATAGTCACATCTCTAGTATCATCATGTAGAACCTTGTCCTTAAGGACAAACAAATGAGGATCATCATACTGGCGCTCTCTAATACGATCAAACAAGGAAGACCGACAAACCACACAAGCTAGGATCCAACTGGGCTCCGAAATATCCAACCTCACCAACCGATTGGCCAAAGCCTCAACATCAATCGCCAGAGGTCTCTCCCCAATATGAATAAATGCAAGACTGCCCATACTCAGCACCTTCCTACTCAAGCCATCGGCCACCATATTGGCTTTCCCCAGATGATACAGAATAGTAATAACATAGTCCTTTAGCAGCTCCAACCATCTCTGCTGCCTCAAATTGAGATCCTTCTATTTAAACAAGTGCTGGAGGCTACGATGATCAGTAAACACCTCGCAAGACACACTATAGAGATAATGCCTCCAAATCTTCAACACATGAACAATGGCAGCTAACTCCAAATCATGGACAGACTAGTTCTTCTCATGAGGCTTGAACTCACGAGAAGTATAAGCAATCACTCTACCCTCATGCATCAACACACATCTGATACCGACCCCAGAAGCATCACAATATACTGCATAAGCACCTGAAGCTGATGGTAGAACTAGCATTGTAACTATGGTCAAGGCGGTCTTGAGCTTCTGAAAGCTCACCTCACACTCATCCGACCACCTAAAATGAGCACCCTTTTGGGTTAATTTGGTCAAGGGTGATGCAATATATGAAAATCACTGAACGAACCGACGGTAATAACCAGCCAAACCCAGAAAGATACGAATTTTTGTGGCTGAGAACGGTCCGCCTCTATTTTCTCCGGATCAACCTGAATACCCTTACTGGACACCATGTTCCCCAAGAATGCCACTGAAACTGAGCCAAAACTCACACTTGGAGAACTTGCATAAAGCTTCTCCTCCCTCAACCGCTGCAATACAACTCTCAAATGCTCAGCGTGTTCCTCCTGACTACGCAAGTCTACCAGAATATCATCAATTAATACAATAATAAACGAGTCGAGATAAGGCTGAAACACGTTGTTCATCAAATGCATGAACACTGCTAGGGCATTGGTCAGCCCAAAAAAATAACAAGGAACTCATAATAACCATATCGTGTCCTGAAAGCTCTCTTAATCTGGTCAAATAAATCATCAATACGAGGCAAATGATACTTGTTCTTGATCATGACTTTGTTCAACTGTATGTAATCAATGCACGTCCTCATCGTGCCATCCTTCTTCTTCACAAATAGAAATGGCGCACCCCAAGGCGACACACTAGGCCGAATAAACCCCTTATTAAGGAGTTCCTGAAGCTGCTCCTTCAATTCCTTTAACTCCGTTGGTACCATACGATACGGTGGAATAGATATGGCCTGCGTGCCTGGAACCAAGTCAATATCCCTATCCGGCAGCTTACTCGACAGTTCTGCAGGAAATACATCCGGAAAATCTCTCACCACCAAAACCGAATCAATACTAGGGGTCTCTACACTAACATCCCTCACAAAGGCCAAATAAAAAAGACAACCCTTCTCAACCATCCGATGGGCCTTTAAGAATAAAATTACCCTGCTGCGAACATAATCCATCGAACCTTGCCACTCAACCCATGGCACCCCCGGCATAGCCAACATCACCGCCTTAGCATGACAGTCCAGAATAGCATGGCACGGAGACAACCAATCCATGCCTAATAGCACATCAAAATCCACCATAGTAGGCAACAAAAGGTCTACTCGGGTCTCTAAACCCCCAAAAGTCACCACAGAAGACCGATATACATGGTCCACTACAATAGTATCACCCACATGAGTGGATACACGAACAAGTGAAATAAGAGACTCGCGGGGCATATCCAGATAATGAGCAAAATATGACGAAACATATGAAAAAGTGGAACCGGGATCAAATAATGCAGAGGCATCCCTGTGGCAAACTGAGATAATACCTGTGATCACAGAATCTGAATAACTCCCTTCTCCATTGTCTGAATAATAAGACCTTTGTCCTCCTCATCCTCAACTATCGCACTACAGTCCATGTCTTCATCATCCAGAAACATATTCCTTATGCCAGCAAGAACTTCATCTTCTTCATACCCCTACATCATGCCAGCTTGATGAAATGACTAGCTCATATATGGTACTAGTTGCTCTAGAGGGTAATAAGTACCACGCTATAATGGCGACCAATTCTGATACTCGTACCAGGTGTATTCATACCCAAGCCCAAAAGTTGTGCCATGACGCTTTAGCTGTATCAATTTAATGATCCCTTGGAGATTCTTGCTAATACCCTTGTCGGGTTTATACACCGTCCATAGCAATATGTTTTCTATCTTGCTGCTCCATTATTTGTCCATTTCAATTGCGTTGACGCGCTCAATACGATGGTATGGTTCTACTCCCACCTTCCTCCTATTCTCGATGACAGGAACAGTCTAATTGGTGTAGATAGGGGTACTCCCGTCTCTATGGATGATCACTTCTTGATGATTCCATTCAAACTTCATATCTTGATGTAGAGTAGAAGCTATGGCCTTGGTGGCATGTATCCATGGTCATCCCAACAATAGGTTGTAGGCGGAAGATATATCCAACACCTGAAATTCAACATCAAAACAGGTCGGGTCCATCTGTAGGCTGAGGTTGGTCTCCTCGATTATGGCCCTTTGAGATCTATCAAATGCTTTCACATTCATACTCCCTACTAGTATATCATGCAGACCCTTATTTAAAAGTAGTTAGTAGATAGATATTGAGACTTGAACCCCCATCTAACAGGACTCTAGCAATGAATTTGTCCTCAAACTGCACCGTGATATGCAGTGCCCTATTGTGACTCAGTCCTTCCGGCGGTAGCTCGTCTTCATGAAAAGTGATCTTGTGGCTTTCCAGCACTTGTCCTACCATGTTGGCAATTTCTCCATTGGTGATGTTATTGGGTACATAGGCTTCATTCAACACCTTCTTCAGCGCATTCCTATGTGCCTCAGAGTTTTGCAATAGTGATAAAATTGGTATTTGAATGAGGTTTTGTTCAGATGATCAACCACACAAAATTCTCTTGCTTGCACATTTCTACAAAGGTTATCCGGGCCGGTCTCAATGATAGGCAGCTTAAAGTCAGTTTCTTTCCTTGTTCCTCCCAAATGCTCGAGTGTATAAACCCTATCAGTTCTGGTCATGCCTTGTATATCATTAGACTTATAAGACGACGTAGGTGCTACCGTCACGATGAAGGGTGTTGTTATTTCAACCTCAAACATAGTTGGTGCGGCTACCTCAACTTCAATTGGTGCCTAAGTTTGTACCACGATATCTGTGAAAGTGACTCGAGATATTTTAGGATTATCCCCTTCTCAAATAAGTCCAATTGACCCTTTTGAGTCCAACTTTTCATCGGTCTCTATCACGTCCACCCCTTCACCCTTATGATCTGGGAGAGTATTGTTACAGAAGTTGGGTGCAATCTCCTTTGCTTGTATGACTTTGGTGTCATTTAGTTTCTAAATCTTATCCTTTAAAGTATGACACTCATCAATAGTATGACCCTTCATGCCCATGTGATAGAAACATATCTTATTTGGGTTAATCCACTGGGAAGAGTTTTCCATAGCAACAACGGGAATGGTAATGTCATAACCAACATCCTTTAGCCTCTCGTATAGTTGATATATGGGTTCAGCAACTGAGGTATATTGTTTGGGTGGTCTGCGGTCGATAATTGGTCTGGGTTTTGGTAGTTTTGGCGGGCTAGTGGTGAGTGGCAGTATGTTCATTGAGTGTTATAAGTATGGTAAGTGGCTACAAGTTGATGGTATCTGGGAGGTGAAGGCTGATATGTGGGTGAGAGTTTTTGGTATGTAAGATGAGACTTTGGACCTTGGGCTACCATTACTGCACCTACTTCTTTCTTCTTGGAGATACTTTCTGACTGCAAGGCTTTATTTGTGGCTTAGAGTGCTTCAAAAAATTTCACCATTCCGCTTTTGATCCCTTCTTCTATTCTTTCTTGATAATGTCAAAAAACTTATGGTATTCAATAACCATCAATCTTTCGTAGTATTGTGGATCCTGAGCTCTAACGAAGAACTTATTCATCGGTTCTTCTTCCAGTGCTTGCCTTACCATAGCGGCTCCAGACCTCCACCGAGTAGCATACTCGCGGAAAGTTTCTGTTAGCTTCTTCTTGAGATTCTGAATGTAGAAATCCTCTGGTGCATTTTCTGTGTTGAACATGAATCGGTCCATAAAGTCTGATGTCATGTTTACCCAATTAACCCACTTCTTTGGTTTCTGAGTGATGTACCAAGACAAGGCATCTCCAGTGAGGCTCCTCATGAATAGCTTCATACGGATCCGCTCGTCCTTGCCAACCCCTACAAGCTTGTCATAATACATTCTCAAATGCACTTTAAGATTACCAGTTCCGTCAAACAATTCAAACTTAGGAGGTTTGCAACCCTCCGGCAGTTCTACATCTGGCTGAATACACATTTCCTCATAATTCAATCCCTCAATGCCTTTTCCACCTTTGATGTTTTGAACTCTTCTAGTAAGCTTCTTGAGTTCATCCGCCATGCTCTTGATGAGCAGGTCTTTCTTGGTGGATTCGAGCATGTATAGGGTTTGTTATGGTGTATGGGGTAAAATTTCCACATATATGGGATTGCTTTGATGGACTCCGGGAATCTAGGCATAATGGTGGTTGTTGGTAGAGTTTTGGGGATCAGGGGTAGGTTGTGGTGCATTTTGAGGAGTATTATAAGTTATGGTTTGTGGATATTGAGTTGAATGGGGATGGTGTTGTGGAGGAGTAGGTATTGATGGAGCATTATGGTTTTGAGGAGGTGTGGCATATTGATGAGGCGCATGAGGATTTTGCGGATTTTGGTTTTGTGTGTTTGGGAAGGTGTCAGGTTTTGGGCGCTTGTGTTTGTTGGTTGATGTCGGGGACAGTTAGGGTGAGGGAAAGGTCTGCCATGTTCTGGACCCGGAGCTCCAATATTTTTTGTTCCAGGCACAGGACCAATTCATTCTGTGTTGGAGTACTCTGACCGTCCGAAATTTCAACATTTTCTGCATTGTCGTTTCGAATAGCACTTAAATCGTCCATCTTTCCTTTCCCTATGCTTTTGCCTTTAGGATAACTTGGTGGAGGAGGAGTAGGAGGACCTCTAGATCTAATATGATATGCGAATGATGCCAGTATGCACGAACCAACCTTGGGAAAATGGGAATAATCAAAAGAAAGAAAAAAAAAAGTAAGTAGGTCAGTAATGAATATTGAAATAATACTTGCAATATCAAACATACTTTGCAGAATAAATTCGTGCCCTAATTTTGGGGACCTCATTGTGCCCGAGGTAGGCCTAGCGACACAGAGACTTGGAGAAAATTGATGCCAATAATTGTGTCATTTCATTAATGTGAAAATGAATCAAATCTTTCCTAAACCGACAATAAAAAGAAAGTTACTAATGGCATTTGCCTTATTACAATCAAAATCTAAACTATACTAGAAAGCAGTAAAACAACATTCCCCTAATCTACTATGACTCTAAATGACCCTCTTTGTACTTGGCTCTTTTGACTCCATCGATCAGATTCTCTAAGTCGCGCATATCCAGCAATAGATAAGCCTTTTCTAGGAGCCCTGCTTCATTGCCATCCATATTTTGACAGCCTGCAACCCTCTTTCTCATTTCCCCTTCAAGTTCCATCAAACCTTGCTCTAGATATTCCAATCTCTCTATTGATTTGGTGGCAATTTTCCTCCATTCATTGATTGCTTCCATATTTAATTTGTGTTGCTCTAGATGCCTAGCTTCAGATTCAAAGACCCTCTTGCGTAACCTCCTGTACTTGACCTATGCTTCAGGAGCGTCATCTATGATCCTGTTTTTCAGATTAACTCCCAGCTTGACGTCTCCTGCTATATCATCCACTAGCCATGATGGGTAGAAGTACACATGACCAGCATGATATCTGTCTGGCTCAATAGTATCCCTTTTCCACAATGACCTTTTGATTCCACATATGTTGTGCCTCGAACTTGAATGGTATAACGTCCCCTTTAAAATCTGCTTGGTACTGGACTATGTTGGAAACCCGAGGTACAACCTATTTTCTTCTCGCTTGTCTCATTACCCTTATGGGAGCATAAGGATAAATTCCCCTCAACCCGATCAGTACTAGATGAGTAGTCTCTCTTGACCTGATGATGAACTCACTGCTAGGAAACCATTCGAACATCTAATGTACATGCTCGTCCGTCAGATTGCTGAAGAAGCACACCAGCTTACGTCATTTCTAGGTTGTGCAAACCTGTCTGGGATAAATGTCATTCTCTTGGGGTGATGGAAAGCTATGTGGTCATTCAATGGTCAACACAGGAGCTCTTGGCAATACGCTCATCTTTGAAAATGTTCTAATAACTAAACTTGCAGTAGCACATTACAATCCTCAAAGTTCCCAAACCCCTACTTTCACTGATCTAGAGCATGGTACATTTCAGCCAAGATCATAGGGATGATTGTGTAGGTTTGTCCCTCAATGCCTTCCATTAAGGTTCTGGCGGCCATGGCTATACGAGTGTGGATCCTTCCCCCTTTCATCGGAAATATCAGCAACCCAAAAAGCAAAAAATGAACACATAGACTCGACGGTGGGTCCAACCCAAGGAAATAATGGCGAGTTCATCATGATGAAGGCGGTATGACTTTCTATGCCCATAATCCTCATACAAGAAGTCAAATGGGATGTACGACTTCTTCAAACAAAGCAATTCATCATTTTTTTTGAAACCTAGCATTTTTAGAAAACCATGAGAGGTGCGATTCTCTGGTACCAACAATTCGGGACTATCCCATGGCAGCCTAGCAAAACCACATATTTCCTCTAAGAAAGGAGTCATTTATATATCACCAAAGCGGAAGACAACTTTATTTCTCAGCCCAAAACATAGTGGTGGCCTCAATCAATGCCCTAATTGGCCGAATGTCCAATAACGAAGGTAAGTTTCCAAGGACCCTTTTCACATGATTCTTGTCACTAGGTGAGAGGTTCTTCCACAAATCAAGCAGCAAAGGTGGGATATTTTGAACCATGCCGAACTTGGGACTTCGTGCCTCATTTTTTGCAAAACAAGTAGAGTTAGCCCTTCCCCCTTCCGGATCTCACTATTTACATATTAATGATCAACATACCGGCATATTTTCTTCAAGTAATGCACATAACGTGATGGTATTCATTGGGATTATGGAAATTGTGTCAGACTTTGGACAAGGCTTATCTTAGTGGATTAACACATGAACAACGTTCTAACCCATACTAGGTTTGACATAATATATGAATAATTGATACTGGAGTGAGGTTTCTAGAAGGGTATAGACTGGTACTCTCAAGTGGACAACTTGAGAGGGAAAGGCACAGAACCGTGGACTGCACTGCTGATCGACTAGTTTACTGCAAATAAGCCTTTCCAATCTAAAAGGGTAATTTTTGAAGAGCATGAACACTCATCAAGTGTCGCTATATTGTTAATCGAGCATGAGTGGGATATGTGTGGAGCATGCTTTATGCAAAGACAATAACATGTTGTCGAGTATTTGCATAATAAATATGTAAAAGCAACAAACGTAGTATTAAGATAAAACATAAAAGACGTAAAAAAAGACAAAAGAAGAAGTTAGTTCATAGAATATAGGGAATGTAATAAAGTAAGCAAGGGGTAGGGGTAGGAGAGACATGATGTAGCCATCTTTAAATAAATGAAGAGTAGTTTAGAGAAGATAAAGGTGAATAGGAAAGGGATACGCATGCTATAACCAGTTTAAGCAAGGAATGGTGGATAAGGGATGGGATTTGTATATTACAATGAATTAAGCAAGTAACGGGAAAATAGAAAAGAGATATGCATGTAACAAGTAAAACAAAAATTGAAGAGGAAGGTGCATGTAACAATGATTAGACAAATAAAAGAAAAAATGGGAAAGGAATGTGCATGTAGCAGCAAATAAAAACGGAAGAGGGAAGCACGTTCTTATCAAAGAAGACTAATCCATATAAGCCAAATTTGCTATGGTAATAGTCTAAGTGTAAATCCCCAGCAGAGTTGTCATGTTGTCGCGCCCCTTCCCTCGCAAAATCGGGTTTCGATGTATGGCAACTCTTTTAAGGAAGTATTAAAAGAGGAGTGTCGCCACCTAACGATTTTTAAGGTGTTAGGGTACCTATTTGCAAATGAATTTGGTTCAACTAGTTTACATAACCAAATATTGGGGAAGGGCCCAAGTTATCTCGAGGAGAAGGTATTAGGCACTTCTCGAGGTCCACAACTGTGGGTCCCCGACCGAACTTAAATTATATGGATTAGTCAATTAAACGAAGATAGCATAAAATTTGAGAATTTTATTATAAAATTTTTTGAACAGATGGGTACAACTATTTTGATTCTAATAGAAAAGAAAGAAAATAGGGGAGGGGTCCTAAGTTTTTATCCTAAAGGATCACCCTGTGCAACATAAATAATATTTCATAACTCCCTAGAAATGGGGTGTTACTCATATTATTCTGCGAGGAAAGACTATCATCTCTTGCTACCCGATTACTATGTTAAAGTTGTTCACCTAAAAGCACTCTAATTTAATTCTAAGTCGTGCCCTATGTGTGAATTACCCGTCCATACCTATGGCCCAGGAGGTTTTGGACCTTTATCTGGATAGTTCTAGACCTTATCTAGGTTGCTCAAAAATGTAAAAGCTAGGCGACAATCAAAACATCCAAAGACTTCACATAAATGCAATTAATGGCTCACATTGACCTCCACACTTAAGCAGCAAGTGCACGCAAACACATATATTAATTAGCAATTGGCAGAATCTAGAATCTTAAACCTATGGATATGCTTTCTAACCGATCAAAATATGCAGGTAAATTTCATATGCAAGATATTGCTTATAGGCGGAATTATGCAGAATTACAAGCTAATTATTAATAATTTTAAGTTACCAATCCCATATGTGATGCCAAGGTGATTTACACAATTAGGTATAACAAAATCTGTCGGGAAGAGTCCCAGAATTATCCAGATTTTCCTAACAGTGATGCTCAGAAATAGTGTTTGAGTAGTCTAATATTAACCAATTAACAAGCAATTGTTTCCTATAGGCAGGATCTCTAACAGTTGATGATTAGAACTCACTTTATTTATACTTAGTCCTATAAACAAGATTTCTAGTGATCAATGCGATATAATATCGGATGAAGTGATCAAAATCCTATAGGCATGATTTTTAGTGAATAAGTGAAGTGAATTGAAAGAAAGTTTGTTGCCATTTGTTCCTATGGGCAGGTTTCTAATGTATTTGAAAGTAGTCATACAGAGTGCTCACTTCCTATAGGCATGTTGTCTTTAAACACGTAGCAGTAGACATAGCATCTGAACTCATGATTAATGATAAACAAGTAGTGTGTGTGCACTTCGTCTAATGTCATGATCTCTACAGTGCTCATGTAATCGAACAACACATATAAGCAAACGCATTCTCAAGTCCTATAGGCATGTTATCTACCCATTGCATGTAGATATCAAATTATACCTATTCCTTTTTTACTAACACCCTAATTTTTTATACAAAAGGTTATTACAGTCCCAATAATGAGTAAAAAGTACAAATGTTACATAATAGTGATAATAAGCCTACAACAAGCCTAAATAAAAATACCCAGCATTGCCTGGGCCTTTAGTATCTCTTACACAGCATACCCAGGCCTTCAACAAAGAGCCACATTTAATACACACCTTAGGGATTCATAGAGGAGTCCAGAACCAATTTACTCAACCATAGCACCAAGTGTTGCACCATTTAAATCAGTCAATTCAGGTATACAACACATAAAAGGGGGAAGTAGAATTAATAGTAACAATTTTGAGATTAAGGGAGTGACTAAAGACCAAGCCCTAGTGTGTCAGAGTTCACAAGGGTCTCCATTGGACCTTGAGCAGTGCTTACACTAGGGAGGCCAACAATAAAACCTAGGTAGCCTTGGCTTTCAGCCGGCTAAGAATGAAGAGCTCAAAATAGCATAAATTGCAGGTAAGTAGATTGGACAGAAGTTGGGGGATATACTCATATCCTAAAGTAGACATAGCCAAGTTGATCAAACAGAATAGCCAGTCAAGCAGGTCGTAGGACTTGTTCAATAGAACTTCAACATTTAGCAAGTAGCGGATAACAAACACATATTGAGAGAGTTAGGGATAGGAATAGATTTGCATGGTTTGACAGAAAGTAACACTAATAGGTTGAGACCTAAGAAGTCCAATTTAGGGTAATTGTACATCTTAGCATCATAAGACAAACATGTTAATTCTCATCAGAAGGCAAGGCAGCATTGAAACGTGATAGGAACACATATTGTCACACCTCCTTTTTACCACCCGAGAGGGGGTATAAGAGAGTTTTTCCAATTAAAGTGACATTATTCGAAATGGGATTATTTTATTTTTTTCAGAGTCGCCACTTGGAATAGTTTATTTTGGTGTCCCAAGTTGCCGGTTTATTTTCAGAATCCCAATTCGAGGAAATCTGACTTGATTTAAAGTCTGCGAACCAGAAATTCTAGATAAGGAATTCTGTTAACCCGGGAGAGGGTGTTAAGCACTTCCGGGTTCCGTGGTTCGAGCACAGTCGCTTAAACTATTAAAATTGGCCTAATTATCTAATTGATTACATGTTTTAAACCCATTGTGCATTTTTAACTTTATAACCGCTTTTAATTATGTTTAACCACTTTGGGAATTTATAGAATTATTTCTTGAACAAGTTACGATTGTCGTACACTTGCCGTTTTGGGGCACACTGCAAACCACGCTACATGAAATGCACCCGTAATTCGCGATATATTTATTTTATTAATGTTCGAAGTTATTATAATTGGATCACATGAAATGCACACTCGCATTTGAAAATTAGGCATCATAACTATGTCACGGGAACCGTACCCATAGTCACGATGGTTTGTTATAGCGCGCCTAAAGAAAACTACGAATGTTTAAAGTTGTTTATTTCTTAAAGTTTGAGATTAATGTGAGGCCAAGAGTTATGGAAGAAGTAAACTTATTATGGAAGGATTGTCAAGCTAGTAATATTAAAGGCCGATCCATATATTCTTGAGTTACCTTAAGCTCATATCAAGCTAACCTCTATATTGCATTAAAGCAGGCTCAATGAGAAAATTAAGAGTACAATAAAAGACTAGGTTAACGAAGGAACATAGCAATATTAAATTATCTAATAAAAAAAAGTTCAATATTAACTTATCTAATTCGTGAGGTAACATTTACGATCTTTATGACCATAGCCATTTTTATTTCTAAAGCAAAAAAGAACGATACTGGTACTCTTCAATCAATTTCTAAATTAATTCTCAAATAGAATTTCAATGCACCTTTATCAACTCTCAATGCAATTCTAGTGTGCAAAGTCGCCCAAACCAGTAGAAGTAAGAGGTTCTTACTCCCATGTAGTCTAAATGCTTTTTTTTCTTATTGCTTTCTTTAATCCTCTATCTTCTTTTTTATATACTAATAATAAGCATAACTATAGAATTGTTGTCTAACATAAACATTCCTGAGCGTTCATCCCACAAATCAAAGTAGGCAAAATAACTTTAATCTTTTCCTAATCATGTATATTGCAATCAATGAACCTCCATTCCATACCTGATCCTATTTCTTTGGGTGCTGCCATAGCCAAAAAGCAATGACATACATGAAATAAGGTTGGCAATTAAAAACATGTCTAATTTTGCTCTCAGCTTTTCCTTCAATTTTAATTTATACAGAGTAAATCAGCTTTGGTATTAATTCTTCATCAATAGCAACTAAAAAGTGCCTTCTGTATTAATCCACTTGATTTTTGCAGGTAGCAGCTACTTAGTAAATAACATGAAACCAAACACCTTTGAAAACATCTAAAATGCTAGCAAATGTTTCCTTTTAGCCTAACAGCTTTACGATGCCAATACAATCAATAGTACTCATTTTTTTGCAGACTGATTAATAACCACATAAAACTATTGTACCGAGAATTCCCAATTGAACGACAGAAAAATAAAAAAAATATCAAAGTACAGAGATATCACAAATAGACTTGAATTATGATATACTAAACTTGAAACATAAAACGATATCTGAAGGTAAGCAAACATTGAAATCTAACATTGATTTTCATAATTGAAAAAAAAAGAACTTTTCTTTAACACAAATGTGCTCCCATCAAATATATAACCCAGAATTCATAGGAGAGTATCTGGTTGAACAAGAAAATTTGAATAAACTTACCAAAAATCGAGACAAACTCGATCGAAGCTCAGCAAAAATTTCAGCAATCGACAGCGGCAAACAAGCCCCAAAACAGAGGAAGAAAAATTTGAAACCTAGGAAAATGAGCTCGAAATCAGCAGCAAACCATTCCGGTTCGATTTTGAACTGATTGAATCCAAAATCCGAAGTAGGATACCAAAGCTTTGTTGTTCTTCCTTTATTTCATTTTTCCAAAACCTCATTCCTTTTTCTTTTCTTTTCTTTTTTTTTTTTTTGATTTTTCTAGAACTCAGATTATTGAATCTCCCACTTACTTTCTAGCTATTTTTGTCGATGTTTGTGAGAGTCACGAAGGGAGGTAGGGAGAGAGAGAGAGAGGTGCCATTTTTTCGTTGTTCTCTCTATGTGTGTGAGGCGATGCTAGGTTTTTCTGATATGGGAGGGAGCTGCGCTGTTATTCTCTATTTTTCAGAGAAGGGGGGATCTTCTTTTTGCTAGGTCTAAAATCTGATTGTCGCATGTTAGGTTCTTTAGGTCTAGATTTTTTAATAAAAGGGGAGGGGTTTTGGGGCGAATTTAACTTGTTTTAGGCCTCTTGAGCCTTGGCCCAATTCAAACAATAAGACAACTTTATTTTTCTCTTTTGTTCTTCTTTCTTTCTTTGATTTTAAAAAAAATCTAGTTGAATTAATTAAACAAGCTAAATAAAATCCTAAATTAGGATCTACCTTAAATTATTTTGTAAAGTAAATCTTACTTATTTTTACTAATTTAACACTAATTAATTTAAAACTAAAAGCTAAAATGTGGACATGACTATATTAGTAATTTCTTTTGTAATTTTTGTTTAATAAAATTAATTCCTACATGCAAATTGAACCTAAGATGGCATGAAATTAAAACCTGACAAATATGATTTTTCTATGATTTTAAAAATATTAAACATGTATGGAATGCAACTAAATAAAGAAAACTCCTAAAAATCAATTAAAATTATTTTGGTCTATGTTTTAGGAGTTATTTTCATGTAGGGCAACAATTAGGTGCTCTCACATATTATGACAGGCAAAGTAATCACTAAAGGAACAGGGAACTAAGACATACTGGGAGGCATATAAGCAATGAAGCAAGATCATAGTTTAGGAAAATGTCTAATAATAGATTAAAACACATTGATTATGCAAGACAAACATCACAGAGATTCAGAATAGAGTGGAAAAGTAAATTCATGTTAAATAGCACATATAGGTATTCTAGCATTGGCATAGTAGAGTAATTACCTAAAGATGGTCTAGATTATGCTAAGTATAGGTTCTGAAGTTATGAGACAATTATGCTAATTTAGAAAAAGGGCAGCATTTAGACACGAGAAAAGCAGATTATAGCTACTGGTGAATCTGGGAGGGGTTAAACATACTAGATATGCAAGTTATCACCACAAAAAAATTCAGAATACGATGGGAAACAGGTGTGACGATACAGTGAGTGTACATATTCAAGATTTTGCACTCAATCAACTAGTCGACTAAAGGACACAAATTATGCAAGTGAGGTATATTCAAGTAACATGATTGATAGCAAAAGATTAAATAAAACACCAGAATATGATAACAAGTATAAGAGTCTCAAACAGTAATAATTTCTAACACATTGACTGGTCAGAACTTAATAGAACTAGGTCTAGGCATGCTTGAATATAAAGGTTAAAGAGACCTAAAGAGTTGAGGAAAGCAATCGGAATTACTCACAAATGAAATCCAGAAAATATACTGAACTAGCCAATTTCAGGAGTGCATATGTATACAAACCATAGATGCCTATGAATGAAATTGCAAAGTATGGTGACTCACCAGTTAAGCTAAGAACAATAAAGAATAGGTTTCCACAGAAAACCCAGAATCCCTAATGCGTCAAAGTTCCCAAGAGATTCGATGAACTCGAGGCAGTGCTCGCACCAAGAATGGGTTAAGTAACAAGATACTAATGGCTTTGGCTTTCAGCCGACCAGTATAGAATTCCAAGTGATACATAAGGAAAAAAAACCCAAATTTTAGTGGAAAAATGATTTCAAAGTCTGTCCCAGAAGGGAAAATGAGGGGGTTTATATAGTAGTCAAAAATTGAGCAAATATATAAGGTAATAGAATAATTTAAAAAACAAACAAGGAAAAGAAACATACAAATTAATTTAAAATCAATTTAAGAGAGAAAATCTGTAAACCCTAGTTTTTAGGGAAAGTGTAAATCAGCAAAATTCAAACAAAAGCGGACTGACACAGTATAGAATAGAACGTGTGTAGATGAAATATGGTCCAGATTCAAGAGATAGGAGTCAATCAGACAGAATCAGAGTAGTAGTACTTGCCATGTTTAGGCAAGTACTAAGTGATACCATAGAGAATCAACCAGTAGCGGAAACACACAGATATAGTAATTAAGTAAGAGGGAAATCCCATTGGAAGAGGTATTAGGAGAAGGGTTAGAGGTGTCGGCGATTAGGGTTCTTCAGAGTGAAGGGGGATAGTCTTAGGGCGACGGGTGAGAGGGAATGGGATTAAGGTTTGGGAGTTGGGTAATTTAAGAGGGTAGGCTTAATGTGGGACGTTGATCTTAGAGATCAACATCCATGATATTAAAAAAGGGTTGGATCGAGTTGGTTAGGTAGGTTGTGACCAGTTTGCGATGGGTTATTGGCTTAGTGTATTGGCCTTGTTTGGTCCAAAAATTGATCAAAATTTGGCCAGCTTTTAAAAATAGAAATTAAAAGGAAATTAATTTAATAAAATAGCTAAATGAATATATAAAAATGCTAATTATGCAAATTAATACCTTAAACAATAATATGAGACTATAAAAAATGTAAAATATTATTTTGACCCTAAATGAAATGTCAATTGCAATAAGGAATGCAAAATATAGGCCATTATTGCAAATTTATGCGAATAGCCTAAAATACAATTATAATTATAAAAATTGGGGTAAAATTATTTTAAAAATATATTAGGGATGCAAATAATAATTTTAGGTGATTAAGTCATCACAAATAATTTAAAAAAGTAATTACTGAATTTTTATGTAAATTAATGCAAGGAAAAATTAATTTAAAAACTCTAAAATTATGAAAAATTATAAGAAATGCTTGTGCAAAACCTATAAATTAATAATAATGCAAAAATAATATTTTTAAAGTATGCATATTATTTAAAAAATATATGAGGGCAAAATTGGGTATCAACACTAAGGCGCTCCGGCTTTTGTGAATACAAGTCATAAAGCAAAGGAATAATTTGAAAGTAGATCGACATGCTCAGGATCTTCCCCGCATGTCATAAAGCAACAACTTCATCCTCAGGATCTTCCCCGCCTTCGGACTCTCTTAAGCCCTCGGAGTCATCATCATCCTCGGGATAAGCTAACCTCCTTGCCTTAGCTTCAAGCTCCTTGGCATTCTCAATGATTGATAGGTCAAAACCCCGAGCATGGATTTCCTCGAAGGTCTCCCTTTGATATTGATATTCGGTATACTCGGAGATATCTTTCGCTCGAACCTGAGCAGCCTCGGCATCGTCCTTGTAAACAACCACCACCTTATCAGCATTGGCCTTAGCTGCTTTGTCTTCCAACTTGGCCACTTCAAGATTCGAGACCATGCTTTCCTGATAAGAAGTTGTCGAACTCAACAATGACTGGAGCGCCTCAATCTTCTTGGCTTGCGCTAAGGACTTCTCTATTATACCTGGGAGCTAGACTTCAGCCGATGTCAGTTAGGCTCAGGTGGTCTACTTTTCTGAGGCCAGTCGATCTATATTCTTTTTCCATTCTTCGGCCTCGGCCTTTACTACATCCACCTCTTCACGGAGCTGCCTGATCTTGTCGATCTTTAATTGGCCCTGTTGGTTCGGACTGTTAGTCACCATGCCTGATTCATCATCGCTAACTTCAAAGATTATTCTTACCTGCTTGACCAGATCGACATGCTCTTTCGGAGCCATCTCTAACTCATCTCGGAGGCCCTTAAACTCCTCTTCTCTTTGCTCACTAAGAATCTATGTTACGCACTCTCACTCTACTCCTAAGTCCCTAGGTTCTGCCCCCTCCAGTGTGTGTACTGCCTTGGGATCCTTCTGAGATCCTTCTGAACTCTGGCACACTGAGGCTGGCCCTTCCACACTGCACTTACTCAATTTGGTTACAAAGTCTAGGTGTGAGCACTTCCCGGGATCCTTAGGGAACTCTGACGCACCTAGACAATGATATTGTCTATAAATTGGCATTTTAGGCTATTGGAGGTTTGGCAAATCACTTGGACCTGCTTCAGGCTCCCTATAGTGCAACTTCTTCTTTTTCCTTTATCCATTTATGTAATTCATTCATCTAGTTTGTAATAATTTGTAAATGAATATTGGGGTGATTAGTGAAAGGGGGGTAGCTACATATTTGTGGGGTAATATGGGTAGAAACTATACCTATAGGATTTTATATTTGCTATGTTTTCCTTACCATGTTAGAAATAATGCCTATAGGTTTCAAGTGGTTCAGATACTAGAAATCATGTCTATAGGTTTTAAAATCAACTTCACAAGTAGATACCATGTCTATAGAATGTGATCCAGTTCAACTTCTATTATAACGGGTAATTACATTTGTTTTCATGTGTACAAGTTTCTAACATCAGCTCTTAACAACTAGATATCATGCTTATAGGGAACAACATCAAAAATTATTCCTATAAATCTAAAATCAGTTTAGTTTAAATAAATCAATTCAATTCATGTTAGTTTACTTCAAAACTGGCCTAATCAATGGTTGTTTTCCTTAAACAAATTCTTTCAAACACTGCTTTCACTATCACTAGACAGCATGCCCATAGGAACTCAAGAGTCTACTTTAAAACTCTGTTTTAAAACTGTTCACTACTTTACTATATCAACGTAGCTATCATGTTTTAGGATATCACTGTTCTGCATTTAGGCAAGCCTACAGGGCGATTTTAAAATTCTGCAACTCTGAAACTGTTTTTGCTACTTAAAGTTGTTCAGATTTAACATGTTTAATCAGTAGGCAAGTTAAATAGGATCCTCACAATTTTGCTTAATTCAGTAATTTATAACCTCTGCTCACTTAGATATTATGTTCTATGATTTGTTTGAATATTGTTTGAAGATGTGCACTTATGTGATATGCTTGAGGAGGTAACTGTGAGCCTCTAACTTGCTTTATATGCAGTCCTAAGTTGTTCTTTCTTGTCGCCTAGAATTTTCTCCTTTTAAGCACCTTAGGGGTTGTCTAGAACTGCCTAGCTGTAGAGGTCCTAAAATACCTCCAGGACCACAAGGAAGGGACGGGTAGTGTATGCATAGGACATTGTTGATGTTACTAGAAAGCTTTAGGCTATGACCATGGGGAGGGGCTTGGGTAGAACGGGATATGATGACTACGCGCTAATTTCACGTGTAGCCCCTCATTGAAGAGTGTTTATTAGGCATTGCATGAGGTGATCCTGTAGGCTAACTAACCTAGGACCCTTCTTCCCAAATCCCCTTTTCTTAAAACTTTATGCACTCAAATTGTTCAAACTCCATGTCTTATTACTTGAGTCATACAATAACCAACATGCTTTATTTATTTGTTTTAACTACTTATCTGTTAAAGGACTAATTCATAAATATAAGTTCGGTCGGGACCCACAGTTGTGGATCAAGAGGGGTGCCTAACACCTTCCCCTTACGGTTATTTCGAGCTCTTACCCTAAATCTCTGGTAATGCAAACAAATCCAAGAGTTAATCGCTCTAGGTGCCCTAACGCACCATAATTCGTTAGGTGGCAACTCTTCAAAATACCCAATTCCCAAAAGGAAACGAGTTGTTCCCCCATGAATGTCGAAACCTAGACTTCCCCGCAAAAGGAAAAAAGGGGGCGCGACAGCATGACAACTCTGCTGGGGATACCTTTAGGCTCTTACCATAATGAACTTGTTTTATGAATTAGTCCAAGCATGCTTTATCCCGTAACCTTCTCCCTTATTTTAATTAAACTGTCCATTTCCTTTTAAGCATTTATGATTCTTTATCCCTGAAACTGACTTGTTTATTTGTTTTCTTTTTCCTGTAACTGTCTTTTAATTATTTAAATACTGTATTTATTCCTACGTGCAAATACTTGACTGCATGTTATTAATTTCTGCATAAATCATGCTCCACGTCATATTCCACTCGTGCGTATCAAATCCTATAGCAACGCTTTAATGAGTGGTTGTGCTCTTCCTATTTACTACCCTTAAACTCGGAAACGCTTATTTGCGGTAAAACCAGTCGATCAGCGGTGCAGTCGACGGTTCCGTGCCTTCCCCCTCAAGTTGTCCACTTGAGGGTACCAGTCTAAAACCCTCATAGTAACCTTACTCTGATTGAAATTGTCCATGCATCATGGTCAAACCTAACCGGATCAATATGTTGTCCACATAATGATCCTTTAAGATAAGCCTTATCCAAAAGTCCATTGGGTTTTCTATAATCCCAACGGACACAACCACGTTTTATGCATTAATTTGGAGAACTAAATACCAATATGCTGATCGTAAATGTATAAATAGTCGAGTCTGGTGGGGGTAAGGCCTAACCCTTTTGTTTTGCAGAAAATGAGGAACGAGGTCCCCAGCTTCGGTATGGTTAGCACACCCTCACTCTTGCTGGACTGGTGGAGGAATCTTCCATCAAACATCTAAATCATTGAATGGAAAAAAGGGCCACCAAATCTAGCAAAAAGCTGGAATACTTGGAATATAGCCTATTGGAATTGGAAGGAAAAGTGAGGAAGAGAGTCACCACCTGCCAAAACGCTGAGGAAAACGAAGGAGGATATTTGGCAAAGACCTTCTTACTGGTGAACCTATGGGAATTGGAGGATTTGATCAATGAGAACATTCAATATGAGGAAGGTCCTTTTGGGAACAAATAGGCTAGATTTATTTGCTTTTTCCTAAAATGTAATATGGCCAAGTGCCAGTAGTGACTTATTTCCTATTATCTTAGTGTCGTTTTGGGATTTGTCTATTTTTATATATTGAAATGAAAGATTTGTTGGCATTAAAGGTTTTCCAAATTTATCTGTCGTTAGGCCTACCTCGGGCACAACGAGGTTCCCAAAGTAGGACACGAATTTACATTTCCGCAATATGTGTTTAAATACTACAAACATTTCAGGGTCCTCACTGACTTGTTACATTTTTGTTTTTGCTTATTTTGATTATTCACATCCCATTAGGTTGGTTCACTCATACTGGCCTCATCAGTGTATTATACCAGATCCAAAGGCCTTCCATTTCCTCCTCCTCCAAGCAACACAAACGGTAGAGGAAAAGCAAAAATGGACAACTTAAGTGGTATCCGAAAGGAAAATGTTGAGAACGCAGAAACCTCATATGGCCGTAGTACTCCTGCCCCAAATGATCTAGTCCTGAGAGGAAAAAAAAGATATTATAATTGCAAGGAGAACTTGAGCAGGTTCGCAACTTGGCAAACTTGTCACTCACCCTCAATGTCCCCGACGTCCACCAACAAAACACAAAGAAACCATCACCTCCTCAGAACACACAAAACCAAAATCCTCCCGCACCAAATCAATACACAACTCCACCCCAAAATATCAATCCACTGCCAATACCAACTCCACCATAATATCACCATCAACCAATTCAGTACATACCAACCACCACTTACCACACTCCCCAAAACACACCACAACCCATTCCCGATCCCAAAAACTCCACTAATGACCATCACTACACCCAAGTCCCTGGCACTCATCAAAGCAACCCTATATATATGGAAGTTGTACATCACTCTACTCAACTAGTCTCCTATACACCGCAATCCTCCGAGAAGAACCTGCTCATTAAAAACATGGCTGAAGAACTCAAGAAGTTAACAAGACAAGTTCAAGGTGTTGAAGGCGACAGAGGAATAGAAGGTTTAACTATGAAGACCTGTGCATACACCCGGATGTGGAACTGTCTGAGGGGTACAAACCTCCTAAGTTCGAGATGTTTGACAACACAGGTGATCCCAGGGCTCATATAAGGACCTATTGTGACAAACTTGTCAGGGTTGGGAAAGATGAAAAGATCTGGATGAAGCTCTTTGTGAGGAGTCTTACTGGGGATGCTCTCTCTTGGTATATCAGCCAAAATCCCAAGAAATAGTCCTATTGGGTAAGTATGGCATCAAATTTCATGGACCAGTTCTGGTTCAACAGAGAGAACACACCAGATGTTTTCTACATTCAGATACTTAAGAAGAAACCTACTGAGACTTTCCGTGAATATGCTACTTGTTAGAGGATGGAAGCGGCCAAGGTCAGGCCCTCTTTAGATGAAGAACAGATGAATAAATTCTTCGTCAGAGCACAGGATCCGCAATATATACTATGAGAGGTTGATAGTTATCGAAAATCACAAATTCTCTAACATCATCAAACTTGGAGAAAGGATCGAAGAAGGAATTAAGAGCGGGATGGTAACAAACTTCAAGGCACTGCAAGCCACGAATAAGGCACTACAATTGGGTGGCATATCGAAGAATAGAGATGTTGGGGTAGTAATGGTGGCCCAGGGTCCAAAATCTCCACTTGTCTACCAAACACCTTCACCCACATATCAAACACCTCCACCCACATATCAAATACCTCCGCCCACATACCAAGCATCACCGCCTACATATCAACCTTCATCCCCTAGATATTCCCAACCAGCCACTGTCCATCACACCTATAGCTCCCAACCATCCCACTTCCAATCACCAGCAGTTCACCAAAATTATCCAAGACCAAGACCCAACTTCAACCATAAGCCACCTAGATAGTACACCGCCATTGCTGAGCCCATCGACCAGTTGTATGAAACGTTGAAAGCCACAGGTTACATCACTCTTTTCCCGTTGTCGCATTAGAAAATCCATCCCAATGGGTCAATCCGAAAAAAACCTATGTGTACCATTCCGGTGTGAAAGGGAACACCACTGCTGAGTGCTGAACATTGAAGGATAAGATCTAGATGTTAATTGACAACAAGGTCATACAGGCAAAGGAAGCCACACCTAATGTCCGCAACAATCCCCTCCCTGATCATAGAGGTGATGGTGTACATGTGATGAATGAAGAATGGGACCCTGAGGGGTCGATTAGGCTTACTCGAGAGGGCGATGACTTTAAAGTTGCAGTCATACTTGCTCCTATTGTGGTATAGACTCAGGCACCAATCTAGGTTGAGGTAACTTCATCAGTTCCATTCGAGGCTGCAGGCGCCCCTCCATTTGAAATAGAAGTGGTCACACCTTTCACTGTGACAGTATCAACCACACCTCCATTTAACTCAAAAGAAATACCTTGGGATTATGTTGTCGAGGCTCGGCGGAAAGGGAAGGCCAAGGTAGAGGAATCTGACGCCGAATAAGGAATGACTAGAACTGGAAGAGTCTATACACCGGAAGATTTTAGGAGGATCAAGAAAGGATACTACTACTAGGCAGCCTATCATTGAGACTGGGCCAGATGACATATAGAGTAAAGTACAGGAAAAGGAGAATTCTGTTGTTGACCATCTGAACAAAGTCCCTGCTCTAATATCTATCCGGTCACTATTGCAGAATTCAGAGGCACACAAGAACGATTTGATGAAAATACTGAGCGAGGCTTAAGTACCCAATAACATCACTGGTGCAGAAATGGCCAACATGGTTGGGCAAGTGCTGGAGAGCCATAAGATTATCTCCGTGAAGATGAGCTACCACCTGAGGGTTTGAATCACAGTCGAGCATTGCATATCACAGTGTAATTTGACGACAAGTTCATTTCCAGGGTCCTAGTTGATGTAGGTTCAAGCCTCAATATTTGTCCATTGGACACTCTGAAATGGTTGGACAAAGGTTTCCATTAAATACGGGTAGGAAGCATGAACGTGAAAGCTTTCAATGGGTCCCAAAGAGCCATGATCGGGGAAATCAACCTTTGCTTACAAATAGGGCCAACTTGGTTTGACGTCGAGTTTCAGTTGCTCAACATACCAGTCTCATATAATATTCTGTTGGGCCGACCATAGATCCATACCACTGGAGTCGTGCCTTCCACACTACATCAAGCTGTGAAATTTGAATGGAACCGTCAGGAGGTGATCATCCACGGAGATGGGAGTAACCCCATCTACACCAATCAAACCATCCCGGCCATTGGACATAGAAGAAGGATAAGAGGAGAAACCTATCATCACATTGAACGGGTCAATGCCGTCAAGAAGGATAAGTGGTGTAGTAACAAAATAGAAAGCATATTAGCATGGTCTGGATATGAACCTAGCAAAGGGTTAGGAAAGAACCTTCAAAGTATCACTAAACCGATACAACTAAAAAATCATGGTACCACCTTTGGACTCGGATACCAGTACACATGGCAAGAGTACAGGGATTAGTCGCCTCCATGGCGTGGACCATATTACCCTCTTGAGTAGCCGGTGCCATGTTTGAAACAAGCTTTTCATCAGGCTGATACAATATAGGGGACTGCAGAAGAAGAAGCACTCGCTGGGTTGAAGAATTTGTTCTTGGAGGATGAAGACATGGAATGCAGTGCCATAATTGAGGAGGAGGAAGAAGGCCTCACTATTCAGACCATGAAGAAGGGAGCTGCTCTCAGGAACTGGACCGCCACACCATCCTGAGCCCACCGAGTCCCTGGATAGCTTGGCAGAATTTACTTCTATAGCTGTTCTAGGCATTTAAGATTTCCAGTAATTTTGTTTTAAGATTTACTTGTTTCACAATAAATGCTCGATTCATCGAGCCAAGCTTTGTCTGAACGATTCTCTCAGTTTTATTCAAATGCATTTGTTTTTTATCATTATTCATTACTATTTCTATACTTTTTCCTTCTATAGTGTTATTATAAATTTTCCTGATGAACCTGTGACTGTAACATGTAATGAGACAACGCAACATGAGAACAGTGATTCAGATAAAGAAGATAAGATACCCGAGGAAATTGTCAGGGAGGTTGAAAATTTTGAGAATAAGCCTAAGTCCAATCTGGACGAGACCGAGGCAGTAAATTTGGGAGACATCAAGACCGTTAAGGAGACTTGCATCAGCATTCATTTGTCACCAACAGAGAAGGAAGAGTACATTCACTTCCTAGAAGAGTATGAGGATATTTTCGCATGATCATATGATGACATGACCGGCTTCAGCACGTCTATAGTAGCTCACAAGTTGCCTACTAATCCCATGTGTCTGCCAGTCAAGCAGAAACTCCAAAAGTTCAAACCAAACATGAGCCTAAAAATGGAGGAAGTTACTAAGCAAATCAAAGCCAAAATTATCAGGGTGGTTAGGTACCCAACCTGGTTAGCTAAAATTGTGCCAGTTCCGAAGAAGGATGGGAAGGTCAGAGTATGTGTTAACTATTGGGATTTAAATAGAGTGAGTCCCAAGGACGACTTCCCACTACCAAACATACACATTTTGATCGACAACTGCGCCAAGCATAAACTCCAATCCTTTTTGGATTACTTCGCGGGTTATCACCAAGTTAGTTGGTGCTGAAGAAGATCTTATCACATCATGATGAGGCCAAAGGGAAATTCCCTCCCATATGACAAGGTTCGTACATGGTTCACAGGGTGCTGACAGGAGGAGCACTCATACTTGCAGAAATGGATGGAGAAGTCTGGCCAAAACCAATCTATTCAAACGCAGTCAAGAGATACTATGCCTAGATTATTTTACATTTCTTTTCCGATGTAATTGAACTACGCTTGATCTGATTCCCATTTAAGAGGGGATACGTAGGCAGCCTTATGGGTTCGGTCATATCATAATAAAATTTTCATTTCCCCCAATTTCAGAAACTAGGGCAGAATTTTGAGGAGGACCCTCAAAATTCCGGAGCAAGTCCAGCCAATGACATTGCATGCCAGAAAGTCAATTAAGAAACTGGGGCAGAATTTTGAGAAGGATTCTCAAAATTCCGAAGAAGATTCAGCAAGGCCTTTTATTCACAAATAGTCAAAGATCATCTACCAAACTAGGGCAGAATTTTGAGGAGGACACCCAAAATTCCAATATAAGAGAGTTGCAATGCCTTTGAGATGTGTTACAGTTACTAGTTCATCTAAATGTATCAATATATTTGTAAAATAACTCTATTTTTTATGAATAATTGTATATTTTTCGAAAACTCTATTTCTGTAACAGTCTGGTATCACCCAAGGGAACTCGAAAGGCTTTTAGAATGGAGCAAAGCAAAACTGACCGACAGAAACACGAACCAACCTTCCCCCCACATAACTTAAAATTTTTCTTTGAACGCGGGCACACGCAATGTAATGATAACATCCAAGTAGCAAGATCACTATCAATCAGGCCATCAGACGCCGAATATATCTCCAGCTAAGACATATAATACTCTTATTTGCTACGTGCTCTTTGCATGAGGCTAATCATTGCCTCCAGAACTGCATGATTCTAATCTTTGACTCCATACCTGCATGAGGCTAATCCCTGCCTCCCTATTTGCTTGAGTTTAATCCATGACTCCTTAATCGCAAGAGGCTAATCCCTGCCTCGATATTTACATGAGTCTAATCCTTGACTCCATACCTGCATGAGGCTAATCCCCGCCTCCCTATTTGCATAAGGCTAATCCTTTCCTCTATACTTGCATGAGGCTAATCCCTACCTCCCTATTTGCATGAGGCTAATCCCTGCCTCCATACTTGCATGAGGCTAATCCTTGCCTCTATTCTTGCATGAGGCTAATACTTGCCTCCATACTTGCATGAGGTTAATACTTGCATCCATACTTGCATGAGGCTAACCCCTGCCTCCCTATTTGAATGAGGCTAATCCCTGCCTCCATACTTGCATAAGGCTAATCCTTGCCTCCCTATCTACATGAGGCTAATCCCTACCTCCATATTTACATGAGGCTAATCCCTGCCTCCATACTTGCATGAGGCTAATCCTTGCCTCCATATCTGCATAAGGCTAATCCTTGCCTCCCTATTTGCATGAGGCTAATCCCTGCTTCCATATTTGCATGATGCTAATCCTTGCCTCTATACTTGCATGAGGCTAATACTTGCCTCCTTATCTGCATGAGGCTAATCCCTGCCTCCCTATTTGCATGAGGCTAATCCTTGCCTCCATACTTGCATGAAGCTAATCCTTGCCTCCATACTTGCATAAGGCTAATCCTTGCCTCCCTACTTGCATGAGTCTAATCCCTGCCTCCCTATTTGCATGAGTCTAATCCTTGCATCCATACTTGCATGAAGTTAATCCTTGCTTCCCTATCTTCATGAGTCTAATCTTGACTCCATCCTGCATGACACTAATCCTTGCCTCCATCATGTATGAGGCTAATCCCTACCTCCCTAATTGCATGAGGCTAATCCTTGCCTCCATTCTTGCATGAGGATAATCCTTGCCTCCCTATTCGCATGAGTCTAATCCTTGCCTCCATACTTGCATGAGGCTAATCCTTGCCCCCATACTTGTATGAGGCTAATCCTTGCCTCCATACCTGCATGAAGCTAATCCTTTACTCCACATTCGCATGGGACTAAGCACTGTCCCATTTTGCATAAACCTTGCTCTATTTCAAGCACTATCTATTTGCTATTCTATCTGGCTAAGCTCTGCCCTCTATTTCGCAAGACTAAGACTTGTCTTATTAACATTGCATATCATGGGCTGAAATATCACCAAATCTATCTGAAGGCATCATAGTCTAAAGGCATCATCCTCATAGCCGGAAGACATTATGCCATGGTCTGAGGATCTCTCAAATTTGCATATCATTATTCAAAGGCATCATGGTTCGGAGGCACCATCTTCATGGCCCGAGAACATCATCTCAAGGCCTGCGAATCCCTCACTGAACAATTCATGGCCCATGACGTCATGGTTTGAGGACGTCATCTTTAACCGCCCGAAGGCAACCTTCATGGTCCAAAGGTTAATTTGCATCATGTTTAAATTTTCGCAAGTACATGTTTGTAGCGTCTTTTATCTGCAGGTAACTAGTAAGAAACCACTATCCTAGCAGGAGAAATCTCGCTCCAGTTCTCTCCAACTGTCCCGAGCTTTAACTGCTCACCATAGCCGCTTCGGCATCGCATGTCCATTCTTGTAATAATTTTAGTGCCATAATCCGCAAATGAATCCAGAACTACACATGGCCTGATTCCTATAAAACCAGGGATATTTAGGCAGCTCGAAGACCGGAGTCCGGCCCCTGTCTTTCAAAGCATCCCGTCCGGTCAAAATTGGTCATCATTTCTTTACCCGAAAACTCTTTCATCCTTCATAGGTAAAGAGGGGCAACTGTTGATACCCAATTTTTCCCTATATAATTTTAAGATGCATAATACATTCAAAAAGCATATATATGCATATTTAAGCATGCACAAGGTCTTTATAATTTTTTTGTAATTTTAAAGGTTTTAAATTTATTTATTTCTTACTTTTTTCTTATAAAAATTATAATAATTATCCTTTAAATTATTGTTATGATAATTTAACCATCTAAATCCTATATTTATGCCAAAATATTTTTTGTGCATCTTTTACAATTGCATTTACATTTTTATGGCCAATTTGCATATAATTGCAATATTAGATTTATTAATGTACAATTACATTTTGTATGAATAAAATGATATTCTATATTTTTAAAATATTAAATATTTATTTTAAATTATTTTAGTACTTGAAATTATTTTTTAGAAATCATTTATCATTTATTATAAATTATATAGTTCTAAATTGGCTATTTAAAACTTAGCCAAATCACATTTCAATTATAGCCTCAATTAAACCCAATACCTAGCCCAATTTCAGGCCAAATTACCCGACCTAGGCCCTAAATTCAATTAACCGACCCAAAACCCATCAGATCCTGGCCATTGATCTTTTAGATCAACGACCCTCGTTCATTCTCTCCTTTTTAACTCTAAACAACCCCTAGCCCTAATCATTTTCCACATATTGCTGCCCTAAAACCCTCTCTACTCTCAGTCGTTCATTCTCTCCTTTTTCAACTCTAAACAACCCCTAGCCCTAATCATTTTCCACATATTGCCGCCCTAAAATCATCTCTACTCTCAGTACACTCTCAACCTAAACCTAGCCCTTCAACCGACGACCTCCCATCTCTGGTCATCTCCGGTGACCTCTCATCGTCTCCTACGCCTCCAATGGCTTATCTCATGCTACGCCTGCCTTCTCTAAGGTCATCAAGGGCCCAGGGCCATGCCGACTTGCACCTAGGGTTCGTCATCTGCCTGTTCTTGGTTACTCCAGTGTGATTATAAGCAAAATCATGTTATAATTGCAACGATCGTTGGGTTTTCTAAGCAAGTTCTTCATATCTATATGGGTTTCTTTCGAAACACTAATTTCTTTTCTATACCTCCTAGGTCTGTACAGATCTAAGACGATTTGAGTTTGTTCCTTTAATGTTTTACACTGTCCTTGAGATTCTTTACTAGAATCATTGATTTTAAGTGTTTTTCACCTATTTCTAAAAACTAGGGTTTCAGAACTTCTTTTTAAAACCTTTTTAACTAATTCTTTGTGTTTAAACTTCTATTTCTTGCATTATTTTAACTGATTCTGTGACTTTACTACATCTTCAACTCATCTATGTTGAAAGCCCTAATTTTAGGGTTCTTCGTTTTTTTTTGTGACTTACCGGTTCTCGTTTGAGTTTCTGTGACTATCTAGCCTCGAATATGTTTCTACTGAGTTTCTTAGCCTAACTTACATCAATTCTATGTGTTTGTGTTCATCTTGATTGTTCAAGACGTGCCTCTTTCTCATTGAACCAGTTTTGTTTAACTTTCATGCTTGCTAGACTTATATGTCAACCTTTGGTTATCTATGACTTACTTTATATGCTAAACACTGACTCGTGATTTTCTCTTTGATTGATTCTGAATTTCCTATTTCTTGGCTTGATTTGAAAGCTTTTCTTTAAACCTTCGATTCCTCTTGTTTAAATTTGGCTTATTTGCTCATTCACGGGAACCTATGTTATTCTCCTTAAATCAGTTTTATTTTGAGTCCTTGATTCACTGATTTTCTATATACTGATTCTCGATTATTTCCATATTTTTGCAACCTTATTTTGTTTTCTTACCTTATTTGGTTAACCGAGTATTTTTCTGATTATTCACCAACTGTTTCCTTAATTTAATCCTTGTGTATTTACCCCTAATTGTCTATTTTGTACCTAATGCCTTACTTGATTTTCTTTCCTCAAACATGTCCTGCTCTTTACTGTTGGCTAAATACCCCTTAATTAAGGGGGTACTTGCATTGATTTGATTCTAATTAGTACACGGTTCCATAATTATTGCTAAACTTTGATTCTTGCCTTATTTTCTACCTATTCTCAAAATATAAATACTCTGCTCTTTCATTAGCACAACACACGAACACATTGGTTCAAAACTCTCTCTCTCACTCAAAATTGTTCTGCTCTCTCTCTCTCTCTTTGGTTACTTGCTATTATCTTGAGTTAGCCGGCTGCAAGCCAAGGCTAACTATTGTGCTTTCCTATTCCTCACTTTGTGTTTACTATCTCTCTACTAGTATATTCTGATTTTAGTTCAAGTCCCAAAACTAATATGTTTCTTTTACTACTTCAGTTTATCATGTTTCTAATTTGTTTCTATCTATGGTTCTGTTGTTCAACATGCAATTGACATGTTTGCATTACTGCTTCATCTAGCATGCTAGTATAACCTTATTAAGGCCTTTCAGAACATGTTCTACCCCCTCCCTCTAGTAGTCTGTCTCAACATGACTCTACCCTGCTTTAAACGTTTGTCTACTTATTATCCAGTTTTGATATGCAAGCTGATCTGTCACTTTAAATGGCTGATTCGATGATTGTTTCTAAAACTCCTACTGTATTGGTACCAATAGCTATCCCTTAATCTCTTAAACCCCACAAGAACTGCTATGCTCCAGATACTATGGGAACTATGTGTCCCCAATTCTCATCTCCTATGTGAAAGGGTGTTACTTGAGTATTACTGATTTTGTTTGACTGACTTGCTATTTGTTTAATTACACCACTGTTTTCAAAAGTTGTTTACCAAACAAATCTCTTGTTTACGAAAATTATTTCAACTAAGTCTTTTTTTTACCGTTTTCCTACTAAAACCCTTTCAAACTATGTCAAGCACTCTCACTCTACTCCTAAGTCCCTAGGTTCTGCCTCCTCCAGTGTGTGTACTGCCTTGGAATCCTTCTGAGATCCCTATGAACTCTGGCACACTGAGTCTGGCCCTTCCACACTGCACTTACTCAATTTGGTTACAAAGTCTAGGTGTGAGCACTGCCCGGGATCATTAGGGAACTCTGACGCACCTAGACAATGATATTTTCTATGAAATTGGCATTTGAGGCTATTGGAGGTTTGGAATATCACTTGGGCCTTCCTTAGGCTACCTATAGTGTAACTTTTCTGTTTCCTTTATCCACTTATGTAAGTCATTCATCTAGTTTGTAATAATTTGTAAACGAATATTGGGGTGATTAGTGAAAATGAGGGTAGTTACATATTTGTGTGGTAATATGGGTAGAAACCATACCTATAGGATTTTATATTTGCTATGTTTGTCTTACCATGTTAGAAATCATACCTATAAGTTTCAAGTGGTTCCGATAATAGAAATCATGTCTATAGGTTTTAAAATCAACTTCACAAGTAGATACCATGTCTATAGAATGTGATCCAGTTCAACTTCTGTTATAATGGGTAATTACATTTGTTTTCATGCCTACAAATTTCTAACATCAGCTCTTAACAACTAGATATCATGCTTATAGGGAACAACATCAGAAATTCTGCCTATAAATCTAAAATCATTTAGTTTAAATAAGTCAGTTCAATTCGTGTTAGTTTATTTCGAAACTGGCCTAATCAATGGTTTGTTTTCCTTAAACAAATTCTTTCAAACACTGGCTTCACTATCACTAGACATCATGCCCATAGGAACTCAAGAGTCTATTTTTAAACTGTTCACTCCTTTACTATATCAACGTAGCTATCATGTTTTAGGATATCACTGTTCTGCGTTTAGGCAAGCCTACAGGGTGATTTTAAAATTCTGCAACTCTGAAACTATTTCTGCTGCTTAAAGTTGTTCAGATTTAACATGTTTAATCAGTAGGCAAGTTAAAATAGGATCCTCACAAATTAGCTTAATTCAGTACTTTATAACCTCTACTCACTTAGATATTATGTTCTAGGATTTGTTTGAATATTGTTTGAAGACGTGCACTTATATGATATGCTTGAGTAGGTAACTGTGAGCCTTTAACTTGCTTTATATGCAGTCCAAAATTTTTCTTGCTTATCGCCTAGAATTTTTTCCTTTTAAGCACCTTTGGGGTTGTCTAGAACTGCCATCTTTAAAGGTCCTAAAATACCTCCAAGACCACATGGAAGGGACGGGTAGTGTACGCATAGGACATTTTCAAAGTTATTAGATCACTTTAGGCTATGACCACGGGAAGGGGCTTGGGTAGAACGGGATATGATGACTATGCGCTAATGTCACGTGTAGCCCCTCATTGAGGAGTGTTTACCAGGCATTGCATTGGGTGATCCTGTAGGCTAACCAACCTAGGACCCTTCTTCCCAAATACCCTTTGCTTAAAATTTTATGCACACAACTTATTCAAATTCCGTGTCTTATTACTTGAGACATACAATACCTAACATGCTTTATTTATTTGTTTTAACTACTTATCTATTAAATGACTAATTTATAAATATAAGTTCGGCCAGGACCCACAGTTGTGGAATAAGAGGGGTGACTAACACCTTCCTCTCAAGGTTATTTCGAGCCCTTATCCTAAATATCTGGTAATGCAAATCAATATAAGAGTTAACCGCTCTAGGTGCCCTAACGCACCATAATTTGTTAGGTGGCGACTCTTCAAAATACCCAATTCCCAAAAGGAAACGAGTTGTTCCCCCATGAATGTCGAAGCCCGGACTTCCTCGCGAAAGGAAAAAAGGGGGCGCGACACGCGCCTACCTTTTTTTTGGTTTCTACTTCTCCGAGTTCGGGGAACTCAGATCCCCTTTCCTCTTCTTCTCTTTGGCTGACTTCGGAGCAAGGGGTTGGGGAAGGATATCTTCGTCACCAGACAGGGGCCTTATTGCAACATCCTTCCCGAGGCCTACAAAGACGGGGGCCTCATGGTTACGGGCCTCTCACCAACCCTTCGACAGTTCGCGCCATGTGCGCTCGGAGAATGGTCTTTATGACACAAGGCCTCTAACCTGTCGCGCCCCCTTTTTCCTCCCTTTTTTAATGGGGAAGTAGTTCGGGTTTCGACATTCATGGGGTGTAATGACTCATTTCCTTTTGGGAATTGAGTATTTGCAGAGTCACCGCCTAATGGATTATGCTGAGTTTGGGCACCTAGAGCGATTAATTATTGGGTTGGTTTGCATTACCATAGATTAGGGTAAGGGCTCGAAGTAACCTCGAGGGGAAGGTGTTAGGCACCCCTCTTAGTCCACAATTGTGGGTCCCGACCGAAATTATATTTACAAATTAATCCATTACAAGTAAACAGTTGAATCAAATAGGTTGTAAGAAAAGCACGTTAGAACAACTCAAGTAGTAAGATAATGGTTTGGACAAGTTATAAAAAAAAGGTTTAAATAAAGAAGGAATTTGGTAAACAGGGGTCCTAGGTTGGTTATCCTATAGGTTCACCCCATACAATGTCCGGTAAACACTCCTCAATGAGGGGCTACACGTGATATTAGCGCGTAGTCATCATATCCCATATCTACCCTTCTCATCCCCTTATTGGTCATGCAAAGCGAGTGTTTGGTCAACGATTTCTATTACATGCTGCTACCCGTCCATTCTTAATGGTCCTATAGGGAGTTAAGACCTCTACCTAGAGGCGGTTCTAGACGTACCCCTAAAGTTGTAAAAGGCGAAAATTCTAAGGCAATAGTCAAAAGCATTTAGGACTTTCAAAACATAAATGGAGCAATTAAAAGGCTCAGAGTTTCCTCCTCAAACAAACACATAAAGCAGCATGACTCAAGCACAGTTAAGGTCTTTTATTAGACAATGTCCTAAAGCAGGATATCTAAGTGAATATGTAGAAGACAAGCAACCTCTCTTAGATTCAGAAGTTATACCCTAGCAGATGCCTATGGACTCTTTTTAAAGCCTGTTAGGATTAGAAAACATTGAGCAATAGAATCAGTTTCAGAAATGTAGTTTTGAAAACGCCCTAAAGGCTTGCCTATACGCAGAATACTTATGTCTATATTAATGCAGAAACAAAGCAGGTTTTGAAATGGACCCCTTTAATACCTATAGGCATGATATCTAATGAGATTAAGGTAGCTTGAAAGAACTTATTTCAGGAAATACTTAATACTTAATAAAACAAATTTCAGAAATGAACTAAGCGTGATCAAGTTGACTTATTAGACTAAATTAGACTAACAGACAGAATTGCGAGTAGGGCTCCCTATAGGCATGATATCTAAGCGTAACACTGCTTTTAACCATTTGTAGGTATGGAAACATACATAAATACTCGTTGTAACTGAATTTGGACTAGGTCCTATAGGCAAGGAATATTTATTAAATCAATTTTAAGACATGATTGTTTGGAACCTATAAGCACGGTTTCTAAACATGACAGAATGTAAAACCTTATAGACATGGTTTCTACTTGATGAGGCACTCGAATTTAAGCAGGAAGTCCTAAGAGCATGATTTCTATTGGAAAACAATCAGATTTAAATATGAAGTCCTAGGAGCATGATTTCTACTTAATAGGGCAAACATATTCAAAAGCAAAGTCCTATGAGCATGATTTCTACCCGAATTACCCCATAAAACATGTATCTACCCACCCTTTTCACTAAATACCCCAATATCTGTTTACAAATTATTACAAACCAATGAATGAATTACATAAGTAAGAATAGAAAATCAAGAAGCTGTTCTATAGGGAGCCTTCAATCAGGCTCAGATTTCTCAAAGCCTCCAATGGCCTCATATGCCTCAGTTCCATAGACAAATCAGAGTGTAGGTGCATCAAAGTTCTCTAAGGATCTCAAGGATCCCGGGCAGTGCTTACACCTAGACTTAGTAACCAAAGATTGAACAAGTGCAGTGTGGAAAGGCCAGCCTCAGTATGCCAGAGTTCAGAGGGTTCTCAAAGGATCCCAAGGCAGTACATATACTAGAGGGGGCAGAACTTATTGACTAAGCGTATAGTGAAAAGTGATGGACACAAGTTGAAAGGTTTTAGTAAGAAACTGTATTTAACAGAAGTCTTTTTTGAAAGTAAAGCAACAGAGATTGTTTGAAAAGGAGATTGGAGTAGTTAATAAAGTCCAAACACCTTAGGTTAGGTTCATACATAGCCAGGAGTCATAGCATCAAGGCAGGTTTGGTAGTCACGAACAGGGGTAAAGGGGGTTTGGGAATACATATGACACACATAGTTAAGCAAAGACATGGGAATTAGTAGTCTTGCCCAGATGTAGCTAAATTGACATAGTCATAGAATCAGGCATAAAGAACAGACTCACATGCAAAGGGGATATGGATTTAGGAGATCCATAGTGGTAAACATATAACAAGTAAGAGATGATTAGTGTAGACATGCTCAAAGACAAACAGAAGGGGAAATATATTGATCTCAAGGGGAGGGGAAGACATGCTAATAATGTAACCCTCAACTACAGGTTTCACAACAGAACCTCAAATAGAAGCAAACTAGAAACAAGAGGAACTGAAATAATAAGAGAATCATATTGTTGTTGGAACTTTAAATTGAAACTAGGACATACCAGTAAAGAGGATAGTAAGCATAGGGAAAGAACAAAAAGAACACAAATGGTTTGCCTTGGCTTGCTGCCGGCTAACTTAGAGCAGTAGCAAGTAGTACAAGAGAGAGAGCAAAAAAACTTTAAGTTTGAGAGATAGTTTTGAACCCAAGTGTTCGTGTGTTTGTGTGGTAATGAGAGAGCATAAATATAGTTTGAAACTAGGAAGAATAATAAGGTTAGAATCAAAGTCAAGCAGTAATTATAGAACTAGATATCAATTAGTATAAAATTAGTAGAAGTACTCCCTTAATTAAGGGAATTAATTTCAAACGGTAAAGACAGATAAGGAAAGAGATAACATAAGACATGGAATATAACACATAAGTAAATAATTTTAGTATAGTGCAAGTATAGACCATGCAATTAAGGTCAGGTGAATAATATTCCAATTAAGGAAATAACATAAGAGTTAGTTGACAGCAAAATCGACCATAAAATAAGGCAAGAAAAATGACTGAGAGGTTGAAAATCAATATAAAATATCACAAGAGATTAAAAGGATATTGATCAAGGGAATCAAGGATTTTGATGGACAATAGTACTGATTTTAGGGGAAATTACCATAAATTTCTATGAACAAACAGAATAAACACACAATAGGCAAGAAGAGGTAAAATCAGAAACCCTAATAGCACAGTAGTGTAAAAATCACACAAAATCAGGGATCCGTATAGAACATAGCGCTAATTAGAGGAGTTAACAGAATAAACATAGTATAGGCAGAAGAAGTAGAAATTAGAAACCCTAATGGGCATAGTAAGGTAAAAATCACACAAGACTCAGGGATCCATGAGAAACAAGGAAGCATATAGATTAGACGAACAAATCATCAAATACAGACTAAGAACCCAGGGTTAAGACCAAGAACTGGGGTTTTCAACATAGACGAGTTGAAAAAGGACAAAAAACACAGAATCAGTCGAGATATGCAAAGGAAAGAGGTTAAAACACGAAGAATCGATTTAAATAGAGTGTAGAAAAAGTTTCGAAAACCCTAACTTTTAAAAGAAAGTAAAACAACTCGCAACCAATGATTTTCGCAAAAGAGGTTTGAGAATAGTGTAAAACATAGAAAGAAACAGACTCGAATCATTAAAAATAGCACAGATCTAAGAGATACAAACGAAAGTAAGGGTTTCAAAAGAAACCCAAATAAAAACGGAAGAACATGCTATAAACTTCAAAGATCGTACCAAATGTAGCGTGAGTTTGCTCAAAATTACACCGGAGAAGCCATGAACAACTAAAATAGTAACTCTAGATATAAGTCGGCGTGGCCCAAAGCCCTTGAAGGCCTCAGAGATGATGAGCAAGGCGATGGAGGAACCATTGAAGGCTTGGGGTTGAAAAGTGGTCACCAGAGAGGACCGGAGAAGGAGGCGGCGATTGAAGAGGGATTAGGGTTAGGTTGAGAGAATAGAGGAGACGAGAGCATCTGAAGGTGATGGACTGTGAAGAATGACTAGGGTTAGGGTGGTCTTAGGAATTAAAAAAGGAAAGGGGTCATGTGGACCGTTGATCTGGGAGAACAACGGTAAGGATTTGACCCGGTAAATGGGTTCCGAGTTTGGGTAGGTGTTTATAGGGTCTGGGTCGGGTTAATTGGGTATGAAACTGGGCTGAAGAGTGGGTTCAATTTTGGCTACAATTGAAAGCCAAATCTCCTATGATTTAAATAGCCAATTTTCCCTATTTAATTTGTAATAAATAACAAATAATTTCTGGAAAATAATTTAATGTGTTAAAATGATTTAAAATATATAATTATAATTTAAAAATATAGGGATAAATTTTACGCACATAAAATGTAATTATACAATAAATGAGTTAACATTGCAATTATATGCAATTTAGCTTAAAAATTACCAAATGCAATTATAAAAATACATAAAAAATATATTAACCATATTTTCGCATAAGTATAGAGATTAAATGAATAAATCATCATAACAATAATTTGAGAATTAATTATTAGGAATTTTATGAATAAAATGGAAGAAAATAAATCAATTTAAATCCTTGAAATTATGGAAAAAATTATAAAAACCTTGTGCATGCTTTTATATGCATAGACATATATGCTATTTTGAAGATATATGGGAAAAATTGGGTATCAACAGCTGCCCCTTTTTACCCGGGAAGGATGAAAGAGTTTTCGGGTAAAGAAATGATGGCCAATTTTGACCGGATGAGATATTTTGAAAGACGGAGGCTGGACTCCGATTTTTGAGTTGCCTACATATCCCTGGTTTTACAGGAATCAGGCCATGTGTAGTTCTAGATTCACCCGCAGAGTAGGCCGATGAAATTATTGCAAGAACGGATACGAGATGCGGAAACGGCAATGGTGAGCGGTTAAGGATCAGGACGGTTGGAGGGAACTGGAGCGAGATTGCTCCTGCTAGGATAGTGGTTGCTTACTAGTTATCTGCAGATAAAAGATGCTACAAACATGTATTTTGCGAAAATTTAAACATAATGCAAATTCCCTTCGGACCATGAAGGTTGTCTTCGGACGGTTAAAGATGACGTCCTTGGACCATGACGTCCCGGTCCATGAATATTTTAGTGAGGTATTCACAAGCCATGAAATGTTGTTCTTATGCCATGAAAATGGTGCCTCCGAACCATGACGCCTTTGAATAATGATATGCAAGTTCGAGAGATCCTCAGGCCATGGCATGGTGTCTTCCGGCATGAGAATGATGCCTTAAGACTATGACGCCTTTGGATAGATTGTCGATGTTTCAGCCCGTTATATACAATAATATGATGTAACAAGACAAGGCTTAGTCTTGTGAAATAGAGGACAGAGCTTAGCCCGATTGAAAAGCAAGTAGATAGTAGTAGAAATAGAGCAATATCTATGCAAAAAGGGACAATGCTTAGTCCCGTGCGAGTGGGGAGGCAAGGATAAGCCTTATGCAAATGGGGAGTCAAGGAATTAGACTCATGCAAGATTGGAGATAGAGCTTAGTCTCATTCAAAGAGAAGGCAGTGCTTAGCCTTATGCAAATATGGAGGTAGAGCTTAACCTAATGCAAAAAGAAGGCAGTGCTTAGCCTTATGCAGATATGAAGGTAGAGCTTAACCTCATGCACGATTCGAGACAGGGCTTAGTCCCATGCAGATGGAAGGCAATGCTTAGCCTTATGCAGATATGGAGGTAGAACTTTACCTCATGCAAGATTCGGGACAGGGCTTAGTCCCATGCAAATGGAAGACAATGCTTAGCCTTATGCAGATATGGAGTCAGGGATTAGACTCATGCAAGTATGGAGTTAGGGATTAGACTCATGCAAGTATGGAATCAATGATTAGACTCATGCAACGTGGAGTCAGAGATTAGACTTATGCAAATAGGAAGCAAGGGATTAGACTCGTGCAAGATTAGAGACAGAGCTTCGTCTCGTGCAAAGAGAAGGCAATGCTTAGCCTTATGCAAATATGGAGGTAAAGCTTAACCTAATGCAAAAAGAAGGCAGTGCTTAGCCTTATGCAGATATGAAGGTAGAGCTTAACCTCATGCACGATTCGAGACAGGGCTTAGTCCCATGCAGATGGAAGGCAATGCTTAGCCTTATGCAGATATGGAGGTAGATCTTTATCTCATGCAAGATTCGGGACAGGGCTTAGTCCCATGTAAATGGAAGGCAATGCTTAGCCTTATGCAGATATGGAGTCGGGGATTAGACTCATGCAAGTATGGAGTTAGGGATTAGACTCATGCAAGTATAGAGTCAATGATTAGACTCATGCAACGTGGAGTCAGAGATTAGACTCATGCAAATGGGAAGCAAGGGATTAGACTCATGCAAATATGGAGTCAGAGATTAGACTCTTGCGAATATGGAGTCAGAGATTAGACTCATGCAAATGTGGAGTCAGAGATTAGACTCATGCAAATATGGAGTCAAAGATTAGACTTATTCAAATATGGACTCAAGGATTAGATTCATACAAATATAGAGTCAAGAATTAGACTCATGCAAACGTGGAGTCAGAGATTAGACTCATGAAAATATGGAGTGAAGGATTGGACTCATGCAAATATGGAGTGAAGAATTAGACTCATGCAAATATGGAGTCAGAGATTAGACTCATGCAAAAAGCGAATAGTAGATAAGGGTAGGGTATGTCTTAGCTGGAGATATATTCAGTGTTTGATGGCCGGAAGGATGGTAAATTTGCTTTGTGTATACAGGTTTTGCGAATGCTACCATTACGTCAAATGTGCCTGCCTTCAAAGAAAAATTATAAGTTTCATGAGGAGAGATAGATTCTTGCTTCGTCTGCTGGCCATGCTCTGCTCTGCTCTGGAAGCCCCCTTCGAGCTTCCCTAGGTAGCACCTGACTGTTATGGAAATAGGATTTTTTAAAAATATTCAATCATTGATAAAAGAGACTCATTTTGGAAGCATATTGATATATCAAGTAATTTTTTATGAGCTAGCAACTGTGACACACTCCAAAGGCATTGCAGCTCTCTTATGTTGGAATTTTGAGGGTCCTCCTCAAAATTTTGTCTCAGTTTGGTAGATGATTTTTAAATGTCTGTGGATGACAGACCGTACTCTTCTTTGGAATTTTGAGAATCCTTCTAAAAATTCTGCCCCAGTTCTTAACTGATTACTAACTTCCTGGCATGTGTTGGCGCTGGCCGGATTTGCTCCGAAATTTTGAGGACCCACCTCAAAATTCTGCCCCAGTCTCTAATTTTGGGAGAAATGAGCATTTTATTATGATATGACCGAACCCATAAGGCTTCCTATGTATCCCCTCTTAAACGGGAATCAGGTCAGGTATAGTTTAATTACATCAGAAAAGAAATGTGACATAATCTAGGCATAGTATCTCTTAACTGCGTCTGAATTGATTGGTTTTGGCCAGATCTCTCCATCCATTTTTGCAAGTATAAGTGCTCCTACTATCAGGCCCTTGTGAACCATGTATGGACCTTGCTAGTTGGGAGAGAATTTTTCTTTGGCTTCATCTTGATGCGGGAAGATTTTCTTCAATACCAGCTGCCCTGGTGCGAACTGTCTTGGTTTGACTCTTTTTTTGAAAGCTCTAGACATCCTGTTTTGATAGAGTTGGTCGTGGCATACTGCGTTCATCCTCTTTCCATCGATAAGGGCCAATTGTTCATAGCGGTTTCTTATCCATTCTGCATCGCTGAGTTCAACTTCCTGTATGACTCTTAAAGAAGGAATCTCTACCTCGACTGGGATGACAGCCTCAGTACCATAAACTAGCATGTAGGGGGTTGCCCTGGTTGACGTGCAAACTGTGGTGCGGTACCCTAACAGAGCAAAGGGTAACTTCTCATGCCACTGCTTGTAATTCTCTACCATTTTCCTTAGTATACTCTTAATGTTTTTGTTGGCGGCTTCTACGGCTCCATTCATCTAAGGTCTGTAGGCGGTGGAATTCTTGTGCTTGATTTTGAAAGTTTCACATATAGATTTTATCAGATCACTATTGAGGTTGGCGGCATTGTCAGTAATAATGGACTCAGGAACTCTGAATCAGCAGACAATATGATCTTTGACAAAATCTGTGACAACTTTCTTGGTTATAGCTTTGTAAGATGTAGCTTCTACCCATTTTGTAAAGTAATCAATGGCTACCAGAATAAACCGGTGTCCGTTTGAAGTAGTGGGCTCAATCGGACCAATAACATCCATTCCCCAGGCGGTGAATGGCCAAGGTGAGCTTGTTGCATTGAGCACGTTTGGCGGCACTTTTATCATATCGGCATGCACTTGACACTGAAAGCATTTGCGTACATACTGAATACAATCAATCTCCATGGTCATCCAAAAGTAACCTGCCCTGAGTATCTTTTTAGCCAGAATGAAACCATTAATGTGCGGACCATATGTCCCAGCATGCACAACCTCAAGTAGCTTTGAAGCTTCTTTTGCGTAGACACACCTTAGTAAACTCAAATTCGGATTTCTTTTGTACAAGTTTCCTCCGCTGTGGAAGAAGTGATTTGACAATCTCCGGAGTGTGCATTTCTGAATGTGATTTGCATGCTCTGGGTATTCTCCTTTTGATAAGTACTCTTTGATATCATGGAACCAAGGCTTTCCATCTGCTTCTCCCTCGACATGAGCACAATATGTCGGCTGATTATCGATCCTCACTGGAATGGGATCAATATAATTCTTGTCTGGATGTTGTATCATTGATGATAAAGTGGCCAATGCATCGGCAAACTCATTCTCAATTCTGGGCACATGTCGGAATTCTATCTTTGTGAGCCTCTTTCTCAATTCCTGCACATGGTGCAAATAAGGCAATATCTTGGAATTCTTGCTAGCCCACTCTCATTGTACCTGGTGCACAAGCAAAACTGAATCACTGATCACCAACAACTCCTGAATGTTCATGTCGATTGCCATGTTGAGCCCGAGTATGCAGGCTTCGTACTCTTCCAGGTTGTTGGTGCAGGGAAATCTGAGTTTAGCAGATAAGGGATAATGCTAACCCATTTCTGATACCAAAACTGCTCCAATGACTACTCCTTTGAAATTTGTGGATCCGTCAAAGAGCATCCTCCAACCGTCATATGCTTCAATAATGTCTTTTACTACAAATGATACTTCTTCATCAAGAAAATAAGTTTTCAAGGGTTCGTATTCTGATTTTCAGTGAGGTGATCTTCCAATGCTTGCCCATTGACTGCCTTTTGAGTTACATAGACGATGTCAAACTCACTCAATAGTATGTACAATTTAGCCAACTTCCCAGTAAGCATGGGCTTCTGAAATATGTACTTTAGAGGATCTATCCTGGATATGAGGTATGTAGTGTAAGCACAGAAATAATGCCTCAATTTTTGGGCTGTCCAGGTCAAAGCACAACAAGTGCATTCAAGCAAAGAATACCGTGCTTCATAAGGTGTGAATTTCTTACTCAGGTAATATATGGCTTGCTACTTTCTTCCTGTCTCATCATGTTGTCCCAAAAACATATCCGAAGGCTCCATCTAACACAGATAGATAAAGTAGCAATGGTCGTCCTGGTTCTGGCGAGACCAGAACTGGTGGTGTGGACTGGTACTCGTTGATCTTGTCAAAAGCTTTCTGATAATCCTCGGTCCAACTTGTCTCGGCATCTTTCATCAGCATCTTGAAGATTGGTTTACATATTACTATGGACTGTGCTATGAATCGACTGATGTAGTTGAGCCATCCCAGGAAGCTCATCACGTCCTTTTTGTTTTTAGGTGGTGGTAACTCCTAAATAGCTTTGACTTTATTCGGATGTAGCTCGATCCCTCGGCGACTAATAATGAATCCCAATAACTTTCCTACAGGAACCCCAAATGCACACTTTGCGGGGTTCAATTTCAAATTGTACCTTCTGAGCCTGTCGAAAAACTTCCTCAAGTCTATTATGTGATATGTGGCCCTCTTGGATTTGATAATAACGTCGTCCACATATACCTCTATTTCCTTATGTATCATATCATGGAAGATGGTTGTCATGACCCTCATGTAAGTAGCCCCAGCATTTTTTAGACCGAATGGCATCATCTTGTAACAGTATACACCTTAAGGTGTAATAAAATCTATCTTCTCGGCATATTCTTCATCCATCCAGATCTGGTGATAACCTGTGAAGCAATCTATAAAAGATTGGAGTTCATGCATGGCATAGTTATCGATCAGGATGTGTATATTTGGCCGTGGAAAATCGTCCTTGGGACTTGCTCTATTTAAATCTCGATAATCAACACATACCCTGACCTTCCCGTCTTTCTTTGGAACTGGCACAATGTTAGCTAACCATGTTAGGTCCTCAACCACCCTGAGAACTTTGGCTTTGATCTGCTTGGTAACTTCCTCCTTAATTTTCAAACTCATGTCCGGTTTGAATTTTCTGAGTTTTTGCTTTACCGGCGGGCGCATGGGATTGGTAGGCAACTTGGGAGCCACTATGGAAGTGCTCAAACCGGTCATGTCATCATATGACCAGGCAAAAATTTCCTCAAACTCTTTTAGGAAATGAGTGTACTCTTCTTTCTCTGTTGACGACAAGTGAATGCTGATGCGGGTCTCTTTGATGGTCTCGATGTCTCCCAAATTTACTGCTTTTGTTTCGTCCAAGTTGGACTTAGGCTTGTTCTTAAAATTCTCAACTTCTTTGACAATTTCCTCAGGTATCTCATCTTCTTCTTCTGAGTCACTATTCTCATGTTGTGTTGCCTCATTACATGTCACAGTCACTGGTTCATCAGGAAAAGTAATAATAACACTATAGAAAGGAAAGATATAAAAATAGTAATGAATAATTATAAAGGACAAATGCATTTGATTAAAACTGAGAAAATTGTTCAAACAACGCTTGGCTCGACGAATTGAGCATTTATTTTGAAATAAGTAAATCTTAAGACAAAATTACTGGAAATTTTAAATGCCTAGAATGACTATAGAAGTAAATTCTACCAAGCAACCTATGGACTTGGCGAGCTCGGGATGGTGTGGCGGTTCAGTTTCTGAGAACATGTCCCTTTGCCACTGTCTAAATGGTTAGGCCTTCTTCCTCCTCCTCCTCAATTATGGCATAGCAATCCATGCCCTCGTTTTCCAAGAACAAATCCTTCAGCCCAGCTAGTGCTTCTTCTTCTGCAGTTCCCCATATTGTGTTAGTATGATGGAAAGCTTGTTCCAAACGTGGTACCAGTTGCTCAAGAGGGTAATACGGCCCATGCCACGGAGGTGACCAACCATTGTATTCTTTCCATGTATACTGGTATCCGATCCAGGTGGTACCATGATTTTTCAGCCGTATCGGTTGGGTGATATCCCAGAGGTTCTTTCCCAACCCTTTGTCGGGTTCATATCCAGACCATGCTAGTATTTTTTCTATTTCGTTACTCCACCACTATCCTTCTCGACGGCATTGACCCGTTCAGTGTAATGATAGGTTTCCCCTCCTAGCCTCCTTCTATGTCCAATGGTCGGGATGGTTTGACTAGTGTAGATGGGGTTACTCTCATCTCCATGAATGATTACCTCCTCACGGTTCCATTCGAATTTATGGCTTGATGTAGCGTGGTGGGAACGGCTCCAGTAGCATGGATCCATAGGTGGCCCAACAAAAGATTATACTCCCTCCGTTTCAATTTATGTGAACCTATTTCCTTTTTAGTCCGTGCCAAAAAGAATGACCCCTTTCCTTATTTGGAAACAATTTACCTTTACACAATGATTTATAGCCACAGAAAATATTTGTGCCTCATTTTACACCACAAGATCAAAAGTCTTCTCTCTTTTCTTAAGCTTTGTGCCCAGTCAAATGGGTTCACATAAATTGAAACGGAGGGAGTATGAGGATGTTATGTCAAGCACTTGGAATTCAACGTCGAACAAAGTTGTCCCATCTGCAAGCAAAGGTTGATTTCCCCGATCGTGGCCCTATGAGACCCATTGGAAGTCTTTATATTCATGCTTCCGGACCGTATTTCATGGAAACCTTTGTCCAATCTTTTCAGGGTATCCAGTGGACAAATATTTAGACTCAAACCTCCATCAACCAGGACCCTGGCAATGAACTTGTCTTCAAATTGTACTGTGATATGCAATGCTCGATTGTGATTTAACCCTTCGGGCGGTAGCTCATCTTCGTGGAAGATAATCTTGTGGCTCTCCAATACTTGACGGACCATGTTGGCCATTTCTCCACCAGTGATGTTATTGGGTACATAAGCCTCGCTCAGTACTTTTATTAGAGCGTTCTTGTGTGCCTCTGAATTTTGTGATAGTAACAGGATCGATATCTGAGCAGGGACTTTGTTCAGATGGTGAATGACAGAATACTTTTTTGCCTGTACTTTTCTCCACAGGTCATCCGGCCCGGTCTCAATGATAGGCTGCCTAGCAGTGGCATCCTTACTTGAACCTCCCAAGTGTTCAGGTGTATAGACTCTTCCAGTTCTAGTCATTCCTTGTGCGGCGTCCGATTCCTCTATCTTACTTCCCTTTTCGCCGAGTGTCGGCAACATAATCCTAGGGTATTGCTTTTGAGTTGAATAGGGGTGTGGTTGATACCATCACAGTAAAAGGTGTGACCACTTCTACTTCAAATGGAGCAGAGGTGGCTGCGGGCAGAGCCACTTCTACTTCTAATGGAACTGATGCAGTTACCTTAACATCAATAGGTTCCTAAGTCTGAACCACGATAGGAGTAAGTGTGACTGAAACCTTAGAGTCATCGCCTTCTCGAATGAGCCCGATTGACCCCTCAGGGTCCCATACTTCATTTGTTTCTATAACATGTACACCATCACCTCTATGATTAGGGAGGGATAGTTGCAGACATTAGATGCGGCTTCCTTTGCCTGTATGACCTTGTTTTCAATGAGTGTCTGAATCTTATCCTCCAATGTTCGTCACTCAGCAGTGGTGTGCCCTTTCATACCGGAGTGGTATGCATAGGTTTTGTTTGGATTAACCCATTGGGATGGATTTTCTAGTGCCACAGTGGGAATAAGAGTGACGTAGCTTGTGGCCTTTAACCTTTCATACAATTGGTCGATGGGCTCAGCAATGGCGGTGTATTATCTGGGCGGCTTGCGATCAAAGTTGGGTCATGGTCTTGGGTAATTTTGGCGAGTTGGTGGTAATTAGAAGTGGGATAGCTGGGAATTATAGGTGTGATAGACAGTGGTTGGTTGGGAATATCTGGGAGATGAAGGTTGATATGTAGGTGGTGATGTTTGGTATGTGGGTGGAGATGTTTGATAGGTGGGTAGAGGTGTTTGATATATGGAGGTGTTTGATATGTGGGTGGAAGTGTTTGATATATGGGTGGAGGTATTTGATATGTGAGTGGAGTTTTTGGGCCCTGGGCCACCATTACTGCCCTAACATCTCTCTTTTTCGATATGCCACCTGATTGTAGTGTCTTATTTGTGGCCTGCAGTGCCTCGAAGTTCGTTACCATCTCGCTCTTGATTCCTTCCTTGATCCTTCCCCCAAGCTTGATGATATCAGAGAATTTGTGATTTTTGATGACCATCAACCTCTCATAATATTGTGGATCCTGTGCCCTGACGAAGAATTTATTCATCTGTTCTTTATCCAAAGCGGGCCTGACCTTGGTGGCTTCCGACCTCCAACGAGTAGCATATTCGCGAAAAGTTTTAGTAGGTTTCTTCTTGAGATTCTGAATATAGAAGACATCTGGTGCATTCTCTGTGTTGAACCTAAACTGGTCCATGAAATCCGATGCCATGGTTACCCAATTTGACCATTTCTTGGGATTCTAGCTAATATATCAAGACAAAGCGTCCCCAGTAAGGCTTATCGTAAAGAGCTTCATCCGAATTTTTTCATCTTTTCCAACCCCGACATGCTTTTCGTAGTAAGTCCTTAGGTGAACCCTGGGATCACCTGTACCATCGAACATTTCAAACTTGGGAGGTTTGTACCCTTCTAGAAATTCCACATCGGGATGTATGCACATATCTTTATAGTTCAAGCCTTCTATTCCTCTATCTCCTTCAATGCCTTGAACTCGGCTTGTTAACTTCTTGAGTTCTTCGGCCATATTCTTAATGAGCAGGTCATTTTCGAAGGGTTCTGGTGCACAGGAGATTGGTTGGGTAGAATGTGGTATAGTTTCCATGTATATGGGGTTATTCTGATGGGTGCCAGGGACTTGGGTATAGTGGTGGTCATTGGTGGAGTTTTGTGGGTCGGGAATGAGTGGTGGTGTATTTTGGGGAGTGTGGTAGGTAGTGGTTGGTGGATACATAATTGGATTATGATGATTTTGTGGTGGAGATGGTATTGGCAATGGATTGATATTTTGGGGTGGAGTTACGTATTGATTTGGTGCGGTAGGATTTTGTGGCCGTGGGTTTTGCGTGTTTTGAGGAGGTGTTGGGTTCCTTGCATTCTGTTGGTGGATATTAGGGACATTGAGGATGAGTGACAAGTTTTCCAAATTGTGGACCTGCTCGAGTTCTCCTTGTAATTCTAGTATCTTTTGTTCCAGTCTCAAAACCAGGTCATTCGGGGCCAGAGTACTACGGCCGTCGGAAGTCTCTACGTTCTCAACATTTTCCTTTCGTATTCCATTTAAGTCGTCCATATTTGATTCTCCTCTACCTTTTGTGTTGCTTGGAGGAGGAGGAGGTGGAGGGCCTCTAGATCTGGTATGATATGCCGATAAGGCCAGAATGAGCGAACCAACCTAAGGGGATGGTAATAATAATAAAATAAGTAAAAAAACAAAAAGGTAACAAGTTAGTGAGGATCTTGAAATGTTTGTAGTATTTAAACACATATTGTGGAAATGTAAATTCGTGTCCTACTTTGGGAACCTCATTGTGCCCGAGGTAGGCCTAGCAACAAATAGATTTGAGGAACTTTAAGTGCCAATAAATGCTTCATTTCATAATATAAAAATAGACGAATCCCAAAACGACACTAAGATAATAATAAAATAATTCACTACTGGCACTTGGCCTTATTACATTTGGAAAGCAAGTAAACCTAATCTATTTGGTCTCGGAAGGACCTTCCTCAGGTTGAATGTTCTTGTTGATCAAATCCTCCAGTTCGCGTAGGTTCACCAATAAAAATGCCTTTGCCAAATGTTCTCCTTCATTTCCCTCAGCGTTCTAGCAATCAGTGACTCTCTTCCTTACCTTTCCTTCTAATTCCAATTGGTTGTATTCCAGATATTCCAGCTTTTCGCTGGATTGGCGGCCCTCACTTTCCATTCGTTGATTTGTTCATTTGACGGAATATTCCTCCACTAGTCTAGAAAGAGTGAGGGTGTGCTAACCATACCGAAGCTGGGGACCTCGTTCTTCATTTTCTGCAAAACAAAAGGGTTAGACCTTACCCCCACCGGACTCAACTATTTATACATTTATGATCAACATATCGGCATTTAGTTCTCCAAATTAATGCACAGAACGTGGTTGTATCCGTTGGGATTTTGGAAAACCCGATGGACTTTGGATAAGGCTTATCTTAAAGGATCATTATGTGGTCAACATAACTGATCCAACTAGGTTTGACCATGATGATGCATAACTTTAAACAGAGTAAGGTTCCTATAGGGTTTTAGACTGGTACCCTCAAGTGGACAACTTCAGGGGGAAGGCACAGAACTATCGACTGCACCGCTGATTGACTTGTTTTACAACAAATAAGCCTTTCGGAATTTAAGGGTAGTAAATAGGAAGAGTGCAACCACTCATTAAAGCGTTGCTATAGGATTTGATGTGCACGAGTGGAACATGATGCGGAGCATGATTTATGCTGCAATAAATAGAATGTAGTCAAGTATTTTCACGTAGGAGAAATAAATACATTATTTAAATAATTGAAAGACATTTACAGTAAAAAAGGAAATGAAGAGACAAGTTAGTTTCAGGGCAATAAAGGAATCATAAATGCTCGAAAACATAGATAGTTAAATTCAAATAAATGAGAAGGGTACGGAATAAGCATGCTTGGACTAATTTGTAAAAGACAAGTTCGTTATAATAAGAGCCTAAAAATATCCCCAGCAGAGTCGTCATGCTATCACGCCCCCCTTTTCCTCCCTTTTTTACGAGGAAGAGGTCCGGGTTTCGACATTCACGGGGTGTAATGACTCATTTCCTTTTGGGAATTGGATATTTGAAGAGTCACAACCTAACGGATTATGGTGCATTAGGGCACCTAGAGCGATTAACTCTTGGGTTGGTTTGCATTACCAGAGATTAGGGTAAGGGCTCGAAGTAACCTCGAGGGGAAGGTATTAGGCACCCCTCTTGGTCCACAACTGTGGGTCCCGACCGAACTTATATTTACAAATTAGTCCATTACAAGTAAACAGTTGAATCAAATAGGTTGTAAGTAAAGCACGTTAGAACAACCCAAGTAGTAAAGATAAAGGTTTGGACAAGTTGCAAAACAAAGGTTTAAATAAAGAAGGAATTTGGTAAAGAGGGGTCCTAGGTTGGTTATCCTATAGGATCACCCCACACAATGTCCGATAAACACTCCTCAATGAGGGGATACATGTGATATTAGTGCGTAGTCATCATATCCCATATCTACCCTTCCCATCCCCTTATTGGTCATACAAAGCGAGTGTTTGGTCAACGATTTCTATTACGTGCTGCTACCCGTCCCTTCTTAATGGTCCTAGAGGGAGTTAAAACCTCTACCTATAGCTGGTTCTAGATGTACCCCTAAGGTTTTAAAAGGCGAAAATTCTAAGGCGACAGTCAAAAGCATTTGGGACTTTCAACACATAAAGGGAGCAATTAAAAGGCTCATAGTTTCCTCCCCAAACAAACACATAAAGCAGTAGGACTCAAGCACAGTTAAGGTCTTTTATTAGACAATGTCCTAAAGCAGGATATCTAAGTAAATATGCAGAAAACAAGCAACCTCTCTTAGACTCAGAAGTTATACCCTAGCAGTTACCTATGGACTCTTTTTAAAGCCTGTTAGGATCAGAAAATATTGAGCAATAGAAGCAGTTTCAAAGATGCAGTTTTGAAAACGCCCTAAAGGATTGCCTATACGCAGAATACTGATGTCTATATTAATGCAGAAACAAAGCAGGTTTTGAAATGGACCCATTTAATACCTATAGGCATGATATCTAATGAGATTGAGCCAGTTTGAAAGAACTTGTTTAAGGAAATACTTAATACTTAATAAAACCAATTCAGAAATGAACTAAGCGTGATCAAGTTGACTTATTAGACTAAATTAGATTAACAGACAGAATTGCGAGTAGGGCTCCCTATAGGCATGATATCTAAGCGTAACACTGATTTTAACGATTTGTAGGTATGGAAACATACATAAATACTCTTTGTAACTGAATTTGGACCAGGTCCTATAGGCATGGAATATTTATTAAATTGATTTTAAGACATGATTGTTTGGAACCTATAAGCACGGTTTTTAACATGACAGAATGTAAAACCTTATAGACATGGTTTCTACTTGATGAGGCACTCGAATTTAAGAAGGAAGTCCTAAGAGCATGATTTCTATTGGAAAAACAATCAGATTTAAACATGAAGTCCTAGGAGCATGATTTCTACTTAGTAGAGAAAACAGATTTAAAAGCAAAGTCCTATGAGCATGATTTCTACCCGAATTACCCCATAAAACATGTATCTACCCACCCTTTTCACTAAATACCCAATATCTGTTTACAAATTATTACAGGCCAATGAATGAATTACATAAGTAAAAATAGAAAATCAAGAAGCTATTCTATGGGGAGCCTTCAATCAGGCCCAGATTTCCCAAAGCCTCCAATGGCCTCATATGCCTCAGTTCCATATACAAATCAGAGTCTAGGTGCATCAAATTTCCCTAAGGATCTCAAAGATCCCGGGCAGTGCTTACACCTAGACATAGTAACCAAAGATTGAACAAGTGCAGTGTGGAAAGGCCAGCCTCAGTATGCCAGAGTTTAGAGGGTTCTCAAAGGATCTCAAGGTAGTACACATACTAGATAGGGCAGAACTTATTGACTAAGAGTATAGTGAAAAGTGATGGACACAAGTTGAAAGGTTTTAGTAAGAAACTGTATTTACCAAAAGTCTTTTTTGAAAGTAAAGCAACAGAGATTGTTTGGAAAAGATATTAGAGTAGTTCACAAAGTCCAAGCACCTTAGGATAGGTTCATACACAGCCACGAGTCATAGCATCAAGGCAGGTTTGGTAGTCACAAACAGGGGTAAAGGGGGGTTTGAGAATACATACGACCCACATAGTTAAGCAAAGACCTAGGAATTAGTAGTCATGCCCAGAAGTAGCTAACTAGACATAGTCACAGAATCAGACATAAAGAACAAACTCACATGCAAAGGGGATAGGGATTTGGGAGATCCATGATGGTAAACATATAACAAGTAAGCGAAGATTAGTGTAGACATGCTCAGAGACAAATAGAAGGGGAAATATATTGATCTCAAGGGGAGGGGAAGACATGCTAATAATGTAACCCTCAACTACAAGTTTCACAACAGAACCACAAATAGAAGCAAACTAGAAACAAGAGGAACTGAAACAATAAGAGAATCATATTGTTGTTGGAACTTTGAATTGAAACTAGGACACACCAGTAAAGAGGATAGTAAGTAGAGGGAAAGAATAAGAGAACACAAATGGTTAGCCTTGGCTTGCAGCCAGCTAACTTAGAGCAGTAGCAAGTAGAACAAGAGAGAGAGCAGAAATTTTTTAAGTATGAGAGATAGTTTTAAACCCAAGTGTTCGTGTGTTTGTATGGTAATGAGAGAGCATAAATATAGTTTGAAACTAGGTAGAATAATAAGGTAAGAATCAAAGTCAAGAAGTAATTATGGAACTAGGTATCAATTAGTATAAAATTAGTAGAAGTACTCCCTTAATTAAGAGAGTTAATTTCAAACAGTAAAGACAGATAAGGAAAGAGATCACATAAGACATGGAATATAACACATAAGGAAATAATTTTAGCATAGTGCAAGTATAGACCATGCAATTAAGATGAGGTGCATAATATTCCAATTAAGGAAATAACATAAGAGTCAGTTGACAACATAATCGACCATAAAATAAGGCAAGAAAAATGACAGAGAGGTTGAAAATCAGTATAGAATATCATAAGAGATTAGAATGATATTAATCATTGGGAATCAAGGATTATGATGGATAATAGTACTGATTTTAGGGGAAATTACCATAAATTTCTATTAACAAACAGAATAAACACACAATAGGCAAGAAGAGGTAAAATCAGAAACCCTAATAGCACAGTAGTGTAAAAATCACACAAAATCGGGGATCCGTATATAACATAGCGCTGATTAGAGGAGTTAACAGAATAAACATAGTATAGGCGGAAGAAGCAGAAATTAGAAACCCTAATGGGCATAGTAAGGTAAAAATCACACAAGACTCTGGGATCCATGAGAAACAAGCAAGCATATAGATTAGACGAACAAATCGTCAAATACAGACTAAGAACCCAGGGTTAAGACCAAGAACTGGGGTTTTCAACATAAATGAGTTGAAAAAGGAGAAAAAATACAGAATCAATCGAGATATGCAAAGGAAAAAGGTTTAAACACGAAGAATCAATTTAAACAGAGTGTATAAAGAGTTCTGAAAACCCTAACTTTTAAAAGAAAGTAAAACAACTCGCAATCGATAATTTTTGCAAAAGACGTTTGAGAATAGTGTAAAACATAGAAAGAAACAGACTCAAATCATTAAAAATAGCACAGATCTAAGAGATACAAACAAAAGTTAGGGTTTCAAAGGAAACTCAAATAGAAACGGAAGAACCTGCTATAAACTTTAAAGATCGTAACGAATGTAGTGTGTCTTTGCTCAAAATTACACCGGAGAAGCCATGAACAGCCAAAACAGTAACCCTAGATACAAGTTGGCATGGCCCAGGGCTCTTGAAGGCCACAGAGATGATGAGCAAGGCGATGGAGGAACCATTGAAGGCTTGGGGTTGAAAGGTGGTCACTGGAGAGGACCGGAGAAGGAGGCAGCGGTTGACGAGGGATTAGGGTTAGGTTGAGAGAAGAGAGGAGATGAGAGCATCTGAAGGCGGCGAGCTGTGAAGAATGGCTAGGGTTAGGGTGGTCTTATGAATTAAAAAAAGGAAAGGGGTCGTGTGGATTGTTGATCTAGGAGATCATTGATCGGGTAAATGGGTTCCGGGTTTGGGTAGGTGTTTATAGGGTCTGGATTGGGTTTGAAATTGGGCTGGGGAGTGGGTTCAATTTGGGCTACAATTGAAAGACAAATCTGGCTATAATTTAAATATCCAATTTTTCCTATTTAATTTATAATAAATAATAAGTAATTTATGAAAAATAATTTAATATGCCAAAATGATTTAAAATATATAATTGTCATTTAAAAATATAGGGACTAATTTTACGCACATAAAATGTAATTATACACTAAATGAGCTAACATTGCAATTATATGCAATTTAGCTTAAAATATCAAATGCAATTATAAAAATGCATAAAAAATATATTAACCATATTTTGGCATAATTATAGAGAATTAATGAATAAATCATCATAACAATAATTTGAAAAATAATTATTAGGGATTTTATGAATAAAACAGAAGAAAATAAATCAATTTAAATCCTTGAAATTATGGAAAAAATTATATAAACCTTGTGCATGCTTATATATGTATATATATTCTATTGAAGACATTTATGCATACTTAAAAGTATATGAAAAAATTTGGGTATCAACATGACCCACTCCTCGAGTCGAGGAACTGCATCTGGCATCCAAGCTACAACTGCATCGAGAAACACCGATAAAAAGGGAGGGTAAATGAAAAACACAATAAACAAATTTTTAGAGGCATAGCTATACTTACGCTTCATGTTCCATTTCTCGGGAAATGGCATATCCTCAGTCGGAATCAAGTCCAAGGTCTTCACTCAAACGAATCGGCCCATCCAGCTTCGGTCCCGATCCTCATCTATGCTCGAGAACGGGGCCCTGTTGGCCCGACTTGTAAGTTTTATTAGTCCCCTTCGATAGAGTCAGGGACTGTACAGACGTATGAGATGATCGAGTGTGAAGGGACACCTCTCGATTTTGCTTACAAAGAAGTGAAGGAGGATCACTATCCTCCAGAAAGAGGGGTAAATTTGAAAGAGGGTCACTTCTTACCTCTTGTAGAAGGCAATAATGATCGATTCTATAGGACTCAATGTGAAGGGCTAAGTATAAACACTTAAGAAACTCTCCATATGGGTAGTAATTGCTTCTTAAGGCACGGGCACCACCACATGTATATCTCGAGACCGGCTCATATAGATCCAATACCAAGGAAGTTTTTTCAATCATTAAATTGGCATTGGTCGACCACCCTCTGGGGAAGAACACTTCAGGGTGTGGCTCCGCCGCTGGTCCCTTGCCGGCCGGCCGTGACGAAGAAGCAATTTCTTTTTGTGGAACAGTTTTAGAAGTATTAAACCATTTTTCTCTTTTTCTTTGAATAAAGGAGAACGAGAAAAAGTTAAGAGGGAACTCTTAGTATTTAAAGATAAAGACAAGCGAAGGCTCTTACAAAAATCTCAGGTACAAATGCAAAGGCTTTTGAAGATGAGAATGGCTAAAAAGGGCAAAGATCTTTGAAAATGGAGAAGATCTGAAAGTAAAGCTTGAACAAGTGAAGAAGAGAGGAATATTTATATGTTTCAAACAGCGGTTCAAATTCGGTAATGGTCGACCAACACTAACACACATTTAATGCCTTGGGTACTAGACCGACGGGACATTTTAATGACCTTTTTGTCGCTTACGTCATGATCTATCGGAGCGAGGTTCAGAAATTCATATCATTTATCGTCATATTCTCGTCGAAAAACGAGGGGACTATCTGTATACGTTCTAAACTGGATTCGTCTATTGTTTGACCAATCGAAGCTGAAACAAGGCAGGTCAAAGCTCGAGCTCGGGTTATATCGAACCAATGTGAAAAATTAGATCAATAAGCTCGTGACCTAGAGATTGAATAGAATCGAGACCAAGCAAGATCAGGAAAACATACCGAGCCAAATAACGGGAAGTCGAAATATCTACAATCGATCGAGAACCACGACGGAAATCTCGACACATATCAAGAAGAGGCCTATTAATTAGCCAATCATGAATTTTTTTACCTTGTATAGAATTGTACCAAAATTAGAACACCCCCACTATATAAAGGGGTTCTGATCATTTGTAGGACACGTTGTAACAAGCACAAAGAAAGTAACATACTGATCATTTCTTGTTTTTATCATCTTGTTGTTCAGTTATAACACTGGTTGAGACATTTCTTGGCTTAAGGGTGATCAAACTCAGAGGCTAAGGCTGTTCAATTCTGTGGTTTACATTTATTTTTCTTATCGTTAATTTCAATATTAATCAGTCTTCTTAATTTGTATCAAGTTATATCACGTATCCTTAAAATCGCGTACAAATTCAAATGTTGTCCAATTTTAAGGGTAACATGTGTACTTGAGTATTTACCCCACTAATCACTTATTTAATATTGTACACTATATCATATATTATAAAAAAGGAAATTTTACCACCTATAGAATAGGTTAGTACCCTATTTATATTCTATAAATACCCTTTTAAAATATTACATTCTATAAATACCTTTTTTAGTTTATAGCAAAAAATTTAAATTTAGTTCCATCCTAAAATTAAGGCTTAATATATGCTACAAAATATTTTTCTATCTCATTTTTTTTTATTTTCTCTCACCTAATTAGCGTATATCTCCTTTCATCAGCTTTTCTCTCTCTTCTTCAATACACTTTTTCCTCTTCTCCCACAAACACACGTTCCATACACTTCAAAAACCCTCCTCCGCCATTATCGCCTATCCTTCTCCGCCATTATCACCCCACACGCCATTCTTCTTCGCAACTGTTGTCAAGCGTATTTTGACGGGCAAGTTGGTTCTCAAGTGTTTTTCAGAGCTTCACAGTTGTATTTTGGAAATCTTCTCCCCGTAGGTAATTTAACTACTTCGAAATTGCTTTTTCATTAGTTTGTTTCTATAAGTTTTTTTAGCGAATTTACACAATTTTCTGATATATTTTCCATTTGTATTGTTAATCACCAGGATTCTTTGAGTTTTCTCTCTAATGTCGGATGCAACGCCACTCAACAGACTACCCAGAGGTATACCAACCAAAATTCTCAATTTTGATGGGCCCTCTTTCTCGTTGCAACCGACTCAAGCGGAGAAAGATTTTGCAGGTTTATCAGCATCCAAAGTTGATGAAAGAAGAAGTAAATTACACAATGACAAGTTGAAAGAAGTCCAAGTTGATGAAGCTTCAAAAAAAAACAAAAATCAAGTTGTCTCAAAGAGGAAAAAACCTATGAAAGATTCAAGAAACCAAAAGGTAATTGGTATTTGTTACATGTATTCTGTTGTATTCATATGTATCTTCTTGTATTTTTGTACCTTTTTGTATAGTGTATTATGTTTCTTCTATAGTATGTTTATGTATTCATGTGTATTTGGTTGTTTCCAACAGTTCATATTAATGTAATTTTACCTGTATTCATATGTATTCATGTGTATTTAGCGTTTGCTAATGTATATTTGCGATAATTCAATTGTCCAGTTTGACCTCAAATATATTCATATGCATTCATATGTATTCAGGTGTATTCATCTTAAATATTTTGTATTATATCGGTATGTTACAAAGTATGTTAGCATATATTTAGCCTTGTCACTATATCTAGTTTTTTGTAAGTGTTTGTAGTTGTCTGACATGCATTTAGCCTTGTCACTGTATCATGTCTTACATGTATTCCAAAAAACCTTAATATGTATTTTTGCAATGTATTCATCTGTATTAACAGGTATCTTTCAATGTTCATTGCAGGGAATTGATTTGTTTGTGAAACACCAGCCAAAATTAGCACCCCATATTAGTAGTTACACTAACACTGATATAGTATCCCAGCTAAAAGATAAGCTTACTCTCGATCAGTTCCAACAATTCGGCAATACATGCTTTGGCTTATTTCTTCAAATTAAGCGATTTGATGTTCAACATCAACTCTTCAGATGCTTCATGGCTCGACAGTTAAACGGCACTCCAAACAATGTATTTGCAGTATACGTCAATGGTACTGAATTACATTTCACATTAAGGGAGTTTGCGCTTGTGACTGGCCTCAAATGTGTAGGTAAAGATGAAGATTTTGAGTTTAGTGAAACTCCTCCTAACTGGCTTATTGCGACTTATTTTGGAAGTGCTAATACTGTAAAGAAGAAACACTTGAGACAATGCTTCAATGACAAGGCATGGGGCCCCGACAATGATGAGGATGCTTTGAAGATATCTTTGTTGTATTTCATCCACACCTTTATATTTTCATCTGAGAAGAATAGTGCAACTATACCGAGGCTAGATTTTGACTTAGTAGAGAGTGGGCACTATTTTGAATATCATTGGGGTATTAAAGCATTTGAGCTATTGATAAACTCGATTAGCAAGAAGATGGATGCTTTGAAGAAGTATTACAGGATAGCTGGGATGCCCCTAGCTATGCAGGTGTGGTTTTATGAGTGATGTTCTTCTGTTGATTCCAAAATTGCAGTCCGAGTCTGTGACGTGGTCGCCAGAATACTCAATTGGAGAACCACCGGAAATCAGCCAACATTTTCTTATCTGACAAACGGCATGTTCAAAGACACCGGAAACACGGTAATATACAAATGTTATCAATATTCAGAAGATAATTGAACACAAATACATCTATAATTTGCATACATTTGCATTCAGTTAGAGGGGAAGCCTACTGTAATATACATTGAATTCATAAGCTTATATACATGAATACTTGCATACATGTTAATACATTTTAATACATTATAAATACAACAGAGTTAAATACACCTGAATATAACATTATACAGTTATGCATTAATATGTTTTTTGTAAGTCATATCTTATTTTTGTTCATAGATTGTGTTCAAGGACATCACTCCTCTAGATATAGAGCTTGCTGTTATTCAGATTTCTCAAGTGTGTGCCGATATTGAGAAAATACCTACTCCTGCGCATTCAGACAAATCGGGACAGGATACGGATGACTTTTATCCTACACCCAACCTTCAATCTAAGAAGAAACATGTTGAAAGTGTTGGTCCATCTTCATCACCGCCACATAAGAAGGTCGAGGAACAACCCAAGATTCCTACAAAAGAACCAGAATATCAGCCCAAAGTCCCTCCTGTTTGTGTTTCTGACATTGGACATAAACTTATGCATGACCATCAGCTCCCAGAAGGCCAAAATGAGGAAGTATCTTCTTTGAGGAAAGACCTAAAATCATTCAAAGAATACGTGAGTATTTACCCACCGATTAATCAATAAAGTTTGATAGCTATGTGTTTTAGTATTTTTCTAACTATTTTGTACTGTTAAGGTTGTTGGAGAGTTTAAGTCTCTAAGGACATTGATCAATGATAACTTCAAGATGCTTTCAGACCATCTTCAACAAAATCAGCAAACTGAACCCATAGTGAGACATGATGGTGGCATTGACACAGATGTCGGAGATAATCATGAGGTATAAAAGCAGTTATCATATTGAACATATGTATTTAGCTATATTCATATATGTTTTAATCTAGCCATTTTACTAATGTATTTAACTGTTATACAGCTCTATATATATGTATTCTGACTTTTAAATCTTAACATATTGAGCATATTTTTTTAGATGAATTCATAATTGTGTTACACTTAATCTGTAATATCACTTTAAACTGCCGTATTTATTTTTATTTCAACTGTATTTACATGTATTCTGCTTGGTTAATCTGCATTTTCTGTAATGTATACTAGCTACTTATATGTATTTAATCTTTTTTCTAACATTAAGTTACCATGCTAACAATGATACATACAACTACCAGAAAACTATTTCAGAGGTACCGTCCATCATACCATCTACCACAAACCAAGAGGATGTATCTAAAGAATTCTATGTTTCTCAATTTGAACTGGACGACAAGTTTCTACCCAGTCAAATTCCAGAAACTAGAATAGTTGTTCACGCCAGTGCAAAAAAAGATGAAGACACACCAGTGCAACCTCAACGAAATAGGCGACCAAGTAGATGGAACTCTTCGCCTTATCAGTCTAACTTCGACTCAAGAGGTAAGTGATTTTACAAACCTAATATTCAGCATTCATCGTGATTGAATCATTTATAGTAGTCCATAAACACAAATTCAATTTACAGCATGTTCCTCTGTAAAGTTGACACCCATATTTGAGAAAAGACACCCATTTGAGGAAGATCCAATAACGGGGCCACATCCTATGTTACTCATTCAAGAATATGACAAGTGGGTTCGTGAAGGTCTTCTAGCAAGACATGATCAGAAGTGAGTTTTCCCCCGTTCATTGTATTATTTTTTCATTTTTTAAGGTATGTACATAATGAGTTTTATATCATACTTATAGAGGTAATCTCGACGACCATTACAAGAAAAACAAGTCTATACTTCACATTCCATTGGATTTTGGAGTTGAATATAGAAACCCCATAAACTCAATGTTCAATGCTCATGTAAGTGATGATGATGAGCACCTTACACATACGGATTAGGCTAATGTTAAAATACTTGTAGATTTTTTAGAAAGATTTTATGTTGCTACAAATAAATTTTCTGGGCAATATTATCCTACTACTTCTAACTGTTTAGTTTATATTGCAGAACTTGCAAATTTGTTTGCTTATTTTTTAGAGGGTGTAGAAATTTATGAAGAAACTATTGATTCTATGGGAAATAAATTTAAAAAATATTTTTTTCCTATTCTCCCTATTTATGGTGTTGCTGCCTTGTTAAATCCTACTATGAAATTAGGAGGTCCTTAATATTGGTATCAATCTATTTATATTGGTTTAGCACTTGAAGATGAGGAGTTGTCTATAATTTTGGACGCACAAGCTTCAATTAAAATAAATTCTCTAACTATTTATAGTGCTTATCAAATTGCAATAGATAATGCTAGATCAAATGTTCCAACTCCTTCTTCTTCTAGTTCTCAATCATCTAAAAGAACTGCGAGAATAAGAGCACTTACTGCTTAGGCTGGGTTCAGGGGTTCTCAAGGTTGTGGCACTAGTGATTGTTCACAACTAAATGAGATCGAAGTTTATTTGTCACAGGGACTTGATGAAGTGAATCCCGACGGCTCATTTAATCTTTTGGAATGGTGAAAGAATAGAGAAAAATACTTTTCGATCCTTTCTAGGATGGCCCGAGACATTCTAACCATTCAAGCTTCAATAATGGCATCGGAGAGCGCTTTCAGTCAAGCAAGACTTCAACTCGGTCATTATAGAGAGTCTATGAGGGAGAGCTTGGAAAAATCAGTAGTATTCATAGATTGAATCCGTTCGGAACGAAGAAATTTTGGACTTGCTGAATCACAACAAGAGGTAGACGAAGCGTACGAAGAAATTCTAGCTGAACTTGCGGAGGATGCAGCTTCGCCCGGAAGCAGGATGAAGAGGCTTCTTTTCCGCCACCACCAACGGAAATTCCTCCGAACCTTGATGGATTTATGAAATTTGTAAGAGATACTATGTAAAATTAAAATGTAACTTGTATTTTGGCACATCTTGATTAGTTTCGTTTTCTCCTCAATGGTGGTATTAGCTCCTTATTGTGCTCATTCCATTGGGGGAGGGGGGACTAAGAAAGATTGGGCTATGTTTTGTTAATGTCATAATAATAAAAATTATAACGCATTCCTTTGAATATCTTTTTATAATATTTTATCTTTTAAATTTAAATTCAAATTTTTTAACTCACAACTATATAATATAATTTACAATAAAATTGCCTTAGATAAAAAAATTTAAAAACAAAAATAGGCCAGGCCCACTTATATATGTATATATATATATATAAGATATATATATAAGCTATATAATTTACAAAAAATTGCCTTAGATAATTTTTTTTTAAAAAAATAGGCCAGGCCCACTTAGATCCACTTAGGCCCACATAGGCCCGGGACTGGCCCACTTAGCCCTGGACCATTAGTTCGTGATCCCAGTCCTTGTCTGGTTACCTCCAAAAGCCCATGAAGCTCAGGACCGTTTAAGCCCAGCCTACAAAGCCCGAGCCCACATAGGTTCGGCCCACTTAGGACAGGCCCACGAGGCCCGTTTAAGGTGGCCCAGCCCGTTTGCCAGCCTTTGTTTGAAGCAATCGAAGGATATGATTGCTCCCATTTGTAGAACGATTACTTCTTGGGTTACCTGCAAAACTTAAAATACGATGCATGCAAATATATATGGATTATTGTAAAATTTAAACATGATACAAATTCCCTTTGGACCATGAAGGTTGTCTTTGGACGATGAGAATGATATCCTTAGACCATGACATCCTGGGCATTGAAGCGTATGATAAGGGATTCTTAAGCCATGAAATGATGCCCTCGGGCTATTAGGATGGTGACTCTCGACTATGACGTCTTGAATGATGATGTGTAATTTTGAGAGATCCTCAGATCATGGAATGGTGTCTCCCAGCCATGAGGATGATGCCTTCGGACGATGATGCGTTTGTACAAAATGGTAATGTTTCAGCCCATGAAATTATAAAGATATGATGCTTGGTCATATGCAAAAAGGAGACAAGACAAGGCTTAGTCTTGTGTAAGATGAGGGCAGTGCTTAGCCCTAGGTGAATAGAGGATAGTGCTAGGTCTTGGATAGCGTAGTGAAGATAGTATTTAATCTTATACAAGGAAAAGGCAGTGCTTAGCCTTATGCCAAAAGGGAAGACAATGCTTAGTCTTGTGTAGGGAAAGACAGTGCTTAGCCTTATACAAGACGAGAGACAATACTTAGTCTCATGCAATCAGGGGAGATAGTGTTTAGTCTCATGGAATTAGGGAGACAATGCTTAGTCCCATGCAGGGAAAGACATTGCTTAGCCTTATGCAATCAGGGAGGCAATGCTTAGCCTCATGCAGGAAGAGAAGACAATGCTCAGTCACATATAGAGAAAGGCAGTACTTAGCCTTATGTAATTAGGGAGGCAGTGCTTAGCCTCATGCAAGAGGAGGAGAAAATGCTTAGTCTCATGCAATTAGGGAGGCAATGCTTAGCCTCATGCAAGAAGAGGAGAAAATGCTTAGTCTCATGCAATTAGGGAGGCAATGCTTAGCCTCATGCAAGAAGAGGAGACAATTCTTAGTCTCATGCAATTAGGGAGACAATTCTTAGCCTCATTCAAGGAAAGGCGATGAGTGATAGTGAGAAAGTAAAGTATTTCTTAGCTGGAGATATTTTCGCTAGATAATTTGTTGTCTTGAAGGCAGTGACTTAATGCATCTGTGGATATTCTTATCAAACCTGCATCCAAAGAAAAATCGTGAATTTTGTGGGGGGGAAGGTCGGTTCGTGATTTCTTCTTCTTGCTTATCTTTGCTCATGTCTTAAGATAATGTTTGAGTTTTCTTGGCAACATCTAACTATCATAGGAACAAAGTTTTCAAAAATATGCATGCATTTGATAAATATAGTTAGGAGACAATGTGATATAAAAGGAGACAATGCTTAGTCTTATGCAATTAGGGAGGCAATGCCTAGCCTCATGCAAGAGGAGGAGAAAATGCTTAGTCTCATGCAATTAGGGAGGCAATGCTTAGCCTCATGCAAGAAGAGGAGACAATTCTTAGTCTCATGCAATTAGGGAGACAATTCTTAGCCTCATTCAAGGAAAGGCGATGAGTGATAGTGAGAAAGTAAAGTATTTCTTAGCTGGAGATATTTTCGCTAGATAATTTGTTGTCTTGAAGGCAGTGACTTAATGCATCTGTGGATATTCTTATCGTGCCTGCATCCAAAGAAAAATCGTGAATTTTGTGGGGGGGAAGGTCGGTTCGTGATTTCTTCTTCTTGCTTATCTTTGCTCATGTCTTAAGATAATGTTTGAGTTTTCTTGGCAACATCTAACTATCATAGGAACAAAGTTTTCAAAAATATGCATGCATTTGATAAATATAGTTATTTGAAATGTATTAATATGTGATATCAAATAATTTAGATGAACCAGTGGTTGTGACACATTTAGAGACATTGCAACCTCCTTGTCTTAGAATTTTTAGGGTCCCCCTCAAAATTCTGCCCCAGTTTAAATGCAATACTTCTGACAATACTTTTGGTTGTTCCAAATATGGCGATGTTGGCTGAAATTGCAATCTTACCTCAATTTCTGATCATGGGGAAAATGAAAATTTTATTAAGATGTGACCGAACCTATAGGGCTGCCTATGTATCCCCTCTTAAATGGAAATCAGGTCAAGCGTAGTTCAATTCCATCAAGTGATGAAATGTAAACAATCCTAAACATAGTATCTCTTGACTGCATCTGAGTTGATAGGTTTTGGCCAAATCTCATCCATTTCTGCAAGTATGAGTGCTCCTCATGTTAGTACTCGATGAACCATGTAAAGACCTTGCCAGTTGGTGAAAACTTCCCTTTGGCTTCATCCTGATGTGGGATGATTCGCTTTAGCACTATCCCTGGTGCGAATTGTCTCAGTCTGACCTTTTTGTTGAAAGCTCTAACCATTCTGTTTTGGTAGAGTTGACCGTGACATACTACATTCATTCTCTTTCCATCAATGAGATCCAGTTGTTCATAGCAGCTATGTACCCATTCTGAGTCACTGAGCTCAGATTCTTGTATGATTCTCAAATAAGGAATTTCCACTTCGGCAGGAATAACAGCTTCAGTACCATAGACCAGCAGGTAAGGATTTGCCCCGTTGATGTGCGAACCATGGTACGATATCTGAGCCAAGCAAATGGCAACTTCTCATGCCATTGATTGTAATTATCTACCATTTTAATTAGTATCTTCTTGATATTCTTGTTGACGATTTCTACGACTCCGTTCATTTGCGGCCTATATGCTGTGGAATTCTTATGCTGGATCTTTAAAGTTTCACATATGGACTTCATTAGATCACTGTATAAATTGGCAATGCTGTCGGTGATGATTGACTCTAGTACTCTGAACCGACAAACAATGCGATCCCAAACAAAATCTACAACGACCTACTTAGTTACAGCTTTGTAAGATGCTGCCTCAACCCACTTTGTAAAATAGTCGATGGCCACTAGGATGAACCTATGCCCATTTGAAGCAGCGGGTTCGATTGGACCAATGACATCTATGCCTCAAGCGGAGAAAAGACAGGGTGCACTTGTTGCATTGAGTTCATTGGGTGGCACCCGTATCATATCAACATGTATCTGTCATTGGTGACACTTCTGCACATACTTGATGCAATATGTTTCCAAAGTTATCCAGAAATATCTTGCTCTTAGTATTTTCTTTGCTAAGACAAAGCCATTCATCTGTAGTTCGCAAGTTCCGGCGTGTATTTCCTCGAGCAATCTGGATGCCTCCTTAGCATCGACACACCGTAGTAACCCCAGGTCAGTAGTCCTCCTATATAGAATTCCTCCTCTTTAAAGAAGTGGTTGTCTAACCTTTGGAATATGCTCTTCTAAGTGTGGGTTACGTGCTCCGGATACTCTCCCTTTGCCAAGTTTTCCTTGATTTCGTGTAACCATGGATTTCCATCACTTTCTTCTTCAACATGAGCATAATAAGTTGTCTGCTTATGAATTTCTATTGGGATGGGATCGATGAAGTTCTTGTTGGGGTGTTGTATCATGGAGGATAAAGTGGTCAATTCATCTAAGAGCTCGTTCTAAATCCTCGGAACATGTTTGAACTCTATCTTCGTGAACCTCTTAATCAGCTCTTGCACACAGTACATATATAGCAATATCTTGGTATTATTTGTAGCCTATTCTCCTAAAACCTTATGTACCAAAAGGTCAGAATCTCCAATCACCAACAACTCCTGAACATTCATGTCAATGGCCAACCTGAGGCCTAAGATGCAAGCCTCATATTCTGCCATATTGTTGGTACATGGGAACCTGAGTTTTGTTGGTACATGGAAACCTGAGTTTTGCAAATACTAAGACAGCTCTGATACCTACTCCTTTGAAGTTTGCAGCTCCGTCGAAGAACATTCTCCAACTATCATATGCTTCGCTGATATCTTCTCCTACAAGTGATACCTATTCGTCGGGGAAATACGTTTTAAATGGTTCGTATTCTCCGTCTACATGATTTTCTTTAAGATGATCTGCCAATTCTTGCACTTTGACCGCCTTCTGAGTTACATAGATGATGTCGAACTCACTCAGCAATATCTGTCATTTTGCTAACTTCCTCGTAGACAAGGGCTTCTGGAAGATGTATTTCAGCAGATCCATCCTTAATATGAGATATGTGGTGCATACACAGAAATAACACATCAACTTTTGAGCTATCCATGTCAAAGCACAGCAGGTGCACTATAGCAAAGAGTATCGGGCTTCGTAAGGTGAGAATTTCTTACTTAGATAATATATTACTTGCTCCTTTCTTCCAATCTCATCATGTTGTCCCAGAACACAACCAAAAGCCCCATCTAGTACGGACAAACAAAGCAGCAAAGGTCTCCCCAGCTCTGGTCGGACCAGAACGGGTGGTTTAGATAAATACTCCTTGATTTTGTCAAAGGCTTTCTGGCATTCTTCAGTGCAGCTAGTTGCAGCATCTTTCTTCAGCATTTTGAAAATTGGCTCACAGATCATGGTTGATTGTTCTACGAAATGGCTGATGTAGTTGAGACGCCCTAAAAATCTCATCACATCTTTCTTATTCTTCGGAGGTGGCAAGTCCTGGATAGCTTTGACCTTCAACGGGTCTAATTCAATACCTTAGCGACTGACGATGAACCTTAGTGTATCATGTCATGGAAAATGGTTGTCATGGATCTCATGTAAGTGGCTCCAGGATTCTTCAAACCAGACGACATCATTTTATAATAGTACATCCCCCATGGTGTGATAAAGGCTATCTTTTTGGCATCCTCTTCATCCATACAGATCTGATGATACCCCGTAAAGTAATCCACAAAGGACTGGCGTTACATGCTTGGCACAATTGTTGATCAATATGTATATATTGGGCAACGGGAAATCATTTATGGGACTTGCCAGTTTAAATTTCAGTAATTAACATACACTCTAACTTTCCCATCTTTCTTCGGAACCGGCAAAATGTTGGCCAACAAGTTCGGATATTCAACCACTTTGAGAACCTTGGCTTTGAGCTGCTTAGTGACTTCTTCTTTTATCTTCAAACTCATATATGGCTTGAACTTCCTGAGCTTCTATTTTACCAGTGGACACATGGAATTGTTAGGTAGCTTGTGAGCCACTATGGATGTGCTCAAACCAGTCATATCATCATAGGACCATGCAAAGATATCCTTATACTCTTTTAGGAATCGAACATATTCTTCCTTCTTTGACGGTGATAGGTGAATGCTTATACATGTTTCCATGACTGTTTTTGAATCACCTAAGTTAACTATCTCAGTCTCGTCTAAATTAGACTTCGGCTTGTTTTCAAAGATTTCCACTTCTCTGACAATTTCCTGAGGTATTATATCATCTTGCAGATCCTCTGAATCACCATCCTTATGTTGTATTGTCTTATTACATGTCACAGTCGTAGGTACATCGGGATAGGTAATAATAATGCTGTAGAGAGAAAATGTAACCAACAATAATAAATACTACAAATGGCAATACATTAATAAAATCTTGAAAATGTTGACAAGTATGGCTCGATGACTCGAGCAATTATTTCAAAAAAAGTACATTCAAAACAAAATACTGAAAATGTCTTAGATGGTAAAAAATTTGCTTTTAGCCCCGGATGGTGCAGCAGTTCAATTCTTCAGAATATCTCATTTCTCCATGATCTGAATGGTAAGGTCTTCCTACTCCTCCTCCTCCTAAACTATAGCACTGCAATCCATGTCTTCATCGTCCAGAAATAGCTTCCTTATGCCAGCTAAGGCCTCATCTTCCTCGGACCCCCACATCATGTCAGGTTGATGAAATGTCTGGTGCAAATGTAGCACCGATTGCTCCAGCGGATAATAAGGACCGCTACTCTTGCCAAGTGTATTCGTACCCAAGAACAAAAGTTGTGTCATGGCGCTTCGGCTGTACTGGTTTGGTGATCCCTTGGAGATTATTACCGAGACCTTTGGCAGGTTCAGACCCTGTCCATAGCAATATGTTTTTTATCTTGTTGCTCCACCATTTTTTTCTTCTCAATTGTGTTGACGCGCTTAATGTGATTGTATGTTTCTCCTCCCAGCTTCTTCCTATGTTCGATGACTGGAACAGTCTGATTGGTATAGATGGGATTACTCTCGTCTCCATGGATGATCACTTCCTGGTGATTCCATTCAAACTTCAGAACCTGATGCAGGATAGAAGCTACGGCCCCAGTGGAATGTATCCAGGGTCGTCCCAATAATAGATTGTAGGTAGCAGATATATCCAGCACTTGAAACTCAACATCAAACTAGGTTGGGCCTATTTGTAGGCTGAGGTTGATTTCTCTGATTGTGGCTCTTTAAGACCCATAAAACACCTTCACATTCATGCTTCCTACTCGTATCTCGTGCAGGCCTTTACCCAACCTCTTTAGAGTAGTCAGCAGACATATATTGAGACTTGAACCTCCATCTATTAGGACCTTGCGATTAACTTATCCTCAAATTGCACCTTGATATGTAGTGCCTTGTTGTGACTTAGTCCTTCCGGTGGCAGATCGTCTTCATGAAAAGTGATTTTCTGGCTTTCCAGTACCTGCCCCATAATATTGTCCATTTCCCTACTAGTGATGTTGGTGGGTATATAAGCTTCGCTTAGCACTTTCATCAAGGCATTCTTGTGTGTCTTGGAGTTTTGCAACAATGATAAAATGGATATCTGAGCGGGAGTTTTGTTCAAATGATCAACCACAGAGTATTCTCTCGCTTGCACTTTCCTTCAAAGGTCGTCAGGGCCAGTTTCAATGACAGGCAGCTTAGATGCAGCTTCCTTACTCGTTCCTCCCAAGTGCTCAAGTGTATAAACCCTGCTAGTTCTAGTAATACATTGCACGACACCTGTTTCTTCCATTTTCTCTTTTCCTTTCCTTCTTGCTTCTGCAACATAATCCCTTGGTATATCATCAGACTTATAAATTGGCATGAGTGCTACCTTCATAGTGAAAAGTGTGGTTACCTCAACTTCAAATGGTGCTGGTGTGGTTACCTTGACTTCAAGCGGTGCTTGAGTTTGTACCACAACGGGCGTGAGGGTAACTAGAGATGTTTTAGGATCATCCCCTCCCGAATGAGTTCAATTGACCCCTCTGGATAAGATTCTTCATCGGTCTCTATCACATTCACTACCTCACCTTTGTGATCTGGGAGAGGATTATTACGAACATTTTGTGCAGCCTCTTTTGCCTGTATGACCTTAGTGTCGATTAATGTCTGGATCTTGTCCTTCAGAGTGAGACATTCATCAATGGTATGACCCTTCATGCCTGAGTGATAGGAACATGTCTTGTTTGGGTTAATCCACTGAGAAGAGTTTTCCATAGCAACGGCGTGAATGAGAGTGACATAACCAGTAGCCTTTAATCTCTCATACAATTGGTCTATGGGTTCAGGAATTTGAGTGTATTGTCTGGGTGGTCTGTGGTCGAAGTTTGTTCTTAGTTTTTGGTAATTTTGTCATACGGGTGGTGGTTAGTGATAATATTCGGGTTGGGTATTATAGTTATGGTAGGTGGCAGCAGGTTGTTGGTAGGTGGTGAAGGCTGGTATGTCGGTGGAGGTGTTTGGTGTATGAGAGCAGACTTCAGACCTTGGGCTACCATTACAACACCCACTTCTTTCTTCTTAGAGATACCTCCTGACTGTAAAGCTTTATTTGTGGCCTGGAGTGCTTCGAAATTTGTCAGCATTTCATTCTTGATCCCTTATTCTAGTCTTTCTCCCAGTATGATGATATCAAAAAATTTATGGTTTTCAATAACCATCATCCTTTCGTAGTATTGCGGGTCTTGAGCTCTGACGAAGAATTTATTCATCTGTTCTTCTTCAAGTGTTGGCCTTACTTTTGCAGCTTCAGATCTCCATCGAGTAGCATACTTGCGGAAGGTTTCTGTTGGCTTCTTCTTGAGATTTTGAATGTAGAAAATGTCTGGTGTGTTTCTGTGTTGAACCTAAATCGGCCCATGAAGTCTGACTCCATGCTCACCCAATTAACCCACTTATTTGGATTCTGACTGACGTACTTGGACAGAGCATCTCCTATGAGGCTCCTCATGAACAGCTCCATATGAATTCGTTCATCTTTGCCTACTCCCACAAGTTTGATAAAACATGTTCTTAGGTGCACTTTCAGATCACCAGTTCCATCGAACATTTTGAACTTGGGAGGTTTGTAACCCTCCAGCGGTGACACATCCGGTTGAATGCACAAGTCCTCATAGTTCAAACCTTCAATGCCCTTACCACCTTCACTGCTAGTGAGCCTTTTGAGTTCTTCCTCCATGTTCTTGATGAGCAGGTCCTTCTCGGTTGATTCTGGTATATATAGTGTTTGTTGTGGAGTGTGGGTAAAGTTTTCACATATATGGGATTTCTTTGATGATCTCCGGGAATCTGGGCATAGGGGTGGTCATTGGTTGAGTTTTGGGGATCAGGAGTAGGTTGTGGTGCATTCTGAAGAGTGTAGTATGTGGTGGTTTGTGGGTATTGAGTTGGATGATGATGGTGATGTTGAGGAGTAGGTACTAGTTGAGCATTATGATTCTGAGGAGGTGTGGTGTATTGATGTGGTGCGGGAGGATTTCGCGGTGGATTTTGGTTCTATGTGTTTTAGGGTGGTGTCGGATTTTGAGAGTTTAGATTTTATTGGTTGATATCAGGGACGTTTAGGGTGAGGGAAAGGTTTTCCAAGTTCCGGACCTGTTCAAGTTCTCTTTGTAGCTCAAGAATTTTCTGTTCCATGCATAAGACCAATTCGTTATGTGCCGGAGTACTTCGGCCATCTGAGGTTTCGATGTTTTCTGCCATTGTAGCATTGTCTTTTCTGATACCGCTTAAATCATCCATTTTTCCTTTTCCTTTTTTTCTGCCTTTAGGATCACTTGGTGGAGGAGGAGGTGGAAGACCTTTGGATCTAGTGTGATATACGAATGATGCCAGTATGCACGAACTAACCTTGGGGAATGGGAATAATCAAAAGAAAGAAAAACAAACAAAATGTAACCAAGTCAGTAAGGATATTGAAAGAATACTTGCAATATTTAATGTGTTTTGCGAAATCACGTAATAAATTGTGTCCTAATTTGGGGTACCTCATTGTGCCCGAGGTAGGCTTAGAGACACATAGACATGGAAAAAATTGATGCCAATAATTGCATCATTTTATTAATGTGAAAATGAATCAAATCCTTACTAAATCGACAATAATAGGAAAGTTACTAATGGCATTTTCCTTATTACAGTCGAAATCTGAAGCTAAGCTAGAACATCCTTTCCTAATCTACTTGGTCCCATAATGGCCTTCCCCATACTTGGATCTCTTGACTCCATCAATCAAGTTCCCCAGGTCGCGCATATCCAACAATAGGTAAGCCTTTCCCAGATGCCTTCCTTCATTTCCGTCTGTGTTCTGACAATCTCAAAGACTCTTCCTTATTTTTCCCTCAAGCTCCATCAAACCTTGCTACAAATATTCCAACCTCTCTGTTGATTTAGTGGCAATTTCCCACCATTAGTTGATCGCTTCCATATCCACTTTGTAATGTTCCAGATCCCAAGCTTCAAACAAGAAGACTCATTTGCGTAACCTCATATACTTGACCTGTGCTCCAGAATTGTCATCTATGATCCTATTTTTTAGATTAATTTCTTTCTTGACGTCTCTTGCTATATCGTCTACCAGCCATGATGGGTAGAGGTACACATGACTCGCATGATGCTAGTTTGGCTCGATAGTATCATTTTCCACAATGACCTTCTGGTTCCACATATAAAGTGCCTCGAACTTGAATGGAATGGCATCCCCCTTAAAATCTGCTTTGTACTGGATCATATTGGAAACCGGAGGTATAACCCATTTTCTTCCCGTTTGTCTCATTACCCTTATGGGAGCATAAGGATAGACACCCCTCAACCCGATCAGTACCAGATGAGTAGTCTATCTTGACCTGATGATGAACTCACTGTTAGGAAACTATTCGAACATCCAATGTACCTGCTCGCCTGTCAGATTGCTAAAGAAACGTACCCAACTCACAGCATTTCTAGGTTGTGCAAACCTGTCTAGGAAAAATGTCATCTTCTTTGGGTGATGGAAAGCTCTTTCGTCATTCAACGGTTGACGCAGAAGCTCTTGGAAATATTTTCCCTTCTAAAAATGTTCTAACAAACAGACTTGTAGTAACATATTACAACCTTCGAAGTGCCTGACTCCCTATTTGCACCGATGAGCGCAATACATTTTGGCTAAGATCATGTGGATGATAGTATAGGTTAGTCCCTCGATGCCTTCCATCAGAGTCTTAACGACCATGGCTAGACGAGTGTGCATCCTTCCCCCTTCATAGAAAATATCGACAACCCCAAGAAGCAGACAACGAACACATACAGACGGTATATCCAACCCAAAGAAGTAATGGCGAGTTCCACGTGATGAAGATGATATGACTTACTATGCTTGTAACACTTATAAAGAAGTTCAAATGGGATGTATAAATTCTTCAAACAAAGCTACTCATAATTTTTCTTGAAACCTAGAAACCGCGAGGGGTACGATTGTCTTGCACTAATAACCCTAGACTATCCCATGGCAGCTTAGTGAAGCCTCTTATTTCTTCTAGGAGAGGAGTCATTTCTATGTCACCAAAGCAGAAGACGGCCCTTTTCTCATACCAAAATATAGTAGCGGCCTCGATAAATGCCCTATTTGGCCGGATGTCTAGCAAAGATGGAAAATTACCAAGGACCCTTCTCACATGATTCTTGTCGCTAGGCACGAGATTTTACCACCAATCAAGTAGCAGAGGTGGGATAGTTTGGACCATACCGAACCTAGGGACTTCGTGCTTCATTTTTTTTTAAAACAAATAAGGTTAGCCTTTCCCCCTTCCAGATTCGACTATTCACACACTAATGATCAACATATTGGCATATTTTCTCCAAGTAATGCACATAACATGACAGTGTCCATTGGGATTGTGGAAATCCCTTCAGACTTTGGACAAGACTTATCTTAGCGGGCTATCACGTCATAACCCGTACGAGGTTAACATGATGCATGTATATTTGATGCTAGAGTAAGGTTTCTTAGAATGGTCTAGACCGGTACTCTCAAGCGGACAACTTGAGAGGGAAAGGCACAGGACCATCAGCTGCACCGCTGATAGACTAGTCTGCCGCAAATAAGCCTTTTCATTTTAAATAGGGTAATTTTGGAAGAGCGTGGACACTCATCAAGTGCCGCTATGTTGACAATTGGCACGAGTGCAGTATGATGTGGAGTTGATTTATGATGAGATAATAACACATTGTCAAGTATTTGTATGATAAATATGTAAAAGCAGTAAATACAGTATTAAGGTAAAACATAAAAACATAAAAAGGAAAGACAAAGAAAGAAGTTAGTTTGTGGAATATATGTAAGAATGTAATAAAGCAAGTAAGGGAGAAGGGATGAGAGAGGCATGATATAGCAGTCTTTAAGCAAAATGAATAGCAGTCACATCAAATAATGTTGAACTGGAAAAGGATGTGCATGTTATAACAATTTTAAACAAATAAAGGTGGAGAAGGGAAGTGATATGCATGTCATGATGGATTTAAACAAATAAAGGTGGACGGGAAAGGGATGTGCATGTTTTTTTCGGTCAAAATAAAATGTTTTATTCAACCAATTGTATATATTTACAGCTAGTAATCCTTTTAGACTCTAGCATTAGTTCTCTATAGTCTATACCTATCTAAGTAGCATCTCAACCTATACATAGAATCTAATAATCTGTTGCTTCTATATAGGAAAACAATTTAGGCTTGTATACGAGCGAAATCGGGAGGCCCGATTTCACGATCATTGTGTCTCCTCCTTAGCCTCAAAAAGGCCCCGAAGGTTTGGGGACGCAGCTCGAGGCTTCGACCTCGAAGGCTCTTCACACTCGACCTCGACGCAGCATGAGTCGGTAATTATTGAGGGTAAGCAGGAAGTTCCCTAGGCATATGGTCCAAACTGGCATCACGTGCAAGAATAGTACCAGTCTGCACCAGATTACTGGGTAGATATGCCAGCTATCTTACTTTGTAACAACTGCATTAGTACTATGTTGGGGTTCTCCCTCATATATAAAGGGGATCCTTGTCATTTTGTAGAGGCCTGATGCTCAATATTAAATACACAAGAACAATCTCTCTACTCTCTAACATATTCTCTTGATCTCGTTACTTCCACTTATTGCTTATATTCATTGTGTTCTATTTATTGTTCTTCGTTTATTGCTTATCATTGATCATAAGGAGACACCGCCGTAGCTCTCATAATTGTTAATCCTCCCTCGATTGCTCCAAGCCGGTAACCCAACTCGACCTTGAGGCCTCATATACAACAGCTCGAGGCCCCAATCTCCACCGTTTGGTTCGATTATCATATCACCTCTAAGTTCTAATTTTGCTTTCTAATCTTTTACTTAGCATCCATTTCCTAACAACTAGCGTAAAAATAAATCACATATTTTTAGAATCACAAAATCAAATTTAATTACTATTACGATTTTCACGGTAAACAGTTTGGCGCCCACCGTGGGGCTAAAAATAATAGTGATTATTTTCTTGCTGGTTTAACTACATAACACAAGTTACCTTTCACACTTTTTCTTGTCCAAGATCTTTGATTTCAGGTCAAGATACCTAAACCAGTAAATATACCTGAAAATAACAGCCTAAAAACTATGGAAAGGGCGGTATGGTTATTCCAGGTATGGGTGTGCCACCGCAAAACCTTGAGAGTACAACGGAACCGAATCTAGAGAGTACAACCTCATGCGATGCCCAATACATTAACGTTGGTCCTCACATTAACAAGAAAGCACACCGAAAGATTCAGCGGGAAACTCGAAAAAATCCAACCTGGGCAAAAAGAGAGATTCCTCAGCATATCATTCATATGATCATCGGGGGGACCGACATTCCCCAAGGACTTGTGATCAAATGGATAAAAATATCCGCTGCAATAGAAGGGATGATCCGAGACCTCATGATCGAAGGCACCCTTGCATTCAGCGAGGATGATCTCAAGACCTTGATGTAACCACACAATGACGCACTACTAATTTCATCCATTTTAAGTAACTTTTGAATTAAATATGTGCTTGTGGATCTAGGTAGCTCGACCAACGTAAACAGGTCAAAGGTAGTAGAACAACTTGGGTTACTCGATCATATTGTACCCACCTCCGGGGTCCTCCACAGCTTCAACATGGCCGACGAAGTAACGAAAGGGGAGATCACCCTACCGGTTGACATGTCCGGTACAGTTCAGAACACCAAGTTCCACTTCATCCATGGTGACATGAGGTACAATGCATTGCATGGTAGGCCATGGATACACAGTATGAGGGCAGTGCCATCAACTCTACAACAGATGATGACGTTTCCAACAATGGATGGTGTAACAACCGTATATGGAGAACAACATACGGCAAAAGAAATGTTCGCGGTTTACCAAGAGGCGCCGAATCTTATGCACTCTACCTCGGATAAGTCGGGAAGCATACAGACCCCCAAGGGTGATGAAGAAGATTTCCTCGCTCCTCGAACATTCGTTGCCCCAAAGAGTCGGCTGCAACGAAATCGACATTTGAAGATCTGGAGCAAGCTATTTTGATCAAACATCTCCCATATCGGAAGGTATACCTAGGGACGGGATTAACACCCGAACTCAGGAAAAAACTCATTCAATTCCTTATTAATAACATCGACTGTTTCACTTGGTCACATTGTGATATGGCAGGAATCCCGTCGGAAATAACCACCCATCGACTAAGTGTCGACCCAGGTTCAACCCGGTGAAGCAAAAAAGAAGACCCCAGTCCGAAGTAAAACATGCACTCATCAAAGACGAGGTAATGAAACTTCTTAAAATAGGGTCCATTAGAGAGGTAAGGTACCCTAAATGGCTAGCCAATGTAGTGGTAGTGCCCAAAAAGGGAAATAAGTTAAGAATGTGCGTAGATTATAAAGATTTAAATAAAGCGTGCCCTAAGGATTCATTCTCATTGCCTAACATCGATCGACTGATCGATGCCACGGCCGGCCACGAGACCCTCACTTTTCTCGACACCTACTTGGGTATAATCAAATTCATATGAACCCCAGGGAAAGGGAAAAGACTTCATTCATCACGAAGTATGGTACTAATTGTTACAATGTAATGCCTTTCGGGCTGAAAAACGTAAGGACTACGTACTAACGTCTAGTTAATAAAATATTCGAGCATCAAATAGGAAAATCCATGGAAGTTTATATTGATGACATGCTAGTTAAGTCCCTGCGCGAAGAGGACCATTTGACTCATTTGCCGAAAACATTCGACATCCTCAGAAGTTACAACATGAAGCTTAATCTCGAGAAATGTACCTTCAGAGTGGGTTCGGGCAAATTCTTAGGCTTCATGGTGTCGAACAGGGGGATCAAGATCAACCCTGACAAAATCAAGGCCATCAATGAAATCTCGGTGGTAAATAATGTAAAGGTCGTGTAACGGCTGACAGGACGAATAACGGCTCTAGGCAGATTCATAACAAGGTCATTAGATAAGAGTCATCATTTCTACTCTTTACTCAAAAAGAAAAACAACTTCGAATGGACTCCAGAATGCCAACACGCCTTGGAGGAATTGAAGTGATATTTGACTAGTCCGCATTTGCTCCACACACCAAAAGAGGATGAAACATTGTATTTATACCTGGCCATATCCGAAATAGCAGTGTGCTATTTCAAGAAGAGCAAGGTACGCAATTCCCTATTTATTACGTAAGTCGGACCCTAGGGGATGCCAAAACTAGGTATCCGCACCTAGAAAAATTAGCTCTCGCGTTAATAAGCTCGTCTCAAAAATTGAAACCTTATTTTCAATGACACCGTAATTGCGTTTTAACAATGTACCCTCTCCAAAACATATTGCATAAGCCCGAACTCTCGGGCCAATTTGCCAAATTGGCCATCGAACTCGGGGGGCATGATATCGAGTATCAACCCCGAACGGCTATCAAGTCCCAAATTCTGGCGGACTTCGTGGCCGACTTCTCGCCCTCTCTCATGCCCGAGGTACAAAAGGAACTTTTACTAAAAAAAGGCACATCTTTCGGGGTATGGACCCCATTCACTGACGGTGCCACAAACGTGAGAGGATCTGGACTCGGTATAGTCGTGAAGCCGCCTATGGGTGGCATAATCAGGCAATCAATAAAATCTACAGGATTGACTAACAACGAAGCCGAGTATGAGGCTATGATTGCAAGTATGGAATTGGCCAAAAGCCTGGGAGCTGAGATCGTTGAGGCAAAATACGATTCACTCCTGGTAGTAAATCAAGCAAATGGGAGCTACGAGGTTCGAGAAGATAGGATGCAAAGATACTTTGACAAAATCCAAGTCACATTATGCCGTTACAAAGAATGGACCCTCGTCCACATACCTTGGGAGCAGAACAGCAAGGTCGATGCCCTCGCAAACCTAGGATCATCTGTTAAAGAAGATGACCTACTCCTAGGGCTGTTGTTCAGCTATCCAAATCAGTAGTCGAGGAAGGTCATGCCGAGATTAATTCCACTAGACTAATGTAGGATTGGAGGAACAAATATATTGACTATTTGAAAGATGGGAAACTACCCACGGATCCTAAAAAATCAAGGGCCCTACAAACCAAAGCAGCCCGGTTCTTGCTCGACGAAAACGGAACTCCGTACAAAAGAACTTTCGATGGGCCCCCTAGCAGTATGTCTAGGGCCAGGAGACACATATTATGTACTCCGAGAAATTCACGAGGGTACCTGCATAAACCACTCCGGCGCTGATTCCTTAGTCCGAAAGGTCATCAGGGCGGGCTACTACTGGGACAACATGGAAAAAGACACCAAGGAATTCGTCTGAAAGTTCGACAAATTCCAGAGATTTGTCCCTATGATTCACCAACCCGGCGAACAACTACATTCGGAGTTATCGCCATCGCCGTTCATGAAATGGCGAATGGACATCGTCGTACCTCTACCAACGGCACCAGGTAAAGCTAAATTTATTTTATTTATGACTGACTATTTCTCAAAATGGGTGGAAGCGGGCCTTCAAAAATATAAGAGAATAAGAAGTCATTGACTTCATCTTGGACCACATTATGTGCCAATTCGGGATTCCTTCCGAGATAACATGCGATAATGGGAGGTAGTTCATCGAAAGCAAAGTAACACAGTTCCTCGAGGATCACAAAATCAAGAGAATCCTGTTGACGCCCTACCATCCGTGTGCAAACAGTCAAGCTGAGTCTATGAACAAAACCATCATCCAAAACTTAATAAACAAGTCGGAAAGTGCTAAGGGAAAATGGAGACAAATATTGCCCGAAGTGCTATGGGCATACCGAACTCCAAAATCAAGCACAAGGGAAACACCTTTCTCTCTAGTATATGTTGTCGAGGCTTTGATAATAGTGGAGGTCGGAGAGCCAAGCACCAGATTCCGACACAACACCGAGAGCTCAAATACCGAGGCCATGATTACAGCCCTCGAACTATTGAATGAAAAGCGAGAAGCCTTATAAGTCTGAATGGCCGCCCAAAAACAAAGGATCGAAAGGTATTATTACAGGAGAACAAACCTCCGACATCTCGGAGTCAGGGACTTGGTCCTAAGGAAAGTCACCCTCAACACCCTAAACCCTAATGAAGGAAAGCTAGGCCAAAATTGGGAAGGATCATACCACGTCCTCGGAGTGATCGACAAAGGGTCCTACAAGTTTAGCACCATGGATGGCGAACAACTTCCAAGTATTGAAACATATCAATGCTGAAACGATACTACTGCTAAGGTGTCCGATGGAAGATTCTGAAACACCCTCGAGCTCGAGGACCTTGGGTTCTTAAAAGCGTGTGTTGTACAATTTTCTTTCGACCAGATTTTGTCCCTAGAAGGGTTTTACCAGCAAGGTTTTTAACGAGGCAACAACTATATGCTACCTAAGGAAAACTCAACAAGTGTTCAAGGCTTCTTTTGCAATAAACCTCAAATACTGGGGGGCATCCCTCCAGAAGGTCACCTACTCGGAGAAGCCAAGATGCGCTAAATGGGGTCTTCAAAGGAAAATAATGTACCGGGCCAAACAGTCAAACGAACTGTGTCCGTATAGAATAACCGAGCCCTTAACAGCAAAAACATGTATACTTGTACCAAGTAATCAGAGAATACTTTCCAAAAGCATTTCACGTTTCAAAGAAGCTCGGTATTTTTGCAAATACGTCTCCTTTGTCAAAAACATCCCGAACACTCGGTGACTGGCGTCAACAACTCAAAACAATGTGACCCCCGGGTCGAAGCTTCAAACTCGTAAGCCCTCAATGAGACAACATCAAGATCACAAAATAGCTCTAGAGCCAAAAACGTCCCAAACACTCAGGGATTGGCGTCAAAAACTCAAGGCCACATGACTTCCGGGTCGGAAACCTCGAAATCGTAAGCCCTCAATGAGGTAATACCAAGTTTACAAGTAATGGCTCCCGAGCCTAGAAACCCTTGATGACTCGGGGACTACCGCCAATTGCCACCCCCATCGACTTATCAAAACCCGAGGCCACAAGACCACATGCGAGCTCACATCGGTCTCGTAAGACCTATATAAGGCAATAACAATATCTGTAAGACCTCAAGCAAGGCATGAACCACACTTGTACCAAGTGACAAAACTGTAAGACCTCAAAGGCATGTAAAACTTGTAAGACCTTACTAAAGGCATAATCCTGATCTTAAATTAAGGCTATATATCGAACTTGTAAGACCCCTAAAAAGGCATACCCTCGATATAGATGCTGAAACTACTTCATTCAGGGCCTGAAAGGCTCTGGCCAAACATAATGACTATGGTCACTAGGCTGTACCAGCCAAAGTAACACGGCTCGGGGATGCCCAACCGTCGCTATAAAATTATAGGCCTTCAATTACTTCGAAAAGACTTCGAAAAGAACCGGTTAAACAAGCTACCCTCGACATAGGCAAAAGAGCTTTGACCACGTCAACTCCAAACTATAGGCTTCAAAACACTCAGCCACCGAGCAAAACCTCCCGATGAGCTCGATCATCACCACATAACAACTCACAGTCGAAGTTTTTATCAAACCGTCAAAGAGTCAGGAAAACACAATTTCAAAAAGTCCTTAATGAGGGAAAAATAAAGCCCATATAAGAGGTCGTACCCACCCAATGCATAAGAGCCATTGTCGCTAGCCCATACAGGAGGTCGTACTGACCCAACACATAAGAGCCTAAGGACCAGCATTAAATTCAAAAATTTAAGGGTCGAATGAGCTCTAGTCGACACCCGACTAGGAGACTGAACCCAAAACAGTTAATTAAATATTCCTAGAACAAAAGCATAAGAGCTCAAACGCAGGCTTATACTAAAAGGATGTACTGACCTAATGCGCAAGAGCCACTGCTGCCAACCCATATGAAAGGTCGTACCGACCAAAAGCGTAAGAGCCTAAGGGCCAACTCTAAATTTAAAACTTTAGGGCCAATGAGCTTGAGTCAAAACCCGACTCGGAGATCGAGCCCAAAATAATTAATTGAAAAGGCCTAAGGGCCCAACGTGTAAGAGCCACTATCACTAGTACTAAAATCGAAGGTCGCACCAACCCAACACGTGAGAGCCACTGTCGCCAACACTGAAATCGAAGGTCGCACAACCCAACGTATAAGAGCCAGGTCTAATCTAAGAACACTCAGGACTGACCTTTGACCGCTATGAGTCGCTGAGCAATAGCAAAAACCCGAGGGTCTATCCCAAGGTCTAATATCTAGGATCAATTATCAAAAAAATCACACATTATTCCCAAACGGCAAAGGAGAAAAGAAGTGATAAAAACCGAAAATCCTTTTATACATATTGCTCACCGAGGTACGTTTACAAGGGCTTTAAAAACCCGTACAAGGAATGAGCCAAATAGAACCCTAATCTATTATCGAGCCTACATCTTTGACAGATTCGCCGAAGGTTGCGCCCCAACGGTTCCAGCTACAACCCCAAGACCTTCAATGGCCTCTTCCCCTCTGGGGATTCTGCCTTCATTCTCATCATCTCCTTAGCCACTACCTGACGCACCTCCAGAAGCAAACAGGGCAAAAACCTTCTTCTCTAGGGTCTTTACCCTAACGAGCTCGGCAAACAAATTGATATCCCCCGCGTGTATATCCTCGAGAGTTCGCCTCCGAGATTCTAACAGAGCATGCTCTATGGCTCGAGTCAATTTCAATTCGGCATCCTCAGGCATTTTCCCGGCTTGAGCATTTATTACAATGGCATCTTCTTTGTGCAAAGATATAAGCTCCTCAGTTTCAGTTTTGATCCGAGATAGCGCAGCAACTAACTCAGAATGGAGACCTCTACACTTGTCACTATCCGCCCTCGCATCATGAAGTTGGTTCCCGACTAAAGCCATCTTTTCTTAGAGGGTATCCCTCTTAGAAGTTATCTCTCTCACGTGATGTTTGAGTTCTAGAACTTTGGAGTTTCTGGATCGGAGTTCCTCCCTCAGTAGGGCACCTTTCTTCTCAAACTGCACGAATCAGATCAAAGATATCAATACTGGGATCTGGCAATCATTCAAACAATAGCAAATGGAAACTAGGTAACCTGTTCAGTAAGATAAGCCTTCTCACACTTGTGATGGGTCACCTCAACCTGAAACTGGGCGAAAGCCTGATTATAAAGAGCCCTAGCCTGAAGGCATGAAAAAGACAATTTATAAAGACAAAGATCATGACAACAAGAAGGATTTACAAAAACTAGCTACTCACAAAGCCTGTTCATCTCGCTGAAGATGAGTGAAGCATCGAGCTCAGAAATTCCCTCGGGAGAGGCTAAAGGCCTTTCAAACGCATCTCTACCTCCGATGGGCACCCCCACATTGGAAGGTTCTTCATTCTAGGCATCTTGCTTTCCCTTAAGAGGTAAGGTTGTTCCCTGAGGGGAATCACTTATGACAATAACACAAACAGGGTCAATCGGGGCCATCTCTTGTCCCTGCAGCGCTTCAGAACTGGGTTCCTCTGAACCACCTACCGAATGCGTCTCAGCTCGAGGGATTTTTTGGCCATCAACTAGCTCAGGGACATCACCCAATACTTCCCCAGTGGCCTCTGCAGCCTGAAGTTGGACCACGACGACATCAAGCTCCGTCACGGGAACCACTGTCTCTACGGCGTGAGGGTCGATTGGGTTTTACCCTCCCTCAGACACTATCAAGAAATTATTTTCCCCTAGCCTTCATCTCGGGGACTTCCCGCTGCTTCTGGAGTTAAAGCTGTTGGGTCGGCCTTAGTTTCTTCCATCTTGGTCTTCTTGGATTCTGAAGGCTTATTCGATGGTTCCCTTTGTCTTTTCTTCCCTTCATCGGGTCCCAAGGTACCCTCTTCACCAAGCGTTGTTCCCTTCATCAAAGGGACCTCCCCCAGACATACACGAATGCAAGAGGTAAGCATAGTGAGTATGGACGCTATTAGTAGCAATTCTGATTAAAAGGTACGACTGTAGTAGGAGCAAAGGCTCACCATGATCCTTGGCTTTCAATCGAGCTTGGGACAGATCATGCCATACTCACTCAGCGTATGGGCAAATCGAGTCCAGCCGGCCGACCCAACCCAAGAGGTCCATTACTGCGCCAGGGTAAATTGCTATGTCTGCATCAGCAGAAGAAATTAGCGTGTGGGAAGATGTACCTAAAAAGAAGCAAGGAGATGCTAGATAACGTATCTACTTACGTTCCATGTTCCACCTTTAGGGGAACGACATCCTTTCCACCGGGATCGGGTCCAAAGTCCTAACTCGGACAAAATGGCTCATCCACCCTCCATTCTCGACTTCATCGATGTAAGCAAAAAGGCCCTCGAAGCACGGTAACGGAGCTTAATCAGGCTCCCATGGAAGAGATGGGGCTTGTACATCCTGACCAGGTGATCAAGGGTGAAGGGAATCTCCCCAATCATGCTCACATAATACCTGATCATATAAACAATGCGCCAAAACGAAGGGTGAATTTGGCCGAGGGTCACTAGATACCATTGGTAGAAGTCCGGAATCTTGGGGTCTATCGGAGGCAAGGATGGCCCCACCGGCCCAAGGGTAAATGGGTAAGTATACACACTGAGAAAATTGGCTTTGTATGTCGTTATATACTCCTCCCGAGAAGGGACCTCCACAAGCACCACATCCCCCCAACGACAATCATTCCTCACCCTTTTGACGTCTGTTATTGAGCTAATATATTGAGATACAAGCTTACGATGCCCTAGCTTCGAAGAAGGTTTCTCTACCTTGAAATCGGAAGCCGTTGCGAAAGATCCTGGGATGCACTTCCCAACACGAAGAGGCGTTGCTGCTTTGCCTTTAGATGAAAGTAAAGAGGAGGAGGTTACATTCTCCTGAGAAGTAGAGGCGGGAGTTTTTGCCATTTTTAAAAGATTTCAGAGGAGAAAGAGAAATTACGCTTCAAAGAAAGAACAAAAGTGAAGGTAGAAGGAGCTTTTTTGAGGGCTTGGTGGTGCAGTGAACAATAAAGAACGAGAAAAGAGGTATTTATAGAGGCCCAACATGCATTTGAAGGAGGCCAAAGGATAGCCCGCCGTTGTAATCAGTGCGAAGGCTTTTATGGATGTTTGTACGCGACCTTTTGGCACCATATTTTATCGTGTCGATAATTTGGCAAGATGTGAATGCCATCGTTACGGAAGTACCGGAAGGTTAGAGATTCGAGGTCGTTTCTTATCATTTCATTCTAAGAAACGCGGGGACTATCTATATACAGGCGAAATCAGGAGGCTCGATTTCACGATCATTGTGTCTCCCCCTTAGCCTCAAAAAGGCCCTAAATGTCTAGGGACGCAGCTCGAGGCTTTGACCTCGAAGGCTCTTCACACTCGACCTCGACACTTCATGAGTTGGTGGTTATCGAGGGTAAGCAGGAAGTTCCCTAGGCATATGGTCCGAACTGGCGTCACCTACAAGAACAGTACCAGTCTGCACCAAATTACTAGGTAGCTGTGCAAGCTATCTTACTTTGTAATAAAAGTATTTGTACTATGTTAGGGTTATCCCTCATATATAAAGGGTATCCTTGTCATTATGTAGAGGCCTGATGCTCAATATTAAATACACAAGAACATTCTCTCTGCTTTCTAACATATTCTTTTGATCTCATTACTTCCACTTTGTGCTTATATTCATTGTGTTCTATTTATTGTTCTTCATTTATTGCTTATCATTGATCATAAAGAGCGACCACCGTAGATCTCATAATTGTTAATCCTCCCTCGATTGCTCCAAGCCGGTCATGCAACTCGACCTCGAAGCCTCATATACGACAGCTCGAGGCCCCGATCTCTAGCCGTTTGGTTCGATTATCATATCACCTCTAAGTTCTAATCTTGCTTTCTAATCTTTTACTTAGCATCCATTGCCTAACAACTAGCATAAAAATAGTTCTCATATTTTTAGAACCACAAAATCAAATTTAATTGTTATTACCATTTTCACAGTAAACAAGGCTCTCTAACACTTTTTGCCATTTGTGATACCTTTGGCCTCAAGTATACAACTGGAGGACAATTTCTCTTATTTTATACTTACTTTCTTTCTTTTCCTACTAAAATATTCTACTATTCCACTCCTGTCGGACATGGTAGACAGTAGCAGCAAACAACCATCTTATAATTTCTTGTCTTGCTATGCCTCCCCTTGTTCTTTTAGCCATCCAATTTAGTTCTTCATTCCATGCAGCTATCTGTTGAGGTTGTCCTACCCATCGCAACAAAGTAGCCCATATTTATCTTGAATAAGTACATCCAAAGAACAGTTGTGCAAAGATTTCATCCTCTTTTGAGTGCATAAGACACATTCCTTAGAAACATAGATCCCTCATCTTTCCAGTCGATAAATGGTAGCCAATCTTTGTCGAACTGCAAGCAATAGTATGAACTGATGTCTTGGCATTAGCTGTGTTCCTATAGTAATATGTTTCCAAGATACTTTCTGGTACTGTGCACATAGAGATAGGGTAAAATTCCCAGCAGAGTCGTCATGTTGCCGCCCCCCGTTTTCTCACAAAAATGGGTTTCAACATGTGACAAGTCTTTAAATATTCATTTAAAAGAGTGTCATATGTCGAAACCCATTATCGCGAGAAAATGGGGCATGACGAAAAAAATTGAGAAAACCAAATGGACTATTTGGGGAAAATGGAGAAATATGATATAGTGATTAAACAATTTGATGTGGACCTTTGTAGAGTGAGACAAAGAATGATAACATACCGCAAAAATATTTCTACTACCTTGGAAGATGATAATTAAGGGTCTATTTGAAAAGTCATACGGTAATTAGAATTGGTTAAATTATTAGGGTAATAGTAATACATTCTAGTAATTACACAATATAGTAATTCTGACAACTTTATTGTTTGTCATAACATAATTACAGTGTAATTACAAGGGTATTATTTAGTTGCACAAATATAATTATGTCACGACCCATAATCTAACCATGTCGTGATGGCGCCTATTGTAACGACTTGATCGGTCATTTTGAGATCTAGCGCATTGTTCAGCAGTTTGAGGGCATGAGCAGCTTCACTTCAGGTATTATGACTTGTACGCATGGTCGGAATTGAATTTCGGGAAGTTCAGAGTTGATTTGGAAAGAGAATTCTCATTTCGGAAGCTTTAAGTTGAAAGAATTGACTAAGATTGGATTTTTGAGTAAACGACCTCGGAATCAGGATTCGAAGGTTCCAGTAGGTTCGTATGATGATTTCAGACTTGGGCGTATGTCCGGATCGGGTTTTGGAAGACTCAGGAACGTTTCGGTACCTATTGTAGAAGTTAGCATTTTTGGAAAAATTTCATAAGTTTGGGTTGAAGTGCATTTCAGTGTTATCAATGCTTGTTTGGGATTCCGAGTCTGGGAATAGCTCCGTATGGTAATTCTGGTGTTGGGAGCGCGATCAGAAGTGAATTCAAAGGTCCGTGGGTCATTTTGTAGTCATTTGGCTAAAGATAGAAATTTGAAAGTTTTTGAGGAGTTTGAGCAGAAGTGGACTTCTTGATATCACGGTCGGAATCCAATTCCGTAGGTTGGAGTAGGTTTGCAATGTCGAATGTGACTTGTGTGCAGGTCCATGTTATGAGGCCTCGAGCAGGTCCATGTTATGTAATGAGACTGGTTTGTGTGATTGGAAGGGGCCTCGGGTGTGTTTCGGATCATTTCAGGCTATTTTGCAATAGCTGTTGCTGGTGTCTGGTGTTGTTTATCACATTCGTGAGGATCCACTTGCATTCGCGAATAAGGATTTGGCTTCAGGGACTCTGTGCTTCACGTTCGCGAAGAGATCCTTGCGTTCGCGAAGAAGGAAATCTCTGTTGCACAGGTCTAACTTCGGAGGCTCATATCTCGCAATCTATAAGGAATTTGGAGATGATCTAAAACTGAAAGTTGTAGCCCTTTGTGTCTAGTTTTTATAAATGTAAACCATTTATCATTTAGATTTATTTACCAAAGGTTATGGCTGGTACACCACAGGCTATCCGGGAAGATGAAGAACAAATTTGTGTTGCACAGGGCTGACTTTGGCAGCTTATATTTCAAAATCTATAAGGAATTGAGAGATGACAAAAACATAAAAGTTGTATATTTTGGTGTCTAGTTTTCAAAACATTAAATCATTTTTTATTTAGAGTTTTGTACAAAAGGTTATGGCTATTATACTAGAAGTTGTTTGAGAAGAATTTGGAAAATGGTTTTTGGGAATTTTCTTCTTCGCGAACGCAAAGAAGAGTCGTCAGGGCAGTGTATAAGAGTAAAGAAATTGGTTTTGCTCATTTTATCTAACTTCCTCTATGGGAGCCGACCTAGGAGAAATTTTGGAGCTCCATTTTCATCATTCATGTCAAGGTAAGTGATTCCCACCTATTGCAAGTTAATTACTTGGATTATATCTAGATGTTAACATGGAAAGTCATGTAAATTAGTAGAAATTTTGGGATTTTGATGAAAATCTAGGAAATTTGTATTCTTGGATTTTGACCACGATTTTGGACATTAAACTGAGAGACGGTTATATATTTGAGTTCGTGAGGTTGTGGGTAAACTTTATCTTCGAAAAATTTCGGAATCCGGGCACGTGGGCCCGAGGAAACTTTTGTCAACCTTTCGAGCGGAGTTGGAGTTTTATATAAATTGAATTGTTATGAGTATTAGGGTGTATTTTCATTAGTTTGCCCGTTATTTGGCTAGTTTTGGAGCGTTGGGGCATCGATTTGAGTTGTCGGAAGGGTCTTGGAAGCCGGTTATTGTATTTTGGAGCGAGGTAAGTCTCCTTTCTAACCTTGTAAGAGGGAATTATCCCCATATGTGAAATAATTGGTTATGTGCTCCTATTTATGGGGGCTACGTACACACGAGGTGATGAGAGTCCGTGCGTAGATACTATTAGGTTTATGTCCGGGTAGTCTAGGATCCAAAAGCATGCTATACCTGAATTATTTGTAATGATTTGGAAGGATGTTTACTCAATGCAAGATTCAGAGATTTAGAATTTTATTTCCGGCGGAGGAGAAGCAATCGGGCTACGAATGTTCAAGTTTGGTTTGATGGAGTTACAAGACTTGGTATTTTTGAGCGTGGTGGAATTTTCATCTGTGATGTGGTGTCATTGTCCTTGTTGAATATGTTAAGTTCACTAGTGTTATGGTTTTCTTCAATTCCCCTTTGGGCGGAGTAGCATATGGGTTCTGTGGTAGGGTGACTACACTCCTTGAGAAAATTTTAGAGTGATTTGGGATTCATGGTGGACAATGACTAGGTCTATGAGCTTAATTTGATATATTGGCTAGCATAATGGCGGTAGATTTTATATGACGGAAAGAAGCTGCTTGATATGAAGAAGGATACAACATAACTTTGAATTGGAAGATATTGTCGGACATTTAGTTGATGTCCCTAAGAAGTGAATGGACTAGTACAATTGGTGGAGGAGCAAAGGCTCATGATGGGATATGGATGACATAGTGATTGTACCTCGTGTAGTGGCATTGAAACATGTCGGCGTGTAATCTCCACAGGTGGGTTATCTCCTGTGAGCAGATCAGCGGTGCAAGATCATGTCGAGGATGAAGAAAGAATCTTGGTGGGTTCCAGGGTTATGTAATAAGTGGCTCTAAGCTAAGTGGGAGAGTCCCACCATCTACGATTGAGTCGCGTGGTTATCTACTCGTGAGGTTTCGGGTTATCAGTATATTGGTAAGTTATTTCAGCTAAGGGAAAAGAATATAAGAGGTAATTTGAGCAAAGGAATTGTTAAAGGTGTGCTATAGTTGGCCTTATTGGCTCGCATTTAGACTTGGGGAAGGACTCAGGATTTATGCCTTGTATAGATGCAGTTTTCAAAGGAAGTGATTCGGCTGGGTGCTTCGTCGAGAGGGTATTCACGTGCTAGAGATTCATAGAGTTGATTATATTCGGGACCAAGTCAGAGTGGGTGTCTCTCAACAACAGTCCTAGTGGATTCAAAAGTTAAAGTGTGGTGCCTAATGGTTTCGATCCTATAAGTATGGTTAAGAATTGAGCTTTTGTAGAAGATTATGATAAGAGGCTCGGAAAGTTCTATAATATTTTCGACTTGCAGTGTAGCATTGGGAGGAAAAGAATGAGAAAAAGACTTCGGATTCGTAGAGGAATGATCAGAATGGGTGTATCAGTTAAAGATGTGAATCTGCGTGCAAGGAGGGTGTGAAACGGTTCATGGGTTTGGAGACAATGTGGTCTCGTGGAATGGAGTCGCTCAAGATGAGTGTGGATTTAGGTTGGTGATGTAAGGAATGGAGCTATTATTATCTCTAAGGCAAGTTAAGGATGAATTAGAAGAAGTTGGATTGGTTGGCCATGGTTGAAGTGGCATAACGATGGTGGTGATCACTTCCTTCAGCGTAATTAAGTTATACATGTGATTTGTGGCGGTACGTGCGAGGCTTGACGATCGCCATAATTGGTTCCATTTGGAAATATTCAAGTATTATGGCCCGTGATGTGTAGGTAGATCTTGGGAGGATTATGGTGGTTTAGACCATTGCTTGAGGATTTGAATGTTCTAAGGTTATGAGAATTCACTTGCATGATGCTATGGTTCTTTTGGAATGAGTTAAGTAAAAAGTTCCTATGTGATGAAGTGTTCACCCCATTAGTGGTTCAGGAGGCAAGATGAAAATTCTTGTGCTATCACATATTAGCATGTTGGGTGTAGTGAGTGGTATGGAATTTGAAAGTTAGGATCAAAGTTGTGGTTCGGTGTTGACAAGGATGTCACGAGCTCGGATGAGCAGGAACGATATTTGAATGTTTAGAGTAAGCTGGCATTGTCTTCAACATCACCTAAGATCGGTGTTTTGTGGAAAAGGCTTTGCATCCTGGTTAAGGATTCTTAATCGTTTTTCAGCGCTAGTACGGTCGGTGGTATGGACGTACAGACCTGTTATTTAGTACGGAAGGTCATGGGAGCATGCCCCACGGGAAGGTTGTATAAGTGTGGCATGTAGTCACTTGATATATTGAAGAATTAAACCAAGTATAAAGATTGTGGTGATATCGTTAATTTGAAAATTGATGCCTGGAGGGAACTCGATTTATTGGGTTGTGGACTGTGGAGGATTACTCCGGTTATGATGGTTGTTCTTGTGTGTTATGGGAAAAAGGGGGTTATTATGGACCCAGGAAAGATTAGGGACCTAGTGCGGTACGATCATAACCGGCTTGAGGTCTATGAATGGATTTAAGTATGAATATGGGCTCTATATCAGGCCGGGGGTGTTCATTTTAGCATAGCACTCTTTATGGAGGAGTATTCAGACGTGGTATGCTATTTCGTCGTCGGCTATTTCATGTAATACTATATTGTGTTGTGTGAGTTGTGAATGGTTCTATAATTTTCTTATATGTTGAGGTTCCGCGTAGCGATGGTGTTATGTGAGCAGGATGGCTCTTTAGTTTCGAAACATATATCGCACCTTAGTTGTACTTGAGTTTGTTAACTTATGGCGCTATATGTCTCCCCAGGGATAGTATTATGCACTTAGCGTGCTTGTGACCAATATTCGGTAATTTGTTGTAATGAGCAATTTAGCTCGGTGTTTATCCCCTTATATGAATTTTATTTGTGGATCAGGTGGCACCCTGCCATGGGTATGTTGTTTGGATCGGGTTGCATGCCGCAACAGCGTGATGTTGAGTACAGTTCCCTATACCTGTCCTTATGTATTTTGTTTACCATTTTATAAGGAAAGTTCATATTAGTCGCTTGAGTTGAGTAGTCCCTTCCTAAGTTCATTTTCCGTATGTATCACGTTAGAGCTTGTAGCCTACTGGCACATTACGGCATCTTATGGAACTTTTGATCATGACCGGGGTGGCTTATTGCCTGAGTTGTCCGTAATGGGTGAGACGAGATTATTGGATCTAGGATAAGTACAGTCGGATTATATGGCGTATATTAAAGAGCAAAGATCATTATTTGGTTCAGAATGAGGTAATGGTTCTTGTGAGAAGTATAAACTCAATGATTTGTTGAATCGACAGTTGGTTATGAATTTCTACGCACATCTTCAGTCATGGTGGTACTGTAAGAGTTAGAGCAAGACCTATGTATGTCATGATGTGCAATGGGAGCATCAGAGTCATGAAAATTTTGGCTATTGTTATTAGAGAATGTTATTATAGTCATATGAGTTATACAGCGCATATTGTGTATTTAGAAGAGGTGTGCAGTCATGTCTCGGTGCACCATGTAGTGATTGATACGATGTTCGTATGTTTGAAACAGGCCTGGCAGAGAATTTTGGGTGTTGGAATTAGGTTCTAAGCTTAATTGCTTGAATGGAAGAGAATATCTTCAGATTTGCTCGGGCTAATGTGTTCAGCTGAGTTGTGGTAGCACGGGTAGGTGCTCGCAGTGTTAAATAGTGATTTCGGACAACTCCAACGCAGTTCTCAGCACGTTCGAGGACGAACATATGTTTAAGTGGGAGAGAATGTAACGACTCGACCGGTCATTTTGAGATCTAGCGTGTCGTTCACCAGTTTGAGGCCATGAGTAGCTTCACTTCAGGTATTATGACTTGTACGCATGGTCGGAATTGAATATTGGGAAGTTCGGAGTTGATTTGGAAAGAGAATTCTCATTTCGGAAACTTTAAGTTGAAAGAATTGACTAAGCTTGGATTTTCGAGTAAACGACCTCAGAATCAGGATTCGAAGGTTCCAGTAGGTTCGTATGATGATTTCGAACTTGGGCATATGTCCGGATCGGGTTTTGAAAGACTCGGTAATGTTTCAATACCTATTGTGGAAGTTAGCGTTTTTGGAAGAATTTCATAAGTTTAGGTTGAAGTGCATTTCAGTGATATTAATGTCTGTTTGGGATTCTGAGTCTGGGAATAGCTCCGTATGGTAATTCTGGTATTGGGAGCGCGATCAAAAGTGAATTCGAAGGTCTGTGGGTCATTTTGGAGTCATATGGGTAAAGATAGAAATTTGAAAGTTTTTGAGGAGTTTGGCCGAAAGTGGACTTTTTGATATCGCGGTCGGAATCCAATTCCGAAAGATAGAGTAGGTCCGTAATGTAGAATGTGACTTGTGTTTAAAATTTTAGATCAATGGGATGTGATTTGATAGGTTTCAACATCAAGTGTTGAAATTTGAAGTTCTAAAGTTCATAAAACTTGAATTGGGTGCGATTCATGATTTCAATGTTGTTTGATGTGATTTGAGGCCTCGAGCGGGTCCATGTTATGTTATGGGACTGGTTTGTGTGATTGGACGGGGCCTCAGGTGTGTTTCGGATCATTTCGGGCTATTTTGCAATAGCTGTTGCTGGTGTCTCGTGTTGTTCTTCGCGTTCGCGAGGATCCACTCGCGTTCGCGAAGAAGGATTTGGCCTCAAGGACTCTGCGCTTCGCGTTCACGAAGAGATCCTCGCGTTCGCGAAGAAGGAAATCTCTGTTGCACAGGTCTAACTTTGGAGGCTCATATCTCGCAATCTATAAGGAATTTGTAGAGGATACAAAAATGAAAGTTGTATCCCTTTGTGTCTAGTATTCAGAAAAGTAAACCATTTAGCATTTGGATTTGTGTACCAAAAGTTATAGCTGGTACACCATAAGTTGTGCAGAAAGATGAAGAAGAAATTTGTGTTGCATAAAGCTGATTTTGGCATCTAATATCTCAAAATCTATAAGAAATTGTGAGCTGACCAAAACATAAAAGTTGTAGATCTTGGTGTCTAGTTTTCAAAGCATTAAACTATTTGTTATTTAGAGTTTTGTACAAAGATTTATGGCTATTAAACTAGAGCCTGTCTGAGAAGAGTTTGGAAAATAATTTTTGGGAATTTTCTTCTTCGCGAACGCCATGGGGGTCTCGCAAACACGAAGAAGAGTCGTTTGGGCAGTGTATAAGAGCAAAGAAATGGGTTTGGCTCATTTCATCTCATTTCCTCCATGGGAGCCGACCTAGGAGCGATTTTGGAGCTCCATTTTCATCATCCATGTCAAGGTAAGTGATTTCCACCTATTGCAAGTTAATTACTTGGATTATATCTAAATCTTAACATGGAAAATCATGTAAATTAGTAGAAATTTTGATGAAAACCTAGGAAATTTGTATTCTTAGATTTTGACCACGATTTTGGACATGAAATTGAGAGACGGTTATATATTTGAGTTCGTGAGGTTGTGGGTAAACTTTATCTTCGAAAAATTTCAGAATCTGGACATGTTGTCCTGAGGACAATTTTGTCAACTTTTCGAGCGGAGTTAGAATTTTATATAAATTGAATTGTTATGAGTATTAGGGTGTATTTTCATTGGTTTGCCCGTTATTTGGCTAGTTTTGGAGCGTTGGGGCATTGGTTTGAGTTGTCGGAATGGGCTTGGAAGTCAGTTATTGGACTTTGGAGCGAGATAAGTCTCCTTTCTAACCTTGTAAGAGGGAATTGTCCCCATAGGTGAAATAATTGGTTATGTGCTCCTATTTGTGGGGGCCACAAACGCGCGAGGTGATGAGAGTCCGTGCGTAGCTACTATTATGTTTAAGTCCGGATAGTCTAGGACCCAAAAGCATGATGTACCTAAAATATTTGTAATCTTACTGACAACTGAAAATGTCTAAATCATATCGAATTAGTAAAAGAATTTCTAAAAAGGGTTAAACCTTAGTTTCTTTAATCGTTAAAAGAGAATTGACTTTTCTTTGGATAAATGTTTCTTGATGAATTCTTAGTTGACTGTTTGAATGTGTGTATCTATGAGTACCTGCGTCGCACGTATGATTCGCAAGCAGGGTAACTCTATTATTTATATTTGACTGCGTCGCACGTATGATTCACAAGCGGGGTAATAGATGCATCTATTGTTCGCGTCATTCGACCCTCTGGCAGTGCACAGTTTAAATGTTTATTGGATCGGGCCGTACGACCTCGACATGATTTGTGCATGCTTGTAATGCTTGCTTGAGATTTACAAATTGATATTGCCTCCCTAGTTTAAGATAAATTGATAAATAATGGATAATGAATGTGGAGACTTCTAAATATAAAAAGGAATGTTTACTTGTTTCTTGACTTACTTGAGTTTACTGCCGTTTTTAATAAATCTGTGATTATTCGCATTATTAATATATTATTATTGGACCATTAGTAAGTATCGAAGTCGACCTCTCGTCTCTACTTATTCGAGGTTAGACGGGATACTTACTGGGTACACGTTGTTTTTGTACTCATACTACACTTGCTGTGCATTTTTGTTGCACAGGCACATGTATGTCTAGTGGCCTTGTTGGGAGCAGCGACATGGTTGATACGGAGACTTAGGTGAGTTGCACCTCTCGAGACAACCTGTAGCTAGTAGAGTCTCCTTTTGAGTATTGTACTGTATTTTTTTCTGTCCAATTTGTATTCTGGACAGTTGTTATATTACATTATTTCCTAGAAACTGCTCAGGCACTTGTGACACCGGGTTCTGGGATGATTATGGGATATTCTGTATTAACTTCTAGACATTCTTTTATTTATTTTGTAAAGATTATCTTTTACTAGCAAAATTGAAGGAAAATCACAATTTTCACAATTATTTAAACGAGAATTTAATTAAGTATTTATGGTTGGCTTGCCTGACAGCGGTGTCTGGCGCCATCATAACCCTTAATGGATTTTGGGTTGATGGCGCCTATCGTGATACTAGGCCAGCCAATTATTACCCATTCACTCCGTTTTCCAATTTAAGACTTAAGAAAAACTACATTTTTAAATAGAAATCCAATACGACAATAATATAACTCAAATCCAGCGGAAAGAAATACATAATTCTGACCTCGGGTGTTACTAAGTCATGAGCAACATACTACAACTATCTAAAATATATAAGACTACATAGTCTGAGAATGTCTAAGTAAAAGTACTATAAGGAGGATAAGGAAGGAGAAGGCAGAACTGTGGTCGCCAAGCAGCTACCTTGCAATCTCCACAAAAGTCCTCAACTGGCAAGATCAGCAACCGCCATTGTGCCCCGAGATACATAGGGGTGCATGGGGTAATGTGAGTACATCAACTCAGTAAGTAACAAGTCCAAACTATGGACTGATGGTAGTGACGGACCAAACCACATACGGGTTGCAACAGATAATTGTACAGAAAAGTAGACATGCTTACAGTTCATGTATTTTCTCAGAAATAACCAAACACAGTATGAACAATACAGAGTATAAAGCTCAGGAAACTCTAAGTACCAATGCACAGATAGCATGATCAAAGTCACGTATGATACCTCCACTTATAGTGCTCAACCACTTAGTACTGTATACAGACCAGTAGGCCCAGGGATGATCCATCCCGGAATGTACATACATCATAGACTATAAGTCACCCAGTACCGAGGAAAAACAGGACAATCCATCCTCATGGAGAAGATCCATCTCCATACCAATACTTCGGACAAGATCCATGTCTAGGGAATATCCATCCCTCAATATCATCAACTACTGCGCTCACTAGGGTATAAAGACTATGAGGGGCTTCTCTGAGCCCAAGTGCCATATCAAAGCCAGCGAAGGCATGATCAATGTCATTGTTGCGATGTGCAGCCCGATCCGGTACTGTCAATCAATATTCAGCTCTCAACCTCACTTAGTCAATACTCTCCAGTCTCACACATATGGGATGTCATGATACAAGCCCGAATAATGATATGATATGTCAAATAGCAATAATCAAGACTGAGGCATGATATAATATACATGAATAGGACTAAATATAGAATATACATGAAACTAATGATATGACAACAAGAAACGATCTCTCAGGTCTCAACGATATCGGCGTGAAGCCTTAACATGATTATTTAGCATGATTTACAGCTTATCAACTTAATCACATGATTACAACACAATATAAACATAAAAGAGCTGCTAAGCGATGCCATGGAATGATCCAGACTGCATTTCTCATGGTGCACGCTCACACGCCCGTCACTTGGCATTGTGTCACCTCAATAGTAATCATAGAACACATAGTTCGGGGTTTCGAACCCTCAGAACTAAGTTTGGAAGCGTTCCTTACCTCAAGCCAAGCCAAACTCTAGCTTGCAATGCCTTTTCCTCTCGATTCGGCCTCCAAATGCCCCGAATCTAACCAAAATCAGTATATAACCATCAAAATATGCTAAGGGAACAAAGCCCACTCGAAAATAATCAAATTACATCAAAATCCCAAAATTGGTCAAAACCCGACCCCCAGGCCCATGCCTCGGATTGCGATTAAAATCACAAAACTGAAATCCTTAACTCTCACGAGTTCATACATACCAAGAATATAAAAATCCGACCACAAATGATCCCTCAAATCCCTAATTTTAGGTCTCCAATTTTCCAAGCCCTAACCCCCAATTTTCTACTGGTTTTCCAATAGATTTCGAGCTTATAACCTTAAAAATCATCATAAAAACGAGTTTAGGGACCAAGGACCTTACCTTTAAGAAACCCTTTTGAATTCTCCCTTGAATTTGCTCTCCAAAGCTTCTTCCCGTTTGAAACGTGATGAAAAATAACCCAAATTCGCAAAGAAAATCTTTTATACTTTCTGACCCAGGCTTTTCGCACCAGTGGTCCATTCCCGCCTCTGCGCTAACGCTTTGCAGTCAAGTGCACCGCTTCTGCGATTTTCACTTATCTGCCAGCCACCACACCTGCGATCACCTTCTCGCATCTGCGCCATCGCAAGTGCACCCAAATTCCGCATCAGCGGGCTCCAGCCTTTCCCTCTCTTGGCTGCATGTGCGACTTCACTCCCGCTTCTGCGGGCTCTCACTTGCGGTCCCCAAACCGCAAGTGCGGTTGTGACAGAAAACTCAGCTTCAGCTGCAAACTTCAAACTTTCCGTTAACCATCCGAAATCACCCCGAGGCCCCCGGGACCCCAACCAAAAGCATGAACAAGTCATATACCACTATCCAAACTTTTACCAATGTTCAAAACACCTCAAACAACATCGAATCAATCAAATAACATCAGATTCAAGCCTAAGGTTCCAAAATCTTCCGAATTCCACTTTTGATCAAAAAGTCTATCAAACCTCATCTGAATGACCTGAAGTTTTGCACACACGTCACAATTGACAACACGGACCTACTCTAACTTCCAGAATTCCACCCGACTCCTATATCAAAATCTCACATATCAATCGAAAAACGTCAAAATTTTAATTTTGCCAATTCAAGACTAAATCCACTCCGGACCTCCAAAATACAATTCGATCACGCTCCTAAGTCCCAAATCACCTCCCGAAGCTATCGGAATCATAAAAATCAACTTCCGAGATCGAATGCCCACAAGTCAACTTTTGGTTGACTTTCCAACTCAAAGTCAACTTTAGAGACTAAGTGTCTCCAACCTTACCAAAATCATTCTGGATTCGAACAGACTAACTCGATACCATATAATACAGATAAATAAAGTAAGAAGAAGCAGAAATGGGGAAAACGGAGTGGTAACTCATGAAACGACCGACCAGGTCGTTACAAATCATACAGTTAGGTTAAATTTTAAATGAAGGACTTATCAAAATTTAAAAATTAATATAATTAATATATGCCTATAAATAATTTTTCATAAGTATAAATGATATAAGATTTGATATTTAAGATGCATATTTTCCTTCAATATACATTAATTAGTAATCATATATTTATAATTAATATTGTAAAAATAATTGCTATATATTTTCCAAATTAATAACATTTAGTTCAATTAATTATTATAACTAAAACATATATTTTGTAGTAACACCATGAAATTCATGTGTGATAAAATAAATTAATATTTATAAATATAATGTCATAAAATTATTCAAATATTTGATAAAACTAATCTATCAATTCTAACTAAAAAATTAATAGCATGCAATGTAAAATATTAAATAAATACTACTAAAATAAGTAAATTAGAACAATAAATATAACAAATTTTCAAAATGAAATAAGAAAAAATATTTTCAGATATGTCAAATTCCTATATAATAAAAATAAGTTCCAATACAACCTAGTATTATGAAACATAATAAGTTTATAGCCCCATTCAACAATAAAATTTTACTTTAAATAATATCATCCGTTATATGCCAAGTTTGTTAATGACTAATTATTTCTAATAATAGGAGGTGTAGTTTCAAAAACTAGAATAATAACACTTTTATGCTAAATGAAGAAAATAAAACAATTAAGAAATAAAATATACAAGAAATTACATGGATTCACATGAAATAAAGGTAGAGAAATAAAATATAAATAATGTACAAAGACAAATATATTTTAATTAAAAAAATTGAAAAGTAAAAATAAAATAAAAACAATAAAATAATACAAATAAAAAGTTATAAAGAAAATAAATAAAAATAAAAATAAAAAAGAAAAGAAATTAAAAAGTAACCTTGTAATGACACAGTGTAATTACCAACAGTTCTCACCACCCCCTTAAGAATTGGAGAGTGTAATTACACTTTTCCAACTACATTCAATTACATGCTAACCAAGTAATTACTTGACTAGACAAACACACCAAATTATATAATTATATCCAATTACACCTAAATTTAATTTTCAAGTGGTTTTCCACACACGCTCTAAGAAAATTTATTGACATTATTACTAACGTAAAAGATGAAAGAAAATGAGCTGAACGTGAAAGTGCTACTGACTAATAATTACAAAAAATTTACCCTTGAGAAACATTTTTTTCCTAAGAACAAAACGGTCAATTAATTTCACTAGGTTAACTTTGAGTTGGTAAGTTTGCACTGTTAGTATATTATTCTTATGTTAAAAGAAGCATATTATATTTATGAAATAATTTTTTAAAAAGTGTAAGTTTCTAAAAATAATTAATATTATTCTTATTTAGCTAGCTCAATTCTACATATGCCTTATTCTAATTTTAAGGACTTTTGTGAGAATATCTTATGAAAAGCAGTTAGTTGATTTGAAGACTTAAATATTATTCTGTACGTTAAGGAAAATAATTCTTGTTGATTCATATTCTTAATATTAGCTAATTTCAAAATTTTCATTTTTAATGGTAACTATAATAATGTTTAATTATAGCTATATTTTCATCATATAAAATTATTATGTTTTACATTTTTAATATAAAGTTTATTTTTAAAAGGTAAAATAATCAACCAATATTTTATTATAATAAATTTTAACACTTAATTATTTCTTTAATCAATTTATTATAGTGTAAAATTTGAAATCCATCGAATATGTTCAAGTGAAATGTCAAATTGAGACTACATCGAGTCATAACGTAACCAAATACATAAACTTTAAGTGGAGTGGGATTAATAATCCTACATATAAGGATTTGTTTAGTTTATATAAGAAAAGATTTGATAATTAAATTTTTAGTTGGCTTCGAATTTTTAAATATTAGAAAATAATTAACTTATAACTTTGACCCATGTGAAATCTATTTTTAAAGGGTAAAAAAGACGAATGATATTTCACTAAGGACCTTCGTGTTTTTTGTATATTAGTCTCAGGATACGCGCTTTGAACGTATACCCTATATTTTTAAAAAATTACGTAAATATTATTAGACTAAGTGTTTGAGTTATATAAAATTATAAAATAAAATATAAAAAACAAAAATGATACAAGGAAATTTATAAAAATACTAAAATATCATAAATTGGATTTGAACTTGTGACCTAGAATAATTTTTGAACCTCCTTCAGCATTATACCAACATCTATGCTTATTTCCTCGGGATTAAGCAATGCAATGTTTTATGAGAGGATTTTTTTGAACCCCTTGCTTAAATTACTTCTAGCACCGACCCTGTACTTTCGTTCTGATTAGATATTGTGTGTATGTACTTTTAAATTTTGTTTGTCATCAATGAAATATTCTCTAAACCATAATTTTAAAAAAATTAAAGTATAAATAGATAAATTTTTAAGAATTTGTTATAAAATATATATATAGCTCCCATTTTATAATTATATTTTTGTATTAACTGTATTGAGTATATGTTTATAAAGTCCTCACCCTCTTTTTACCCTAAATTATATAAATAGATGTTTTAGTTTTGATTGTTATTAGGTTGAATATATAGACAACACCCTAAACTTGGCAGTTGCTTTCAACTTTGACACTCTAACTGACATTTGTTTATATTAGATGCTCTAACCTGTGTCAATCTATACCTATTAAGCACCTTATGACTGACTAGTACAGAGAATATATATAATGCGCTAACTTTACACGCGCTGAAGTGGCAAATTGTATTTTTTGACAGCCCGATGCCCCCTCTCAGCACCACCCACAGTTTCATCCCCGCCATAGCTCCCCCTGACTTGTGAAAATAAGTCATCTCGAGTCAAATATTCCATACCTGGGATAATAAAGTAGTGAACAACTTCTTAACTGATCAATCAGATTAAAAGTTTAAGGAGAATATAGTCAAAAACGGATACAAAATTTAAAATTTGATAGGTACAACTTTTAATTTCTTACCACCATTGAATTCAATGTATTTTAAAAATATGGGTTAGGAATTTAATATTTGTTGGGATTTTTTAAAATTTTGTACATATATACTTGTATTTCACGCCGAAATTATTGAATTTAGTTGAACGTAATGCACAAAGATCCATTCGCCTTTGAATGTAGTCACTTCGTTAATATTTAAGGAACTTTCAGATGAAGCTGTTGAGGGCTTACTTCTAAGAAGCCAAATGGTAATCATGGAATGAATGTCCCAACAAGGAGGAGTATATTGTGGGGTCTATTCCCATAAATGAAGAAGAAGAAAAATAGATGTGTTAAAGACCTCTAAGTCATTTTTGGCAGCCACCGTTTTTGTTGAATTGCTCAAATTGAAGAGTTCGAATATTTCTTTCTTTTGATGTCACTGATGACATCTGTAGGGATATAGAATCTCTATAAATAGAGAGCTTCTGAGCCATTTGTAATACACCACACAGAAAGAGAAGCAACACAATAGTTGTAGAGAGTATTTCTCAGGCATTGTGAGAAATAGACTGTATATAAGAAAATAGAGAGTGAACAATATTGTAGTGAGGTGGGAATATCAAAAGAGGGTTATTTCTTTTGAGTATTGTAGTGGTCTTTGGAGTATTTTACTCGGACCTACAAAGTGTAAAATTCCTTACTATAGTGATATCAGTTGCTCTTCTCGGGGCCGTGGTTTTTTCCCTTATTAAGAAGGGTTTCCACATAAAATCTTGGTGTCATTATTGCTAGTTTTTTACTCTTGTTGATTTAACCATAACTTAGTGTTTCGCGTTTATCGCGAATACCGTGAATATTATTTTTACGGGGTTTATTCCCAACAAGTGATATCAAAGCCAAGGTTCTGTCTGAGTATGCTCCGTGGTTGCAGTACAGTCTGAACTTCCACATCAGAAAAGAATTACTTTGGTCTCCTAATAAATAGTATTTGTATTTCTGACAAACGATGGAAGCCAACACTAGTAGAATGGTTACTTTAAATGGCACAAATTATGTCATTTGGAAGGGCAAAATGAAAGATTTGCTCTATGTCAAGAATTTTCACCAACCTGCCTTCACCACTATAAAGTCTGATAATAAATCAGATGAAGAGTGGAATTTGTTACACAGGCAGGTTTGCGGCTTTATTAGACAGTGGGCTGACGATAATGTTTTAAACCATATTTCTGGGGAGACACATGCTTGGATCCTATGGGAGCACCTTGAAAGTTTGTATGCTCAGAAAACTGAAAACAATAAGATGTTTCTGATAAAGCAAATGTTGGGTTTAAAATTCCATGATGGTTCCGCGATGACAGATCATCTGAATAATTTTCAGGGGATCATGAACCAGTTATCTGCTATGAGAATTAAATTTGATGAAGAAATTCAAGGCATGTTTCTGCTTGGTTCCCTACCAGATTCTCGGGAAATTCTTAGAACTTCATTATCAAATTCTGCTCCGGATGGTGTGATCTCTATGAATCTTGCCAAGAGCAGCCTTTTAAATGAAGAGATGAGAAGAAAATCTCAAGGTTCCTCCTCATCAGATGTCTTGGTGACTGACTCTAGGGGGAGAAGCAAGAATCGGGGTTCTCAAAATAGAGAACATAATATAAGCAAATCCAAAAGCAGACTTAAAGATATTGAGTGCTATCAGTGCAGGAAGAAAGGGCACACAAAGAAGTTCTGCCGGATTTTGAAAAAGGAGAATAGAGACAAGGAAGAATGTGGCCACCGTCACTACAGAAGATCTTGTTACTGTCCTTGATGCGGATCTGATAAATATTGTTTTTGATGAGTCAAGCTGGGTTGTGGACAGTGGTGCCGCATCTCATGTGACATCAAGGAAGGAATTTTTCGCATCCTATACTCAGGGTGACTTTGGAACTTTGAGTATGGGTAATGAGACTGCATCTAAGGTGGCTGGTGTTGGAACGATTTGTTTAGAAACTAGTATTGGAACTAAACTAGTTTTAAACAATGTAAAACATGCACCTGATGTTTGTTTGCACTTGATCTCTGTTGGTGTTTTAGATGATGAGGGATATATCAGTATCAATGGTGCTGGAAAGTGGAAGCTCACTAACGGTTCCATGATTGTGGCTCGTGGGGAAAAATGTCGTGGTCTATACTGGACTACGGCCTTTACCTGTGTTGATATGGTGAATGTCGTTGAGAGCAATAGCTTTTCAACGTCATGTCATAAGAGGCTTAGCCACATTAGCGAGAAAAGACTAAATGTTCTGGCCAGGAAGAAACTATTGTCAAATTTTGAAAGTGCAAAATTAGAAAAATATGAGCACTGTTTGGCTGAAAACAAAAAAGAGTTTCTTTCCGGTCTCATTCTCCTTCAAGAAAGACAGAGTTGCTTGAGTTGGTGCATTTAGATCTATCTGGCCCAATAAAGACAAGGACTTTGGGTGGTGCACTTTATTTTGCTACCTTTATTGATAATTGCTCAAGGAAACTTTGGATCTACATCTTGAAGAGTAAAGACCAAGTGTTGGGTTTCTTTAAGCAGTTTCAGGCTTTAGTTGAAAGAGAAACTGGAAAGAAACTGAAGTGTATTCGTACTGATAATGGTGGTGAATATTGTGGACCGTTTAACGAATACTGCAAGCGACAGGGTATCAGACACCAGAAGACTCATCCTAAGACTCTTCAACTTAATGGTTTAGCAGAAAGGATGAACATGACATTGATGGAAAGAGTCAGATGTTTGCTTTCTGAAGCAAAGTTGCCAAATTCCTTTTGAGGTGAGGCTTTGTTGAACGCCGCACATGTTATTAATATATCCCCTACGGTTACTTTGCAAAGTGATGTTCCAAACAGAGTTTGGTATGGCAAGGATGTTTCCTATGACCACTTGAAAGTGTTTGGTTGCAAAGCTTTTGTACATGTACCTAAAGATGAGAGGTCAAAATTAACTGCCATGACAAGGCAGTGCATCTTCATTGGTTATGGCCTTGATGAGTTTGGTTATAGGCTATATAGATCTCAAAGCTTTAAAAATAGGGGATTACACTGTTTTTAAACGAAAAGTGAATCAATTAACATAATAGACTCCTAATATAACTCAACAAACTCAATTATAACACACAAATTTTGTATTTCCAGTTATAAAAAGATTCTCAACCAAAAAATACTCCAAAAATATAGCAATTTTCAGAGAAATTATATAATACATATGAATACATAAATTATATTAATTAAAAAAAATATATGAATACATTCATGGCATATAACGAGATAGTGAATACAAGGAAATACATAAAATACAACGGGATACATTGAAATGCAATGAAAAAAAAGACAATGAATACAATGAAATACATGGAATACAGCGAGATACATTGAATTACAATTAAAAAAAAAAGATAACGAATACAATGAAATACATGAAAATACAGCGCGATACGTTGAAAATAAATTGAAATATATTAACAGAAAATCAAGTTGCTCAGCCCCAAACTCCGTCGTCTTTGTTCAAGAACAAACCTTAATTTCCGACGAATCTGCCATCGAGCAAAAACCCTGAATCTCACTGTTCACACGCATCTTGTACAGTAGCCGATTTGGGGATTACACTGCTAATTGATAGCAAATGGAATACTGTGAGATTCATATGTTTCTTTATGTAACTGTATTGGAACAATTGGAACAATTGTACCAAGAGATAGCAAATGGAACAATTGTTTCTTTATGTAACTGTTTTGACTGTAATTGGGTCCAAGCATTAGTCGGGTACTAAAGATGGCGGCGATATCTGTGGCGCGTTGGTATTCTTGGTATTGTTTGGGCTTTTAGTGGCACGATCTTTGTTGAGATTGAGCATCGTGTTTTCAGGGAATGGGAAGAAAATGACATGTATCAAAGTAGAGAAAAAAATAATGTAACTGAATAGCATATTTAGTGGTTTAGGGATAGGAGGTAACCAAAATTAGATATTTTGCTATAAACATTAAAAAGTATCTATAGAATATAATTTTTTTAAATGGTATTTATTTAAAATAAATAAGGTATTAACTTTTGCTATAGGAGGTAAAAATTCCTATATATAATGCGCTAACTTTACACGCGCTGATGTGACAAATTGTATTTTTTGACACCCGGGTGCCCCCTCTCGTCACCACCCACACTGTTTCATCCCCGCCATAGCTCCCCCTGACTTATGAAAATAAGTCATTTCGAGTCAAATATTCCATAACTGGGATAATAAAGTAGTGAACAACTTCTTAACTGATCAATCAGATTAAAAGTTTAAGGAGAATATAGTCAAAAACGGATACAAAATTTAAAATTTGATAGGTACAACTTTTAATTTCTTACCACCATTGAATTCAATGTATTTTAAAAATATGGGTTAGGAATTTAATATTTGTTGGGATTTTTTAAAATTTTGTACATATATACTTGTATTTCACGCCGAAATTACTGAATTTAGTTGAACGTAACGAACAAAGATCCATTCGCCTTTGAATGTAGTCGCTTCGTTACTATTTAAGGAACTTTCAGATGAAGCTGTTGAGGGCTTACTTCTAAGAGGCCAAATGGTATCATGGAATGAATGTCCCAACAAGGAGGAGTATATGAAGACTGGAATTTCATCGAGCACTTACCTATTGCTTGTCCACCATGGACGGTCCTTCCATAAAACATGTAAAGCAATTGCTTTAGGCCCCATATTTGTGGGGACTCCATTTTCTGTTACACCTAATAGACTATGTATAAGTTTAAAAAAGAGTTTAGTAAAGTGAAAAGGTTTGATTTCTTTCTTTAAAAAATATAGAGAAGAAGGATTTGCAACTGCTATGATTTCTAACAAGGAAATTGCACTTGAAATAAATATCGAATCTGAATTACGTAAGAAACGTGTGATATATAAGAAGTAACAATTGATGTGAATGTTGATAATGAAATCTCAAAATCTTTCGAAGTGTCCTTTAGAGTTGATTACTTTTATACATAATAGACAAGACTATTTTTTCACTTCAAAATAGATTTCAATTCGAAGCATATGAAAATATTTTTGGTTTTTTATTTGGCAGTAAAAACTAAGATCACTAGATATTGAAAATTTGAAAAAAATATTGCCTTAATCTTGAATTTTCCTTAAAGCATAATAATCAATTCGATATTGATGGTTTAGATTTATTTTCTGAATTAAAAGTATTAAGAAAAATAGTACAAATAGAAGATAACGGTCTAATTGATATACTTAATCAAATAAAAAAGATTTAATTTTTTCCAAATGCCTAAATTGCTTATGGAACAATATTCATAACTCATGTTACCGTTGCTTCAGCGGAAAGAAATTTTCAAAATTAAAATTGATAAAATCTTACCTAAGAATAACAATGTCACAAAAAGCTTAAATTGATTAGCTATATTGTCATTTGAGAAATACTTATTAGGAGTTACTGATTATAAAAAAAAATTATTAATAACTTTGTGTTGAAGGCTTACTTCCAAGAGGCCAAATGGTATCATGGGATGAATGTCCCAACAATGGAGGAGTATATAAAGAATGGAATTCCATCGAGCACTTACCTATTGCTTGCCACTACTTCTTGGTTAGGCATGGGAGAGGTAGCAACTAAGGCGGCATTTGATTGGATATCATCTGAACCTACAATTCTCGTCGCTTCATGTATAATTGCAAGATTGCTCAACGATCTTGTAACACATGAGGTATTGTTATTTATTGGTGCAATCCTTGAATATATATAAATAAGATCTTACTTTTATATACAGACAGTATAAATGCTTTTTATACTATTAGTGTTTCAGATAGTAATTAATTTTACTTATTATTGATAGTTACATGTACTTATCTTTTTAAGTGACAAGATAGCGTAGAAATTCTTTTATACAATTTCAATAACCAGAAGTTCAGGAAAATTACTTTATGTACATTAATGATAGTCGTGTTACTTATGTGGTAATTCCCCTATTAGTTCTATAGACAAATTCAATAGTATGAAATAATAGCATAACGCGTACTAGTAATAATTGGACGAAGTAAAATCTTGAATGGAATAAAGTTTTAAATTCTTGGACAAGTAAAGTTTCCTTATTTTACTAATCAAACAATAGAAAAAACATTATTAATTCTCTGCAACATACGGGCACTTTAGTGTTTTGGAATTACTCCATTTCTATGCAAAAACCAACCATAGAGAGGAGAGATTGATATATCATATCTAGTAACTTTCTACGTGTCATATAACTTAAATTATACTAGTAACTTGTGTACTTACCCGCGCTTCGCGCAATTGTGAAAAAATTTAAAATATGATTGAATATTAATGTCATAATTTTATAGTAAGAGAATTAGATGCAAATTCATAACACAAAACGGGAATAGGTCTTAGTTTTGCTGTGAGGGAATTCGAATCCCACACGGCTTGGGTTTAAGTTTTGCTATGCAAAGCTTCTATAAATAAATGCGAATGAGTTTGGTTGATTATGAGATTCTCTCCTTTTGTAGCTAAACCTCCCATTCACGACATGGATACAGTGAAACAGGAAGCAGAAAAGCTAAGAGAAATCCTAGCCCAAGACCTCCGCGGCCGGAAATTTTTCAATAAGTTGGAGATTGAACAGAAACGCCTAAAAAGAGTTCGCGAAGAGGAACAACGTGAAGCCGAAGCAAAAGCCCTACGTAAAAAGCAATTATTAGAACAGAAGAGGAATTCTACCGTTAATAAATCCGACATACAATGCCTGAAGATCAAACCAGAAGAATATGCATCATCTTCTTCATCAGCCTCCCTTCCGCGAGAAGAAGTTCTTCGCCGCCTAAGGTTTTTAAAACAACCGGTGACTTTATTCGGAGAAGTTGAGGCGGCAAGGCTTGATAGGTTGAATTTTGTATTGAAAGCTGGATTGTTTGAAATTGATGATAGTGATATGACTGAGGGGCAAACCAATGACTTTTTGAGATCTATTCTGGAATTGAAGAAGCGACAGTCAGGGATGACGCTGAGTGAAATTAAGAAGCGCAAGACCACAACAGATCAGGATAAAGACGATGATGAAGATTTGAAGAGGATGAAAACAAATTTTGAGGAATTGTGTGATGAGGATAAGATTTTGGTGTTCTTCAAAAGGCTAATGAATGAGTGGAATGAGGAGATTGATGATAACATCACTAGTCCTAATCAAGCAGATCAAAACCAGAGGGTAGCTACATGTATGGAATGTGCTAGGGACTTGAATCCATTATTCGAGCTGTGCAGGAAAAAGTTACTTGCTGAGGACATAAGGCAAGCACTAATTATGATAGTTGAATGCTGTAGGAAGAGGGAATATTCAGCTGCAATGGATCGATATATTCAGATATCAATTGGCAATGCGCCTTGGCCTATTGGTGTGACTATGGTTGGTATTCACGAACGTTCAGCTCGCGAGAAGATTCACACGAATAATGTTAGTGCTGCTCATATCATGAACAATGAGACAACTAGGAAATACCTGTACTCAGTTAAAAGACTGGTGACATTCTGTCAACGACGCTACCCAACAGTGCCATCCAAATCTGTGGAGTTCAATAGCCTTGCTAATGGCAGTGACTTGCACTCTCTGCGTGCTGCACAAGAGGCAAGGCTTTCAATTAGCTGTTGTATGAAAGAAATAATATAAGGATCACGGAATCTTAATTGTGTTAATATTTGTATCCTAGTGTTCCAAGCTTGAATCAAGACCAAAATGTTCCTTTAACAGGAGCATATAAGTGACAGTCATAAATCGAAGCAAAATCTTTTACAGTAACTCTTATTTTAGGCATGGACAACGAAGGATTAAGAATAAGAAACACACAGTCTTGAGGAAATCATAAACATAAGCCTATTTTAGATATATCAACTATAGCTAAGGATTAAAATAGACAGAATATATCAATGAGGATTGACATAGATGACGGAATACTAAGTACTTTTCTCTTTATAATTTTCATTGCTCACTCTCAAAAGGAATAAAGTACAACATCAACTACAGATACAAAATTTTGGACCAGTTGGAAAAAATGTTAGCTAAATATTGAACCAATGATGAAGATAAAAGAAAGCTTCATTGGATATTTTTTTATATTATGTGCCAACCTAGCCGAGAAGGGGCTTTGGGTCGTCCTTATACAAGACATTTTCAAAAGAAAGCATTCTTCAAGAATGTCCTTTCGTCAGCCTCCAATCATCTCAGAAGAGAAGTCAAAGCTCAGAGGAATTGAGTCTGGCTCGGCCCCTCCTTAGTGACTTTGGTCTGGAAAGGAATATGGATTCGTGCAACCACGAATCCTAATTTTCATTTTTCTAAAGCAAACCATACATGGTCTCCAACCGTCTTTATCTCAAACTCATCAACCAACAACAGAAATATTACCACCAGCTGGCAGCTGCTAATAATTCCAGAGTTAAGCTTAACAACATTGCCAGAGAACAACTTTAGTTTTGTGTTTGCTCATGTCGCCTCTGACAAAATATCCTCCTCATATCGCAAAACTCCCATGTTACAGAGAACTCATTGGTTTCCAGCTTTTTTCTTCGTCATGGCTTTTCGCTTTGCTTCCCTAAGAGCCATCCTCTTCTCTTCCCTGCAAAAACGTTGAAGACAAGAATAGGTTATATGATCTGAAATTAACTCTGTTCCATTAGCACATCAGTGTTTACCAACTCGTTATCGTGGAACTAAAGAACTTTACCTAGCTTTTGCAATTTCCTCTCTGGGTGGGGGTTTCTTCTTTTCCCTCCTTTTTGGTTGCCACCGATTGGATTTCTGCCCTCCCATTTTTAGTTACACCGCCGTTTTGTCCAACACCTTTTTTATCCGAATGCTTTTGGACATTTTCATTCAATTTCCCATTCTCTTTTACAATGCCTTTTTGCTCTAAATGCTTGTCATCCCCTTCAGCATTCTGTAGGTCAATGGTATCAGCACCTTGTATTTCTTCAGACTGAGCCGACGATTTTGCAGCAGACTTGGAATTGCTCATTTTTTTTCAACTGAGGGGGAAAAAGGACATATGGGGCAAAATGTTCTCAGCAACTTCAATGCAGAAATGTTTATAATATTTTATTTATTTACAGCCACATGTGTCAGTCACAATTTATTTTTCCGTCCCAGAAACCATAATCACTTCTTCTACTCCTATCTTTTATAAGTAGAAAATCCATAATCATTTCAATTTCCACAAGCTTAATGAAATATTAAGCTTGTCTTGTCCAAGTTGTGCACATGAGGATAGAATCGCCTTGTCTTGTCCAAGGATGTGTGGAAGCGGTACCGCCTAAAGCGAATAAATCTGGGATTAAAACAGCTCTAATTAGTTGTAGAATCAAACAACCTTTCAAGTAAATGCACATAACTGACACAAGCTATACCCAGGCCTCCCAAAATCAAGACCACATGGCACAAGTTTAACATCTCTCTTCTTGAGTGCATAGTCTATAACTGCATAAGTAGAAATTGACATGCATACAAACACTTAGAAGAAAGGTACCCTTTTTTTTGAAGATTCATTTAGAAACATAAGTTTATAAAAATACCTCGTCAACCATAATGGAGCAGGTAGAATACACTATGTATCCACCTGATTTTGAGTTGGCATCAACCATGTCAATTGCTGCAAGTATCAGTTCCTGCAAATGAAAATTGACAGATGAAAAAGGTTTCTCAAAAGCAAGTAGGCAAAAACAATATGTGAAACGGGGGAATATAAGAAAAAAATACATTATGGAGCAAAATTAACAAGATGGACTTTCCAACACCCTCCTGCTTTGGGAGGACCAACACCCTCCTGCTTTCGGAGGGTGCAGATAACAACACACGCAAAAATAAAGGCAACTAGAATTGCAAAATCCGTGCCCCTATACAACAAATAAGATCAATGAAATCAATTATTAGAAACAAAGAAGATAATGTTCGGTAACTTAAATCTCTCCAAAACTACAGAATTCCAGAAACCCGTATTTTCTAACAGCCCGAGAAGTCAGATGCTGGCAATATGCTTTATACGGGTTGTCTTATGAAGCATAACAAGCTCTCAAGCATACAACCAGTTCACTGAAATTTTCATGATTGCAAGTCTAGGAATATGGATGACACAAAATCGCCACATTTACACGTCAAACTCATTTATACCTTCTGCAGTTGTGAGCAGTTTTGTATATCAGCAGCGGTTTTGGAAGTTTTAACAGACTCGTCCTTGGAGATTACCTGCAGAACAAACGAAAATCATCTGATTAAATATGATTGCAGGCAAACATATACATCAAACATTACCACATACCCCAGTGCCACTGCAGGGAGCATCCAGCAAATCCTATCAGCAGTGTTCTGACCGAAGACTTTAGGCAGCTGAAATGATTCCCAGACAAGGTATTAGATCAGAGGACTTAACCATATATTATCACTATGTAAACCAAGAAACAGAGACACAAGGCCAGCAAAATCTGTCAAATTAGTGCCTATAGCTCAATGAAATTAGTATAGAGCTACTTCAGCCAACAAGAATGAGTGATCATTGCGGGGAAGAAGGTAGAACAACATTGTATGAGATATAAATATAAAAACAAAAATGCAGCAAGTTCTAAATGGTAGATTGCAAAATATCCTGGTTCTAACCTCTCTTCCATCATAGTTACAGACAATAGTGTTTGTTACCCCCATGCGATGTAAATTAGCAGTGAGCGATTTAAGTCTTGTCTCCTTCATCTCATTTGCATAAATAAAACTTGATTTTCCAAGGTGAAATATGTCAGTTCCATTCAGACAATGATTGAAATGGCAAATGATGTTAACCAACAATATAGAAGACAGTTTTACTTACAATTAACTTCAAAACCAGAACCAGGGAGAAGAGAGAAGTTAGAAAAAAATATCATGGCATATATTATTATGTCTCTAAAGCTTATGACAAACAACAGGCAGTATATAAGACACATCAGGAGAAGATGTTCATTCAATACAATCTATTTTTTTTAAACAAACAAAAACCTGAAGAAATTTCACTAGAGCAAGCAAACAGATTGACAGCACAGGTTAACGTAAACCAATGACTAAGAATGATGTACATGAAGTCACATATAGGAACATCTGCAGTAAGGTCACATATCATTCACATTAAATCAAAAGTGCAACTTAAAAAGGGAAAGAGTGCAGAGTCTAGACTAGTTTGAGATAGAAATTACCTCCACTAATCTTCAATCAGAAAATCATTGTATCCATAATATGAACCCAAGTCCCTTTTAAGTTGATCAACGTAATCCTTACGTGTCACACCTTCTTGCCTCAATGACTTAAAATTTGAAAGCACTCGAACAACTGCATTTATTTTTATTATATTTCAATAATAAAGTTACTTCTCGAAAGAAAAATAATTCAGAAAGGGAAGATGAAGGAAAAGAAACTCACTCTCTTTGAGAGATCCGGGGGTCTATGTGTTTCTTCTTCAAGCTCCTAAAAATACAATGACATATTTGTTGCGGAAGCCAAATGTATATAGTGTGAATAAGTCACAACTACTATACCAAAAATTATGACAGCCACCAAATAATAAATAAGACAATAAAACAACAATAAAGGAAACACCAGAATTTACGAGGTTCGGCTAATTTTGCCTACTCCTCGGACACAACCAATATTTTATTCCACTCCAAAAATACAAGTGAAATAATACTAAAGAGAGAAGATACAAATGCCTTAAACAGATGAGAAGGCAAATGAGAGGTGTGTCTCAATCCTAAACATTAGGCCTTCTTTTATAGGGGAAAAATCCCCTCCAAACTTAACTCCCAACCAATGTGGGACTTTGGCATTTTGCCAAACTTCAACAAATCTCCACCTTGGCAAAATTCCACATTTTCAATTCTCTCTCAATAACGAATTTTGGTTGTGTCTTCATCTTCAATCTTCAGTGTTCAACAATGTTGATCAAATCCAAACAATGTTGAAACTTGACCGCAGTCACCACCTTTGTCAGCATATCAGCAGGATTCTCTGTAGTATGAATTTTCTTCACCGTGACTCCACCTTCTTCTATGATTTCTCGTACGAAATGATACCGAACATCAATGTGCTTCGTCCTTGCATGATAAACTTGGTTCTTCGCTAATTGAATAGCACTTTGACTATCACAAAAAATTGTGATACCTTTTTGTTCAACACCAAGCTCCTTTAGCAATCTTTGAAGCCAAATTGCCTCTTTCACAGCATCTGTAATAGCCATGTACTCTGCCTCTGTTGTAGACAAAGCAACTGTTGACTGCAAAGTAGACTTCCAACTAACTGGTGCCTTTGCAAAAGTAAACACATAACCAGTAGTTGATCTTCGTTTGTCCATATCACCCGCAAAATCTGAGTCACAATATCCAACTACAGACTGATTGTCTTCCTGCTCAAAAACTAACCCGACATCTACAGTATTATGAATATACCGTAGAATCCACTTCACAGCTTGCCAATGCTCCTTCCCTGGATTGTGCATATATCTGCTAATAACTCCAACAGCTTGTGAAATGTCAGGCCTTGTGCAAACCATTGCATACATCAAGCTACCAACAACATTTGCGTATGGTACCTTTGACATATACTCTCGTTCAGCTTCATCCATTGGCGACATAGTAGTACTTAGCTTAAAATGGGAAGCAAGTGGAGTACTAACTGGCTTAGTCTTGTCATCTATGCCAAAACGTTGAAGTACTCTCTTCAAATATTCCTTTTGAGATAAACAAAGTTTCTTTGAACGTCTATCTCTAATTATCTCCATGCCAAGAATTTTCTTTGCCTCACCCAAATCCTTCATCTCGAACTCCTTCTTCAGTTGAATCTTCAACTTATCAATTTCTTCCAAATTCTTGGAAGCTATCAACATATCATCAACATATAGGAGAAGATATACAAAGGAACCATCTTTAAGCTTGTGCAAATACACACAATGATCGTATTTGCTTCTCTTGTACCCTTGCCGCAACATAAACTCGTCAAATCGCTTGTACCATTGTCTAGAAGATTGTTTCAATCCGTACAGCGATTTTTCAAGTTTGCACACCATATTTTCTTTTCCAGCAACTTTGAATCCTTCTGGCTGAGTCATGTAGATTTCCTCCTCCAAGTTTCCATGTAAAAACGCAGTTTTTACATCCATCTGAACTAGTTCCAAATCCAATTGTGCTACCAAAGCCAACATAATTCTAATGGAGGAATGTTTTACAACTGGAGAAAACACTTCATTGTAATCAATTCCCTCCTTTTGAGCATATCCTTTGGCCACCAATCTTGCTTTGTAGCGAACATCTAATTGGTTAGGAAATCCTTCTTTCTTTGCAAATACCCATTTGCACCCAATTGTTTTCTTTCCCTTCGGGAGATTGGCCAATCTCCATGTATGATTCTGATGAAGGGACTGTATTTCATCATTCATGGCAATCCTCCACTTATCTTCTTCTGAACTTTGGACAGCGTCTTTATAAGTAGTAGGAACATCATCAGCTACAATTGAGGTTGCACAAGCAACCGTCTCTATGAGACGAACAGGTTTCGTTATTGTTCTTTTTGGCCTGCTGGTTGCTATTGATTCAAGTTGTTGTTGAGATTCCTGAGTTGGAATCTCCTCTACTGGCTCTCCTTCCAGAGGGTAATCTTCATTTGTTTCCTCCTCTGCTTCTTGTGTAGGAAAAATAAATTTTCCCTCAAACTCCACCTGCTTAGAAGCACCTTCATTTTGTTTGGTATCTTCTGTTACCTTATTTACCATAGCAAATTCATCAAAGGTAACATCTCTGCTGAATATTACTTTCTTTGTCATCGGACACCATAAGCGATATCCTTTGACTCCAGAAGTAATTCCCATAAAAATAGCCTTCTTTGCCGTTGGATCCAATTTTGACTCCGTCACATGATAATATGCAGTTGAGCCAAACACGTGCAAAGAGTTATAATCTACAGCAGGTTTTCCGTACCATTTTTCAAATGGTGTTTTGCCATCAATAGCAGCAGATGGTAGACGATTAATGAGGTGGCATGCATATGTAATTGCCTCAGCCCAAAATTCTTTGCCCAAGCCAGCATTGGACAACATACACCGTACCTTCTCCAGCAAGGTCCGGTTCATACGTTCTGCCACTCCATTCTGTTGTGGTGTATGTCTAACAGTGAAGTGTCGGATGATGCCATCATTTTCACAGACTTTATTGAAATGATCATTTTTGTATTCACCTCCATTGTCTGTGCGAATACACTTGATTCTCCTGCCTGTCTGATTCTCCACCATCGTCTTCCATTTGAGAAAAATTCCCAACACTTCATCTTTGCTCTTCATTGTATACACCCATACTCTTCGGGAAAAATCATCAACAAAGGTTACAAAATAGTGCTTCCCACCCAATGAAGGTGTTTTGGAAGGACCCCAAACATCAGAGTGTACATAATCCAAAATGCCTTTAGTATTATGGATCGTTGTACCAAATTTAACCCTTGTCTGTTTCCCTTTAACACAATGCTCACAAAACTCCAAGTTGCAAGCCTTTACTCCTTTTAACAATCCTTGATCTGATAGAGTTTTCAAGGATTTTCCTCCAGCATGTCCCAAGCGCATGTGCCATAGCTTGGTTGCTTCTGCCTCTTTGTCGTCACTGGATGTTACTGTCGCTGTCCCAATAACTGTACTGCCACGATAGCGATACATATTATTATTCTTCCGATTAGCCTTCATTACCACTAGTGCACCGGAGCATACTCTCATCACTCCATTTTCTGCAATGATTTTGAACCCTTTTGATTCTAGGGCTCCCACAGAGATGAGATTCTTCTTCAAATCCGGTACATATCGAACATCTATCAATGTTCTGATCATTCCATCATGGTTCCTTAATCGTATTGAACCAATGCCATATGAGGTAAGAGGGTTGTTATCCGCTGTGTGGATGACTCCATATTCTCCTTCTTGAAATTCCACGAACCAGTCCCTGTTGGGACACATATGATAGCTACAAGCCGAGTCCATCAACCATATGTCTGATGATGTTGATGACTCTGTTGTAACTAATGAGAAGTCTGAATCATCACAATCAGCTACATTTGAATCCATAATAGCCTTTCCATTGTTATGTTTGGCCTTATTCTTCAACTTCGGACAGTCTTTCTTCCATTGCCCTTTTTCTCGACAAAAGGCACATTCATCTTTGCTGGGTCTGGATCTTGACTTGGATCTTCCCTTCTTTGTCCTCGTTTGATTTTGAGGACGACCCCTCACAAACAGTGCTTCTCCTTCTCCGCCCTTCTGTTTTTCTCGCTTTCTTTGTTCATAGCTGTACAAAGCCGAACAAACTTCTCTGAGAGAAATTTCGTCATTTCCATGGAGTAGAGTAGTTTCAAGGTGCTCGTACTCATCAGGAAGTGACGCCAACAACATTAAGGCCAAGTCACCATCATCATAAGTTGTATCCATATTTTGCAAATCTGTGACCAACTTATTGAAACTGGTGATATGTTCATTCATCGTGGTACCAGGAACATAGGTGAAGTGAAACAGTCTCTTCTTCATGTACAATTTATTTTGACTGTTTTTCTTCAAAAATTTATCCTCCAGTGCTTTCCATAATTTACTTGCAGAAGTTTCCTTTGTGTATGGATATTTCTGCTCTCTAGCAAGGTAGGATCGAATGGTACCGCAAGCAACACGGTTGATAATTCTCCAATCTTCTTCTCCAATAACATCTGGTTTCTTTTCTTCAATGGCCAGATCTAGCCCTTGTTGAAAAAGGACATCTAGAACCTCGCCTTGCCACATCCCAAAATGTCCGGACCCGTCAAAAATTTCTACCGCAAATTTCGCATTTGACACAATTCTTGTCATAAGCGAAGATGCCAATGATGACGTATTGTTGACACTTGATGTAGATTCTTCTTGTTTATTGTCCCCCATATTTGACACAAATATTATTTAATAGCTGACGACACAAATCAAGATTATTTCCTTTCTGATGTAGAAGATCAGACTAAGCTGCAACTACAGAGCATACTCAGACAGAACCTTGACTCAGTTACCAAGATAAATCTTTTCTGATGTGGAAGATCAGACTATGCTGCAACCACAGAGCATACTTAGACAGTACCTTGGCTCTGATACCAATTGTTGCGGAAGCCAAATGTATATAGTGTGAATAAGTCACAACTACTATACCAAAAATTATGACAGCCACCAAATAATAAATAAGACAATAAAACAACAATAAAGGAAACACCAGAATTTACGAGGTTCGGCTAATTTTGCCTACTCCTCGGACACAACCAATATTTTATTCCACTCCAAAAATACAAGTGAAATAATACTAAAGAGAGAAGATACAAATGCCTTAAACAGATGAGAAGGCAAATGAGAGGTGTGTCTCAATCCTAAACATTAGGCCTTCTTTTATAGGGGAAAAATCCCCTCCAAACTTAACTCCCAACCAATGTGGGACTTTGGCATTTTGCCAAACTTCAACAATATTTACTTTTCCCTGCATAAGTGTCAAATCTCTAATCAAGAAGTTGAACATTAAGCAAACCTCAGTAGTTGGCAGTCTGAACTCATCAGCTTCTTCTTTAATATTGAGCTTCAGTTCTGCTTCAGCGTCCTCCACTTCTCTTTCCCTTTCCTCATCAATAGCTTTTGACTTCCTTATAAGATCAGTGTCATCTGCATCTGAATCAGAATTTACATCCGAATCTGAATTAACATCTGAACCATCGTCTGCAACATAAATGCCAAAACAAAGAAGAATGACTAGTGAGTCATAAATCTTGGCGGATGGCTAAAATTACAATGTGGATGCACTAAGTCACAATACCGTCACTGCTTGCTAATATATCAGCAGCAAAGAGGTCATCCACGTCAGAAGACATATCAGAGTCCGCGTTCATTTCCTGTTGTTCTTCATCACGAAGACCTCCATCATCGTCTTCAAAATCCCCATCCGTACCTTCATCTTCACTAAAAAGATCCTCCTTTTCTAGTGGCTTAGGAGGCAAAGGTTCCTTCTTTTGCTTCTTGGTAGGGGGTTTCCCTCCCGCTATCTTGCCGAGTTTGGGACCAGCCATTTAAGCTACAATGCAACAAAAATTGGCAACATCAAGCCACCCTTAATTTCCGAATTTGTATCGATTTCCATGAGCACAAAATTTAAAGAATCATAAAAGACAAAGAAATCTTCTCCCTTGAGCTACCAAACTAGTCCATCCGCTAGTTAGCACTCTCTTAGTTTCATCACAACAAACAACAACTCCGGGATCAAACACAAACTTTAATCCCCAAATTTCAACAAACTTTCCAATTAAAACTTTACATGAAACCTTCCTTTAAAAACTTGCCCCTTGTTGGTATAAAACCTTCCTAATTTACATCCAGAACTTGTACCACAAAGAAAAATCCTTTTCTATAATCTATAGTAGTAGTTAAATATTATTACTACACGTTAGCAACGCTGCAGCAGTGAGCACCAAACTGCGCGTGACTCACCAAAGGCTTTTGCAGTTAGTTAAATTTTCTTATTAAAACGAAAACTAGAACACAGTCACAAATTCAAGCCAATAAAAGTCACTTCCAAAAGGCATTTAGAGTGGAAGATGAACGTACGTACGCTTTAATTTGATATGGTGCAGAGACGGGGAGGAGGGAAGCGGCCGAGTGTGGGAATTAATTTGGGTAACTATACGCTATTTGAAACTTTATTATACTTAATATCCATGTTTAGCTAATTACCCGGCATAACTAAGTTTTGTTTATAAAATATATACAATCCATCTTAAAAGGCTCCCAAATCCATTATTTGTGCCTTCAATCTAGGGGTGGCAATGGGGCGGGGCGGGGCGGGTTTACTCTTATGCGGGTGCGAGGCGGGGCGGGTTGTGGATCTAATGCGGGGCAACTTTGAATTTTATTTTTTTTGAAACAAAGCAATCATTTTGTCATGACCCTAAACCCAGACCTGATCGTGATGGCGCTTCTCGTGAAGATAAGGCCAGCCGACACATTCCCTTCCAATCTTAAGCAATAAAATAATAAGTATTAAGTCATAAACATGATAAAATCTCAAAAATAAGCCAGTTAACAGTATAATCTGCGGAAAAACAAACCCAACACAGCCTGATACCGGGGTGTCACTAGTCATGAGCATCTACTAAGGTCCGAATACAACTAGAGTCAAAAATGTACTAAATACAGTCTAATGAAATCGAGAGGGAGAAAAGCAGTGCAGCGAACGTCGGGCAGCTACCTTGTTAAACTCCGATGACTCTGCCTCTAAGCAACCAATACCCGCTACCGGGTTCAGAAATACCTGAATCTGCACACAAGGTGGAGGGAGTAAAGTGAGTACTTCCAACTCAGTGAGTAATAAAAACAAATGAAGACCGAGTGATAGGAAATCACGAAGAGTACATCAACATGCTGTATAGAAGCAGTACAAAACCAGTAAGAAAGCAATGAAGCTGTGAAATCTCTTAAGCACCTTAGCTCAGTTTAAACTTCTTCAAAAATGGCTTTTCAACAGTTAAGCAATTGAATGCAAGCAATTAGAACCGATAAGCATAGAAGATCCGCCCCTCGGGCACAATTACACAATTAAACAGGTACGTGACAGGTAAATAAGAAAGATAAGTACATAAAGGTTCGCCCTTCGGGCACAATGTCAACAAATCCGCCCCTCGGGCAATATCTCAAAACAATACCAACCCTCGGGCTATATCTCATATTACAATGGGTACCCGCACTCACTGGGGGTGTGCAGACACCTGGAGGGTCCCCTTACGGCCCAAGTGCAATATCAAGCCATCTCGTGGCATCATAAACAGGCTCTCGGCCTCATATCAATATCAAGCCACCTCGTGGCACACAATCTCAGGCCATCAGCCTCATTATCATAATCAGTATATCACTGCTGTGGCGTGCAGCCCGACCCAAAAGTATCCTCACAATACAGGCCCTCGACCTTACTCAGTCAGAATCTCATAAGCCCCTCGGGCATCAGTAAATATGAAGCTGAGCTCAAATATCTTTGAAAATATCAATTAATGTGTTTAAAACAGAATAACATAGCTGAGTTTTTAAAATAGTGAAAATATAGCATGATTGAGCACAAGTATGAAATCAAACAGTGAGGAAAATATCATTAACAATCCCCTAAGGGTCAAACAGTTCGCACGAAGCCCAAATATGGCATTTAGCCCAAAGTATAATAATATCAAACAATTAGCTGCCCATTATACAGAAAAATAGTCATTCGGGATGGACTAAGTCACAATTCTCAACGGTGCACGACCCCACGCACGTCATCTAGCGTGTGTTTCACCTCAATATAGCACGACGCTGTGCAATCCGGGGTTTCATACCCTCATAACAGCATTTAAAATCATTACTCACCTCGAACTAGCCCGAAAAGCTACTCTGCAACACGCTTGCCTCTCGACCCAACTTCTGAGTGCTCTAAAACTACCAAGTTCAGAATTTTATCATCAAATTATGCTAAACGAATGAATTCCAATTGAAAAATATCGATTTTAAGCACAAACCCGAAATCAGTCAAAACCCGACCCCTGGACCTACGTCCCAGAACTGGACAAACTTTATACCAAAATGTTCTTCATCATCTCACGAGTCCGTACATATAAAGAACTCAAAAATCGGAGTTCGTTTGACCCCTCAAATCATCCCTAGAAGGTCTCAGAATCTCAAGTCCTAACTCCACCTTTTTCTACTGATTTTCATGTCTAAATCCATGTAAGATCACGTATTTAACTCAAAAATAGGAAGAAATTACTTACCTAGTGTTGCTTGGTGAAAATCCCTCCTTGAGCTCTCCAAAATCGTCCAAGCCAAATGAAAAAAATGGGCTAAAACTCGTGTTTAAAACAATCTGCTCAGGCTTCATCGAGTTGTACCGTTGTGCAGGTTGTACATCCTCTTACCATTTTTCCCTTATGTACACCTTCTGTTAAAACACCCATAACTCCTTGTGAAAATATCCAAATGATAAACAATTTGAAGATTTAGAAATTATACTCAAGGATCTTTCATTTGATAGGTTGTACACCATATAACTCTTTATATATTCCGAGATATTAGCTTCTAAAGTCGGCTCCATGCATCAGAAAATTCTGTCGAAACTGCTCCACCAACTATCTTCAATCGATTATAACTTTCTGATAAAATATCCAAATTATGAATGGTTTAACTTTCTGAAAACTACAACTTTCATGTTTTGTACTTTTTATGATTCCTTATAGATTGCAAGATATGAGCTTCCAAACTCGACTCCTCGCATCAGAAATTTTCTGGTGAACAGCTGAAGCTCAAAATTCTGCAACTTTTCCGAAGCATGAAATAGTCCGTTTAGCCACCCGAAACTCACCCGAGGCCACCGGGACCTCAACCAAACATGCCAACATATTCCATAACATCATTCAAACTTGTTCCAACCTTCGGAATGCTCAAAACAACATCATAACACCAAATTCGCATCGTATTCAAGCCTAAGAATTTTAAAATTTTCTAAATTACGCTTTTGATCAAAAACCCAACCAAACCACGTCCGAATGACATGAAATTTTGCACACACATCCCAAATGACACAACGGAACTACTGCAACTCTCGGAATTCCATTCCGGCCCCTATATCAAAATCTCACATATCAACCGAAAAAAGCCAAAAAACTCAATTTCGCCAATTCAGGCATAAATCTACTCCGGACCTCCAAAATACATTCCGATCACGCTCCTAAGTCCCAAATCACCTAGTGTAGCTAAACAAATCATAAAAATTTCAATCCGAGATCATATACTAACAAGTCAAATCTTGGTCAAACCTTTCAAATTTCAAGCTTCAAACTGAGAATTATTCTTCCAAATTCATTCTGATCACCCTGAAAACCAAAACCAACGATTTACATAAGTCATAATACACTACACGGGGTAAGTCATGCCCGAGAACTGGCGAGCAAAGTGTAAAATCTCAAAACGAACTACTAATTTATATGGCGAGTGGTATTTGACCGGAGTTAAGAAAGAAAAAAAAGCATTTTGGAATTTGGGGCATATAAAAAATATCCTTAGAGCTGATTTTGTTTAAGAATATGTTATTATGAATAGAGTTTAAGTTAGATACAATCAGGGGTCGAGCTAAAATATTATGTATTGCGAACTAAATTCACAGTAATAATAATAATAATGTGGTCTATTTATTGGAGGCAAAAATGTACAACATGTTTACCGCGACTACAAGTGAACTGAAATCAACTTCAAAAATAGAGAAAAATTAAGCGGGGGCGGGGCGGGTTGAAAATTGAAAAAATAACTATGCGGAACGGGTTGAAATATTTGTGGGTTTTGCCGCACCCGCCCTGCCCCTTTGCCATTCCTACTTCAATCAAGGGATTTAATACCCTTTTCCTTTTTTTTTCTCCTCTTTCCCCTTTTCTTTCCAGATCTTCCACCCACACTCCAAATCATTTTTATTTCTATTTCTTTCCTTCTTCAACGCCTAATTATTTTTTTTGGTCATGAAAGATTAATATTATATAATAAAACTTGCGTACACAGCAGGAGCATTTTTAGGGTGGCTGTTCTTCAACAGAATACAAAAAAGCATTGCCACCCTTGGTGGATCTAAGTGGGAATCCACTCCCAAATGGCTAGTCTGGGTACTAAAAGATACATGAGAGTTTAACAAAAAAGAGTTGTGCTCATCTAGCTGGCTTAATGTAGTTGGATAAAGTAGACGCCGATAAGTTGAGCCTTGCTTGTCAGTGAGGAGTATCTTCAACACAAAAACTGGAGCGTCTTCAAAAACGAGCGTTAACGGGCCACAGTTGCTTCTCTTTAACTCAAATTTATCTTGTAAATTGCTTTTTAACATGACATATGTCATGTAACTTTACATAAATTGTTACCAGTTAATTATAGTTCATTTTAATCACTAATCATAGTAAACTACAAGGAATATAATTTGGCGTAAATGTTATGTGTGCAAATTCCCTTTTTCATTGATACAATGATCTAACACCTTTTTCATTTTCTCACGAAATATAAAAAAAATCCAAAGAGTTAAAAGGAACACAAGTAGACACTATATTTTTAGAACAAAAGAGAAAAATTAAAAGGTAAACTACTAAGTCAAATTAGCCAACTTGGATGCTATTATGATCTTTGGGATAATGATGTATTGTGGTCTGGGCCCGGGCCAAACGGGCCTGGGCTTGAGGCGGGCCGAGCTGATGCGGTCCCGGGCCAAACGGTCCCAATGTGTGGAACCGGCCCACGGCGGTCCTAAGCCCACATGGTCCCGGGCTAAATGGGCCGGGCCCGCGGGCCTAACGAGCTTTTTCCGTTTCGGGCTTTTTTTTTTTTTTAATTTTTTTTATCTAAGGCAGTTTCTTGTAAACTATATATGTATATACTAGTATAAATTGCTTATATATAGCTATATAAATATATATAGTATATATAGTATGTATAGTATGTATATATAAGGGTGTATTATGTGTATATATAATTATATATTGCCTTATGTAATATATATTGCCTGGAACCAGCACACGGCGGCCCTAAGCCCACATAGTCCCGGGCTAAATGGGTCGGGCCCGCGGGCCCAACGGGCTTTTTTCGTTTCGGGCTAATTTTTTTAATTTTTTTTATCTAAGACACTTTCTTGTAAACTATATATGTATATACTAGTATAAATTGCTTATATATAGCTATATAAATATATATAGTATATATAGTATGTATAGTATATATATATATATAAGGGTGTATTATGTGTATATATAATTATATATTACCTTATGTAATATATATTGCTTTGTATATATGTATGTATGTATGTATGTATGTATATATATATATAAATGGGCCGGGCCCCCGGGCCTAACGGACTTTTTTCGTTTCGGGCTTTTTTTTTAATTTTTTTTTATCTAAGGCACTTTCTTGTAAACTATATATGTATATACTAGTATAAATTGCTTATATATAGCTATATAAATATATATAGTATATATAGTATGTATAGTATGTATATATAAGGGTGTATTATGTGTATATATAATTATATATTGCCTTATGTAATATATATTGCCTTATATATATGTATGTATGTATGTATGTATATATATATATATATATATATATATATATATATATATATATATATATATATATATATATATATATATATATTATATATATATATATATATAGTTTATATGTATTAGAGATATATATATATTGCCTTGTATATATGTGTATGTATGTATGTATGTATGTATATATACACACACACACACACACACACATATATATATATATAGGCTATTTTTTTTAATTTTTTTTATCTAAGGCACTTTCTTGTAAATTATATATGTATATACTAGTATAAATTGCTTATATATAGCTATATAAATATATATAGTATATATAGTATGTATTAGTATATATATATATATATATATATATATGTATTAGATATATATATATAGTTTATATGTATTAGATATATAATATATATACTATATCAAATTTAAACACAAAATAAATTGCAAAGAAATATTCAAGGGAATGTCTTATATATTTTACTATTACGACATTAACAAAGAATGGCAATATCTTTCTTAGTCTTCCTCCCCCCAATGGAATGAGCACAACAAGGTACTAATACCACCATTAAAAGGAAAAAAACTAAGGAAGATGTGCCAAAATACAAGTTACATGTTAGCCTATGTATTATCTCTAATAAATCTCATAAATCCTTGAAGGTCCGGAGGAATTTCCGTTGATGGTGGTGGAAAAGAAGCTTGTTCATTACCACTTCCGGGCAAAGCAACATCATGCGCAAGTTCCGCTAGCATTTCTTCATAAGCTTCATCTATCTCCAGTTGTGATTCTGCAAGTCCAAAATTTCTTCTTTCCGAACGGATCCAATCTCTGAAGAGTACTGATTTTTCCAAGCTCTCCCTCATAGATGCTCTATGATCACCGATTTGAAGTCTCGCTTGACTGAATGCGCTCTCCGATGCCACTGTTGAATCTTGAACACCTAAAATATCTCGAGTCATCCTTGAAAGAACCGGATAGTGTTTTTGTTTGTCCTTCCACCATTCCAAAACATCGAAGGAGCCGTCGGGATTCTCTGATTCAAGTCCCTGCGACAAATAAACTCGAAGCTCATTTAGTTGTGAACTATCACCAAAATTATCACCTTGAGAACTCCTAAACTCCGTCCAAGAACTAAGGGCTTTTAGGCCCGCAGTTCTTTTAGATGCTTTCGGGCCGTTTAGAAGATTGTCTATTAAAAGTAGGGGTTACTACAAGAGGGTCAGGCGGAGCATCAGTTGGGTTATTAACAGGACTAGTAGGTGTATCATCTAAATCCGGTTGCGTTTCATTTAAATCATCATTTTCCTAATCATTTTCAAAGATAGTTTCATTAGGATAAAGAGCATTCATAACTTCTTCATTTAATTGTTGACCCGGTGCAACATTATGGCAAAATTGACTATCGAAAAATTGAAAACAAGGGTTATCACTATCAAGAATAATAGGTGGAGGAGGACGGGTAACAGGTCTAGGTCGGGGAGCCGGGGGAAGAGTAGTAGCTTGGCTACTAGATTCACCAATTTTAGATTTTCCCTTACCCTTACCACCAAAAATATTTTTCAAAGAAAATGCCATATTAATTATAATTGTACTAAATAAAACTAACAAAACTATAATATTAAAACTTAAGAGTTGGAACGAGTTTACTGAATTGACGAACAACTTCTTGAAAATTGAATATCGTTGAAGACTTGAATACTTCAATTCACCAACTTCACAATTTTTCATGAAATTGCAATAATAAAGTAAGCAATTATAGAAGAAAATTAGAGAGAGATTGATGAATTTGTGAGTAAAAATGAAAGAATGGAGGGGGTATTTATAGTTGAAAATTGGGAAAAATGTAATTATAAAAAGTTTGGGGTTAAAGCAAAGTTTAGGGGCCAAATGACTATTTTTTAAAGTGGCCAACGGATAAATTTTGAAGGCCAACAGCTAGATTTTAAAAATATGACCGATTTTTTTTAAAAAAAATTAGCCGTTAGAGCCTGTTAGGCCCGTTGGGCCCGGTTGAACCGGCCCAGGCCCGCCTGCCGGTCCCGGGCTTAACGGTCCCGGGCTCATGTCTTGAACCGGCACACCACGGGCTTTTGCACCACTAGAGCCCATACCCGGTTGAACCGGCCCGTTTGGCCCGTTAGACCCGCGGTCCTGGGCCAGGCCGGGCCACATACAGCCTTACTTTGGGATTGGCAAATCCAATAGGAGGAGCGCAAAGCCGCACGGACGAAAGTGCTTTGTCAAAATGTTTTGCCTTAGTCCCTAAATACTCACTCCACGTCACTGGACTATACAATGGAGGGTGCCCTTGATCTACCAATTTAATAGTAGTGGATGATATGTTTATTTCAATGTCGACAAAATTGTGATAAATTCGAAGTCAAGTTACGATGCATTATTTTTAGCCATTATAGAGCATCTATCAATTGATATACAATTACAATTTTCATATATTATTTCTACCCAGTTATATACAATTACAATATCATATCACTTAAACGCAATTTTTATACAAATTTTATACAATATATTTTTTGTATATTTTGTATCTCATTTATACATAGTAAATACAAATTTCATACAACTAATTAGATATTATACAACTTATCTACAATTTTTATATATTATTTCTACTCAGTTATATACATCTACAATATCATACAATTTAAATACAATTTTTATACAAAATTGTTCAACTTTCATACAATATTTAAATAAAAAAATATATATATAAACAATAAAATATAATTTTTCTACAATTTTACTACAACTTATCTTTATCATTTTCTTCTTCTTCTTCTTCTTCTTCTTCTTCTTCTTCTTCTTCTTCTTCTTCTTCTTCTTCTTCTTCTTCTTCTTCTTCTTCTTCTTCTTCTTCTTCTTCTTCTTCTTCTTCTTCTTCTTCTTCTTCTTCTTCTTCTTCTTCTTCTTCTTCGAGTTTCAATCTAAAATTCAGTCAAAACCAAGTCTAATCTTCACCAAAACCCCTCAAAATTGAGATATAAACTCCTAAACATATTCCGAATTATTTACAACAACACCCAATCCAAACAAATAATAATTTTTAATGGTTGTCAATGGTGGAATTGCTGCTCTCTTTTCCTTAGCTTTACATTAATGAAATTAGGTATTGAGAGATACAAAGAGACGTAGAGAGAATCTTAATTCTTTGCAACAACACCCAATTCAAACAAATAATATTTTTTGAAAACTCAAATTCGAACTCAAAGCTTCAAAGCTTTTTAATGGTTGTTAATGGTGGAATCGCTGCTCTCTTGTGCAAGATACGTGGGGGAGGGGGTGAGATGTGGAGAGAGAAACGTGGGGGAAGTGGGATATGGAGAGAGAAACGTGGAGGGAGTTAGATTTGTATGTTATAGTGATTGTAGGAATTGATTCATTATCCTTAAATCCTAAAAATGTACATAATTGGTAATTTTGTATATAGGAGATAATTCAAGTGAAACTTGAGTAGAGAGGATAATAAAGTTTCCAATAGTGTATAGATATGTAAAAATCTATTAATTTGAGGATTGGACGCAAGTTTGGGTTTGAGTCTACTATTCCATCCCTTCTTTGGGTTTAATTTATTGTTCTTTCGGCCAAGTTGAAAAGGCTGTGGGCTTTGACACAAGCTCATCCAATCAAATACAGTCTAATTGTTTTATGGAATTTTTACCTCCTATAGCAAAGGTTAACATCTTATTTATTTTAAATAAATACCATTTAAAAAAATTATATTCTATAGATACCTTTTAATATTTATAGCAAAATATCTAATTTTGGTTAACTCCTACTCCTAAGCCACTAAATAAGCTATTCAGTTACAATATTTTCTTTCTCTCTCTACTTTGATACAACTTTTACCTCAAATTTTTCATAAAGAGCTCTACAATTGCAGAAGATCCTTACGTCTCCAATAGTAGCATCAGTAGCGCCAAGCAAAAGAAATAGCTCTCCATATGAAATTCCCAGCATCTATTTTTTCACTTTGTTTCTGTCGTATGTTTGAAGAGCAATGCGATAGGAGATCGTAAATAAATGACCCGGCCTTATCGGAAATTTGGTCGGAGAATTTGTCAGGGAGTACCCCGCCGGTTCATGTTAGAAAGGAAACGAGCTATGGCTTCTTGTTGTTGTTGCTGCTTCTGACGTTATTGTTGCATCTGATGCAATAGGAGTAGCTGGAAATTAGGGTTTATTTTTTAACAAAGACGACGGATTTTGGGGCTAAGCAACTTGATTTTCTATTAATATATTTCAATATTTTTCAACGTATCACGCTATATTTTCATGTATTTCATTGTATTCGTTGTCTTTTTTCATTGTAATTCAATGTATCTTGTTGTATTCCATGTATTTCATTGTTTTTTTCTCATTGTATTTCAATGTATCCTGTTGTATTCTATGTATTTCATTGTATTCACTGCCTCACTATACGCCATGAATGTATTCATATATATTTTTTAATTAATATAATTTATGTATTCAGATGTACTATATATTTTCTCTGAAGATTGCTATGTTTTTGGGGTATTTTTCGGTTAAGAATCTTTTTTATAACTGAAAATACAAATTTTGTGTGTTATAATTGAGTGTGTTGAGTTATATTAGAAGTCTATTATGTTAATTGATTTACTTTCCGTTTTAAAAACAATGTAATTCCCTATTTCACGCCGTGAATACAGTCGAATACAATAATTTGTCCAGCTGTAATCCCATGTTTCACTCCATGAATACAGTCGAATACACTCGAATACAACTGATTAGCTGGACTTCCCTGATTCACGCCCATTTTTGCTACTGTATTCATGAATACAATAGCTTAAATACATCAAATACATCAAATAACCACAGAAAAGGTATCTATAATCCGTAATATATATAGCAAATGGTATCTATAGATGACTAATTACTACTAAAAGATAGTGCTTTATGAAAATTTCTCTTGTTTTATTACTCTTTTTTTAATTGTTTTATCTATCTATCTTCTATATACTACTATAAAAGTGGGAAGCCCTAAACTTAAAAGTTGAATTACTAAAATACCCTTGTGAATTAATTACATATCTCAATTAAAATAAAGTATCACGTTTATTTGAAGGATTGTAATCTTTCACATTAATTACTAATATTCACAATAGCTTTAAACTAACTGTTCCTATTTTAAATTTGTTTTCCAACCGTTGCCAATTTCCTTTTACAAGCATTCGACTTTTCCTTTCATAAATCGCATAGATATATTTCAAACAAGAAGGAGAAGAGTAGTTCCAATGTTCGAGTGGTTGAAAGTTTTATCAAGAAAACAAGGAATAGTAGTGAATAAAAGTTTTTACTATGAAAAAGTTGACGTCATTGTGATTTGTGGAACAAAGGTAAGAACGGAAATATAGACATATTCTTGCCTTCTTGGGACAGAAAGAATTCCTAACAATTAGTAAGAGTCTACAATTTCACTTCCTTTTTGTCCAATTCTGATACTATTCTTACAATAATAACGTAGTATCTTTCATTCTTCAGTAATAAATAAGGAGAAGTTTTGTTCTATAATTGGTGAAGCAAAAAAATTATATAAATAAAGGAGTATTTGTTCCATAATAAAAATTTCTCTATTGTTTTTCGCTTTCATGCTTGCTTTTTATTTTATGTAGACAAGAAATAATATATTGAGCCTAAGTCATTCATTATTAAATTCAAACACCAATCATGGTGCGTATAGGTAAAAGAATATAATCGGCACCCGCGCAGAGGTTGTTATATCTCTAAATTCAAACACCAAGAATATGTTCTATTAACAAATATTTTTAAAAATTAATTGACAAGTAGACAATTTCAATTATTATTTCTTTCTTTGTATTTAAAATCAGAATTTTAGTAATAACATTTACCCGTATGAAAGCAAGTGCGGCTAAATTTAATGTAATGCTTCAAAAGAAGCCTTCTTATTTATTTTTATTTTTTTTAAAAAAAAAAGAGTTTTGTCATTCACAATAAACAATTACTACTTATATTAATTGTATTTAAAAGTTTTTTTTTTCATATTCAAGTTCCATAGATATTAAATAGCCTATAAAATTGTGTTTAAATGGTAAAAGTTTATAAAGAATGAATTAAAACTTTAACGTCAAAAGAAAGGAAAGAAGACATCTTTTAAAAATAATCTCAAAATAAGGTATTTAACATTAATTACCGAGTACGATATTTCAACTTTATAATTCTTTAATTAATATTATAAAAAATTTCGGGAAAGATAAAATTACCGACATAATAGGTTTTGTTTCGTACACTTTATTGCTATGAGGACATTAGCAATGAGCTTATGTTTCATGTTTGTTTAGCCAGTGAACCACATTTACATATTAGGGATAATATGCATAAAATTCTTCCCGACCTATAATCATATTACAAATTACACATTTTTTCTTTTTTGGAGGTCCTTTCCCTAACTATTTTAAAGTGTAATAAACATTACCCTAGGTGCTGACGTGGCATAGAGAGTGTGCATACTCTCTTAAGGCAAGTGACAACAACAACAACAACAACAACGACCCAGTATAATCCCACAAGTGGGGTCTGGGGAGGGTAATATGTACGCAGACCTTACCCCTACCCCGAGGTTAATTAACATGTACAAGTGTCATCTTTTGATTGGACATTACGTAATTAATTACATCTAATTAATTAGTCTCCTTCGTCTTCTAAACCTTTTCTCGCACGAACAACGGGGACATCGTTTCAACGGCGAAATGCCGGAGCGAAAATCCAATACAACGCAAAATCAATCCAGAAATCAAAATCAGATATGTTTAATAACAGAAACAAAGCTACAACTAGAGGGAGCAACGACCATGATTCAGTAAGAACCTACGGACAGTCAAAACGGTCAACAACAATGGAGTTTCGACGGAGCAAGAGTCTTCGTCGGAGTTTCGTTCTCCGGCCAGACTGATAATATCAAACAAGTATTATATAAAATCCATCAAATTAGGCTTTTGCCTTTTGGCTGGATATGGTAATGAAGGTATGCAAATAGAAAAATAAGGAAGAAGGAGAAAACGGTGAAAAAAAGTTTTTAAGTAAGAAATACACATTTTAGGCGCGTGTATTTCACCATTTTGCTCGCATCTGGTTGTAACTTTTTAAGGGGCAAATAATTTTACTTTAAAATAGTTCAGGGGGATAATAGAATCCCCGAAAAAAAAAATATGTAGTTGATAATATGATTATAGGTGGGAGAGGATTTTACGCATTATCCTTACATATTACATATTGCTGTTTGATTTAAGTGAATTGTCTGTTTATAGTTTAGTGCTTGTTTAGGACAGACTTTTTAAAATATAGTGTTTGTTTGTAACAAGCTTTAATTTGAAATTGTTATTCTTTTTGTTACAAATTTAAAATTTCATTAAATTTAGTTCTTTTGTACTTTTATTTTTCACCAATTAAAACTATTTTAATATACTAACTAAATAATACTTATTGCCAATGCAAGATGTTAAAGTTATTTAAAATTTTAATTATTGTCTATTACAAATAAGAATGTTAATCAAATAGAAAGTACATAAACTATATACTATTACTATGATGGGAGTACTATATTTTGCTTTGCTCACCTAGCCATCTCATATTCAGTCAATATGGCAACAACTGTAAAATTACAAAACAATTAATGTATACTTATTAACAAAATACAAAAATATTCATTTGGCTGGATAATAAAGGTATTAGTAATTCAAATAGGTTAAGAGATTAAATAAATATAACTAAACTTTGATTATTCCTCTTTCTAGAGGAAAAAGATATCCAATCATCAAATTAAGCTGGACAAATCAGCAACCGTACAATTATCCGCACCGATCTCATTCACTACTTTATTTATTCATGTATAATGGTTTATTCAAAGCTTTTTCTTAAAATATATAATAATATTATTTTATAAAATTATACTACATGACTCGACATAAACGTGCAACACACGTATCGAAAAACTAGTATACTATATTAAAAATGTGAAGCCCAAAGCCAAAAACTTAAATTACTGAAATGCCCTTACTAAATACCCTATATAATGAAAAGGAAAATCTAACGCCTAACCCCTTTACTTAAGCAAATCTTTCCCGTTACTCCCAATAAGCATGTTATTTACCTTTTTTCCAACATGTACATCGTATAGTTTGATAATCAAACTTCGATTGAACAAATTTTACGGTTTTTTATTTCGTCCCAATAGATATATTATTTAATTAAATATTTGATTCTGTTGTAGCTTTAACAATTCTCTTAAATGATGTTGCTTTCAGCCGGTGCTGATTTCTGAATTCCTATTTGGCTGGAGTCAAGGTAGAGTATCCCATTCACATTGATGCATTTCATGGTACCCTACTGGTTTTAACATTCTTTTGTATGTTCGATATACATACATTTCTTATCTTCTTGTTTGATCTTTTTTAGCAATTATCACTTTAGTTTACTATTTTTAATTTTCTGTAATGGCCAACTTTCAAAGATTTCCGAGGAGAATGATAATTCAGGTTGGTACTAGTACGAAAGAAGATTGCTTAATTGCTGCATAATTTGGTAGTGTTGATGAAATATGTAGAGGATTATCTTCAGGGTAGTAAAACATAAAATAGACTTACGTTAATATATTCTTAAAATCATGAAAATTGTAGTGACCTTGAAAATTTAGTAATGTTGTACGACTTTAAAGAGCATTGACGTAGATTATTATATCTCTTACGTATAAATAGTGACACCCTTTTAATTTCTTCTTAGAATTTTTCTTATATTCGCCTTCAACTTTATTAAGATATATGGGTGTTTCCTAGCTTACAACCTGGGAGGATTCTTGATACAGATACTTTATTCTAATTTGCTTCTCAAACTACCAAAAAAAAAATGCTATTTTCCGACTAAAGATTCCGACTACAAAGTAGTAGTCGTAATTTTCCGACTACAGTAGTCGGAAAAGTATAATTTATTTTTTTTAATTTTTTTTTTTTACTTTGTAGGCGACTGCCTTTTCGACTGTATTAGTCGTAAAATTTGGCGCAAAATCCCGCGAATTAATTTTTCCGACCACTATAATCGGGACAAAGTCAATAAAAAAATTTGACCAATTACAGTAAAAAAGGAATTTCCAATTACAGTAATCGGAAAAGTAAATAATTGCACAAATTTCATGATCACAATTTTAATTAAAAAGTCGACTAAACCTTACCTTTTGGGCAAAAGTATCTTAAGGTAGCAATTTGTGTATTCTTGTTATTTTAAGATAAAATTGTATACATATATTTTTGGATGTTAATTGTGTGATCATGGTCTGGCAATTTGTGTATAGGAATTCTCCAACAAGTGGAAGTTGCGGACTGCAAGGCAAAGGGAAGATAACATTTTGGTTAGCAATTTCATTGTTATAAGGTACGAAACCTTTACCAATTTGCAATTCTAACTAATTGATTGCTTTTACATGTTCAAAACCAATTTGAGTATTAGAATAAACTATAACAGTTGAATTGGTTTTTCTTCGTTGGAGCTATTTGTGTTTATCGTTGTCATGTTTCGTTCACCTCTATTAGTCCGCGACTAGTAGCTTCGCTTGATTCTATGTATGATCGTCCTAAATCAGTTTATTTCTAAGTTATCAGTTTGTTTCTAAGTTCTAGCTAATTTGTTTTCAGTTTGAACTAAAACTATAAGATTTGGGTAAGTAAGGATATGACGATATTAAATAAATGTCATACGCAAAAATTACTTCTATCTTGTGATGGTAGAAAGCTTGTTTTAGATAGATTTTTGTCTCAATAAAAGTAAAATCACAACAATTATGACAAACAATTACGGAAAGAGAAATAGTAACAACAACCACAAAAATAGAGATCTAACCTTAATTACACAATATCATTAGAATACAAGTGTCACTTGTAAGAAAGTTCGAATTTCAGATATGCACTAATATACTTTATTTTCATCGTTGTAGAAGGAGGAAAAGTTTCTAGTGAAATAAAAATTATTTCGAAAATATAACTTCTTATCAAATTTAATTAGCCGCATCAATTTGATCAGCTCTATTTTTTGCTCTTGTGGCAGACACTTGGCTTGTCAATTTTTTTTTACAAGATTGCAATTTCATATAGTAATAAATATGACATGCGACCACTTTGTAGCTTGAGTTGCTTTGTACTCTTTAACATTATTACCTCAATTTTGTGTCCACAACTTTTTTTTGTTAATTCTTTGTTTGAGCCTTTGAGGGAAGAGATGTTAGCCACATAGTGTTAACCGTTGTTCACTTTGTTGAAGGTATTACAATTATTCAAAGTAGGAACCTTTAGAAGATTATCTAAATAGTTTTTTTTTTTTTGATGCAGATGGAATTTGAACATTTTAGATGGATGCATAATAGGACTCATCCTAATCGTGCGGGATTGAGGGAGGAATTTATAGAAGGAGTTGCGGGATTTATTGCTAAGGCGAAATCGCTAAATAATTTTCTTATTGAAGGGACAATTAGATGCCCTTGTGTTAAATGCAAGTGTGTCAAGTTATTGAGACCAGATGTAGTTGAACTTCATCTTTACAAGAATGGATTTATAGAAAATTATTATGTGTGGACTGTTGATGGAGAGAATCATAATTTTCATAATTCTTTTGGTGGTGAGGGTAGTCCCAGAGTAGAGAATAATTTTGAAAATTCTCGATTCAATGAAATGATGAGAGATGCTTCTGAGATGTTCCCAGGGGAACCAAATGATGAGACTAAGCGCTTTTATGAACAGCTAGAGGAAGCTAGTCGTCCATTGTATGAAGACTCAATGCATTCCAAGTTGTCTGTTGCAGTTAGACTACCAACTATCAAATCTGATAGTTCTATTTCTCAAGCGGGCATGGATTCTATCATTGGGCTTATGAATGAACTAAATCCGAATAAAATTGACTTACTTATCGCTCATATTAGACCCTCTTTCTCACATAAAAAAATTTTTCTTAAAAAAGTAGCTTCTCCCTAGAAATACTTTTTTCGAAAAACAATTTTGAAAAAACACTTAAAAGCATTTTTTTTTTAAAACTTGACCAAATACTAATTGCTGCTCAGAAGTATTTTTCAAATTAATTAGCCAAACACAAATTGTTTCTCATCAAAAGTACTTTTAAAAAAAATACTTTTTCAAAATAGGTTGATTTTAGAAGCTTGGCCAAACAGACTATAACACTGCCGAGACATCAGAAATTTTGGTTAAGATGAAAAAAAGGAACACCTTGGACATTCTGCCCACCTCAGTGTTAATTGTTCACTCTTTGACTGGAATGAAGTTATAAGCTAATCATTGTAACGCAAAACAAACATAAACTCCCCTGGACAAATCAAAAGCAGCACGGCTTCCTACTGGCTAAATTCGTAAGTCTATGTACATACTTTGTGATAGAAGCTAAACAAAATACAAGTGAATTTGTTTGCTAAACCAAAGAACAGAACATAGTCCAATTTAAGTCACAAACAAGAATTTCAAGTCTTCCTCCGTTAGTTTCCCAAAGGCCTCTGAAGAGCCACCAATCGTCCTGCAACCAACTCGAAAGTTTCAGTATGTCGACGAAAAGAAGGGGTTAGGAGAGAGTGTTTGGGGTGGGGAGAGTAAAGAAGGGAACTAGAAAGCACAACGTAAAACAAAAAGGTGGTCAATAACATCTTTCAGGGGAAATCAAATGGGTTATTTTGGAAATTATTTGAATGAGAAAACACTGAAAGCTATTTGAGCTCTCACTGTAGCCAACTGTCCTTTTCTTCTATTTTTGACCTTTTTCAGTTTTTGCATTGGGATGAGGAAGCAAAAGAACTAACTACAGTGAGATTAGGCAATAACAAAAGTATTCTTTATGCTTTAAACTGATGAGAGTATCATCTCATATTTACTCATACTGTGAGGGAAATCACACATGAAATAGCATATGTAGCTAAATGGAAGAAATCAAAGATTTCAATATAGTTTTCTTCAGATTCAAAAGAAAGGCAACTGAACAGTGAGGTGATATACAACTGTGATACCTAAGAATTGATTGAGAGAATCATGAACAATGTGGATAGGGTAGGATGAGCTGCAACTAGACAAAGTAGAAGGGGGAAGAGAAGCTACTTGTGTTGTACGTATTTGAACCCTCAACCTACACGGTGGAAGATGAGGATGCTCACCAAGTGTCTCACCAATTAGTTATAGAATAGTTAGAAGAAAATTACTTGATTTCCATAATTTCTTGAGACCTCTCCAACTAAGATAGCATATATAAATCACTTCCAACTGTTAACTGATCACCTATTTTCGTCACAATACATATGCAACCATCCGTAAGAAAAAACTCACTTACCCTTCAAAAACAAGTTCCTTCTTCTCCTGCAACTTTAAGATCTTCTCCTCAATTGTATTCTCAATCGCAAATCTCACAATCCTAGAAATGAGGAAAGATAAAATAAGTTCCACTCAATGACATAAAAATATAAGAAATGCAAAACAGACCTAACAGGTTTATATTGCCCTATTCGATGGATTCTATCTTGGGCTTGGCGCTCCACAGCAGAATTCCACCAAGGATCCATTATGAAAACCTAGCATAGCCAAAGAGAAGCCACGTATCACCACGAATTGCGCGCTTATTCAACATATAAATACATGTGATGGATGGTACTTGAGCTGGCTCTTTAAGTGCACAGACAAGTGAAGTTGGAATAGGTTAAATGAACCAAATAACAGGAGATCTGAAGAGTGATAGGATAAAACACTAGATATTAAAACCCTTCGGCATTTGAAAAAAGTTGTCACAGTCGATGTTGACAGAGAAATGAAAGAGACAGCTTACATGTGATGCAACTGTAAGATTGAGTGCAACACTTCCAGCTTTCAAGCTCATAAGAAAAATGCTGCAATCTGGATCTTCAGTAAATCTGGTAACTGCTGCAGCTCTTGCAGCAATAGACATGGATCCAACTAATTGAACACAATTGATGCCCGACTGAAGAGTTTACAAGGCAAGCTTTTCTTGATTCACAGACTGAAAAAGAAAAGAGGAAAAAGTAGGAAGGGAGCAAAGATCTCTTTATATCTTACCTTCCGAAGAGAATAGTGTATCAGATCCAAAAATGTAGTGAACTGGCTGAAACTATTCCTTTTGCAGAACCATCTCTTTCAATCATGAACCTGATTTCTTCCCTCTAGAATCAATAAAACAAGCAATGAGCATCAATCATGTACTCCACAGACCCCCTCTCACTTTGAATCTCAAGATGGGATCTTCCTACTGGATATTGAGTTTGAGATGTTAAATTGATTTCACTATTACACCATGCAACGGAAGAAATATAAATTAAAGGTTGAGAAGTCAGTTTGACAGAGAAAATATCACATCAAATTTGAATTTGATTTAAGTGGATTAAGTTCTTGAAAAATGTGGCACATAAATTAGAACAAAGAGAGTATCAAAATAAAGGCTCTTTAACTATATTATGCACAATAAATAATAGAAGATTTCGAGAACAATCTGAATAGAAAATGGTAAGAATGAGATTCCTCCATTTTTTCACACTTCAAATGGGGAAAACATTTAATCCATAAGCTTCAACTTGTTTTCCTGGTTGGAACACTACTAAGTTGACAGGAATATGTTGGTTTTCCTCATTGCAAAAGCACATACATCAAGGTACAACATCATGATCATGAGCTGCATCTGGTAGATGCCATGTAAGTCTTAGAATCATAATTAGTTGCTTGATACCTGTACGGATGACACCTACTTGGTCTCTTTGTGCGAAGGGAAAAAACTATTAAGCAAGGAGTAAAAGTAAGCTGAGGAAAATATAATAATAATAAAGGAGAAGATAAGCTACCAATGCATCTATTTTAGTGCTGGACTGGAAATCATCGAGCTGAACTCTGTTCAGTATGCTTGAGGACCTAAACCCTTTGAGAGTCGGTTTAGAATTCTGATCCGCCTTATCATTATTTGCACTTAAATCAACTGTAAGTAGTTCAGAACACAGAGGGCATGACACTTGTCCCACACTTGCAGCGAAGTCTATCAAACACGTCTTGCAGAGGGCATGGTTGCAAGAAGTAATCTGCAATAATCAAAATAGATGCACAGTTCAGAAAAAGACTGTCTAATGGATAAGGACAGCATGCCATCAGAAGAGCTTAATAAAGTGATTTTAGATGCTCAAAGATAATTAAAAGAACTTTCTATAAATTATTAATCTCTTTGGTAATACCGGAGAAAGACTTTCCAAAATATTCATGAATTTCAGAGAACTTCTGGAAAATGGAAATAGCATATGGAGTAGCTTTTGTTAAAGCTTTGGCCATATCATCACCATTTTAGCTAGAAAGAACTAGTACACATGTGATCCTTAAATAATTACTAAGGAAAAATACTTTAAACATATAATGCAAGAAAATTGTATTTAACGATTGTACATATAATATTCAGGCAGAAAATGAGCAGCTGAAAGATGCTGGAACATTCTCTTCCTTTTTTTGGGTGGAAGGGAGAAGGGTGCATAAACTCACTACTTGATCTTCCACTGTATCTTGACATAATCCACAAGGTTGCTGAGTCCATGCTCCCAATTTTTGCCAAAGCAGTACTCGAGTATACCACAAGGTAAGGATGAAGAACTGCCTGCCGAATTAAGAAAAGATATCAACCAGACATTTAACACAACAAAACTTGGCTGAAATAAAACAAACACTTGAATGTTTTAGATAGACTACGTACAATAGTCCGACCTTTGCTCGGACCCCGCGCATAGCGGGAGCTGGGCTGCCCTTAAATGTTTTAGATAGTCAAATTTCTACTTTATTACGGGTGTTTAAACTGTTATTTTATTGCAACCCCGCTACTCAAGAGGCATATTTGGAAGATGCAAAAAGAAAAGTGAATACTAACCGCATTAACAAGTCACAGGAAACTAAATATATACCTGAGGCCAAGCATGATAAGAGGGCCAGGTACTTCAAAATTATATTCACAAAAGCAACTAGCAAAACAAAACTTAAGAAGTCGGCCGTGAGAAAATAAGTTAAGCAAAAAAATATGCTTAAGTTAACCTTTAGGACTCATCTAGTTAGCTGGATTATGTTGCGGAAGCCAAATGTATAGAGTGTGAATAAGTCACAACTACTATACCAAAATTTATGACAGCCACCATATAATAAATAAGACAACAAAGCAACAATAAAGGGAACACCAGAATTTACGAGGTTCGGCTAATTTTGCCTACTCCTCGGACACAACCAATATTTTATTACACTCCAAAAATACAAGTGAAATAATACTAAAGAGAGAAGATACAAATGCCTTAAACAGATGAGAAGGCAAATGAGAGGTGTGTTTAAATCCTAAACATTAAGCCTTCTTTTATAGGGAGAAAATCCCCCCAACTTTTGTTTTCCCACCGATGTGGGACAAACATTTTGTCAAATTCAACAAATCTCCACCTTGGCAAAATTCCACATCTTCAATTTTCTCTCAATAACAAATTTGGTTGTGTCTTCATCTTCAATCTTCAGTGTTCAACAATGTTAATCAAATCCAAACAATGTTGAAACTTGATCGCAGTCACCACCTTTGTCAGCATATCAGCAGGATTCTCCGTAGTATGAATTTTCTTCACTGTGACTCCACCTTCTTCTATGATTTCTCGTACAAAATGATACCGAACATCAATGTGTTTCGTCCTTGCATGATAAACTTGGTTCTTCGCTAATTGAATAGCACTTTGACTATCACAAAAAATTGTGATACCTTTTTGTTCAACACCAAGCTCCTTTAGCAATCCTTGAAGCCAAATTGCCTCTTTCACAGCCTCTGTAATAGCCATGTACTCTGCCTCTGTTGTAGACAAAGCAACTGTTGACTGCAAAGTAGACTTCCAACTAACTGGTGCCTTTGCAAAAGTAAACACATAACCAGTAGTTGATCTTCGTTTGTCCAGATCACCCGCAAAATCTGAGTCACAATATCCAACTACAGACTGATTGTCTTCCTGCTCAAAAACTAACCCGACATCTACAGTATTATGAATATACCGTAGAATCCACTTCACAGCTTTCCAATGCTCCTTCCCTGGATTGTGCATATATCTGCTAATAACTCCAACAGCTTGTGAAATGTCAGGCCTTGTGCAAACCATTGCATACATCAAGCTACCAACAGCATTTGCGTATGGTACCTTTGACATATACTTTCGTTCAACTTCATCCATTGGCGACATAGTAGTACTTAGCTTAAAATGGGAAGCAAGTGGAGTACTAACTGCTTAGTCTTGTCATCTATGCCAAAACGTTGAAGTACTCTCTTCAAATATTCCTTTTGAGATAAACAGAGTTTCTTTGAACGTCTATCTCTAATTATCTCCATGCCAAGAATTTTCTTTGCCTCACCCAAATCCTTCATCTCGAACTCCTTCTTCAGTTGAATCTTCAACTTATCAATTTCTTCCAAATTCTTGGAAGCTATCAACATATCATCAACATATAGGAGAAGATATACAAAGGAACCATCTTTAAGCTTGTGCAAATACACACAATGATCGTATTTGCTTCTCTTGTACCCTTGCCGCAACATAAACTCGTCAAATCGCTTGTACCATTGTCTAGAAGATTGTTTCAATCCGTACAACGATTTTTCAAGTTTGCACACCATATTTTCTTTTCCAGCAACTTTGAATCCTTCTGGCTGAGTCATGTAGATTTCCTCCTCCAAGTTTCCATGTAAAAACGCAGTTTTTACATCCATCTGAACTAGTTCCAAATCCAATTGTGCTACCAAAGCCAACATAATTCTAATGGAGGAATGTTTTACAACTGGAGAAAACACTTCATTGTAATCAATTCCCTCCTTTTGAGCATATCCTTTGGCCACCAATCTTGCTTTGTAGCGAACATCTACTTGGTTAGGAAATCCTTCCTTCTTTGCAAATACCCATTTGCACCCAATTGCTTTCTTTCCCTTCGGGAGATTGGCCAATCTCCATGTATGATTCTGATGAAGGGACTGTATTTCATCATTCATGGCAATCCTCCACTTATCTTCTTCTGAACTTTGGACAGCGTCTTTATAAGTAGTAGGAACATCATCAGCTACAATTGAGGTTGCACAAGCAACTGTCTCTATGAGACGAACAGGTTTCGTTATTGTTCTTTTTGGCCTGCTGGTTGCTATTGATTCAAGTTGTTGTTGAGGTTCCTGAGTTGGAATCTCCTCTACTGGCTCTCCTTCCAGAGGGTAATCTTCATTTGTTTCCTCATCTGCTTTTTGTGTAGGAAAAATAAATTTTCCCTCAAACTCCACCTGCTTAGAAGCACCTTTATTTTGTTTGGTGTCTTCTGTTACCTTATTTACCATAGCAGATTTTCATCAAAGGTAACATCTCTGCTGAATATTACTTTCTTTGTCATAGGACACCATAAGCGATATCCTTTGACTCCAGAAGTAATTCCCATAAAAATAGCCTTCTTTGCCCTTGGATCCAATTTTGACTCCGTCACATGATAATATGCAGTTGAGCCAAACACGTGCAAAGAGTTATAATCTACAGTAGGTTTTCCATACCATTTTTCAAATGGTGTCTTGCCATTAATAGCAGCAGATGGTAAGCGATTAATGAGGTGGCATGCATATGTAATTGCCTCAGCCCAAAATTCTTTGCCCAAGCCAGCATTGGACAACATACACCGTACCTTCTCCAGCAAGGTCCGGTTCATACGTTCTGCCACTCCATTTTGTTGTGGTGTATGTCTAACAGTGAAGTGTCGGACGATGCCATCATTTTCACATACCTTATTGAAATGATCATTTTTGTATTCACCTCCATTGTCTGTGCGAATACACTTGATCCTCCTGCCTGTCTGATTCTCCACCATCGTCTTCCATTTGAGAAAAATTCCCAACACTTCATCTTTGCTCTTCATTGTATACACCCACACTCTTCGGGAAAAATCATCAACAAAGGTTACAAAATAGTGCTTCCCACCCAATGAAGGTGTTTTGGAAGGACCCCAAACATCAGAGTGTACATAATCCAAAATGCCTTTAGTATTATGGATCGCTGTACCAAATTTAACCCTTGTCTGTTTCCCTTTGACACAATGCTCACAAAACTCCAAGTTGCAAGCCTTTACTCCTTTTAACAATCCTTGATCTGATAGAGTTTTCAAGGATTTTCCTCCAGCATGTCCCAAGCGCATGTGCCATAGCTTGGTTGCTTCTGCCTCTTTGTCGTCACTGGATGTCACTGTTGCTGTCCCAATAACTGTACTGTCACGATAGCGGTACATATTATTATTCTTCCGATTAGCCTTCATTACCACTAGTGCACCGGAGCATACTCTCATCACTCCATTTTCTGCAATGATTTTGAACCCTTTTGATTCTAGGGCTCCCACAGAGATGAGATTCTTCTTCAAATCCGGTACATATCGAACATCTGTTAATGTTCTGATCATTCCATCATGGTTCCTTAATCGTATTGAACCAATGCCATATGAGGTAAGAGGGCTGTTATCCGCTATGTGGATGACTCCATATTCTCCTTCTTGAAATTCCACAAACCAGTCCCTGTTGGGACACATATGATAGCTACAAGCCGAGTCCATCAACCATATGTCTGATGATGTTGATGACTCTGTTGTAACTAATGAAAAGTCTGAATCATCACAATCAGCTACATTTGAATCCATAATGGCCTTTCCATTGTTATGTTTGGCCTTATTCTTCAACTTCGGACAGTCTTTCTTCCAGTGCCCTTTTTCTCGACAAAAAGCACATTCATCTTTGTTGGGTCTGGATCTTGACTTGGATCTTCCCTTCTTTGTCCTCGTTTGATTTTGAGGACGACCCCTCACAAATAGTGCTTCTCCTTCTCCGCCCTTCTGTTTTTCTCGCTTTCTTTGTTCATAGCTGTACAAAGCCGAACAAACTTCTCTGAGAGAAACTTCGTCATTTCCATGGAGTAGAGTAGTTTCAAGGTGCTCGTACTCATCAGGAAGTGACGCCAACAACATCAAGGCCAAGTCACCATCATCATAAGTTGTATCCATATTTTGCAAATCTGTGGCCAACTTATTGAAACTGGTGATATGTTCATTCATCATGGTACCAGGAACATAGGTGAAGTGAAACAGTCTCTTCTTCATGTACAATTTATTTTGACTGTTTTTCTTCAAAAATTTATCCTCCAGTGCTTTCCATAATCTACTTGCAGAAGTTTCCTTTGTGTATGGATATTTCTGCTCTCTAGCAAGGTAGGATCGAATGGTACCGCAAGCAACACGATTGATAATTCTCCAATCTTCTTCTCCAATAGCATCTGGTCTCTTTTCTTCAATAGCAAGATCTAGCCCTTGTTGAAAAAAGGACATCTAGAACCTCGCCTTGCCACATCCCAAAATGCCCGGACCCGTCAAAAATTTCTACCGCAAATCTCGCATTTGACACAATTCTTGTCATAAGCGAAGATGCCAATGATGACGTATTGTTGACACTTGATGTAGATTCTTCTTGTTTATTATCTCCCATATTTGACACAAATATTATTTAATAGCTGATGACACAAATCAAGATTATTTCCTTTCTGATGTAGAAGATCAGACTAAGCTGCAACTACAGAGCATACTCAGACAGAACCTTGACACAGTTACCAAGATAAATCTTTTCTGATGTGGAAGATCAGACTATGCTGCAACCACAGAGCATACTTAGACAGTACCTTGGCTCTGATACCAATTGTTGCGGAAGCCAAATGTATAGAGTGTGAATAAGTCACAACTACTATACCAAAATTTATGACAGCCACCAAATAATAAATAAGACAACAAAGCAACAATAAAGGGAACACCAGAATTTACGAGGTTCGGCTAATTTTGCCTACTCCTCGGACACAACCAATATTTTATTCCACTCCAAAAATACAAGTGAAATAATACTAAAGAGAGAAGATACAAATGCCTTAAACAGATGAGAAGGCAAATGAGAGGTGTGTTTAAATCCTAAACATTAAGCCTTCTTTTATAGGGGAAAAGTTTCCCACCAACTCCTTAACCCACCGATGTGGGATGGAAATTTGACATAATTCAACAAATCTCCACCTTGGCAAAATTCCACATCTTCAATTTTCTCTCGGTAACATATTAATTTTGCGGTCCCCAAAATTCCCTTGACCAAACTGTATAGACTATACGTTAATCATCAAATAAATGTCCAACCATCTAAAGTTATCACTTCAAAAATTTAACAAAGCCAAAAAAATGTAATACCAGAGGGTTAAACTTATAATGAGAAATTTTGTTAAATTACAGCAGAAAAAGAGATAGGAAAAAGAAGAGGAGAACATAAAAGAAGTTGCATAATATTAAAAAGAATAGGCCAAGATAAAAGAAGTTGCACAACATCTCTCTATGTATATTACAAGAAATAAGTTGAAGTTAAAAAAAAAAGAATTAACCCAAATAGACACCCACCGAATGGCTTAAATTAAAAATAACCGGCGGACGTATAATATATGTATAATTTATATATAATATGTTTATAACCGTATATAATCTATGTATACCGGATAGAAAAAGTAAACATGGAAATCTGACCGGCTACTTATGTAAAGATCCCTTAAAAGAAAGGACTAAGGAAAAGTAGCTGAACGTAAAATATTTGCAGGGAAAGAAAATTGGATAGAGATTGTAGACACAAAGGTGCAATGAGAGGCATGGTAGATCAAATTGTGAGGACTGGGAGGTAATAACTAGACAATCAAAACAAACAAGTACATGAGTGCATGTGTACATTACAATTACCAACAACAATTAGTTCCATGCAAGTCAAGCATTTATACAGCATCATCTTGGTACCTGCCGTAGGCATATGAGCAGCTCAAAAATGTGTGCATAGTTATGCATCACTGTTCCAGCTTGAACATAACTGCACCAAAATACATAATGGGTAAAAGATATAACTAGATCTAAAACTACCCTTACTCTTTTTGTGTAAAAATAACAAGGAAAGAAATTCATGGTGATGTAGAGACGAGAAGGGAGAAGGGAGGTAAGGAGAAGAAATGAGAAAGGAAGAAAAAGAAAAGAATAGACAGAGAGACAAAGAGATTGAGAGAGAGAGAAGAGGAGAAAGATAAATGCTATCAGATAATAGCAGTATTCTCATGATCTAACACATTGGAAGAAAAAGGAAAGCACATGATCTTAATCATTCAGTATTCCAAGAAAAGGAACCAATATGTTCCAGAAATACTCAAGACCAAGCAATCATAAGAAACATACTCCATGAGATTAGTCAATACATAAGACGACGACAACAACAACAACAACAAACCCAGTGCAATCCCACACGTGGGGTCTAGGGAGGGTAGTGTGTATGCAGACCTTACCCCTACCTTATGAAGGAAGAGAGGTTGTTTCCGATAGACCCTTGGCTCAAGAACATTGAGTCAATACATAAGACAAGAAAGCAAAATAAATGTGCCAGCCTCATGATACAAAAATAGGGAAACACTACTTTTAGGGTGACCAGCAAACTGGGGAAACACAGACAAGCAAGAATGGTAGGCAAGCAAGAAAATCTTGGGTTGGAACAGCATATATTGGCTAGGAAGCATACGTATTAAACTGTGCCTGGCTTTTATTGTACAATGACATGTAGTAGTCTTCTTCTTTGATATCCAAAGAATCTTTTCTCAAAGTAACCTGAGACCATATACAAGTAACAGATAAGCTGGAGAGAAGATGATTATCAAATTGAATCAACCTACATTAGTGCCCAACAAAACTTACAATTTTCATAGGAAGTGCAAGATCAGCAGCTCTTCCTTTTTTGCTACGTCTTAGTAGGATGCTTTTTAGAATTTTGTGTTTCAAAAGAACCATTGCATCTCTACCACTCCCAGAATTCCCTTCACGTTTAATAGGAGTAGCAATGTACTAGAAAGATAATACATATCAACCTCACCATGTCAGTAATAAATTTAATTTTTGGCAACAACAGGGAGCCTCGAAAGTTTGAATGCCAATTTAACTTACTCTATTCCACCAGCAAAAGTGCCGTACAGATTTGTGGGGGCATCGTGGGCACTCAGCTGTAGAGCTGCAAGGCATAAAATTTATCAAAGGACACACAAGAGAGAAGATTTCAGATAACAATGGGCGAGGAGCTAAAGGAAGAACAGATAAAATATGTTTTTAGCTCTTGGGGTAGGTACAAAGATCAAGAAGAAGCTTTCAGTTTACCTATAGTCGAGTATTCTGCAATCACAATCCTTGCAAAAGTAAAAAGAGTAGGGTACTGTTTGTAGGAAACGGACCTGTTGAAAAGTAAAGCATTTAATTAATATCTCATAACAGAAACATCCGGAAGAGATTAACCAGCAAAAGTTAAACTTACAAGTGAATACAATTCTCCAACAAGATTCTGAATCGGAGTACCACTTAAGGCCCACTTATAAGAAGATTCCAAAGCAAGAGTAGCTTTTGTTGTGTTGCAGCGCCTACCTTTTACATAATGAGCCTGTGCAAGAGAAGTGCAATCAGTTGAAACGTTGCAGATAAATGACATTGCATCACATGAAACTAAGGAATTCTAGACGCAGTGAGATGATTGGGACAGGCACACACTACAAATCAAATACAACATCATTCAGTAGGAACAGAGAGAACAGAATGCTCAGATCCATTATGAGGATAGAAGGTAGAGATCAAACTAGAATTGAACGGATAATATTTCACATGATGAGTAGTTGAGCAAAACAATGAGCATTAGGACAAGGATAAATATTTTGTTTCTTTCATACTGCTAATTAAAGGTTGATGACCTAAAACATCATAGAGGCAGGTAGGAACTTTCATCTATATTACTCAGCAGTTACCATAGTGTTTCTGCATAAACCACAAGACTCTTCACATTCTAGCTCCTTAAGAAATCACTACAGATCTCCATGTTTCTAACTTTTAGGCTTTGTGAATAACTTGATCTTCTGGGAGAAAACTGGTATTTTTATCATAAACATCATGAACAGAACATTAAAACATATCCAAGGAAACAAACCATATACATTTACAGCTAATACTGACAAATAAGAACTATGAGAAAATGATAATTGAAGAAAGCAACAACAAATATAAGTGTGCATGATAGGTGAATGAATGACCTACCTCATCCAAGATGATGCGATCCCATTTTACTGAATGCAAAATCGACTTCTTCCGTGACAAATCTTGGCATACACTTGCTGCATTGTTAATAGAACCATCATTCTTCCCTTCTTCTGTCATGCTACTACGGTTCATGCTCTTCCTATGACCTGTTTTCTGCATATCAGTCTCTGACTCAATAGAATCTGTTTTCTGCATATTAGCCTCTGACTCCGTAGAATCTGTTTTCTGCATAGTAGTCTCTGACTCCATGAATTCTGTTTCATGCTTCAACAATTCTACCCCAAGTTTTAACTTCTTCCTCTGCTGCTTTGACTGATTGGAATTTTTAACAGAATCAGGTCCACACTTCTTCTGGTGATTGGACAACTTTTCTTCAAAATAAGATTTTCCACACCACTGACACTTCTGTTTTGGCGGCATCACATTTTTCCTATATTCAGACTCAACAGTGGAGTAAGTAGTGATGACAAAATCATATTCCTCAATATTGTGGATATGATTCCTTTTGTTGCCATGATAAACAAGAATCTTGTTGCTTCCTTCAGTGGAGCATCGATTGATCTCATTAACCCACTGAATGGCAGCAACCACAGGACATATGATAAGAGTGCCTTTTACTGCTGGGAGTTCCTGTGTTGCACTGAGTGAAGATGACAATAAGCTGGATTCACTAATTGGTTTCCCTAATTCCCGTTTAGCAAGCACAAGTGCTATTGCTTGGATAGTTTTCCCCATCCCCATCTCATCAGCAAGAATACCCCCTTTGGTCGAAGATTCTTCTTGCTTGAGGGACCAAAACAACCACTCCTTCTGGTACCTAAACAGTGGCACAATCATACTTGATGGTGGCTCCGCTGTTTCACAAACTAACTCATTCTGATTATCTAAGTCAAAATCATTGGGATAATGTTCTGCAAGCCATTTGTCATTCTCTTCTTCCCATTTCTCCCACATTAAAGTTGGTCTAACAACTTGGTTGCGTATCAGCCTCTTAGCGCGGTCGAATTTCCTTTCCCTTATTCTTTCCATCAATGCAAGATATTCGCTATCTTGATCAGTAACTCCATTCGTTTGTTCTTCTTTCACCATGTTGAAATCTTCTGCTGCATGGACTAATTAATCAGAACAGATACATTATATGACTAAACAACGAAGTTAACAATGCCAAGCATGTCGTTATTGTCATGTTCATATACAGGATAGCAGTAGCCCCTAGGCGCCACACAAGCACATGGGGAATTTCACTTACGTTACACAGAGCCAGGATTTAAAATTTATGGGCTTAGGATTCTAATAATTTTAAGTTACTGATTCTAAATTAATAATCAATGAATTCGGCCGATCCAGTAAGCTCCGCCCTTGCCCCAAAAAGAAAAAATCAGCCAGACAACAGTCTATACATTATTGCAAAAAATTGTACAGTAAGTACTAAGGAGTACACGTGCCTATGGAATACCTTCATTAATTGAGGTTGCGTTGTGCTTCGAATCTGAAGACATAGCACGATGATCATACTCGTTGGAGCTCTCTTTGAATCGGGTACTCTGATCACCTAATTTTTTTTTCAAGGGTGAAGTGGAAAAACATCAAAACCTTAGATATAGGTGCATAGAAACATATATTATGTTATAGAAATAGTTCATCTCACACAAAAATGCCCACACTTCCTCTCAATCGGACAATTTAGATTGCAATAAAAGTTGGGAAACACAAAATTTATAGTCAAAATGAACTAGTACTACTATGTTTCAATCTTAAATTAACTTTTGCGCAGAAAAATAGGGATAACACATGAAAATAAGCAAAGGAAAAATAACTTTTGTAGAATTACAAAGAGAATGATCGAGTGAATGTTTACTGGAAGACGAAGAATGCTGAGACGGAAGCTCCATTCTGAACAGCAGCTTTTCGTTTCTCTTTCTCTAAACAGAGAGAAAAGGAGAGAGACGTTCAGGAGGAGGAGAAACTGAGAAGTTGAGAAAGCGGGAAAGTCTTTTATAGGGAGAGAGAGATTTTGATAATGCCAATCGTTTTTTGCTAGTGACAGAGGGTACAACATTTTATGCCTGATGTATAAGCTTAAATTGCATACGATATCCGTACACGTCGATTTCGTGCTGAAGAAGCTTTACGTGGCAGTGTAGTGGGACCCAATTAGAACTGTAAAAATGTGGTCCTCTTTGCGAGTTAGTTTGTTACTAGTACTGAAGAGAATAAAGATCTACTATTCTGAGACCTGTATATTTATTTTCTTGGTACATTGAAATAATTAAGTAAATTTTTTAAAATCTTTTATAAATTACACTGCTTAAATAAAATTAAAAAATTCCTTAATTGCATCCTTTTATACTAGCAATTTATTTTATTCTGTGACCCATAGCATATATGCATGTTAAAAAAGGTTAGTATAACAATTTTTATGACCAAGCAACAGTTACATCCACCAAAAGGCTAATTTTCAATCATTAACTTTTCTGATCTATAATATCCTAATGTCCATATTCTCGTAAGAGAAATTTTCTCTGCCCTTTTCTGTATATTTTCATGACTTTATTATCAGAAAAGTACATTGAAATTGAAAATAACTATTTGTAAAAAAATATGATCAAAGAAAATCTTGTTTGAAAGCTAAGAAAATAAAGGGTAATAGCTCACACATAAAGTTTAGATGTTAACAGACTTTTTCAAATAAGTTTAAAAAGTAATTTGTGTATTTTTCCTATAATATTTTGAAAATTACTAGGGTCAATATATATCTACCAATTTTCCACTTTAATGAAATAGTTGCACATTCCTTTTCTTCGCGAGTTGTCTATCCTATATATGGGAAATACAGCTTAAGTCGTAGACATGTATAGCTAAGGGTCCAGCTTTTTTGTCTTGTAGATGATAATACAATACCCATTAATAACATTAACATCAATATATATCAATAAACATCAATTGTGGGAAGGGGAAGAAAATAAAAATATTAAGAGATTATAATGGAAAAATTTATGGAAGTGATTGGCCAGGAATTGTTGTCACCGAGAAAAAATAGGAATTGATTCTAAATACTGATTTACCTCTATTCCAAAGTCCACTACTCCTTAAATATATGTTCAGATCTATAAGCACTGAGCACATATCCGTCGACTTAATATAATGTTATTTCTTCTTTCCTCTATCAAATTAAAAAGAACAAATTATGTACACCACCACCAGAATCTATCAAAAAAGTCTTCCTACATGCAAGATGATTCAAAATATTTTCAAAAAGAAAAAATCACTGATATACTATCTTTGGTGCACAAATTGGCATTTCATATATGAGCCTTTTTGTCTTTAATATAGGGTGTTTTTTCTGCATTAATGTTGGGACCAAACATACACGCAGGTATACATGGTCGTCAAGTAATAAAGTAACTCGAAAGTTGGATGTCGAACCCATAGAGACTTGGATTGACAGTTAACTAAACAAACTAAAATCAATTTAATGTCCAAGATAATAAAAACTATTAATTTTCTATTACAATTACTATTGCGAAATTTAAACATGTAACCAATGGAGATATAGATTCCAGGGTTGTGGTTGGTTTATCAATCCTATTGAGTTCGTAATTACACCTGTTAATCAGAAATCTGTTTTAAAAGGTAGAATTGGGACTTGCCGGGGGCTCGCTCTGGGTCATAGCACTCGTAAAATGCCCTTGGGCTTATGTGCGGGGCTTAGTTCCGTAAGACTTACACCTCGGCTGTTGATAGTAGCCTATATTATCCGATGTAGATGCTATTTATGCTCGAAGTTAACCATACTTTATTGATGTTTTAAGTACTAAATGATAACAAAATGCTCTAATTGTGGTTTTTGTGCTTTGCAGGAGCAAGTATTGATTATGAGTATATTGAACAGCTTTTGGAGCTAATTTGGAGCAAGGAAAGCCACTCGGAGATGAATGCGCGTAAAAGAAGAAGGAGAAAAGTAGAAAACAGTTAAACCTCATGAGAGCGGGCACGCACCAACCGCGCTAGTTCAGGCAGAATAGAACGCGATATGCGCGGTCCAAGCGCGGTCGCGCTCGTCAATTCGTTGAACCTTATTTCCAAGGATAATTTCGTAAGTTCGGGGGCAACTCTCCTTAACATATAAGAAGCCCACGTTACCCAAAGAGAGGGCATCAAGGTTTTTAGAGTTTTGTCGAAGGCAAGAAGAGGCAAGAGGCAAGGAGGAAAAGTCGGCATCGAGTTCTATCTTTCTTCCTTTTGTGTTGATCATTGATTATGAATTTTGTTATTGTGATTATGTGTAGACATGTGATTTTTTACCCTCCCCAAGATTTTTCATATTTTAGCATGTAAATATTTAATTTAGGATCAATATAGCTATTTCAACTTATTTTTACTCTTTTACTTTGTTTTACTACAGGAAAATGAAAATTACAAAAAAATATTTTTATTTTATGTACCTTTCATAAAGTACAAAAAAAAAATATACAAAAAATAGTACCTTAATTTTATCTTTATATAATCTTGAAAAATACAAAAAAAAAATGTAATAGTTTCATGTTTTAATATAGTTTAGTTTAATTAATTAGAATTTATTTTTGCATCATGTAGTATAGTTATCTTATATTGAGGGAATTTAGCTATGATTTTAATTAATAATTTTTGGAGTCTTCTTAGCCCAAAATTGAAACACAAAAAAGACATGGTCCAACCCAATTACCCTTGGCCCATTCTTCCCAATCCATTATCCCATTAAAGTGCAAGATTTAATCCTAGCCATCTCTTTTCTTCTAATCCAATGACTATCATCCTTTCCCACTTCCATATAAAATACCCAATTATAGAAACCCTACCCCAAGTCTTCAATTCCTAGACCTAAACCTAGACTAAAAACGGCAGCCTTGATCTTCAGATTCAACGCTTGAAAAAGGATCCCTAAGTTAGCCGCACCTTCTAATTTTCTCGGAATTCCTTAATCATCATCGCCACATTCCGTCATTCTTTGGCTTCAAGTCTTTATTCTGTTTCAGAATAATGACAAACATGACTAATGGAGATTCCACCTCATGAGCTCAAATTCACATTTAAAGTGAAGGAACAAAGTTCACGTGCATTTCATCTAGTTAATATCACTGACCAATATGTAGCTTTCATGGTGAAGACCACTTCGCCTAAGAAATAATGTGTCCGCCAAATATAGGTGTTATCAAACCAAAATCGACATATGATTTCACAGAGAAGGTGGAGTTTCGTTTGAGCCGAGGTTGATTCCAATGCCTACGGGAGGTTCCGGTTTGCAATTTTGGTGTTTCGGTCCAAGGATTGTTGCTTGTTTAGCCCGATTGATTTGCAATTTTCAGCTTGGTTCATCAATAAAAGGTCAATCTCTCAATTTTCATTCTCATTTTATTGTGTTATGATAGTTTGGTGCGCGTGTTGGTTGATTTGTGATTCTACGTTGTTTGAGTGGCATGTCTTAGTTTTCAATTAAATCGTTTTAATTAGTTTGTATTTTGATTGTGATGTACATAATCTTGGTTCTTGAATAATTGCTTTTAATTGGGTACATGGAAAATTGGAGTTGTTTCTTTCTTGGCAAGGAATAAAAATGGGTCATAAGGTGGGTCTTGAACCATAAGAAATTTGGGTCAAGTAATAGATCATGTTAGCTAGCCTTTGGCCCCAATAATGTCTTGTTCATAAATTTGGCCTTATAACAATCTCAAAGATTAGGAAAATAATTCAAATGCGTAGCTTGCTTTAGGCGAGCTAGTTAATAATTTACCTTCCTAAACTCGGGTGCACATTTATATGACCCAAATCCAAGTCTCAACAATGTTAGATAAAATATGTTGTGGACCATGGGTGCATTTATGTGACGTGGTTCAAGACGTATTTTTTATAACGTTGAATTTTTCTTAAAATTAATTGAACAAAAGCGGTTATAAAAGTTAAAATCTGCACATATGTTCATAATTGTTTAAAATCAGATAATTAAGCCGAATATAACAGTTGAGCGACCGTGCTAGAACCACGGAATCCGGGAATGCCTAACACCTTCTCCCGGGTTAACAGAATTCCTTACCCGGATTTCTGTGTTCGCAGACTGTAATACAGAGTCAATCTTTCCTCGATTCGAGATTTGAACCGGTGACTTGGGACACCATAAATTATCTCAAGTGGCGACTCTGAAATTTTAAATAAAAATAATCCCGTTTCGATTGTCACTTAAATTGGAAAAAACTCCCTTATATACCCCTTACCGGGGGTGTAGGTAAAAAAGGAGGTGTGACAGTTCTGGCGACTCTGCTGGGGAAAAGAACCCAGAACATCTGGTTCAGGGTTCAGAATTCGAGCTTAGATGAATTGTTATATTTGACTTTATCTATTATCTGATTTTATTACATGTTTGGGCCTAATGTGCTAAATGTTGCTTTTACCGCTTTGATATTATCTTAACTGTATATAAACTGTTACGAAACCCTTCTCTTCTCATCTTCGGGGATGTGCTCGTTGGTCGAGACTCCCTATTCTGTTAGTGTCATACCTTGAAATAAGAAAGAGGCTCGGACAAGTTACTAAGCCGGATGGCCTTTTGGTTCCCGATACATAGCCCCCTTCTCGGCTCGAGTTGTCCGCTCGGGTACACAGTCTAGAACATATACCCACGTTTTGAACCTAGAATAACTCAGCCTCATGCCGGATCCCTAGTAGGAACGTTTGTTTGCATCATGTGCATTCAACTTTGGGGAGTCAACACAGGGGTTGGGTCCGTCTAGGACAGACATACCCCAAAAAATAAAGATCATCCTGATGCATCTTATGTGCTACATGTTGCATTTATTCAAGGGTAAAAGGGTCATTTGGCGGACCAATGATAGCTGAGGGTAAATGAAGAAATGAAAAAAAACAATGAAAAAAAGAAAGAAGAAAAAAAAAAGAGAAAAAGAGAGGGTGAAGTGTGAATATAAAGCGAGTGTGGCCTAATTATGTTTTCTGTTACATTTTGTTAAGAAAAAAAGAGATTGGAAAATTCAAAGGATTTTTGTACTTTTTCATCATTTTTTAAAAATCAAAAATAAAAAAAAGGGAAAAAGAAAATATAAAAAAAGAAGAGTTTACATGTTTCATCATTTTTCAAAAAAAAAAAGAAAGAAAAGAAGAAAAAATATATATTTTCTCTAAATTAGTTGTTATTTTTATTTCTCGCCCGTATCCAATTGCCCGAACTATGCGAACCTGATTCTCGTCTCTTGGGGCGGGATACGTAGGCAACCCACATAGGGTCCGGTCCTCCTAGTAAATCTTAAGTTCTTGGCTTTGCGGGGTCTTAGCCAAATTTTTCACTTCTAGCCACCTTTTGGCCAAATAAGTTATTTTGCAAAAATAGCCTCAATTATGTCTTACATGTGTCTAATAGGGAGCGTTATTATCTCACATAGTGTTGGTTAAAGTTTTCTCATAAAGGTGTGAGTCTACTTACTGGAGTCTGAGCATGACATACACAGCATGACAGATACCCCAGGATCACTGCATTCAGGGGCTACTCGAGGAGCCATTTTATGTTTTTGAGTCAATTATTTTTGTTTTATTTTCTAGTCCTGTATAGTAGTATTTAGTCTTTTAGGTGATGTTAGAGTTTGTAATAGTCAGGTTAAGTTTGCCGAGTCTTTTGTTATTGTATTTCTTATTTTGTATGTGGAAATATGTTACAAGTCGAAAATCCAGAAAACAAAGAAGAAATTTTACGTTTTTGTTATAAGAAATAAAAATAATTCTCCTTTGAGATTGTTTTTCCTTTAGGCAATTAATATCTAGGACTTAAAATAAATTATTTTTATATTTCCTCTATATTAGGACCAAAATTCAAAAAACAAAAAGAGAATTTTCTTTTAGTACTTCTTTAAAATCTTTCTTTAAGGTATTAATTCCAAAATCCAAAAAGATTTTCTTTTGAGGTGTTTCTCGAGAAAATTAGTGAAAAATGATTTTTTTTTATTTTCATTAGAACTTTAGGATATTGTACATTGAAAAAAAATACTTTATCCTTTGTTTATCATTATAAATTCTTCTTTAGGCAATCAAAATTGAAATCCAAAAATACTTTTATCTTTTCATTGCTTGTTTCGAAACCTTGCATCAGAATATCAAATGAAAATTCTAAATATTTTTCTGTGGTTCACTCTTTAGATTTTCTTCCTAAAAAAAAGGAATCAAAAAATATCTTTCTCTTCTAGAGTTTTTCCTTAATAGAGTATTTGTTTCAAAGAAAAGAAAAAAAATCCGTTAAGCTTGAGTTTAAAATAGGTTATAGAACATTAAGTTTAGAAAATTCAAAAAAAAGATTTGCTTCATTTATTTCTCTTTTCTCAGTAGAGTAGTCATTAAGGTAAAAAGAAAAGAAAAGAAAAAGAAACAGAGAACGTTAGTTTGTTTCCTTTATTCCCGATCTTCCCGAACTATGCAAAGATTTGATTCATGCAACGTCATGATACGTAGGCAACCTACATAGGGTTCGATCAAATCATTTTTTTTATTATTACAAGAAAAAGAAAAAAAAGGAAAAAAAGAAGGAAACAAAAAAAAGGTGAAATTGTGGGATGTGAGATATGAGAGAAAGAAAAAAGTGATGATAAAAAAAAAGAGAAATGAAGGAAAATGGGCAAGCAAGAGGTGCTAGAAAAGCAAAGAAAAGAAAGGATTGAAATGAACAAATTGGGATGATGCCAACTGACCGTTGTACCCTCGAAGTCATTTTAGAACCGATAACTGTGGCTAGGTGCATTGCACATAAAGTGAGATTATCTTATGTTAAATGCCCTAACGCTAACGTGATGACTTCATTTTGTTATATTCATAGCAGAAAGGTGGTTGGTTTGTGGTTTTTCAAAGTGGTAACTCTTCTCTACAACATAAGGTCAAAAGGCAATGGCAGACAACAACAGAACTGAGTTGGTTGATACTGGTGCCCGGAAGCAGTTATTTGAACAAGACAATGGGTTGGTTTAAGAGGTAAAGATGTTAAGACAACACATGGCGGACATGTATCAGGCTTGGATGACTAGGAAGGCACCACCCCTGCCACCACCTAGCTTCCTAAATACTACCCTTACCTAAACACCGGTCATAGTGCCAGATGATCCCCCATACTCTCCAGATCCACATGCTTATAATGGCTTTCCCAACCACCCTAGTAGCTCCATCACTCATCCTCCAATTACCTTTCCCAAAAATTGTCCTCCTGTCTTATCCACCATCCCCAACAATAAACACCCACTCAAAGCTCATGATGCCCAATATTACCCCTCAGAGGTTGCCCACAAGGTTCCCAACTCATACAAGCAGGGACCGCGGGATGAGCCTCATGTTGAAAATGAAAAGTTCACTGGAAGAAAAGGGCGAGATGGGATACCCAGGAGGCTGAAAAGCATAGAATAGTTCTTAAAGAACAAGCAAGGAATGGGAGACCAGGGTAGCATGGCTTACAAAGAACTGTCTGTGTCCCCTGACGTTCGCCTACCCGCAGGATTTAAAATGCCACAATTTAACTTGTATGATGGGTGTGGGGATCCGGTAGACCATTTGAGGGATTATTGCAGTGAAATGAGAAGTGTTGGCGAGAAAGATGATTTGTTGATGGCGTACTTCAATGAGAGCTTGACTGGTGCAGCGTTGGAATGACATAATCGCCAAGATGTTGGTAAGTGGCATACATTGGGTGACATGGTTCAATATTTTGTTCGATACTTTCAATACAGATCGGGTGTTACCCCAGACCGCTCCTCCCTATCTAAAATGGAAAAGAAGCCGGAGGAAAGCTTTAGAGAGTTTGGGCTCAGATAGAGGGAGCAGGCTGCTCGAGTCAATACCCCAATTGGTGAAGAAGAAATGGTTGAGCTTTTCCTACAAGCTCAGGGGCCCACCTACTTCAGTCATTTGATCCCGGACCTGGGGAAGCCTTTCAATGATGTGTTAAAAATGGGGGAGCTAGTAGAAGAGGGAATCAAGTCAGGCAAAATCATGAGTTGTTCGAAAAACATTCAGAACATCCCAGTAAGCTTGGGTGGAAGAAAGAGAAACAGAAAAGATGATCCAATGGGCTTTCCCGATCAACACTTCCAGCCTTGACATCGTCCCCGTAGATATCATTATGCACCAAATGATCCTCCCCAATGCCACTTCTCTCCACAGAACTCCCAAAGTTGTACATAACTCTCCCAGTACCCAGCTCCACAAAATGCCTATCTACCTCCACGAGCCTATCGAAAACCCCCTGGATCAGGTTTCCGGCCCAGTCAAGCCTTTAAGAATGAGAGGTTACAGAAGAAGAAAACATTCACTTCATTGGGAGTGTCATATGCCAGTCTGTTCCAGAGGCTAAGAAAATTGGACATGTTGAAGCCGACCTAGATAAAAATGCCAAACCCTCTTCCAAAGAAGTTTGATTTTTCTCAAAGGTGCGCCTATTGCTCAGATGCCCCGGGGCATTACATAGAGAAGTGATGGAATCTGAAGAATGCGATTCAGAAGCTTATTGATGCAAGCGACATTGTCGTGCAAAATCTAGATGCAGCAGACACTAGCCAAAGTCCATCGTATGTGCATAATGAGACGCATATGGTGGGTATGGTTTATTTTGAAAAGGAATGTGAGAATTCTTCTGGCAGCCTCAGAGGTCCACGTGCTACTAAGCTTTCAGCGCTATCAGAGGTTGATCCTAAGGACGAGCAGGCAAAGGGAACCCAAAGGCAATCTGTTAAGAACAATGTGATGGAGACGTGTGAAGGTCCTAGTATTGTTGATACAGAAGTCAGTGGCTAAGATGTTGAGTTTGATGATTGGAAAGACGCTCTTTTCTTGGTTAGTCAGGGAGGAGTTTTTGGTGGTTTATTTTGTTGTCATTTTTGTTGTCCGGGTTATTTCAGGGTTGTAATCTGGATATTGTCTTTTGACTCAAACCCTTCTATCCTTTTATTTTATCTAGTTTGTTTAGTCATAATAGCTCGCCTAGTGTTTTCTAGGTTTGTTCTAGGTTTGTGACCCCGGTTTAGTTTGTTTGTTTTGTTGTTCAAACCCTTTCACCATCTGTCTAATACAATTTTTTGTTTTCTGTAATTTCTAGTCATTTTCATTTAGTTCCCTTTTCTTGTTATAATTCTTTTCCTAATTGACTCTAGTGACATGACATGCACGCGTAATTCTCAACCTGGTTTTAAAAGTCAGTTTAGTCACGAAGCAACGAAACAATGTTGAAGATGTAGGGACATTTGAGGGAAATAAGTGAAGGTATTTTGAGATCACTTCAAGCCCTAATTGTGCGAAACTGGGTCAGTTAGAACATAAAAATACACTATTGAAATGCATCATGCTGCATCGGGTGAATATAACGACAAGTTTGCCCCAAATTTGTAGGGGGCCGTTCGTGGTAGTGAGAGTGAGAGTGTTTTCCAATGGTGCTTTGTATGTAACAGATGTAGAAGGCGAATGTATGGATATGGTCATCAAGTATGGCGCAATCAAAAGATGTTTCGAATGTTTTCCTTGGTTTGTTTAATTGTGTTGTTTGTACTCGGCATGTTTTGAAGATTGGAATGACGAAGGCATTTTGTTCTGCTATCTAAACACCTTATCCTTCGTTACCCCTTTGAGCCTTGTTTATTTTCTTTCATACCCCTCTTTCGGAATCAGTAGCAAAGATTAGAAACACACGCGTGAAAGATAAGTAAAGGAAAAAGAGAAAAGAAAAGAACAAAAAGGGAGAAAAGAAAAATGAAAATAAAAAAAAAGGAAAAAAAGAGAAAGAAAAGAATGAAAGGAAAAAAAGAAGAAAAACAACAAAAAGAGAATAAGAAAGCAAAAAAGAGAAAGAAAAGAAGGAGAAAAGAAAAAATCACAACAACAAAGTAATTCCTATGTCATGAACTACGTCCGACCTGATTCCTTTTAAGGATACGTAGGCAGCCTCACGGTTCGGTCCCATCAAAATAAAAATCCAAAAGTCCCCAAGCAAGAAACTGGGGAAGAAGTTGTGGTTGTTGTAAGAAATCAGATTCCGAAAGTTGTAATTTTGAACCCATGTGAATTGTTTTGAGCCTTTGATATCCTTTCTTTTTAACCTTATCCAAAAGCCCACGTTACGGTCCAAAGAAAGACCTTCCGATCAGTCTTCTAGAGATGGAAAGTCAAGCAAGGAAAGGTAATTCATATCAGGGGCAACACTCTGGTCCAAGCAGAAATCCAAAAATGAGAGAATCTTATTGGTGAAAACCCTTACGGGCACTGTAGAGCGACGAGAGCTGAGAGAAATCAAAAAACGAGAGAGTCTTATTGGTGAAAACACTCGCGGGCACCGTAAGGCGACAGTAAGTTGAGAGAAAGAACAAAATGAGAGAGGCTTGATGGTGAAAACCCTTCGGGCACTACAAGTCGAATAAGGATTGTGGATCAGATTGGATAACCAGAGCATTGAAGTCCAGTTTCATGGTTCAGGGGTATAACAAGAGTTGAACATCAGACTTGCTCAACAGAATAGGCCACAGGTGCATGTCATGGTCATTAGAGTTGGTATCCACATCTGATAGGTTTCTACTTTGTAGTTTTCTTGTTAGGAATCATCTCTTTCCTTTGTCCTTTACTCTGTTCCTTTTGTCTTGTTTACTTCCTCTTCCTGAGTTTGTTTGGTCAAAATAAGTGAGAAATGACTTCAAAATTTTCCACCAGCTTTTCAATTGCATAAAACGGGATCTGGCCAGCACATCAAAGTGGCATAAGTTAGGAAAGAACAACGTGCGCACTGAGTTGGTAACAATCAACATGCTTTGGGATTCATGTGAAATACAAAGGTTTGGTATATATCAATTCATAGATAATGCAATAGATAGAGGGTGTTAGGTGAACAGATCAAAGGTATTTTCTGTGATAAGATTGACAAAGAAAGTGGTTGACCAATAACGAGCAAGGTCTTCCAAGCAGAAATCAAAATTATCGTGACAAGTGAGGGAACAAAAGACTTCAAGGCCAAGGCCAATGATTTAAGTCAGGAAAGAACAACATGCGCACAATGGGACGACAATTAACGTGCTTTGGAATTCATGAGAAACACAAAGGTGCAGTACATGTCAACACAAGAGCACGATGCAACAGATGGAGGGTGTTAGGTGGACAGATCAAAGGCATTTTCGGTGAAACACAAAGGTTGGTAAATGTCAGTTCATGAGCAATGCAACAGATAAAGGGAATTGGGTCTGAACGGAGAAGGGGTATTTTCTATGATAAGGATGACAGAGAAAGTGATTAGCCAAGGAACAAGCAAGATCTTTGAGTGGAAATCGGTTATCATGAGAAGTGAAAGAGAAACCACCCTCAAAGTCAAGGCCACAAACCCAACCACCATATTTTAAACTGACAAGATTTTTCTTTGATTTGAAACAGGGGCAGAAAATTTTGTTTGTTTCGGAGAAACCCACCGTAAGGAAAGGCAAGCGCCAGATAGGTTTGACTGTAAATTTTTAGGACCCTCATGGAAAATGGAACCTAGTTTAAAATCGACAATCATAAGTAGCAAAATCTAGCGTAAATATACCCCAAAGAATATAAGTTGGTTTCAAAGTTTGCATGTTTAAGATAGGGTTTAATTAAGAATTATCAGGACCCTCCTGAATAATTTAAAATTTCCATTGGATAACAAATTTCGCGTAAGCTCTGGTGTAGGGTAGTATAATTCAGTCGTAAAAGTGTTATTTTTTTAGGACAAGACTTGATTTTGAGTTTCAGGACCCTCCTGGATAATGGGATGTAGCTTTAAGACTCTCTTAGATAACAAGATTTAGCGGAAGTCACACCTTTAGAAGATATAACTTAGATTTAAAATTATCGTTTAGGTAAGAATTGTCAGGACCCTCCTGGATAATGGGACCTAACTTTCAAATTCTTAGTAACACTTGATAACATGATGTAGTTTACGCTCACATCTGTGCCCAACCACCAAACTGGGGCAGAAGATTTTCTTTGTTGTGTCTATTTCGTTGAAGTCAGGAGCCTGCCTGGAGAGCAGGGGATACATTTCAAGCCATCAATCAGGAGCCCGCCTGGAGAGAAGGGAATACATTTCAAGTCATGCAGTCAGGAACCCGCCTGGAGAGTAGGGAATACATTCAAATTTAGCAATTAGGAGCCCGCCTGGAGAGCAGGGAATACATTCAAGTTTAGCAGTTAGGAGCTCGCCTGGAGAGCAGGGAATACATTCAAGTTTAACAGTCAAGAGCCCGCCTGGAGAGCAAGGAATACATTCAAGTTTAGAAGTCAGGATCCCGCCTGGAGAGCAGGGAATACATTTCAAGTCAGCAATCAGGAGCCCGCTTGAAGAGCAGGGAATACATTTCAAGTCAGCAATCAGGAGCCCGCCTGGAGAGCAGGAATATATTTCAAGTTAGCAGTCAGGAGCCCGCCTGGAGAGCAGGGAATACATTTCGAGTCAGTAATCAGGAGCCCGCCTGGAGAGTAGGGAATACATTCAAGTTCAGCAGTCAAGAGCCCGCCTGGAGAGCAAAGAATACATTTCAAGTCAGTAGTCAGGAGCCTGGAGAGCAGGGAATACATTTCAAGTCAGTAGTCAGGAGCCCGCCTGGAGAGCAGGCAATACATTTCAAGCCAACAGTCAGGTGCCTGCCTGGAGAGCAGGGAATACATTCAAGTTCAGCAGTCAGGAGCCCACCTGAAGAGCAGGGAATACATTTCAAGATAGCAATCAGGAGCCCACCTGGAGAACAAGGGAGTATAACTCAAGTTTTAGCTTTAAATTTCTTATTGATATTTGGTAATGTGGTTCGTTTTACACTTACATATGTGTCCAGATACCCAAACTGGGGTAGAAAAATTTTCTTTGTTTTGTCTATTTTGTTGAAGTCAGGCGCCCACCTGGAAAGCAAGGGAATACAATTCAAGTTCATGCAATCAGGCGCCCACCTGGAGAGCAAGGGAATACATTCAAGTTCAACAATCAGGAGCCCACCTGGAGAGCAGGGGAATACAGTTCAACTTCAGCAGTCAGGCGTCCATTTGGAGAAAGGGAAAGCATATCAAAGTACAATTCGAGTCCAGCAATCAGGTATCCACCTGAAGAAAGGGAAAGCATCTCAAATTACAATTCAAGTCAGCAACAAAAGGAGCTCGCGGCAAAAATGCGAGTCAACAGTCCGAGGTGATCAACAGAAGTTAGTCACAATAAAGAAAAAAGGAGAAGGGCAAGAAGTTAATCCAAATGCAGAATTTGATGGAGGATGTGAACTGCTTAAGACATGGTGGAAGTCACAAGCACTACATGTCCGGTCTTGATCCAAAAGCTGAATAAAAACGAGCTAGCACCTGCAGCTAACAAGCGTCAAGGTTCAAATCTAAAGTCTACATGAAGAACCATTCAAGACTCAAGATCAAGCTTCAGAAGAATTATAGATAGGAACCTTGTAACTTGTAATTGAAAGGCTTAGTTAGTCTTTTTCATTTGATTTTTGATGTAATAACAGGAACCACAGACCGAAACTTTGACGGAACGGCACCTCGACCGGCTGTCCACCTCGGCATACTCTATCATCTCACTCACCTCTGAACTACACGTGGCCTGATTCCTTTATAGCCAAGGATATGTAGGCAGCTCAGATACCAGAGCTCGGCCACATTCCTCTCTCTCTTAGTTTTAGTCTCTCCAAATAAGAGTCGGGTCAAAAAACCTGTCTAGTCATTCTTTGTCTTTCCAGTCAAAGAGGGACAGTTGTAGACATGTGATTTTTGACCCTCTCCAAGATTTTTCATATTTTAGCATGTAAATATTTAATTTAGGCTCAATATAGCTATTTCAACTCATTTTTACTCTTTTACTTTATTTTACTACAAGAAAATGAAAATTACAAAAAAATATTTTTATTTTATGTACCTTTCATAAAGTACAAAAAAAAAATATACAAAAAATAGTACCTTAATTTTATCTTTATATAATCTTGAAAAATACAAAAAAAAAATGTAATAGTTTCATGTTTTAATATAGTTTAGTTTAATTAATTAGAATTAATTTTTTCATCATGTAGTATAGTTATCTTATATTGAGGGAATTTAGCTATGGTTTTAATTAATAATTTTTGGAGTCTTCTTAGCCCAAAATTGAAACACAAAAAAAAAGACATGGTCCAACCCAATTACCCTTGGCCCATTCTTCCCAACCCATTAGCCCATTTAAGTGCAAGATTTAATCCTAGCCTTTTATTTCCTTCTAATCCAATGGCCATCATCCTTTCCCACTTTCATATAAAATACCCAATTATAGAAACCCTACACCAAGTCTTCAATTCCTAGACCTAAACCTAGACTAAAAAACGACAGCCTTGATCTTCAGATTCAACGCTTGAAAAAGGATCCCTAATTTAGCCGCACCATCTAATTTTCTCGGAATTCCTTAATCATCATCGCCACATTTCGTCATTCTTTGGCTTCAAGTCTTTATTCTGTTTCAGAATAATGACAAACATGACTAATGGAGATTCCACCTCATGAGCTCAAATTCACATTTAAAGTGAAGGAACAAAGTTCACGTGCATTTCATCTAGTTAATATCACTGACCAATATGTAGCTTTCAAGGTGAAGACCACTTCGCCTAAGAAATAATGTGTCCGCCAATTATAGGTGTTATCAAACCAAAATCGACATATGATTTCACAGAGAAGATGGAGTTTCATTTGAGCCGAGGTTGATTCCAGTGCCTACGGGAGGTTTCGGTTTGCAATTTTGGTGTTTCGGTCCTAGGATTGTTGCTTGTTTAGCCCGATTGATTTGCAATTTTCAGCTTGGTTCATCAATAAAAGGTCAATCTCTCAATTTTCATTCTCATTTTATTGTGTTATGATAGCTTGGTGCGCGTGTTGGTTGATTTGTGATTCTACGTTGTTTGAGTAGCATGTCTTAGTTTTAAATTAAATCATTTTAATTAGTTTGTATTTTGATTGTGATGTACATAATCTTGGTTCTTGAATAATTGCTTTTAATTGGGTAGATGGAAAATTGGAGATGTTTCTTTCTTGGCAAGGAATAAAAATGGGTCATAAGGTGGGTCTTGAACCATAAGGAATTTGGGCCAAGTAATAGATCATGTTAACTAGCCTTTGGCCCCAATAATGTCTTGTTCATAAATTTGGCCTTATAACAATCTCAAAGATTAGGAAAATAATTCAAATGCGTAGCTTGCTTTAGGCGAGCTAGTTAATAATTTACCTTCCTAAACTCGGGTGCACATTTATGTGAACCAAATCCAAGTCTCAATAATGTTATATAAAATATGTTCCGGACCATGGGTGTATTTATGTGACGTGGTTCAGGACGTATTTTTGATAACGTTGAATTTTTCTTAAAATTAATTGAACAAAAGCGGTTATAAAAGTTAAAATCTGCACATAGGTTCATAATTGTTTAAAATCAGATAATTAAGCCGAATATAAAAGTTGAGCGACCGTGCTAGAACCACGGAATCCGGGAATGCCTAACACATTCTTCCGGGTTAACAGAATTCCTTACCTGGATTTCTGTGTTCGCAGACTGTAATACAGAGTCAATCTTTCCTCGATTCAGGATTTGAACTGGTGACTTGGGACACCATAAATTATCCCAAATGGCGACTCTGAAATTTTAAATAAAAATAATCCCATTTCGATTGTCACTTAAATTGGAAAATAACTCCCTTATATACCCCTTCCGGGGGTGTAGGTAATAAAGGAGGTGTGACATTATGAAAACAATTATGCACAACTAATTATTTAGTCTAGGATTGATGGAACCAATTGTTAGATGAGGTTTTGACTCAGTTTTGTTATAATCGAGCCGGGTTTATTATATGATTGTTCAACTATGTTTTGTATGGTGATTAATTGAATGAGCCCTTGATTAATCGTGTCTAATCGCCTTGTGTTGCTTGAGAAAGAATACTAGGTTAGATTGTTGTTGAACAACACCACTTTTGGGTAATTGAAGAGATTTATTACTTGAATGTAAAAGTGGGGTTCGAAATAACGAAACTTTGGTGGGATAATTCAGAGTTGCATAAATTATCAGCTAGAGTAGTTCGAGAGAATGCTCTAGTAATTATCGTAGTTGATCGAGAGATAATTGCAGTAACCCATAGCTCATAATCCTCATAGAGTATTACGGCGAAATTATAGCAAAAGAGTTAAGAATTAATCTAGCAATTAGGGAAATCAATACCCTAGATCTTTTTACCATTGAATTATCTTTAATTTGGAATATTGTTAGTTTTAATATCATTTTACTTTAGTTAAACAAATTCCAATATTTATTGATAAAAATCTTGCATCCGGTAATTGTTTGAGCTTGTACTAGCATCACTAAGAGTTATAATAGATAGGTTAGTTCCCTGAGGATTTGACTCCGAACTTGTAAACCGGATTATATTTGCAACGACCGCTTAGTCCTTTTTAGAAGTCATAGTTGGGCGTGACTAAATTTTGGCGCTGCCGGGGATTTGACGGTGTTATTTGTTGCAACTTTGAAGAATTGTTAGGATTATTAGTTTTTGATAAAATTTCCGTAGTGTAAATATTCCCATTGAAATTCTCATAGTTGAACTCTTTTGTAACTTAGGTGCATGCCTAGAAACTCTTCGAGAACTGGTGAACTCTTTGAAAGACTCTTAAATCCCGAGAAAACATTCCGGACATTGAACTGGGATAACAAGAAGGGCAAACAGCTGAAACAAAACGAACAAATTGAAATGGGTGACGTAGATAACTTCAACGGGAAGATCAGGAATGATCAAGATGACCCAAACATCAGAGTGGTAGCACCTCTTGTGCCAGAAGCTGCACTTTATGATTGGGCACAACCAACAACTGACAACCTGGCCACCGCGATTGCTGTTCCCCAAATACAAGCGGAGACATTCCCGATCACCAACAACATGCTGCATCTTCTGCAGAATAAGAGATTGTTCTCTAGGTCACACATTGAAGACCCTCAACAACACCTAAAATTTTTTTGTCGATTTGTGTGACCCAAAGGCAGCCAAATGTGACCCCAGAAGCCATCAAGTTGTTACTGTTCCCGTTCTCTGTGGCTGGGGAAGCTCAGACTTAGCTGAATTCGCTCCCAATAAATTCCATTGCCACTTGGGAGGAATTATTCAAGTAGTTCCTGAACAAGTTTTACCCGCCCAACAAGACTGCAAGACAGATTGATGAGATATTGATGTACAAGTAGATTCCCACTGAGATCTTGCCGGAAACTTGGGAAAGATTCAAAGAGATGCTAGTGAAGTGTACCCACCATGGTATTCTAGACCAGATGCTCAACCAGAGATTCTATATGGGGTTAGCCAACAATTTAAAATCCAATGTAGATGCCTCAGCTGGGGGTGCATTCATGAGCAAGACATTCACAAAGTGTAAAATTCTTCTTGACAAGATGGCCCAGAATTCGGGGTGGATGACGAGAGGTACGACCCTGACACCAATAGTGCATTCAGTTCCTCTTGACCCAAATAATTCACATGCAGAGAACATAGCCATACTCATGACTCAGATGAGTATACTGACAAAGAAGATTAATGAGATGGGTACAAAGCAAGTGCATATCGTTGGCACAACAAATGCAGGATTGTGTATACCTTACATTAATCAGTCTTATGTGTGTTCATGGAGTGGAGAAATTGACAACCAAGGGTTAAGAGAGGATATAAATTATGTCAACAATTTTGGGGGTCAGAGACAAGACAGACAACAATGGGGGCCAACACCCAACCAGCAGTACAGACTGACTATGCCACAACCTGAAGGTATGCGGCCCCAAGGCCAAATATTGCCATATCAGAGGCAACCGGGCTATCAACAGCAGCACCAGCAACAGTTGACATATCAGCCACCTTATCAGCAACAGGACGACAACATAGTAGAAATTAGGGGTATGTTGCAACAACTCATTGGAACAAATGGTAAGATGCAGGAAAAGTTGGTAGCACATGACTCAGCAATTAAGGGTATTGAAACTCAACTGGGGCAGCTGTCCATGGCCTTGAATAACCACTCCCAGGGAACATTGTCAGTCGACACGAACATTAACCCCAAGGAGCAAAACCCGAATCAGCTGATGACAGTAAGTCTTCGGAATGGGAGAGATTTAGACAAGGAGCAAGAAGTTGCTCAATCCAGAAGAGAGACTATACTAGCCACTCCAGTTCCATTAGAGATAGATGAATCAGCAGAACTCACTGAAGTAGTGGTTGAACAAGCTCGGGTTGATAAGGGTAAGGCTAAAGAAAGTGAACAAGTTGCAGAACAGGTGGTACCTCTTGTGCCACAAAATTCCAACAAAGAACAACCAACAAGCAGTGGACAAAGAGTAATGCTTACACCATTCTGTTAGAGACTGGCAAAACAAAAGAAAGAAGATCAATACAGGAAATTCATGGAGATGCTTCGTCAGATTCAATTGAATATCCCTCTGATGGATGCTTTGAGGAAAATACTAGGCTATGAAAAGATGATGAAGAACATGATGTCACGGAAATTTGACTTTCAGGACCTGTCCACAGTAACTCTAACACAGACATGCAGCGCGGTAGTGACAAGACCCGTGGCTCAAAAGATGTTTGATCTAGGTAGCTTTACTATTCCGTGTACTATTGGGAGTTATGCTTTTGCAAAAGCATTGTGTGACTTAGGAGCCAACATAAACTTGATACCTTTGGCAATAATACAAAACTGGGCATTAGCAGAGCTAGACCAACTTCGATGCAATTGCAACTGGTTGACCGCACGGTTAAAAGGCCGATGAGGATTCTTGATGATGTGTTGGTACAAGTGGAAAAGTTTGTATTCCCTACAGACTTTGTTATTCTGGATTGGCAGGTAGATGAGGAGATACCCATCATTCTTGGAAGGCAATTCTTAGCCATTGGGAGAGCATTGATTGATTATGAAACTGGGGAATTAAAAATGAGGTTGAACGATGAAGAAGTAATATTCAACATTCAATAATCCATGAGGACACCCAGTCAATATGCAAATTGCTCACTAGTGGAAGTTATGGATGTGAACCTGCATGAAGATGATAAGACCCTGAATGCTAATGATCCATTGGGAGCTTGCTTGACTAATTTAGAGGAGATAGATGGTGAAGGGTTGGTAGAATGGGTCATGGCACTCGAAGGCCAAGGATTCTGGAAGAGGGAACCTCAGTTCAAGCCCCTTGATTTAGAAAAGAGAGCTACACCACCTGCAAAACCATCAATAGAGGAACCACCCTAACTGGAGCTGAAACCGCTTCCAGCCCACCTCAGGTATGCTTTCTTGGATCCCAATTCTACTTTGCCTATTATTATATCATCTGGTTTGCTAGCTATGTAGGTAAAACAATTACTGCAGGTGTTGTAGGAATGCAAAACTGCCATTGGTTGGACCATGGCAGACATAAAGGGTATCAGCCCGGCCTTCTGCATGCACAAGATTCGTCTGGAAGAAGGGCACAAACCTTCCAAGGAACATCAATGAAGGTTGAACCCGAGTATGAAAGAGGTAGTGAAAAAGGAGGTAATTAAGTGGCTGGACGCGGGCATCATCTTTACCATCTCTGACAGCAATTGGGTAAGCCCCGTCCAGTGTGTACCAAAAAAGGGTGGAATGACAGTTGTACAGAAAGAGAAGAACGAGTTGATCTCAACTCGTACAGTCATAGTGTGGTGGATTTGCATGGATTACAGGAAATTAAATGCAGCCACCCGAAAGGACCATTTCCCCTTGCCCTTCATTGACCAGATGTTGGACAGGTTAGCTGGGTGATCCCATTTTTGTTTCTTAGATGGATACTCGGGGTACAATCAGATCTCAATAGCCCCGGAATATAGAGAGAAAATGTACTTCACATGTCCGTATGGCATCTTTGCCTTTCGGAGAATGCCCTTTGGACTTTGCAATGCACCGGCCACATTTCAGTGGTGTATGTTAGACATTTTCACCGACATGGTCGAAGACATTATGGAGGTGTTCATGGATGATTTCTCTATGGTAGGGGATTCATTTGAAGATTGTCTTCACACCCTTAAAAGAGTACTCAAACGATGTGTGGAGACAAATTTGGTGTTAAACTAGGAGAAGTGCCATTTTATGGTACAAGAAGGCATAATGTTGGGGCATAGAGTGTCCAAAAAGGGGATTGAAGTAGACCATGAAAAAGTTGATGTGATTGAGAAGCTCTTAGCACCCACTTCAGTGAAAGCAGTGAGAAGTTTCCTTGGGCACGCCTAATTCTGCAGGCGGTTCATCTAGGATTTTTCAAAAATTGCTAACCCCTTATGTAAGCTGCTTGAAAAAGACCAGCACTTTATGTTTTCTGATGCTTGCAGGTTAGCATATGAGGAGTTGAAGAAGAGATTAATGGCTGCACCCTTCATTGTTTCACCCAACTGAGAGCAACCATTCGAGCTGATGTGCGACGCCAGTAATTACGCTATAGGAGCAGTTTTAGGAAGCGCAAGGAGAAAATTATGCACCTAATTTACTATGCAAGCCAGAATCTTAGTGGTGCACAACTGAACTACACGGTTACGGAAAAGGAAATGCTCGTTGTAGTGTTTGCCTTCGACAAATTCAGGTCATACCTGATTGGATCGAAAGTTATTGTTTATACTAACCATGCAATCATTAGGTACTTGATAGCAAAGAAGGAGTCAAAGCCTCACTTGATTCACTGGGTTTTGTTTCTACAAGAATTTGACCTGGAGATTCGTGTCCGAAAGGGGACAGACAACCAATTAGCAGACCACCTCTCGAGGTTGGAAGGGGTAGAAAAGAGAACGGAGGTTGAAGATATCATTGAGACATTCCCGGATGAGCAATTACTTGTTGTGACAATGGAGGAGGCACCATAGTATGCTGATAGTGTTAATTACTTAGCATGTGGTATTGTACCTCATGATCTCTCCTCAATTCAGAAGAAAAAAAATTTCTGTGATTGTTGTGGGTATTATTGGGATGAACCTCTATTGTTCAAAATATATGTTGATAACATGATCCAGCGGTGTATCCCCGAGCAAGATCAACCCTCTGTTTTGCAGGCTTGCCATGCTTCGCCGTATGGTGGACACTTTGGAGGAATTCAGACATCAGCAAAGGTGTTGGAATTAGGCATGTATTGGCCTACATTGTTTAAGGATGCACATGCTTGGGTCAAAAGCTGTGATGAATGCCAAAGGACGGGCAATATATCCTGTCGTCATGAGATGCCAATGACTACAATCCAAGAGGTGGAAGTGTTTGACATGTGGGGGATCGACTTCATGGGGCCTTTTGTCAGCTCTTACAGTAACAAGTATATACTGGTTGCCATTGACTATGTCTCCAAGTGGGTCGAAGCAGTTTCTCTCCCAACCAATGATGCGAAAGGGGTGACCAGTTTCCTAAAATAAACATTTTCACACGTTTTGGCACCCCCGAGCCATAATCAATGATGGTGGATCTCATTTTTGCAATAGAGCATTTGCACGCCTGTTAGAGAAGTATGGATTTCACCACAAGGTAGCCTCACCATACCACCCACAAATAAGCGGGCAGGTGGAAGTGTCCAATAGGGAAATCAAAAGTGTCCTCTAAAAAACAGTGAATACAACAAGAACTGATTGGGCAAAGAAGCTGGATGATGCATTGTGGGTATACCGCACAGACTTCAAAACTCCAATTAGTATGTCACCATACAAGTTGGTATTTAGAAAGGCATGCCACCTTCTAGTTGAGCTCGAACACAAAGCACTGTGGGTATTACGACAGCTGAACTTAAACACAGAGACGTCGGGCACCAACAGAGTTAATGGGTTGCATGAGCTTGAGAAATTCCGGTTCCAAGCATTCGAGAGTGCTAGACTATATAAAGAAAGGATGAAACTAATGCATGACAAGCACATCTTGAATCGGAACTTCAAACTCGGAGAATTAATGCTGCTATATAACTCAATATTGAGGTTGTTCCCGGGTAAGTTGAAGTCTCGATGGTCAGGACCGTTCAGAGTGGTGCAAATGTTCCCAAGTGGAGCTGTGGAGATCGAATCTGAAGATGGGACGAACAAATTCACAGTGAATGGGTAGAGGTTGAAACATTACCTTGGAATGACTGAAGAAAAAGGGGACAACGTGGTGATAATGTTGGAGGAGCCCCAATACACAAATGAGGAGTGATGACATGAGCCTGCGTCATGCTGCGGCGTTAAATCTGGCGCTTCATGGGAGGCAACCCATTGATTTTTTGTATTTGTCGTGCCGCAACATTAATTAAGGCGCTGGTTGGGAGGCAACCCAATGCGTAGTGACTTTAGTATAGTTAGAATTTGTTATTTTTGATTTTAGTAAGTACTAACCAGTGTAGGTGAGCTTGGGCGAGTGATAAGTCTATCAGACGCTGAAAGAATAGGTACAAAAGTTGAAAAATCTCGAGGCCCAAGAGCGCGGCCACGCATGAACCACGCTCAGACCGCGCATATTGCAATGTATTCTGCCTAAGATTTCTACCCAGGAGCGCGACCGCACTCAGACCGCACATATGGCTAAGTATTCTATTTTACTAGCGCGGTCACGCTCGAACCGTGCTAAGACCGTGCTTGTGTCGTCTGCTGCCACTTTGTATAAGTTAATTTTTTTTTATTTTAATTGTATTAAATTTTTTTACCCCTCTAACCCCTACAACTAAAAACTCTTTCCCTCCTCTCCACTCAGACACGCCCATTTCCCATTCCCAAATAATCCCATCCCTAATCCCCCCAAGGTTCAACGCCAATCTCACCCCCACCACTCTTCTTCACTTCTCACAATCTCCTCCCACTTCAAGTAAGGTTTTCTTTTTGCCAATTTTTGTTGGGTTTTCTTTTGAATTCTTGGTTATGTAGTAGTTTTTCTTCTTTTTCCCTTAGAAATAATTTGTAGTGTATATATAGTTACTTGTGGATTGTGGTGTTTGTGTAGATGTATATCTTAACTTAGGTGGGTAACATTGGGGCAATTGTGATGAACATTGGTTTATAACATGGTTAATTGGGGGCTCCGGTGAATAATGCCCACAAAGTGTTTGTTAAAATGGCACAGTGAGTATCAATGGTAATTGTGACCAACTGGGTGAAGTCTGAGTAACTGCAGTTGAGTCACATCTTTTGTGCTTTGCTAATGATATTCTTTCTTCCAGGTACTATGACACCTTCCAAGAAATGCTGAACTACTGGTGCTTCATCCAGCGGCCAAGATGGATCCTTCAGAGCGCGTGCTTCGGCTCCTACTCGTCCTTATGATAGTAACAAGTTCGTCTCCATCGCAGCTCAGGACCGTTTTGTTGATCAGGCATCCAAGAAACCAATATCGTAGAGGGCATGGATATAGGGTCGCTCCAATATGGCTGTCCCAACTTGTACAATGAGTTGGTCAGGCGTGGGCTAGAAATTTTCTTTGAAGAACCGGATGATGGGAATTTGATGGTTGTGTGCGAGTTCTATGCCAACGTTAAATAATATGTGAATGGTGTAGCCACAGTGCGCAAGAAGGTTGTGGATGCCTCTATTGAGGCTATTCGGAGAATATATCGGCTGCCTGCACCTGTGGCGGAGATGGAAGATTATTATGAAGCCTATGGCAGAAAATACACTTAGTGAGAGTTATTCTTTGAAACAATTTGTGTGTCAGGCAAGGAGATTGTGTGGATGAAATATGGGCGTAAGTTCCATTCAGCGCCACTCACCTTTGAAGGGAAGTGCTGGTTGTATGTCATCAACAACTGCCTGCTCCCGTCCTCCAACACCATGGAAGTGAATGCCCCTCGAGCTACATTGATTTGGTGTTTTATGAATGGTCACAATTTTGACGTGGCCAAGTTTATTCACGAGGAGATGTTTACTTATTGTTCGGTGAAGAGGTATGGGTTCTTTTTCCCTTCCTTAGTCACTAGGCTTTGCCGGGCAGCTCGGGTGCTGGAAAACTTGAGTGTTGATGGAAAAGTGACAAGAGAGGTAAAGTTTCGAGCGGATAAGGTAAGTACTGGGAAGGAGCCTATGGCACCTGGTGGTGATGATAGTGATGACTCAGACGCACCTGAGGAGGGAGAGGATGAGCAGGAGGAAGCGGAAGCCGAGTTGCCCACCCATGAGCCAGTTATGGAAGCTGTAGGACCATCTGGGGTTGGTCGGGTTACCCGGTTAGCAGCCTTAGAGTAGGAGATGGCAGGGATGCATACCAATGTCGCAGACTTGGGGACGCGAGTTGATGCTTTGGCTACCCAGAATGCTAAATCGGAAAAGAAAATCATGGGTTGGCTGCGTGCTTTGAGTCGGGTGTGACACCTTGACCCTGACACTGTATCCAATCAAGACTGAGCTGTCAGGGAAGTTCCTTTACCTCGCATTTATTTATTTTGTACTCTATGGGGACATGTCATTTTTTAAGTGTGGGGTGGGGATACTTCATTTGTATGTTGTATATATGTTGGTATATAGTTGATTTTGGTCTTTAGTTAGTTTGAATTTTGTAGTTTGATTTTGGTCCTTAGTTATTTTGTCTAAATAGGTGATTCGACTTGTCCCGACGATGGATATCACTAGACGGGTTTCTTGAGGGTCTAAGTCGATATATATATAAAAAAGATTTTCTCCTATTAGGTAGTGTATCAACTCCCCCTTGATTTTTCTTTAAACCACGGTTCTATTCCAAGGGTTTCCATTTGAACCGGGTGTAGTTAGTTTTTTTTTGTTAGTTTAGGAATTTTTGGGCGAAGAAGAATAAAGATTGCTTTAATATGACACTTAGGCTCATTAGTTGACTCTAGCAATAAATCCTTAAAATATGTGTTCTCGAGTTGGCTTAAGCACCTTGAGCAGAGTGTCTGATGGTCTTAAGTCCTAACTTAATTGAGTCATGTGCCATGTGTGAGTGAGGCTTTGGGTATTCTATGCTAACACTCAATGCCTAGAACTTTCCCTGTGTGTGTACGAAGCGAAATGGTAGTCTTAATTGGTCTGGAAAGTGATATAGGCGTTTCCTTGTTGAACTTATCTATATATGTTTTCACCCACATGATTGTGTATATCCTAGTTAACCCCTTTGAGCCTGTAATCCTGTTTCTTTGGCAACCACATTACAAGCCTTACCCAAGTTGTGAATTGTCTATATTTTTGAACCATGTCACCTCTTACAACACTTGAATTGTAATGAATATGGAAAAGTTAAAGTGTGGGGTGGTTGGTTGGCTTTTGAGTGGAGCTAACGAAATACGGAGAAAGGTGCACTGTATTGAAAAAAAAATTACGAGCCACTTGAATTGAAAAAAAAATACTTTCCTTGCTAAGTGGTATCTCTTGATGTAAGTGTGCTTAAAGAAGTAGGGGGTTTAACTCAATGATGTAAAAGTGGAACAAAGGTTTGACATAGGTATGGGCTTAAAAGTGAAAAATGTATTGAAGTGCTTAGGGAGGCGTAGTCACTATACCCATATGTATCCTACCTGTCCCGCAGCCAACATTACAACCAAATAAATTGCTATTTGATTCTAGACCACATGGACTCGATTAGTCGAGTATTACACTACAGGCAAGCCTATGATGCGTTGTTTGTGGCATAGAATTTATTTCTGAGGTTTAGTGAAATCTTACATATTTGAATTCCTCAGTGTGTGAATTATAATGACCATGACACAAGTCTCTTTTGTGGTGAGTAGGCACGTGATTCATGAAGGGAAGGTAAGTCTAGACCTCTGACTGAGAGTATGAAAGCCGGTTAGGGATGTTACGTGGCTAGAGAGAGAGAGAGAGAGAGTCTACTCTTGAGGTTAAGATGTTACGCTAAGGTAGTATATCTATGTGAATTATTCTTGGTATAAGGAGTAGGGAAGTGACCAGTGATGATTAGGCCTATAGAGTGTGCTTTTGTTGTTAGAGGACTAGAACCGGTTTAAGTGTGGGGTGTTGATAGTAGCCTATATTATGCGATGTAGATGCTATTTATGCTCGAAGTTAACCATACTTTATTGATGTTTTAAGTGCTAAATGATAACAAAATGCTCTAATTGAGGTTTTTGTGCTTTGCAGGAGCAAGTGTTGATTATGAGGACATTCAACAGCTTTTGGAGCTAATTTGGAGCAAGGAAAGCCACTCGGAGGTGAATGTGCGTGAAAGAATAAGGATAAAAGTAGAAAACATTTGAACCTCATGATCGCGGGCTAAGCATGGGCGCTCCAGCCGCGCTAGTCCAGGCAGAACAAAATGTGATATGCGCGGCCCAAGCGCTGCCGCGCTCGTTAATTTGCTGAACCTTATTTCTAGGGGTAATTTTGTAAGTTCGGGGGCAACTCTCCTTAACATATAAGAAGCCCAAGTCGACCAAAGAGAGGGTATCAAGGTTTTTAGAGTTTTGTTAAAGGCAAGAAGAGGCAAGAGGCAAGGAGGAAAATTTGGCATCGAGTTCTATCTTTCTTCCTTTTGTGTTGATCATTGATTATGAATTTTGCTGTTGTGATTATGAAAACAATTATGCGTAGCTAATTATTTAGTCTAGGGTTGATGGAGCCAATTGTTAGATAACGTTTTGACTCAGTTTTGTTATAATCGAGCCGGGTTTATTATATGATTGTTCAACTATGTTTTGTATGGTGATTAATTGAATGGGCCCTTGATTAATCGTGTCTAATCACCTTGTGTTGCTTGAGAAAAAAATACTAGGTTAGATTGTTGTTGAACAACACCACTTTTGGGTAATTGAAGAGATTTATTACTTGAATTTAAAAGTGGGGTTAGAAATAACGAAGCTTTGGTGGGATAATTCAGAGCTGCATAAATTATCAGCTAGAGTAGTTTGAGAGAATGCTCTAGTAAATTATCGTAATGATCAAGAGATAATTGCGGTAACTCACAACTCATAATCCTCATAGAGTATTACAGCGAGATTATAGCAAAAGAGTTAAGAATTAATCTAGCAATTGGGGAAATCAATACCCTAGATCTTTTTACCATTGAATTATCTTTAATTTGGAATATTGTTAGTTTTAATATCATTTTATTTTAGTTAAACAAATCCCAATATTTATTGATAAAAATCTTACATCCGAGAATTGTTTGAGCTTGTACTAGCATCACTAAGAGTTGTAATAGATAGGTCAGTTCCCTGAGGATTCGACTCAGGACTTGTAAACCGGATTATATTTGTAATGACCGCTTAGTCCTTTTTATAAGGCATAGTTGGGCGTGACAAGCCATCGGGGCTTACGCCCCGGACACGCCCAACGCCCAGCGTACTGGGCTCGCCTAATAGAACTTTATGCAATTGTGTGTAACTACCTTTGTAAATCCTCAATTTTTTTTAATAAATCGTTGACTATTCAAAATTACTTTTATCTTAATCATAAATCATTAAGTTGTGAGTATTTTGTGTCATAATTAAAATAGAAATTATTGCATGTTATCCACGAAGACTGCTATGATAGTAGATTTTAAATAAATATTTCATTTAAAAGTATTTATTTATTAACTTTTGTTATGTCTTTATTATATTAGTCCATAATTTTTTTATAATTATTTTCGTAAATATTTTTTTTTTCACGTTTACGGGATACAACACTTCTTAATTTTATAGCTCAATATTAACTAGTAACTTTTTACAAATAATTAGTTATCATGATATAATATGGTGAAATATGTGTCATTTTATTAACTTGTTGAAACTTAAAAATAAATGATGCTAGAGAATCATATTTAAAATGTGAATTATATTTTTATATAAATTCTCTTTCAAATAGAAAACATATTAAATAAAAGGAGTATTTAAAAAAAATTGAATTATAATATCAAAATTCTTTCAAGATTTATTACTCCTTAAGAGATACATATAAGATTTCGCATCGAATACATTACTTTTGATGTTTGAGTTGTAATGACGTTGTAGCTAATTTGTATATTATGATATATGCCATACTTTTTGTATTATTCTTAGTTGAAATATTATTTAACCAAATAATTTAAATAGATTGTTTGGTAAAATTTTGTGATTTTAATGTAATTTTTATAATTATTTTTTATTTTACACTTTCTTAAAATTCTTAAAATTAGTAAAATTTAAAGATCCGTTGGACTTACGCCCCATGTCTCAAGACTTACGCCTTGCCTTGTCAGAGATAAAACGCTTCGCCTTACGCCCCCACCTTTTAAAACATTGAATCAGAATTATCTATGATTGCAAGTTGACTGTCACGACCCCAGTTCACCCTCCGTGAATAGTCATGACGACACCTAGTCTCTACGACTAGGTAAGCCTAACAATTTGCGAAAAAAGGAAACGAAAGACAAAACCAACTAAAAACTACAAAATAAACATAAATAGAACGTTTAAGATGCCGCTTGACATATACAATAAAAACTCTCAAACTGAAATAATTTCCAAAATCCGGAATCTCATGAAATCACAAGCTAAGGATATTACTTAGTGTTCTAACTCCAGAATATCTAAATCAAAGTGAATACACAAGGCTATAACTACTAGAGAGAATGGAAAGGGACTTCTCGGTCTGTGGACACAGCAGATATACCTCCAAGTCTCTGGAGAATCGCCTCACCTCAAGGATGATAGGGCTGAGCGGAAGAACCTGGATCTGCACATGAAAAACATGCGCAGAAAAGGCATGAGTACACCACAACGATACTCAGTAAGTACCAAGCCTAACCTCGGTCGGGTAGTGACGAGAAAAATCAGGGCCTTACTGATTATAAATGAAAAACAAGGTAAAACAATATAGAATATGACAATATAATTAAGTGCTAACAGTATGAAGTAACACAAGGTAATAAGAATAACTACAACTACAACAGAGAGAGAAAACACAGAGAGAATATAACTCCACACAACAATAGCAACCGGGGATCTCCCAGGATACCGTCCTGTAGTCCCCAAATGTAAATATCCAGTGGATCTCCTGGGTGTCATCCCGTAGTCCAACTCATAGTGCTCGGGGATCTACCAGAATCCCAATCTGTAGTCCCAAATGTAAATACTCGGTACTAGGGGAATCTACCGGGTGCAGTCCCGTAGTTCCAATATAAATGTGCAGAGGGATCTACCGGAATATAAATCCGTAATCCCAAAGTAAACATGCAGGGGATCTCCCGGGATACCGTCCCGTAGTCCCAAAGTAAACACACAGCAGCAACACGAAGAATATTCAATTCAATCCAAATTTCTACCAAGGTAAAACAGGTATTTCTAACCTAGCATGATGCACAAAATTCAATTAAAGTAGTTTGAGCAAGTAAGGCAATTAAGTCAATTAGACATGCTTCCCTAAGCTAACAGTAGGCTAAAATTAAAAGTAGTATATGTAAGCACGTGATTTTTACTTCGCGGGAATTACTCCAAAAAAAAAAGGAAAATCCTAAGTGTCTTTTGTCATTGAGTGATTGTATTTAACGTTAAATTGTGTGGTAATTGTTATAGGTGTTAACCAACATGTGTATGATTTCATCTTTAATTTTTACAAAGTTTTATTTTTAGGAATTTTTAATTTTGTTAATTGGGTTGCAAGGAAAAGGTTGTGGGAAAATCGGATTGGGCCCCAAAGTGAGGCCCAACACCAGCACACAGGTCCAGTCCAAACACAGGCTGCCCGGGCACGTCCCAAACGACGTCGTATCAGCGCCTCAATCTGAGCCGTTGATTCATTGCAATCAAACGGTCCAATGCGGCCCCTGCTAAGTCCAAACGACGCCGTTTTAGGCGAAATTGATCTGAGCCGTCCAAACCCATCGATCCAACGGATCCAAGCCCTCCCCTAGACCCGTCAAATCTGACCCGATCCATTCCCCTACCCGGTCTCAACCCACCATCACCCCCCGAATGACGTCGTCCCTCTTCATTGAGTAGATCCTGGCCCTTGATCTCACATGATCCGACGACCAGGATCTAAACCTCAAAATCATATATAAAGCCCAACTTGGTCACCCCGCCCCCTATCCAAAACACCCCCCGGCTTCATCGTCTCCCTGACCAACCCTAACACCCAAACCCTAGCCGCCACCCCACCCCTTCGCCTGAAAGCCGGCGGCAACGGTGCCGTTGGCCATGAGTCTAACACCCCTGAACCACCATGACCCCCCTCTCCAAATCCACACTCAGCTTACCTCGAATCTTCCCCGAACGTCTCGAATCTTCATTCGAAGATCCGAGACCAAACCTAGATCTACACCAAACCACCCCATATTCACCCTAGTCACTCCCCTAACGTCCCTCAGGCCCTAATCAGCTTGTGTTCCGGTCAAATGCAAGCAGAACTTGTCGAATCCCAATTCTAAGTTCAAGAACCCTAAAAAACCAAACCTGTTTCGTTTGAGGTAAGTGTCCGATGTAATCGTCTTTTCTTTCCTCTTGTTTAGGATTATGCATATGTTTGTGGATTTGTTCTAGATTATTTTTGATTATTTTCTGTCCATCTTCAAAAGACCCTTTTGTTTGGTCGATTTCTTTTCTTAAATGTTAATGGAGTGTTATAAGATGCCTATTCGCTTCGATTGATGTTGTCAACTAGTTTAAGTTTCATAAACTACATAATTAAATGTCCCGAGTTTTGAAATAAATTGGTACCCTGTGTCACACCTCCTTTTTTCGCCCTCGCGGGGGTACATGAGTTTTTTCCAATTAAAGGACAGTCGAAACGGGATTTATTTCTTTATTTCAGAGTCGCCACTTGGGAGATTTAGGGTGTCCCAAGTCACCAATTTTAATCCCGAATCGAGGAAAAGAATGACTCTGTATTACAGTCTGGGCACCAGAAATCCGGATAAGGAATTCTGTTAACCCGGGAGAAGGTGTTAGGCATTCCCGAGTTCCGTGGTTCTACACGGTCGCTTAACTGTTATATTCGGCTTGATTATCTAATATAATACGTATTATAAACTTATGTGCAAATTTTATCCCTTAGCCGCTTTTATTATTCTTTTTATTTATTGTTATTATTTTACGAAAAATTACAACATTGTGAAAACGTATTTCAAATCACGTCGCAATCAATTGCACCCGTGGTTATCGACACATTTCGACTCCGTTGAGATTTAGATTTGAGTTACATAAATGCACACCCGTATTTAAGGAAATAACATTATTAAATACGCGCCTAGAGCGACTAACATGTCATTATTTTAGGTAGGGCCGTGAAATTTGCTAAAACGGCTCCTCCCTAATTCTAAGCAATTAACTGTACATTTATTGAGGGCCCCGAAATCTATACATTTCATTAAGCGAGGCTCATCTCATTTATTTTAAATGGACAAATCTTAAAGCGACTACATTTTTTCTATAAAAATTAGTCTCTAAAATAAAGAAAGAAAAATCCTAATTAATTACTAGCTTTTATTATTTTAAGAAAACATGACATGCTAATTGCTTGGTTAATACAAATATTGATGAAAAAAGGAATTTTACTCTTAATTTCGAAATTATAAATAAAATAAAAATTCAACAACTAATATTCAAAATAAACAAATATAGCTAGATTAAAACTCAGCATTGTTATTTTTTTTAAAAAAAAAAATTATTGAGATTAATTATTCACAATCATTTGAAACTAGATTTAACCATAATTACTAAAGCTTATTAGAAAGTTTATTAAACTTAAACGTTCTTCTAATCTTGCTTAAGCTCAAGTCATGCCTTAATGCCTAATTTACGATGTTTAATTTAAATTCGTGTTTTAGCTAAATTTAGCTACTTGTTCATGATCAACCTATAATCTTGAAGCCTTCATAACTAGTGAATTAACCTGTTTTGCCGAACTGATTTATTACAGACTAACTTATGATATTATTTTCTTATTCCAGCTATTATTTAGTAATTCATGAAATAGCTTAAATATAATCAACAAAAAAAACAAAGAAAAAAAAACGAAATTAAAACTTCAAATTTTCATTCTTCATATGTATTCATGCTTCATATTTCGGATTACAGTAACCAGCTTTTCAGTTGTGTACCTGATATTGGAAGCAAAAGAAAATGAATATGAGAATCAGCAGCAGCAGTAAAATCAGTACAACACAGCAACAATAGCCCAGCAACAGTAACAACCCAGTAATAGACCGGTGGAGTAGTAATCCCAAAAAAAAACAAAAGCTTCCAGCTTTGATGAAACAACAATTAATTCTGATTTCAAACAACAAAAGAAAGCAAAATATTTTTTTAGTTAGTTTTTTTTTTATTTTTGAAAGTTTAAATATTTTTCGGAATTTTCTCTCTCTTAAATGTTCAGCCCTTTTCTCTCTCTTATTTTTTCTTTCAGATTCGTTTCTCTTATCTGTGTATTTTTCTCTGTTTCTGTGTGTTTTTTTTTGTCTATCTCTTTTTTTTGTCCCCCTAAATATGATTTCAAGACTTCATATATATAATCCCATCCCATAAATCTTTCAATTAATTAAAATCAATACTTTTTCTCTACCCAACCCATTATCTTCCCACTCATCCACATTACATTAAATAAACATATCACACCACCCCATTTCATTTTGTCCTCCATGCCTAACATAAAATAATGCAAGATTCCCCCCACTAAATTTTGTCTTGTCCCCCCTTTATATTAAATAACCATATCACAATCCACCCCATTTTATTTTGTCCTCCATACTTCATATAAACAATTACAAAATGTACAATTCCTAAACTACCCCTCCGACCCTATTGCAAATTACTATTTTACCCCCGAAAGTACTATAAATTACCAAACTACCCATCAGCTATAACACATCAATTAATCAAACTTAACCAAAATATAGGCAATATGATTAATTTCTAACAATGTTCAAACAACAAATTTCATGAACATGATTTCTTCAACATTTCAATAACAAATCACATGAACATGATTTCAACCACAAATCATATGAACACAAATTGAACAACCAAGAACAACTATAATTTGATTGAACAATATTTTTAGCAACAACAAACCTATTTTCGGATTTAAACAACAACAACAATCAAACATATTTAGATTTCTAAATTCAATCATATTGAACTTAAAATCCACTCTAACAACATTACAACAAACAATTCTTATATTAAACTTTAAACAAGATTATGAGACCAATTCAAGAAATAATCACAAATGGTAATCAAGGAATCAAACTATACACATTTCGGATTCAAAATCAAACAAACATAATATGAACATGAATTAAATCTAAAAATAAAAACGACGGATTCAAATGACTAAAACCAACATACTTTCCTTATTACAACTAAATTCTTTTAGGCAAATGACAAAACAAAAACTAAGAAGAAACAATTATGAATTTAAACTTGAACTTAACAATATTAACAATTTCCGGAAAATACATCAAATACATGAAACAAATTGAAGAAACAATTAATTAAATTTCAATTTGAATCTAACAAATATTAAACTAACAAATATTCACTTAAACAATAAAACAAACATGAAATAAATATGAAAAAAAAACTAATTAAATTTCCATTTAAAATCTGAAAATTAATTTAACAAAACACATGAACAAACTAAAAAATTATTTCAACGACGAACAAACAAAACAAGAATTGAATCATTTAACGATTTTGGATCCGGAAAATATCAAACAAAAATATGGACATAAATAAAACTTAGAACAACTAACCGGAGATGAACAACGACGAACTCGAACCATGTATGGACTGTTTTGACAAATATCGACCAAAGCTCGAACAAAAGCTTGAATTCGAATTTAAGAAATAACGTCGAAACAGTAGCAGCAGTTGGAACGATGAAGTGAAGCAACAGATGCCGACTCAAAACAAGCAGCTCGACCTCGACGTGACTGGAAGGAGGCAAACGAGCAGCATCGCGGCAGCAGCAGCTCGGAGGAAGGAGGAGAAGTATCGGCGACGTGTTTGGTTACGTCAAGAAGCTGGCGCGGGCCGCAGCAGACGAGGCAGCTAGGGTCATCCATGGTCGGAGAAGGAAAAGATTGAACAACTGGTCTTTTGGACGTGCGGTTGAGGGTTGCCATGGACGTCGAGCTCAAACTCGAGCTTGACGTCGAACGGCGAAGATGAAGTCGCGATGGATGGTGAAGCAGAAGGAGCAACAGTGGCGATGAGCTGTTCGTTAGCTTTTGTTTGGATCACCAACGCAGCTGGGTGGTTGAAGAAGACGATGCAAGGGCAGCCATGGTCGATCAAGCTTTGAGCTTGACAAAAGAGATGAAGCTATGGTAGCGACGGTGTTATGGTGGGTCGTTGGAGATCGAGGGACTTGTGTCGTTTGGTCGAGGAAGAAGAAGGCGGAAGCAGTTGGTTGAGGGCAGCCATTGATGGAGTTTGGAGCTTTTGGGAAGATGAAGAATAGAAGAAGAAGGAAGATAGGGGGGCGGGTCTTTTTCTTATTTTTAGGGTTTTCTTCTTTTTTTTTTCTTTTGTTTTGTGTTGTAAAATGTAAGACAAAGGGGTTTGGGTCTTTTGGGTTATGGACTGGGTCGACCCAGTTCGAAATGGACTGGGTCGTAGGGAAGATTGGGCCATTTTTTGGGCCTGTGGCTTGAAATTGAAGAAGAGGCCTAATTCCGACTTTCTTTATATTTTCGCTTTCTTTTCTTCTTTTATTTTTCTAAAACTAAATTATAAAAATACTTAAACTATTATTAAGAACTAAATTAAGTTATAAAAGTGCAAATTAACTCTCAATAACAATTAACGCACAATTAAGTATTAATTAAGCATAAAATCGTATATTTGGACATTAAATGCTAGAAATGCAAACGATGCCTATTTTGTAATTTTTAATTTTTGTAAAACAAATTTAATTACTAACAATTGTAGAATTAAATCCTACATGCAAAATGCGACATATTTTTGTATTTTTTATTAATTTAGCAAATAAACACGCACAGACAAATGCCAATAATTATTCAAAATATAACAAAATATCACAAAATTGCACACCAAAGAAAAATCATTTTATTTTTTGAATTTTTTGGGAGTAATTCTCATATAGGGCAAAAATCACGTGCTTACACCCTGTTTAGTCTATGTTGTTAGTCGTTTAGTTGTTACGTATGATAGTTCGCATAGTCGACCTGAGTAACGTCGTCAAATAATTAAGTGTTGTAAAGTTTCATTGTTGTCCGAAAAGGGCCTGAAACACTCAGTTTGTTGCTGTTTTGAGTTCAGTCGATCGGCGATTAGTTAGTATACATTATAACTCGCAAAGTCGACTCGACACATGTTGTCGTTAGTTTCACAGCCTCAAATAACAAACGACCTAACTCTTACTGGTTGATTTTGTTGAATGGTCGTTTGTTAGCTGTGGGAGGGGGGATTCGAACTAGTAACTGGCAGATACAATAGAATGAAAGGGTGGGGCAAGACAGCAATGATCAAGGGTCTGTGAGATAGCTTTGGTTGAAAAAAAAACTAATTAAGTGTTCAGGATTAACTTAAGAATATGTCAAGTGGTAATTAAAATACTATTAACTTGATGACAATGGGGAACAAAACATAAGAACATGGGGATTAAATGAATACTTTAAACCCATAACTCTTGATTAGAGCAATAGGACAAAAGCATGGGGGCTGATTAAGTTTACCAAGAAGATGCCTTTAGGCATGGGAAGCTAAGGGGTATGGGCAGACTGCAATTGGCAGGATCCAGGCAGCTTGACTGACCTGGATTAGCTTATAAATAAGCTGTTTCAGAACATAAGAGGGGCTGGACTTTTAGTCTTTAGAAAAGAAAAAAAATAGAAAGAAATTTCAGAATACTGTGAATGAGTACTGTCTGAAAACTGTGTAAGAGTTCAAGTTGGTCAAGCTGTCCTTGCTGATTGCTGTTGGTTGTTTGCTGAGCTTTGTGGTTATTGAATTTCTGTTGCTACTGCATTGAACATTCTGGTTTTCTCGGCTGTATTTTACTACTCTGTTTCCTGGGTTTGGTTTGCTTGGTGCTCAACCACTTGTGAGCTTCATCATTGTGGCTGTTTGTTGTTGCTGTGTTGTTGATGTTTATCTGCTGTTGCTGTATTTGCTGCATACGACTCAACTGACCATTCTCCTTCTTCTTTTGCTTTGCTATAACAGGTACACGATTAATAGTGTCAATGTAACTTGAAAGTTGAGCATGAATATAAAAGAGAAGAGCTGAAGATGTTTATTTCATACATAGACTGTTATATTAAACATCATGTAATGTATAATAGTTTACATTCTTGTTTGGATACTGAAGGTAGCCTGCATGCCCGGTAGATATCAATGTATGGTGATTGAATGTTAGTTTGTATATGCAGGCTGATAGATAAAAGTATTCCCAATGCAGTAGGGTGTATCTTAGACTTTATCTAATTACGTTTAGCATGTCCTTAAATGCATAAAACTATCCATGTTAGTTAATTTCATTTCCTTTTGATAAATTGCCTCCTTATAATTGGCAAACCATTGCTTTAAAACAAACAGCGCAAGTCTGCACTTCTCAACCTCACGAAGGTCGAGCCCGAATCAAACGAACCCAACAGGCTTTCATCAGAAAGGCAGTGGCCCAGGCCCAACCGATACTGTGTGGGCTGGGTTTGGGCCCATGATGTCCGATTAGCTGCCCACGTGCATGGCCATGTTTTCTTATTCTGCAAAGGCACTCGGAATTTCGTTATAAATAACCTGCAAGCATGTAATTGAGTAGGATCATTTTACTTTCAATTAGTAGAGACAAATGCGACAAGAAAACATAGCCGCTATAGGATATCCTTTAAAAATAAAGACGAGATGAGCCTCGACAAATAAAGAACGCACAAGCTGCGGGGCCCTCGTTAAATGTATATGTCAAAGCATTCAGTTTCTGGGGCGGACCGTTTAGCAAATTCCACGGTCCTACCCAAAATAACAATACGCTAGTCGCTTTAGGCGCGTATTAATAATATTATCTCCTTAAACTCGGGTGCACATTTATGTGACCCAAATCCAAGTCTCAACGGAATCGAAATGTGTCGCTAATCACGGGTATATTGATTGTGGCGTGGTCTGAGATGTATTTCCATGACGTTGCAAATTCCTTTTAAAAAAAATATGAATGAGACGAGCCTCGACAAACAAAAATGCACAAGCTGCGGGGACCTCTAAATGTATATATTAAAATACTTAGAATTCGGGACAGGCCGTTTAGCGAATTTCACGGCCTTTTCCCAAAATAACAATACGCTAGTTGCTTTAGGCGCGTATTTAATAATATTATCTTCCTAAACTCGGGTGCACATTTATGTGACCCAAATCCCAATCTCAACAGAGTTGAAACGTAGCTTTAACCACGGGTACATTGATTGTAACGTGGTTCGAGGTGTGTTTTCCACGATGTTGCAATTCTTGATAAAAATAACATTAAATGATAAAAGCGGTTAAAAGATAAAATTTGCACATAAGTTCATATTTGTATAAAATCAGATAATCAAGCCAAATATGACAGTTGAGCGACCGTGCTAGAACCACGGAACTCGAGAATGCCTAACACCTTCTCCCGGGTTAACAGAATTCTTTATCCGGATTTCTGGTACGCAGACTGTAATATGGAGTCATTCTTTTCCTCGATTCGGGATTAAAATTGGTAACTTGGGACACCCTAAAACCTCCCAAGTGGCGACTCTAAAATAAATAAATAAATCCCGTTTCGATTGTCCTTCAATTGGAAAAAACTCCCTTGCACCCCCGCGGGGCGAAAAAAGGAGGTGTGACAGCTCTGGCGACTCTGCTGGGGAACAGGAACCCAGAACCACTGGTTCAGGGTTAAGAATTCGAGCTTAGAATAATTGTTATAATTTGGCTTTATTTATTATCTGATTTTATTATATGTTTTAACCTAAATGTGCAAAATGATGTTTTTACCGCTTTGATATTATCTGAATTGTATATATAAACTGTGCCGAAACCCCTCTCTTCTCTCTCTTGAGGAGTGCATGCTGGTCGTGGCTTCTTTCTGTTAGCGTCATATACCAAAATAGAACGAGGATTCAGAGGAGTTGCAAAACCGGATGGCCTTTTGGTTACCGGTACACAACTCCCATCCTCGGCTCGAGTTGTCCGCTCGGGTAAGCCAGGTCTAGAACAAATACCCAGGTTTTAAACTTAGCATAACAAAGCCTCATGCCGGATCCCAAGTAGGAACACTTATTTGCATCATGTGCATTTGACTTAGGGGACTCAACACAGGGGTTGGGTCCGTCTAGGACTAGCAACCTAAAATGAAAGACCATCCTGCTACATCCTGTTTGCTTTATGCATTTACTTGTTTCAGACTTGCATACTGACCGGCTTTTGAATATCGGGAATGTTGTGAAAAGGAAGAATAAAAAAGAGAGGAAGTAACGGTTAGGGAATTAATTATTTTCGGAAAAACCAATACCCAAAAACGGTTGAAACTCTGCCGGAATTTTGAGAAAATAAACAAAATGTGTCTTATTAATTTGTTTTATTAAAAGCCAAAGAAAATAGAAAAGAGAGAAAAAAAAGAGTCTTTGTTTTATTTTGAACGGAAAAGGAAAAATAGTTTGTCATGAGAAATATGGTTTCCAAAATTTGGTTTATGTTTTCCGCCCGAACTACGTCAGTTTGATTCTCGCAGGGTGTGAGATACGTAGGCAACCCCCATCGGGCCCAACTTACTTTTTCAAAAAATAGGTACAGTCCAAAAGAACAAAAGTTTTGAAATAGTCAAGGTGACATCATGCTTTTCCGAAACAACCAAATTTCGTTTTTCTAGGAAAGAGATGTGTCAATTTGGTATTTGAGTCAAATAAGTCTGGATCTTTGCTTAATCACCCCCAATAAACATGCAGAATGAGCATAAGTACAAGTTTGCCAGTAACAGTTAGGAGCAAAATCCCTCTGGAGGTGCGATTATGGTGGGAGGATTTGGAAAAATCAGAGCAAGACAAGATCAAACTGCACCTGGGAGGTCTGGCTAATCTGTTGAATGTCAGGCCCCGATGCGACATCATAAAGGCTTTGGTTACATTTTGGGACCTGGCCCACAACGTATTCCGCTTCTCGAATTTTGAACTCACCCCAACCTTAGAAGAAGTGGCAGGTTACATGGACGTCACTGAAGGTTTGAGACACAAATACCTGATCGCTCCAAGAGCTGTGAGTTCACACAAATTCATGGATCTGTTGAAGATAAGCAAGGGAGTCCCATACGCTGAACTGGATAGAGGTTTTTCTACCCTACAATTCATATACCAGAGGTACGGGCACATAGGAGGATTCAATGATCCAGAAAGTGGTGTCTGCAGTAGAGGAAATCTGGCAAAGTGGAATGAGCATAGGCGGTTCGCTTTCATGGTGGCATTCTTGGACATTGTGGTGTTTCCCCGAAAAGATAGAAATATCGATCTGAAGGTGGCTGGAATAGTCAAAGTCCTGATTACCAATGATAAAAGCATCCTTGCTCCTATGGTAGTGTCGGAAATATACCGAGCCCTCACGGTTTGTAAGGCCGGGGCAGATTTCTTCGAAGGGTGCAACTTGTTATTACAGATGTGGATGATCGAACACTTGTGTCGCCATCCTCAGTGTATGCGCTACATGTCTACAAACGAAGACTGCATCAAAGGTTATAACCTGAGGGTTTCAGGTTTCCGATTACCAGAAGGGTTTGAAGAATGGATATCCTATCTCCATGCCGTCACTGCAGAACAAGTAAATTGGACTTTGGGTTGGCTTCCTATGGAAGAAATTGTATACATGCCCGCCACTGGTCCTCACTTCCTCTTAATGGGACTCAGAGGTATTCAGCCTTATGCCCCCTACAGGGTGATGAGGCAATTGGGAAGGTGTCAGGTGGTGCACCCAGACGAAGATCTCAGCACTTATGCAGTCGAGGTCAGTAGTGACGGCCAATTTCCTGAAAAGACAGTTCGTTGCATATGGGGTGAATGCCAGTACCTGACGGCAAATACTCGGGTAGGTGATGTATCTAGAGGTGAAGTCTCGCCGGCCTATCTCGCTTGGCATAATAAGAAGAACATTGCATTGCGGCCAGCCAAACATCCTCACCTCCAAGATTTTGTTGAGTCATCACAAGAACAATGGGGCTGGCTCGCAAAAGAGGAAGGTTACCGGGTTGAAATCGGGAAGCTAAAGCGACAAGTTGAAAGGCTTGTATTTGAAAACAACGTGCAAGTCGCCTCGGAGCAGGCTGAAAGAAACAAGCTAGCCCAAGAGAACCAGACCCTGAAGGCCCGCCTTCGCCAAGCCAGTAAGAGTAACATTGACCGACAGAAGCGTCGCTCCGACGAAAGATTGATAGCGAGTTTGAGAAATCAGGTCATCCAAATCCAAGAAGAATTAGAACAATCAGAAGCTTGCATAGCAAGGATGAAGGTCAAATGGGCAAAAGGTACAATGGCCTGGAGGCAGCGTCTGCAACAGGTCATAAGGGATTATGAAATGAGCATCGGGATATTAAGGGAAACGAACTCCACTCTACATGATCGGATCATCAAACAAGCACGAGACGCTCAGGCCGACAGAAGACGTTGTTACGATGCAATGGCCTGCATGGAGAGACAAATGGAGATGTTCCAGGATCGACTTGCCGACAATGTTCAAGAACTAGGATTAAAGAATCGGCAAATAAAGCAATTGTTCGCTGAAAGGGACAACATTCAAGGAAGGATCGACGAGATTGGGCACTACATCTACATGAGATGCCTAGCATGCGAGCAAATGCCTCGGAAAACCCTTCTTGTTTCCATCATGGGCTGCGTCCATCGGATCATGAACGAATTGAGAAGTTTGCAGAAAGACCTTACACCTAGGGCCGCGAAAGGGCCAAAAGATGCCTCGTGGGCCCCTAAATTGGAAAATTAATCTTTGGTCGAGTCCTGTTTATTTGGCTTTGTTACTTTCCCATATGTTGTTTTCCTTTTAATCTAATAGGGTTAAAAAACTGTGGAGTCTGTACTGTTGCTATTCTTCGTTTGAAGTAATTTGTAATAGCAAACTTTGATAATGAAATTAAGTGACTCCAGAAGAATTTTTATGTGTCTTTACTTTAAGGTAGAACTACGCCTGGTCTGATTCGCGCGGGGACGTGATACGTAGGCAATCCCCATAAGATTCGACCGCTTTTAATAAAGAAAGAAAGAAATACAAAAATAAAATAAAATACAGGGTTTCCCAAAGTACTTTAAAAAGGGACAAATGAGCAAGCCGGGACGACGCATGTTGTTTGAAGCAAAGCATGTAGAAACGGTTAACTGCCTAGGAGCATTGCATCCTCTATGTGTTATGATCAAATCTGTTAAACTCTAACGCTAACAAAGTTTGTTGTTGTCTGATACCAGACAGTTAGTTGTTAAAGAATTCTGGCAACACACCCTTACCAAACCAGATCCAAAGGACCGGTAGCAACAAGCATGACTACTTCAGAGAATAGTAACGAGGAAGAAAGGCCCCGATGAGCCAATTATTAAAAGAAGCAATGGAAAAGATTGAAAGGATGGGACTAGAGATGAATGCAATGCAGCTAGCTTTAGCCAAAGCACAAAAGAGCCCTGAGCCACTGGGGCACATGCCGGAATACCCTCACTCCGGCCCTTCAACAAGCCTCCCGAATCCCAGTTATCATCAGGAAAGAAGCCCCCATGATTCCCAAGCTCCACCACCCCATCAACCTCTACCAACACCAAATATTCCCATTTTTGTGGGACCCACATCAGCCACCTTGCAAAGAACGACCAGCGAGCCATTGTTTCAGGCTCACGATACGCAATACTATCCCCCTGAGCCTACATTCCATGCCCCCGAACCACAGGCCTACAATCCGCACTTGGAGGTAGCGGCAGAGATTGAAAAGCCGGTTAAAACCCCTGAACAGGATGAGGTATTGAGAAAGTTCAAAAGCCTGGAGCAGTCTTTCAGGAACCTGCACGGATTGGGCAACCAAGTCAGCGTGGCTTACAAAGATCTATGCCCTTTCCCGGACGTCCAACTCCCGGCTGGGTTCAAGATGCCTAAGTTTGATTTATATGAAAGGCACGGTGATCCCATGGCACATTTGCGAGGATTCTGTAGCAAAATGAGAGGGGCAGGCAGCAAAGATAAGCTGCTGATAGCTTATTTCGGCCAAAGTCTAAGCGGATCTGCACTAGAATGGTATACCAGGCAGGATTCCAGTAGATGGTACACTTGGGATGATCTGGCACAGGCTTTCGCGGGTCATTTCCAATACAATCTTGAGATAGTCCCTGACCGTCTCACATTATTGAGGACCAGGAAGAAACCCGGGGAAAGTTTTCGAGAGTTCGGGTTCCGCTGGAGAGAGCAAGCGGCCAGAGTCGATCCTCCCATGAGAGAGGGAGAGATGGTGGACTATTTCTTACAAACATTGGATCCAACCTACTTTGGTCACTTGGTGACGACAGTTGGAAAATACTTCAACGAGGTGGTGAAGATAGGGGTCATGATAGAGGAGGGTCTGAGGTATGACAAAATCCTGAATTACTCAGCACTCAAGGCAACGACCCAGGCTATTCAGAACGGCACGGGAGGTGCGCTGAGAAGAAAGAAAGAAGAAATTGCCACGGTCGAGGCAGGCAGTTGGTCCGGGTCTGGCAGGCCACACTACAACCAACCCAGACCTCACAAGCCAAGCTACCCATACAACCCACCACATCACTACTATCCACCCCAAGAACCGCATTTTACCGTCCATCAAGCCCAGACATACACCCAACCTCCGGTTCGTCCACAATGGCGCGCGCCAGCTCCCCACAATACATACCCAGCTCCACATAATACCTACCCACCACCACAAAATACCTACCCTCCACCAAGAGCATACAGAAGCCCTCAAGGGACGGGTTTTCGAGGGAGTCAAGCTGCTAAGAATGATAGGCTACAAAAACATAGAGCCTTTACTGAGCTAGGAGAGTCCTATACTGCCGTATTCCACAAATTGAGACGGCTGGGTTTGGTGAGTCCTGTCGAACCTAGAGAGCAAAACCCCCCATCCTAAAATGTGAACAGGTCAATAAGCTGTGAGTACTGCTCAGGAATGCTGGGACATGAAACTGAAAAATGTTGGAGACTGAAGCAGGCGATACAAGACCTCATTGATGCTAACAAAATCGAGGTCCAGACGCCAGAGGCACCTAACATCAATCAGAATACACTGCCAGCACACCACGAGACTCACATGATCGAGTTGGTGTATGAGGGAGGAGAGTTGAGACAGCCCTCATAGACAGTGATGATGATCCAGGCTGCTCCGAAAGAAGGATCGACCAATGGAGGGACGGGGGTACAGTCGTAGGAAGAATGCGTCAAGCCAGTAGTGATATTGGGAAAGAGCCCGTCCGCCATAACAAGCAAACCCGAGCCAAACAAGTTGGTAATATCAGGGACTCCACCCACGCCTGCAGTTGTGTTGAAAGGGGTGAACAGGGAACGGGTCACTATAAAGCCTGTAGTCCAGCTGCCGATGATTGATAGCAAGGCTGTGCCTTGGAAATACGAGAAGGCAGTGGTGATGTACAAAGGAAAACAAGTGGAGGAAGTTAGTTGTGAAGCGCAAGGGCTGACTCGATCAGGTCGGTGTTTTGCTCCGGTGGAGCTGAGAAGAACCAACCCCGCTACAACCAAGAAACCTGTGTCCGAAGAAGAGGCTGAGGAGTTCTTGAGGAAGATGAAAGTACAGGACTACTCCGTGGTCGAACAGCTGAGGAAAACACCGGCCCAGATCTCGCTGCTGTCATTACTAATCCATTCTGAGGAACATCATCGGGCCCTGATGAAGATATTGAACGAAGCTCATGTGCCCAACGAGATTTCTGTAAACCACCTGGAAACCATTGCCAACAAGATTTTCGAGGTGAACAGGGTAACATTCTCAGATGATGATCTGCCGATGGAAGGTACGGAGCATAATAAAGCTCTCTACCTAACTGTCAAATGTGAAAACTCGGTAGTCACTCGGGTATTGGTGGACAACGGTTCAAACGCCAATATTTGTCCATTATCCACCCTAAACCAGTTAAAGATCGACCACGGAAGAATCCGCAAGAATAGCATCTGCATCCGAGGGTTTGACGGAAACGGAACAGCCACTGTGGGGGATGTTGTGCTTGAATTGACCATCGGTCCAGTCCTGTTCACCATGGAGTTCCAGGTGTTGGATGCCACAGTATCTTATAACCTTCTGTTGGGACGACCGTGGATTCATGCAGCCAAAGCAGTGCCCTCCACCCTACATCAGATGGTTAAGTTCGAGTGGGATAGACAAGAGGTCGTGTTGCACGGCGAGGATACAACGTGCACCATGGGTGGCGCCATTGTGCCCTTCATAGAGACCGATGCTGACAAAGGTCCTTGGGCCTACCAGATTTTCAATACAATGTCGGCAAATAAGATTTCTGAAGGTGAGATCCTTCAGTACCCTAGGGTAGCTTCCGCAACAATCATGATGGTCTCGGAGATGCTGGGCAACGGGTTTGTGCCGGGAAAAGGCTTGGGGGTTGAGCTTCAAGGGATTGTCCAACCTGTCTCCCTGCCCAAGAACCTGGAAAACTTCGGTTTGGGGTTCAAACCAACCGTGGCAGATAGGAAGCAAGCGCGAAAAATGAAGAAGAGGGTTTGGTTTCTGCCCAAGCCGGTGCCACGTCTCTCAAAGTCTTTTGTTAGAGCAAGTGCCAAGGGGCCGCCAGTCCCACAGATTCTAGGACCATTGATTGGTATGGATGGGGACCTGAATCAGAGTTTCGAGAGGCTATTCGCTGATGTCAGTATGGTAGAAGCTGGAGAAGGCTCCAGCAGAGCAGAGATACAGTTTGTGGGGCTTGAGGCCAAAACCAACAATTGGACAATTACTCCTCTTCCTGTCCGAGGGGAGTCTTGGTAGTAGGCTTTGATTTATGTTTTTGTTTGTTTTGTTTTGTTCGGATTATTCCAGGGTGTAATCCAAATTTTACTTTTGTTTTGTAAAAGTGTGAACCCTTTTATCCCGCAAGTTTAATAAAGTTCTATTCTTTTGTCTCATTTTAATTTTGTTTTGTTCTTTTTCTTTCTAAACAGTTCTCTTTTTACTGGTTCTAATGACATGGCATGTACAGCGGATCTTCGACCTAGTCTAATAAATCAATCTGAATCCGACTTAATGATACAAGAGGTCTTTTTTGACGATGACTCTGAATATGACGGAGATGAAGCCTTCGAAGAGATAAACCGAGAACTGTGCCAATTTGAAGAAAAACCCAAACCTAACCTAAATGACACTGAGGCTGTGAATCTAGGAGACGCTGATAATGTCCGAGAAACCAAGATCAGCATCCATATTGAGCCGAATGTCAGGGAAGAATTGATCAAAACCCTCATGGAATTCAAAGATGTTTTTGCATGGTCATATGACGATATGCCGGGATTAAGCACCAATTTAGTGGTTCACAAATTGCCCACTGACCCGGCATACCCTCCGGTCAAGCAAAAGTTAAGGAAATTTAAAACAGAAATGAGTGTAAAGATCAAAGAAGAGGTGATTAAACAGTTGCAGGCGAAGGTCATTCGGGTCACTCGATATCCCGAGTGGTTGGCCAATGTGGTACCAGTTCCAAAGAAGGATGGGAAAATCAGGGTGTGCGTCGACTACCGCAACCTCAACAAAGCAAGTCCCAAGGACAATTTTCCATTGCCCAACATCCATATCTTGATCGATAATTGCGCCGGGCACGAGATTGGATCCTTCGTGGATTGCTATGCGGGTTATCATCAGATCCTAATGGACGAGGAAGATGCGGAAAAGACAGCTTTTATTATGCCATGGGGAACTTACTGCTATCGGGTAATGCCGTTCGGATTGAAGAACGCCGGGGCAACGTACATGCGAGCAATGACTACTGTGTTTCACGACATGATGCACAAAGAAATTGAGGTGTACGTAGATGATGTGATCATAAAGTCTTGGCGTCAAGAGGACCATGTAGCAGACCTAAGGAGATTTTTTCAAAGACTCTGAAGGTATGATATCAAGCTCAACCCGGCCAAATGCGCATTCGGGGTTCCTTCAGGAAAGCTGTTAGGATTCATCGTCAGTCGACGGGGGATTGAGTTAGACCCATCCAAGATCGAATCCATCCGAGATTTGCCACCGCCAAAGAACAAAACAAAGGTAATGAGTTTGCTGGGTAGACTCAATTACATCAGCAGGTTCATCGCTCAACTCACAGCAACTTGTGAGCCCATATTTCGGCTGCTGAAAAAGGATGCTGCGGTAAGTTGGACGGCAGAGTGTCAAGAGGCTTTCGACCAAATCAAAGGGTATCTGTCTAATCCACCCGTGTTGGTCCCGCCTAAGCTAGGGAAGCCCTTAATTCTTTATCTGACGGTCCTGGAAAATTCATTTGGTTGTGTATTGGGGCAACATGATGACACAGGAAGGAAGGAGTAGGCCATCTATTATCTTAGCAAGAAATTCACAGTATATGAGGTCAAGTACACTGAACTCGAGAAAACATGTTGCGCCCTAACTTGGGTAGCTCAGAAGCTGAATCACTACCTGTCCTCGTATACTACTTATCTCATATCCCGTTTGGACCCATTGAAGTATATCTTTCAGAAACCTATGCCCACAGGAAGGTTGGCCAAATGGCAAATTCTGCTCACAGAGTTTGATATCGTCTATGTGACGAGGACAGCCATGAAAGCCCAGGCGCTGGCCGACCATTTGGCAGAGAATCCCGTTGATGAAAAATACGAGCCTTTAAGAACGTATTTTCCCGACGAAGAGGTGATGCATACAAACGAGCTGGAGTTACCCGAGGAACCGGGTTGGAAGCTTTTCTTCGATGGAGCTGCGAACGCGAAAGGGGTTGGAATAGGAGCGGTACTCATTTCTGAAACAGGGCGCCATTATCCTGTTACGGCTCAACTACGCTTCTATTGCACCAATAATATGGCCGAGTACAAAGCTTGCATTTTGGGTCTGCGATTGGCTGCGGACATGGACGTCTAAGACATTTTGGTCTTGGGAGACTCGGACCTCTTGGTACATCAGATTCAGGGTGAATGGGAAACATGGGATTTGAAACTCATACCATATCGACAATGCTTGCACGATCTGAGCAAGCGATTTCGATCGGTGAAATTCAAACATATCCCGAGAGTTCATAATGAGGTTGCGGATGCATTGGCCACCTTAGCATCAATATTGCACCACCCTGACAAAATGTATGTTGACCCTCTGCACATCCAGGTTCGTGATCAGCATGCTTATTGCAACACGGTGGAAGATGAAGCAGATGGCGAGCCTTGGTTTCATGATATCAAGGAGTACCTCAGAATGGGGATATATCCGGAACAGGCCACTGGAGACCAAAAAAGAGCCCTTCGGCGTTTGTCGAATGGTTTCTTCCTCAGCGGAGGAGTTTTGTACAAAAGAACCCCAGATTTGGGATTGTTAAGATGTATAGACGCCGGTCAAGCCACGACGGTCATGGCAGAGGTACATGCTGGAGTTTGCGGGCCACATATGAGCGGATATGTATTGGCAAGGAAGATCCTTCGAGCAGGGTATTATTGGCTTACCATGGAGCATGACTGTATCTCTTTCGTGAGAAAATGCCATCAGTGTCAGATACATGGAGATCTGATTCATTCTCTCCAACAGAGTTACATACGATGTTAGCACCCTGGTCGTTTGTGGCATGGGGCATGGATGTCATTGGACCTATCGAGCCGGCAGCATCCAACGGTCATCATTCTAGTAACCCTTGACTACTTCACCAAATGGGTTGAGGCTAAAACCTTCAAGTCGGTAACTAAAAAGGCAGTGGTGGATTTTGTGCACTCCCATATCATCTGCAGATTTGGGATCCCAAAAGTAATCATCACGGATAACGGTGCAAATCTTAACAGCAGCCTGATGAGAGAGGTATGCCAACAATTCAAGATTACACACCGCAATTCCACCCCATATCGTCCCAAGGCGAATGGAGCGGTCGAAGCAGCCAATAAGAACATCAAGAAGATACTGCGGAAGATGGTGGAAGGGTCCAGACAATGGCACGAGAGATTACCCTTTGCTTTGTTGGGTTATCGCACTACCGTCCGGACTTCCATAGGTGCAACTCCTTATTTGTTGGTGTACGGAACTGAGGCCGTAATACCAGCGGAGGTCGAAATTCCGTCCCTCCGGATTGTCGCTGAAGCCGAAATTGATGATGATGAATGGGTCAAAGCTCGACTAGAACAATTGAGCTTGATAGACTAGAAAAGATTGGCAGCAGTGTGCCATGGTCAGCTATATCAGAAGAGAATGGCAAGGGCATACAATAAGAAGGTACGCCCCAGGAAGTTTGAAATAGGGCACCAGGTATTGAAGAAGATCCTCCCACATCAGGTCGAGGCAAAAGGCAAGTTCGCCCCAAATTGGCAAGGGCCTTATATCGTGACCAGAGTATTGTCCAACGGTGCTTTGTGTTTGACGGATATCGAGGGAAGATGTGTTGACATGGCTATCAATTTGGATGAAGTCAAGAGATATTATGCGTAATTTCTTTGATTATGGCAATTATTGGTTCGTTTGTTTGTACTTGGTACTTATTGAATAATGAAATGACGGAGGCAATTCTTTCTTCTATCCAAACACTTTTTACCCTTGTTTCCCCCTTTTGAGCCTTAAGTTATTCTTTCATATCCCTCTTTTGGAATCACTAATGAAAAAAAAAATAATAAATATAATAAATATAAAAAGAAAAAAAAGAGAAGGAAAAAGAAAATTGTAAAAGAAAATGAAAAAGAAGAAGATAAAATCACAAGAAAAACAAAACCGTGGGAACTACGTTTGACCTGATTCCTCAAAGAGGATACGTAGGCGCCTCACGACTCGGTCATAGTGTGCATAATGTCCATAAGTATGCATAATAGGCTGTGTAATGCACATAGCTCAACATAAAGTAAAAAATAAAATCCCCCAAGCAAGAAAACTGGGGCAGAGGTTATGTTTTAAAATTTCAACAAAGGTTTGATTCCAAAAGTTGTAGCGGATCACCCATAAAAGTTATTTCATTTTTTGATAGCCTTTCTTTTAGCCCCACACCAAAACCCACATCGACGTCCAAAAGACATCCCGATCAATACCCAAGAGGTGCCAAGTCAGGCAAATAAAGCCGAGAGCAATACACTGATCCCCGGCGAAGAAGAGGATCATAAAACTGGAAATGAATTGATTGTCCACAGGAATCTCCAAAAGAGAGGATCATATCGGTAGCACTCCAATCCTCCGTTGAAGAAATAAAATGAGAGAGTCTTGGCGGTGAAAACCTTCACAGGCACCACAAGGCGACGAAAGATGAGAGATATAAAACGAGAGAGTCTTATCGGTGAAAACCTTCACAGACACCATAAGGCGCCGGGAGCTGAGAGAAAAGAGAGAGCCTCATTAGTGAAAACCCCTCGAAGGGCACTATGAGGCGACAAGACAGATCAGCAAAAGGATCCACGTTCGCAAAGAAATGGACGCCCATTTATCCCCAGCAAGTAAGGTCATCAGGCAAGTTGATTGATACAAATAGACTGGGTCAGGAATCTATGGTGCACGTCATGATCACAAGGACCAGTCATGTCGTCCAGATAAGTTTTTCTCTTTTCCTTTTTCCACCAAGTATTGGTTCAGAAAGATTTTCCTCCTTTTTTCTATCCCTTTCATTTTTCTTTCTAAGAATTCGTTTTGAAAGAGATTTTTCAAAGTTTACTACCAGAGGACGAAGGGGCACAAAAGCAAAATATGAAAAGGGTAGGCCAAGAGCCGAGGCAATAAGACAAAAGGCATCAACTGCAAAACCAAAGGACGAATTGTATAGAAAGAAGGGTGACGTAAAGAGAGCGGAAAATGACGGGTGAAGTACTTGTGGACCAAGTTCCGAGAAGGTTTCCCCGCAGAATGTTGATAAATCCCAGACCCAAATCCGAAGTGGTCAGACGCCACAAGAAAGGGAAATCAATCCGGTGCAAGATATCCCCAGGCAAAGCAATTCTATGCCTCGCAGTTCCGGGAGGAAGTAAACTCTTGAAGGGAGTAGTTTCAAGATTAAAAGTAGACTCCCACAACATGTCCTGAAAAGAGAATGCAGAAAAGGGGATAAATGGAAAACCACCCCCAGCAAGCAACGTCGTCCACAAACCAGTTGTTGGAGCATAGAGCAAGGAAAAGAAAAGGGAAAAATCATCCCCCAGCGGAAGGATCACCGTTGCCCCGCCATGATTAAAACTAACTAAATCCTTCTGTATGCTGCAGGAAAATAAAGGTTGATGATGGCAGAAGGATACGATACCAGAAAGGTCACCAAAACCGGGGCAGAAAATTTTTTGCCGTTGCCAAATACTTTCTCGGAGGAACGAGAAAACAAAATCAAACATGTCTTAGTTTAAATAGGCGCCCACCTGTATAACGAGAGGAATACTTTTCAGTCTTAGTTTAAATAGGCGCCCACCTGTATAACGAGAGAAATAATTTTCAATCTTAGTTTAAATAGACGCCCACCTGTATAATGAGAGGAATAATTTTCATGTCTTAGTTTAAATAGGCGCCCACCTGTATAACGAGAGGAATAATTTTCAGTCCTAGTTTAAATAGGCGCCCACCTGTATAACGAGAGGAATAATTTTCAGTCCTAGTTTAAATAGGCGCCCACCTGTATAACGAGAGGAATAATTTTCATGTCTTAGTTTAAATAGGCGCCCACCTGTATAACGAGAAGAATAATTTTCAGTCTTAGTTTAAATAGGCGCCCACCTGTATAATGAGAGGAATAATTTTCAGTCTTAGTTTAAATAGGCGCCCATCTGTATAATGAGAGGAATAATTTTCATGTCTTAGTTTAAATAGGCGCCCACCTGTGTAACGAGAGGAATAATTTTCAGTCCTAGTTTAAATAGGCGCCCACCTGTATAACGAGAGGAATAATTTTCATGTCTTAGTTTAAATAGGCGCCCACCTGTATAAACAAGAGGAATAATTTTCAGTCCTAGTTTAAATAGGCGCCCACCTGTATAACGAGAGGAATAATTTTCAGTCTTAGTTTAAATAGGCGCCCACCTGTATAATGAGAGGAATACTTTTCAGTCTTAGTTTAAATAGGCGCCCACCTGTATAACGAGAGGAATAATTTTCAGTCTTAGTTTAAATAGGCGCCCACCTGTATAATGAGAGGAATAATTTTCAGTCTTAGTTTAAATAGGCGCCCACCTGTATAATGAGAGGAATATTTTTCAGTCTTAGTTTAAATAGGCGCCCACCTGTATAACGAGAGGAATAATTTTCAGTCTTAGTTTAAATAGGCGCCCACCTGTATAACGAGAGGAATAATTTTCAGTCTTAGTTTAAATAGGCGCCCACCTGTATAATGAGAGGAATAATTTTCAGTCTTAGTTTAAATAGGTGCCCACCTGTATAACGAGAGGAATAATTTTCAGTCTTAGTTTAAATAGGCGCCCACCTGTATAACGAGAGAAATAATTTTCAGTCTTAGTTTAAATAGGCGCTCACCTGTATAATGAGAGGAATAATTTTCAGTCTTAGTTTAAATAGGCGCCCACCTGTATAACGAGAGGAATAATTTTCATGTCTTAGTTTAAATAGGAGCCCACCTGTATAACGAGAGGAATAATTTTCAGTCCTAGTTTAATTAGGCGCCCACCTGTATAACGAGAGGAATAATTTTCATGTCTTAGTTTAAATAGGCGCCCACCTGTATAACGAGAGGAATAATTTTCATGTCTTAGTTTAAATAGTCGCCCACCTGTATAACGAGAGGAATAATTTTCAGTCTTAGTTTAAATAAGCGCCCACCTATATAATGAGAGGAATAATTTTCAGTCTTAGTTTAAATAGGCGCCCACCTGTATAACAAGAGGAATACTTTTCAGTCTTAGTTTAAATAGGCGCCCACCTGTATAATGAGAGGAATATTTTTATGTTTTGAATATTTCAGATTTTGAGAGCAGTAACCCCGCCGGAAGGTAGAAGGTTACAACAGAGATCCCCAGGCAGGAAACAATAAAATCTCCAGCACCAAGAAGCAGAAGGTTGCAAAGTCAGGCGCACGAGTCAAAAGGAAGAAAGGTCGCGTCTTGAAAGAAGCGGTTTGGGAACATCAAATCATGCCCATCATAGCAGATCTGATAAAGAGAGCCGTACCACCAGAGGAACCACTGGAAAACTTAATGAAGGAAGTCATATCCCCAGCGGACCAAGCAAAATGATGAAAACTGGCATTCAGAAGGGCAAAGGACCAGTGTCTTCCCCAAATTCATGGGAAAAAAGCACCGGAGAAAACGCAAGACGACAAGAAAGCAAGACAACAAGAACAAGTTGAAGATAAATGAGATCTTATGATCCGTAGTCTGGCCTAGCTTCTTGTTTTTATTTTTAGCATGGTGTAACAAGGAGATCGGTAAGCGGTAGCGTCCTGCAGCAACATGCAACAGCACGCAACAACAGCGAACATGACAGTCACACGATAGTCCCAGCTACCAAATCTTCCCGAACTACATTGACCTGATTCCTGTTCAGCCCAGGATATGTAGGAAACCTCTAAAGGAAAGGTTCGGTCAAATCTTTTTCAAAAAAAATGCTTCACACGGAGTACTCGGATGGGCAAAAAATCGCTCGCTTTATCTTTGCACGAAAACCCTTCGTGTCTTCAGGCAAAGAGGGGTAGCTGTAAGCACGTGATTTTTGCTTCGCGGGAATTACTCCAAAAAAAAAAAGAAAAATCCTAAGTGTCTTTTGTCATTGAGTGATTGTATTTAACGTTAAATTGTGTGGTAATTGTTATAGGTGTTAACCAACATGTGTATGATTTCATCTTTAATTTTTACAAAGTTTTATTTTTAGGAATTTTTAATTTTGTTAATTGGGTTGCAAGGAAAAGGTTGTGGGAAAATCGGATTGGGCCCCAAAGTGAGGCCCAACACCAGCACACAGGTCCAGTCCAAACATAGGCTGCCCGGGCACGTCCCAAACGACGTCGTATCAGCGCCTCAATCTGACCCGTTGATTCATTGCAATCAAACGGTCCAATGCGGCCCCTGTTAAGTCCAAATGACGCCGTTTTAGGCGAAATTGATCTGAGCCGTCCAGACCCATCGATCCAACGGATACAAGCCCTCCCCTAGACCCGTCAAATCTGACCCGATCCATTCCCCTACCCGGTCTCAACCCACCATCACCCCCCGAACGACGTCGTCCCTCTTCAATGAGTAGATCCTGGCCCTTGATCTCACATGATCCGACGGCCAGGATCTAAACCTCAAAATCATATATAAAGCCCAACTTGGTCACCCCGCCCCCTATCCAAAACACCCCCCGGCTTCATCGTCTCCCTGACCAACCCTAACACCCAAACCCTAGCCGCCACCCCACCCCTTCGCCTGAAAGCCGGCGGCAACGGTGCCGTTGGCCATGAGTCTAACACCCCTGAACCACCATGACCCCCCCTCTCCAAATCCACACTCAGCTTACCTCGAATCTTCCCCGAACGTCTCGAATCTTCATTCGAAGATCCGAGACCAAACCTAGATCTACACCAAACCACCCCATATTCACCCTAGTCACTCCCCTAACGTCCCTCAGGCCCTAATCAGCTTGGGTTCCTATCAAATGCAAGCAGAACTTGTCAAATCCCAAATCTAAGTTCAAAAACCCTAAAAAACCAAACCTGATTCGTTTGAGGTAAGTGTCCGATGTAATCGTCTTTTCTTTCCTCTTGTTTAGGTTTATGCATATGTTTGTGGATTTGTTCTAGATTATTTTTGATTATTTTCTGACCATCTTCAAAAGACCCTTTTGTTTGGTCGATTTCTTTTCTTAAATGTTAATGGAGTGTTATAAGATGCCTATTCGCTTCGATTGATGTTGTCAACTAGTTTAAGTTTCATAAACTACATAATTAAATGTCCCGAGTTTTGAAATAAATTGGTACCCTGTTTAGTCTATGTTGTTAGTCGTTTAGTTGTTACGTATGATAGTTCGCATAGTCGACCTGAGTAACGTCGTCAAATAATTAAGTGTTGTAAAGTTTCATTGTTGTCCGAAAAGGGCCTGAAACACTCAGTTTGTTGCTGTTTTGAGTTCAGTCGATCAGCGATTAGTTAGTATACATTATAACTCGCAAAGTCGACTCGACACATGTTGTCGTTAGTTTCACAGCCTCAAATAACAAACGACCTAACTCTTACTGGTTGATTTTGTTGAATGGTCGTTTGTTAGCTGTGGGAGGGGGGATTCGAACTAGTAACTGGCAGATACAATAGAATGAAAGGGTGGGGCAAGACAGCAATGATCAAGGGTCTGTGAGATAGCTTTGGTTGAAAAAAAAAACTAATTAAGTGTTCATGATTAACTTAAGAATATGTCAAGTGGTAATTAAAATACTATTAACTTGATGACAATGGGGAACAAAACATAAGAGCATGGGGATTAAATGAATACTTTAAACCCATAACTCTTGATTAGAGCAATAGGACAAAAGCATGGGGGCTGATTAAGTTTACCAAGAAGATGCCTTTAGGCATGGGAAACTAAGGGGTATGGGCAGACTGCAATTGGCAGGATCCAGGCAGCTTGACTGACCTGGATTAGCTTATAAATAAGTTGTTTCAGAACATAAGAGGGGCTGGACTTTTAGTCTTCAGAAAAGAAAAAAAATAGAAAGAAATTTCAGAATACTGTGAATGAGTACTGTCTGAAAACTGTGTAAGAGTTCAAGTTGGTCAAGTTGTCCTTGCTGATTGCTGTTGGTTGTTTGCTGAACTTTGTAGTTATTGAATTTCTGTTGCTACTGCACTGAACATTCTGGTTTTCTCGGCTATATTTTACTACTCTGTTTCCTGGGTTTGGTTTGCTTGGTGCTCAACCACTTGTGAGCTTCATCATTGTGGCTGTTTGTTGTTGCTGTGTTGTTGATGTTTATCTGCTGTTGCTGTATTTGCTGCATACGACTCAACTGACCATTCTCCTTCTTCTTTTGCTTTGCTATACCAGGTACACGATTAATAGTGTCAATGTAACTTGAAAGTTGAGCATGAATATAAAAGAGAAGAGCTGAAGATGTTTATTTCATACATAAGACTGTTATATTAAACATCATGTAATGTATAATAGTTTACATTCTTGTTTGGATACTGAAGGTAGCCTGCATGCCCGGTAGATATCAATGTATGGTGATTGAATGTTAGTTTGTATATGCAGGCTGATAGATAAAAGTATTCCCAATGCAGTAGGTTGTATCTTAGACTTTATCTAATTACGTTTAGCATGTCCTTAAATGCATAAAACTATCCATGTTAGTTAATTTCATTTCCTTTTGATAAATTGCCTCCTTATAATTGGCAAACCATTGCTTTAAAACAAACAGCGCAAGTCTGCACTTCTCAACCTCACGAAGGTCGAGCCCGAATCAAACGAACCCAACAGGCTTTCATCAGAAAGGCAGTGGCCCAGGCCCAACCGATACTGTGTGGGCTGGGTTTGGGCCCATGATGTCCGATTAGCTGCCCACGTGCATGGCCATGTTTTCTTATTCTGCAAAGGCACTCGGAATTCCGTTATAAATAACCTGCAAGCATGTAATTGAGTAGGATCATTTTCCTTTCAATTATTAGAGACAAATGTGACAAGAAAACATAGCCGCTATAGGATATCCTTTAAAAATAAAGACGAGATTAGCCTCGACAAATAAAGAACGCACAAGCTGCGGGGCCCTCGTTAAATGTATATGTCAAAGCATTCAGTTTCTGGGGCGGACCGTTTAGCAAATTCCACGGTCCTACCCAAAATAACAATACGCTAGTCGCTTTAGGCGCGTATTAATAATATTATCTCCTTAAACTCGGGTGCACATTTATGTGACCCAAATCCAAGTCTCAACGGAATCGAAATGTGTCGCTAATCACGGGTATATTGATTGTGGCGTGGTTTGAGATGTATTTCCATGACGTTGCAAATTCCTTTTAAAAAAAATATGAATGAGACGAGCCTCGACAAAAAAAAATGCACAAGCTGCGGGGACCTCTAAATGTATATATTAAAATACTTAGAATTCGGGACAAGCCGTTTAGCGAATTTCACGGCCTTTTTCCCAAAATAACAATATGCTAGTCGCTTTAGGTGCGTATTTAATAATGTTATCTTCCCAAACCCGGGTGCACATTTATGTGACCCAAATCCCAATCTCAACAGAGTTGAAACGTAGCTCTAACCACGGGTACATTGATTGTAACGTGGTTCGAGGTGTGTTTTCCACGATGTTTCAATTCTTGATAAAAATAACATTAAATGATAAAAGCGGTTAAAAGATAAAATTTGCACATAAGTTCATATTTGTATAAAATCAGATAATCAAGCCAAATATGACAGTTGAGCGACCGTGCTAGAACCACGGAACTCGAGAATGCCTAACACCTTCTCCCAGGTTAACAGAATTCCTTATCCGGATTTCTGGTACGCAGACTGTAATATGGAGTCATTCTTTTCCTCGATTCGGGATTAAAATTGGTGACTTGGGACACCCTAAAACCTCCCAAGTGGAGACTCTGAAATAAATAAATAAATCCCGTTTCGATTGTCCTTCAATTGGAAAAAACTCCCTTGCACCCCCGCGGGGCGGAAAAAGGAGGTGTGACAGTATAAATATGGAAAGAAAAGACAGTTATAATTACTTAATGAAAATAGGATTTTCAACAACTAGCATAAGTACGCACTCGTCACCTCACATACAAGGACTTTCACATATCAACAATACCAAATCCTAAGGGGAGTTCTCCCACACAAGGTTAGGCAAGCCACTTACCTCGAACCAGCTCAATCAACTCGAAACCACGTTCTTGCCACGATTATCCGACTTTAAATGGCCCAAATCTATTTAAAGTAATTGCATAATGTAAATATAACTTCAAGTAACTAATTCAACTAATAATTTCTAAGCTAATATGTGAAATTAGGAAAAATGACCAAAATGCCCCCGGGCCCACGTCTCGGAATCGGGTAAAATTTATAAATTCAGAATCCTCACACTCTAATAACGAGCTTAAGGACCAAAGACCTTACCTCAATGAATCCCTCTGAAAAATCTCCCTTGAAAATGCCCTCTAAAACTTCATCCCAAATGAAAAATTAAGAGAAATGGTCAAAAATCGCGAAGGGTGGAATTTATTATTTTTTCCCCAGCAAAACCGCACCTACAGTTAAATAGTCGCACCTGCAGACCCGCACCTGCGGTCCGAGGTGCGTACCTGCGGACCCACACCTGCGGTCCGAGGTGCGCACCTGCGAACTTCAATTAAAACACCAGGGCCACACCTGCGCAAGAAATCCCATATCTGCGCAATCGCAGGTGTGACCAAGACCTCACTTCTGCGATCCTAGCCTGCACCTCTCTTGGCCGCATCTGCGGCTTCCTATCCGCTTCAGTGTGCCCACACTTGTGGTCCTCTAGCCACAAGTGCGGTTATGACAGCAACAGAACTATTTTAGCTGCCAAACTCAACTCAAAATCACCCGTTAACCACCGGGAGTCACCCCGAGGCCCCCGGGACCTCAACCAAAGGCATGAGAAAGTCATATACCACATTCCAAACTTGTACCAATCCTCAAAACATCTAAAACAACATCGAAACATCGAATTAACCATGGATTCAAGCCTTAAAACTCTAAAGACTTCCGAATTCCGCTTTCGATAAAAAAGTCTATCAAACCTCGTCCGAATGACCTGAAACTTTGCGCACACATCCCAAATGACACAACGGACCTACTACGACTTCCGAAACTTCATTCCGACCCCCGATATCAAAATTGCACTACCGAACCAGAAACTTAAAAAATTCAACTTTCGGCATTTCAAGCCTAATTAAGTTACGGACCTCCAAAACATAATCCGAACACGCCCCTAAACCCGAAATCACCTAACGGAACCAATGGAATTCCATTACAAGGCCTTCTTCACCCTTTTCTGACTACGGCCCAAATTCTAAAGCTTAAAATCTCATTTAGGAACTAAGTGTCCCAAAACACTCCGAAATTCAAAACAAACCTTCCCGACAATTTACAATAGCAGAAACAAACACGGAGAATGCAGTTTATACGAGATCGGGGCATTAATTCTTAAAACTATCGGCCGGGTCGTTACATCCTCCCCCTATTAAAGTATTCGTATGTCCTCGAACAAGCATATTGACATACCTAAAGTAGTGAAAAGATGAGGGTAACGACTGCGCATATCCTACTCGGTCTCCCAAGTCGCCTCCTTGACCGGCTGACCCCACCACTGAACCTTCATTGATGCTATGTTCTTTGACCTCAGCTTTCGAACCTACCTGTCCAATATTGCCACCGGCTCCTCAACATAGGATAGATCCTTGTCCAACTGGACTGAACTGAAATCCAACACGTATGATGGATCACCGTGATATTTCCGAAACATCAAAACATGAAATACCGGATGAACTCCTGCCAAGCTGGGAGGTAAGGCAAGCTCATAAGCAACCTCTCTAACGCATCTCAATATCTCAAAAGGACTAATAAACCTCAAACTCAACTTCCCTTTCTTCCCAAATCTTATAATGCCCTTCATAGGCGAAACTCGAAGCAAGACCCGCTCTCCAACCATATAGGAAACATCACGAACCTTCCGGTCCGAATGACTCTTATATCTGGATTGGGCTGTACGGAGTCTATCCTGAATCACCTTAACCTTCTCCAAATCATCCTGAACCAAGTCTGTGCCCAATAATCTAGCCTCACCCGACTCAAATCAACCCACCGGGGATCTACATCGCCTACCATACAAAGCCTCATACGGCATCATCTGAATGCTGAAGTGATAGCTATTGTTGTAGGCAAACTCCGCCAGTGGCAAGAACTAATCCCAAGACCCTCCAAACTCTATCATAAACGCATAGAGCATATCCTCAAGAATCTTAATGGTGCACTCGGATTGTCTGTCCATCTAGGGGTGAAATTCTGTGCTCAACTCCACCCGAGTATCTAACTCATGTTGTACGATCCTCCAGAACCGTGATGTGAACTGAGTACCTCTGTCTGAAATGATGGAAACTGGAATACCATATAGACGGACAATATCCCGAATATAAATCTCCGCCAACCGGTTCGAAGAATAAGTAGTACACATAGGAATAAAGTGCGCGGACTTGGTCAGCCGATCCACAATCACCCAAATGGCATCGAACTTCTTCAAAGTCCATGGGAGTCCAACTACGAAGTCCATGGTGATCCTCTCCCACTTCCACTCCGAAATTTCTATCTGCTGAAGCAACCTACCCGGTCTCTGGTGCTCATACTTTACCTGCTCACAATTAAGGCATCGAGCTACGAACCCAACTATATCCTTCTTCATCCGCCTCCACCAATAGTGTTGTCTCAAATCTTGGTACATCTTCACGGCACCCGAATGAATGGAATACCGCGAACTATGGGCCTCCTCTAGAATCAACTCCCGAAGCCCATCAACATTGGGTACACAGACCCGATCCTGCATCCTCAATACCCCGTCATCACCAATGGTCACATCTCTGACATCAGCATGCAGAACCTTGTCCTTGAGGACAAGCAAATGAGGGCCATTATACTGACGCTCCCTGATACGATCAAATAAGGAGGACCGAGAGAACACGCAAGCTAGGACCCGACTGGTTCTCCGAACGATCCAATCTCACAAATTGGCTGGCTGGCTAAGGCCTGAATATCCATCGCCATGGGCCTCTCCAATGCTGGTAAATAAGCCAAACTCCCTAAACTCTCCGTCCAGCGACTCAAAGCATCGGCCACCACATTGGCCTTGCCCGGGTGATACAAGATAGTGATATCATAGTCTTTCAGCAACTCTAACCACCTCCTCTAGCGCAAATTAAGATCCTTTTGCTTGAACAAGTGTTGCAAACTCCGATGATCAGTATAAATCTCACAAGGAACACCGTACAAATAATGACGCCAGATCTTCAAGGCATGAACAATAGTGGTTAACTCGAGATCATGGACAGGATAATTCTTCTTATGTACCTTCAACTTTCTGGACGCATAGGCAATCACCCTACCGTCCTACATCAATACCGCTCCAAGGCCAGTCCTCGAGGCATCACAATAGATAGTATAAGACCTCGAACCCGTAGGCAATATCAAAACTGGGGCTGCAGTCAAAGCTGTCTTGAGCTTCTGGAAGCTCGACTCACACTCTTCCATCCACTAGAACGGAGCACCCTTCTGGGTCAACCTAGTCATAGGTGCTGTAATAGATAAAAACCCCTCAATAAATCAACGGTAATAACCCGCCAAGCCAAGAAAACTACGAATCTCTGTAGCTAGGGATGGTCTGGTCCAACTCTGCACTGCCTCCACTTTCTTCGGATCCACCCATATACCCTCACTCGATACCATGTGACCCAAGAAAGCCACGGAATCAACCAAAACTCACATTTCAAGAACTTTGCATATAACTTCTTTTACCTCAAAATCTGAAGCACTGTCCTCAGGTGCTGCTCATGATCTTCCTGACTCCGGAAGTATACCAGAATATCATCAATAAAGACAATTACGAATGAGTTAAGATATGGACACACTATGCATCAAATGCATAATGGCTGTTGGGGCATTGGTCAGCCAAATGACATAACAAGGAACTCGTAATGACCATATCGAGTCCTGAAAGCAGTCTTTGGGATATCTGGCTCCCGAATCTTCAACTGATGGTAACCTGAACGCAAGTCAATCTTAGAAAACACTTGTGCACCCTGTAACTGGTCAAACAAATCATCAATACGAGGCAAAGGATAATAGTTCTTCACTGTAACTTTGTTCAACTAGCAATAATCAATGCACATATGCATAGAACCATCCATTTTCTTCACAAACAAGATAGGAGCACCCCAAGGTGATACACTGGGCCGAATAAAACCCTTATCAAGCAATTCCTGTAACTGCTAACTCCTTCAACTCAGGAGGAGCCATACTATACGGAGGAATAGAGATGGGCTGAGTGCCCGACAACAAATCAATGCCAAAATCAATATCTGTGCCGGGTGGCATACTTGGAAGATCAGCTGGAAACACGTCAGGGAAGTCCCATACTACTGGAACTGAATCAACTGTAGGGGTATCAATACTGACATCTCTCACATAATCTAGATACGTACTACACCCCTTCTCAACCATACTCTAAGCCTTAAGGAATGAAATAATTCTACTGGAAGTATGATCTAAGGTACCCCTCTACTCTACTCGCGGTACACCTGGGGCGACAACCAGTCCATGCCCAAGATAACATCGAAATCTACCATGTTGAACAATAACAAATCAGCTTTGGTCTTAAAACTACTAAGAGCAATCAAACACGACCGATAAACGCAGTCCACAATAAGAGAATCTCCCATAGGAGTAGAAACATAAATAGGGGAACTCAAACAATCCCGAGATACACCCAAATGCGGGGAAAAAATAAGAGGATACGTAAGAATAAGTGGAGCCTGGATCGAATAAAACTGATGCATCTCTATGACAAACCATGACAATACCTGTGATGACAGAATCGGAGCCAACAACCTCGGTACGGGCAGGAAGGGCATAATATCTAGCATGGCCTCCCCCTCTAGGGTGAACTCTACCTCCCCGACTTCCACTTCTAGCTGGCTGAGCAGGTGGGGTAGCAACTGGTGTTGTAATCATAGCCTGAGAACTCTGCGGGGCATGCTGTGGCTGAGAAGTCTGCGGAGGTACACCCCTCCTAAGCCTGGGGAAATCCCTCACCATCTGGCGTGTGTCACCACACTCAAAACAAGCTTTGAGAGGACGTGGTGGTTGTGACTGGCTCGGGCCAAGTCTGCTGGACTGACCACTAAAAGCACCCCGTGCAGGAGGCGCACTAGATACTGAAGGTGCATAATAAGGCTCCTGAGGTCTGGGAGGAGCTGGAATACCACTGGCTGCTGGAAGAGCTGAATGAATAGGGCGGCTCATATAACCCCTACCATGATGAACTACAGCTGGAGCACGGGTACCAGAATAATGGCCCGAATCTCGAGACCTCTTGGTCTTCCTCTCCTCTCTATTCCGAGCATGCATACCCTCCACTCTTCTAGCAATGTTCATCACCTGCTGATAAGAAATATACATCTCCAACTCACGAGCCATGCTAGACCTGATGCTTGGAATGAGTCCATCAATAAACCGACGAACTCTCTCACGAACTATAGCAACCAAGGCTGGTGCATGCCTATCCAAATCAGTGAAACAATCAGCATACTCCGAAATAGTCATGGTGCCCTGGTGCAAATGCTCAAACTCTGCGCGCCACATGTCCCTGAGGCTCTGAGGAATAAACTCTCTCAGGAACATATCTGAAAACTGAGTCCAAGTAAGGGATGCTGCCTTAGCTGGACTATCTAACTCAAAAGTATGCCACCACTGATAGGCGGCTCCTCGAAGCAGGAAGGCAGCGAAAGAAACCCCACTCGATCCTGATATGCCATAGTGCGGAGGATATAGTGGCACTCCTCCAAAAACTCCAAGGCATCATCTGATGCTAAACCACTGAATACAGGAGGCTTATACTTCTTGAACCTCTCAAGCCTCCGCTGCTCATCCTCGGAAGCCGATGCCCTGTCCTCAGGCTGATCTAGAATGGCAGGCGGTATAGGAATAATCTTTGGGACCTGATCAACATGCACTCGCTACTCAGGAGTGCGGGCAGTGGGAGTCTATGCTCCTCCCCCAGCCTGAGATGTGGCTGCAGCAAGGGGAAGCAACCCTGCCTGAGCCAGAGTGGTGTACATGCTCATGAACTATGCAAGAGTCTCCTGAAGAGCTAGAGTGGTAGTAGCAGTAGGCGTATCAGGCGCCTGGGCTCCCGGGGGAACTGCTGGTAGCTCCTCGGCAGCAGCTCGTGCGGGTGCTCTAGCTGCACCACGGGCGCGTCCTCGGTCTCTACCCCGGCCCCGACCTCTGACGGCTCCAGTAGGGGGCGCGGGTGCCTGATCATCTCTGGTAGTACGTGTCCTCACCATCTGTGAGAGAATAGAAGACAAAAATTTAGAGTTGTGATATCAAAATCTCACACGACAAGGAAATCAAATGAAGTGGAATTTTCGTAACACTTACATAGCCTCTCGTAGATAAGTACAGACGTCTCCATACCGATCTGCGAGACTCTAATAGACTGGCTTTTGATTCATGACTCCTATGAACCTAGAGCTCTGATACCAACTTGTTACGACCCCAATTCGCCCTCCGTGAACTGTCGTGACAGCACCTAGTCTCTACAACTAGGTAATCCTAAAAATTTGCGGAAAAAGAAAACGAAAGATAAAACCAACTAAAAACTACAGAATAAACATAAATAGAACGTTTAAGATGCCGCTCGGCATATACTATAAAAACTCTCAAACTAAAATAACTCCCAAAATCCTGAATCTCATGAAATCACAAGATAAGGATATTACATAGTGTTCTAACTCCAGAATATCTAAATCAAAGTGAATACAGAAGGGCTATAACTACTAGAGAGAATGGAAAGGGACTCATCGATCTGCGGACGCGGCAGATATGCCTCAAAATCTCTGGAGAATCGCCTCGCCTCAAGGATGATAGGGCTAAGCCGAAGAACTTGGATCTGCACATGAAAAATATGCGCAGAAAGGGCATGAGTACACCACAACTGTACTCAGTAAATGCCAAGTCTAACCTCGGTCGGGTAGTGACGAAGAAAGTGAGGGCCTTACTAATTATAAATGAAAAACAAGGTAAAAAGGTACAGAATATGGCAATATAATTAAGTGCTAACAGTATGAAGTAACACAGGTAATAAGAATAACTACAACTACATCAGAGAGAGACAACACAGAGAGAATATAACTCCACACAATAATAGAAACCGGGGATCTTCCAGGATACCGTCCTGTAGTCCTCAAATGTAAATATCCAGTAGATCTCCCGGGTGTCGTCCCGTAGTCCAACTCATAGTGTGCGAGGATCTACCGGAATCCCAATCCGTAGTCCCAAATGTAAATACTCAGTACTGGGAGAATCTACCAGTTACAGTCCTGTAGTTCCAATATAAATGTGCAGGGGAATTTACCAGAATACAAATCCGTAGTCCCAAAGTAAACATGCAGGGGGATCTCCCGGGATACCGTCCCGTAGTCCCAAAGTAAACACACAGCAACAACACGAAGAATATTCAATTCAATCCAAAGTTTGTACCAAGGTAAAACAAGTATTTCTAACCTAGCATGCTACACAAAATTCAATTAAAGCAGTTTGAGCAAGTAAGACAATTATGTCAATTAGACATGCTTCCCTAAGCTAACAGTAGGCTAAAATTGAAAGTAGTACAAACAGGGAAAGAAAATACAGTTATAGTTACTTAATGAAAATATCATTTTCAACAACTAGTACAAGTACACACTCTTCACCTCACGTACAAGGCATTTCACATATCAACAATACCAAATCCTAAGGGGAGTTCTCCCACACAAGGTTAGGCAAGCCACTTACCTCGAACTAACTCAATCAACTCGAAACCACGTTCTTGCCACGAGCATCCGACTCCAAATGACCCAAATCTATTTAAAGTAATTGCATAACGTAAATATAACTTCAAGTAACTAATTCAACTAATTAATTCTAAGCTAATACGCAAAATTAGGAAAAATGACCAAAACGCCCCCGAGCCCACATCTCGGAATCAGGTAAAATTTACAAATTCGGAATCCTCACACTCTCACGAGTTCAGTCAAACTAAAAGTACCAAAATCGAACCTCAAATAGTTCCTCAAATCACCATTCAAAGCTCTCCAATTAACCAAGCCCTAACCCCTAATTTACCACTGATTTTCCTTAAAATTTCATGCTTACAATGATAAAAGTTACCATAATAACGAGCTTAAGGACCAAAGACTTTACCTCAATGAATCCCTCTGAAAATCTCCCTTGAAAATGCCCTCCAAAGCTTCACCCCGAATGAAAAATTGAGAGAAATGGTCAAAATCGCGAAGGGTGGAATTTATAGTTTCTGCCCCAGCAAAACCGCACCTGCGGTTAAATAGTCACACCTGCGGACCCGCACCTGTGGTCCGAGGTGCGCACCTACGAACTTCAATTAAAACACCAGGGTCACACCTGCGCAAGAAATCCCGCATCTGCGTAATCGTAGGTGCGACCAAGACCTCGCTTCTGCGATCCCAGCCTGCCCCTCTCTTGGCCGCATCTGCGGCTTCCTATCCGCTTCAGCGTGCCCGCACCTTCGGTCCCCTAGCCACATGTGCGGTTATGATAGCAACAAAACTCCTTCAGCTGCTAAACTCAACTCAAAATCACCCGTTAACCACCCGGAATCACCCCGAGGCCCCCGGGACCTCAACCAAAGGCACGAGCAAGTCATATACCACCTTCCAAACTTGTACCAATCCTCAAAACACCTTAAACAACATCGGAACATCGAATTAACCATGGATTCAAGCCTAAAAACTCTAAAGACTTCCGAATTCCACTTTCGATCAAAAAGTCTATCAAACCTCGTCTGAATGACCTGAAACTTTGCACACACATCCCAAATGACACAACAGATCTACTGCAACTTTCGGAACTCCATTCTGACCCCGATATCAAAATCTCACTACCGAACCGGAAACTTCAAAAATTCAACTTTCGACATTTCAAGCCTTATTATGCTACGGACCTCTAAAACACAATCCGAACATGCCACTAAGCCCGAAATCACCCAACAAAGCTAACGGAACCAACATAATTCCATTCCGAGGCCGTCTTCACCCTGTTCCGATTACGGCCCAAATTCTAAAGCTTAAACTCTCATTTAGGAACTAAGTGTCCCAAATCACTCCGAAATTCAAAACGAACCTTGCCGACAATTTACAATAACATAAACAAATACGGGGAATGCAGTTTATAGGGGATTAGGACGTTAATTCTTAAAACGACCGGCCAGGTCGTTACATTGACCGGGTTGTTTATATAAATAACATGTTCACACAATACTATCCGTCTATCCATAATACATCAACCCTATATTCCTATGGTCTTGAATCTATCATGAACGAATATAATACGATATTCAACTAAGCAAGACCGTTAGGTATATTCCTATCCTAACCGCGAAATCTTTCCCCGAGCCACGGGTTCAGAAACAAGCTCTCTCCAATAATTCTACTCTAATCTAAACACTGCTTTCCCAAGCATAGCATAGATAGTAAATAGAACTTAACTGCTGCCCAAACAATTAAGCAATTATGCACAAAATTGGAGAAACAACCAAGATGATAACTCGAATTAACGGTAATATAATTAATAAACTTCAATATTCATGACAACCACAACCCTAGAACGTGAAGTTAATTAGCTCCACATAGATATGGTAGCAAAACAACTAATCATCAAGAAAAAGTAAAGATTACTAAGTTTGATGGAAGAAAGATGGAATCTGATGAATTTCGGCCTCCATGGCGGCTCCACGCTCTCCCTCGGTCTAATATCAGGTCTAATCTCCAAAAAATGGTATTTAACGACTATTTATATGTGTAGGGAAAAGATCTAGACAAAATAATCAAGTCCAAAATAAAAAATGAGATAAAATAGACTTTAAAACCCGGAACACGCAAACACCTCGCGGCGCCTGCTCTACCGCGCGCTTCACCTAGCTACAGGCCTCGCGGCGCCTGCTCTAACGCGAGCAAATTGGCTCGCGTCGCCTGCTGCTTTGCTGCTTCGTTTCTCATTTTGATTTGCTGCCTAACTTTTCAATTTCAATTATCTTTCTTCATTTGTCTTTTCCTTTGTAATGTTACACTTTATTCATGGGATAATCATAAGCCCATTGTTTTAGTGCATGAATTACACTTTAAATATTTACTTTGCTTTAATTTTATCTTCAATATACCTACACATAAAATAAACTCAATTAAGCACACATATAATATAGTTTAGCATGAAAACACCAAAATATAAGGTAAGTAATGCACAAAAAACTATATAATTATAGTCAAACATCAATTAACAATGAAAAAATTTCACTAATAATAATGAATACCCTTAAATAACGTTACTGTCTTAGATTAGATAAAAAAACATCTATTTTTCAAGCATAGAAGGAAAATGATGTGCAGGCAACAAATTTCATTCCAAGAACATTTTATTTCAAAAAGAAAATAAAATGAAAATATTCACTAACGAGGTTATTCTACCTAATTGTACTAACTGAAGGAAGATTCTCAGACGCCATGAGGTTTCTTCCGATTAACTAAAATAATTCCATGAAAATTCATTGTGCGCAAGTTTTCTGGGCCAAAACCTGATAATTGAACATTACTCAGTCTTAGATTGTGTATTTATCACAAAAATGTTTGGCCCCTTATTAAAATGGAAGAAGAAACCGTTAGGCTTTTAAAATAAGTGGCATGCCTTTTGAATGATACGTTTGGCTCAGTAATTCAGTTAATGGGTGTACCTTTTGAATGAAAGGCTTGGCTCAGTTAATGAGCGTATCTTTTCAATGAAACATTTGGTTTAAATGATTAAAAAAAGGAGAAAAAAGATAGATGAAATTACTAGCTAGAGTTGTCATATCACTTTTTCATTCCCTAAATTATATATATAGAGACTAATGTAATGCGTTAATTTTTTCCTCCACCAATCAATTAGACTTGCTAAACTTCAATTATTCTGGAATTAATCTCTCCATTATTTGTAATCTGGAACGTAAATTAAGCCACTAGCTTTAGAGAGATGTCACATCACTTTTTTATTCCCTGAATCTCTCTATATATATATATAAAATTGAGGGCCATACACACGGATACGTGGCACTTCTCTTTAAGCAGCAATTGCATTTATCTTTTTTTAGGAATTTTAGGGTTTTCCTATGATTTTTCACTATCAAAGACCAAAAAAGCACGCAAAACAAAACGCTGCTTCAAAAACAATACCGTTTCTTTCTGCACCGATTCTTTACTCTTCTAACTTTTGTCTTTCCTCTCTCTTTCTCTATTACATTCTTCGGCTTGGTGCCACCGTTCGTATTCAGACCTACTGTCAGGTATCTTCTTCTGTTTTTCTATTTCTTTTTCTTTTCTCTTTAGTTTGCCGCTTTGGCTGTGAGTCTCAAAGTTCATTCATTTTTCGGTTTTTTCAATTTGTTAACGAAGATTGAATGACCATACATATCAAAAAAATGAAGATTAAATATACTGATTTTGTGAAAGTTATTGTGATTTGTAATCTTGATGTGCAAACTAACATTGTCTTATTAGTGGTTAATATGTCATTGACTTATACACAAGAATTTTTGAAACCACAAATCCTCTCACGAAATCTTCACAACCATACAAACGTAAAGGGATGAAATACTACAGAGCAAACACATGCCTATTTTGACGCCCATGAAGTGTTCGGAAAAAGACCCTATAGGTTGACCTTCCCCATAGAATCATGAAATGCTACTATTTACTCAACAAATGCCCGTTTGAAATCCTTTTGAAATACATATTTACCAACTATGCCTTCTTGAATATATTTGTAATGTTAAATTTTAGACTCTTTCAATTTAACACTCTTAAACAGGAAATTATGGAAACAAATATGTTGTGATCGTTCACTTCTGCAATTTACATTTACAGTTTCACTTTTACTTCGGACCATTAACTTTTCCTTTTTGGATAATAGATATTACTGCAGACCAACAAAAAGGCGTGAAAAGATTCAGATTCAGCTTTCTCCATTGGTATTTGAGGTACACTTCAAAGATTCTTAACTACTATGATCATTTTAATTTTGCGCAATCGATGACAGAGGCGTAAAGATTCTGAAATACTACAATTTTTACAAAAAATGATATCTAAGGGTGTCTGATACGGAATGCAAAGAGCGTTGTTTTGCTGATATTTTTAACTAATTGTGACAAAGTTCGACAACAATATCCACAGGAGTTGATCATAATATAGTGATATGGAGTTTAGACTATATAAGATTTTCTATGCAGTGTTAGATATTGGTATTGGATAGTGCTTCAACTTCCTGTTACTTTTTAGTTTCATTATGAAGTACAAGAATGTTGTTTTACTGATATTTACCATGGTAACTGTCACACCTCCTTTTTGCGCGCCCGCCCCGAAGGGTTAAATGCGCGAGGGGAGTTTTTCCAATTTAAGTGACAATATTCGAAATGGGATTATTTATTTAATTCAGAGTCGCCACTTGGGAAAGGTTTGGCTTTTGGTGTCCCAAGTCACCGGTTTATCTTGAATCCCAAATCGAGGAAATTTTCGACTTTTCCAAATGAAGCCTGCGAACCAGAAATTCTAAGTAAGGAATTCTGTTGACCCGAGGGAAGGTGTTAGGCACCCTCGAATCCCGTGGTTCTAGCACGGTCGCTTAAATTGTTATAATGGCTAAATATCTGATTTAAATACAGGTTGTGACTTATGTGCTTTTATTAAGTTTAAACCGCTTTTATTATTATCATTTATTTTATAGAATTGCAACGTTGTGAAAATGCATCTCGAACCACGTCACAATCAATGCACCCGTAGTTGTTAACACATTTTTGACTCCGTTGAGACTTGGATTTGGGTCACATCAATGTGCACCCGATTTTTAAGAATATAATTTACTTAAAAGTCGCGCCTAAAGAAATCTGAACGCATTATTGTCTTTGGGGAAAGCAGTGGAATTCACTAAACAGTCCGTCCCAAATTCTAAGTATTTATCATGATCAATTATTGAGGGCCCCGCAATTTGCATTTTTATTCGTCGAGGCTCGTCTCATTATTTTAGAAGGGCACCCTACAGTGGCTACATTTCTACTGCGTTTATCTTTAAAGAGAAGGGCGATGCCAAACTTTACTTGTTTGAACAAATACAGACTGAATCCTTATTATGTTTGCCGAACCTAAACTTGTTTGATTACCTGATTGATTGTTCATGAGGTGAGAGTTGCCTCATGCTTTGTCTTCATCGAGTGAATACGCTTATTAATTTGCTAAGTGAGATTGCAACAAACTAACAACATATATTGAGTTATGTTTAACGACCTCCAAGTTCCATTTTAGCACTCTAACCTATTTGAAATTGATAAACGAAAATCGGCTGTTTATTAGGAAAATTACTACTAAATGAACTCGAAATGACTATTAGTTTCTCCCAACAATCATCACATTATTTCGAAACAAAGAATCTATACCGAAACCCGGTATCGAACTTATATTGGAGCACATAATCTGACAGGAAAAGCTGGCCTTCATAGCCAACTCTTAATGTGACTGCATGAGGGTTTGTTTGGGATACATTTATCCCGGACTTAATACCATAGATTTGTCAATTCAGAGGTCTGTGTAAAATACATACAAGTGCTTACCATGGCTCTATGTTATACAGTCATAACTAAACCAAACAAGTGTTATACTGAACTGAATGTATACTAAATCAAACATGCTGTCTAAGTCATACTGTCATTACTGTTGAGCCATGCTATCTAACAGTTCACTTTAAACAGAATGTATGCTAGCTTATACAGAATATTTGCAGTTTGCAGTAAAAATACAGGCCCAACTAACATTCGAACTATATTTTACACCAATGCTATAATATAAACTGATATTCATTTCTCTATTATCTGCTTCAACTTCAAACTTTCAACAATACATGGTTCAAAGGTTGTGTACCTGGGAATATTTGCAATTGAAGAAGAGGGCAATCAGTAGAGTACAATGATAACAGAATGCAGCAGCAATCACAGCACTATCAGTAGCAACAGGGCAGAATAGCAGCAGGCAAAGCAATACAGCAAGAAACAGGCTCGAGTGCAGAATTGCGACTATGGCCAATAGAAAGCAAAAGCCAAATAACAGCCACACCCAGTGGAGTAGAATCAGAACTCCAGACAGACCAAATCAGTAGTAAACCAATGAAAAACACTCGATTAATAGACACAAACAGGACTTTCTAAGAATCAGAACTGATTTGAACAATTTGAACCACTGAAACCCAATAATAATAGGAGGAAAAAGTTTCTGATTGTTGGTTATATACCTTCTATCTCTTCACCTCTCTCTATCTATGTTTTCCTAAAATCAGCCCTATCCTTTCTCTGTGTATATCTATTTGTATGTATTTCAGCTCTCAAGGTCCAGTGTCTGTATATCTTCCTTTCTCTTTCAAAGAATTCCTCACAGTCTCCTTCTTTTTTTTCTTTTTCCCTCCAGGTTCAGTCTCCCTTTTATCTCCCAGGTCCTCTTCCTTTTATAAGCCTCAACACCATCTCTTTTAACAGCCTGTTTTCAAAATGTCACAGTACCCCTCCCATGTGTCTTTTACCTTTTCAGATCCCAATTAGTTATTTAAGTATATAACCTCCATCAACATTCCCTGGCAGACTTACTTTTAAAAGGTTTAATACTTTTTAAACTTAAAGCAAGGTATGGGCAGTAGAATATGTCTGACAGCATATGCTGTCAACACATTTTAAAATTAAAAGCCCTTTTATGAAGGAAACAGGCTGTGCACAAAGCACATGAGGTGCACCAATGCACATGCTGTGCACGAGTGCACATGCCTTCCAATTCAGAATTTAAGCACTACTGATCCAATTCAACAGCTATAAGTAAACAAAACTGGTTCTTAATTGATCCAGGCAAATGTTCATCAGAAGCAAATCGATTTACTTTGTTCAGACAGTCGAAACTAATTGACGACACATGTCGACTCGACTATATTAGCATTAACATACACAATCGTAGCCAAAAATCAGACATTTAAACAGTATCGATACATGGTTCGAATTATACTGACTAAGCAGAAATACACTCGAGGAGTCAACTAGTCAGTCCAAACTTGAAAATCGGCTACTTGCACAACATTTACATACACATTATCAGAACAAATGGAAAGACTTATTCAAACAAACAGAAGTTCAGGCAAAGTGGACAAACAAAAGTTGGTAAAATTAAAACAAATATGAACAGATTTTTAAAACAAATCAACGGACTAAAACAAAAATAAAGAAAAGAAAACAAGACTCACCTCAAATCTTTGAGAAATCAAAAAGTTTGAACCCGGATTTGGACAGACCTTTCTTAAGGCTGAACGGACTTTAATCGAAGTGTTTCTCAGATGAGAAACACTTCGATTAAGGTCCATTAGACCTTAATCTCTTTGGCTCGGACTGGCATGGGCCAGTGATGAAGGAACACAAAACTTTCAAAACTTAGATCTGGGATTCAGGCTTCCCTGATCAGATTCGGACCAAACCAAGTATGGTTTGGTCACGAGGAGGGTCTGGGGAGTGTCTGGTGTGAAGCTTGGGTTGGTTGGTGTAGATTAGGTTCCGACTCGAATCTTCAAATGAAGATTCGAGAAGGTGGGGTAGGATTCGAAGTGTGTGGTTGGTAGATTTAGGTTCAGGATGGCATGGGGGTTCTATGGTGTTCAGGTGGAGGTCAACGGCGTTCAGGCCGCCGGGTTTCTGGTGAAGGTGTGCAGGGGCGGCTAGGGTTTGAAGGGGATGGGTTTGGTGAAGACGAAGGCAGGGGTGTTGGCTAGGGGGCAGGGTAAAGATCTAGGCTTATATAGTTAGTGGGTGGGTTGATCTCAACCGTTAGATCAATCTAGATCTACGGTTTGGATCTGATGGTCTTAAGTGAAACGGTGTCGTTTCAAGTGTTGAGGGTTGGGGTCGGTCCGGGTGAGACGGGTCGGGTTTATTGGTGGGTTATGGTGAATTGATCTTGGCCGTTGATCAATTCAAGATCAACGGCCCAGATCAACCTGTACCAAAACGACGTCGTTTGGATTCTCTGGGCATCAGGTGGTCTGGACCGGGCAGGCCTGGGTTTTGGGCTGTTCGTTTGGGCCAATTTTTAAAATTGGCCCAAGTCCGGAAGGGAAGGGGTCCTTTCAATATATATTTTTTATTTATTTCTTTTTTCTTATTTATTTTAAAACAAAACTAACCCAAAAAATCAAATTAAAATTAAACACCCACTCAATACAATTATTTGCACACACACTAAAATATTTCAAAACAGGTAAAGTCAAACAAAATAAAATCACGGACGAAGATGCCTATTCGTGATTTTCTATTTAACGACCGGATTACGGTTCGAATTATGCAGGACACATATAATTTTATTTTAATAAAGTAAATAAATAAAAATGGGCCGAAGTCACAAATAAATCAACAAGGTGCCGCACAGAAATCCAAAAATTGTACAGCAGGGCCAATTATTATTTTTTATTTCTTTTTGGAGCGATTGTCGTGCGAAACAAAAATCACGTGCTCACAGCTGCCCCTCTTTGTTCGGAAACACGAAGGGTTTTCGTGCAAAGATAAAGTGAGCGTGTATGAGCGATTTTTGCCTATAGACCACTCCGTATGAAGCATTTTTTTTTGAAAGATCTGACCGAATCTTGCTTCAAAGATTTCCTACATATCCTGGGCTAAACAGGAATCAGGTCAATGTAGTTCGGGAAGTTATGGTAGCTGGGACTACCATGGGATTGCAATGCTTGCTGCTACTGCTGCTGCTGTTGTCACTGCTACGTTACTGACCGCCTTATTACAACCAAACGAAAATTGGAAACTGAACTAACTACTTATATGCATGTCAACTGCTAGTTACAAGATTCCTATCTATGATTCTTTTACAACTTGATCTTGGGTCTTAGCTGATTTTGCTTGTAGACTTCGACCTGAATCTTGATGCTTGCGAGTTGCGGCGACTTGTTTAATCTCCGGGATACTGAGTGAGACGCGATTGGTAGGGTTCAGGGCCTTAGTCAAATGTGGGAGTCGATCTGCTCTCCATTCGCTCTGATATCTCGGGATGTCTTTTTTTTTTTTCCTTTTTTCTTCTTTGATTCCGAACTGGGATTCATCTCGTGGGTCATTTCGATCCATGTGGCTCGAGGTCAGACCTGCGGGAGAAAACAAACGAACGAAATTTTCTGCCCCAGTTTTACTAGGAAAATTTCGTTAATCATTCAACAGGAAGTTCATAAAATTGATGAAAGAGGATATGCATGCTCAGTTCAGGGTTGGAGCCCTAATACCGACTAGATGGGGAAAGGTTCGGTTTAGGGTTTAAAACCCTAACGCCGAACAAAGGAAGAATTCAGTTTAGGGTTTAAAACCCTAATGCTGACTAAAAGGGAAAATTCAGTTTAGGGTTTAAAACCCTAACGCTGATTGCATGAAAAGCTCAGCTTAGGGTTTTAAAACCCTAATGCTGGCTGAAAGGAAAAGTTCAGTTTAAGGTTTAAAACCCTAATGCTGATTGCATGAAAAAGCTCAGTTTAGAGTTTAAAACTCTAATGCTGGCTGAAAGGGAAAAGTTCAGTTTAGGGTTTAAAACCCTAATGCTGACTAAAAGGAAAATTCAGTTTAGGGTTTAAAACCCTAATGCTGATTGCATGAAAAAGCTCAGTTTAGAGTTTAAAACTCTAATGCTGGCTGAAAGGAAAAAGTTCAGTTTAGGGTTTAAAACCCTAATGCTGACTAAAAGGAAAATTCAGTTTAGGGTTCAAAACCCTAATGCTGATTGCATGGAAAAGCTCAGTTTAGAGTTTAAAACTCTAATGCTGGCTGAAAGGAAAAAGTTCAGTTTAGGGTTTAAAACCCTAATGCTGACTAAAAGGAAAATTCAGTTTAGGGTTTTAAAACCCTAATGCTGATTGCATGGAAAAGCTCAGTTTAGAGTTTAAAACTCTAATGCTGGCTGAAAGGAAAAAGTTCAGTTTAGGGTTTAAAACCCTAATGCTGACTAAAAGGAAAATTCAGTTTAGGGTTTAAAACCCTAATGCTGATTGCATGGAAGAGCTCAGTTTAGAGTTTAAAACTCTAATGCTGGCTGAAAGGAAAAAGTTCAGTTTAGGGTTTAAAACCCTAATGCTGACTAAAAGGAAAATTCAGTTTAGGGTTTAAAACCCTAATGCTGATTGCATGGAAAAGCTCAGTTTAGAGTTTAAAACTCTAATGCTGACTGAAAGGAAAAAGTTCAGTTTAGGGTTTAAAACCCTAATGCTGACTAAAAAAAATTCAGTTTAGGGTTTAAAACCCTAATGCTGATTGCATGAAAAAGCTCAGTTTAGAGTTTAAAACTCTAATGCTGGCTGAAAGGGAAAAGTTCAGTTTAGGGTTTAAAACCCTAATGCTGACTAAAAGGAAAATTCAGTTTAGGGTTTAAAACCCTAATGCTGATTGCATGAAAAAGCTCAGTTTAGAGTTTAAAACTCTAATGCTGGCTGAAAGGGAAAAGTTCAGTTTAGGGTTTAAAACCCTAATGCTGACTAAAAGGAAAATTCAGTTTAGGGTTTAAAACCCTAATGCTGATTGCATGAAAAAGCTCAGTTTAGAGTTTAAAACTCTAATGCTGGCTGAAAGGGAAAAGTTCAGTTTAGGGTTTAAAACCCTAATGCTGACTAAAAGGAAAATTCAGTTTAGGGTTTAAAACCCTAATGTTGATTGCATGAAAAAGCTCAGTTTAGAGTTTAAAACTCTAATGCTGGCTGAAAGGGAAAAGTTCAGTTTAGGGTTTAAAACCCTAATGCTGACTAAAAGGAAAATTCAGTTTAGGGTTTAAAACCTTAATGCTGATTGCATGAAAAAGCTCAGTTTAGAGTTTAAAACTCTAATGCTGGCTGAAAGGGAAAAGTTCAGTTTAGGGTTTAAAACCCTAATGCTGTCTAAAAGGAAAATTCAGTTTAGGGTTTAAAACCCTAATGCTGATTGCATGGAAAAGCTCAGTTTAGAGTTTAAAACTCTAATGCTGGCTGAAAGGAAAAAGTTCAGTTTAGGGTTAAAAACCCTAATGCTGATTGGCTGGGGATAAAGCTCGAGAATACTACACGATCTATTTTTTGAGTTTTCTTGTTTTAATAGAAGATAAAAGGGAGTTTTGTGGGAACTTACCTTTTGAGTGAATTCCTTATTGCCAAAATGTTTCTTGTACCCGTGTACCTTCTTCTTTGGGCGACACCCGCTTCTTGCATGGTTGTCTTGGATCATTCCTGTTTCAACTTTTCAGACAAAGAAAAATTGTTAGTTCGGAAACGACGGTTGGTTCGTTGACCTTGATCATTCCCAATTGCTTTGTTGCGTCTCTATTTCTGTTGCGAAGTCCCGCCATTGATTTGATTCGAATGGCGAAACCTTTAGACTGCTCAGGCTTGTATTTCTGGATTCTGTGATGATTTGCCTCGTAAGGCCTCTTTTTTTTTTCTTTTTGTCCCGTTTTGATTGAAGGTTCTCAACGGGGATTTTATTGGAGGTGTTCTGTGGGAACTTGTACAAAAGGAAGCTATGTGGGGGGAATATTTATAAAGTGGATTCTTTGTGCGGATTCTGTACAATGGGGTATGCTGGGTTTTTGTTTCAAAACGGGTTTCCCAGGGTTTGTTGGGGTAAGCTTGTTGGGGAATATTTACAAAAGAACTCGCTGTGGATGTGCTGATGAAATTCCAACGGGGATTTTTTTTTTTATATACTGGGGAGACTTTGTGGGAGATTGTACAAAAAGAGAGACTCTGTGGGGTTTTGTACAGGGGGAGACTCTGTGGGGTTTTGTCCGAAGGTGGACTTGCTGGGGAAGATTTCAAGATTTCTCTCTCTCTTCTTTACTCCGGAACACCATCAAATGTCCTGATTCATCATGCTTGGGTAATCATATCAACGAGATGAGGCGCTTTCCTTCACGAGACGGGATTTCGTGCAAACAAACCTGCCACCTGTCCTTTCCGGTGTGTCCTGAACTCAGGGTTAAAATGCAAAAGGGATTCGAAAAGAAACAAAGAAAGGGGAAAATAAATCAGAAAAGGAACACCCTTCTCGGGACGAGGAAAACTTATCTGAGGAAGATAACGCTGGCTTTAAATGACATGACATGCTCTTTGGACTGGACGTCTGACCTTCTAAGAGCTTGCGTTTTCCTGAACTAGAACGGATCTGCGAGTCCAAACTGGTGGCACTCTGCCGAAACTTTCTTGGGATGGCGTCATTCTTTTCGGCCAACAGCGCCCTTTGCGGGTTTTCGCTGGCTGACCTCTCTCATTTCTCTTCCTGTCATCGCTTGATAGCACTCTTTGCGAGTTTTTACTAAACAAACTCTCTCATTTTGGTTTCTCTACTCCCGTCGCCTCGTGGTGCCCGAAGGTTTTCACCGTCGAGACTCTCTCATTTTATCTTTCTCAAATCAGAGTGTGCTGGTCTCCATTCGTGACGCTTATTGGTCCCCCACCATATTTGGTAATTGATTTGAAGGCTTGTGCTTGGTAAAGAAAAGGTAGATGATACTAACTTCTAAACTGCTCGACGTGCCCCGGTTTCAATTTCAGGGTGAATGAGATTTTATTGTTGGTGTGACTGAACCTCAAGGAGAGGCTGCCTACGTATCCTTTCGGAATCAAGTCAAACGTAGTTCAGGCCTCAATCAAATTTTTTTTTCTTTTTTTTTTTTTTGTTTTTGTTTTTTTTTTGTTTTGTAAGCGGCTCAAAAGTTGGTAGAGAGAATTGGGTAGTTTTTGGGGAGTAGTGGGGAATAAACACCTTCGCCATTTTCAACGTGTCAGGAATATTGGAGTATGATTTAGACGTAGTACCTCTTGACCGCATCTGCATTTACTGCTGTGTCGGGGTCATTTCCTTTGATATCACCTAAATACAATGCTCCTCTTGGCAATATTTTCCTTACGATGTATGGGCCTTTCCAATTTGGGGCAAACTTTCCTTTTGCTTCTTCATGATGCGGCAGAATACGCCTCAGTACCAGCTGACCTATTTCGAAATTCCGGGGTCGGACTTTCTTGTTGTAAGCACGGGCCATCCTTCGTTGGTATAACTGTCCGTGACAAACTACAGCCATCCGCTTTTTATCAATCAACGTCAATTGCTCTAACCGAGTCTTAACCCACTCGCTGTCCTCGATTTCTGCTTCGACAATGATTCGAAGCGAAGGAATTTCTACCTCTGCCGGTATTACAGCCTCGGTCCCATAAACCAAAAGATAAGGAGTCACTCCCACCGATGTGCGTACCGTAGTGCGGTACCCCAATAATGCAAAAGGTAACTGCTCATGCCACTGTCGGGAACTTTGTATTGTTTTCCTCAAAATCTTCTTGATGTTTTTATTTGCAGCTTCCACAGCACCATTGACTTTTGGCCGATAAGGAGTGGAATTCCTGTGTGTTATCTTGAATTGCTCGCACATATCTCCCATCAAGTGACTGTTCAAGTTTGCCGCATTATCTGTAATGATAGTCGCAGGAATACCGAAGCGACAGATAATATTTGAGTGTACAAAATCCACTACAGCTTTCTTGGTGACCGACTTGAGAGTGACAGCCTCTACCCATTTCGTAAAGTAGTCTATGGCAACTAGTATAAACCTGTGTCCGTTTGAGGCCTTTGGTTCAATTGGTCCAATGACGTCCATGCCCCAGGCGACAAATGGCCATGGTGCGGACATGGGATGCAGTTCCGTGGGAGGTGCATGAATCAAATCACCGTGCACCTGACACTGATGACACTTCCGAACGAAACTAAAGCAATCCTTTTCCATGGTCATCCAGTAATAACCTGCTCGAAGGATTTTCTTCGCCAAGACATACCCGTTCATGTGAGGTCCACACACACCTGCGTGTACTTCGTGCATGATCTTTCTTGCCTCCTCGATATCGACGCATCGTAAGAGATTGAGGTCCGGGGTCCTCTTATATAACAATTCACCGCTTAGAAAGAAACCACTTGCATGTCGCCTAATGGTCCTCTTCTGATCTCTAGTAGCATGCTCTGGGTATTCTTGCGTCTTCAGGAACCTCTTGATGTCATGGTACCAAGGCTGCGTATTTGATCCCGCCTCGATTACACTGCAGTAACCGTGTCTTTCCTTGATTTGGATTTCCAAAGGATCGACGTGGGCGTTACCCGGGTAGGGTAGCATAGAAGCCAGAGTAGCAAGTGCATCTGCCAGTTCATTGTGACATCTCGGAATATACCTGAACTCTATTGAGGTAAAGCGCTTGCTGAGGTCCTCCACATGTTGTCGGTATGGGATAAGTTTGACATCCCGAGTTTCCCACTCGCCTTGAACTTGCCGGATGATCAGGTCAGAATCTCCCATAATCAGTAAGTCTTTGACATCCTGATCGATTGCCATATGCATGCCCATAATGCAGGCTTCGTATTCAGCTGTATTATTTGTGCAGAAGAAACGAAGTCTAGCTGTGGCGGGATAATGCTGACCGGCAGGCGAGATCAAAATTGCCCCAATCCCTATACCCTTGGCGTTCACGGCTCCGTCAAAGAACATCTTCCAAACATGAGCTTCCTCCGAGATCACTTCTACGGTGTTTACCTCTTCATCTGGAAAGTAGGTATCCAATGGCTGGTATTCCTCATCGACCGGGTTTTCGGCCAAATGATCTGCTAACGCCTGGGCTTTCATTGCCGTGCGAGTGACATAAACTATGTCGAATTCCGTAAGCAAGATTTGCCATTTAGCCAGTCTCCCAGTAGGCATTGGTTTCTGAAATATATACTTCAAGGGATCCAACCTGCTTATGAGGAATGTAGTGTGGGCTTGGAGATAATGTCTCAGCTTTTGAGCAACCCATGTGAGAGCGCAGCATGTCCTTTCCAGCAGAGTGTATTTGGCCTCGTAGCTGGTGAATTTCTTGCTCAAGTAGTAAATTGCTTGTTCCTTCTTTCCGGTTATGTCGTGTTGCCCGAGGACGCAACCGAAAGAGTTCTCTAGGACTGTCAGATACAAGAAAAGTGTCCTCCCTGGTTCTGGAGGGACCAAGACTGGGGGATTCGAAAGGTATTCTTTGACTTTATCAAAGGCTTCTTGACACTCCGTTGTCCACTTAATCGCCGCATCTTTCCTTAACAGCTTGAATATGGGCTCACACGTGCTTGTCAGCTGGGCAATAAACCGACTGATGTAGTTCAACCTGCCCAACAGACTCATCACGTCTTTCTTCGTTCTCGGGGGAGGTAGATCTCTGATAGATTTTATCTTAGTTGGATCTAGCTCGATCCCTCTCCTGCTTACGATGAAACCCAAAAGTTTGCCCGACGGAACTCCGAAAGCGCATTTGGCTGGATTTAGCTTCAAGTCATACTTCCTTAGCCTCTCGAAGAATTTCCTCAAGTCTTGGATGTGATTATCCTGCGTCCTGGACTTGACTATCACATCGTCCACGTACACCTCTATTTCCTGGTGCATCATGTCATGGAAAATGGCAGTCATGGCCCTCATGTAAGTAGCCCCAGCATTCTTCAGACCAAATGGCATGACCCGGTAACAGTAGGTGCCCCAAGGCGTGGTGAAGGCGGTTTTCTCGGCGTCCTCTTCATCCATCAGTACCTGATGATACCCAGCGTAACAATCTACAAAAGACTGTATCTCGTGTTTGGCACAATTATCAACGAGGATGTGGATGTTGGGCAGCGGGAAATTATCTTTAGGACTTGCTCTGTTCAGATCTCGGTAATCTACACATACCCGAGTTTTCCTGTCCTTTTTCGGTACTGGAACCACATTCGCCAACCATGTTGTATATTGGACTACCCGGATCACTCCCGTTTTCAGCTGCTTGGTGATCTCCTCTTTAATCTTGTCACTGACCTCCGTTTTGAACTTTCGTTGCTTCTGTTGAACTGGAGGACAATCAGGATGAATGGGCAATTTATGAACCACTAGATCAACACCTAGTCCTGGCATGTCATCATATGACCAAGAAAACACGTCTTTGAATTCAAAAAGAATTTGAATTATCGCCTCTCGCGTTTTCTTGTCCGTGTGAATGCTTATTTTGGTCTCCCGGATTTCTTCCGGGGTTCCTAAATTTACCGGTTCAGTGTCATTCAGATTCGGCTTAGGTTTATTCTCGAAATATTCCAACTCTTGGTTTATCTCCCTAAAAGCCTCTTCCGCATCATATTCTGGTTCTGGGTTCATTAATTCGCAGTTAAATAACTCATTGTGATCTGGGCGTGAAGTCTGCAAACATGTCATATTTAAAGCCGCATTATTAGGACTGAAAAGGATGATAAGAGGAAAAGTAATAAAAATCAGAACAAAAGAAAGAATAGGAAAGCAATGATGATTTTTTTTTTTTGTATTTTTGTATATTTTCTTTGGGAAGTTGGAAGACAACAATGTTTACAACTAGGAATTCAAAACAACAATTGAAAAGAAGAAAACGTTCAAGTTATGTCCTGGAGATAACTTGTGATACAGGAAAGGTGGCAGGGCAGGTCTACCCGGACTTCCGTCTAGTCGGGAATGGCGTGGCCTCCCAGTTTTGAAGTTGGGCGTTCGGTCCCATGTACAGCATCTTAGCAGTGCTTGTGCCTTCACCTGGTTGAACCATGTGGACCTCGTAGAGCATTTCTCTCATAGCCCCACATATTTCCTCGATTTCCTCAGCTGTGAAGACCTCATCATCTTCTTCTTCAGCGTACTTTGGCCTGACGAAAGTCGCATATAAATCCGGCAGTGGTTGAGGCAACTTCCAGCCCTCATTTCTCCTTTTCTTTGCCCATTTTTCGTCTGTTGGAGTAGGTTTGAAACCTAGTCCAAAAGGTTTCTTGACGACTGGTAAAGTAATGGGTTCTGTTATTCCCTGAAGGGTTCGTCCAAGTCCCTTCCCTGGCCTAAATCCGTGCCGGATCATCTCTTTGGCCACCATGACCGAAGCGTTAGACAAGAAAGGCTGGGGGTAAGGTACTCCCTCTTTGTGCTGCTCGGCCAGTACCACCTCGAAAGCTTGATAGACCGTATGTTCGCTCCCTTCTCTTGGTTCAAGATACGGGACGGATGGATCCCGATAAATGGCATGCTCATCTTCCCCGTGGACCACGATCTCTCGGTCTTCGTACTCGAACTTCACCATCTGGTGAAGAGTGGAAGGAACGGCTCCTGCCGCATGGATCCAAGGTCTGCCAAGGAGAAAATTGTAGGATGTGTCCATGTCGATCACCTGGAAGGTTACTCGAAATTCGACTGGTCCTATGACCAACATCAGGTCTATTTCTCCCATGGTATCTCTTTTGATGCCGTCGAAAGCTCTTACGCAGACATTGTTGGGTCGGATTCTTCCGGTCCCAATTTCCATCCTTTGTAGCGTGGAGAGCGGGCAAATGTCAACGCCTGAGCCTCCATCCAACATTACCCGCTTAACATAGTAGTCCTCGCATTTAACTGTTAAATGCAAGGCCTTGTTGTGTGCCGCTCCTTCCGGGGGTAAATCATTCTTGCTGAAAGAGATTTGGTTGATGGCGAAGAATCTTTCTGTCATCCGCTCTAGTTGCTCCACTGAGGTTTTAACCGGTACATATGCTTCATTCAGAGTTTTCAGTAGGATCTTTTGATGCTCGGTTGACTTCATTAATAATGACAGCATGGATACTTGCTCAGGGTGTTTGCGCAGCTGATCTATCACTTCGTAATCCGGCATCTTCATTTGTTGGAAAAACACTTCCGCTTCTTCAACACTCACGGGCTTCTTTGGAGGGAAGCGCCTTTGTGTGGCGTTGTTCAGTTCCTGGGTATTTGAGTACCCTCCAATGAAAGTATTTTCTGGAAGTTCTCCCATGACCTCTTTACCTTTGTACATTACCAAAGTCTTTTGATAATTCCACGGCACTGTGGACGGGTTGGTCATTGGCTTTTGTGGCACGCGTCCGATAACCACTGGCTCATTCAGCCGAGGTGGTTGAATCGTCCCCCGGACCACATAGGCCCCTTTTGGCACGTACATAGGTTTTGTCTTTTTGATCCCGAAGTTCTGCGTCTTCTTGGCTTGACCTCGTGGTATGTAAAGAACTCCACCCTTTGCTGGTACCACTTTCTTCTCCACCTTCTTTTTAGGCTTGCTTTCTGCAGCCTTGGCCTCCTCCCCCTTTTCTGATTTCTGGTCTATTTCAGGCCTCTTCCCCGTGTCGACAATGGCAATTATGGCTTTCAAAGCAGGGTCGAACTCTTTGTCTTCACAAATCATGCCGATCAGCGGCCCATTATTGTGAGCGGGCAATGGATTGTTAGTCACATTTGGGATCTCTTCGTCCCTTAGCACTATTTTCCCCTGCTCTATCAAATTTTCGACCACTCTTTTCAATGACCAGCAGTCGTTTGTATCATGTCCCTCGGCCCCTGAATGATAGGCGCATCTGACTCCGGCTTTGTAAGAAGGAGATGTCGGGTTTTGCCTTGTTTGAGGGATTGGTTGCAAGAAACCCAACTGGACTAGCTTAGGGAACAAAGTAGAGTATTGTTCACCGATGGGCGTGAAAGTCCGCCGTCGGGGTGGCTCCTGGGGGCGGTAATTATTCTGCGGGGGTTGTGGGTTATAGTGGTTGCGGTAAGGAGGCTGATTTCTGGGAGGTGGAGTTGGGCCTCGGTTGGCTTGTTGTGGTGGATGGTTATAAGGTTGGGCATTCATGACCATATAAGGCTGATGAGCATATGCCAAATTTGAGTGGGGGTAATAGTGTTGTGGGGCCCTTTCCGGAAAATGGGGCCTGGGGTGACGATACTCCCTTATTTCAGAGGCTGCCATAGTCGCTTCCTCCTTCTTCTTCCCCCTTGTCGTTCCTCCAGATCCACTTTGGACAGCCTGAGAGGTTGCCCTTATGGCTGCTTGACTCAAAATCCTTCCCGTTTTCAACCCATTTTCCACCATCTCTCCAATCTTGATCGCTTCCGCGAATGGCTTACCCATAGCCGACATCATGTTTTGGAAATAGTCTGACTCTTGAGCCTGGAGAAAGGTAGTGACCATTTCCACTTCATCCATGGGAGGCTTCACTCTCGACGCCTGTTCACGCCACTTAATAGCATACTCTCTAAAGCTTTCTGAAGGCTTCTTCTTCAAATTCGACAGAGAGTTTCGGTCTGGCGCAATGTCGATGTTATACTGGAATTGTTTTACAAAATCTCTGGAGAGATCATCCCATATATGCCATCGGGACATTTCCTGATCCATATACCATTCCGAAGCTATCCCTACTAGACTTTCCCCAAAGTATGTCATTAGCAGTTCTTCTTTTCCGCCGGCTCCCCGCAATTGGTTGCAGTATTTCTTAAGGTGTGCAATGAGGTCACCGTGCCCATCGTATTTCTCAAACTTGGGGGTTTTGAAACCCGTTGGCAGGTGCACGTGAGGAAACATGCACAGGTCGGCGTAAGAGACGCTCTTTTGCCCACTCAATCCTTGCATATTCTTCAGACTTTGTTCAAGGCTTCTCATCCTTTTGGCAATCTCATTTTGTTCTGCAAATCTGGAGTTCTGATCCTGCCCGGGTGCAAGCTCGCACTGAGGCGGTAGAGGATTAGTATTGGTAGCGAACCTAGTTGGTTCCATTGAGAACGATGGGGCTTGGAATGTAAAAGATGATGAGTCAAAGCTTGGCTTGTATGTGGTAGGTTGTGCCGTAACCGGGCAAGGCGATGCAGTAAAGATGTTCATGCTTGCATCAGTGGCCGACATTCGGGGATGAGGTTCAGAAGGCGATCCAGCGGAGAAGGCTGAGGTGGCTGGGTACCCGAATGGGGTAGCAGGATAATTTATGGGGACATTAGAAGTCCCACTTGTTCTGGAGAATAATTCAGGGAATCTGGGGACGACACTTGGCGGCTCTTTCCCATTGTTCCAGTCGTCCAGCATTTCCAACATGCGGAGCCGTAGGATTCTATTTTCCTCCGCAGTTGTGGATTCAGGTGTGAGGACGGCTGAGATTGAGCTCTCCTCAGAAACAGGGATCGTTTGCAATGGAATTTCTGAAGACATTTCCACACTTCCTTTCGACCTGGTGAAGTAAGTGTGAGTACTGCTTCTGGCCCTAACAACAGGTGGTTGAACACTTCTTCTTGACCTCGTGAAATATGAGTGCGAGGCCAGACTTTCACCAAACCAACCGTCTTTTCAAAAACCCTGGGAAAATGCTTAATGACAAACGCACGGTTAATTTGTAGCAAATAACAGATAGTTAATCTCACGTTGGGCATGATGCACTTATACAGTTTAAGTGGATTACTATATGTTTGCTACGAGAGCACGCGTCATTCCGGCGTTTTATTAGTTTTTTTCTTTTCTTTTCTCTTTTTTTTTTCTTTTATATATTTTTTTGTTTTGCAGTAAAAGAAATGCGACCGGATCCGATGAGGATTGCCTACGTATCACGATGCCTACGTGAATCAGATCATTACGTAGTTCAAAAAACACAAATGGGCGTAAAAGAAACAACCTATTTATTGTTGAAACGTTCTATTACAAGCTACATTTTGCAAAAGAAAGAGCAAACTTTGAAAATAAACCTAGACTCAAAATAGACTGAAAATCACCTTGATGAAAAAACAGGCAGAAGATACAGATTTGACCTATGAATGCATTATGGTTTTAAAAATTGGTTTCCGCGGGGCATCGTTCGGCCTCGCCGCGGTCCTAGGCGTGAGATCCCTCTCAAGTTGCTCCAGCTCGTGCATAGTCTGCTTGACATAACCCATTACTGCCGAGAGGACGGTAGCGCTGGACATGTTCTCACATCGTAGACATCGTCTGGTGATGGCATGGGCAATGGCCTTGATCCTATCTCTGGTTTGCTTCTTCTCTATGAGTAGGTGCCTTATCTGATCACTGCACGTCTTGAATACCTGTGAGTCCTGTATGTGCTGATCCCTCAGCTGCCGCACTTCTTCCTTCATTTGGGCCAACAAGTCGTAACAGTATCTACTCTCCATTTGGAAATCCCTGGCCTGCTTAACTGCTTTAAACTCAAGTGTAGCCATCTCCCTCTTTATTTTGGAAACAGCCTTCTCGTGGTCACGTTTCAATTGGTTCAAACATCGGCGATGCTTATCTACTCGTTTCCCACCGTGCCTTGAACTCTGTCATGACCTTTTCGGATTCTTCTAACCTGTCTCGCCATTCCGTGATCTCTCTTTTCAAACCCTTTATCAACCGCTGGTCTGATTGACTTCTGGGTTGCTCATCAAGAGACAATCTCAATTTTTGGACTTGGGCCTTAAGTTCTTCATTCTCTTGGATCAACCTATTCTTTTTGCTTCGATCCGCCGCAATTTGTATGCTGTTATCGAATTTCAAACTATCTATTTGTAGCTTCAAATCGCCAATCTCTGCTCGATAACCCTTCTCTTTTGCTAACCAGTTCCATTGCCCTTGGGATGATTCTACGAAATCTTTGAGATGCGGCCTCTTAGCCGGTCTTTCGTAAGACAGGCTACCTCTAAACCAAGCGTGATATCCTGGGGCGACTTCCCCTTTTGCCGTATCGATCACACAAGTGTTTGCTGTCAGATGTTGGCATTCACTCCAGATTTGGCGAACTTCTTCTTCAGGGAAATGACCGTTCGGACTGATTTCAATCACTTGGGTACTCAAATCTTCATCTTTCGGTACCACTTGGTACCTCCCAAGTTGCCTCAAAACCCGATACAGTGCATAGGGTTGGATACTTTTCAGTCCCATCAACAGAAAGTGAGGCCGGGTTGCCGACATGTATATGATTTCCTCGATAGGTGACCATCCGAGCGTCCATTGGATTTGGCTGGCGGTGAGAGTTCGGAGAAATGAGGTCCATGATGTGACTCCCTCAGGTAAATTGAGCCCTTTGATTCTCGTGTAGAATTCTCCAATACAAGTTTTCTCTGGCGAACCATAACCCAAAAGTGAGGAGCGATGGCATAAATGATCGGTCATCCACATTTGCAACAGTAGGTTACATCCTTCGAAGAAGTCACCCCTGGCTCGACAAACAGTGAGAGCCCGGAAAATGTCAGCCATAATCATAGGCGCCAGAGTACTTTTATCTTGGGTAAGCAAAGTACTGACAACCCCAGTTATTCTTAGATCGATGTTGTCGTCCTTCCTCGGGAACACTATAAGACCTAAGAAGGCCGTCATGAAAGCCAACTGCCTGTGTTCATCCCATTTTTGTCGGTTGCCTTTACTACATAGTTTGAAATCCGGCTTATTGAACCCTCCCTCATGACCGTATCTAGCATATATGAGATGGAAACTGCAGAAACCTTTGGCAAGATCTGGATGGTGAAATGTTCGGGGTATTTTCAGAAAATCCAAAAATCGGTGTACCGTGACGGCCCTAGGTGCAATCAAGTACTTGAACCTTAACGGAGCTTCATCACCCCCAATGTATCCCGCTATTTCCTCCAGCGTCGGGGTGAGTTCGAAGTCTCAAAAATGGAATACATTGTGCGCCGAGTCCCAGTAAGTGACCAATGATCTGATAATATCACCCCGAGGTTGAATGTCTAGTAAATCCGGGAGATTTTTCAGATATTTCCTCACTTTGCCTTGCCCCTCTTTGCCTAAGTCGTTCCACCATAATCGCAACTCAAAAGGGATCTTGGTCATTATTGAAAACGATTCATTTTGTATCGTGCTCATCCTGCACATTTATTTAGGGTGATAACTTTATTAGATTCAAAAATTAAAATTATCTAGATTTTTTGCAAAAACGGGAGGTTGGACCCGCCGAGGGTTTCCTACGTATCTCACCCCATGCGAGAATCAAACCGGCGTAGTTTGGTCATATCGTGAATAGAGAAAATCAAATAAACCTAGCAATCAAGAATAAGTATTATTTTTGGAGAAAGATAAATACTAAAAAAAAATATATTTTTCTTTTTTGCAATATTTGGACTATTAGTCCGAATTTATAAAAGGGTACTACAAAAGAAACAACACATTTTTTGAATTATGAGTTTTCCATTTTTTTTTTTTTAAATAAATACCCTTTTTTCCTTAAAAAGAAAAGAACAATTTTTATATGTTTTTTAATGAATCAAACTAAAAGACAACTTTTGGTTTTATATTTTTTTAGAAAAATTCCGACGAGGTTTTGACACTACTTGGACATGGGTTTTATTTTTCCAAAATAAGTAATTATCTCCCTACGCTGCTATTTTTTTTTTTTTAGAAACCGGTCAGCATGCGGAATCGAAGCAAATAAATGCGCAAAACAAATAGGATGCAGCAAGGTGGTCTTTTCATTTCAGGTTGCTTGTCCTAGACGGACTCAACCCCTGTGTTGAGCCCCCTAAGTCAAATGCAACATGATGCAAATAAGCGTTCCTACTAGGGATCCGGCATGAAGTCGAGTTATACTAGGTTTAAACCTTGGTATTTGTTCTAGACTGTGTACCCGAGCGGACAACTCGAGTCGAGGAGGGGCAACTTACCGGGAACCAAAAGGTCGTCCGGCTTCGTAACTTATCCGTCCTCTTTCTTATTTCGGGCATTGACACTAACAGAATAGGGAGTCTCGACCAGCGAGCTTCTCCCCGGAGGTGAAGAGAGAAGGGTTTCGGCACAGTTTATATACAGTTCAGATAATATTAAAGCGGTAAAAGACAACATTTAGCACGTTATGCAAAAAACATGTAATAAAGATCAGATAATAAAGCCAAATATAACAATTATTCTAAGCTCGAATTCTTGAACCCTGATCCAGAGATTCTGGGTTCGAAGTCCCCAGCAGAGTCGCCAGAGCTGTCACACCTCCTTTTTGCGCGCCCGCCCCGAAGGGTTAAATGCGCGAGGGGAGTTTTTCCAATTTAAGTGACAATATTCGAAATGGGATTATTTATTTAATTCAGAGTCGCCACTTGGGAAAGGTTTGGCTTTTGGTGTCCCAAGTCACCGGTTTATCTTGAATCCCAAATCGAGGAAATTTTTGACTTTTCCAAATGAAGTCTGCGAACCAGAAATTCTAAGTAAGGAATTCTGTTGACCCGAGGGAAGGTGTTAGGCACCCTCGAATCCCGTGGTTCTAGCACGGTCGCTTAAATTGTTATAATGGCTAAATATCTGATTTAATACATGTTGGCACCCTCGAATCCCGTGGTTCTAGCACGGTCGCTTAGATTGTTATAATGGCTAAATATCTGATTTAAATACAGGTTGTGACTTATGTGCTTTTATTAAGTTTAAACCGCTTTTATTATTATCATTTATTTTATAGAATTGCAACGTTGTGAAAATGCATCTCGAACCACGTCACAATCAATGCACCCGTAGTTGTTAACACATTTTTGACTCCGTTGAGACTTGGATTTGGGTTACATCAATGTGCACCCGATTTTTAAGAATATAATTTACTTAAAAGTCGTGCCTAAAGAAATCTGAACGCATTATTGTCTTTGGGGAAGGCAGTGAAATTCACTAAATAGTCCGTCCCAAATTCTAAGTATTTATCATGATCAATTATTGAGGGCCCCGCAATTTGCATTTTTATTCGGCGAGGCTCGTCTCATTATTTTAGAGGGCACCCTATAGTGGCTACATTTCTACTGCGTTTATCTTTAAAGAGAAGGGCGATGCCAAACTTTACTTGTTTGAACAAATACAGACTGAATCCTTATTATGTTTGCCGAACCTAAAGTTGTTTGATTACCTGATTGATTGTTCATGAGGTGAGAGTTGCCTCATGCTTTGTCTTCATCGAGTGAATACGCTTATTAATTTGCTAAGTGAGATTGCAACAAACTAACAACATATATTGAGTTATGTTTAACGACCTCCAAGTTCCATTTTAGCACTCTAACCTATTTGAAATTGATAAACGAAAATCGGCTGTTTATTAGGAAAATTACTACTAAATGAACTCGAAATGACTATTAGTTTCTCCCAACAATCATCACATTATTTCGAAACAAAGAATCTATACCGAAACCCGGTATCGAACTTATATTGGAGCACATAATCTGACAGGAAAAGCTGGCCTTCATAGCCAACTCTTAATGTGACTGCATGAGGGTTTGTTTGGGATACATTTATCCCGGACTTAATACCATAGATTTGTCAATTCAGAGGTCTGTGTAAAATACATACAAGTGCTTACCATGGCTCTATGTTATACAGTCATAACTAAACCAAACAAGTGTTATACTGAACTGAATGTATACTAAATCAAACATGTTGTCTAAGTCATACTGTCATTACTGTTGAGTCATGCTATCTAACAGTTCACTTTAAACAGAATGTATGCTAGCTTATACAGAATATTTGCAGTTTGCAGTAAAAATACAGGCCCAACTAACATTCGAACTATCTTTTACACCAATGCTATAATATAAACTGATATTCATTTCTCTATTATCTGCTTCAACTTCAAACTTTCAACAATACATGGTTCAAAGGTTGTGTACCTGGGAATATTTGCAATTGAAGAAGAGGGCAATCAGTAGAGTACAATGATAACAGAATGCAGCAGCAATCACAGCACTATCAGTAGCAACAGGGCAGAATAGCAACAGGCAAAGCAATACAGCAAGAAACAGGCTCGAGTGCAGAATTGCGACTATGGCCAATAGAAAGCAAAAGCCAAATAACAGCCACACCCAGTGGAGTAGAATCAGAACTCCAGACAGACCAAATCAGTAGTAAACCAATGAAAAACACTCGATTAATAGACACAAACTGGACTTTCCAAGAATCAGAACTGATTTGAACAATTTGAACCACTGAAACCCAATAATAATAGGAGGAAAAAGTTTCTGATTGTTGGTTGTATACCTTCTATCTCTTCACCTCTCTCTATCTATGTTTTCCTAAAATCAGCCCTATCCTTTCTCTGTGTATATCTATTTGTATGTATTTCAGCTCTCAAGGTCCAATGTCTGTATATCTTCCTTTCTCTTTCAAAGAATTCCTCACAGTCTCCTTCTTTTTTTTTCTTTTTCCCTCCAGGTTTAGTCTTGTTTTTTCCCAGGTCCTCTTCCTTTTATAAGCCTCAACACCATCTCTTTTAACAGTCTGTTTTCAAAATGTCACAGTACCCCTCCCATGTGTCTTTTACCTTTTCAGATCCCAATTAGTTATTTAAGTATATAACCTCCATCAACATTCCCTGGCAGACTTACTTTTAAAAGGTTTAATACTTTTTAAACTTAAAGCAAGGTATGGGCAGTAGAATATGTCTGACAGCATATGCTGTCAACACATTTTAAAATTAAAAGCCCTTTTATGAAGGAAACAGGCTGTGCACAAAGCACATGAGGTGCACCGATGCACATGCTGTGCACGAGTGCACATGCCTTCCAATTCAGAATTTAAGCACTACTGATCCAATTCAACAGCTATAAGTAAACAAAACTGGTTCTTAATTGATCCAGGCAAATGTTCATCAGAAGCAAATCGATTTACTTTGTTCAGACAGTCGAAACTAATTGACGACACATGTCGACTCGACTATATTAGCATTAACATACACAATCGTAGCCAAAAATCAGACATTTAAACAGTATCGATACATGGTTCGAATTATACTGACTAAGCAGAAATACACTCGAGGAGTCAACTAGTCAGTCCAAACTTGAAAATCGGCTACTTGCACAACATTTACATACACATTATCAGAACAAATGGAAAGACTTATTCAAACAAACAGAAGTTCAGGCAAAGTGGACAAACAAAAGTTGGTAAAATTAAAACAAATATGAACAGATTTTTAAAACAAATCAACGGACTAAAACAAAAATAAAGAAAAGAAAACAAGACTCACCTCAAATCTTTGAGAAATCAAAAAGTTTGAACCCGGATTTGGACAGACCTTTCTTAAGGCTAAACGGACTTTAATCGAAGTGTTTCTCAGATGAGAAACACTTCGATTAAGGTCCATTAGACCTTAATCTCTTTGGCTCGGACTGGCATGGGCCAGTGATGAAGGAACACAAAACTTTCAAAACTTAGATCTGGGATTCATGCTTCCCTGATCAGATTCGGACCAAACCAAGTATGGTTTGGTCACGAGGAGGGTCTGGGGAGTGTCTGGTGTGAAGCTTGGGTTGGTTGGTGTAGATTAGGTTCCGACTCGAATCTTCAAATGAAGATTTGAGAAGGTGGGGTAGGATTCGAAGTGTGTGGTTGGTAGATTTAGGTTCAGGATGGCATGGGGGTTCTATGGTGTTCAGGTGGAGGTCAACAGCGTTCAGGCCGCCGGGTTTCTGGTGAAGGTGTGCAGGGGCGGCTAGGGTTTGAAGGGGATGGGTTTGGTGTAGACGAAGGCAGGGGTGTTGGCTAGGGGGGGCAGGGTAAAGATCTAGGCTTATATAGTTAGTGGGTGGGTTGATCTCAACCGTTAGATCAATCTAGATCTACGGTTTGGATCTGATGGTCTTAAGTGAAACGGTGTCGTTTCAAGTGTTGAGGGTTGGGGTCGGTCCGGGTGAGACGGGTCGGGTTTATTGGTGGGTTATGGTGAATTGATCTTGGCCGTTGATCAATTCAAGATCAACGGCCCAGATCAACCTGTACCAAAACGACGTCGTTTGGATTCTCTGGGCATCAGGTGGTCTGGACCGGGCAGGCCTGGGTTTTGGGCTGTTCGTTTGGGCAATTTTTAAAATTGGCCCAAGTCCGGAAGGGAAGGGGTCCTTTCAATATATTTTTTTTATTTATTTCTTTTTTCTTATTTATTTTAAAACAAAACTAAGCCAAAAAATCAAATTAAAATTAAACACCCACTCAATACAATTATTTGCACACACACTAAAATATTTCAAAACAGGTAAAGTCAAACAAAATAAAATCACGGACGAAGATGTCTATTCGTGATTTTCTATTTAACGACCGGATTACGGTTCGAATTATGCAGGACACATATAATTTTATTTTAATAAAGTAAATAAATAAAAATGGGCCGAAGTCACAAATAAATCAACAAGGTGCCGCACAGAAATCCAAAAATTGTACAGCAGGGCCAATTATTATTTTTTATTTCTTTTTGGAGCGATTGTCGTGCGAAACAAAAATCACGTGCTCACAGTAACAATGTTTGACAACACTATCTATAAAAGTTGATTATAGTATAGTGATATGGAGCTTAGACTTGATTGAAAGAACATTCCTTAACGAGAAAAGGATAAACAAAAATAAATTTAAAGTTGCATAGCAGTTATGGTTTATTAACTTGGGAATGAATGAATTAACAATAAAAACTTATCTTTAATAGTTTTTTGTCGTTTTTCTTTATAGACATTGCTTCTCCTATTGTTTACATACCAATCCGGTTCTCTCCTCTTCGCCAATTATCACCTCTGCATCTATTTTAGTAACCCTATTCAGAGAATGAGGCGGAATATTAACTTTCAAGTCACTGTTTGTTTGTTTTATATCTTCGGTCCATGGAGGTTTGTTGAATCAGTGTTGTGTTGCGGTAAAGAGATGTAAACAATCAGATTCTATGTTGTTGCTCCAACTTCACATTTTCTTCGACAAATAGAAGCTTTCACCACTTTCATTAACCATTGTTTAATATGAATACAAATTAAGTTGGCAGCAACCATCTGGAAGCCCTTTGCTTAGTCTAATGGTGTTTTTAAAGTATGCACCTTAGTTTAAGAACAGGTATAGATCAATATTTGCTAAGTGAGGATCCACTTTAGTTTACATTCACTATTTTCTTAATGGCTGAGATAAAAACTAACAATTTGTAAATTGACAATGTTAATTGTGTTGCGTTGTTTAGTCATATAGTATTCTTTCTGTTTCCTCAAGTCTTGGAAAATATTTGGCAGCAACAAACTTCAGCCCATCTCATCAAGAAATGCAGAGTAGTAGATATATGCTTACTGGCGCATTGTGTTACCCTTGAGATGGGAACAAAGGTGGAGGTTCACAGAAGTTGGGGCTAGCAAGATCCACATATGTCAACTGCATATAGTTACAAAATCATATAATAACCGTTTTGGTTGCTTCTTTTCTTCAAAGTTTATTTTATTAATTGATATCTTTCGATTTTTTAATTTTTTTTTAAGGATTAGTGAAGTTCATCGTCAATTGTTTGACAGTAATCTATTTTTGAAATTTATAGAAAATCAATTAGTTTTGATTCCTTTGCTTATTTAAGTCTATCTTTAACTTCTTTTAATTTCAAATGTTATATATCTCACAAATTTCAATACTCAAGTATTAGAAAGTATAAGTATATAACAAAAGCTAATCCTTAATACAATGCTGGCTAAGAAACTTTGAAGAGGCGGGAGATAAAAGAAGAAAAGAGGAAGGTGTAATGAAACAATTTAACAAGTGATTTATGTGTTTCTTTAGTTGCACATAGACGAAAAAAGTACTTTATAAGCTTTTTGAGGGATGGCATCTAATTTCATTATTAGCTTACTAACTTACTAATTTCAATATAAATATATTTATGTCTTTTATGATCGCGCGAAGCGCGAGCAAATTTACTAGTTATAGTATATATAGAGAGAGACTAGTGCAATGTGTTAATTTTTTCCTCCACCAATCAATTAGACTTGCTAAACTTCAATTATTCTGGAATTAATCTCTCCATTATTTGTAATTTGGAACGTAAATTAAGCCACTTTGCCAGCAGAAACATATTTTTGTAGAAAGAACATGTGGGAAATGTTTTAGGTGCCTAATATTTTTTTCCACGTACATAAAAATTAAGCATTATTTTTGTAGAAAGAACTTGTAGGAAATTTTTCAGGCACCTATTCAATATAAGATCAAATGAAACTGCTAACATGAAACTTGAAAATTAGTTGGCTAATGAACAAAATATGCTACAATATTATCCCCAAGTACATTAAGTGGTTGGTGGTTTAATTTCAGGTGTTGTTTGCTTTAAAAACCTTTCCTTTATCTTTTGACTTCGAACTAATACTACATATTTTGATCCCCACATTGAGCTACTAATACCAAATGCCTTTTATCTCTTAATACACAGAACAAAAACAATAAGCAAATGGCCTCTACTTCCATTAATTAAACAAGATTATCCAAAAGAAGAATTAATCCAAGTAGCCACCCACCCAACCGCTTAAACTAAAAATAGTCGGTGTATGTATAATATATGCGTAATTTATGTATTATATGTGTATAATTATATATAGTTAGTGCATAAACTATGTACATGGCTAGAAAATGTAAATAATGAATATGACCGGCTATTTGTGTAAAAATATATGGCAACTAATGTAGCAAGTATTACTACCCATTATACCATTTTGAACTTCAGGAGTAGGTAATAACCATGATATTATCAAAAATTTTGAATACAGAAGATCAGTTTATGTGCCTATTCTGTAAAAGGCCAGCCAATTAATGTGATAATGATATATGAATCTAACTAAATGAAAGAGCCCGACTATAACGAATCGATCTTTTTATGTATAAAAAAAGAAGATGAATAGTAACAAATTAAATGCAAGTTAGCTGAAGCAATGTGTATAAATTCTCTCAGATCTATTTGGAATTGATGTGTGTAGCAACTCGAACAAAGAAAGAGACCTCTTTCGAAAGTTGCAAAAAGAAGTAAGTAATTAAAATGGCTAAATTTGGCCATTTGAGTAATTTTTTAGTGTTGTGTATTTTACTAGGAATAACAGGTTCTAGCCATGCTCAGTTACAGCTCAACCTCCATTTTACTGATAGGGAGGCCCTAACTGGTTGGCAGAATATCAAACGCGTCCGAGGCCTTGGCAAACATCCTTCCTCCGACTAGTAACTTCTCCACTCTTCAGACGTCTTCGCTAGCAAGGGTTTTGACCTAAAAGACTTTGTCCTATATATTGTCTGGTAAGTTTAATAGTACTTACTACATATTTCTATATTAAGATTTTCCATATATTTTGTTTTTCTAAACAAGAATCATTATTACTATGAACATTTTTTTATCAGGTGCACATACTATTGGAATCTCTCATTGCTCGTCATTTTCAACACGTTTATACAATTTTACTGGAGCTTTTGGCACACAAGATCCATCTCTAGACAGTGAATATGCAGCTAATCTTAAGGCGAGGAAATGCAAATCAATCAATGACAATACCACAATTGTTGAAATGGATCCTGGCAGTTTCAGAACATCTGATCTTAGCTACTTTGAGCTTCTGCTCAAGAGAAGAGGGCTATTCCAATCTGATGCAGCCTTGACTACAAGTGCGACAACAAATTAAAGTCATACATCAACCAGCTAGTACAAGGATCGCTCAAACAATTCTATGCTGAATTTGCTCAGGCAATGGAGAAAATGGGCAGAATTGAAGTCAAGACTGGCTCTGCTGGTGAAATTAGGAAGCAATGTGCAGTTGTGAATAGTTAAGAGCAATGGTTTTGTGTTTGTATGTGTGGGTACCTTGGTGTGAATGATTTGCTAACATGAATATCATGTTCTTTTTTGTAGTTATTCCAATTGATTTTGTATATTGATGGTTTTCTTGAAATAAAACTAAGTGCTTTTGAATCTGCTTAAGAGCATAGACATTACTTTGCTAGAAATGAACATTTGTCTTTACTTTCTTTCATAATGCAGCTGAGATTCAGAACTGTAAGATAGTCTTCGATACTGATTGGATGCTGCTATCCTAGTAACTCAAGAATTCTATCAAAACCTTAGCAGATAGATAAGTTGTTCCCACGCTGGACTAGTGAACGACAGGTTCAAACATCTCATCCTTCATTTGCATGTAAATCTTTCTTTCATCGGAGTTTCCAAGAAAAAATCAATATTGATTATTCATAGTATGAGAGGTAAAAATCTAACAAGGAATTGTCTTATCTGCACCAAATTCGCGAAAGAATTGGAAGGGGCCTAAAGTCGGAAACTACCATGTATATGTAACATTAACAGACCAAAGGCAAATAGAGATGCACATTTCAAATAGAGATATGCATTCAGATGGATTTTTTATCATGCTGGTGAAGTTTAAAATGGAAGACCACATTTGGAAACAATTAGAACAATTTACAACTGATGAAGCTAATCACTGTGATTCAGAAGCAACAGAAATTCACTCAGGATAGATCAAACGCCGCACAGCCTAAGGGCAAATGTCAGAACACTAGGTACAAAGTTTTTGCTAGAGGCTATACAAAGCATATGAGAATTTGTTTGCCAAACTGAAGAAACAGAAAACATTTAAAAGTGACGATAAAACAGGAAATCCAAGTCTGACTTTGTTAGCTTTCCCAAGGCATCTGAAGAACCACCGACAGTCCTGCAATCAAAAACTTGGAAGTTCAGTATGTCAGAGGGAAAACAAACAGTTAGAGAAAAATGGTTTTCGAAAGAAAGAGCGGAGGAGGGAGGGAGTGGGAGCAAAGAAGTGAACTCAAAAGCAAAATGCAACAAAAAGGCTGTCAATAACATTCATCAAATGCTTTATCTTTGAGAATTATTTGAATGAGAAAACATGAACAGGCTTTAAATGGCTCTCACTATCAGTTGTAACATCTAAAAGAAAATTACTTGATTTCCATAACTTCTGAAGACCTCTCCCACTGAAGGAAATATATGAAAATAATTTCAACTCATCACCATATCCTTTAGTCAAATACATGCAACCATATAAACGACGGTAAGAAAAAGACAGTACTACTTGCCCTTCAAAAAATAGTTTCCTCTTCTCTTGTAACTCTAAGATCCTTTCTTCAATTGTATCCTCAATTACGAATCTCACAATCCTGCAAAATTAGAAAACAATAATAAGCTCTCCAGTCAACGGCATCCAAAGTACAAAAAATGCAAAACACACCTGACTGGTTTATGTTGCCCTATTCGATGGATTCTATCTTGTGCTTGCCACTCCACCGCAGGATTCCACCAAGGATCCATCAAGAAAACCTAGCATATGAAATTGGATATACCAAATGAACCAAATAACAGGAAATCTGAAGAGTGCAACACCAGATATGCACAAGCCTTTTCGAATTTGACTAAAGAGTCGGCGTATACAGAGAAAGAAAATAGATCCCTTACATGTGATGCAACTGTAAGATTGAGGGCAACACCTCCAGCTTTCAAGCTCATAAGAAGTATCCTGCATTTTGGATCTTCAGTAAATGTGGTAACTGCAGCATTTCTTTCAGCCATAGACATGGATCCAACTAATTGAACACAATTGACGCCCGACTGCCCGAATATACACAAGACAAGATTCTTTTTGTTACAGATAGAAAAAAAGGAGCTAGGGGAAAGTAGGAAGGGAGAAAAGTATCTTTATATCTTACTTTCTGAAGAGAGTACTGTATTAGATCCAAAAACGATGTGAACTGGCTGAAAACTATTCCTTTTGCAGAACCGTCTCTTTCAACCATGAACCTAATTTCTTCCCTCTACATTCAATAAAAGTAGAAATGAACATCAAACTTGTGTTGCGCATACCTCCTCACTTTACAAAGAAGAAAAGCAAACTGAGGAGCAATATGATGATAGAGTATAAGGTAATTGCATACCAAAGCTTCTATTTTAGTGCTTGTCTGGAATCCATCGCGCTGAATTTTGTTCGATATACTTGAGGACCTAAACCCTTTGACAGTAGGCTTAGAACTAGAATCCCCCTTATCATTATTTGCATTGGAGTCAAATGTAAGGGGTTTATCACATGAAGGGCATGCCGGTTTTCCCCTACTTTCAGCAAAGTTTATCAAACACGTCTTGCAAAACACGTGTGTGCAAGAAGTAACCTGCAACAATCAAAGTACTTTTGATAAATATCTCAGTGTCTAAAGGGTGTGCATGCAACATTCAGGCTGACAATGAGCAATTGAAAGGTGCTCCAAGTTCTGGACCTTGAACGGACAACATGAAAAATAAGTACTAAATGCAAAAAGGAGAAATCTATCAAATTAAATTTCAGCTAAGTAACATGAGGTGCGCAAACTCACTATTGGATCTTCCACCGTATCTTTACATAAGCTACACGATTTTTCAACATCTCCAGCATCTTTATTCACACTAGTCAAATCTGTGCTAGAGCATACCACAAGGTAAGGGTGATCAACTGCCTGCCGATCAAAGAAGGACATTGGTCAAAAACATGTATGTTGTAACAAGTCAAATTGCATATTTCTATTGTTTAAACTGTTACTACTTTCTCATAAGCATATCATTCGAGAGACAAGATCAGACGAAGCAAATGAAAAGTCAATGTTTGTATTTGAGTTCATGTAATAGGGGACCTAATATTACATAATACTATAGCCAAGCATAATAGAAGGACTAAAAAACTAAAAACAGTCACTTCAAAATTAAGTTCACAAAAGAACACTAGGACAAAAGATTTAGCTTTGACATGAGAAAACAATTTAAGCAAACAACCATGTTTAATAAACTTTAGCAGTCCTTTGATAAGCTGGACTGCACATCAAACTGGTCTTCCATAGTCCAATATTTCCACCGATTTTACATATTTTCTCCATACCAGATTAATTGATGTGGTCTCATAATTCCCTTGGCTAAACTCTTGATAAATCCCTTGATCAAACTGTGGTAACTATCCGTTATTATCTTCCAAATACACGCCTAACCATCCAAGTTGTGAATCCAAGACTTTAATAAAACTAAAACAATGTAATACTATAGTGATAAAATTATAAGGGGAAAATGTTTATTTAAAAACTACAGCAGAAAATGGGATATGAAATAGAAGATGAAAATATAAGAAGCTGTTGAACATGTATTTCTATGCACACATAAGAAATGTATTGAAGTTCAACCAAAGGACTGTGGAGAAGAGGCAGATAATGAATCTCTAATGCCTCTTAATCAGGCCCAGTTTGAAGTTTAATTAGGACTAAGCATGCCTCTACCATTTGCAGTAAACAGCATGAATGCAATAAAAAATGGACAAATTGATTAGAAAATTTTAGCACTGAAAACACCACACGTAAAATTGAAGCAACAAAGAGAGTCGATCAGGAAAAAACAAGTAGATGAAAGCAAGCATCCATTACAATTATCAAGAACAGTTAAGGTTCCATGCATAGCATTGTCTTGTTACCTGCCGTAGGCGTGTGATTATAGCAAAAACGTGAGCATAGTTATTCGTTAGAGTTCCCACCCTAACATATCTGCACCAAAATACAAAATGGGGAAAAAATACAGTTAGAAATAAAAATATCGTTGCTCCCTTCTTACTTTTTTGGCAAGTTAATGATACAAATAATCGGGAATTATGGGAAGAAAAAGACATATAAGATCTTTACGTATTTAGTATTCCGAGAAACTACATGTTCCAGAACTACTTAACAACAAGCAGTTGTAGGAAAGATATTCCATGCATAAGACAAGGAAGAAGAGCTCGAGTTTGAAAATGAAATATCAGAGAGATTGCATACGTATCGAACTGTGTCTTGCTTTCATTGTGAAATGACATGTAGAAGTCGCGTTCTTCGTCATTCAAAGAATCTTTTCTCAGAGTAACCTGAACCCAAAAATAAGTAACAAGCTACACTGTTAAGAAGATTACTACAATCGAATTGAACTGCACACAGCACTAGGGCAAGACAGAACTTACAGTCTTCATGGGAAGTGCTAACTCAGCAGCTCTTTCCTTTTTGGTACGTCTTAGCAATAGCTTTTTCAGAATATTGTGCTTCAATAAAAGCATCGCATCTTTACCAGCCCCTTTGTTTGGATTTTCTTGTAAAGGTTTTTTAATATACTATAAAGAGGACATGTTTCAACTTTACCATGTTAGCGATAAGATGAAGCTTCAAAAGTGTGTATATTGACGTAATTACACATTAACTTACTCTATTCCACCAGAGAAAGTGGCGTGCGCAGTTGTGGTGGCACTGTGGGCACTCAGCGAAGCTGTAGTACATTGAATTTACCAATAAGAGATTTCAGACAGTCATTAAACCACATATTAGTAACATTGGTTCAGAAGCAAAATAACACTAAGAGATACTATAAAACGAAACAGATTTAAGCCACTGCATCTTTCATCCTCACGGGTAGGAACAAAGACAAACAAGGATCTTTATGTCTACCTATAATCAAGTTCTGTGCAATCACAATCTTTGCAAAAGTAATAAGCGTAAGGAGCTTGTAGGAAACGAACCTGTGAAAAGGTACAGAATTTAGTTAGTTAACCTCACAACAATAAGTTCTAGAAAACATTAAGCATGCAGACGGAAGATAACTTACAAATGAGTACAATTCTCCTATACGATTTTGCAGGGGTGTACCAGTTAAGGCCCACTTATAAGAAGATTCTAACGCAAAAACAGCTCTTGAGGTTTTGCAGCGTGAATTTTTCACATAATGTGCCTATACCACAGAAGTCCAATCAGTTAAAAACATTGCAGATAAAGATCTTGTAACACGTCCAATTAGGAATCTACTCTCAGCGACTAGTTCATGCCTTCATGCGTTACCACCAAACTGATGACTACAACAGGCACAAACTACAAATCACATACAGTGTAATCCAATAGGAACAGAGAGCACAGAATGTCAGAAGATGGTGATCAAACTAGAATTTCAGATAATATTTCGCGTGATGAGCAGTTAAGCAAATAATGAACTTTAGGACAGGTATAATTTTCATGTTCTTACATTCTTGCTAAAGCTTAATAACTGAAACATTCTGCTAAAGCTTAATAACTGTATAGCTCATTAAGAGTACACCATACCAATTTTCACATTTCCAACTCTAATAATTGATTGACTTGAAGAGCTGGTATTTTATACAAAATGTTCTCAAACCTCAGCTACTAATAAATAAGAGCTACGAGAGACTGTCGATTAAAGGCAGCAACAACATATGTATGGATGTATGATCCGTTATGTGAATGTATGAATTATAACAACAACAACATACTCAGTGAAATCTCACGTAGTGGGTCTGGGGAGGATAGTGTGGACGCAGGCCTTACCCCTATCCTTGTGGGGTAGAGAGGTTGTTTCTAATAGACCCTCCACTCAAGGAAAGTATAAATACAATAATAACAAGAAAAGGATACGGTAATGTAGGAGCCATGAAAGGAAGCAGTAATAACAACAAATAATAAAGTGACTTGAAGAGGAAAAAAAACAGCACATGGCACTCGAAATCTACAAATAAGTCAACACGAGACTACGTGCTAATACTACTGGTATGAAAAGAGGAGTGCTCGACTACCCACTACTGGTATGTAAATGTATGACTTGCCTCATCCAAAATGATGCGGTCCCACTTCACTGAATGCAAAGCTGACTTCCTCCTGGACACAGCTGAATTATCAATAGAACCACTGTTGCTCAAATTTTCTGTAGAACCTGTTTTCTGGTCCAACACTTCTACCCGAGGTTCTAAGTTCTTACTCAGCTCCTTTGATGGTGTCATATACTTCCTATAGTCAACCTCAATGGTGGAGTAGGTAGTAATAACAAAATCATATTCCGCCAATTTGTGCATATGTTTCTCCCTGTCGGTGCCATGATAAACAAGAATTCTGTTGCTTCCTTTAGTGGTGCAACGTTCAATCTCGCTAAACCATTGGATTCCTGCAATCACAGGACATACAACTAGAGTTCCTTTGACTGCTGGGAATATCTGGGAAGTACTTGGCAAAGATGACAATATACTGGAATTACTATTTGATTTCTGTAATTCGCGTTGAGCAAGCACAAGTGCTATGGCTTGAACAGTCTTCCCCATTCCCATTTCATCAGCAAGAATACCTCCTCTTGCTACAGATTCTTCTTGCTTTAATGACCAAGCCAACCACTCCTTTTGGTACCTTAGCAGTGGCAATATAAAATCGGATGGTGGCTCGGCTGTTTCAGCTGGAACCAACACGTTCTGAGTATTACCTAAGTCTACATCTCTTGAATAATTTTTTGTAAGCCACTTATCCATTTGTTCTTCCCATGTCTCCCACTTCAAAGGTGATCTTTTCTTTTTGTTACTCTCACGTTCTTTTTTTCTACCTTCTATCCTTTTCATCAATAAAGCCTTCTCCGCCATCGGATCAAGATATCCACCATTCCCTTGGTCTTCTGTCAACCAGTTGAATGGATTTTCAGATACATGTTTAATTATCAAATTAATTACAGAAAATTACAACATAACTAAAAGGGTCACGTTAAGTATTCAAAGCATGCGCATTAGTGGGTGTAAGAATTTCCGGACAGAGTCGGATTCAAGTTCAAGTTCGAAATTCTACTAAAAATCATTTGATTTACTAAGTTCAAAATCTAATCTGTACTTATTTAGTAGAAATTTTAACAAATGTAAAGCTAGGGCTTGCATGCCTATAACATATTCATAAGATAACAGTTCATCAAAAGATGCATAGCGTGCCTATGGAATACCTTCATCACTAGGGCTTTGCATGCCAATAACATACTCGTAACAGAGTTCTCATTGTATTCTAATTTACAATGATTCTTTCCAATTTTTGGGGCCATTTCGAACATCATCCATTTTCAAACAAACGTTTAAGAATTCAAGAAATGGGGAAGAAACTTAAAACAAAAAATAAGAAGAATGAAGAAAACTGAACCTGGAATTGGAGGATCCATTCTCCTGAAAGCAGAGAGAAATCAGGGCTTTTGGATGAAGAACGAGAGGTGCAATTTTTGATCGTTTTTTTCACAGAGTGGTGAGAGAGCTAGTTAGTTGCAGAGAGGGAAGTTGGGCGGGAAGGTTTGTTATAGAGAGAGAATTAATAACGGCAGCCTTTCTTTTTTTTTTAAGAGTGGCAACTACCGGAATATCTAAAAATATAAAATTGTAGAAATTTGTTTAATTTAAAAGAAAAGGCATGAGCTATTTAATTCATGCATTTTCTAGTAAAAGGGCCTACCTTTTTAAGTACAGTAAAATTACAAATTTCTATGTATCAATAAATCTGTAGTACCCACTGCATAGATTGTTCATCCAATTTTTCTTTTACTTAAAGAGTTATCCCAGGGATAATTGTAGCACATTCTTTCTTGTATCAGTTTAATAAAGCCTTCCTATTCCTTAGGTATGCCACTTTTCATATTGTCATTGACACAATAATCAGATCGACTCAGACGCAAGAACTATGCTGAAACGTGAAAATGGCTATGTAGTGAGATTATTTGAAGAGTATATTCTCTAAATCAGAAATCTCGGGTTCAGGATTTGAATATGAAGTCGCTTTTGACAGAAAGCATTTTACCATCCAAATTGAGGCTTCTCGCTACGAATCCGAATTAATTGGGACCTAAAGTAAATACCGGACACAGGGTGAAAAAATAAAAAAAATAGAAAAGTATAAATTTGAATATCTTTTCTCTAAATATTCTTGATGCTCTATAACCATGTAGACATGTAAAAATTATTAAATTTAGTCCATACAAAATTTGGAGTAAATTCTAAATAGAATTTTTACCTCCTATAGCAAAGGTTAACACCTTATTTATTTTAAATAAATACCATTTACAAAAATTATATTCTATAGATACCTTTTAATGTTTATAGCAAAATATCTAACTTTGGTTACCTCCTACTCCTAAGCCTCTAAATACGTTATTCAGTTACAATATTTTCTTTCTCTCTCTACTTTGATACAACTTTTACCACAGATTTCTCATAAAGAGCTCTCCAATTCCTTCACCCACCATCGCCAATATTAAACCCTAAACCCTTCAGTTGCAAAGCTGAAAGCCGATGGTTCTCCAGAAAGCCTTTCACTCGAGAGATAGAAAGCTGAAACAGGGAGCTAATGTCTTCGTATTCCTGCAAAAACAGTCTTTGATTTCTTGTGTGTAATCATAAGAATCTTGGATGTCATACATACAAACTCAAACTCACAAACAAAATCTCTATAAGCACGTGATTTTTGCCCTATGAAAGAATTACTCCCAAAAAATTCAAAATAAAATAATTTTTATTGGTGTGCAATTTTGAGAATTTTTGTGACATTTTTTGATAATTATTTGTATTTGTCTGTGCATGTTTATTTGTTAAATTAATAAAAAATACAAAAATATGTCGCATTTTGCATGTAAGATTTAATTCTACAATTGTTAGTAATTAAGTTTGTTTTACAAAAATTGAAAATTACAAAAATAGGCATCTTTTGCATTTTTAGCATTTAATGTTCAATTGTACAATTTTATGTTTAATTATTACTTAATTGTGCGTTAATTATTATTGGGAGTTAATTTGCGCTTTTATAACTTAATTTAGTTCTTAATAATAATTTAAGGATTTTTAGAATTTAGTTTTAGAAAAATAAAAGAAGAAAAGAGAGCAAAAAATACAAAAAAATCGGATTTGGGCTCTTCTTCTAATTCAAGCTACAAGCCCAAGAATACCCAACCTTCCCCATGACCCGGTCCATCTCCACACGGGTCGACCCGGTCCGCCCCATAACCCCAATACCTAACCCCTCTTCATTTTTCATTTTTTCCCAAAACAAAACAAAAAAAAAAAAAAAAACCCTAAACTAAACTATCCGCCCCCCACCCTCTCTTCTTCTTCTCCAACTCCCCGAGCTCCCCAACCATGGCAGCTACCCTTTCCCCCTCTGCCTCACCTTCGCACACACACACAGCCCCTCCGGCGACCAACCACAGCACCCATCGACGACCTCACATCCAAAATAACCAACGTCCATGGCTGCCATGGCTAGCGCTGCCACTGTTGCGTCTTCGTCTTCTCCATGGCGAGCTCAGGCTCGTCCATGGACTGTCCTCCACTGCCATCTCCGAGCTTCTGCTAAGTTGTCGCTGCCTTAGCCCCGTCCAAACGACAACCAGTCCAAGCACCACCATCTTTTGCTTCGTCTTCAACATACCAACTAACCACATTCTCGTCGAAACCAAACGAACACGTCGCACAGCCTCGCCATGAACGACCCTTCTGCTTCATCTTCTCCATAGCGGCTGCGTTTTCACTGTCCGCCATGGATGTTGTCGCTGCTGCATCGTCCAGCTTCATCGATGATGTCGCTGCTACTCCCAAATCCAAGCCCGTTCAGCATCTGCTTGGGCTGCGATGCTGCTGCTTTGTCAAGCAGCTGAACTTAAAACCAAATCGCGCGGCTTGACTTTTTCCGGCGCCTCCAGTCCAAAAAAGAGACTCACCATTTCGCTTATTCAAGCTTTGGTCGAGGTTTGTCGAAACAGTCCATACATAGTTCGAGTTCGTCGTTGTTCAAGTTTATCGTCGTTCCAATCCGGTTAGTGGTTTAACCAATTCGTGTTTATCGTTTTTCTTATTTTTCTTCAGTTTGTTTCATGTTTGTTTCATTTGTTCTTGTTTATTTTTAGGTAGAAATTGTTAGTAATTATAATGTTTTTAGTTTTAAGTTGAAGTTTAATGAATTTTGTCTTTAGTTTGTTCTGTTAATTTTAAAAGGATTTAGTATAGAAGAGTGTTAGTTTAAATCATTTGAATCCGTCATGTTTGTTATTTAATATGGATTTAATGCATGTTTATTCTTTGTTTGAAGTTCATCCGGTAATTTAATTTGAGTTTGTTTTGGTTTTTGACTTGTTGATTTAGTTTGAATCATATATCTTTGTTGTTAATATTGTTGTCTCTTTTGCTCATTCATTTTTGGTCTAAGTTAACCAGGATTGGTTCCCAATATGGCTAATTTATTCACATTAATTTGATGTTGTTGAATTTGTGTTCATGTGATTTGTTGTTGAATTTGTTTAGAAATTGGTCATATTTGCTATATTTTGGTTGAGATTGATTAGGTGAATTGGTTATAGCTGATGGGGTAGTTTGGTAAATTGCAGTACGTTCAGGGGTAAAATGGTAATTGCAATAAGGTCGGAGGGGTAGTTTTGGAATTGAACATTTTGAATAATTCTTTATGTTAAGCATGGGGGACAAGATGTAATGGGGTGGGGTTAATATAATTGTTTAATATAATGGGGGACAAGACATAATGGGTTGGGAATAATTCTTTAGTTTAATATAGTGGGGGACAAGACACAAAATAGTGGGGAATAATTCATTTGTTTAAGAAAGTGGGAAACAAAGCATGCTTTGAGGGGAATATTTCGGGTTGGGGATTCAAGACAAGAGTCTTGTTATAAATAGAGTCATTTGACACATTTTAGAGGAGGACTTTTACACTTAGGAGCTTGAATACTTGAGAGAAAAGACTTGAACTTGAAAGACTTACTTAGAGAGAGAGGAATACATTCTAAAAATCTGAAGAGAGTGTGATAGAGTTTAAAAAGAGAAAACAAAAACAAAGTGAGAAACGAGTTTAGTTTCGGGTTTTAATAAATGCGTGGGTTGTTGCTGTTTAGTTGGCTGACATACTTTTGGGTTTGTTCTATTAAGTTGTTCGGTTTTTCTTCAAAGTTTTCTGGGCCTTGAATCTGGTTCGAATTTGTTGCTGTTGGGTTGTTGCTGTTGCTGTGTATTTGCACTACTACTGCTTCTACTGATCTTCATCTTCTTTCCTTGCTTTCCAAATACCAGGTACACAATCTGATACACTGGTTCATCTTGTAAGCCACTCGAAGCATGAATGCAAAAATGAGAAAGATTTGAAGTTGTAATTTAATGTAGTCTTTTCTTTCTTTTACTGTCTGTATGTATAATGTTCCATGCGTTACCATGTAAACTCTTTAAACAACTCACTTTCGAAACTTAACTATAATAACTCGAAAGTATGTAAATAAAGTAGGACCTTATCTTCATTTATTTTAGAAAATGAAAAATAGAAAATATAGTCATGCTAAGATTATCCTTTTAAAAATAATGAGACGAGCCTCACCAAATAAAAATACAAATTGCGGGGCCCTCAATAATTGGTTATAATAAATACTTAGAATTTGGGATGAACTGTTTAGTGAATTTCATTGCCTTCCCCAAAGACAATAACGCGTTAGACTCTTTAGGCGCGAGTTAATTAATCTTATCTTCTTAAACTCGGGTGCGCATTTCATGCGACCCAAATCCAAATCCCAAAACATTGAATAAAACTGTGTTCCGGATTGCGGGTGCATTTTATGTGACGCAATCCAAAGACATGTTTTTAAACGATGTTCACATTCTTTTTAAAATATAATAATAAAAGCGCTAAAGAGTTAAAACTTGCACAAGAGCGCATAATTGTATAAAATCAGATAAACAAGCCGAATATGACAGTTGAGCGACCGTGCTAGAACCACGGAATTCGGGAGTGCCTAACACCTTCTCCCGGGTTAACAGAATTCCTTATCCGAATTTCTGGTTCGCAGACTGTAATATGGAGTCATTCTTTTCCTCGATTCGGGATTAAATTGGTGACTTGGGACACCCTAAATCTCTCAAGTGGCGACTCTGAAATAAATAAACAAATCCCGTTTCGATTGTCCTTTAATTGGAAAAAACTCCTTCACCCCTCGCGGGGGCGGAAAAGGAGGTGTGACAGCTCTGGCGACTCCGCTGGGGATTTGGTATGACCCAGAACCACTGGTTCAGGGTTAGAAATTCGAGCTTATATAAATTGTTATATTTGGTTTATCTGATTTTGTTACATGTTTTGGCTCAATGTGCTAATTGGTTGCCTTTTACCGCTTTGATATTACATGAACTGTATATAAACTGTGCAGAAACCCATCTCCTCTGTGAGTCTTCTGAATCATGAAGAAGGGTGTACTTCGTACGACTTCTTTTCTGTATAGTGTCAAATTCCAATTTAGAACGAGGTTCGGACAAGTTGCTAAGCCGGTGAAGATTCTGTATTCCCGGTACGCTGCCCCCCCTCGGCTCGAGTTGTCCGCTCGGGTAAGCCAGGTCTAGAACAAACACCCAGGTTCTGAACCTAGAATAACTCAACTTCATGCCGGATCCCTAGTAGGAACGCTTATCTGCATCATGTGCATTGTTTTACTTAGGGGACTCAACACAGGGGTTGGGTCCGTCTAGGAATAGCAACCTGAAACAGAAAAGACCATCCTGATGCATCCTGCTTACTGCTTGTGCATGTTATTTGCTTTGGACTTGCATGCTGACCGGTTTTGAATATTGGAAAATTTTGAAAAAAAAAAGAAAGAAAAATAAAAAGAAAAAAATAGCAGTGTATAGGGTTAATCTTCTACTTTGAAAAAATAACAATGTCCAAATTTTAAAATATATATATATATATATATATATATATATATATATATATATATATATATATATATATATATATATATATATATATATATATATATATATATAATAAATTATTTTTAATAGTTTGTTTTACTAAAAGCAAAGAAAAAAAAAGAGTCTTTATTTTTGGAAATTGTTCGCAGAAAAAGAAAAAGAAAAGAGTCTTTATTTTAGTTTGGGAATAGGTTGTTTTATTATTTGTTGAAGATGAAAAGAAAAAAAAGAGTCGTTATTCTGTCTTGTTTTCAAAAAATAGAAAAGGAAAATAGTTTGTCTTGCCATAAAAGATGAATATGGAAAAAGTCTTGTTTTTTTTAAAAATAATAATAATAATTTTTTTTATGAATGCCAAAAAAAAAATGAAAAGAGTCGTGTTTTGAAAGTGGTTTTATTATTTGCTTATGAAATGCCAAAAATGAAAATGAAAAAGAGTCTTGTTTTTTTTAAAAAAAAATAAAATAAACTTTTTTTAAAAAATAAAATAAAATAAAATAAAAATATATATATATATATAGTTTGTTTTATTCCCGAACTACGCGGGTTTGATTCTCACCGGATGTGAGATACGTAGGCAACCCTCATCGGGTCCAACCTCCCCTTTTTGCTAAAATAACCAAAAACAAATAAATAAACAAAAAATATGTCAAAGTTTTAATTTTGTCATAAATAAGTAGGGTGATGATGTTTTGTCAAAAATAGCCGAATGTTCCCGAAAGGGACGCCGGAAGGCTGACTTTGCATAAACAGCCACTTTTTGGGTCATGTTTAAGATTTGGTCCAGTTGACCCCCACATCCTTAAAAATCTTCGTCCCCGATGCGTTGAAAGGTCGTGTTTGCAATATTGAGTTTTCTATTTTTGAAAAATGATAAAAAGAGTCATAAATAAGTCGGGTGATGCTGTTTTTGTCAAAAATAGCCGAATGTTCCCGAAAGGGACGCCGGAAGGCTAACTTTGTATAAACAGCCACCTTGGGTCATTTTTTTTTAGGATTTTGGTCCAGTTGACCCACACAGCCTTAAAAATCTTCGTCCCCGAGGCGCTGAAGGGCCGTGTTTGCAACACCAGGTTTTTATTGTAACTTGAAAAAAAAAAACAAAGAGTCAGCGGTCAGCCGAGCCAGCTTCGGCTGCGTCTTAAACCGTTCTTGTCGAAATAGCCTTAGAGTATCTTTCAGTTGTCGAAAGGCTATTTTCGTAAAAGAACGGACAAGTTTGTAAAGTGTCATAAAATAATCCTCCCCGGCCTCAAAATTCATGTGAAATTTGGAAGGGGCCACATTTGCAAAAATAACTGTTTGGTTGCATTTGTCAAACGGAGAAAGGGAGCTGGCATTTTGTTTTTGAGTTTGTAAAGCTTTTGATTAGAATATGTGGGTTGTTTGATTTTCGAGTTTTTAAGTCATCCTTAAACCTCTGAAACCCAGTTTGTTTTATTATGAAAATTGATAAAAAAAAACATGTTTCATTGTGGCCCGAACTACGCAAGATTTGATTCATGCGGGGTCATGATACGTAGGCAATCTCCATAAGATTCGACCATGACAAAAAAGAAAAAAAATGAAAAAGAATGAAAAAAAAGAAAAAGAAAAATAGAATGAAAAAAAATCGAAAAAAAGAAGAAAAATGAAAAAAAAAGAAAAAAAAGGGAAAAAGATGTTGTTAATAATGAGGACCGACTGAGTCCATTCTAACCTGTTTTTTTTTAAATCACAAGGAAAGTTAAGGTGGTTGGTTTGTGGTAAGCCGGAAATACAAGATCCAGAAGCACACTTTGCGGGGATCAGGCCTGATGACAGAAGCACTTGAATCCTACTGGGGACTTGTTGACTAAGGTTGATGATATTGAAGTTGGCAATGGTCTGGGCAATACTGATGCGAGGCTCAGTGGCTTAGATGCCAGTGTTGACAAAGTGGGAGGACGCTCCGTTCCTTGGTTGGCAAGAAAGAAGCTTTTGGTGGCTTATTTTGTTGTCATTTCTGTTGTCCGGATTATTTTTAGAGTTGTAATTCGGATATTGTCTTGTGTCAAACTTTCTTATCTTTCCATTTTGTCATAGCAAAGTTTTGTCCAGGTTGTTTTAGGATTTTATTCTGGTTTGTTTTTGTTTGTTTTGTTATTCAAACCATTTCGCCGGTAGTCTAATGCAAAATCCGGTCTTTTATTATTTCCAGTCTTCTTTTTGTTTGGTCCTTTTATCATTTTTGTTCAGCGCCGATTCTGGTGACATGACATGCGCACACAGTTTGGGCCTGATCTTAAAAGATAATCATAAAACCATTGGGAGGTGATCGGAACATTTAAAAGAAAATAAGGATGGTTTGAGATTATTCGGAGCTCGAGTCAAGTGGAACTAGGGCAAGTAAAACACAAAGAAAACCGTTTAAAAGCAAGATTCGCCAAATTGGCATGAGGGTCGTTCATGATAATGAGAGTGAGAGTGTCTCCCAACGGTGCTTTAGAAATGACAAATGAAAAGCAAATGTTGAATATAATTGTCAAGTCCAGCACCATCAGAAGAGACTATAAATCTATGTTCAATTGTATTGTTTTCACTTGGCATGTTTTAAAGACTGGAATGATGAAGGCATTTCATTCTGCTACCTAAACACTTTATCCTTCGTTACCCCTTTTGAGCCTTGTTTATTTTCTTCTTTCATACCCCTCTTTCGGAGTCAGTAGCAAAGAGTAGAAACACAAACATAAAAGATAAGAAAAGAAAAGGAAAAAGAAAAAAAAGAAAAAAAAAACAAAAAAAAATCAACAAAACGACAAAAGAAAAATGAAAAAAAAGAAGAAAAGAAAAATGATAACAAAAAAATAAAAGAAAGTCAGAAGAAAACAGAGGAATTGGGAACTACGTTTGACCTGATTCCTCAAAGAGGATACGTAGGTGCTTCACGGCTCGGTCATAGGGTGCATAATGACCATAATGGTCATAGTGCGCATAGTAAAAAAAAAATTAAAAAATCCCCAAGCAAGAAACTGGAGCAAGGGTTGCGCTTGTTGTAAACAAATATGGTTCCGAGGGTTGTAATTTTGAACCCCAAATTGATTTGTTTTTGAGACTTTAATACCCTTTATTTCTAGCCTATCCAAAACCCACATTACGGTCCAAAGAAAGATCTTTTGATCAGCCTTCAAAAGATGCCAAGTCAGACAAATGAGAGTCTTACCGGTGAACATAACATTCTGTTCCACAGCAGAAAGGACTCTAATCCTCAGCAGAAAGAGTCATATCGGCAACACTCCAAATCCCAGCTGTAAAGTGATACAACTAAGAGAGTCTTATCGGTGAAAATCTTCACGGACACCATAAGACGATAAAAGCTGAGAGAAAACCAAAATGAGAGAGACTTGATAATGAAAACCCTTTGGGCACTATAAGTCGAATAAGATTGAGAATTAGATGGGGAATCGCCAAATGAAGATCCTGAAAGACGATTGACGGCGGAGGATAGGCCACATATGCATGTCATGACCATTAGAGTCGGTATCTGCGTTTGATAGGTTTTTTTATTTATAGTTTCTCTTGTCAAAGAGTCATCTTTTTCCTTTGTCTTTTGTTTTGTTCCTTTTTTATCTTTCTCTTTTCATAGAAATTTTCCCCAGTAGAGTCTGTTTGGTCAGAACAAGTGAGAATTGACTTCAAAATATGTCATCAGCTTTACAATTATGCAAGATGAGATCTGGCTAGTACATCCAAGTGTTGTAATCAGCAAGGAACAAGCGCGAGACCAGTGTCAAGAAAGATATCCCTAGCAAAAGGGAATTGACAAAAGGATTGACGAGTGTCAAGAGGGATATCCCAGCCGAAATCAAAGGTTATTGAAACCTCAAGGCCGAGGCCCGTGGACAAAGCAAGGAGAGTAGTGGGCATGATTTGGGAAATTCATACTAGACTAAAAGGTCGGGGAAATGCCAGTTTCCGAGCTATGCCACAAAAGAAGTGGGATATCCCCAGCGGAAAGGGATTATCCCCAGCAAATAATATCATCCCCAACAAGTTGTGGAACGCAGAGCAAGGAAGGAGAAAGGGAAAACCATCCCAGTAGGAGTATCATAACCAACCACCGCGTTTTAAACTAACAAAATTTGTTTGATTTGAAACAGGTAAAGGAAATGGCATTGATGACAGAAATGCATGCCACAAGGGATATTATCAAACTGGGGCAGAAAATTTTTCTTTCATTTAGAAAATTTTCTAGAAGTCAGGTACCATTTGGGGAAGAATAAAGATAACACCAGTCTCAAGGGAAGTGGTCTTTGAACTAGTGTTGCCCCCAACATAATAAGTTTCAATGGAGGAAGTTGTTCCCCAGCAGACAGAACAAAGGGATGAAACTTGTGCTCAGAAAAGCAAAAGGCCAGTATCATTCCCAACAGCCTTCCGAAGAGTGAAGCACTAGTTCTGAAGGAATCAGAATCCCCCAGCAGTGTTATCCTCGACAGCGTTATCCCCAGCTGATTACATTTTATCCCCCAACAGGTAAGTAAATAATTCTCCAACAGTGTTATCCCCAGCAGTTTCGAGGAGTCCAACACAAGTTTGGTGAAAATTGGTATCCTCAGCAGTTCCTTTCGGGGAAAGGCAAAACGAGTCTTAAGGGAGGTAGTCTTCGAAGGAAGAAGCTAGCAAAAAAAAAAGAAAAAAAAAAGAGAAAAAAAGGGAAGTAGTTTGCAGAGGAATGAAACATCCTACTTAAAAGGAAGTAGTTTTGGAAGGAGTAAGATAACATATTTACTCAGCAGAGTTATCCTCAGCAGTGTTATCCCCAGCAGGGTTACTCAGCAGTTCGCAGTGTTATCCCCAGCGGATCATCGAGATGTAGAAGCATCCTCGACAGAGTTTCGACCAAGTTTCAAGAGGGTCAGACAACCTAGAGTGGGTCAGGAAGAAAAGGAAAATTCATACCCAGCAAAAATAATCCCCAACAAGTTTTGAGGTAAGACATTTTCAAGTTTTGAGGATATTTTGGGTTCATCCGCCCTCGAATAGGATATTTTGGGTTCATCCGCCCTCGAATAAGATATTTTGGGTTCATCCACCCTCAAATAGGATTTTATTTCCAAAGTTGTTGAAGTCAGGAGCCCCTCTGAAGAACAGAAGGCGTTTTATTTTTAAAAAGTTGTTGAAATCTCGCCAACCTAAAGAAAGGAATGACATTTTATTTTTAAAAGTTGTTGAAGTCAGGAGCCCACCTGAAGAGAGGAAAGGCGTTTTATTTTTAAAAAGTTATTGAAATTTCGCCAGCCTAAAGAAAGGAATGACATTTTTATTTTTAAGTTGTTATTGAAGTCAGGAGCCCGCCTGAAGAGAGGAAGGGCGTTTTATTTTCAAAGTTGTTGTTGAAATCAGGAGCTCGCCTGAAGAGAGGAATGGCGTTTTATTTTATAAAGTTGTTGAAATTTCGCCAACCTAAAGAAAGGAATGGCGTTTTGTTTTTAAAGTTGTTATTGAAGTCAGGAGCCCGCCTGAAGAGAGGAAAGTCGTTTTATTTTTAAAAGTTGTTGAAATCTCGCCAACCTAAAGAAAGGAATGGCATTTTATTTTTAAAGTTGTTGTTGAAGTCAGGAGACCGCCTGAAGAGAGGAATGACGTTTATTTTTAAAGATATTGTTGAAGTCAGGAGCCCGCCTGAAGAGAGGAATGACGTTTATTTTTAAAGTTATTGTTGAAGTCAGGAGCCCGCCTAAAGAGAGGAATGACGTTTATTTTAAAAGTTGTTTGTTGAAGTCAGGAGCCCGCCTGAAGAGAGGAATGTCGTTTATTTTAAAAGTTGTTTGTTGAAGTCAGGAGCCCGCCTGAAGAGAGGAAAGACGTTTTTATTTTTAAAGTTGTTGAAGTCAGAAGCCCTCCTGAAGAGAGGAAAGGCGTTTTATTTTTAAAAGTTGTTGAAATCTCACCAACCTAAAGAAAGGAATCGCATTTTATTTTTAAAGTTGTTGTTGAAGTCAGAAGCCCGCCTGAAGAGAGGAATGACGTTTATTTTTAAAGTTATTGTTGAAGTCAGGAGCCCGCCTGAAGAGAGGAATGGCGTTTATTTTAAAAGTTGTTTGTTGAAGTCAGGAGCCCGCCTGAAGAGAGGAATGACGTTTATTTTAAAAGTTGTTGTTGAAGTCAAGAGCCCGCCTGAAGAGAGGAATGACATTTTATTTTTTAAAGTTGTTGAAATTTTGCCAACCTAAAGAAAGGAATGGCGTTTTATTTTTAAAGTTTTTATTGAAGTCAGGAGCCCGCCTGAAGAGAGGAAAGGCGTTTTATTTTTAAAAGTTGTTGAAATATCACCAACCTAAAAAAAAGAATGGCATTTTATTTTTAAAGTTGTTGTTGAAGTCAGGAGCCCGCCTGAAGAGAGGAATGGCGTTTATTTTTAAAGTTGTTGTTGAAGTCAGGAGCCCGCCTGAAGAGAGGAATGGCGTTTATTTTTAAAGTTATTGTTGAAGTCAGGAGCCCGCCTGAAGAGAGGAATGGCGTTTATTTTAAAAGTTGTTTGTTGAAGTCAGGAGCCCGCCTGAAGAGAGGAATGACGTTTATTTTAAAAGTTGTTTGTTGAAGTCAGGAGCCCGCCTGAAGAGAGGAATGACATTTATTTTTTGTTGTTGAAGTCAGGAGCCCGCCTGAAGAGAGGAAAGACATTTTATTTTTAAAAGTTGTTGAAATCTCGCCAACCTAAAGAAAGGAATGACATTTTATTTTTAAAGTTGTTGTTGAAGTCAGGAGCCCGCCTGAAGAGAGGAATGGCGTTTATTTTTAAAGTTGTTGTTGAAGTCAGGAGCCCGCCTGAAGAGAGGAATGACGTTTATTTTCAAAGTTGTTGTTAAAATCAGGAGCCCGCCTGAAGAGAGGAATGACGTTTATTTTTAAAGTTGTTGTTGAAGTCAGGAGCCCGCCTGAATAGAGGAATGACGTTTATTTTAAAAGTTGTTTGTTTGAAGTCAGGAGCCCGCCTGAAGAGAGGAATGGCGTTTTATTTTTAAAGTTGTTTAAATCTCGCCAACCTAAAGAAAGGAATGACATTTTATTTTCAAAATTGTTGAAGTCACGAGCCCGCCTGAAGAGAGGAAAGACGTTTATTTTCAAAGTTGTTGTTGAAATCAGGAGCCCGCCTGAAGAGAGGAAAGGCGTTTTTATTTTTTAAAGTTGTTGAAGTCAGGAGCCCGCCTGAAGAGAGGAAAGGCGTTTTATTTTTAAAAGTTGTTGAAATCTCTCCAACCTAAAGAAAGGAATGGCATTTTATTTTTAAAGTTGTTATTGAAGTCAGGAGCCCGCCTGAAGAGAGGAATGACGTTTATTTTTAAAGTTGTTGTTGAAGTCAGGAGCCCGCCTGAAGAGAGGAATGACGTTTATTTTTAAAGTTGTTGTTGAAGTCAGGAGCCCGCCTGAAGAGAGGAAAGGCGTTTATTTTTCAAAGTTGTTGTTGAAATCAGGAGCCCGCCTAAAGAGAGGAAAGACGTTTTATTTTTAAAAGTTGTTGAAATCTCGCCAACCTAAAGAAAGGAATGACATTTTATTTTAGAAGGTTACAACAGGAATCCCCAGCAGGAAACAATAAAAATCCCCAGCACCGGGAAGCAGAAGGTGGCAACAAGAGGTCCCAGCACAAATTCAAGCGCGTGAGTCAAAAGGAAGAAAAGACGCGTCTTGAAAGAAGCGGCATGTGAACATTAAATTATGCCCAACATAACAAATCTGATGAAGAAAGCCGTATCCCCAGAGGAACCGCCGAAAAGCTTAATGAAGAAAGTCATGTCCCCAGCGGACCGAACAAAATGATGAAAACTGGTATTCAGAAAAGCAAAGGGCCAGTGTCATCCCCAAATTCGCGGAAGAAAAGCACCGGAGGAAACATAAGCCGACAAGAAAGCAATGCAACAAGAACAAGTTGCAGTCTAACCTAGCTTCTTGTTTTCTTTTAAGCACGGTGTAACAAGGAGATCGGTAAGCAGTGGTAATAGCACGCAACAGCAGCAACCTTGCAGTCCCAGGGTAGTCCCAGCTACCAAAACTTCCCGAACTACATTAACCTGATTCCCCTTTAGCCAGGGATATGTAGGAAACCTTTAAAGCAAAGGTTCGGTTAAATCTTTTTCAAAAAAATGCTTCACACGGAGTACTCGGATGGGCAAAAATCGCTCACTTTATCTTTGCACGAAAACCCTTCGTGTCTTCGGGCAAAGAGGGGCAGCTGTAAGCACGTGATTTTTGCCCTATGAAAGAATTACTCCCATAAAATTCAAAATAAAATGATTTTTCTTGGTGTGCAATTTTGAGAATTTTTGTGACATTTTTGGATATTTTTTTGTATTTGTCTGTGCATGTTTATTTGTTAAATTAATAAAAAATACAAAAATATGTCGCATTTTGCATGTAGGATTTAATTCTACAATTGTTAGTAATTAAGTTTGTTTTACAAAAATTGAAAATTACAAAAATAGGCATCTTTTGCATTTTTAGCATTTAATGTCCAATTGTACAATTTTATGCTTAATTATTACTTAATTGTGCATTAATTGTTATTGGGAGTTAATTTGCGCTTTTATAACTTAATTTAGTTCTTAATAATAATTTAAGGATTTTTAGAATTTAGTTTTAGAAAAATAAAAGAAGAAAAGAGAGCAAAAAATACAAAAAAATCGGAATTGGGCTCTTCTTCTAATTCAAGCTACAAGCCCAAGAATACCCAACTTTCCCCATGATCCGGTCCATCTCCACACGGGTCGACCTGGTCCGCCCCATAACCCCAATACCTAACCCCTTTTCATTTTTCATTTTTTCCCAAAACAAAACAAAACAAAAAAAAAAACCAAACCCTAAACTAAACTATCCGCCCCCCACCCTCTCTTCTTCTTCTCCAACTCCCCGAGCTCCCCAACCATGGCAGCTACCCTTTCCCCCTCTGCCTCACCTTCGCACACACGCACAGCCCCTCCGGTGACCAACCACAACACCCATCGACGACCTCACATCCAAAATAACCAACGTCCATGGCTGCCATGGCTAGCGCTGCCACTGCTGCGCCTTCGTCTTCTCCATGGCGAGCTCAGGCTCGTCCATGGACTGCCCTCCACTGCCATCTCCGAGCTTCTGCTAAGTTGTCGCTGCCTTAGCACCGTCCAAACGACAACCAGTCCAAGCACCACCATCTTTTGCTTCGTCTTCAACATACCAACTGACCACATTCTCGTTGAAACCAAACGACCACGTCCAACTTCATCGATGCTGTCGCTGCTACTCCCAAAGCCAAGCCCGTTCAGCATCTGCTTGGGCTGCGATGTTGCTGCTTTGTCAAGCAGCTGAACTTAAAACCAAATCGCGCAGCTTCACTTTTTCCGGCGCCTCCAGTCCAAAAAAGAGACTCACCATTTCGCTTATTCAAGCTTTGGTCGAGGTTTGTCGAAACAGTCCATACATAGTTCGAGTTCGTCGTTGTTCAAGTTTATCGTCGTTCCAATCCGGTTAGTGGTTTAACCAATTCGTGTTTATCGTTTTTCTTATTTTTCTTCAGTTTGTTTCATGTTTGTTTCATTTGTTCTTGTTTATTTTTAGGTAGAAATTGTTAGTAATTATAATGTTTTTATTTTTAAGTTGAAGTTCAATGAATTTTGTCTTTAGTTTGTTCTGTTAATTTTAAAAGGATTTAGTATAGAAGAGTGTTAGTTTAAATCATTTGAATCCATCATGTTTGTTATTTAATATGGATTTAATGCATGTTTATTCTTTGTTTGAAGTTCATCCAGTAATTTAATTTGAGTTTGTTTTGGTTTTTGACTTGTTGATTTAGTTTGAATCATATATCTTTGTTGTTAATATTGTTGTCTCTTTTGCTCATTCATTTTTTGTCTAAGTTAACTAGGATTGGTTCCCAATATGGCTAATTTATTCACATTAATTTGATGTTGTTCAATTTGTATTCATGTGATTTGTTGTTGAATTTGTTTAGAAATTGGTCATATTTACTATATTTTGGTTGAGATTGATTAGGTGAATTGGTTATAGCTGATGGGGTAGTTTGATAAATTGCAGTACGTTCAGGGGTAAAATGGTAATTGCAATAAGGTCGGAGGGGTAGTTTTGGAATTAAACATTTTGAATAATTCTTTATGTTAAGCATGAGGGACAAGATGTAATGAGTTGGGGTTGATATAATTGTTTAATATAATGGGGGACAAGACATAATAGGTTGGGAATAATTCTTTAGTTTAATATAGTGGGGGACAAGACACAAAATAGTAGGGAATAATTCATTTGTTTAAGAAAGTAGGAAACAAAGCATGCTTTGAGGGGAATATTTCGGGTTGGGGATTCAAGACAAGAGTCTTGTTATAAATAGAGTCATTTGACACATTTTAGAGGAGGACTTTGAACTTAAAAGAAAAAGACTTGAATATTAGACTTGAACTTGAAAGACTTACTTAGAGAGAGAGGAATACATTCTGAAAATCTGAAGAGAGTGTGATAGAGTTTAAAAAGAGAAAACAAAAACAAAGTGAGAAACGAGTTTAGTTTCGGGTTTTAATAAACGCGTGGGTTGTTGCTGTTTAGTTGGTTGACATACTTTTGGGTTTGTTCTATTAAGTTGTTCGGTTTTTCTTCAAAGTTTTCTGGGCCTTGAATCTGGTTCGAATTTGTTGTTGTTGGGTTGCTTCTGTTGCTGTGTATTTGCACTACTACTGCTTTAACTGATCTTCATCTTCTTTCCTTACTTTCCAAATACCAGGTACACAATCTGATACACTGGTTCATCTTGTAAGCCACTCGAAGCATGAACGCAAAAATGAGAAAGATTTGAAGTTGTAATTTAATGTAGTCTTTTCTTTCTTTTACTGTCTGTATGTATAATTTTCCATGCGTTACCATGTAAACTCTTTAAACAACTCACTTTCGAAACTTAACTATAATAACTCGAAAGTATGTAAATAAAGTAGGACCTTATCTTCATTTATTTTAGAAAATGAAAAATAGAAAATATAGTCATGCTAAGATTATCCTTTTAAAAATAATGAGACGAGCCTCGCCAAATAAAAATGCAAATTGCGGGGTCCTCAATAATTGGTTATAATAAATACTTAGAATTTGGGATGGACTGTTTGTGAATTTCACTGCCTTCCCCAAAGACAATAACGCGTTAGACTCTTTAGGCGCGATTTAATTATTCTTACCTTCTTAAACTCGGGTGCGCATTTCATGCGACCCAAATCCAAATCCCAAAACATTGAATAAAACTGTGTTCCGGATTGCGGGTGCATTTCATGTGACGCAATCCAAAGACATGTTTTTAAACGATGTTCACATTCTTTTTAAAATATAATAATAAAAGCGCTAAAGAGTTAAAACTTGCACAAGAGCGCATAATTGTATAAAATCAGATAAACAAGCCGAATATGACAGTTGAGCGACCGTGCTAGAACCACGGAATTCGGGAGTGCCTAACACCTTCTCCCAGGTTAACAGAATTCCTTATCCGGATTTCTGGTTCGCAGACTGTAATATGGAGTCATTCTTTTCCTCGATTCGGGATTAAATTGGTGACTTGGGACACCCTAAATCTCTCAAGTGGCGACTCTGAAATAAATAAATAAATCCCGTTTCGATTGTCCTTTAATTGAAAAAAACTCGTTCACCCCTCGCGGGGGCGGAAAAAGGAGGTGTGACAATCTCAATCTTACTAAAATCCATGTCTTTTATGTGTCAAAACAAGCTAAAGAACGGATTAAGCTATGCCTCTGATCGACGGCGGCGTGTGAACAGTGAGATTCAGGATTGTTGCTCGACAGCGGATTTGCCGGAAATTAGGGTTTGTTCTTGAACAAACGACGGAGTTTGGGGCTAAGCAACTTGATTTTCTGCTAATATATTTTAATGTTTTTCAACGTATCACGCTGTATTTTCTTGTATTTCATTATATTCATTGTCTTTTTTTCAATTGTAATTCAATGTATCTCATTGTATTCCATGTATTTCATTGTATTCACTATCTTTTTTTCTCATTGTATTTCAATGTATCCCGCTGTATTCTATGTATTTCATTGTATTCACTGTCTCCCTATATGCCATGAATGTATTCATATATTTTTTTTAATTAATATAATTTATGTATTCAGATGTATTATATAATTTCTCTGAAGATTGCTATGTTTTTGGGGTATTTTTCGGTTGAAAATCTTTTTTATAACTGAAATACAAAATTTATGTGTTATAATTGAGTTTCACTACAACAAATTTGGTTATCGGTTACAAATTATTTCGTCACTTAAAATCTTTATTTCGTCACAAAAAACCTTTTGCGGCGAATAAAAATTGTCAATTATTCATCCTTAAAAGTGGGTCACTAAAGGTATACAAAGACAACTTAGTATTTCGTCGTTAAATAAAGATAGATTAACTACGAAACTCTTTTTTGGTCCCCAAATGCATAGTATTTACGACGAAATTGTTTGTCAGAAAAAGTATTGAAAATCTGCAGGTGATAATGTATTTTCGTCACTAAAAAAATTATTAATAACAACGAAAATACCTTGTCACTAATTATTTAGTTCAATTAGTGACAATGTCAATTGTCTCTAAAGTTACATGTATTTTGTAACTGAAAAAATGTGATTTCGTCACTAAAGACGACATTTTATATACAAAAAAATATTTCGTCCCTAAATGAATAAATTAGCGACGACTTTGCTTTTACAAAAATGATTTGCGATTTTGTAGTTGAAAACTATCATGTCGTCGCTAAAAATATTACGTTTACCGACAAAATAAAATTGTCACTGCCAGTGCACATTTTATATTTATGTTGGATATGGTCGTACGAGCTCAGGATGATATGCTCATGCTTATATTGTTTGTCTGAGAATTTTAAATGTTGATACTTGCCTTTCCTAGCCAGAGATAAATGGATAAAGATAATGAAAAGTAAATCTTTGGAGACCCTTTTATTATTGAGAAGTTGTTTACCTGCTTTCCAGCTTTATGAGCTTATTTTGCTTTATGAAATCTATGATTCCCTCACATTTTTACCATATTATCATTGAACCATTAGTAAGTATCGAAGTCGACCTCCCGTCTCTAATTTTTCGAGATTAGACGGGATATTCACTAGGTACACGTTATTTTCGTACTCATGCTACACTTGCTGTGTATTTTTGTTGCACAGGTTCATGTGTGGCTAGTGGCTGAGTGGCATAGCGGCGTGGTTGATACGGAGACTTAGGTGAGCTGCTTTGTCGAGACGAACCACAGCCAGTAGAGTCCCCTTCAGAGTATTGTATTGTATTTTCATTTCTGTCCACCTTGTATTCCGGATAGTTACTATAATTTATTTCCTTCTTAGTAAATGTTCATGCACTTGTGACACAAGGTTCTGGGATGATTATTGGGTATCTTGTATTTACTTCCAAACATTCTTTTATTTACATTGTAAAGATTGTCTTTTATTAGTAAAATTGAAGGACAATCATAGTTTTTAAAATTATTAAAACGAGAACTTAATTGTAAATGCCTAATTTTTGCCTATATATATATATATATATATATATATATATATATATATGTATGTATGTATGTATGTATGTATGTATGTATGTATGTATGTATGTATGTATGTATGTATGTATGTGTGTGTGTGTGTGTGTGTATGTGTTTGTTCTTATTTGTGTATGTATAGGTTTTAAGAATTGAGTAATGGTTTGATAAACGGGGTACGAATTGGGCTAGTATAATTTAATTAAAGTTGTGCCAAAATTGGCCTAAAATTTGAGCCCAAATAGCCCAAATCCGGTCCAAAAGGGGGCTGCCAAGAAGAGCTTAAAACAACGTAGTTTTGTCTTGAAACTACGTCGTTTTGGTAAAGTGACAAGATTCAATCTCATCCACCCATCTTGATTTAATCCAACGGTCCTAGTTTGATCTTCATCCTAGGTATTTAAAGCCTAAAATCCCCAAAAATTTGCCCTATTTCCCCCTTATTTCCTCTCTCTTCTTTCCCTCTCATTCTTCTCTTTTCTCTCTCTATTCACTCTCTCTACGCCGCCCCAGCTCCGCCCACCGCCGCCTGCCGGAAATTGCTGCCGCCAGCGGACCACCTCCAAACACCTCCAAATTCACGCCACGTAATATCCACAACTTCCTCTTTCCATATCTCCAAACCAAATCCTAAAAAAATCCCTCAAACTCCTTGAATCTTAGATCTAGGAAACTTTCTCGTCACTTTTTTGTCCAAATTCTTGAAGCTCCAACCACTACCACCCCAAAATACCTACATCAATGGATAGAGCTCCTCAAGACCTAGATATTGATGTCAATTCTACCCCAAAAATCCGGCGACCAAAATTCGGCCTAATTCCGGCGACCTCCCGTAACACCCTCTGTGGCATACCACCATTTTTTCGGCCTTTTGATGTGTAAAATGGTAAAATACTATTCTTTTCATGGCTGATTTTTTTTATTTTTATTTTTATTTTTCAGATTTTATTTTTGTCTATTATTAATTATTTTAGCATTAGTTTTTGAAGTTTGAAATGTTAAATTTTCTGTTTTTGCACTTGTTGAAGTAGTAAAATTGTTTTGTATTGATAAAAGTGAGGTAATGAAAAATACTTAAGAGTATATGGTACTTGTTTGGTTGTTTGTTTACTGCTTCAAGACTCTTTGAGTACAACACTCAAAAGTCAAATTGTTTGGTAAGAAAATGTAGACCTTTGGACATTATTTGAATAAAGTCTATCTTTGAATAGTGGAGAACATGTTTTGTTTGAAATACTTGACAAGATTTGAACTAGAAAGTCTTGCTTTTTGAATTTAAGAGCAGATTTTGTAGAAAAATCTGTCAAAAAGATTGATTTTTAATTTTTTGAAATAGTTGGTTGTTTTGATATATAGAGGGGACTCCATTACATTTTGGAGAGGATCATTTTCTGCTTTTGAACATACAACAAAAAAAGAAATTACCAGTTGAAGCATCCTTTAGTAAGCTGAAATTGTAAGTCTTAAGAGTGAATCTTAAAGTGCAAACCTTTTTTTTAGAATAGTATAAGTCCTCTTTAGAGTTTGCTTCTAGGTTTCTTCTCTGAGTTTTCGAGCTGTTTTAACACGGATTTGTTGCTGTTGTGCTGCTATTTTTATGCTGCTTTAGTTGCTGAGCTTCCATTCTTTGTTGCTGTATTTATTATTCTGCGACTCAGGTAACTCTTTAATTTTATGTTGCAGATGTTTTCACATTAACAAGAAAATTTGAACTCATCTTGATTGTTGGGTGCATGTCCATTTAAATAAATGAGTGCTTAGCTAAATTTCTTTATTATTTAAATATATCTTGTTGTAGTTCATATGTAAAATAAATCCTTGGTTAATCAAACACTTTTTTATTCATGTGTTATTCGTCTTTACTATCTATTATAGTATTGATGCATTTAAAATTGAGATGTTCCAAGTAGGTTGCAATGTGCTTAAAGACTCCTTTTGTACCTTTGCAATTCTGGCCAATTTATGAAAAATAACAAAAAAAACATGCTTGAAACCTTTATTTATTTTTACAGATTTTATATGTGACCATCTCTGCTAGGATTTTAGATTTTTTTTTGGTAGAAAGTGGCTAGATCCTAAATAGGTTTTGAAATTGCTAGCTAAAAATAAGGGTTAATGGCTTAGAGCAAAAGAGGCCAGACTTACAATTTAGCCCAGGTAGGCTGTCATAGTAAACCAACATTTGAAATCTATTGGGCTTTCAGCTAGTGCCCATTTCGGAGCCCAATAATTGGTCAAGGCAGATTCTGTCCAATAGGCCCAATGCTTTTAAGAAGTCTATAAATATTTTGTCCATTTATTTCATAGATGTTGGCTCAATGCCATAACTAAGTAAGCAAATTGGCCCATTTTCTCAATAAATAATATGATCTATCTTCAAAATAATACTTACTAGATTAGTTGAATAGACTTATTAAGAATTAGTTAATTTTCATGATGTGTAATAATAATCCAATAACTTAAGTACCTTTAATTAATTTAAACGCTAGGCAACCAGTAGGTCCTTTTTATCTTATTATTATTATTATTATTATTATTATTTCATGGACTCGCTTGCGTAGCGTGATATTAACTCTCAATATTTTAATTCAGTAATCTCATACTATTTTTACTAGCTTTAATTATTTTCTAATTTAATAAACTCTTTGCTAAACTCGCAGATTCGCTTGCATAGCGCGATAGTAACTCTTAATAAATAATTTTTTCAATGCACAAATATAGTAATTTTTCTGAAAGTAATAACGTGTTAATAATTCTTTGTCATGACTATGAATTTGCTTGCGTAGTGATGTTATGACTAAGCCAATAAATTTTGTCTAGATTACACATTCGTTAGTGTAGTGTGATTATGACATTTTATTATTATTATTATTTTAGCAAATAAGTAAAAGCGGACATAAGAAAAGCATAAAAATCAAATAAATCACCGTTTATCCAAGTTTAATTCAAGCCAAATGTAGTCAATAAAGCGACCGTGCTAGAACCACGGGACTCGGGGAATGCCTTACACCTTCTTCCCGATTAACAGAATTCCTTATCCGGACTTTATTTTTGCGGACCAATAGTAAAAGAGTCAAACCTTCCTTTGAATTGGGATTCAAATAAAAGGTGACTTGGAACACCGACAAAAATCAATTCCAAGTGGCGACTCTGTAAATAAAATAATCCCTATTTCAAAATTATCACTTTAATTGGAAAAACTCTTTAACCCATAATCCATAACCCACATTATCTTTTGGAGGGGTAAAAAGGGGTGTGACAGCTCTGGCGACTCTGCTGGGGAACATATTCAAGAATTCGAGCTTGTACATTGACTTTATTTGGCTTTATTAATTTTTTGTATATAACTGTGATCTATTTGGGCATAATGTGCTACTTGCTTGCTCTTTACCGCTTTGATATTGTTGAACTGTTTTATAAATTGTCTTCTTGCGCACCCCCTTTGAGTCTTCTGAATACAACCTCAGGAATCGCGGATACGCGCCCCATTCTTTGTTGAGATAAAGCCGGTGGGCCTGGGCTCCCGGTGAAGGATTATTAGTCACCCATATTTAAGAACGGGGAGGGTCCAGTAGTTAAGCCGGAGAAGTATTGCTCCCGGTACGCTACCCCTTCCCAACTCGAGTTGTTCGCTTGTTTTATGGTCAGTCTAGATATGCCTCATCCCCTAGGACTTTTAAAATATAGAAGAACAAGCCACATGACTGGTTATCCCTAGTAGGATCGTTTTGTTGCATCATATGCACTTGATTTAGCGAAGCTCGGCACAGGGGTCGAGTCCGTATAAGACAGGTATCCTTTTTGAGACCATCATGTTCACTTATGTGCTACTTGTTGCATCATTTGGAAGGCTTGCTTGCATTTGTTGACCGGCTTTAGAAAATTAGTTGGGCGAAAAAAGAAAAAGAAAAGTCATTCCCCAGTTTTGTACAGGTAATTCGTTTTTACCAAATAAAAATAATATAAAAATGGTCTAGTCTTGGTTTGAACTACGCAGGTCCGATTCTCATCGGATGTGAGATACGTAAGCAAACCTCATCGGTTCCGCTCCCCAATTTTAAAAAAAAAAAATCAAATATATTTCCCTTTACTTCCTTCTTTAGAAAATAACTTTTTAGAGACCTCAATTTTAAAAAAAAATAAAAAAAATTCAAAAATATCTTCTCCTTTTTTTCTTTTATAAGTCTTTCTTCCACAAAAAAAAATAAATCAAAATCAGATTTTTTTCCTCCAAAAATCACAAAAAAATAAATAAATGAAAAAAAAAAATCGAAAATTCCAAAAAATAATTATTGAATTCCAAATTTTTTTTATGCTTCAGAAGTTTTTCTTTCAAAAATTGAAAAAAAAAATTCAAAAATATTTTATTTCTTCTTTAGAAGTGTTTATTTCAAAAAATTCCAAAAAAATAAAATCAAAAAAAAGAAACTTTAAAAATAAAAAAAAAATCTTTTTTTTAATTCTTTCTTTCAACAATTCCAAAAACAAAATGAAAAAAAAAATCGAATTTCAAAAAAAAAATCGCTCTTCTTTAGAAGTCTCACATTCAACAATTCAATAAAAAATTAAAATCTAAAAAAAAGTTTCTTTCTTCTTTTGAATCCTTTCTACCAAAAAAAATCCAAAATCATTTTCCTTGTTAGAAGCTTTCGTGGAGTTATTTGTATATGAGTAAAAAACGAGAGTTAGTTTGTGTACTTTATTCCTAATTTTTTCTGAACTATGTAATGATCTGATTCATGCGACATTATGATACGTAGACAATCCCCATCGGATTCGATCATAATCATAGAATTAACTGAGAAAGAAATAAACTAAAAAAAAGAAAGAAAAGAAAAAAAAAAGAAAAAAAAAGAGTGACAAAAAATAAAAGAGTGACCAAAAAATAAAAAGAAAGGAGAATGCCAAAAAAAAAAAAAGCGACAGAGACAAAAAAATCAAGAGTGATTAAATAGAGGTAGAAATAAAAGAAAAGAGATACATACTTAATGTGTTAGTTAAGACCGGAATGAAACATGCAATCGTTCAAACAAACAGATAAGTTATTATTAGGAGTTCATTTGCAGTATAATTGCTCAGTGAAAGTTGCAGTAACTCCCAGTCAACTACGTATCCAGTGGCCAGTGTTAACCGCCAGAAAGTCTAACTAACAAAAAACTGTGGCCATAAATTCGAACTTATTAAACTGATTCAATTTGATGACATGGCAAAACTTTAACTAACCGATCTAATTTGAGCTTGCTGACATGTCAAACGAGGTGGATAATTAATGCTGATGTGGCTTATGCTTAGCTCAAGGCTTCATAGTTTTTAAACAGGAACATAAAAGAAAAGTGCATATGTACATCTGAATTGAAGTTATACATATGTGCATAACAGATTTTATGTTATAGAAATACTTCATCAAATACAAAACCAAAATCAGAATTTCCATGAAAAAGGAATTTTTCCGAAAAGAAATAGTCCCTAGTATGTTGATTGATCTTTTTTTCCTCGAAAAAAGAAAATTTAACGTACATATTAATTATTCTACATCAATAAAATAGAAAGAGAGACTGAAATAGTTCAAGTTGGAGTATTCAAGAAGCTCGCTACCTCTTTAATTAAGCCGATGCATGGTATGAACTGCTTAATTTACAAAAAGGTCTTACTGAAATGCTTTATCACCGAAGAAAGATGAGAAAGAAATTAAGGACATATATTTTTAATTTCTTCCTCGAAAAAAGAAAGAACATTTCGAATTTTGTTTTAGTAGCTTTAGCATGAAGTTGTAACCTCAAAATTAAAATAATTACCAATTTGTTGGTTGGCAATGGTGCATTTAATTTGTGTTGGTAAAATTCGGTCACGACACGCAGTGGCGGATCAAAGATTTTAAAATTATGGGTGCTCGATGAAAAAAATGAAAAAATTAAGGAGTTTAGTCGTAGGTGCTTGTAAGCATGTAATTTTGACCCGCGCAAATTTTAAAGTTAGTTTTAGTATTTTAATATTTTTAAAACATTTAATTGAGTTTATTTTAATATAATTTTAATCTGTTTTACTTTTAATCCTAATACATAAATTAAAAAAAACATAAAATAGTTTTATTAGTATAACTTTAGCCTATTTTCTTTACTTTTTACCTTATTATAACATTTAGAAATCTTAAAAAAATAGTTTCATTTTAATATTTAATTTATGTACTTAATTAAGTTTAATTAATATTTTGTAGGAATTTTGAGTTTGCCTTTGTCCAAAAAGAAAGTTTGTAGGTCCAAGGTGTGAGTCCATCTCTTTTAACTTAAACCCATTACACTTGAGCCCAATTCCATCAACGTCTGACCCAGATTCACCCCAATTTTCCTTTCAAATCACAGCCCTTTATTCCATGGCTCCTAGTCTTTCACCCCTTGATATATAAACAAATTTTTTTTCCATCTCACCGGAATTCGACCACCTCCGTACACACACGACCTCCACCAGCCGCACACCCAACCCCTAACACCGGCAGCCGCACCTTCTTCTTCACCTCACTGCCGCCGCACCGCCGCCGGAGAAATCACCAGGCTCACCCCCTAAACTTCTACAACCTAACACCCCCTCATTTCCTTCACCCTAAGGAACAACGGCCAACCCTAGAGAGCAGTAGACCCTCATCCATCCTCCTCCTCACTGTCGCCGCACTTCCGCCGCCGTCAGACCCTCTTATCGCACCACCACCTCCTTCCACCGTTCAACCAGATTTTTATCCTTTCATCTTTAATTTTCAGTTTATTTTCAAATTCAAAAACATATACAAAAAAATGGTTCTGTGGTTTGGTTAAATTTTGATCAAAGTTTCAAAAAGAAAAAATCAAAAAAATACAAACAAAAAGAAATACATTGCTGCCTCTTTCTTCTATTTTCGATTTAGTATTCAAAAAATGGAAGTCGATTGAGCTTGAGGGTGATTCGAATTTGTTGTTGGATTCGCTTGGATTCACCGTTCGAGGTTCGGGTTGAGTTCCTATTTGCCGATTTCATTTTCGGTCATAGGTCGCTGATAATGTTCAATTCTGGGTTTATTGTCCCTATTGATGTCCTTGTTTGCCTTTTCAATTCTCTAATTAAGTGTTATTATTTTGCGGAGTTAATTTTGGCCGAAACAGAGCAAGGACTTTGGCTCCACACTCGAGGTCCAATTCTAAACCGTATTTGCTCTTCAATCTTATGATCTATTTCTCCTGATGCTATAAGTGGAATCTTGATTTTGTTGCCTATTACTTTTCATTCTTGACTGAAATTGCTTCCACTTGTCTAGTTCATCATTTAGTTTATATATCTCTTGCCTTAAGAGAAATAGGTTTAAGTTTCTAAAAGCTTAGGTGAGAATCACTGATTTTAACATGATATTTGGTTTTTTTGCAAAGATGTGTTCGTGGGGTGGGAATATTACTTAAGTGGATAGAATTTCAAACTTCAAATATTTCATAGTTTTGTCATTACTTTATTAATTTATCAGCTAGAAATATGTTTTAGGCCGATCACACTCGGGTAGGCAAATCGTAGGTCGCTTCTTTTATTTTATTCGAGGCGAGAGGTCGTTTCCTTTAGTTTATTATCCGGAAAATACCTTGCAAAATTTATATATATTTTATTCGGGATATGCCCCGAAGTATTTGTATTTGGAGGCCGAAAGTAAAACTTATATTATTTTCATTTTCATTTTTCTTTTACTAGGTGAGAACGACCTTGAGCCTTTTGTGAGTTTATTTTTCTTTTATGTGTTTATTTTTACCTCAATTTGAATATTTTTAAAAGCCAACTAGATCGAGTGCGCAACCGTGACTTTCACGAGACTCGGGAAATGCCTAAGACCTTCTCCCCGAGTCAAATAAACTCCCTTACCTAGAAGTCTGGTGCAGACTTAGTTTTGGATTCCAAAGTATTTCAAAAGAAAAAATTATTGCTAAAAACAGTGACCTAATACACCGAAACAAAATGTCAGGTGGCGACTCTGAAAAGTCCTTTTGAATACAATTCTTTGTCACTTTCAAAATTAAAACCCTTTCGAGCTTCAAAAATCACCTTTATATATTTAAAGAGGGCTAGTGAGGTAAAACAAAGGGGTGTGACAACTTTGACGACTCCGCTGGGGAGTTGCAGGTTCGAGCTGATACTTTGATCTTGTTAGCTTTCTAGAATATTCAGCTGAAGTTTTCATGTGTTTTATTTGATCTTTATTTTGTTTGTCGTTTTATTATTTGCTACCTGTTTATGTATTTACAATTTTTCCTTTATGTGTTATTGCTTTATAACTGTCATCACTTGCATAACCATGTGTCAATTCTTTCTGCAACAAGTCTCGTAGTACGCGTCGCGTATAAGAACTCTTTGTTGAGTCAGCCTTATTTTAGGAGGGGGAGCCGTGAGACGTATGGAGTGGGTGGAAAGCATGAGCAGCCATCATCGACCATATGCTCCCCCGAATTGTCTTGTTAGTGAACCCTAAATGTAGGTCAGCCTTTAGGTCATTTTTATTTGCATCATATCATTGTGACTTAGTAGGGCTCGGTCCTAGGTACCGTGTTCCTTCGTAAGAAGCCTGTCCAAATTGTGTCAATTGGGCCCATGGCCCAAAAGGACATTCAATCATCACTATATGATACATGTTGCATCTTTGAGGGTAGAAAGGTCATTTGGGGGACTGCTATTTGTAAAAATGAAGCAAGTAGTGCCTAGTTATGTTTTTCTTTCACATCTTTTTCAAGAAAAAGACCAAAAAAAAATGAAAATGAAAAATCCAAAAAGATTTTGTACTTTCCCGTTATTTTTCAAAAACAAAAAAAAAATCCAAAAAGATTTTACATGTCTCATCATTTTTTCAAAAAAGACAAAAAAATATGTTTTCTCCAAATTAATGTTTTTATTTAATTCTCTCCCGTATTCAATCTTTCCGAACTACGCATATCTGATTCTCGTCTTCTGGGGCGAGATACGTAGGCTGCCCAAATAGGGTCTGATCTTCCTAGTGAGTCTTATGTTCTTGGCTTCGGGGGTCGTAGCCAAATCTTGCGTGCCTAGCCACTTTTGACCACATCGGTCGTTTTGCTAAATAGGGCTTTCTTTCAAACTGGCTTGTTTAATTGTGCCTGGAGAGTCTTGAATGCACAATTAGGTGTCTCTTTACTTTAAGGCCCGTCCTGGTCGAATTTGCATGTCTGGCTGCTTTTGGCCACATCGGCTGTTCTTGCAAAATGGGATCATTTTCGCAAAAGTGGTTCAGTGACTCATGTCTTAGAGTCCTAAGTTCACAACAAGGCGTCCTCTCTGTTTAAGGTCCATTTTTTTGAGTTTGCACTTCTAGTCATTTTTTGGCCACATAAGCCATTTCTACAAAATGGGTAATTTCTGCAAAGTAATTTTTCCATGTCTTAGGTCACCTTTGTTGAGTTTGCAATTCTAACCAACTTTTGGCCACGTAAATAACTTTGCAAAAATAGCATTAATCATGTCTTGCATGTGTCCAATAGGAAGTGTTATTGTCTCACATAGTGTTCTAAGGCTTTAACTCTATTTGGTCTTATTTTTCTCATACAGGTATGGATCTATTTGCCGGAACTTGAGCATGACAGATACCCCAGGACCATCGCATTTGGGAGCTTGTTTGAAGAGATTTTTTATATTTTGAGTCTATTTTCATGTTTACTTTTACTTTCTTATCTTGTCTAGTAGTTTTGAGTCTTTTAGGTGGCGTAAGAGTTTGCCGAGTCTTTTGTCATCGTACTTCTCATTTGTATTTGAAAAACAATAGTTATAAATGAAAATCCAAAAGATTCTTGTTTTTTAGTTTATTTTTTCCATCACTTTTTCAGAACTACACTTGGTTTGATTCATGTGGAACATGATACGTAGGCAACCTACATAGGATTCGATCGAATCATTATTAAGAAAAGGAAAAGAAAAAGAAAAGAAAAAGTTAATGAAGTTGTGGGACGTGAGGGATGAGAGAAAGAAAATAGTGACAATTAGAAAGAAAAGAGAGGAAAGGAAATGAGCAAGCCAAGAAGTGATAGAAAAAAAAGAAAAGAGAAGATTGAAATGAACAAAATTGGGATGATGCCAAATGACCTCGTGACCCTCGAAGTCATTCCAGAACTGTTAATTATTGCTAGGTGCATTGCACGCAATGTGATATTTCTATTTGATAAATGCCCTAACACTAACATGTTGGCTTTATTTTGCTCCTCTTTGGTACTTTAATTGTTATTATAACAGAAGGTGGTTGGTTTGTGGCATTCTAGCGTGTCATCCATACAATACAAGGTCAAAGAGAAAGGTAGTCATGTCTAGCAAAGACTTGGACATAGGTGTTGTTGATTCGTCTAAGGAGATTGTTGAATCAGAATCTGAGTTGAAAGAAGAGGTCCTAAGGTTGAAAGGATAAATGAACAAAATATACCAAGCATGGATTAGTGGGTATCCTCTACCATTATTTCCCACTAACTACACTAAAAACCTCGCCACCATTCCGCCTCTGTCACAAATCCAGATTCCCACAGCTGCTGATATCTCCCCACAACTTTTTCACACTCCACCACCCAAAACCACCTCATATACCGCTCCTTTGACCACTCATATTTTTGTAGCTCCTCCACCACCTATTTTTCCTCGATCCTCTAGCGAGACTGTGTTCAATGTCCCCGACACCCAACACTATACTCTAGTACCCACTTTCAAGGTCTCAGATCCATACTCTTACACTCCTCGTTTTGAGGTTCCCGGTGAAACTGTAAAGTCGGCTAAGAAAGATATCCAGAAAACTGAAAGGTATAGAAAAATCCTTAAAAAGCATGCAATGAATGGGAAATAACATGTCTTACAACTACTTGTGTATGTTTCCGGATATTCCTCTGCCTGTGGGGTTTAAAATGCCAAAGTTTAACTTATATGATGGGCGTGGAGATCCAGTAGCCCATCTGCGGGTTTATTGCAGTGAAATGAGAAGTATTTATGGGAAAGATGAATTATTGATGACATATTTCAGTGAGAGTTTGAGTGGGGAAACCTTGGAGTGGTATACTCATCAAGATGTCAGTAAGTGGCATGCATGGGGTGACATGATTCAAGATTTTATTCTGCACTATCAGTACAATGTAGACATTATCCCAGACCGTTTCTCCCTATCTCAGATGGAAAAGAAACCCAAGGAAAGTTTTAGGGAGTTTTGGTTCAGATGGAATGAACAAGTTTCTTGGGTCAGTTCTCCGATTGATAGAATATATATTGCTGAGTCACGCCGACGATAGGATCTAGTGGGCATTCCTGCTAAATGCTTTCAGCTTCAATACCGATCCCATGAATATCCTCGTATTCCAAATAATCCTCCCCAATTCTACTTTCCTCCACAAAATCCCCAAAGTCATACCTCACCTTTCCAGTACTATATCCATAATACACTGCCATATGCTCCACACCCCCGAAACCCGCAACGGTTTACACCGCCTTCACAAATGTCTTACCCACCTCTACAAGCATATCAACCACCTACCCGAAAGAGGTTTCAACCAAGGCCGGAGTACAAAATGAGAAGGCACCAGCAAAGAAAAAAGTCTTTCACTCCTATTGGAGAATCATATGCTGGTCTATTCCAAAGGCTGAGGCAATTGGACATGTTGAAGCCGATTCAGATAAAAATATTGAACCCCCTTTCAAAGAATTTTAATTTTTCTCAAAGGTGAGAATATTGCTCTAATGCCCCGGGGCACGACATAGAAAAGTGTTGGCATTTGAAAAGAGAAGTCCAAAAGCTTATTGATGCAGATAACATTACCGTGCAAAATCCAAATGCAGCAGATACTAGCCAAAGTCCATTGCCTGTTCATAATGAGACGCATATGGTGGGCACGATTTGTGTTGAAAAGGAATATGAGAACTCTTCTGAATTCCTTGGAGGACCATTTTGCCGTAAAACTTTCGCGCTATTAGTCTCGGTTCCAGAAGTTGATCTTAAGAACGAGTTGGTAAAAGGGACCCAAAAGCTATTTGCTGAGGTCAATGTGATTGAAATTGGTAATGGTCTTGGTAATATTGATGTGGAACTCAGTGGCTAAGATTTCAAGCTTGGTAATTGGAAAGGCTCTCCTTTCTTGGCTAGCCAGGGAGGAGTTTTGGTGGTTTATTTTGTTGTCATTTTTGTTGTCTGAGTTATTTTAGGGTTGTAATCCGGATATTGTCTTGTGTCTCTTACCCTTCTTTTTCTTCTTCTTATTTTGCCTAGTTCGTTAAGTTGTAGTAACTCGTCTAGTATTATCTAGGTTTTTCCAGGGTTGTAACCTAAGTTTATTTTGCTTGTTTTATTCAAACCCTTTTCATCATCTGTCTAATACAATCTCCTGTTTTCTGTTAGTTTTTGTTTAGGTCACTTTTACTTTTATAGTTCTTTTCATGCTGACTCTAGTGACATGACATGCACGCATAATTCTTAGCCTCGTCTTGAAAGTTAGTCTAATCATGACACAATGAAACAAGTTGAAGAAAGACATTTGAGGGAAATAAGTAAATATTTGGACATCTTGAGATCATTTAAAGCCCGAATTGTGTGAAACTGGGGCAGATAGTTTGGGAAGTTAATAGGACGACAAGAATTTGTTACGAGAGAGTGCATCCCAGGCAATTTGAAGCGAGCAACTTTGAGTTCAAGTGCATCTCAAGTTACGAGATAAAGCTAAGGGAGTTTGCTCCAAATATACGGAGGGCATCCATTGTGAAGAAATCACCCAACGAGAGTTTTGTACTTGACAAGGCACTAAAAAAACATAGAAGGCATATCGGTGATATCAATGCTGATGCTGCAAAGAAATACTATGCATGATCTTCATTTTCATCCTCAAGTTGCATGTGTTATGCTTGATATTTTCAGAGATTAGGAGTCCCTCTTTCAACTACCCAAACACTTTATACCATTTGGTATACCCTTTTGAGCCTATGCTAATTTTCTTGACCTCCCCTCTTTTGGAATCGAGTTAGAGTCATTACATAAAAAGAAAAAAGAAAAAAATCATGCCCCATAAGGTTTGTTTTAGAAACTTCATTCCAAACAAAAAATTCAAAAAGAAAAAAACATAAAAAGAGGGAAACAAAAAGAAACCAAAAAAAAAGAAAAAAATCATGCCCCATAAGGTTTGTTTTAGAAACTTCATTCCAAACAAAAATTTTAAAAAGAAAAAAAACATAAAAAGAGGAAAAAAAGAAGAAACAAACAAAAAGAAAAGGAAAGGAAAATAGCAGAAACAAAGAGTAGTCTTTTGAACTACGTTCGACCTGATTCTTGTCACCACAAGATATGTAGGCAGCCTTAAGGTTTGGTCGCACCAAATAAAATATTTCATAATCCCACGAAGTCAAGAGTGGGTAGTCTTTCTTAAAAATTCCATTTCAAAAAAAAAAGAATCAAATTCTCTTGTTTTAGAAATTGGGGCGAAGTTCTTATAATGGATTCCAAAAGTTGTAGATAAATTAACCCTTTTGTCTTAGTTATTTTGAGCCTTTATGATATCCCTTATTTCTAACCCTATCCAAAAGCCACATTACAGTCTAAAAAAGACCTCCCAGTTAATATTTGAGAGTGTCGATCAGACATGCCAGGAACATATGATATTTCTATCATGGTTAATGCCTTGTCATCTGCAGAATCAGCGTAAATAAGAAGAAAAGAAAAAAATGAGAGAGTCTTATCAGTGAAAACCTTCACAGGCACCATAATGTAGCGGTAAGTTGAGAGAAAGAACAAATGAGAGAGGCTTGATAGTGAAAACTCTTTGGGCACTACAAGTCGAATAAGGATCATGAATTAGATAGGATAATCGGAGCATTGAAGCTCAGTTTCACGGCTTAGAGGTACAACAAGAGTTGAACATTAAACTTGCTTGACAGATTAGGCCACTTAATCCAAAAGTGCATATTATGGTCATTAGAGTTGGTATCCACATCTGATAAGTTTCTACTTTATAATTTTCTTGTTAGATATCATCTCTTTCCATTGTCCCTTACTCTGTTCCTTTTGCTTTATTCACGTCCTCTTTTTGAGTCTGTTTCGTCAGAACAAGTGAGAAATTACTTCAAATTTGCTACCATCTTTCCAATTGCACAAATCAGAGTTTGGCTAGCACATCAAAGCGACATAAGTCAGGAAAGAGCAGTATGCGGACTGAGTTGATAACAATTGATGCACTTTGGGATTCATGTGAAATGCAAAGGTTCAGTGGATGTCAATTCTTGAGCAAGTGTAGGAGCAATCACCCTCAAGATCAAGGCCACAAACTAACCACCATGTTTCAAACTCACAAGTTTTCTTTGTCTGAAACAGAGATGAAGGCTATGTTTATATCAAAGCTTGGAAGCTTGAATTTTTCAGGTGTAATACCCCAATTTTGCTTACGCAAATTCTATTGAGAAGATCACACATCACCCCTAGGAGATGTCGCGCCCTCTTTTTCCCTCTCCGCATCGGAAAATCAAGTTTATGACATTTTAGGTATAGGACAACTCATTCCTTTTGGGAATTGGGTTTTGCATTTGCAGAGTTGCCACCTAATGATTTAAGGTACATTAGGACACCTATAGGGTTCATTTCTAAGTTTGTTTGATAACCAGAGATAGGGTAATGTCTTGAAATTATCCTAAGGGGAATGTGTTAGGCACCCCTCAGGATCCATTAGTGTGGTTACCGGCTAGATAATTTTGTGAATTTTGTACAATTAGCAGATAGACAAGTGTAGGCTCAAATAGTAGGGAATTTAGGTTTAAACACATAAGAGTTTGAAAGAACAATTATTAAAAGGTGAATTTTGAAAAGAAGTCACAATTCTACAAATACTTGAGAATATAAAAGAAAAGGGAGGAGAGGTCCTAGGTTTATTTATAATATGGATCACATCAATGCGATACCCGGTATGACACTCCTCAGAAGAGGGGATACATGTGGTATTAGCGCACCGATCATCATATCCATATCTACCCTTCCCACCCCATTAAGGTATTAAAGTGCGGATTGGTCTCGACCTTTATTGCATGCTATTACCCGTCCCATTCCTATCAGTCCTGGAGGAATTTAGGACTACTATTCCTATAAGAGGGATGATTTTAGGCTAACTCTTGAGTTTTTAAAGGTAAAAGACTAAGGCGACATTCAAAACACATAGGACTATACATTAGGGGAAACATATAAACAACTAAGAGGCTCATATATACCTCATCAAGTAAAGCATATAAATAGCATGCCTTAAACACATTTAGGGTCAGAATTTAAAGTACTAAGGCAGGGGAGTTTTAATTGTTGAAGCAGACCAATTTATTACATAACTCCGATAAGAAGTCTGAATCAGGCCTTCCTGCTGGTTGTAGCAGTTGCTAATTAAACAAAGACAGATTCAGTTTTGTTGTTATTACCTAAGGCTTGCCTAAGTGTGTATTAGTGATGTCATATAAGCATGATGTCTATTACTGATTAAGAATGCATCAAAGCAGTGACAGTTTTAAACGAGCGATTTGGATCTTATCGGCATACTATCTAAACCGTATTAATAAAAGGAGTAGGTTGTTTAAAATTGATTCAGAATAGTACAGGTCAAACTGATTTTTAAACTAGACTGGTTTCAGATCCTATAGGCATAATCTCCATTATTGCTGATTTTTAATTCATAAAGACATGATATCTAGTTGAACGTGAAATGAAGCAAGCAAGACTTACTTGAAATTCCTATAGGCATGATTTCTATGAATAATACTGATTTTAATCTTATAGACATGACGTTTGGTTATAGCCATTTGGATCCTATAGGCATAGTGTCTAAGTGTGGTAATATAACATGCAAAGTTCATTAAACAAGTCCTATATGCATATTCTCTATCTGCGTGAAAGTGGAGCATGCAGAACTTGAATTAAAACAGAACAGATCCTATAGGCATGATGTCTACCCTTCTAATAGCTAAACATGTATAGTTACCCCATCCCTTTCACTAGCCAACCTCAATATTTGTTAAATTATTACAGACCAAGTACTGAATTACAACAGAAAAATGCAAAATAAGAAGTTACAACCATAGGAAGCCTGATTTTGACTTCCTCTTTGAGTTATGGAATAAAACACCTCAAATGTCAATTGTTTCAAAGCCTTTCTCAGACCTGGATGTGTCAAAGTTCCCTAAGAGTCTCAAGGGACCCCGGGTAGTGCTTACACCCAGGTTTGCATAACCAGATAGAGATGAGTGTAGTGTGAAAGGTCTAGCCCTTATGTGTCCAAGTTCAGAGGGAGCTCAAAGGTCCCAAGGCAAGGCTCACACAAGAGAGGCAGAACCTAGGTTCTAAGAGTATAGTGGGAGTGCAGAAATAGAGATTTATTTAAAACTGGGTGAGAATAGTAAGGGATAAGGGTGATTTGAAAATAGTAGTATTAAACTTGAACTACACAGAATCAGTAATTGCACAAAGGGGTCAGGGGTTTTAGGAATACATAGCATGAAGCATATGACCCCAGGAAGGGTCAGGTTTGGACATGCACAACAATAGATGATGTTGACATGCCTACAAACCAGCCAGAGAACACAAATACATAGGGGGATATGGGGGTTTGGGATTCATGAGTCAGCAAATCACATAACAAGTGATTGACAGAGTACATACATAAGAGAAAACATTAATTTAGAAGGAGAGGGAGCAGATTGCAGCATGCTTAGTAATGTAACTTGATTGCATAAATATAAGCAGAAGCAGTCAAGAGTGAAGGAAACAGAAATAGCTAAAGAAACATGTTGTTGTTGATGCTTGAAGATTAACTAGGACATACCAGTAAGAAGAAAAGTGTAGAAAGGAAAAGTAAGCAAATTTCTACAGCCTAGCCTTGGCTTTCGGCCGGCTAGACAAAGCAGTAGCACAAGTAATAGTAGAGAAAAGAGAGAGTTTTGAGTGAATCGTATGTTCTGAACTCAGATGGTTCGTCCCTTTGACAGAAAAGAGGGTGGGTATTTATAGTTTTGAAAACAGGTGAAGAATAAGGTAATAAGTAAAGTCTTAACACAAACATGGAAACAATCACAAGTCAGAACCAATTAACCCAAGTAATTCCCTTTAATTAAGGAATTCCTGTTTAACGGGTAGCAGCAGGTCTAATTAAGTAAGGAAAATCAGTTTGGAAACATATTGATTATTGCTACAAAATGGATAGTAAAAGCATGAAGTAAACAATCAAGTCTAAGCACAAAGACATGCTTATTTTGGAAAAGATTCAGTAAGGTAAAATATCATAGTAAAGGAAAGGGATCAATTAACTTTAAACAGATGAGTAGAAATTAGGGCTCGAAAAAGAAAAGCTTTTGCAATCAGTCACAAGACCAAGATCAATCAAGGAAGAAACATGATTCTGCACTTCAGTATATAAATAGAGTGAACAGAAGCATCAGACATGTGAGGCCAAGCACATTGGCAAAAGAAACAACATACAATAGTAGGAGCGTAAAGGAGTTTTTCCACTTAAAGGACAATCGGAACGGGATTTGTTTGTTAAAGTTCAGAGTCGCCACTTGGGAGATTAATGGTGTCCCAAGTCACCGGTCGAATCCCGAACCGAGGAAAAAGATGACTCTGTTCACAGTCCGCGAACCATAAATCCGGACAAGGAATTCTGTTAACCCGGGAGAAGGTGTTAGGCATTCCCGGGTTCCGTGGTTCTAGCACGGTCGCTCAACTATCACATTTAGCTTATTAACTGATTTTATTACATGAAGAACCTACATGCCAACTTTTACTTTTTACCGCTTTTATTCAATGTGTATTTATTGAAGAGAAAGTGAACGTCGTTTAGAGCGTGCTTTCGGATCGCGTCACATGAAATGCACCCGCAATCCTAAGCACACTCTATCCAACATTTTGGGATTTGATTTGGGTCGCATGAAATGCACACCCCAGTTTAAGAAGGCAATTTTATTAGAATCGCGTATAAAGAGGCTAACGCGTTATTATCTTTTGGGAGGGTCGTGAAATTCACTGAACGACCCTTCCCGATTTTCTAAATATTTTTAAATCTTTATTGGGGGCCCTGCAAATTTGCATTTTTATTGGGCTAGGCTCGTCCCATTTTTATTTTAAGGATAAACCTAGAAGCAACTATATTTTCTAATTTTTGTTTTTTTTGTCTCTAAAAGAAAAGAAAAGATCCTAATTAATTATTATTAAAACTTGGGCTTCGAGTTCAAGTCCGGGCCCAAACAAAAGGCAGGACCTTTTAGCTTGGACCCACTACTTAACTCAAAACCCGAGTTTACATTATTGCTAAGCTTTGAATCACCATTATCAGTTCATTCTTGGGCCCAAAGAGCCCAAACCACGCTATGAGTGCATGTTTTAATTCCCAATAACCACAGACATCGGGCCCAAAGTTGGCCCAATTCACACAATCCCCATTAATACGCATGGATTAAGTAACTCAAAATAGTCCAATTAGTTGTGTATGCCTAGTCCAAACAGATTGCCGATCTGACCCATTAACTAAAAGCAATTACGCTTATATGTTAAGAACCAACATGCGGACATGACTCACTGCAGTTCAATATGGATTCAGCTTGAATATAAAACCTGATTTCAAATTCAAAATGATACTTCAACTGTTTATGATTCTCTTTTACAAACGAAATTAAATCTAAACTAAAAGTACTAGCTATGTACAAATTTTAACTGGATGACTCCAAGTTTAAACAATCCAAAACAACGGCTAAGTGATACGCAGGCATACTGAAATTTAACATTACATGATCACAAACTCAACCAAAATAAACTGCTAACTCTACATTTATTGCTTCCAGGAACACTTCTAATGAGTTTAACAGTCCACCATTTATCAATCAGTAATTCAATACAGTCCCAAAATGAACATGAATATCTAATCGAATATTTAAAGCTACAACAACTTTCAACACATTTCATTGAACAGATGGCAATTCATTGTTATTGACTTTCCAAATCACTCATACATTTGAACCAAGTCTCCACATCATTTGGGATCGGGAAAATGTACCTGGATGAGGGAAATATGAGAAGAAAATAATGTCATCTACTTTGAACAGCAACAACAACCAAACTCAGCAGTATAGCATCACAGAACAGGCCAGGAAATGATTTTGAAAACCAGAAATAGAAGCAGACTCAACAGATCAATTCAACACACACTTAAAATGCACTCCTAGCCCTCAAAGCTGAACCTAGATGCCTCTGAAATCCTGCTGGACCTAAAACTCAACTGAAATCCAAACTAATAGGCCCCAAATTCAACTGAATCAGTCGTTAATCACTTCTGAACACTTTTAGAAATAGAAATTCAATTGGAGTTGAAATGCTAGCTGAAATTGAAAGCAAGGAGGAGAGCCTTTTGTGGGGATTTTTGGGCTGAAAATTGAAGCCCCTTCCTCAAGGCACTTGATGCCCTCTTATAGGTGACAAAAAGAGGGTGAATCAGATTTTAGGTTTCTCTTTTAGTCCTTCCTTTATTTCAGTTTGGTCCCTCTATTTTTGACTTGCTAAGCAAGCAAATACCTCTATTGTGCTAACATCTACACTAAAGTACCCTTCTAGAAGGCCCTAGGATGCTCTTCTACCCCAAAATACCTATACTACCCTTGCCCCTACTTTGAAATTACTATTCCTAAAGAAACTACCCTTTTCTATGCCTAAAATGCCCTTCCAATAGTCTGAAAATTACAGACTAAGGTTAACTGATCCCAATCCCCTCACCCTAGCTAAAACTTAACTAAAGTTAATTAACAAATGACTTACTCAGCTATATCCAATCCACCTATCTTAAACACTGCACCAATTAACACTAAAATTGAATGATCAACTAATACTAACTGAAATCAATCCCAAACAAATTCCAAATCAAACTTCATATGAACAGAACAAAGGAGAACCTAATTAAACTAACGATTAATTGACGAACTATTTAAACTATTAACAGAAATTCAGCAAAAGAGAAGAAATCAGAATAAAACTAAAAGAAGCAAGCATGAATACTACTAACTAACAAAGAAAACAAAGATCACAACTAAAGAGGGCGAACAAAAGAAACAGATAGAAACTAGAAAAGAAACTCACTCAGACTCCACGCGGACTAACCCATCGAAATTGAATTCCGGTTAACGTACTTGTCTATTTTAGCCAAAATATGCAGGTAACGTTAACAGAAATCAATTGACTTCGAAGCTCCTTAAAACAGGCCCGAGCTGACCAACCCTAGATCCAATATGCTGAGCTTCAGAGAGATTCAAGGGATTTCACCCAGGGATTTAAGATAAGGAAGGTCAGGGGATTATCAGGTATCGATTTGGGGCTGTTTGGACAAAATAGGATTTTGGGTCTGATTTTAAAATCAAGATTTGAGGGCTAGGCGTTAATTCGAAGGATGATTTTTTGTGTTTTAGAAATAGGAGATGAAGGCGAGGAGGAGGTGTAAATTTGGGCGCCATTGGACGACGGCGCCGCCACCGGCGGTCTAGGGGTTTCAGGGCGGCGCGGCTAGGGTTTGAGAGGGGTGAGGAAGACGATGGGAGATGGGGTAGGGGGGACGTTTCAGACAGTTATATAGGGGGATCCTAGAATGATCTCGTCCGTTGGATAAAGAATTAAGGGCTAGGATTGATTCTGGAAACGACTTCGTTTGGACTTGTTTAGGAACCGGACCGGGTTAATGGACGGGACTGGGCTATTTGGCGTGATTGTTTGGGCTGATGCTCAATTCCGAAGAGGCCCAATTATTTCTTTGCTAGAGAGAGCCCTTTTATTCCTCATTTTCAATTGTTCTTCTCTTTGTATTTTGATTTTCCAAATTAATTCATCCTTATTTTCCACCTCATTTTTGTTACTAATTATCTAATTTGCAACGATTGCAAGAAATTAAAAACTAAACTAAGCTAATTAATGTCTAAAAACTTTAAAACTAATTTGTGACAATTTCACAATTAAAACAATAAAAATGCTAAAGTGAACTATTTTTTGTAATTTTCATGTTTTGTTCAAAAATAAATTAATCCCTAATTAATCCTAAAAATATGAAACTATATCCTAAATGCAAATGCATATGTTTTGTATTTTCATGTGAATTAACACGCACAAATAAAATGCAAACAATTAACAGAAAATGACACAAAAATTCACAAAAATTGTAAAAATAAGGAAAAATCATTTTTGTTTGAATTTTTGGGAATAATTCATATATAGGGCAAAAATCACGTGCTCACAGCTGCCCCTCTTTGCTCAGAAACATGAAAAGTTTTGGTGCAAAGATAAGTGAGCAAATACGAGCGATTTTTGCCCGTTCAAATATTCCGTTGTGATTCATTTTTGAAAAGTTTGACCGCACTCTGCTTCAGAGGTTGCCTACATATCCTGGGCTAAACAGGAATCAGGTTAGTGTAGTTCGGGAATGTCTGATAGCTGGGACTACCAGGAGCTGTGATTTTACTGCGATTGATGTTGCTGCTGCTTGCTGACCTCCCTTATTACACGGTGTCAAAAATAAAAGAAGTTAGACTAAGCTATGAACTATGAATTACAAGATCCTGTCTAAAATCTTCAAACTTGTTCTTGTACTTCCTTATCGTCTTGTGTTCCTCTAAAGAAATCCATCGTTGCTACTCCAGATTGCTAACTAAGATGTCGTTCCTTCTCTTTAACTTGCGGGACTTGAATAAACTTGAACTTGAATGTATTCCTCTATTATCTGGGCGGGCTCCCAACTTCTGAAACTTGAACTGTATGTATTCCTCTGTCATCCAGGCGGGCTCCTGGCTTCACAACACAAACACAACAACGAAAACTTTCTGCCCCAGTTTGAAAACTGGGTACATGTTACTGGATGAGAATTTAAAAACTAAAACTTGAATTGTAATATCTCTATTCTCCAGGCGGACTCCTGACTTCAACTACAACTTAAAATATAACAACCTCAATTCTCCAGGCGGGCTCCTGACTTCAACTACTTCAAATTTTTAATACCTCCATTCTCTAGGCGGGCTCCTGACTTCGACTACTTAAAAATTTAATACCTCCATTCTCCAGGAGGGCTCCTGATTTCGACTACTTAAAATTTAATACCTCCATTCTCCAGGCGGGCTCCTGACTTCGACTACTTAAAAATTTAATACCTCCATTCTCCAGGCGGGTTCCTGACTTCTAAATTTTGAAATTGCATGTCTCTGTTCTCCAGGCGGACTCCTGACTTCTGAATTTTGAAATTGAATGTCTCTGTTCTCCAGGCGGACTCCTGACTTCAACTACAACTTAAAATATAACAACCTCCATTCTCCAGCCCGGCTCCTGACTTTTAAAATTTAAACTGTATGTCTCCGTTCTTCAGGCGGTCTCCTGACATTAAACTTGGAAAGTATGTCTCTGTTCTCCAGGCAGACTCCTGACTTCAACAAAATAATCAACCAACGAAAATTTTTCTGCCCCAGTTTGGAAGTTGGGTGTATGGGTGAGTGTTAAACTGAATCATATTATCACATATTACTAAGAATTGAAAGCTAAATCCTATTATCCAGGGAGGTCCTGACAACTCCTCATAATTACAAACCTAAGGTATTACTCTCACTACATCATGTTATCTACAAGGGTTTTAAACTACATTCTATTATCCAGGAAGATCCTGACAACCCCAAACAATTATGAACCTTAGGTGTTACTTCTCACTATATCATGTTATCTTACCCGGGTGTTTGAATTACGTCCTATTATCCAGGAAGGTCCTGACAACTTGAATTTTATCCTAAACATGCAAACTTTGCAACCAAATTATATTCCCTTATGCTATTCATGATTATCTTGTATTTAATCAAGCCACACTTTGCGGTCAAACCTGATTACTGTTTGTTTTTCCCTCCTGGAGAATTCCTCCTCAACAACTAACTTTTTTGCCCCTGTTTCAATCAAAGAAAATTTTGTTAGTTTAAAACGGTGGTTAGTTGATGGCTTTCTTGCTGAAAAATCCTTCCACTGTCTTGCTTTGTGTTGACTGACTTCCTTGAACTGACCCTGAACTGCTTGACTTTCTGAGTGACTTTCGAATTCCCCAACCTCTGACAACCCGAATGTTTTGTACCCGTGATGTTGTTTCATACCTCCGGCCCCTTTGTCTAAACCTTTATGTTTCCCACAACATTTCCCAATTATTCCACCGATGAAACTTCCTGCGACCTCCCATATTCCATTTTACATCATGTTACTGTTGACATGCTCTAACAATATTATGCTTTACCATTTTCGGTAGGTAGTAGTGAGCTTTGAAGTCATTTTTGCTTGCATTGAACAAAACTAGCACAAACATCTTAGCTAGATAAAACCCTCAAAAGAAAATGAAATGCAATGATTTTTGAGTTAAGGATAAGAAGAATCTAAAACCAGATGACTGCTTAAAAAGAGAAGGAAACATATCTGAGCGAAACAGCTGGTACCAATGGTCATGACATGCATTTTGGATTAATCGGCCCAATCTGTCCAACTAACCAACTTTCAATTACCATACTTTGTTGCCCCAGAATTTTCATCACTTGATTACTTTACCCAAACCTTAACTTTGTTCATCCTGCGGTGCCTCGAAACAATCTTCCACCCATAGAACTTTTGCCAATTAATCATTTCCAACTCACTTTCGCCTCAAGGTGCCCGCGAGGGTTTTCACCAATAAGACTCTCTCATTTATTTTTTCTCTCAGCTCCCGTCGCCTTATGATGCCTGTGAAGGTTTTCACCAATAAGACACTCTCATTTTTACTTTGTTTTTCTTGCTTGAACCAGAGTGTTGCCCCTATCATGAGTTACTTCTACCTGCTCAACTTGGCATTTCTCAAAAACTGATAAGAAGGTCTTTCTTTGGACCGTAATGTAGGCTTTTGGATTGGGTTAGAAAGAAAGGTATAAAAGACTCAAAACAATTCAAAATGGGTTAATAATTACAGCTTTCGGAATCCAATTTTTCGCAACAATCACAACATTTACCCCAGTTTCTTGATTGGGGACTTTTGGGTTTTATTTTGGTATGACTGAACCTCAGAGAGGCTGCCTACGTACTCTTTCGGGATCAAGTCGAACGTAGTTCACTTCATAGAGACTACGTTGTTATGTTTCTTTTTTTTTCATTTTTCCTTTCATTTCTTTCTTTTCCTTTCATTTTCTTTCTTTTTTTCTCTTTATTTTACTTTTCCTTTTTTCATTTTTTTTTGATATCCGGCACCCTCGTTTCCTGATTATGCCGTTGATTCCGAAAGAGGGGTATGGACGAAAACAATTAAGGATCAAAGGGGATAACAATGGATAAAGTGTTTGGATAGCAGAACAAAACGCCTTCGTCATTTCAATCTTTAAAATGTGCCAAATACAAACAAGTATATTCAGAATAAAGAATCATACATAATATCTCTTGACCGCATCGGAATTGATGGCCATTTCTACACATTTTCCTTCTATGTCTGTAAGATATAATGCACCATTAGACAACACTCTGGTTACAACAAATGGCCCATGCCAGTTTGGAGCGAATTTTCCTTTTGCTTCAGCCCAATGAGGCAGAATATGTCTCAGCACTAACTGTCCGACTTCAAACTTCCTCGGACGCACTTTCTTGTTGTACGCTCTTGCCATTCTTTCCTGGTACAATTGACCATGACACACTGATGCCAATCTCTTCTCTTCAATCAAACTCAACTGCTCGAGATGACTTTTCATCCATTCATCATCATCGATCTCAGCCTCCGTGATGATTCACAGAGACGGGATTTCCACCTCTGCAGGTATTACTGCCTCGGTGCCATACACCAATGAATAAGGAGTCGCCCCCACCGAGGTACGAACGGTGGTGCGGTACCCTAACAATGCAAAAGGTAACTTCTCATGCCACTGTCTAGACCCTTCAACCATCTTCCAGAGTATTTTCTTTATATTCTTATTGGCTACTTCAACCGCACCATTTTCCTTGGGACGGTATGGAGTAGAATGCCTATGGGTAATCTTAAACTGCTCACATGTCTCCTTCATCAAATGACTATTAAGATTAGCCCCATTATCCGTAATGATTACCTTTGGAATCCCAAACCGACAGATGATATTTGAGTGCACAAAGTCGACTACAGCTTTCTTAGTCACAGACTTAAACGTCTTAGCTTCCACCCATTTGGTAAAATAGTCTATAACTACCAGAATAAACCTATGCCCATTTGATGCTGCTGGATCAATTGGCCCAATAACATCCATGCCCCATGCAACAAAAGGCCATGGTGCGGACATCGTATGTAGTTCTGATGGTGGAGAATGAATCAAATCTCCATGCACTTGGTACTGATGACATTTATGCACAAAACTGATGCAATCCCGCTCCATAGTGAGCCAATAATAACCTGCTCCGAGAATCTTTTTTGCCAGAACGTACCCACTCATTTGCGGTCCACAAACTCTGGAATGTACCTCAGTCATGATAGATGTGGCCTGTCTTGCGTCCATGCATCTCAACAACCCGAGGTCTGGAGTTCTTTTGTACAACACTCCTCCACTAAAGAAAAACCCGCTTGCCAATCGCCGAATCGTTCTTTTCTGATCACTGGTGGCCTGTACCGGATATACTCATGTCTTGATGTACTCTTTGATATCATGGAACCACGGCTTGCCGTCGAGTTCCTCTTCTATCATATTACAGTAAGCATGCTGATCACGGACCTGAATCTGCAACAGGTCAACATACACCTTATTTGGTTGATGCAACATCTACGCCAAAGTAGCCAAAGCGTCGGCAACCTTATTATGAATCCCTGGAATGTGCCTGAACTCTATAGCCTAAAACCGCTGACAAAGCTCATGCAGACATTGCCGGTACGGTATAAGCTTTAAATCTCGTGTTTCCCATTCTCCTTGAATTTAGTGTACCAGTAGGTCCGAGTCACCCATGATCAAGACCTCCCGTACACCCATATCTACAGCTAATCTCAATCCCAATATACACGCCTCATATTCTGCCATGTTGTTCGTACAGTAAAAACGAAGTCGAGCTGTAACAGGGTAATGCTGACCTGTTTCTGAAATAAGTACCGCTCCTATTCCTACGCCTTTCATATTTGCAGCCCCATCAAAGAAAAGTTTCCATCCCGACTTCTCAGCTTGTTCCAATTCATCAATGTGAATCACCTCTTTATCAGGGAAATAAGTTTTCAAAGGTTCGTAATCTTCATCGGCGGGGTTCTCAGCCAAATGATCAGCTAATGCCTGTGCTTTCATTGTAGTCCGTGTCACATAGATAATGTCAAACTCCGTAAGCAGGATCTGCCACCTTGCAAGCCTCCCTGTGGGCATAGGCTTCTGAAAAATATACTTCAATGGGTCCAAACGAGATATGAGGTAAGTGTTGTAGGATGACAAATAATGTTTCAACTTCTGTGCCACCCAAGTTAGGGAGCAACATGTCCTCTCCAGATGAGTATACTTAACCTCGTAAGATGTGAACTTCTTGCTGAGATAGTAGATAGCCTGCTCCTTTCTACCTGTAACATCATGCTTCCCCAGTACACAGCCGAATGAATTATCCAAAACCGGCAGATATAGAATCAAAGGCCTCCCTGGTTCTAGCGGGACCAACACGGGTGGGTTCGACAAATACCGCTTTATCTTATCAAAAGCCTCCTGATATTCATCAGTCCATTTGACTGCATCGTCTTTCTTCAACAATTTGAAAATCGGCTCACAAGTTGTCGTGAGCTGAGCGATGAATCTACTGATATAATTCAATCTTCCCAACTAACTCATCACCTCAATTTTGTTTATTGGAGGCGGCAATCCCTGAATAGCTTTGATCTTTGACGGGTCTATCTCAATGCCTCGGCGACTAACTATAAACCCCAACAACTTCCCAGATGGCACTCCGAAAGCACACTTTGCAGGATTGAGCTTAAGATTGTACCTGCAAAGCCTTTGAAAGAACTTTCTCAAATCTCTGACATGGTCGGACTGCTGTCTAGACTTCACGATCACATCATCCACGTACACCTCGATTTCCTTATGTATCATATCATGGAATATTGTTGCCATGGCCCTCATATAAGTTGCCCCAGCGTTTTTCAAACCAAATGGCATGACCCGATAATAGTACGTTCCCCACGGCGTGATGAATGCCGTCTTTTCTGCATCTTCCTCGTCCATTAGAATTTGATGATAACCCGTGTAACAATCCACAAAATAACCAATATCATGTTTGACACAATTGTCAATCAGTATATGGATGTTGGGCAGTGGGAAATTGTCTTTTGGACTCGCCTTGTTAAGATCTCGATAATCGACACACACCCTGGTCTTGCCATCTTTCTTCGGCACATGCACAACATTAGCTAACCAAGTGGGATACCGTGTAACCCGAATGACCTTTGCATCAAATTGCTTGGTAATTTCTTCTTTGATCTTCACACTTATGTCTGTTTTGAACTTTCTCAACTTCTGCTTGACGGGATGGAGTGCTGGATCAGTGGGCAGTTTGTGAACCACTAAATCAGTACTTAGACCTGGCATATCATCATACGACCACGCAAAAACATCTTTGTATTTGAACAATGCTTTAATTATCTCCTCCTTGAGTCGTGGCTCCAGATAAACACTTATTTTAGTTTCGTGAACATTATCTTGGTCCCCTAGATTAACTGCTTCTGTATCACTTAGGTTAGGTTTGGGTTTTCCTTCAAAGTGACTTAATTCTTTACTAATTTCCTCATAGGCCTCATCATCATCACATTCCACTTCATCATCACACTCGATTTCTTGTATTATTATTTCTGAGTTAGCTTGGCTTTTAAAACTGTGCCGAAGATTCCTCAAGCATGTCATGTCATTGATATCAGCATAAAAAGAACTGTACAGAAAAGAAAAGAAAAATGAAAGCACAGTTAGGAATGAAGAAAAAAGAAAAGTACATTTCATTGAATATAAAGATAACAAAGTTTTAACTCATCCAAACGGATGGAACATAGCTACTGAATTACAAACCCTAGAATAATCCAGGTGAACTAAAGGAAAACAAAACCCACTACCACGACTCCCTCCGAATTGGAAGAGGAGTAGCTTCCCAATTGTTGACATTAGCACATGGTCCGATGTACTGTATATCTGCTTTGCTTGACCCTTCCTCGACCTCAACCATGTTCACTTCAGCAAATACCCTCTCGAACACCTTATCCAAGTTCCCTTCTGCACCAATCAGTGGACCCGACACCTTTGCCAATGACTACTTCTTGACACCCATCCTGATGAAGGACCTGGACAAGCGTGGAATCGGTTTGGGAAGAACCCAAGCTTTCTTTTTCAACTTACGAGCTCTTCTAACATCTGCCGCTGTTGGTTTGAACCCCAGTCCGAAGGTGTCCAGGTTTTTGGGTAGAAAAACAGGTTGAACAATGCCCTGAAGCTCAGTCCCCAGACCTTTTCCTGGCACAACCCATTACTCAGCATTTCTGATACTACCATGACGGTCGCAGCTGCCACCCTGGGACATGGAATGCTTTTTCCTTCGGGCACTCTGTTCACCGGGACCGTGTCGAAGACCTGATAAACCCATGGTCCCTTATCATCTTCAGTTTCTATAAAGGGCACAATGGCATCATTCATGGCGCATGTGGGATCTTCCCCATATAACACATTTCTTGTCTGTCCCACTCGAACTTGACCATTTGGTGCATTGTGGAAGGCACTACTTTGGCCGCATGGATCCATGGTCAACCCAACAAAAGATTGTAGGACACTGCAGCATCCAACACCTGAAATTCCATAGTGAACTCGACTGGGCCAATAGTCAATTCGAGTATAATATCCCCCACTGTGTTTGTTCCCCCTACGTCGAACCCTCGAACACAAACACTATTTTTGCAGATTCTATCATCATCAATCTTCAACTTGTTCAATGTGGACAACGTACAAATATTAGCACTTGACCCTTTATCGATCAACACCCGAGTAACCATTGAATCTTCACACTTGACAGTCAAGTAGAGATCTTTATTGTGTTCTGTGCCTTCCACAGGCAATTCATCATCAGAAAATGTTACCCTGTTTACCTCAAAGATCTTGTTGGAAAATGTCTCCAGATGATTCACTGAAATTTTGTCGGGCACATGAGCTTCATTCAATATCTTCATCAAAGCTCGGCAATGCTCGTCAGAATGGATTAATAATGACAACAACGAGATCTGGGCCGGTGTTTTTCTCAATTGTTCAACAATGGAATAATCTTGCACTTTCATCTTTTTCAGAAATTCCTCTGCCTCTTCTTCCGTCACAGCCTTCTTGACTAGCACTGGATTGTCTTTAGCGCCCCTAGCCTTTCTCAACTCTTCGGGAGCAAAACAACGTCCCGACCGAGTTAATCCTTGTGCTTCACAACTCTCTTCCTCAATTTCCTTTCCTTTGTATGTCACCACTACCTTGTCATATTTCCACGGCACGGCTTTGCTATCAGCCACGGGTAATTGGACAACCGGCTTTATGACAACTGGTTCTATGTAGGCCCCTTTCACAACAACCACGGGTGCAGATGATGACCCTGGTATCACTAACTTGACTGGCTCTGGCTTCTTTGCAGCAACAAATGGTCCTTTTCCCATTACCAATACTGGCTTATCTTTTATCGCTTTTAGCTGAACCACTGGACTCGCGCTAACTGTCTTTTTTTTTACCTTGGCTTCCGTAGAACGGATCACCATGACCGTCTGCGAGGGTTTTTAGGCTTTGTCCCCTTATGTATCAATTCGATCATATTGGCTTCATAATGCGCTGGTAACGGGTTTTGATTGATGTTTGGAGCCTCTGGAGCCTGTACTTCAATACGGCGATTATCAATGAGTTCTTGTACCGCGTTTTTCAATTTCCAACATTTCTCAGTATCGTGCCCCAGCATCCCTGAGCAATACTCGCAGTTAACAGAATGGTCCAGGTTTCTGGGAGGGGGATTTGGTGCTTTGGACTCAATTGGGGTCAACATTCCCAACTGTTTCAATCTATTGAAGGGAGTGGTATAAGATTCTCCCAGTGGAGTAAATATTTTTCTGTTCGGGGCCTTCTCACTTCTAAAAGCTTGGTTTGGGCGGAAGCCGGTTCCTGGTCTGTTTGTCCTGGGGGGTGGATAGGTGTTTTGTGGGGGTGGATATGTGTTTTGGGGAGTCGGTGCATGCCATTGCGAGTGCGCCGGAGGTTGAGTGTATGTCTAGGTGTGGTGGATAGAAAAGTGTGGTTCTGGTGGTGGATAGTACTGTTGTGGTGGGCCATATGGGGTATACTGCTAATTTGGGTGGTGGGGTCTGGGTTGGTTGTAGTAGGGCGGAGGGTTGTTGGGCCTGGACCAAGTACTAGCTTCAATTGTGGCAACTTCTTCCTTCTTCTTCTTTCCGAGTACACCACCAGTACCGCTTTGGATGGCCTGGGTAGTTGCTTTCAATGCCGAATAACTCAACATTTTGTTAGAAATCAATCCTTCTTCAATCATGGCTCCCATTTTTACCACTTCATTGAATGATTTTCCAACGGATGTCACCAGATGACCAAAATAGGTCGGCCAACGTCTGTAGGAAATAGTCTACCATCTCACTCTCCCTCATCGGAGGACCGACTCTTGCTACCTGTTCCCTCTAGCGGAAACCGAATTCTCTAAAACTCTCCGCGGGCTTCTTCTCCAACTTTAACAATGATAGATGATCGGGGACTATCTCAAGGTTATACTGAAAATGGCCAATGAACGCTTGTGCCAAATCATCCCATGTATACCATTGGCCGGGGTCCTGTCTCGTGTACCATTCCAACGCGGACCCGTTCAGACTTTGACCGAAATAGGCTATCAACAATTCATCCTTCCCCCCAGCTCCTCTCATTTTACTGCAGAAACCTCGGAGGTGGGCCACCGGGTCGCCATGTCCCTCGTACAAATCAAACTTAGGCATTTTGAAACCTGCGGGCAACTGGACATCCGGGAAAGGGCACAAATCTTTGTACGCAACACTGACTTGGTTGCCTAAACCATGCATGTTCCGGAAGGATTGCTCCAGGCTTTTGACTTTACGAATCACTTCCTCCTGTTCCATATTCTTAACTGGTTTATCAACTTCTCCCGGGATCTCAAAATGAGGTGTATAGGTATATGGCTCAGGCGCTTTAAAAGTGGGTTCGGGAGGGTAATATTGGGTGTCGTGAGCTTGGAATAGCGGCTCACTGGACGATCTATGTAATGGGGCTGGGGGAGGTGCCACAAAGACTGGAACCATGGGTGGGGGAGGGTTCTGTTTGGGTGGTGGAGCTGGAGAAGCATATGAAGTAGTACCATAGCCCTAGGTGTGATAGGGAAAGGCTGAAGATGCATGGGGAGTAGTGGGCTCCTGAGCCTGAGCCAGAGGTGGGATGTAAGATGAATTGGCAGGGTATAGTGGTGTCGGGTGCCCTTGAGATCATGCCCGATGCATTTCGGCCATTTGCACTTTCAATTTCCGCATCTCTTCTTTCATAGCACCCACATCTGTTACCTCAACTTCATTTGAAGGATCCACAATACTGGTATCCGAATCCTGTCCTGTCATGTTTACTTTATCTTTCGACCGGGTGTTGTACGGGTAAGTTGCCAGAACTGCCAATCAACTAACCACCGTCCTGGACTTACACATGTTGACAACAATTTCGTTAGCGATTAGGTTTCAATGGATTAGATAACCGCACATTGAGCATGAATGCACCTATACAATTAACCATTTCTATTATGCATTTGCTCAACCGCATGCGTCATCCCGACATTTTCTTAGTTCCAACTATAAGCTTTCTCTTTGTTTTCTTTTCTCTTTTCTTTTCTTTCCGCATTCTATCCCATTCTTGTTTTTTCGATCTTTTCTTTTCTTATTCTTCCTTCCTCTCTTGTTTTCTTTCTTTCTTTCTTTATTCATTTGGTTGCGGTCGAATCCTATGAAGATTGCCCACGTATCGTGACCCCGCACGAATCAGACCAAACGTAGTTTGTGAAAAATAAGTGTTAAAATAAAGGAACAATTTTTGGGAATTTTTCAAGTTTTTCATTACCACAACATTCTATTACAAACTAAACATTTTGAAATGGAAAATAACAGGCTTCAATTGAACTCGAATACAGACTCCGAACATACTAGCATGCTTGGACGCAAAAAGAAAACAGACTGACAAATCTAGTTCATCACTGCCGAGAAGAAAGTAGTGCGGGTCATGTCTTCACATGCCTGGCATCTTCTAAGAATGGCGTGGGCAATGGTCTCAATTCTGTCTCTCGTTCGACCCTTTTCTATAAGCAATCGCTTTATTTGATTATTTCGAGACTCCAACACATGAGAATCCTGAAGGTGCTGATCCTGCAGCTGCTGTATCTCTACCTCCATTCGGGCCAGTAAATCATAGCAATGTCCACTTTCGGTCTCAAAAGCTTTAGCTTGCTTAGTTGCTTTATCTTCAAAGGTGACCACCTTTCTTTTCAAACTAACAATGGTCTTTTCATAATCCTTCTTCAATTGTTGCAAGTAATGGGTGCGTTCTTCTGTTCTTTTTGCCCACTGTGCCTTGAGCCCTGCTATAGTACCCTTGGATTTTTCTAACTCATCCCGGCACTCTCTGATTTCATTTCTCAACCCCTTTATCAAACGCTCATCCGACCGGCTCCTCGGTTGTTTATCAGCGGTTGTTCTCATTTGTTGGATTTGGTCCCTAAGCGCCTCGTTTTCTTGAGCCAACCTGTTCTTTTCTCCCTGATCGGCGGCAACTTGCACATTGTTTTCAAATTGCAGGTTCTCAATCTTTTGTTTTAGTTTGCCTATTTCTGCCCTGTAACTTTCTTCTTTTGCTAGCCAACCCCATTGTTCTTGTGAATCATCCGTGAATTGTTGGACATGGGCTCTTTTGGCAGGCCTATGATAGATCTGGAACCTTTTTCCAAGCCATGAACTATAGCTAAATTTCGTACCATAGTTTTGGGCTCAAGGAATCTGCGTTCATTCCACAACTTGCGAATTTTTTCTTCCAGGAACGTGGCTCTCGGATTTAACTCAATGACATGCTTGCTCAAATCTTCATCTTTAGGGACAACTTGGAACATTCCCAATTGGCGCAGTACCCGATGGGGAGCATATGGTTGGATGCTCCGGATACCAATTAACAAAATATAACATTCTCCCGCTGCCATGTATACCACCTCGGTAACAGGTAACCACCCGAATGCCCACTCAATTTGATCTGCCGTCAGTGACCTCAGGCGTACAAACCAATCTTCAGTACCCTCGGGGAATGTGACACCCGTTACCCGCTTCTCAAATTCTTCAATGCAGCTTAAACCAGTTAGCCCATAGGTTATGTACCCCACTCGGTGGCAGAGATGTTCTTGCATCCACAACTGAAGTAATAAATTGCAACCTTGAAAGAAACTTCCTCCCTCCTTGCTCACAATCAATACTCGGTATATTTCTGATAAGATCAGGGGAACTACAATGCTATCAGCCCTCTTGATTGCGACATTAACCATTCCCACAAGACCTATCTCTATTTTCTTATCTTCTCGTGGACAAACCATGATTCCCAAGAATGTCGTTATGAATGTCAAGGTGCATCTTGCTTCCCATTTATTTCTATTTCCAGCATGAGTCAGTCCCAAATTTGGCTCTTCGAAACCCCGTGGGGTACCATAACGCTGATATAGGAACTGAAGAGCACATCATCCTCCTGACAAATCATCATTGTGCTCGGTCCGACTGATATTTAACAAATCCATAAATCAGTGCGGAGATACCGACCTCGGTGACAATGGATATTGACCCCTCAGATTTTCGTTCAGCCTTGCATAACCCGCGATTTCCTCCAGCGTGGGTGTAAGCTCAAAATCCGCAAAGCGAAATACATTACGGGTCGGGTCCCAAAATGGTATTAAAGCCTCGATGACATCCGACCTTGCCCTGACATTTAGTAGACCGATGAGACCTCCCAAAATTCTGACCACTATTTCTTTGCTATTTTTTTCCAAATCGTTCCACCACATGTGGAGTTGGAGGGGAACCTCACTAAAGACGGTGAAAGGTTTGTTTTCAACTGTGCTCATCCTGCACATTTATTAAGGTGATTAAAAGGAGTAGAATTTATTTGATTCAAAACAAAGCTACTATTTTTGCTTTTCCAAATTTAAAATGAAAGACCCAATTCGTCAAACACGGCCTTTCAGCACTTCGGAAATGAAGATTTTAAGGCTGTGTGGATTAATCGGTCGAAATCCTAAAAATGACCAAAGGGGCCGTTTATTCAAAATCAGCCTTCCGGCGTCCCTTTCGGGAATATTCGGCTATTTCTGATGAAAACGGCATCACCCGACTTATTTATGACAAAAATTAACTTTTGACATTTTTGGCTATTTTTGCAAAGGGGAGGTTGGACCCGATGAGGGTTGCCTACGTATCTCACGCCCTGTGAGAATCAAACCTGCGTAGTTCGGGCTAAGAAACTAACTATATTTTTAAAACAAGACCTCCTTTTTCCATTTTCCATGGCAAGACAAACTATTTTATTTTTCCTTTTCTAATTTTTTTTAAAACAAGACAAAATAACGACTCTTTTTTTTTTATTTTCAACAAACAATAAACAACCTATTTTTCCCAGGCTAAAATAAAGACTTTTTTTTCTTCTTTTTAACAAACAATTTTCCAAAAATAAAAGACTCTTTTTTCTATTTTTCTTTTGCTTTTAGTAAAACAGACTATTAAAAATAAAGCATTTTTCTTTTCCATTTTCTCAAAATTTCGGCAGAGTTTCGACAGTGTTTGAGCATTGGATTTTTCTAAAATAATCAATTAACTCCCTAACTGTTATTTTTCTCTTTTTCTCTTTTTTTTTCAATTATCCAACATTCCTGAGATTCAGAAACCGGTCAACATGCAGGTTCGGAACAAATAAATGCACAACACAAATAGGATGCATCAGGATGGTCTTTTCATTTCAGGTTGCTAGTACTAGACGGACCCAACCCCTGTGTTGAGTCCCTTAAGTCAAATGCAACATGATGCAGATAAGCGTTCCTACTAGGGATCCGACATGAAGTTGAGTTATTCTAGGTTCAGAACCTGGGTGTTTGTTCTAGACCTGGCTTACCCGAGCGGACAGCTCGAGCCGAGGGGGGGCAGCGTACCGGGAGTACAGAAGCTTCACCGGCTTAGCAACTTGTCCGAACCTCGTTCTAAATTGGGATTTGACACTATACAGAAAAGAAGTCGTACGAAGTACACCCTTCTTCATGATTTAGAAGACTCACAGAGGAGATGGGTTTCGGCACAGTTTATATACAGTTCACATAATATCAAAGCGGTAAAAACAGTCAATTAACACACATTAGGCACAAATCATTTAACAAAATCAGATAAAGCCGAACACAACAATTATTCTAACCTCGAATTCTGAACCCTGAACTAGAGATTCTGGGTTCGATCCCCAGCAGAGTCGCCAGAGCTATCACACCTCCTTTTTCTGCCTACACCCGCAAGAGCGTAAAAGAGTATTTCCACTTAAAGGACAATCGAAACGGGATTTGTTCGTTAAAGTTCAGAGTCTCCACTTGGGAGATTAATGGTGTCCCAAGTCACCGGTTGAATCCCGAACCGAGGAAAAAGATGACTCTATTCACAGTCCGCGAACCATAAATCCGGACAAGGAATTCTGTTAACCCGGGATAAGGTGTTAGGCATTCCCAGGTTCCGTGGTTCTAGCACGGTCGCTCAACTGTCACATTTAGCTTATTAACTGATTTTATTACATGAAGAACCTACGTGCCAACTTTTACTTTTTACCGCTTTTATTCAATGTGTATTTATTGAAGAGAAAGTGAACGTCGTTTAGAGCGTGCTTTCGGATTGCGTCACATGAAATGCACCCGCAATCCTAAGCACACTCTATCCAACATTTTGGGATTTGATTTGGGTCGCATGAAATGCACACCCGAGTTTAAGAAGGTAATTTTATTAGAATATCGTCTAAAGAGGCTAACACGTTATTATCTTTTGGGAGGGTCGTGAAATTCACTGAACGACCCTTCCCGATTTTCTAAATATTTTTAAATCTTTATTGGGGGCCCTGCAAATTTGCATTTTTATTGGGCTAGGCTCGTCCCATTTTTATTTTAAGGATAAAACTAGAAGCAACTATATTTTCTAACTTTTGTTTTTTTTTGTCTCTAAAAGAAAAGAAAATATCCTAATTGATTATTATTAAAACTTGGGCTTCGAGTTCAAGTCCGGGCCCAAACAAAAGGCAGGACCTTTTAGCTTGGACCCACTACTTAACTCAAAACCCGAGTTTACATTATTGCTAAGCTTTGAATCACCATTATCAGTTCATTCTTGGGCCCAAAGAGCCCAAACCACGCTATGGGTGCATGTTTTAATTCCCAATAGCCACAGACATCGGGCCCAAAGTTGGCCCAAGTCACACAATCCCCATTAATACGCATGGATTAAGTAACTCAAAATAGTCCAATTAGTTGTGTATGCCTAGTCCAAACTGATTGCCGATCTAAACCATTAACTAAAAGCAATTACGCTTATATGTTAAGAACCAACATGCGGACATGACTCACTGCAGTTCAATATGGATTCAGCTTGAATATAAAACCTGGTTTCAAATTCAAAATGATACTTCAATTATTTATGATTCTCTTTTACAAACGAAATTAAATCTAAACTAAAAGTACTAGCTATGTACAAATTTTAACTGGACGACTCCAAGTTTAAACAATCCAAAACAACGGCTAAGTGATACGCATGCATACTGAAATTTAACATTACATGATCAACACAAACTCAACCAAAATAAACTGCTAACTCTGTATTTATTGCTTCCAGGAACACTTCTAATGAGTTTAACAGTCCACCATTTATCAATCAGTAATTCAATACAGTCCCAAAATGAACATGAATATCTAATCGAATATTTAAAGCTACAACAACTTTCAACACATTCCATTGAACATATGGCAATTCATTGTTATTGACTTTCCAAATCACTCATACATTTGAACCAAGTCTCCACATCATTTGGGATAGGGAAAGTGTACCTGGATGAGGGAAATATGAGAAGAAAATAATGCCAGCTACTTTTAACAGCAACAACAACCAAACTCAGCAGTATAGCATCGCAGAACAGGCCAGGAAATGATTTTGAAAACCAGAAATACAAGCAGACTCAACAGATCAATTCAACACACACTTGAAATGCACTCCTAGCCATCAAAGCTGAACCTAGATGCCTCTGAAATCCTGCTGGACCTAAAACTCAACTGAAATCCAAACTAATAGGCCCCAAATTTAACTAAATCAGTCGTTAATCACTTATGAACACTTTTAGAAATAAAAATTCAACTGGAGTTGAAATGCTAGCTAAAATTGAAAGCAAGGAGGATAGACTTTTGTGAGGATTTTTGGGCTGAAAGTTGAAGCCCCTTCCTTAAGGCACTTGATGCCCTCTTATAGGTGACAAAAAGAGGGTGAATCAGATTTTAGGTTTCTCTTTTAATCCTTCCCTTATTTCAGTTTGGTCCCTCTATTTTTGACTTGCTAAGCAAGCAAATACCTCTATTGTGCTAACATCTACACTAAAGTACCTTTCTAGAAGGCCCTAGGATGCTCTTCTACCCCCAAAATACCTATACTACCCTTACCCCTACTTTGAAATTACTATTCCTAAAGAAACTACTCTTTTCTATGCCTAAAATGCCCTTCCAATAGTTTGAAAATTACAGACTAAGGTTAACTGATCCCAATCCCCTCACCCTAGCTAAAACTTAACTAAAGTTAATTAACAAATGACTTACTCGGCTATATCCAATACACCTATCTTAAACACTGCACCAATTAACACTAAAATTGAATGATCAACTAATACTAACTGAAATCAATCCCAAACAAATTCCAAATCAAACTTCATATGAACAGAACAAAGGAGAACCTAATTAAACTAACGATTAATTGACGAACTATTTAAACTATTAACAGAAATTCAGTAAAAGAGAAGAAATCAGAATCAAACTAAAAGAAACAAGCATGAATACTACTAACTAACAAAGAAAACAAAGATCACAACTAAAGAGGGCGAACAAAAGAAACAGATAGAAACTAGAAAAGAAACTCACTCAGACTCCACGCGGACTAACCCATCGAAATTGAATTCCGGTTAACGTTACTTGTCTATTTTAGCCAAAATAGGTAGGTAACGTTAATAGAAATCAATTGACTTTGAAGCTCCTTAAAACAGGCCCGAGCTGACCAACCCTAGATCCAATATGTTGAGCTTCAGAGAGATTTGAGGGATTTCGCCCAGGGATTCAAGTTGAGGAAGGTTAGGGGATTATCAGGTATCGATTTGGGGTCGTTTGGACAAAATAGGATTTTGGGTCTGATTTTAAAATCAAGATTCGAGAGGCTAGGCGTTGATTCGAAGGATGATTTTTTGTGTTTTGGAAAGAGGAGATGAAGGCGAGGAGGAGGTGTAAATTTGGGCGTCATTGGACGACGGCACCGCCACCGGCGGTCTAGGGGTTTCAGGGCGGCGCGGCTAGGGTTTGAGAGGGGTGAGGAAGACAATGAGAGATGGGGTAGGGGGACATTTTGGACAGTTATATAGGGGAATCCTAGGATGATCTCATCCGTTGGATCAAGAATTGAGGGCTAGGATTGATTCTGGAAACGACGTCGTTTGGACTTGTTTAGGAACCGGACCGGGTTAATGGACGGGACTGGGCTATTTGGCGTGATTGTTTGGGCTGATGCTCAATTCTGAAGAGACCCAATTGTTTCTTTGATAGAGACAACCCTTTTATTCCTCATTTTCAATTGTTCTTCTCTTTGTATTTTGATTTTCCAAATTAATTCATCCTTATTTTCCACCTCATTTTTGTTACTAATTATCTAATTTGGAACGATTGCAAGAAATTAAAAACTAAACTCAGCTAATTAATGTCTAAAAACTTTAAAACTAATTTGTGACAATTTCACAATTAGTAAAACTAAGGAAAAATCATTTTTGTTTGAATTTTTGGGAATAATTCATATATAGGGCAAAAATCACGTGCTCACACCAAACATATTGGCAAAAGAAACAGCATACAATAGTAGCATAAATAAGCATATGATTCAGTAGTGAACAAAGTTAGATAGTCATGGCTCACACGTATAGCCAAAGTGAAGAAGAGAGTTAAAAAAAGTAAAGGTCTCATAGTAACAACTGAGGAAAACCTTTAAAGAAATTAGGGTTTCAACAATAGTAGAGTTAAAAAGATAGTGAAACTCAGAATCAGATAGGTCACATAAAAGAAAAGAGAGTCTGAAACAAGGAACCTTTAATCGAGTCAAGTATACTTTCAAACAAGCAGTCTCAGACCAAAAGACCTAGGGTTTTCCACAATAATTGAGTTTAAAAGATGGTAAAACTCAGGATCAAATAAGTCAAATAAGAACGAAGAACTTAATCGAGCAAGTACACATTCAAACATGCACTTTCAGAACTCGGATGAGACAAAAAGGAACTAGGGTTTTAACATGATGACTCAAGTAGAAGGAAAACATAACAAGCAGTTTGAACATAGTAAAACCATAAAACAACATCAAGAATCAGATAAGAGATTTTTTAAAAGAGAGGTTAAGAGAAAACCTAATCGGAGAAAATAAAGGGTCGTTTTGAAAGAAAAGTTGAAGAACTTTCGAGAAAACACTTAAAACATTTATAGCAAGTACAGATCTAAAGTATATCTCAAAGAAAAATCAAAATATCTTAAAGATTAGGGTTTCGGAAAACCCTGAAAAGGTGAGAAAGACCTTGAAAGTTTTCGATCTAACTAGGAAAGTCAAGGATCTGCTTTAAAAGGCCATGAATGGCTGAAGAAAGGTTATGGCTAACCGGAGAAAAGCCATGAACAGAAGTTGAGCAAGGACTGGACCACATTACCTCGAGGTCTAGCCTTAAAATCATAGAAACAAGCACCCAAGAGCCGTAGGAGGCTGATACATATCTCAAATGACCATGAGAGGCCATGGATTAGGCAGGGGTTGAGGTAGATTAGGGTGGGGTTAGATGGCAGCGACTAGGGTTCTTGAGTGGTTTCAGAAAGAGTTGAGAGAGAAAGGGGATTCAAAGGCAGCGGGTGTAGAGAAATGATTTAGGTTTATAGGTCGTTCAGGGTTAAAAAAGGAAAGGGAGGACGGTGGTCGTTGATCTAAATGATCAACGGCTAGGATTAAAGTGGTTAGGTGGAGAATCCAGCTTGGGTCATTTAAATGGGTTAGTGGCCAGGTTTGAGTTGCAATTGGGCTGGAAAATTGGGTCTGATTTGGGCTCAATTTTAGGCTAAGTTGAAATCCAATTTGGCTAGATTTTAAATAGCCATTTTCCTATTTATTTTATAAAAAATAGTAAATTAATTTCTGAAAACAAATTAAAAGTACTAAAATTATTTATAACATATAATTAACAATTTAAAAATATATGACTTGATTTTATGAATACAAACACAATTAAATCTTAAAAGACGCTAATATTGCAATTACGTGCAATTTAGCTTAAAAATACTAAATAAATTTTTAAAAATATGCAAAAAATTACCTTAGCCATATTTTAGCATAAATATAAAAGTCCAACAAATGAATTACCAAAATAATAATTTTGGAAATAATTATTAGATTTTTATGGATAAAATAGGGAAATAAATTGATTTTAAAAAACTTTAAAAATTATGAAAAAATAATAAAATACTTGGATATACTCACATTTGCATATTGAAAAATATATAAGGAAAAATTGGGTATCAACAGTTTCCCCTCTTTACCCGGGAAGGATGAAAGAGTTGTCGGGTAAAGATATGATGACCAATTTTAACCGAACGAAACGGTTCGGAGAAGATAGGCCGCACCCTAGCTTCTGAGCTGCCTACATATCCCTGATTTTACAGGAATTAGGCCATATTTACTTCAGGATCCGTCAGCGGAGTATGCCGATGTAGACTTTCCAAGAACGGATGCAATTTCCAAGACGGGGTGAGTGGGTGGCTTGTGAGAATGGCTAAGGTTTGATATGGACATGGGAATTGGAACGGGCTTGCTCTTGCCGGGATGGCCATTGCTCGTCGGTGTACCTGCAATTAGAAACAATACAAGCGTATACTGTGCATAAATTTAAACATGATGTAAATTCCCGCCGGACCATGAATGCTGTCTTTGGACAGTTAGGATGACGTCCTGGGCCATGAAGCGTATAATAAAGGATTTGCAGGTCATGAAATAATGATCTGGGGCTATGAGGATGATGCTTTTGAACCATGATGCCTTTGAATAATGATATGCAAAAGATTAAAAGGGATCTTCAGGTCATGACATGATGTTATCGGGCTATGAAGATGATGCCTCCAAATGATGATGCCTTCAGACAATTTGTCGATCTTTCAGTCCATGAGATAAAGTATGTAGCGATCTTTAAGCCCATGCGATGCAATATATGGCGATCTTTCAGCCATGCGATGCAGTATGAGGCGATCTTTCAGCCCATGTTGATGCAATATGAGGTGATCTTTCAGCCATGCAGATGTAGTATGTGGCGATCTTTCAGCCATGTAGATGCAGTATATGGTGATCCTTCAGCCATGAGATGCAATGAGGTAGTGTTTAGCCTTATACAAGGATGAAGGCAGTGCAATGCAAATGCATATGGAGGTAAAGCTTAACCTCGGAAGGTAGAATGGTAGCCTTATGCAATGCAAAAATGGAGATGGAGACAACGTTTAGTCTCCGAAGGCAGAACGGTAGCCTTATGCAATGCAAAATGCAGATGGAGGTAGAGCTTAACCTTAGAAGGCAAAATGGTAGCCTTATGTAATGCAAAAATGCTGATGGAGACAATGTTTAGTCTCGGAAGGCAGAATGGTAGCCTTATGCAATGCAAAAATGCAGATGGAGACAACGTTTAGTATCGAAAGGTAGAACGGTAGCCTTATGCAATGCAAAATGCAGATGGAGGAAGAGCTTAACCTCAGAAGGCAAAATGGTAGCCTTATGCAATGCAAAAATGCAGATGGAGACAACGTTTAGTCTTGGAAGGCAGAATGGTAGCCTTATGAAATGCAAAGATGCAGATGGAGACAACGTTTAGTCTCGGAAGGCAGAATGGTAGCCTTATGCAAGAAATAAAATGGCAAATGGTAGTAGAGCTTTCTTAGCTGATAGCAGATTACGACATTGTGATTGTTGGGATATTGTAACATGCGGAATATCACTGTTGTGTGCGGTTAGCAAATGTTGGTAAGTGCAATGGTTCTGAGAGTTGTGGTCCTGAATAATGTTTGTCCCATGGGTGTATAGTATGTTTGATGATTTTGCAATCAAAGTGATTGCATCCAATGAAAAATCATGAGTTTTGTAAAGGGGGGAGGTTAGTTCGTATCCCTACTGGCTTTGCTTGACTTGCTCGGCTTTGATCTGGTGATATTGTATGTATCATTAGGGTAGCATTGCTAAACAAAGCAGTTTTGATAATAAATATGCATGATTTTGTAAAAGTATGACATAAGCATATAATAAAAGCTTTAGATGAACCGACGACTATGACGTGGTTCAGGACATTGCAACCTTTCTTGCTACGGAAATTTGAGGGCCCCCCTCAAAATTGTGCCCTAGTTTGATAGGTTGACGCTTCTGACTGCTGTTCGTGCGGCGATTGGCTGAAATTACTTCTGAATTTTGAGGGTCCTCAAAATTCTGCCCCAGTTTCCAATTATGGGGGGGAAATAAAATTTTATTGAATTGTGACCAAACACATAGTGCTGCCTACGTATCCCCTCTTAAATGGGAATCAGGTCAGGCGTAGTTCAATGCGTCGGCGAACTCATTTTGGACTCTGGGAACATGTTGGAACTCCGTCTTTGCGAACCTTTTCCTTAGTTCCTATACATGATGCAGATACGGGAGTATCTTGGAGTTCTTTGTTGCCCATTCTTCTCGTACCAGATGTATAAGCAAGTCTGAATCTCCAATTACTATCAGCTCCTGAACGTTCATGTCAATGGTCATTTTGAGGCCTAAGATGAAGGCTTCGTACTCGGACATATTGTTGGTGCATGGGAAACTGAGTTTGGCGGACACCGAATAATGCTGACCGGTTTCCGATACTAGGACTGCTCCTATGCCAACTCCTTTGAAATTTGATGCTTATCGAAAAACATTCTCCAACCATCATAGGATTCTACAATATCTCCTCCTATGAATGATACCTCTTCATCAGGAAAATATGTTTTCAAGGGTTCGTAATTTCCATCCACGGGATTCTCAGCAAGGTGGTCTGCCAGCGCTTGTCCCTTGACTACTTTCTGAGTTATGTAGACAATGTCGAACTCACTCAATATGATTTGCCACTTGGCTAGCTTGCCACTAGGCATGGGCTTCTGAAAGATATACTTCAAAGGATCCATCCTTGATATGAGATATGTAGTATAGGCGCAGAAGTAGTGCCTCAGCTTCTGAGCTACCCAGGTCAAAGTACAACAGGTGCGCTCTAACAGATAATACCGTGCCTCATATGGGGTGAACTTCTTACTAAGATAATAGATGTCCTTCTCTTTCCTCCCCGTTTCATCATGCTTCCCTAGAACGCAACCGAAAGCTCCATCCAATACCGCAAGGTAGAGTAATAAGGGTCTACTTGGCTCGGGTGGGACCAAGACTGGTGGTGTTGATAGGTACTCCTTGATTCTGTCATTGGCCTTTTGGTAGTCATTGGTCCATTTGGTGGCGGCGTCCTTCTTCAACATCTTAAAGATTGGCTCATAGATAACTGTAGACTGTGCTATGAACTGGCTGATGTAGTTAAGTCTTCCCAAGAAACTCATCACGTCCTTCTTGTTCTTTGGAGGTGGCAATTCTTGAATAGCTTTGACTTTTGATGGATCCAGTTCTATTCCTTGACGAGTCACAATAAACCCAAGCAATTTTCCAGCAGGAACCCCAAATGCGCACTTCGCGGGATTCAATTTCAGGTTGTACCTTCGCAATCTATTGAAGAACTTCCTCAAATATTCAATGTAATAAGTGGCCTTCTTGGACTTGATGATGACATCATCTACATATACCTCAATCTCCTTGTGTATCATATCATGAAAAATGGTGGTCATGGCCCTCATGTAGGTGGCCCCTTCATTCTTCAGACCGAACGACATCATCTTGTAACAGTACATTCCCCACGGCGTAATGAAAGCCATTTTCTCAGCATCTTCTTTATTCATCCAGATCTGATGATAACCAGTGAAGCAATCTACAAATGACTACAGCTCATGCTTGGCGCAATTGTCAATTAGGATGTGTATGTTTGGGAAAGGGACACAGACTGGCCCGGTTGAGATCCTGGTAGTTGACACAGACTCTGACCTTCCCGTCCTTCTTTGGCACTAGCATGATATTGGCTAACCATGTCAGGTATTCTACTACCCTGAGAACCTTAACTTTGACTTGCTTAGTGAATTCTTCCTTGATTTTCAAACTCATATCAGGTTTGAATTTTCTGAGCTTTTGCTTTACCGGCGGACAGGTCAGATCGGTTGGCAGTTTATGCACCACAATAGACGTACCCAGACCAGTCATGTCATCATACGACCAGGCGAATATATCCTCATATATTCCTTCAGAAATTCTATGTATTCCTTCTTTTTTTAATGGCGATAAGTGAACGCTGATTCGTGTTTCCTTGACGTTTTATGCATCTCCCAAGTTAACAATTTCTATCTCGTCTAGGTTGGACTTAGGTCTATTCTTAAAGTTCTCAACTTCTTTGACAATCTCATCTGGTATGTCATCTTCCTCTGAATCAATGTCCCTTTGTTGTTGTCTTATTGCATGTCACAGTCATTGGTTCATCAAGATAAGTAATAGTAATGCTGTATAAGTAAAGTAATGAGAGGAAAATAATAATAAGTGTTGATTCATAAGGAAAGTCAAAATGCTTTGATAAATTGCATAACTATTTTGAACATCGAAGATCTTATTGCGGGCATTGAAAATGCGGAAAGAAAATCATTTAGTAAATAAAACAGTGAATAATGCTTGTTTTAGCCTTGCTATCCCGAGGCTCGTCGGGCTCTGATTATCTTGATGGTCCAATTATTGAGGCATTCCCCTCTGCTCACAGTCTGTATGGAAGGGCCTTCCTCCCCCTCCTCCTCTAGAATAACACAACAGTCCATGTCATTGTCTTCTAGGAACAAGTTCTTCATCGCTGCCAGTGCTTCTTCTTCGTCTGATCCATAAACGATGCCATCCTATTGTAAGGTCTTCTCCAAATGCGGTATTGGCTGCTCCAGTGGATAGTAAGGACCGCGCTATGGCGGCGACCAGTTGTTGAATTCTTCCCGGGTGTAGTCATATCCTAGACTGAAAGTAGTGCCATGCTTTTTGCGTTTTATGGGCTTAGCGATTCCTTGGAGGTTCTTTCCGAGCCCCTTGCCAGGTTTGTACCCACTCCAATTCAGTATACTCTCGATTTTGTTATCCCACCATTTGTCCTTGTCAACAACATTTACCTGTTCAATGTGATGGTAAGTCTCTCCACCCAGCTTCCTTTTTCCTTCGATTGCCGGAATGGTCTGACGACTGTATATAGGGTTGCTACCGTCACCGTGAATGATCACCTCTTTGTGATTCTATTTGAATTTTACTGCCTGATGCAGTGTTGATGCTACGGCCCCAGCAGTATGAATCCATGGCCGTCACAATAGTAGGTTTTAAGATACTGGCATGTCTATCACTTGGAAATCGACATCAAACCATATTGGTCCCATCTGCAGGCATAGGCTAATCTCACCAATGGTGAACCTTTGAGAACCATCAAAAGCTTTCACATTGATTGCTCTATCTTTTATCTTATGCAATCCTTTAGCTAATTTCTTGAGTGTTACCAGTGGACAAATGTTGAGACTGGAACCTCCATTGATCAGGATTCTGGTGATAAAATAGTCATCGCATTTCATAGTGATGTGCAGTGCCTTGTTGTGCCCCAAATCTTCAAGTGGCAGCTCGTTCTCATGAAAGGTAATCTTATGACTCCTCAACACTTGTCCTACCATGTTAGTCATTTCCCCGTCAGTGATGTTTCTTGGCATGTATGCTTCACTTAGTACCTTTAGTAGAGCATTCTTATGTGACTCCGAATTTTGTAGCAAAGAAAGAATGGAGATTTGCGCCGGTGTTTTATTCAACTGGTCGATGACCGAGTACTCCTTGACCTGTATCTTTCTCCAAAGATCGTCTGGACCTATCTCAATATGAGTGGCCGATTGGAGGCCTGCTTGCTTGACTCAGCTAGATGTTCTGGGGTATAGGCTCTTCCAGTTCTTGTCATACCCTGTGCTGCCGCAGTCTCTTCGAACCTGACCTTGCCTTTCCTCCTTGCCTCGGCTGTATAGTCCCAAGGTACAACCTTTGTATGGAATGTTGTCATGGTCGACATCGCCACTGGGATTGGCGTGGCTACCCTTACTCCGAACGGAGCATGTGCCTTGGGTAGTAAAACTGCAACTTCAAACGGTGTGGGTGCATTTGCCGGAGACACGAATTTGACCTCAATTGGTGTTGGTGTCTTTGTAGATGATGTCGCTTCAAATTCAAGTGGCACAGACATATTTACCTCAGCACCTCCAGATGGTTGAATCTGGACTATGATTGGATTAAGAGTAACTATTGGCTTCTTTGGGTCATCACCTTCTGCGATCAACCCGATTGATCCCTCGGGATCCCAGTCATCTTCTATTTCAATCATGTGGATACCTCCACCCTTATGGTCTGGCAGAGGGTTGTTTCAGACATTTGGAGCGGGTTCCTTTGCCATAATAATCTTGTTATCAATTAAAGTCTGGATCTTGTTTTTCAAGGAATGACATTCATCGATGGTGTGCCCTATCATGCCGGAGTGGTATGTACAGGATTTGTTTGGGTTAACCCACTGAGAAGGCTTCTCAGGGGTTGTAGTAGGGATAGGGGTGATATAACCAGTGACTTTGAGTCTCTCGTACAATTGGTCAATGGGTTCAGCAATGGCTGTATATTACTTTGGAGGTCTGCGATCAAAATTAGGTCGGGGTCTAGGGAAGTTTTGGCGTGTAGGGGGTGGCTGATAGTGGGATGGTTGAGTATTATAGGTTTGGTAGACATGGGTGGGTTGGGATTATCTAGGCAAAGTAGGTTGATATGTGTGAGGTGGAGGTGATTGATAAGTGGGTGGTAGAGCTTGGTATGAGGGTGAATGTGGTTGGTAATTTGTTGTTGGTTGATATATGAGTGGAGGTGTTGGGTAAGTTTGGTATTTGAGGGGAGATTTGGTCCTTTGTGCAACCATTACGGCCCCTACGTCCCTTTTCTTAGACACATCACTAGACTGTAAGGCCTTATTAATAGCTTGTAAGGCCTCGAAGTTTGTAACCATTCTGCTTTTGATACCCTCTTTAATCCTTTCACCCAGTTTGATAATGTCGGAGAATTTGTGGCTCTTGATCATCATTAGTCATTCATAATACTGTGGGTCCTGAGCCTGGACAAAGAATTTGTTCATCTATTCTTCCTCTAAGGCAGGTCTAACCTTAGCAGCTTCAGACCTCCAGCGAGTAGCATACTCGCGAAACGTTTCTGTAGGCTTCTTCTTTAGATTCTGAATATAGAACACATCTGGCACATTTTTGTGTTAAACCTGAACTAGTCCATAAAGTCGGACGCCATGCTTACCTAGCTTAACCACTTTTTGGATCTCGGCTGATGTACCAGGACAACACATCTCCTTTCAGACTCTTCGTGAACAACTTCATGCGGATTCTCTCGTCCTTCCCTACTCCAACTAGCTTGTCATAATACGTTCTCAAATGGACCCTTGGATCCCCTGTACCATCAAATATTTCGAACTTCGGAGGTTTGTACCCCTCGAGCAGTTCGATATCGGGCTATATGCAGAGATCTTCATAGTTCAGCCCCTCGATTCCTTTGCTTCCCTCAGCGCCATGAATCCGGCTAGTCAATTTCTTAAGTTTCTCAACCAGGTTTCTAATAAATAGATCCTTTTCATTAGACTCAGGTGTGCTTGAGATAGGTTGGGTGGAGTGTGACATGGTCTCCACGTAGATAGGGGTGTTATGGTGGGTGTGAAAGTGGTGGTTTGTGGAGTTTTGGGGTTCCGGGATAAGTAGCGGAGTATTATTTGGGGTATGGTAGGTGTTGCATTGGGTCTTTGGTGGAATAGTGTGATGGTTAGGAGCGGGATAATTTTGTTGCTTTGGAATGTTTAGAGGCGGTGCAGGGTTTTGAGTATTGGGAAAGGTGATATCTGGGGTGCTGAGGGAAAATGACAAGCTTGCCAGATTTCGGACCTGATCGAGCTCTTCTTAGAACTTCAGCAATTTCTGTTCAAGTTGGGATACATTCTCCTTAGGATCCTAAGTACCATGGCCATTGGTGGCCTCTACCCATTCAGTTGAATTCTCCTTTCGGACGTTGTTCAAATCTTCCATTTTGACTTTGTTCTTATTTTTGACAGGACTAAGAGGATGAGTGGGTGGAGGGCCCCTGGATCTCGTGGAATAGGATGATGTTGCCAGAGTGCACGAACTAACCTTTAGGGAGGGGAATAATAAAAACAAACAAAGAATAAAACAAAAAGGTGACCAAGTTAGTAAGGATCATAAGAAGTATTGCAATATTTAAACACATAGTGCGGGAATGTAAATCGTGTCCTAATTTGGGGGACCTCTTTGTGCCCGAGGTAGGCCTAGCAACAAATTGTTTTTTAGAACTTAGAATGCTAAATGCCTCATTTTATTGATAGAAAATATGACGAATCCAAATTGACACTAAATAAAAAGGAAATAAAAAGTCACTAATGGCCATTGGCCTTATTACATTCATAAAGCGAAAAAGATAAACTCCTATCTATTTGGTCCTAGAAGGACCTTCCTCGGGTTGGATGATCTCATTGATCAAATCCTCCAGTTAGCGTAGGTTCACCAGTAAAACTGCCTTTGCCAAATGTTCTCTTTCATTTCCCTCAGTATTCTGGCAATCGACGACTCTCTTCCTCACCTTTCCTTCAAATTCCAAAAGCTGTATTCCAGATATTCCAGCTTTTCGCTGGATTTGGCGGCCCTCCGCTCATTGATTTGGTCGTTTGATGGAAGACTCCTCCACCAGTCTAGCAAGAGTGGGGGTGTGCTAACCATACCGAAGTTGGGGACCTCATTCTTCATTTTCTGCAAAACAAAAGGGTTAAGACCATACCCCCACCAGACTCGACTGTTTAATATCAACAATTAGCATGAAGCATTTAGTTCTCCAAATAAGTGCATAGAACGTGCTGATGTCCACTTGGGTTTAGGGAAACCCAGTGGACTTTGGATAAGGCTATCTTAAAGGATCATTATGTGGACAACATAAATGACCCGGCTAGGTTTGACCATGATGCATGCACAATTTGAACAGAGTAAGGTTTCTATGGGGTTTTATACTGGTACCCTTGAGCGGACAACTCAAGGGGGGAAGGCACAGAACCGTCGACTGCACCGCTGATCGACTGGGTTTACCACAAATATGCCTTTCCGAATTTAGGGGTAATGATATAGAAAGAGTTCAACCACTCATTATAAGTGTTGCTATGGTGTTTAATTGGCATGAGTGGAGTATGATATTGAGAATGATTATGCAATAATTAAATATGTTGGCACGTATTTGCACGTTAAGAAAGCGACAAATATAGTAGTATCATAATTTAAAGAAACAATAAAGGAAGGAAACAAAGAAGATAAGTCAGTTTTGCATCTTGAAACGAAATTAAATGCTTAAAGAAATTTAAACAAGTAATTGCACATAAGGGAGGGTAATAATTCACAAGAATAATCTGAAGTGGTAAAAACCTAATATCCCCAGTAGAGTCGCCATGCTGTCGTGCCCCTTTTTCCCTCTCTGCGTCGAAAAATCAGGTTTATGACATTTTGGGTATAGGACAACTCATTCCTTTTGGGAATTGGGTTTTGCATTTGAAGAGTCGCCACCTAATGATTTAAGGTGCATTAGGACACCTATAGGGTTCATTTCTAAGTTTGTTTGATAACCAGAGATAGGGTAAGGGTTTGAAATTATCCTAAGGGGAATGTGTTAGGCATCCCTCAGGATCCACTAGTGTGGTTCCCGGCTAGATAGTTTTGTGAATGTTGTACAATTAGCAGATAGACAAGTGTAGGCTCAAATAGTAGGGGATTTAGGTTTAAACACATAAGAGTTTGAAAGAACAATTATTAAAAGGCGAATTTTGAAAAGAAGTCACAGTTCTATAAATACTTGAGAATATAAAAGAAAAGGAGAGGGGGGGTCCTAGGTTTATTTATAATATGGATCACATCAATGCGATACCCGGTATGACACTCCTTAGAAGAGGGGATACATGTGGTATTAGCGCACCCATCATCATATCAATATCTACCCTTCCCACGCCATTAAGGTATTAAAGCGCGGATTGGTCTCGACCTCTATTGCATGCTATTACCCGTCCCATTCCTATCAGTCCCGGAGGAATTTAGGACTACTATTTCTATAAGAGGGAGGATTTTAGGCTAACTCTTGAGTTTTTAAAGGTAAAAGACAAAGGCGACATTCAAAACACATAGGCTTGCACATTAGGGGAAACATATAAACAACTAAGAGGCTCATATATACCTCATCAAGTAAAGCATATAAATAGCATGACTTAAACACATTTATGGTCAGAATTTAAAGTACTAAGGCGGGGGAGTTTTAATTGTTGAAGCAGACCAATTTATTACATAACTCAGATAAGAAGTCCGAATCAGGTTTGTTTGCTGGTTGTAGCAGTTGCTAATTAAACAAAGGCATATTCAGTTTTGTTGTTATTACCTAAGGCTTGCCTAAGTGTATATTGGTGATGTCCTATAAGCATGATGTCTATTACTGATTAAGAATGCAGCAAAGCAGTGACAATTTTAAAAGAGCAATTTTGATCCTATATGCATGCTATCTAAACCGTATTTATAAAAGGAGTAGGTTGTTTAAAATTGATTCAGAACAGTACGAGTCAAACTGATTCTTAAACTACACTGGTTTCAGATCCTATAGGCATGATCTCTATTATTGCTGATTTTTAATTCATATAGACATGATATCTAGTTGAACGTGAAATGAAGTAGGCAAGACTTACTTGAAATTCCTATAGGCATGATTTCTATGAAAAATACTGATTGTAATCTTATAGACACGACGTCTGATTATAGACATTTAGATCCTATAGGCATGGTGTGTAAGTGTGGTAATATAACATACAGAGTTCATTAAACAAGTCCTACAGGCATGTTCTCTATCTGCGTGAAAGTGGAGCGTACAGAACTTGAATTAAAAACAGATCATATAGGCATGATATCTACCCTTCTAATAGCTAAACATGCATAGTTACCCCATCCCTTTTACTAGCCAACCCCAATATTTGTTAAATTACTACAGACCAAGTACTGAATTACAACAGAAAAGTGTAAAATAAGAAGTTACAACCATAGGAAGCCTAATTCTGACTTCCTCTATGAGTTATGGAATAAACCACCTCAAATGCCACTTATTTCAAAGCCTTTCTCAAACCTGGGTGTGTCAAAATTCCCTAAGGGTCTCAAGGGACCCTAGGCAGTGCTTACACCTAGGTTTGTATAACCAGATAGAGATGAGTGCAGTGTGGAAGGTCTAGCCCTTATGTGTCCAAGTTTAAAGGGAGCTCAAGGGTCCCAAGGCAAGGCTCACACAAGAGGGACATAACCTAGGTTCTAAGAGTATAGTGGAAGTGCAGAAACAGAGATTTATTTAAAACTGGGTGAGAATAGTAAGGGATAAGGGTGATTTGAAAACAATAGTAGTAAAACTTGAACTACACAGAATCAGTAATTGCACAAAGGGGTCAGGGGTTTTAGGAATACATATCATGAAGCATATGACCCTAGGAAGGGTCAGGTTTGGACATGCACAACAATAGATGATGCTGACATGCCCACAAACCAGCCAGAGAACACAAACACATAGTGGGATATGGGGGTTTGGGATTCATGAGTCAGCAAATCATATAACAAGTGACTGACAGAGTACATACATAAGGGAAAACATTAATTAGGGGAGGGAGCAGATTGCAACATGCTTAGTAATGTAACTTGATTGCATAAACATAAGCAGAAGTAGGCAAGAGTGAAGGAAACAGAAACAATTAAAGAAACATGTTGTTGTTGATACTTGAAGAGTAACTAGGACATACCAGTAAGAAGCAAAGTGCAGAAAGGAAAAGTAAGCAAATTTTCAAAGCCTAGCCTTGGCTTTCATCCAGCTAGACAAAGCAGTAGCACAAGTAATAGTAGAGAAAAGAGAGAGTTTTGAGTGAAGTGTGTGTTCTGAACTCAGATGGTTCGTCCATTTGAAAGAAAAGAGGGTGGGTATTTATAGTTTTGAAAACAGGTGAAGAATAAGGTAATAAGTAAAGTCTTAACATAAACATGAAAACAATCACAAGTCAGAATCAATTAAACCAAGTGATTCCCTTTAATTAAGGAATCCTTGTTTAACGGGTAGCAGCATGTCTAATTAAGGAAGGAAAATCAGTTTGGAAACAGATTAATTATTTCCATAAAAGGGATAGTAAAAACATGAAGTAAACAATCAAGTTTAAGTACAAAGACATGCTTATTTTGGAAAAAATTCAGTAAGGTAAAATATCATAGTAAAGGAAAGGGATCAATTAACTTTAAACAGATGAGTAGAATTTGGGGCTTGTAAAAGAAAAGCTTTAGCAATCAGTCACAAGACCAAGATCAATCAAGGAAGAAACACGATTCTACACTTCAATATATAAATAGAGTGAACAGAAGCACAGACATGCGAGGCCAAGCACATTGGCAAAAGAAACAACATACAATAGTAGCAGAAATAAGTATAGGATTCAATAGTGAACAAAGTTAGATAGTCATGGCTCACACGTATAGCCAAAGTGAAGAAGAGAATCAAAAAAAGTAAAGGTATCACAGTAACAAGTGAAGAAAACCTTTTAAGAAATTAGGGTTTTAATAATAGCCGAGTTAAAAAGATAGTGAAACTCAGAATCTGATAGGTCACATAAAAGAAAAAAGAGTATGAAACAAGGAACCTTTAATCGAGTCAAGTATACATTCAAACAAGCAGTCTCAGACCAAAAGACCTAGGGTTTTCCACAATAATCGAGTTTAACATATGGTAAAACTCAGAATCAAATAAGTCATACAAGAATGAAGAACTTAATCGAGCAAGTACACATTCAAACATGCAGTTTCAGAACTTGGATGAGACAAAAAAGAACTAGGGTTTTAACATGCTGACTCAAGTAGAAGGAAGGCATAACAAGCAGTTTGAACATAGTAAAACCATAAAACAGCATCAAGAATTAGAGAAGAGATTTTTTAAAAGAGAGGTTAAGAGAAACCCTAATCGGAGAAAATGAAGGGTCGTTTTGAAATAGAAGTTGAAGAACTTTCGAGAAAACACTTAAAACATTCATAGCAAGTACATATCTAAAGTAGATCTGAAAGAAAAATCAAAAGATCTTAAAGATTAGGGTTTCGGAAAACCCTAAAAAGGTGAGAAAGACCTTGAAAGTTTCCGATCTAACCAGGAAAGTCAAGGATCTGCCTTGAAAGGCCATGAACGGCCGGAGAAAGGTCATGGCTGGCCGGAGAAAGGCCATGAACAGAAGTCGAGCAAGGACTGGACTAGATTACCTCGAGGTTTGGCCATGAAATCATAAAAACAAGCACCCAGAAGCCGTAGGAGGCTGATACATATCTCAAATGACCATGAGAGGCCATGGATTAGGCAGGGGTTGAGGCAGATTAAGGTGGGGTTAGATGGCGGCGACTAGGGTTCTTTAGAGGTTTCAGAGAGAGTTGAGAGAGAAAGGGGATTCAAAGGCGGCGGGTGTAGAGAAATGAGAGAAAAGATGTAGGTTTAGGGGTCGTTCAGGATTAAAAAAGTAAAGGGACGACGGTGGCCGTTGATTTAAATGATCAACGACTAGGATTAAAGGGGTTAGGTGGGGAATTCAGGTTGGGTCATTTAAATGGGTTAGGGCTCGGGTTTGAGTTGCAATTGGGCTGGGAAATTGGGTCTGATTTGGTCTTAATTTTAGGCTGAAATTGAAAGCCAATATGGCTAGATTTTAAATAGCCATTTTCCCTATTTATTTTATAAAAAATAGTAATTTAATTTCTAAAAACAAATTAAAAGAACTAAAATGATTTATAACATATAATTAACAATTTAAAAATATAGGACTTGATTTTATGAATATAAACGCAATTAAATCTTAAAAGAGGCTAATATTGCAATTATGCACAATTTAGCTTAAAAATACTAAATAAATTTGTAAAAATATGAAAAAATTAACTTACCTATTCTAACATAAATATGAAAGTCCAATAAATAAATTACCAAAATAATAATTTCGAAAATAATTATTAGGTTTTTAGGGATAAAAGAGAGAAATAAATTGATTTTAAAAACCTTTACAGATTATAAAAAAATAATAAAACACTTGGATATGCTCACATATGCATATATATGCCTTTTTGAAGTTATTTTGCATATTGAAAAATATATAGGGAAAAATTGGTATCAACAGGAGATGCACTTCCTAGTCTGGGTCTTTCAGGTTATATTTTTGTTTTAGGAGATGCACATCCTAAATTGAGATTTTACGCCTAGGAGACGCACTTCCTAGTTTGGGTATTTCACGTTATATTTTATTTTAGGAGACGCAGTTCCTAAATTGAGATTTTATCCCTAGGAGACGCACTTCCTAAATTGAGATTTTATCCCTAGGAGACGCACTTCCTAAATTGAGATTTTACCTTTGGGAGACGCACTCCTAGTTTGGGTCATCTAAGTTCATTCCTAGGAGATGCACTTCCTAGTTTGATTCATTGAAGTTTCACCCCTAGGATACGCACTTCCTAGTTTGGGTCTTTCAGGTTATACTGTTTAGGAGACGCACTTCCTAAATTGAGATTTTACCCCTAGGAGATACACTTCCTAGTTTTGGTTCATTTAAGTTTCATCCCTAGGAGACGCACTTCCTAGTTTGAGGCATTCAAGTTTTTCCCCTAGGAGATGCATTTCCTAGTTTGGATCATTCAAGTTTCATCCGTAGGAGATGCACTTCCTAGTTTGAGTCATTCGAGTTTTATCCTTAGAAGACACACTTCCTAGTTTGGTTCATTCAAGTTCCATCCCTAGGAGACACACTTCCTAGTTTGAGTCGTTTGAGTTCATCCCTAGGAGATGCACTTCCTAGTCGAGTATTTAGTTTTACTCTCATCATTGCATCAATAGCATTGGTGATTTACAGTTTTGCTAACAACTCACAAATATTCCTAGTGCAAACTGGGGCAGAAAATTTTGTTTGTTTTATTGTTTTGATTGCACGCACCCACCTTGAGAACGAGGAAGTTCTTTTTAGAGTTATTTCAAATTTCAAGTTAGTAGTAGGCGCCCACCTGAAGAACGAGGGAAGTCATTTCAAAATTTAATTCAAGTTAGAAGTAATAGAAGCTTGCCTCAAGAATGCGAGTCGACAACCCGAGATAACCAAAAGAAGATGTCTCAATCCAGAATGAAAAGAGAGAGATAGAGAGAAAAGCAAATCCAAATGCAGAAGCAGATGAAACATGTGAACTGCTCAAGACATGGTTAAATTTACAAGCACTGCATGTCCGGTCTTGATCCGAAGAAGTCGTGGAAGAAGGAATCAACACCTGCAACTAGCAAGCATCAAGGTTCAAATCAAAAGTCTGCACGAAGAACCATTCAAGATTCAAAATCACGCTTCAGTACACTTATAGATAGGAAATTCGTAACTCATAGCTGATAGACTTGCTTAGTTCTTTTAGATTTTGATTTGATGTAATAACAGAACCGCAGACCGGAACCTCGATGGAACGTATCTCAATCGGCTCTCTATCTCGGCATACTCCATCGCTCTTCTCACTTCTGAACTACACATGACATAATTCCTTTATAGCCAAAGATATGTAAGCAGCTCAGATACCAGGGCTCGGTCACAATCTCTTGTCCATCTTTGTTTCGTTTTGAATAAGCATCGGGGCATAAATCAATTATGTTGCTTATTGTTCTTTGCTTAAAAAACTCTTCGAGTTTCCGAGCAAAGAGGGGAAGCTGTAAACACATAATTTTGATCCGCGCAAATTTTAAAGTTAGTTTTAGTATTTTAATATTTTTAAAATATATAATTGAGTTTATTTAATATATAATATTAATCAGTTTTATTTTCAATCCTAAGACGTAAATTACAAAAAAAAACATAAAATAGTTTTATTAGTATAACTTTAGCCTATTTTCTTTACTTTTTACCTTATTATAACATTTAGAAATCTTAAAAAAATAGTTTCATTTTAATATTTAATTTATGTACTTAATTAAGTTTAATTAATATTTTGTAGGAACTTTGAGTTTGTCTTTATTCAATAAGAAAGTTTGTGGGCCCATGGTGTGAGTCCATCTCTTTTAACTTAAACCCATTACACTTGAGCCTAATTCCCTCGACATCTGACCTAGATCCGCCCCAATTTTCCTTTCAAATCACAGTACTTTATTCCATGACTCCTAGTCTTTCACCCTTTGATATATAAACTAAAAAGAATTTCAAAAGAAACCCTAGAGAACCCCCAACCAGCGCCTTTTACCCAAGGAAGAGCGGCACCCATTCCTCTTTTACCTCCCAACAACCGCTCACCTCTGGCCATCTCGCCAGAATTCAACCACCTCCATACACGCACTACCTCCACCGGCCGTACACCCGACCCCTAACACCAGCAATCGCGCCTTCTTCTTCACCTCACTACCACCGCACCGCCACCGGAGAAATCACCAGGCTCACCCCCTAAACTTCTACAACCTAACACCCCCTCATTTCCTTCACCCTAAGGAACAGCGGCCAACCCTAGAGAGCAGCAGACCCTCATCCGTCCTCCTCCTCACTACGCCGTGCTTCCGTAGCCGACAGACCTTCTCGCTGCACCACAACCTCCTTCCACTGTTCAACCAGATATTTATCCTTTTATCTTTGATTTTGAGTTTATTTTAAAATTCAAAAACATATATAAAAAATGGTTCTGTAGTTTGGTTAAATTTCGATCAAAGTTTCAAAAAGAAAAAATCAGAAAAAATACAAATAAAAAGAAATACATTGCTGCCCCTTTCTTCTATTTTCGATTTAGTTTTCAAAAAATGAAAGTCGATTGAGCTTGAGGGTGGTTCGAATTTGTCGCTGGAGTTCGCTTGGATTCGTCGTTCGAGTTTCGGGTTGAGTTCCTATTTGCCGATTTTATTTCCGATCATAGGTCGCTGATAGAGGTTTCAATTCTGAATTCATTGTCCCTGTTGATGTCCCTGTTTGCCTTTTCAATTCTCTCATTAAGTGTTATTGTTTTGCGGAATTAATTTTGGCCGAAACAGAGCAAGGACTTTGGCTCCACACTCGAAGGTCCAATTCTAAACCTTATTTGCTCTTCAATCGTAAGATCTATTTCTCCTGATGCTATGAGTGGAATCTTGATTTGGTTGCCTATTACTTTTCGTTCTTGACTAAAATTGCTTTCGATTGTCTAGTTCATCATTTAGTTTATATATCTCTTGCCTTAAAAAGTAGGTTTAAGTTTCTAAAAGCTTAGGCGAGAATCACTGATTTTAACATGAAATTTGGTTTTCTTTGCAAAGATGTATTTGTGGGGTGGGAATATTACTTAAGTGGACTGAATTCCAAACTTCAAATATTTCATTGTTTTTGTCATTATTTTATTAATTTGTTCGCTAGGAGCATGTTATAGGGCGACCACACCCGGGTAGGCAAATCGTAGGTCACTTCTTTTATTTTATTTGAGGTGAGAGGTCGTTTCCTTTCGTTATTATCCAGGGAATACCCTACGAAATTTGTATATATATTTATCCAGGGTATGCCTCGAAGTATTTGTATTTGGGTCGAAAGTAAAACTCATAGTATTTTTATTTTCATTTTCATTTTTATTTTTCTTTTATTAGGTGAGAACGACCTCGAGTCTCTTGTAAGTTTATTTTTCTTTTCTGTGTTTATTTTTACCTCAATTTGAATATTTTTCAAAAGCTAACTAGATCAAGTACGCAACCGTGACTTTCACGGGACTCAGGGAATGCCTAATATCTTCTCTCCGAGTCAAATGAACCCCCTTACCTAGAACTCTGGTGCATACTTAGTTTTAGAGTCCAAAGTATTTTCAAAGGAAAAATTATTGCTAAACCAGTGACCTGACACTGAAATCAAACGTCAGGTGGCAACTCTGAAAAGTCCTTTTGAACACAATTCTTTGTCACTTTCTAAATGAAACCCTTTCGAGTTTCAAATATCACCTTTATATATTTAAAGAGGGTTAGTGAGGTAAAATAGAGGGGTGTCATAGTGCTCACTCAATATTTATGTAAATATTTTTTAATTACCTATACAAATTTATTAAATATGGTCAAAGATAACCATATAGGTCCGCCACTGACAACACGTGGCTCATTTGTGCAGTGTCACATAGTGAGAATGGTTTGATACATAGAAGCTAAAGCCGCAAGAGTTAAAGAACCACGACCGAAGTATTTGTTCCAATCTGAATAAGAGTGACCAGAAGGAAATTCACCAAGTAAATATCCGAAACAAACTTGTCAACTTTGGTTTCGAACTTCGAGCAGGGGGATTTGTTGTCATACTCTATTTTTATGCCATTTTTTAACTCTATACCTTGTTTTTAAAAACTATTGATTTCCTAACCAACTAACAAAAAATCTGTAATAATATGACAATTATATCCCTTCCAAAACATATAAGAGTCCGTCTCTCCTCCGTATTCCCAGATTCAAATTCCAGATCTCCTCCGTATCTCCTCCCATCAGTCTACCTCTCCTGAGAACGCATCTCGCATTCAAATTCAAATTCCGAATTCAAATTCAAATTCAAATACATTGTAAGTATTCAAATTCACCTCCAGAATTCAAAATATTTTTTGAATTATATGTTTTCTGATTGATTGATTGAAGTTGTTTGACAAACTTCACTGATATGCTGAATTTGCAATTCTAAATCTATTTGACGATGAATTCTAACATTCTAAGCTGAAGTTATTTAGTTAACGAGCTGACAAATAACACAACGAAGAAGAGATTATATTAAATTTTATATGATTGTTTTGTTGCTGAAGTTTTTTTGTCAATAATTAAAAGTTGAAGTTTTCCTTGTACACTGGGTAAAAAACCATAAAGCATAAGTTAAAATTTCATATTGCACCAAAAGAACTTCGGCCTAGGTGCTGAATTTTTTTAGTTATTACTTAAAAACTTAAGCAGGAGGACTGAAGTTTTCCTCCTACACTGGCTAAATTAAAAAATCATATTGCACCAAAAAAACTTCGGCCTAGGTGCTGAAATTTTTTAGTTATTACTTAAAAAAACTTAAGCAGGAAGGCTGAAGTTTTCCTCCTACACTGGCTAAATTAAAAAATCATATTGCACCAAAAAAACTTCGGCCTAGGTGCTGAAGTTTTTTAGTTATTACTTAAAAACTTAAGCAGGAGGGCTGAAGTTTTCCTCCCACACTAGCTAAATTTAAAAATCATATTGCACCAAAAAAAATTCGGCCTAGGTGCTGAAGTATTTTAGTTATTACTTAAAAACTTGAGCAGGAGGGCTGAATTTTCCTTCTACACTGGCCAAATTAAAAAATCATATTGCAGCAAAAAAAAAAAATTCGGCCTGGTGCTGAAGTTTTTTAGTTATTACTTAAAAACTTAAGCAGGAGGGCTAAAGTTTTCCTCTCACACTGGCTAAATTTAAAAATCATATTGCACCAAAAAAACTTCGGCCTAGGTGCTGAAGTATTTTAGTTATTACTTAAAAATTTAAGCAGGAGGGCTGAAGTTTTCCTCCTACACTGGCCAAATTAAAAAATCGTATTGCACCAAAAAAACTTCGGCCTAGGTGCTGAAGTTTTTTCCCCCCTGCATTGATGAATCACCATCATAAAAAAACTTTAGCTAATATGCTGAAGTTATTAAGCTTATCTCTAAAAACTTTAGCACTTATAAGTTGAAGTTTTCTTTGTAGGATTCATTAATTATGTCATACATCTTTTTCCAAAAAAACTTCAGCAGAAGATGCCTAAGTAACTTAGTTTATTTGTAAAAACCGTAGGACAAACAACCTAAACAATTCTTCTGTTCACTTTTCTAATACTTGCCACTAAACATGAATCTGCAGGATGAGTTCGATTTGCATTGTTCGATTTGTTATACTTGCTACTTGGATCATGATATAAAACTTGTTCTACTTAATAAGGACATATCATTCAATACTTTCCTGAAGAAAATTAGTGAAGTTGCAAATATTGATTCAACCAGATATGCATTAAAAGTATGGTTTGATATCAAACTAAATATAAGCAAAGGAATGCTTGTAACTTCATATGAAGAACTCAGTATGTGTATACATTTGCTTACAACTGATTCAGCCTACAAGAATTGCCATTTCGGCATCGAAAAAATACAACCTTCAAAATCAGCAGCATTCAACCAATCTCTTGCATATGCGATAGATTCAGAACCTTTTGTTGACTATCAACATGAAGTACGAGTGCCAATAATGGAAGTAGATAACGGGCAACAACCTTCTAACATTACAGCTACTTCAGAATACATAGTGCTGCAATAATTACCCCCTACTCCAATAAATTCACCAGTTTGTCGATGACCAAGAAAAAGAAGGACAATAATAATGCAAATTGACAACCAACACACAATCCAACAAAGCTTTTTTCACCTTCTGCAATGATAAACAACAATGAAGATGAAGTAAACATGGAGCTTATACCGATAACATCACATAGAATTGGAGAAATTGCTGAATCAATCTTTGAGAACAAACAAAACATGACTAAATTTTTCTGCAGCTTGGAGAAAAATCAAAAAGTTGAATTCACTGTTGTTAGATCATGTTCCAAGAGATACGAGCTGAAATACATTATGGACAAATGTGGTTGGAATGTACGTGCTACCAGAATAAAAAATTCCACACTGTTCTGGGTGATAAAATATTATAACATCCATGAATGCTCGGTTGATACAAGAAAATTAGATCAGAAGCTTGCTACATCAAATTTTATAAGTGAACAAATTATAGAACATGTTCGAGACAAAAAGATAGAGGTTACACCAGCCTTTGTAGAAAATGAAATGAAAAAAAAAATTGGAATTGACATTGGTTATCACAAGGCATGGTGTGCTATTCAAAAAGCTGTTGCTTGCATAAGGGGAACACCTGAAGAGAACTACCAGATTCTTCCTTCATACCTACACATGATGGTGGCCAAAAATCCAGGAGCATACACAAGCATAAAAAGAGATGCGCAGAATAGGCAAGCAAAACAATACTAACCATCAGCCCGAAGTTTCAAATGTTACTATTTGAAAAACTCCACACCTTATGATTTATTTTTTTGTGTTTCAATGTACAGATTTGCTTACTTGTTCTTCGCTCCTGCGGCATCAGTAGCTGGTTGGTCCTAATGTAGACCCGTTATTGCAGTAGATGCAACGTTTTTGAAGTCAAAATATCGTGGTGTTCTATTTGTTGCTGTATCAAAGGATGCAAACAATCAAATATTTCCTCTATGTTTTCGTGTAGCAGATTCAGAAAACAATGAGACATACATTTGGTTCTTCGGGGAAATGAGAAAAGCAATTCAAGTTCATCGTGAACTGGTTTTCTTGTCAGATAGAAACCAATTGATCGCAAATGGTATTAGAAAAGTTTTTCCTGAAGCTCACCATGGTATCTGCCTCTATCACTTTGAAAAAAATTTATAGCAAAGACATGCAAAGGCCACGGTAATAAATCTTTTTCAAAGTGCTGCAAGGTCATACAAACGTGAAGATTTTAATCAGTTAGTGTCTTAACTCAAAAGTATTGACAAGAAAACATACAATTACATAATGGAAGCGCTCCCCGAGAGATGGGCTCGATCGTGGTTCCCACGACGACGTTATGATATGCTAACAACAAACATGGTAGAATCAATGAATTCCGTTTTACTAAAGGGAGAGAAATGCCTATTTTAAGAATGTTAGATTTCATCCATGAAAAACTGGGAGAGTGGTTTTATGAACGGAGAAAAAAGGCAAATGAAACTTTTCACAGAGTATCAATATGGACAAAAGAAGAGATGACTAAGAAGATGGACTTGGCTTGTAAAATGTTTGTGAGTATATTTATTAACTTCAGCTTTTTATATCTGTTGCAATGATTTACTGCTTACATTTAAAAAATTTCATACTTTTTCTTTTTGAAGCAAAAATACACTAATATAATTTGTCTTAATTTTTTATTCCTTGTTAGGTGTTCAACCTTGACTCAATATTGTTTAGAATAAATAGTGAAGGAATTGAATTCATTATGGACTTAAATAAGAGAACTTGTGACTGCCTGGAATTCCAACTTGATGAATTGCCCTGTCCACATGCAATTGCTGCTATTAATAAGAGATATTTGCAGAAATATGATTACTGCTCAAATTGGTATTCAAGGGAAACATGGCTAAAAACATATGAAGGACATGTGAATACCGTGGGAGATCAAAAATCATGGGAAATACCACAAAATGTACAATCTGAGATCACAAAACCTCCCGATATAGAGATTCTACAAGGAAGAAGACAAAAGAAGAGGCATATACCTACAACTGAATCATCAATACCATTAAAGTCTACCAAATGCAGTCGATGTAAACAAGTTGGGCATAATAGAACAACTTGTTTGTCTTCTCCAGCACCTCATCCATATTCCAAGAAACACACTGAAAAATACTACAAGCTTCAATAATCCTTGGTCTGAATTTAGACTTTCTTTATTGTATGACATAATTCAAATGTGATTTTTTTCATAGGAATAAAAAAAAATAAGCTCTTGAACAATTTTATATACTGCTAAAGGATAAATCACTCATTTTTGTTACACAGGCTTACAAGTTTTATTGCATTTAAAAAAGTACGCAATGACTTCTGCGAGAAAAAACTTCAGGTTACAGTATGTGAAATACATATCCTTAAACAAATACACACACACATACATGTACAAACACTCACACACACACACACACACATATGCGTACAACACACAAAAAGAAACACATGTACAAACAAAAGTTGTAGCATCTCTAAGCAACTAAGAAGTATAAAGCAAATACCAACAAATAACAAGGATAATGCAATAGAAAGCTAAGAACAAAGAGGATGACAATTATATTGATATAAAAAGAGGTCAGAACAACACATATTTATAAACAAAACTTCAACTCTCCGGGCTGAAGTTATACAAAATTAATCTAAAAAACTCCAGCTCTATGGGCTAAAGTAAACAAAAAGCATAGCATTGAAAGCATAAAAAATGGATTACAAACACTAACAATCATCACCATCATCATCGTCATCATCACAGTACTCCTCAATTTCTCTAAATATCTCATCATCATCACTATCTGAGATAACTATAGGGTAGTCGGGCAAAAGACCACTGAATCCAAGAAGATCAATCTTTAACTTGTTGAATTGATCACGCAGCTGACTTTGTCCTACAATTACTCTGTCCATAAGAGAAAGAAGAGTCTTCAGGTTGTTTTGCAGCTTGGAATAGTCGTTCCAGCTGGGAAACTGAAAACTATCAAACTACTGCACAACCTTATCGAACGAGGTTGAATAACTTCCACAACTACATTCCATGTTAATCCTGTTCTGGAATGATTGATTGGAAAAAAACTGTGGTCTGATTCTCTCCCAATCAACCTTTATTTGATCCCACAAAAGCATAAGCTTAGACATCAGTTTGTTATTGTACCACTCACACTTCAAACTCTCTTACTTCTGTATAATTTCATCCATATTAGGCTTTCCACTTCCGCTTGCACCAGACATTTTTTCTTTAACAAAAGCTGAAAGACTAAGGATGAATACAAATTTAAAGAAATATGATAGAACTCTATGAATGACTATGAAATTTTCAAGTGAAGAGATTGTTAATATAGACAAAGAGTTCAACTAATCAATTTAATATCTATAAATGTAAAAGTAACTTTTTAGCTATTTTTATTGTTTTACGTTCAGAGAAATTGCATGAAACAAGATAAGTAGGGGGTAAAAACAAGTATGTTGTAAATGGAAAAAGAAATATAACTTCAGCCCTAGTAAAACCCACAGTTTTTCTATAGTAAAAAAATAACTCCAGCCTGAAAAATAACTTTTAGGATCATTTACTATATGGTCAAACAAATTTAAATGAAAGATGAAGTAGTTGACAAAAGACAAAAAGTAGATAGTAAATGGAAAAAAGATAAGTATCAACTTAAAAAAATACCAAAACATGCTAAAGTTTTTGTCCTAAAGCTATTTCGAAAAACTTCGGCCCAATTTGCTGAAATTTTTTGCAATATTTCCAAAAACTTCAGCACTTTATCAGCCTAAGTTTTTTGTTGGATTCATTAGTTTTAATCCTAAATCTTTTTCGAGAAACTTCGGCCCTATAAGCTGAAGTTTTTTAGTATATTTCAAAAAACTTCGGCACTTGGTCAGCTGAAGTTTTTTGTTGGATTCAATAGTTTTTGTCCTAAAGCTTTTTCAAAAAACTTCGGCCTACTATGCTGAAGTTTTTAGTATATTTCCAAAAACTTCCGCACTTTATCAACCTAAGTTTTTTGTTGGATTCATTAGTTTTAATCCTAAATCTTTTTCGAAAAACTTCGGCCCATTGTGCTCAATTTGTTTAGTATATTTCCAAAAACTTCAGTACTTGATCAACCTAAGTTTTTCTGTTGGATTCAATAGTTTTTATCCTAAAGATTTTTCAAAAAACTTCGGCCCAATGTGCTGAAGTGTTTTTGTATATTTCCAAAAATTTCAGCACCTGATAAGCAGAAGTTTTTGTGTCGGATTCAATAGTTTTCTTATGACTTTTAAACAAAATTTCAGCTCAAAAAGCAGAAGTCATGCTTAAGTTTTTTCAAACAAAAACTGTACTTAAAATTCATGATAAAAGACACAAACATATTTGTATGACAAAAAGTGAACTAAAAAAATAATTAATGTATATTCACAAAATTCAAATTATGTACAACCAATCCTCTAATCAAAAAATTCACACAGAGTCTCTTCAAAATCTCCATAATCATGTTCTTCTCGTTCTGCTGGAGTTTCATAGCCGCTATCTTTTTTTCACTTTCCATGAGCCCAAAGATTGGCAACCAATTCTCTCCTAAATGCCAATGTTTGACTTTAATCGAAATTGAAGACATCTTCTCTCTTCAACCGGATATCAATAAACTTAAGAGCCAATATACCACAATCAACACTACAAAAGACATATGAAAAAGAAATTAAAGAATAGTTAACACAAGGGCAAAAAATAATAAACATAAGATGCATGGTAAAACATATGTTAAACACGTACTTGGTAGTCTGTTTCGGTGTATTCATCCACTTAATTTGAAATTTTTCCCCAGGACTGTCCCCATAAAATTTATTATGTTCCCCAAAATTCAAGCATTTGAGACAGTGTGGAATCAACCGGGCATAAATTTTGACATGTTCAAGTACACGCTCGTATGTTGCATCGCCCATGGAATCATACACATATATAAATTTGTCTTCAAAGTCCAGAATTCCAAAAAGGTAGTGCGTAGATATCTGGCCCTCCCTTGGCTTAAGTCGAAATGGAAAGAATACCTTTTTGGCAGATGCCCATGAGATACCACAGGAAAGGTCGAGGCCTTTTACGTAGTTGGCCATCTTTTCATTCGTTGATTCTTCCTCATACCAACAAAAGTCCGTAAGTGGCTTAATAACCGCTTCTTCTTCTTCTTTTCAATCTGTTTTTCGGATATCTTCTTTCTCTTTGATTTGCTCTTAAGAACCGCCATTCTCTTTTGCTTCCTTTTCTCAATTATCTTCAACTTTTCTTCTGAAGGATGAATACTATCTAGGATAGTCATATACTGATCGAAAAGTAAATCTGTTATTGTACATCTTGATTTTGTATAACGTGGAAGGTGATAGCAATATTTTTTGCGCAAGTAATATACGCCCACATCAATATGCTGCAAATGGACAACGACAAATAAGCTAAAAACTTCAGCAGTTTACTATGAATAAAGTTATACTACAAAAAATAAGCTGAACTTTTGGGAAATATAGTTGAAAACCAATTCAAAAAACAAACTTAATAACTTACTTCATCCGCAAGATCAGAGTCAGGATCCATAAGCTCGGTAAAGAATGAATTTTGAATATCAAGTCAAGCTAATCGGAATGGATTGGAATCATATTCACTGGCATCCATCTCCAACCACTCTTTAAATCTTTGCATCAATCCACTGTCTTGATTAACATAATGGAAGGGACACCTTCTTCTATTCTTTCCTACTATCCAATCTTTCCCCCTTTGTTTTTTCTTATAAACTACATAAGGAGATCTCAACCAAATACTCTCCATACGCATCCTTTTCCCTTTTTTTATATTGTTTTCCTTTTGCTTGCTCTTCCTGTTGTTCCGTCACAACTAAATGTTGTTGTTCAGCAGCAGGGGGAAACTACAGCCAACGTGGCAAATGCTTGACCAATTCCCTGCTGTTCACGACGTTCTTCAGTCTCTTCACGAACAAGAACAACAACAGAATTACCTTCTGAATCAGCCCCTTGTGTACTACTAAGTGAAAATGAACATAAATTGAAGTTGGGGATATCACTGGTGTCACACATAGGAGAACTAGAAATCTTCCTTCTTTTAGGTTTTGGAAGCAATTCTGATGCATCAGATGAGATCTGCAAAAGCAAGGAAAATATATACATAAATAAAACTAATAGAGAACACACATTAGGCAATAAAACAACCAGTAATCGAATTGTAGAAAATAATTACCTGGTCTAAGTGTTGCGACACAGATGGTGTTTGCATTCCAACAGATCCTGTATCTTCATGCAAAAAAAATAAAATAAAAATAATACTGACTAAATTTTATAAAATAATACCAACACACTTCACACCTGTCTGTGAGTCAACAGATGTGAATATATGTATTTCTCCTTTTTCATATTGTTGTAGAATCTCACCCAATTCTTTTCGATCTGCCTCCAGTCTTTCTGAAAAATCATTCAAAAACATAAAAAAGAAAATAAAATATGTAAAATTTCAAAATGTAAAAAATATACTTCGATCAAATATAATAAATTCATGATCTATAGAATACCTTTATGTTTGTCTTCCACTGTGATTTCCCCAAGTTGCATGCCTTTCTGAATATCAGCATTTCCAGCATCATTCAATTGTGAACCAACGTTGACGACCATTGCAGTATTCTCTGGAAGGTTTTTCTCAACTCTACCTTCATTCAATTGAGCATCATCAGAGAGTTTTTGAGTTGTGGCAATTGAACCACGACTAGTTTCAACTTCCATTGCATATTCATAAAAGAGGGGGAATAGATCAACTAGTTTTTCTATATATAAAACATAAAAAAAATTTATACCTGTAGTGAAAATTTCACTACAAGATATTATAAAAAAACTTCAGCTCTAACGACAGTTACAAAAAAAAACTTCATCTCTAGAGTTGAAGTTCGACAATTATAAAAAAAGAACTTCAGCTCTATAGTTGAAAGTTCACCAGTTACAAACCAAAACATTCACCAAAAAACATGCTGTAGTTTTTACAAAAAACACAAACACATGAAAACAAAACTTCAGCTCCTATCTAAGGTATAATTGAAATATTATAAACTTCACACTTTGTACCTGTAGTAACAACTTCCTGTGTATCACCACCTAGAAGTTCATTGCAAATCGCTATTACTCCTGCATAACGATCGTCTTTCAGATTTAAAGTACCAACAGGTGCTTGATTTCCAATATCACTTTCCAAAGCACAACTCGGTGCATGTTTTTCAGTGCCAACAACTTGATCATCTGCACCTTTCTCTCCACCTTTACTCTGTCTACAGACATTGGATTGTTCCTCTCCACCTTGTTGTTGAACATGTTCAACGCCTTCAACAACCGCTTCATTATGTGTAGCATTATCATCTGCGACTTTACGCAATGCATCATGAGCAGTATGTTCTTCAGTCTCAACAACTTGATTATGTACACCTTGCTTGCTTCCAATATTATCAGTTAATAAATGTGCTTCATCATTTACATCTCTGCTCAATCTATCTGAACTGGAACTGTGCTCTTCAACTTGTTCTTGAACATGTTGATCGCCTTTAAAAGCCGATGAATCTTTGTAACAGTCGTTCCTCCTGTCATATTCTCGATGCTTACTCAAATCAAAATTGCCATCGTCCATTCCATTTGATTTGTTGACAATCATAAACAACTGTTCAAACTTCTCATCGAAATATTCCTAGAAAAAAAATTACTAACAATGATTAATCTGAAATAAAATCAGCACAAATAAAAAGACTTCTCTATAAATTAGCTTACCTTCACTTTTACAAAAAATGCATCCACAATAGCAGTTGAAGGAACTGCATTAACTACATTTGAACGAATCCGGCTGCACGGTAATTTCCCAATTAAAGGCATTGAATTCAATTCCTCTTCTGTAGGAATTATATCCAATACCCTAAAGTCGCGATATCTCTGTTTAATACAAAAAAGTATATTATGAGGAGAAAAAAACTAATACATCAGTATATTAACACACATACAAAAATAAAAATAAAGTAACTTACTTCATGAGTTTTGAACATATAATAAAGTTCGGGATATTTAGGCTATCCCACGCATACATAACGTAACATCCTGGGGACCTGAGGCATATCAAGGTACTCATCCTCTGCTACATACTTCTTCCGAACATCTGGGAAGCACTCATAGAACCAAACACATAACGGATATGGAAATCCAGTAAGTTTATACTTAGTTGCATGATGTTTGTTCTGCTTGCCCAATGCATGTTTCAGTGAATAAATGAGCTTCTCATAAGCCACATTACCCCAAGGATATTCAGCACAAAGCTTCTCGTCTTCAACGATAGATGCATACTCCTTAATCACACATGACTCGGTATTTTTCCCAAACAGAATAGACTCTACAATAAGAATTTACATAAGTTTAACTGCATCATCATCACTCTCACATACGTGTGCATGATTCACAACATTCTTTGGAATTACATTGGGAGTCATAAAACTTCGAATATCCTTCAAACTCACACCCTTGGACTTACCAAAATAGCGCTTCAGAATAGTGCTCTCTCGATTAAATGGTTTTTCAATATTATGTGTTGTGATCCGTAAACCACACATAATGTGAAAGTCTTCAAGGGTAAAGGAAATTTCATGCCCAAAAAACTTGAAACTAATGGGGTCTCGATCATTCGTGAATATTCGAGAAAGACACAGACAATGAACCAACTTCATGCTGCATTTGAAATTCTCCATAGCAATAATGTATCTAAATGCACCATTATTAAGCTTATCCCTTTCTGCAGGAGTCAAGAAATTTGCAATTAAACTCTTCAAATCACGGTTCCCCTTCCAGTAACCCTTAGAGTTAAACCATTCTGTAAACTCAAAATATTTTTGTCCTGGTACTGTAGGTGGAGGCTCAGGGACATAAAGACCTAGTGCTACTACAGGTAGTCTAGGTTTTTTAGGTGTTTTGCCTTCTTTAGCTACTTTAGGATCTTTAGGTGCTTTAGGAGCCATCTGTCCAAAAAAAAGTAAAAGATACAAATAATAACATCAGGACATTATCAAAAAGATCATTTAAAACTTCAACACCTAAGAAAGCTTAAGTTCGACAAGTATAAAACAAAAACTTCAGCTCTTCGACAGGTATAAAACAAAAACTTCAGCTCTAGAGCTGAAGTTCGACAGTTACAAAAAAAACTTCAGCTCTAGAGCTGAAGTTCGAAAGATATAAAATAAAAACTTCAGCTCTATAGCTGAAGTTCACCAGTAACAAACACAAAAACTTCATCTCCTAAAGCTGGACTTCACCAGTTACAAACACAAAAAACTTTAGCTCTTAAAGATGGAATTCACCAGTTACAAACACAAAAACTTAATTCTGGTTCTCCATACAAGAACAAAACATTCAGCAAAAAACAAAACAGAAATTCAAAATCAAAAATAATGCCAAAACATGAAAAAAACTTCAGCTCCTATCTAAGGTATCATTACCATCTGTTTAACTCTGAAAATTTTTAAAAATTTGAACGTCTAATCACAGAAGAATTTATAGAATTTTCATTAACAACATAAACACTCGTTCATGTTGGAACTAATGAACTTATCAAACTAAACCCTATCATAAATATATGACTATCAAACCCAAAACCAGAAATTAAATCGTAAAATAAAACCCAGAAAGTTAATGCAATGTACCTGTGATTAAATTGTAATGTGGGAACAACGACGACTAGCAGTTGAAAATTCAAAATTCGAAACAATGACGAAAACCCTTTGATTTCAGAGAAGAGCAAATAAAAAAAACGCGAATAGCGGGAGAGAGAGACAGAGATAGTAGAGAACTAACGTATACTTGGAGAGAAAGTAGTCCTTTAATAAAGAAGGCAAAATAGTATTTTCAAATGGATTTTAACAAAAAATGGGTACGGGTACAAACAGAAAGACAAGCGGCTACAGGTTAAAAAGGGGCGCCCTTTACTGGATACCTGAGATTGTGGCCTCTATTTGTTATGGTCTCACAGTTTTTACCAACGTGATTCTCACCACCTGTTAGCTATATACACCATGTGTACGATTGAGATTTGGTATGTTTTTGGTCCGGATAAGCTATAAACACTTTGCTTCATGCATTGGTAATACACTTTTTTTTGGTAGGAAAAATAAAGTTTGTATTAACTACAATAAAACATTCATACCGAGAGATGACCTTGAGGCATCATCAGATTACAACTACTACATCGATTACTACTAGACGATTCAAGAGCAACATCCTCTAGATACATCACACAGGTGGTCGAAAACCTGACACTATCAAACTCTAGGGCATCAAGACAACCACAAAGATGGAAGCTACTTTAGTGCCTCATAGAGAACTCTCTTTTTGAATGAAAATAGGACAGGGATCCAACATCAATGTATTAAACTTGCTTCCCGTACATCTGCTTGTAGCTGATCATTAACTGTTGGCCCAGGTGAATATTAGTTTTGAAGATTGACAAAAGAAGCTCAGGCATGAACCAAGTTCATCCCTCAGGTCCACCCCTCGGGTGCACAAAACGGGCAGATTCGAGCATGTGGGATGCACGTGAAGGAGATAAGCTTAACTTGGTGTATTTAATATATCCTAATCGAAAAGGTTGAATAATTGATAAGAAGAATGACTCCTCACTCAAAGAGAATATTATCCAAGAAAAGGAAGGAGTTAGAAGTTGAGATAACCTCGAACTCTTCCACCAAATGAGAGTTGCATAAGAACTCTAGTTATTTCTTCATCTACTAACTCTATAAATTGCAGGATGTTCTCATATTACATGTGTTTCACAAAAACGCAGAAGTTAAACATGAATTGAGAGCAAAACAACAATGCTTTTTGCAAGCAATTTGTGTGTGATTCAAGTGTGCAAACTTGAAGCTACATGAACCAGATTGAAGAACCAGCTCCATAAAGAGTTTTATGTGTCTTTCTTTATTTCTAGTTCAATTGTAGTAGGTATTTTCATATTGTACCTTTCAGATTTATCTAGAAGAAATTGTAATAGGTACTTTGAGTATTCAAGTTAGAGTTAACTTGAAGTTGTCGCAACAGTTAGAGGCTGGTTGCTACAATGGGATTAGAGGTAATCCTTAGGTTTACAAAGAGTTTTGTAAATGCTATTTTGGCTCAGTGATTTAGTGAAGTTTTGGGGAAAATCCTACTGAGTAGTAGGTCGTGGTTTTTTCACCTTTTGAGACGGGTGTTTTTCACATAAAAATACTTGTGTTCTTTACTTTCTACATTTATTATTCCTCAACATTAGCAGAAGGAACACATAGAAGAACTAGGCCCTTCCATAATCAGTTTAAGCAAAAAATTGGTCACCACACAAATCACCCCCCTGTGTGTTATTGAAGTATAAAACATCAATTGGTATCAAAGCAGTTTATCCTTGAAGAGGCTAACACCTTGGGAACAGATCAAGATGAGTGCACCGCTTGGAAACTGGGAATGACAATCCACTGATAGACCTCCACTCTTTAATGGCCAGTACTACTCTTGGTGGAAAATAGGATGAGAGATCACATCATCGGAGAAGACTATGAGCTATAGGACATTGTCACTGATGGTCCCCTAGCTACCATGAAGAAGAATGCTGAAGGAGTAGACGTGCCAAAAATAAGAGCTGACTGCAATGTTGTGGACTTGAGGAAATGGGAAAAGAATGCTAAGACAAAGAAATGGCTTGTGTGTAGACTTGGTCCAGACGAGTACAGTAGAATTCAAAGTTGTACCACTGCTAAGGAAATTTGGAACACTTTACAAGTGGCTCATGAAAAACACCTCAAATGAAGAGGTCTAGAGGAACACTACTATATTCTCAATATGAGAATTTCACCATGAAGGAAGGAGAAACCATCCAAGAGATGTGTACAAGGTTCACCACACTGACAAATAAACTTAAGTCTCTTTGAAAGGTTATTCTTGAAGAAGATAAAGTTGAGAAGATTTTGACAAGGGTTCTGTCAGTCTTTTGAGAAAGCAAAATCACTGCTATTCAGGAATCAAAGAACATTGCCTCTCTTAAGTTGGATAAGCTAATTGGAAATTTCACTGCCTATTAACTTAGAAGGCAAATCATGAAGATGGATGCACCCAAGAAGGAAAGGAGCCTGGCATTTAGAATCACTGAAGGTGATAATTTAGAGGAGGATGAAATGACCATGATCACAAAGGACTTCAAGAAGTACCTAATGAGAGGAAAGGTTCCTTCAAGAACTGGAAGCTGCAGCAAACTAAGGGTTCCTGAAAAACAAATCAATAAGGGGTACTACAAGTGTGGGAAGACTGATCACCACATCAAAAACTGCCTTCAATGGGAAATTGAATGGAAGAAGGAAAGAGCTGAGCGAAAGAACAGCTTCAATCCAAGAAGAACAAAGGATCAACAAAGGCTATGGTTGCTGCCTAGGAGGAAAGCTCAGATGAGGGCTCAGAGGATGAAGATGGAGATGAACAAGTACTTATGGCAATTGGAGAATCCGATGAGGAATCTAAGGTAAGTATAATTTATCTCAAAGACAAAATTAAATTTTTGTCTAAAGAAAGGCTATCTGAGTTACTCCTGGATTTCATTGATGAATCTGAGGATATAAACAATGAAAAGGAACAACTGTCTAAGGAGTGTGTGATTTTGAAAGCTAAGTGCAAAAATCTGGAACTTAGGGCTAGTGAAAGTGATAGTAAAAATGCTGAGTTAAAGAACCGGATTCATGAACTTGATACAACTGTCCTAGAGCTTAGATTTGAAAATCTTAAATTGAAATTAGGAACTGGTAAAAAGAAAGCTGATCACACACAACTCACTTTAGAAGAAAATGTAGGAAAAATGAAAGATGAGTTGTACAAAAGAGATGAGCAGATAAGAGTTCTAAAGGAGGATCAAGCATGAGCTAGAAAGAACCTGTAAATGGAACATGTCCTCAGATGCACTTTCATGGCTACATGAACACTATAGTAGCAACAAGAGAGGACTTGGCTACGGGACCCCTGCACCTGTGTGGGGTCCCAAAAGCAAGTACCTCATACTTCCTGAGAACAAAATTTGCACAGACGGTGGTAAAACTGGTCACTATAAAAGTGAATGTATTGCAAAATAAAAGGCTAGTCAAAAGAACAAAGAATTTGTTCAAGGGAAAAACAGGCTGCCAAGTTGGGCTAAAAAGAATTTAATTCACCCTTTTGCATGTAGAAAGGGACCCAAACTAGTTTGGGTTCCTAAGACTAACCCCTGATTTCCTTTTGCGGGTCCAAGTGAAGGGGAGAAGCTATATATGGTACATGAATAGTGGTTGTTCAAAGCATATGACAGGAAGCAAGAACCAGTTCCTTTCACTTGAGGACCTCAAAGGAGGTAATGTCTCCTTTGGAAATGGGAAGAAAGGTGAGATCATTAGGGTTGAAAAGGTAGGTAAGACTGATTCTCACTCTAATGAGAATGTCTACTTGATAGATAACCTAAAGTACATTCTAATAAGTGTATTACAATTATGTGATAGAGGTAACTTCGTAGAATTCACCTCTACCAAATATTTTGTGATTAATCTTACCACTCACAAGATTGTTTTGCAGGGAAAAAGAGTAAACAATACATACATTGTAGATTTGTCCACACTTTCAGAAATGAACTTACTTGCTTAAGTGTATTGGACAATGATCCCCTCCTTTGGCACAAGAAACTTGGACATGCAAGTCTGAGTCAACTCAACAAATTAGTCTCCAAGGATCTGGTGATAGGGCTGCCTAACATCAAGTTCAAGGAAGACAAAGTTTGTGAGGCTTGTGCAAGGGGAAATCAGGTAAGATCCTCTTTTAAATACAAGAAAGTGGTAAGCACCACCAGAACGATGGAACTGCTCCATATGGATCTCTGTTGTCCAATGAGAACATTAAGCAGATATGGTAAAAGATATGTGATAATGGTGCTTGTTGATGATTACTCTAGGTTTACTTGGACATTATTTTTAACATCTAAAGATGAAGCATTTGACATGTTTACTTCTTTTGTTAGAAAAACTTAGAAACAACTAGGTAATCAACTTGAATCAATTAGGTCTGATCATGGAACTGAATTTAAAAATGCTATGTTTGCTGAATTTTTGCATGCTACATTATAAATAGTTGCATGACTAGACCTCTTGTTAAGAAGATTCCCTATGAGTCACTTTAAGGGAAAAGGCTAAATATATCCCATCTTAGGGCATTTGGATGCAAGTGCTTTTTGCACAATAATGGCAAAAACTCCCTAGGTAAGTATGATCCCAGAAGTGATGAGGGAGTATTCTTCACATAGTAAAACTTATAAGATATACAGTAAAAGAACTATGTGTGTAGAAGAAATGTATATGTTATTTTTTAAAACAAACATTCTTTCTGAGAGGCAGGAACAAGATAATGAAGAGATTAGGCTGATAAGAAATTTAAATGGTGAAACCATAGTCCAGCATGAAGATGCATCACAGGAAGGAATATGAGATGGAACAGGTCCTTCCACCTAGGGCAACATGACAGGGGGAACTGACTAGAGAGGAACTGATCCTCAAACATCGAAGGAACCTGTCCATGAACCTATTCCTCAGTAATAAAACCAGGAAGGACCATCCAAAGAAATTGACACTCCTATTGCAACATCCACGAAATTGGATATAGATGAACCTGACTCATCTGTTGATCAAAAGTTGTATAGGGGAATGATTGGTTCTCTTTTGTATCTTACTGCTAGCAGACCTGACATTGTTTTCAGTATAGGTCTTTGTGCTCGATTTCAGGCAAATCCAAAGAAGTCCCACTTGACAGCTGTCAAGAGAATATTGAGATACTTGAAAGGTACTACTGACCTTTGCCTTTGGTATCCAAAATGTAGTAATTTTAACCTAGTACGATATGCTAACGCTGATTATGCAGGTTTCCTTGTAGTAGGAAGAGTACCTCAGGTATGCTACACTTTCTTGGTTCATGTCTTTTGTCATGGGCTACCAAAAAGCAAAATCAGTGACCTTATCTACTGCTGAAGCGGAGTATGTTGATGCTGCTTCATGTTGTGCTCAACTGTTGTGGATCAAACAACAATTATTGAACTTTGAAATTGATGTTGGTTGCATCCCTATTTTTGTGATAACGCTGGTGCTATTAGTATGACAAAGAAACTAGTTCATCATAAGAGAACTAAGCACATAGATGTTAGGCACCTTTTTTTGAGGGACAACTATGAGAAAGGCTTGATCACTGTGGAGTTTTGTGCTACTGACAAGCAAATTGCTGATATCTTCACAAAAGCCTTAAGTAGAGATCACTTTGAGAGGAACATGTTGGAATTAAGGATGATGAAGATTACCTAAAAAGACCAGTTCAAGGTTAAACGAAAAAAATGAAAAAAATAAAAAATTTTGGTAAGAAAGTCTGTAAATTGTGTATAATTAGATTAAATCTTGCTCAGTCTCATACTTTCCATAATATACTTTTGTGCCATGTGTTAAAATGACTCATTAATCTCTAATGATATTTTCTCTATTTTGGCAAATTTAGACTTACATTATCAGTGAAGAACCTGGTTCATCAAGATAATACGGTATGTTTTTTACACTTTACATAATTTGAAATAATTATATTTGGATCATGAGCAGAGTCCTACCAAATACCAAAGTTCTTATGAACTTATGCATTACAAGTGAACCAGTTACGTTCAAGACTCCTGACCGTATTAAACTACCTAGATTCTTTTAAGTCTGCTACTCAGGAAGGAAGAAAGTGGTTCTTCCGAAACTGAATATGTATCTTCTGATTGTAAAGTTTCTCTTGAGACAATTTCTAAGGTTGCTGCAAATTTGGAGAATAGATTTGTAGGATCTATAGCAGGTGTTGAGACTACAGAATCTGAAGAAGTTGGTGGTAAAAAAAGGGAGAGCAAAGGTACTAGGAGTACTGTGAGGGGAAAGGGGACTAGAGTGGCTGATTCTTCACCCACTTTTGTGAGTTTAACCAAGGACGCATGTGCAATGGTTGTTTGGGGAATGAACCCGGTTCATCTGTAGAGGAAACCTTCGCAGACGTGCTGGAGAAAGTAACTGAAAGCTATAATCCAGCTTCTTGATAGAGTTATCAATGACACCAAAACTCATACCATTCCTTACGGCTTCATTCTTACAACTGTGCTTGCACATTTCAATGTACCTATGAAAAAGTGGGAGGTTAGTACAAGCATGAATCATTTTTGGGTTAATACTCTATTTTCTTGGGATTATGAAGTCAATGTCACTCCTAAAGAATCTAGTTCATCTAGAAAGGTACCAGTGAATAACAAGGACAGAGCTTTGGTGCAAAAAAATGGGGCTAAGGATGCTGAGATTGAAAGGCTGAAGAAGAGGTTGGTTGAGGTGGAGACTAAGAGAGATGCTCTCAGAACTGAGCTAGCAAGAGAAAAAGAGAAGAATGATGACATTCTTCAAGGTATGCTGCAACTCCTCTAAGTCAAAAGCCAAGCACCTAGTTCTTCCCTGCCTTAAGCCTCCTAGCCTAGTGTAGATCAACCAGTGACCCAATTCGGGATTTTTTGTTATTTTTGCTCATGTTTTCAATATTTTTATTTCTTCTTATGCTCTGTGGTAGAATCTTATCAATCATCAATGAAATTCACTGTCTTTTGCTCTAACTGTTTGTTTATATTTCTTTGATGGTTAAAATTCTTAGCTTGATCTACTATGATTAATTCATGATTGCATTTGAAGTAGCCCCAGTGGCCATGAGTAAGTTTTGAAATTTCACTACTAGAATTCCGGAAAAAAGATACCAAATTTTAGCGACCAAACTTGGTCTGTCAAGAAAAGCAACCAAACTTGGTCGCTAAATTGGCGAAAATAATAAAATAATTATTTGATATACATTAGCGACCAAGGTTGGTCGCTAATTTTGTCAAAATATTGACCGGACTGGTCAGACTTGCTTGGTCAAAGATATACTGAGATTAGTGACCAATGTTGGTCGCTACAGGGGAACCCACTTATATAATTATAATAATTATAATATTATTTTAAAAAAATTATAAAATATAAATAAATATAATTTAAAATTAGCGACCAAAGTTGATCGCTAATTAATGGGTAGCAGATAGCGACCAACTTTGGTCGCTAAAATGGGACCCAATTATAAAATTTTAATAATTATATTTTTATTTAAATTTTTTTATAAAATATAAAAAAATATAATTCAAATTTAGCGACCAAAGTTGGTCGCTTACGAAAATAGAGACCAACTTTGGTCGCTAATCTGGGATCGAGTTCTAACGTTTAACAATTATATTATTATTTTAAATATTATATAAAATATAAATAAATTTGATTTAAATTTAGCGACCAACTTTGGTCGCTAATTTAAATTTATGTATATTTAGCGACCAAAGTTGGTCTCTTTTCAGGTCAACAATGGTCAAAATTAAAAATCACTTTTGTATTTACTATCTAAATAATATAAATGTAACCCGCTAACACTTTTGTAATACAAAGGATGAATAGACTAAAATATACTCTAACATGCTATATATGTAATTAAGCAGTACTACGAAGCGTGCGTGTGTGTCTATATATATATATAAGAACATGAAATGCTCGGAACACAGGGACAGGTTCTTTTAGGTATTGATACACTTGTAATTTGATTCATCGACTTATAACATATATATATATATATATATATATGTGTGTGTGTGTGTGTGTGTGTGTATGTGTGTGTGTGTGTGTGTAAATATATGAAGCGCTCGGAACACAGGGACAAGTTCTTTTAGGTATTGATACACTTGTAAATTAATTCATCGACTTATAACCTACTCATATGCATGTATATATATTAACAATAAATTAAAACGTCTTGACTTATATCAATTAATATATATATATATATATATATATATATATATATATATATATATATATATATATATATATATATATATATATATAGCTTAAATTGAATTAAAATCCTAAATTTATACTACATATGTACATAATTTTAAATTGAATTAAAAGTAATTTAATTTTTTTAGAAATAGCGGCCAACTTTGGTCGCTATTTTGGTCAAAAAGTCAAAACTTATTTTGCTACCAAAATAGCGACCAAAGTGTCAAAACCGGGTTTCTCCTCCCATTCTTTCAAAAAAATTCCCCAAAATCTCTCTTTTCTCTCTCACACTCAACCCTCCTCCCCCCTTTCCGACTCCCAGCAGCAGCGACGCCACCCACGCCACCGACGACCATCGATGGTAGCAGCTCCACCGCCGACGACATCCATTCCCTAGGTAGGTTTCTTTCTCCTTTCTTTATTTTTTTCGAAATACAGTGATTTTGTTTAATTTCTCCATGTTAGGGTTCAAAGTTATATATTATTTGTAACCATGTTAGGGTTCAAAGTTAATTTCTCCATGTTAGGGTTCAAAGTTAGCTCAGTCATGTTAGGGTTCAAAGTTATATATTATTTGTAATTTTTAGGGTTCTTATTAATACATTTAGTCCAAAATATTTAGTTTTACCTACTAATTTGGGGAAGAAATTGTTTGAAGAGAAGAAACCCTAAAAGTTGCACCTTTAGGATTATGTATTGGAATTTAAGTTTATAAATTAAAATTTTAGGAAATGACTTGAAATTTTGTGGATATGAGTTGAACCTTTAGGATATGAATTGAACATTTAGGATATGAATTGAAATTTTTGGTTTATGTATTGGAATTTTAGTTTATAAATTGAAATTTTAGGATATGATTGAACTTTTATGGATATGAGTTGAACCTTTAGGATATGAATTGAACCTTTAGGATATGAGTTGGACTTTTAGTTTATGTATTGAAATTTTAGGATATGACTTGAACTTTTGTGGATATGAGTTGTACCTTTAGGATATGAATTGAACATTTAGGATATGAATTGGACTTTTAGTTTATGTATTGGAATTTTAGTTTATATTGAAATTTTAGGATATGACTTGAACTTTTGTGGATATGAATTGAACCTTTAGGATATGAATTGGACTTTTAGTTTATGTATTGGAATTTTAGTTTATAAATTGAAATTTTAGGATATGACTTGAACTTTTGTGGATATGAGTTGAACCTTTAGGATATGAATTTAATCTTTAGGATATTAGTTTATATATTGGAATTTTAGTTTATAAATTGAAATTTTAGGATATGACTTGAACTTTTGTGGATATGAGTTGAATCTTTAGGATACTAGTTTATGTATTGGAATTTTAGTTTATAAATTGAAATTTTAGGATATGACTTGAACTTTTATGGATATGAGTTGAACCTTTAGGATATGAATTGAACCTTTAGGATATGAGTTGGACTTTTAGTTTATATATTGAAATTTTAGTTTATAAATTAAAATTTTAGGATATGACTTGAACTTTTGTGGATATGAGTTGGACCTGTAGGATATTAATTGAACATTTAGGATATGAATTGGACTTTTAGTTTATGTATTAGAATTTTAGTTTATAAATTGAAATTTTAGGATATGACTTGAACTTTTGTGGATATGAGTTGAACCTTTAGGATATGAATTGAACCTTTAGGATATGAATTGGACTTTTAGTTTATGTATTGGAATTTTAGTTTATAAATTGAAATTTTAGGATATGACTTGAACTTTTGTGGATATGAGTGGAACCTTTAGGATATGAATTGAACCTTTAGGATATTAGTTTATGTATTGGAATTTTAGTTTATAAATTGAAATTTTAGGATATGACTTGAACTTTTGTGGATATGAGTTGAACCTTTAGGATATGAATTGAACCTTTAGGATATTAGTTTATGTATTGGAATTTTAGTTTATAAATTGAAATTTTAGGATATGACTCGAACTTTTGTTGATATGAGTTTTACCTTTAGGATATGAATTGAACATTTAGGATATGAATTGAGATTTTTGGTTTATATATTGGAATTTTAGTTTATAAATTGAATTTTTAAGATATGACTTGAACTTTTGTGTATATGAGTTGAACCTTTAGGATATGAATTGAAATTTTTGTGTATGAATTGAACTTTTATGATATGAATTGAGCCTTTAGGATATGAATTGAACTTTTGTGGATATGAATTGAAATTTAGGATTGCGGGAGGATTTTGTAGAAGGGATTGATGATTTATTAGACATGCAATTGAACTTCCACCAAGAATAACTTAGACACAGTATCTGGCATAGTGTGCCTTTAATTGTTGTTCTCATTAGTGACAATGATGATGAGAAAGCAATGACATGTGTTTCAAACAGTGATGGTGTAGGTAGGAATTTAACATTTCCTTAGTAGATAAAAGAAAAGGTTATAGAGGAATTCTCCACTTCATTTTCCAAGAGGAAGTAGATAATTCCTCTATAACCTCTTCTTTTATCTGCTTAGGAAATGTTAATTTCTTACCTACACTATCACTGTTTGAAACACATGCCGTTGCCTTCTCATCATCATTGTCGCTAATGAGAACAACAATTGATCAAAGACACAACCTGTCGGCTACTGTATCCAAGTTACTCTATGTATTTAAGTTCATCCTGAGTAATAGTACCACGAGGATAATCACCAAAGCCACCAGACAACTTTATGATGCCAATGAAGTAAGATGAGTTATTCAATGAGACTCGTATTGTAAAGAAGAAGAAAGAAACTGATCCAGAAAGGTGGGTCGAGGGTCGAGCCTCGACTATACATGTAAGATTTTTACTTTTTATTTACTTTTATATAAATTTTGAAATACTAATTCAATATAATTTTTCTTATAGGTTCACTTCACAGCTGATGTGGGGGAATTCATATGCAGTCAGCCACCTAATGAGTCGGGCGAGGCAATCCAACTTTCAGACGAGGATGATGAAAGAACACTCCTTGAGTACTTTATATACTTTGAACTAGACAATAGAACCAGTTTTCGAATGGGCTTGTAATAAACGTTAACTTAGTTTTGTTAGCTTAATGTGTTAGTTCTATTGAACTTTATAATTTGTTGCTTTTTATTATTGTTGTTGTTGGCAGAAAATGCCTGTTTAGGATTTTTGGTAAGTTGGCAGGTGGTGTAGCTGCCAAAACAGACAGTTTTTGCCAAAAATATACCAAGAAAAGCGACCAACTTTGGTCGATAGTTGGTCTCTTTTCCCTTAAAAAAACAATTTTCTGGGCAATAGCGACCAACCTTGGTCGCTATTTAACCCAAATTTCTCAAAAGCGACCAACTTTGGTCGCTATTCTATTTTAAAAAAATAATTTCTGAAAATATAGCGACCAAAGTTGGTCGCTTATAATTAAAAAAAAATATTTCTTGAAGTTAGCGACCAACTATGGTCGCTTATTTTTTAAAAAAATTAATAAAAAAGCGACCAATCTTGGTCTCTATTTTTCAGATTTTAAAATATAATATTTGGATTAGAGACCAAAGTTGGTCACTTTTTTATGATTAATAATAAATAAATAAATAAATAACGTATTTTACATTTAGAGACCAACTTTGATCGCCAAAATTATATTATTAAAATAATAAAGCGACCAAAGTTGGTCGCTATAGTCTTTACCCGGAATATTTGGTCCTTTTACCTTAGAGACCAAAGTTGGTCTCTAATTAGCGACCAACTTTGGTCCCTAAAATAAAGGGACCAGCAATATTGCGACCAGGCATGTTTGGTCGCTTTTAAGCCTATAAGCGACCAACTTTGGTCGCTTTTTGTGGTCGCTTTTTACCGGATTTCTAGTAGTGTTTGGTTATGTCACGATCCAAATCCCCGAGCCCGGTCATGATGGCGCCTCTTGTGAAGACAAGGCCATCTAGACCAAAATAGAACACCTCTTTTATACTGTTAAATATCATAAATATTTCTAAGACAAGATATAGTAACCATAATTTGCGAAAATACGATAACAACAGTAGAAACCATCCTGACATAGCCCAAACCGGGGTGTCACAAGTCACAAGCATCTATTAGGGTGTAAATACAACTACAAGGTCAAATTATACAAAACAGGAATAATGAACAAAAGGGAGAAAAACGGTGCTGCGAATGCCGGCAACCACCTCGCTAAACTCCGATAACTCTGCCTCTAATCAGCCAAAAACCCGCTACCGAGTGTATAAATACTTGCATCAGCACACAAGGCACAGGGAGTAATGTGAGTACTCCGACTCAGTGAGTAATAATAATAAATAAAGACTGAAGGCAAGAAATCACGTAAAAACACAAGGCATTCCATACTGAAGTAGTAAAAATCACTTTAAATAGTAAGGCAGTGAGAAATCAAGTGAAAATCCCTTTTTCCAACAAGTAAAGCAAGTAGTTTACAAGTGAATAACAAAAATGATAGAAATGTAAACAACCCCTCGGGCAAAACATGTACAACAAACCGCCCCTCGGGCATAATATCAACAGAATCAGCCCCTCAGGCTCAATATCAGAACAGTGCCAGCCCCTCCGGCTCAATATCATAACAGTAACAGCCCCTCGGGCTCACTCTCAGAATAGTATCAGCCCCTCGGACTACCTCACAATCACTCATATCAGCCCCTCGGGCATAGTATCAATCACTCAGAACAATGGGTACCCGTGCTCACAATCACTCATATCAGCCCCTCGGGCATCGTATCAATCACTCAGAATAATGGGTACCCGCGCTCACTGTGGGTGTGCAGACTCCGGAGGGGCCCTTTACGGCCCAAGCGCTATATCAAGCCACCTCGTGGCATCATCACACAGCATATCCTCACATCACTCAAGCCACCGCGTGGCATATAAAGTATCATAGGCACTCGGCCTCATATCACTCGGCCTCACATCACTCAAGCCATCGTGTGGCATATAAAGTATCATAGGCCCTCGGCCTCATATCACTCAAGCCACCGCGTGGCATATAAAGTATTTCAGGCCCTCGGCCTCATATCACTTGGTATATCCTCACATATGGCCCTCGGCCTCATTCAGTCCGAAAATTATCACAAGCCCCTCGGGCATTAGTAAAACAGTAGTTCTCAGCCCAAAACATCATTTAGAAATATCATTTAAGTTTCAAATCTGAGTAAAAGTGGTTGAGTTTGTAAAACAGTAGATATCAATAGGACTGAGTTCAAGTAATAAGTCAAAATAGTGAGGAAATAGTGATAAAATCCCCAAAGGGTTCAAATAATTGGTACGAAGCCCAAATATGACAATCAACCCAAATCATGATGATAACAAACAAGTTTCAGTCAAATACGCGGTAAAATCATCAATCGGGACGAACTAAGTCACAATCCCCAGTAGTAAAAGACCCCACGCTCATCATCCAGCGTGTGTCTCACCTTAATATAGCACTACGATGTGCAATCCAGGGTTTCAAACCCTCAGAACATCATTTACAATTATTACTCACCTCGATCCGGTCCAAACTCTAGCCCGCGATGCCTTGCCCGCACGAATCGACCTCCGGATGCTCCAAATCTAGCCACAATCAATACATAATCATTAAAATATGCTAAGGGAGCGAAGCCCACTCGAAAATATCCAATTTAACATCAAAATCCCGAAATTGCTCAAACCCAGCCCCCGGGCCCACACTTCGGAATTCGACGAAACTCACAAAATCCGACAATCCATTCAATCACGAGTCCAACCATACCAAAATTATTAAATTCCAATAACAATTCGGCCTCAAAATCTTCAAATCTTATTTTTAAATCCCTAAGTCCAAATTCCCAATTTACACCTCAAAAACATGTAATCTAGTAGGATTATTCGATGATAATTCAATATTATGGAGTAGAAATGATCACAAGTGACTTACCTCAAGATTTCCCATGATTTCTTGCTCAAAATTTCCCCCAAGCCGTGTTCTTTCACCAAAAAAATGTGAAAATGAGCAAAAAAACCAGAACAGCATTAATAACCCGATTCTGGTCGCTAAAAGACTCATTCCCGTCGTTAAAAGTCCCACATCTGGTCGCTAAAGGTGCGCACCAGATCCTGCTGCACCAACAATATTTATTTTCACTAAAAAGGCTCTTAACTCCACCATACGAACTCGGAATTTGATTATGAGTCACAAATAATGATACGAACATAGTCCTTCAATCGAAACTCAATTCAGAGCTCGTTTGCTCAGTGTGATATCCATTTCGCTCGTTAAACAATTAACTCATATTTCGCGTCAAAAACCCAACCGTGACTTAATGAAATTAGAACAAACTTTCCAGATCACTCCTATAATTCATTATTGAAATTTTGGAAGTCTCGAAATCAAATTTCGATCTCTAGAACTAAAAATGGACCTTTGGATCATTACATGCTTATGCTCAAAACGGCAAAAATCTTCCAAAAACTCTTCCAAAACTTATCCTAGCCTTATGGGACCCCGACCAAACATGCCAACATAATTCATAACATCATTCAAACTTGTTCCAATCATCAAAACACATTAAACAACATCAAATTACCCAAAACTCATCGAATTCAAGCCTAAGTTTCCAAAAACTTCCGAAATACACTTTCGATCAAACACCCGACCAAACGATGTCCGAATAACCTGAAATTTTGCACACACATCACAAATGACATAAAGAAGCTATAGAAACTCTCGAAATTTCATTCCGACACTCGGATCAAAATCTCACCTATCAACCGAAATTCGCCAAAATACTAACTTTGCCAATTCGAGCCAAATCCTTCCACGGACTTCCAAAATGCATTCTGATCGCGCTCCTAAGTCATAAACCACCTAACGGAGCTAACCAAATCATAAAAATTCCGATCCAAGATCATATACAAATAAGTCAACTCTTGGTCAAACCTTTCAAATTCAAAGCTTTCATTTGAGACTGTTCTTTCAAATTCCTTCCGATTTTCCTGCCAAAACCATCGATCGGCATCAGTCATAATACATCATACGGGGAAAGTCATGCCCGAGAACTGGCGATCAAAGTACAAAAGCTCAAAACGACCGATCTGGTCGTTACAGGTTATCTCACATTTTATGCAACTTTTCGATGATGCCAAAATGGGGAAAATGGTTGTGCTTTACACTTTGAACAGTGATGTTTATAACTCAATGTACCTGGTCTTTGATGATAAGTAATAAAAAGAAAAAAATATTTCTAACATTGTGTTGATGTTGAGCTAAGTTGAAACATGACCTAAGCTTATGAAAAACACAGAGTTTGTCATCATAAAAAAAGGGAAATTTGTTGACCCAAGTGAATGTTAGTTTTGAAGATTGACAAAGGAAGCTCGGGTATGAACCAGGTACATCCCTCAGGTCTATCCCTTAGGTGCACAAAAATGGGCAGATTTGAGCATGTGGGATGCACGTAAAGGAGATAAGCTTAACTTGGTATATTTAATATCTCCTGATCGAAAAGGTTGCATAATTGATAAGGAGAAAGACTCCTTACTCAAAGAGAATATTATCCAAGATAGGGAAGGAGTTAGAAGTTGAGATCAACTAGAACTCTTCCACCAAGGAAGAGTTGCATCGGAACTCTAGTTATTTCTTCATCTATTAACTCTATAATTGCACGATGTTCTCACATTACATGTGTTGTACAAAAATGCAGAAGTTAAACGTGAATTAAGAGCAAAATAGCAAGGCTTTTTGCAAGCAGTTCGTGTGTGATTCAGGTGTACAAACCTGAAGCTACATGAACCAGATTGAAGAACCAGCTTCATAAAGAGTTTTATGTGTCTTTCTTTATTTCTAGTTCACTTGTAGTAGGTGTTTTCATATGGTACCTTTGAGCTTTATCTAGAAGCAATTGTAATAGGTACTTTGAGTATTCAAGTTAGAGTTAACTTAAAGTTGTCGCAACAGTTAGATGTTGGTTGCTACAACGGGATTAGAAGTAATCCTTAGGTTTACAAAGAGTTTTGTGAATGTTGTTTTGGCTCAGTGATTTAGTGAAGTATTGGAAAAAATCATACTGAGTAGTAGGTAGGTCGTGATTTTTTCACCTTTTGAGCCGGGTGTTTTCCACGTAAAAATACTTGTGTTCTTTACTTTCTACATTTATTATTCCGCAATAGTAGCAGAAAAAACACATAGAAGAACCAGGTCCTTCCATAATCAGTTTAAGCGAAAAATTGGTAACCACATAAATCACCCCCTCTTATGTGGTATTGAAGTATAAAACATCAGTAACAAAAATTGGTGATGAGTCTTTTTTCTCGAGACTACACACAATATTCTACAAGTTACTATCTCATATATATTGTACTACTTCCTCTATCTCAATTTATGTGGTAACATTATTATTATTATTATTTGGGGAGTCTGAGGTTGTTCTTTAATCGTATTTTTCTTACGTTTCTGTACGATTCATTGTTTCTTTAGAATTCAAGTAGATTCTTTAGGGACTATCGCACCAACTTAGTTCCTCTTTGTATGAACCATTTTAAACGCATTCAATAAATCTCCTTTCATTAGCCGAAAAAAATGTCGATATCTAGCTTATTTCCTTTTGGTTTTCTGATCGTTGATTTAATTTTTGATTTTCTATTTAAAGATATGTTTTTGGAGCTGTTCTAAATATTGCCAGACTTAATTTATGCAATATAATGTCTTTACTTTTTGAAAATTTAACCTTCTAATTATTTTACAAACGTTATCCAAACAATTTCACTAGAGATATCTGTTCTTGTTTACTGAAGTGATAAATTCACCAAGTCTTTGTTAAAATTTCATGCATTAAAAGCTGACAAATTGTTTAAACTAAAATAATGTTTTCTTTTTTCATCAAGATTTTTCTTTATTTATAGTAAGGTACAGAATATTGAAAGTTCTTTAATAGGAAATTTTCAATACAAGTTATCCTCTATCCAACTATAATATTTGTCAACATATGTGTTACACGAGATAACTTGACGAAATGGAGAGAAATGTTAGATATAAATTAAACTATTGGTTAAAATTATAATTAGAGATTTAGACAATACATGAAAAACGCCTACAAGTTGGAGTTAGCCTGTCAAAAGATTGAATTCTAACAATATATGAAAAATACCACAAGTTTGAACTTTCATGTCAAATCATTATCAATTTAAGAAATATACGGTCAAAATTCAGTGCGTATAGTTGGCTCTAGAAAGCATATAGTAAGACGTGGATATTCCTTGTATTTCACAATATTCCAAGTCCCTACCCGTCAAGTCAAAAGGGCGAATCCAGGATTTAAACTTTATGGGGGCAGATTTGCAATTCTACTACATCCATCTAATTTAATGGGTTCAAATTTTATTATTTGTACGTATTTAATGACTTTTTAGGCAAAAAATAGGGTTTGAGTTAAAGTTATGAGTTCAAATAAATCAATTGCCTCTACATTGGATACGCCCCTGCCCGTCAAAGCAAATGCCAACGCGCATGTTACAAACGGATCGGAATACGAGTCTAAAGAACTTATTCTGGACTAATCCAAAATAACAGCATCTATCTAAACCAAATTAACTGGCAACGATATTAAAGAGACAAGAAGAATTTTAAAGATTAGAATATTAATTTTAGCCTGTCCTTAATTAGAGCAATGTTATGTATCAGAATCATTAGCAGGTCCTAATTGCTCGTTTCCTCCAAGTAGTATAATTTATGCCAAAATGTTGTCAAGCTGAATTTGATCCTCTCTGAATCATTTTTCTGGAGTAAGAAATGCTTTACTTACATTTGGGTATTAGTACTATATCAAAGAAGAAAACGGAGAAAAGAATATCTTTTAGTTTAGAATTGGTGCATTTATTTATTTAGACAATATTATTAAGTCTATGTGGACTATATCTATCTATCTATATTCTCCATCTCCCAATCTATCTGACTTATATACTTAGCAAAACAGATTATTAAAAGATTTTAGCGCATGAATTAATATATCATGCAATGAAATTCTAGAGAATATTTGTTATAAACTACAATACCATGCATTTTGAATGAGAGTGAGGCATTGACTCATTAGACAGCTCATGTTTGAATGAAAGTGAAAAAGATGGTCGAACAGATGCAAAACGTACTTGCTTAAAAAAGTTGGTTGAATGAAAGTGAAATGCTTTTACAACGTCGCAACGTAGATTGGCTATTTGCAAAATAAGTCAATTATATAAATTGCCTCCTGTGTAATTGAAGTTGGAAATTAACTTTGTCTTGTCTTGATTTTTGTTAGGCCTCATTAGCAACTAGCTCTCGTGCTTCTTAATGAAACGATAATATTATCTCATCCAATTGTTATTATGGATAGTGAGTCAGTGATATATGAAGGACTTTACACAAGTCTTATCGATCTATTGCCATAATTAATTCAATATTTCTAACTGAGTTGTTTGTCTAGCACTAATGTTTTGGTATATGCGATGTCACCATATTATAAATACTAGTTTTAGCATACGCGCGTTGCGCGTGTCCCTCGTGTTAATGAAAAATAAAATTTTATAAATAAAATAAATAATATTCAAAAATATGTTTATGTTATTATATAAAATTAAGAGTAGTTCTTCCTTAGGAGTTTGATCTAGTCTAATAGTTCTTCCTTCAGTAGTTTCTCTTGCTTGCTTGCTTTATTGTACAAAAAAAGTTATAGGAGTAGCGTTTGATTGAAAGGTAAAAAAATCATTCAACTTTACTTGAGGACTTGGGTACGTACATTGCATGTATATTTCATGTTACTTATTAAAAAATTTATGTAAGATAGTTTACCAACAATTAATTTTTGTTTATCTTTACTCATTTTACGGTACTGCTAAAGCTGTAACCTTATTCTATTAATAACTTAATAATCATATAGGCATCCGAACTCGATTATTATTAACAATTTTTATATTTTTTTTGCTCAATTATTATCTTATTTTACCTAAAATTTCTTTCTAAAGTACTTTTACTCGCGACCAATTACATATATATGTTCTTTTTATATTCCTATTTTTATGTACAAAATATATATTGATTAACTTATTCTACCATTTAAAATAATGTCACATTTAAAAAAGATTATCATTTGATTATTTCTTAATATTTAGACAATAAAAATGGACAAAACTTGTAAGTATATTTCAAATTCTACGTCTTTATTGTTAAAAAAAATAGAATGTCACAATTGCTTTTTAAAGTCTAAATTCATGCCACCTTAATATGAATTATCATTAATGTTTTAATTTTTTTAAAATCAAAACTATGACTTAAATGCACTATTTCTTACGTGCCTTTTTAAATATTAGGCATAAAATTGATGGATCAGATATTTACTTTAATTTATTTAAAACACACGTTATTTACTTTTTTTCCACAGAATATATATCCATGAAAGCAACATGTAAGAATTATAATTATGTGACATATATAATTCAAATAAGGAAAATATTTAAGTTAAGTAAAGTTTTAATTGACTTTAAAGTCCTAAATTTTAGGGTTTCCTACCTAGTTCAATGGAAAATAATTTAATAACAAAAATTTTAGTCAATTTCAAGAACTAAATATTAGGAGAATAATTAAATGACTATTTTGTCTACTGTGAACTCCAATTTTAAAGGGTAAAAAAGGCGAACGACATTTCGCTAAGGGCCTTCGTGCTTTTAATATAGTATAGATACATATTATTTTTGTTTAAATATCATTTACAAACACATATCAAGAAAATCTTTTACCAACTTGCAACTTGTTTGGCCGGCTGTTACCTATTGTATTGTATCGTATTGTTATTTTAATTACAATATTTATTTTAATCGTTACTTAAATTTTATTGTATCGTATCGTTAAAATCCATCGTTACGTAACGACGAAAAGTATCAATTTATGAAACGACGAATTTGGTGTAGTGGCGTCGTTTCCTTGCTTTTTCCTTTTATCTTGTCCTTCCTTATTATTAAATAATCATATTTGATCTTTTATCCTGCCTTTTTATATAATAATTATACTCTGTATCCTATTTTTTCGTAGTAATAATGCAAGATTATTCTTTATATTGTTGGTGTGTGTGACATCATGAAATGACGGTGAACAATATAAACTATCCAAATATTGTATTAATCAAATAATACAATACAATACTGTCAAAAATAGTAATAAACTTGTTTCCATTTGTCCACATTTATTTAGATTTGTTTACATTAATTTAATATTTTCATACATATAGTTAGAAAAGAGTGAGGTGTGGACATGTGTGAATTTGTGTGAACTAGTGTAGGCATGTATGGACTAGTGTGTACATGTGTGGACTTAATTAATATGTACACATGAAGTTTAGGCTAGATACGTGTAGGAGTTCTACTATAAATACCCATGTATGCTAGCCATTTGGAGCAAGTGAAGTCGAATAGAAATCATCCTTTCCTCCACCACTCTAATAGTGAGTTTTTGAGTGTTTGTTTAGTTGTCTTGCTCTCACAAAAATTTCTAACATTTGGTATCAGAGACGGTGTGTTGAGAGACAACCAAACTTGGAGAAAAGATGACAGACACTAATGGAACACCATTCCAAGTTCCTATGCTCACAAAAGAGAACTAAGGGAATTGGTGTATTCGAATGAAGGCCTTGCTTGGTGCCTATGATGTTTGGGAACCGGTAGAGTCTGGAGTTGATGAAGTGGAAGATGCCACAACCACAAATAAGAAAGATCAAAAGGCACTCACTCTCATCCATCAAGGTTTGGATGACAAGATGTTCGAGAAGTTTGCAAATGCGACAACCTCCAAGCAAGCATGGGACATTCTTCAAACTTCCTTTAAAGGTTTGGACAAAGTGAAAAGGGTTCATCTCCAGACCTTAAGAAGAGAGTTTGAATTATTGCATATGAAAGAAAATGAATCTGTTTCATATTATATTTCAATAGTTTTGGCTATTGTCAATCAAATGAAAAGATTTGGTGAAGAGTTGAAGGACGATAGGGTCGTTGCAAAAATACTACGATCCCTAGATCAAAATTTGATTATATTATTGTTGCTATTGAAGAGTCCAAAGACTTGGACACCATGACTATAGATGAACTTTCGAGTTCTTTGCAAGCCCATGAAGAAAAATTAAAGAAACCGAAAGAAGAATCGGTTGAAAAGGCGTTGCAAGCAAAATTTTCCGTCAAGGAAAAAGATGAAAGGAGTGGTTCGCATCAAAGAGGTCATGGAAATGGAAGAGGTCGTGGTAGAGGAGGAAGAGGTGGTAGTCAACCACCAAATAGAGACAATAAAAGACAAGACTATAGTCAAAGAAGAGGGCGTGGAAGAGGCAAAGGATGGAGACAAAATCAAGGAAGGTATGACAAATCGAATGTTAAATGTTACACTTGTCATAAATTTGGACATTTTTCCTAGGAATGTAAAGATATTTCGGAGGAAAAAAATAACTTTGTGGAGAGCAAAAATAAATATGAAGATGCCACTCTACTTCTTACATGCAAGGAGAAGAAAGTGTGAAAAGAACAAATGGTACCTTGACTCCGGTGCAAGTAGTCATATTTGTGGAAAAAAAAATTTATTTGTGGAGCTTAAGGAGCTGAATGGTGGCCCAATAACTTTTGGAGATTCTTCACGAGTTCAAATCAAAGGAAAAGGTACGATTTTAATTCGCTTAAAAGATGAAAGTCATCAATTAATCTCCAATGTTTGTATGTGCCAGAGATGAAAAGTAATATTTTAAGTTTGGGACAACTTTTGGAGGAAAATTATGACATTCATTCGAAAGACAAAAAGTTGTATATGAGAGATGAAAAGGGAAGATTGTTAGCCAAAGTACCTATGGCTAATAATAAAATGTTCATCTTATATCTTCAAAATGATGTTCCGATGGGCTTGTTTTCATGTGCCAAAGATTCATCTTGGCTTTGGCATATGAGATTTGGTCACTTGAATTTTGATAGCCTAAGGTTGATGAAGAAGGAAAGCATGGTGAATGGATTGCCAACAATTGATCATCCCAACCAACTTTTTGAAGGATGTCTCTTTGGAAAGCAAGCAAGGAAAAGCTTTCCTAAAGAGTCTTTAATAAGAGCAAGATGTCCGCTCAAGTTAATTTACATGGATGTGTGCGGACCTATCAAGCCATCTTCACTTGGTAAAAGTAATTATTTGTTACTTTTCAATGATGATTTTTCACTAAAAACTTGGATTTATTTTTTGAAGGTAAAATCGAAGGTGTTTGAAACCTTCAAAAAGGTTAAGAGCATGGTGGAAAAGCAAAATGCTATCAAATTAAGTCACTTAGGTCCGATAATGGTGGAGAATTCACTTCAAATGAATTCAAGATTTTATATGAGAAAAATGGAATTCGTCATTACTTGACAGTTCCGAGATCACCACAGCAAAATGACGTCGCGGAGAGAAAGAATTGAACTATTCTCAACATGGCGAGGAGTATGTTAAAGAGCAAAAATATGCCAAAAGAGTTTTAGGCTGAAGTTGTTGCTTGTGAGGTGTACTTATCAAATCGGTGTCACACCAAAAGTGTTCGTGGAAAAAGACCACAAGAGGCATGGAGCGGTTTCAAGCCAAAAGTTGCTCATTTGCGAGTTTTTGGGAGCATCGCATATGCACATGTGTCAGATGAGAAGAGGTCTAAGCTTGATGACAAAAGTGAGAGGTATGTCTTCATTGGCTATGATCAAAGTTCTAAAGGTTATAAATTGTATAACCCTAAAAATGGCAAGGTCACCATAAGTAGAGATATTGAGTTTGATGAAGATAATGCTTGGGAGTGGAAATTTAAAGAGCAAGAATACTTTTTTAGTCCATTCTTTGAATATGAAGAAGAAGAAGAAGATGGGGAGCAGGCAATCACACCACCTTTAACACCTCCACCACAAAATCAAGAAGTTGGGGAATCAAGCTCAAATTCAAGTGAAGCACCTCACAAGAGTAGAAGTCTCTGTGACTTGTACGAAAACATGGAAGTGGTAAGAAATGACTTGTATGATTTTAATCATTTTTATTTGTTGGTGGGCAGTGAGCCTCTAAGCTTTGAGGATGCTTGCCAAAATTCCAAATGGAGTGATGCAATGGATGAAGAAATCAAAGCTATAAAAAAGAATGATACATGGGAGTTGGTCACACTTCCAAAAGGCAAAAGCACCATTGGAGTCAAATGGGTGTACAAGCTAAAGAAGAATTCCAAGGGAGAAATAGAAAGGTACAAAGCAAGATTGGTAGCTAAAGGCTACAAGCAAAAGGCCTGTATTGACTATGATGAAGTATTTGCGACGGTTGCTCGTTTGGAAACAATTCGCTTTGTCATTACTTTGGCGGCACAAAATCAATGGAAAATCCATCAAATGGATGTGAAGTCGGCTTTCTTGAATGGCGTATTGGAGAAAGAGGTCTATATTGATCAACCTTCGGGATATAAGGTTGAAGGACAAGAAGATAAAGTCTTCAAATTAAAGAAGGCTTTATATGGGTTAAAGCAAGCCCCGCGAGCTTGGAATAGTAGAATTGACAAATATTTCCAAGCAAATGGTTTTTCTAAGTGTCCACAATAACATGCCCTCTATGTAAAGATTGCTAAAAATGGTGACATCTTACTTGTTTGCTTGTATGTAGATGACTTGATATTTACAGGAAATAATCCAAAGATGTTTGAAGAATTCAAAAAAGCAATGGCTAGAGAATTTGAGATGACGGACATTGGCCTAATGTCCTACTATCTTGGAATTCAAGTAGCACAGAGGAAGGATGTCATTTTTATTTCTCAAGGAAAGTATGCAAAGGAAATTCTCAAGAAATTTGAGATAGAGAATTGCAATCCCGTAAGCACCCCCGTTGAATGTGGAGTTAAAATATCCAAGCATGGAGATGGAGATAGAGTCAATCCCACATTTTTCAAGAGTCTTATTGGAAGCTTAAGGTATTTGTCATGTACAAGGCCGGATATTCTTTTTGGAGTTGGACTCCTGAGTCGCTTTATGGAAACTCCTACTACCTCGCACTTAAAGGTAGCCAAAAGAACACTTCGGTACATCAAAGGTACTCTTGATTATGGAATTCTTTATTCATCTTCTAAAGAATCCAAGTTTGTGGGATATTGTGATAGTGGTTGGGCTGGTGATGTTGATGATCCTAAAAGTACTACTGGGTTTGTTTTCTTTCTTGAAAATTCCGCATTTACATGGAATTCTAAGAAGCAACCAATTGTGACTTTGTCAACTTGTAAAGCAGAGTATGTAGCAGCTTGTTTGTGTGTTTTCCATGCAATTTGGCTAAGGAGCTTGTTGGAAGAACTTCACCAACCACAGAAGGATGCTACAAAGATTTTTGTTGACAACAAATCGACTATAGATTTAGCCAAGAATCCGATATTTCATGAAAGAAGCAAGCATATCGATACGAGATATCATTTTATTAGAGATTGCATATCTAATAAAGTTGTGGAGCTTGAGAATGTGAAGTCTGGAGATCAAATTGTGGATATTTTTACCAAGCCTTTGAAGATTGAAGCCTTTCAAAAGTTAAGGATGGAGCTTGGAGTAATGAAACAAGTTTAAGGGGGAGTGTTAAAAATAGTAATAAACTTGTTTCCATTTGTCCACATTTGCTTATATTTGTTTACATTAATTTAATGTTTTCATACATATAGTTAGAAAAGAGTGACGTGTGGACATATATGAATTTGTGTGAACTAGTGTAGGCATGTATGGACTACTGTGTACATGTGTGAACTTAATTAATATGTACACATGAAGTTTATGCTAGATACATGTAGGAGTTCTACTATAAATACTCATGTATGCTAGCCATTTGGAGCAAATGAAGTTGAATAGAAATCATCCTTGTATTGGAAAAAAAACTGAATTTACATTGAAGGTGACGTGGCATGACACGAGGACTGGTCAAATGGTCAAAACATGATGATCAGTTAAGAGGCACGAGTGACAACAAATACGGGGAAAGGAAAGCAATATAGGTGTGGACCGTTACTAAAATAGGTACGAGTCTCGTACCTATTCGAGTCATTTAAAGACCGAGGATCGGAAGAAGTTGAAGATACGAATCTGATGACGTAAAAGAGTCTAAATACAACATTAAATATCAAATACGTTAGAATATTTGAATTAAATAGAAATGATTGTGTAACGTTTCTTTTAATGTCATTTATTGCTCATAATTGCCTCATTAAGATAAAGGCATTACATCTTCTCCTAGAATCAACTATAAAAGGAGAAGGACTCAACATCTGTAGAGACACGAAAATACTATTGAGATCTTACTACAATACAAAACTATTTACTGCTTTACCATCATTCTCAAAAATATTTTATTTTCGTCTCCTGATTATCAGTAACCCGAATTTCTTTTTAGCTTTGACCAAAGACTCAGATTTTTGGTTAAACAAATTGGTTCCGTTACCGGAAATCTGATAATCTTTTCTTTTAAGCTATATCTTGTCCATTGTTATCACCATGTCAAACAACAACACCGACAATAACAGTAATAACACATTGGGAAACCATGAAAATCAAATCCATCAAAATCAAGGTGACGTGGTTCCCTCCCCTCTAACTTCACCACGTCAATCTCGTGAAGGCACTCCCGTTACTGAATCCCGTGCTGATCAATAAGAGTAATCTGAACACTTTGAAGGAGGTACAAATGAAGCTTTACAAAAGCTAATTGATGCACAGGTCGGCAAAGCTCTTCAGGCTCTAGTTAGTCGATTGCCTGCTGCACCACCCACACCAACTCCTAATAATAATACATTCGACAATCCCCGTTCTGGTCTTGTTAATTCTGGAAATGGAGGAACCACCAGTGAACCACAGGAAGGGGGACCAGGTAATTCAAATAATTCCTATTTGCAAAATTTAGTACTAACCTTGCAGAAACAGATTAAGGAACAAAATGAGCGTATTGAGCAAATCCCTGGAGTTCCGCCTGTAATAAAAGGAGTAGACATGGATAAATACTCACAACAACCTTGGAAGCCAAGTGTTGCTCCCCTTCCAATTCCGAAAAAGTTTAAAATGCCTGACATCCCAAAATATGATGGTACTACACACCCACGTGACCACGTGACTGCATTTACAACAGGCGTGAAAGGCAACGACTTGACCAAACAAGAAATTGAATCAGTACTGGTCAAGAAATTTGGAGAAACACTCACCAAGGGTGCATTAACCCGGTATTCTCTTTTATATGAAAATTCTATAAATTCTTTTGTTGAGCTTGCAGATTCTTTTATTAAAGCACATTCGGGAGCACAAAAGGTTGAGAAAATAATGGAAGATATTTTCAAAATCAAACAAGGGGATTCGGAGTTGCTTAGAGATTTTGTTGATAGATTCCAGCGTGAAAGAATGACTCTACCCCGTGTGCTTGACAACTGGGATGCAATAGCCTTTGCGAGTAATTTAAATGACAAAAGTTCTAAAGCCACGAGACGACTCAAAGAAAGCCTTCGAGAATTTCCTGAAACCACGTGGAATGATGTTTACAACCGGTATAGTACGAAGCTGCGAATTGAAAAAGATACCGTACCTAAATTTCATCATGAAGAAAGGGGTGGTTCCAGAAGATCAGAAACCGAAAAATGATCAGGTAAAAACAGGTACGATCCATATGTGGGACCTGCAGGAAAAGACCCACGGTCAAAACAAGATAGCCAGCAATATGATAAAAAATCGAGGAACAGGGACTCCGGTTCTTCTTCGAAATTTAGGAATGATTGGAACAGACAAGAGTCACGAGATGATGACAGAAGTTTAAAGGCACAATTCGGCGGATATAATTTTAATGTCTCTACCTCCGAGCTCGTGGCTGTTTTGAGAAGCATGGGAGATAAGGTACGGTGGCCAAAAGAGATGCGATCAAATCCAAATAGACGCAATCCAGATCATTGGTGCGAATTCCACAATGATCACGGGCACAAAACTTCAGAATGTAGATTCTTGCAGAGTGAAGTGGATCATCTATTGAAGCAAGGGTACCTCACTGAGTTATTTAGTGAAAAAGGAAAACAAGCCTATATGAAAAATAGGCAAGAGCCACCAAAGCCTCCTTCACCCAAGAGAACAGTGAATGTGATAAGTGGGGGAGAAGATATTCACGGCATAACCTACACAGCCTCCAACAAGGTTTCTAAGGTAACAATTACACACGGGAAACGGGTGCAGCAGGTTTTAGAAAATTAAAGTATTTCGTTCGATGATGCAGATACCGAAGGAGCGATAACTCCACATAATGACGCTCTGGTAATATCTTTACTTGTATATGATACTAATGTAAGACGAGTTTTGATTGATCCAGGGAGTTCCGTAAATATTATACTACTAAGGGTATTACGTGAAATGCAAGCTGAAGACAAAGTGATACCCAAGGCGCACACCTTGTCAGGCTTCGACAATTCAAGTGTGGTAACAAAAGGAGAGGTAATTCTAACAACTTTTGCTACAGGTGTTGTTAAAGAAACTAAATTTCAGGTAGTTGATATGGAAATGGCCTACAATATGATCATGGGGAGACCATGGATACATGATATGGATGTTGTCCCATCAACTCTACATCAAGTTATTAAATTCCCATCACCATGGAGAATTTGCCAAATTCGTGGGGATCAGCAGACAGCTAGAAGTATCAACACTGTAACAGGAACGAGCACCGTAAATAAAGAAAAATAGCAATTACAGGAAGTAGTTGAAGGTGTAAAAGATCAAATTTCAGCTGAACAAGAAAAGACAGATTTGGAGTCGAGGCCTGATACAATTCAGGAACCTGAAGAAAATGAAAGCATCAAAACAACAATTGAAGAGCTTGAGGCAGTGATACTATTTGAGCAATGGCCTGAACGAAAGGTTTATGTCGGAGCCAATTTAAGCTTAGACATGCGAGGTATGATAATTGAATTTTTAAAAGCTAACGTAGACTGCTTTGCTTGGTCCCATGCTGATATGACAGGGATACCACCGGATGTGATGACTCACAAACTCAATGAGGACCCCTCTTTCACACCAATAAAGCAAAAGAAAAGAAAGCAAGGTGCTTTCAAGAACCAGGTGATTTAGGATGAGGTCCAGAATTTATCAAAAATCGGGTCGATCCGCGAGGTAAAGTATCCTAATTGGTTAGCCAACACGGTGGTCGTACCCAAGAAAAATGGTAAGTGGCGCGTTTGTGTGGATTATACCGATCTAAACAAAGCCTGTCCAAAAGATTCTTTTCCTTTACCGCATATAGACCAACTAATTGATGGAACCGCAGGTCATGAACTTTTAAGCTTTTTAGATGCATATTCGGGATATAATCAAATTAAAATGGATCCTAGTGATGAAGAAAAAACTTCTTTCATCACAGACAGAGGGACTTACTGTTATAAAGTAATGCCCTTTGGTCTCAAAAATGCTGGGGCAACCTATCAAAAGTTGGTCACCAAAATGTTCCAAGAACATTTAGGGAAGATAATAGAGGTATATATAGACGATATGCTCGTCAAAACCCAGCAGTCTCATGATCATATTTCTCATCTATCTGTTACATTTGATATTTTGCGAAAATTTAATATGAAACTCAACCCAGAAAAATGTGCTTTTGGAGTTGCATCAGGTAAGTTTTTGGGTTTTCTTGTTTCTAACCGTGGTATTGAGGTAAATCCTTCTCAGATCAAAGCGATAGAAGAAATCCCTGATATCCTTACTAATAAAAAGGAAGTCCAAAGATTAACGGGAAGAATTGCAGCTTTGGAGAGATTTATTTCCAAATCCTCAGAAAAGTGTTTTAAGTTTTTCTCTGCACTCAAAAAGCAAGATCATTTTGAATGGAATGAAGATTGTCAACAAGCCCTTAGAAATTTGAAAGCTTATTTGTCAAAACCACCGTTATTGGCAAAACCAAAGGTGGGGAAAAAGCTTCTCATCTATCTGGCTGTATCTGAAGTTGTGGTCAGTGCTGTTTTAGTCCGAGAGGACCAAGGTAAACAATCTCCTATTTATTATGTAAGTAAGTCCTTATTAGATGCTGAGACACGATACCCACAGCTAGAAAAGTTAGCATTAGCTTTGATCATGGCATCTAGAAAATTAAGACCTTATTTTCAATGTCATCCCATTATTGTAGTTACTACTTTTCCGCTTCGAAATATTTTGCATAAACACGAACTTTCAGGAAGATTAGCAAAATGGGCTATAGAACTAAGTGAATACGAAATCATTTATCAACCCAGGACCGCTATAAAATCTCAAGTACTAGCTGACTTCGTGGCTGATTTTAGTCAGGGGATGCATTTAGAAGCAGAAAAAGAATTATAAGTCTTTAATGGTGCAAACCCGGGGACTTGGGTTTTATTCACTGATGGTTCATCTAATGTAAAAGGGGCAGGCATAGGGATAGTCCTCGTACCACCTACGGGTGAGACTATTAGACAGACTATAAAATGTCACTCTATAACTAACAATGAAGCAGAGTATGAGGCTGTAATTGCAGGTCTAGAATTGGCACGAGAACTCGGCATAACACAGATTATAATCAAGAGTGATTCTCAACTCGTGGTCAATCAAATGCTGGGGACTTATACAGCCAGGGAGACACGAATGCAAGAATACCTCGCAAAGGTACGGGAGTTAATAAAGCAATTCCGAAATTGGAAAGTAGTGCAGATCCCAAGAGATGAGAATGTAGAGGCAGATGCTTTGGCTAATCTCGCATCTGCAGCAGACGTAGCAAACAATACAAATGCTTCAGTCATACATTTATTTCATTCCATTCTCGAACCTGATAAAAACGAGGTAAATTTTAATCATTTAACATGGGATTGGAGAAACGAAATTGTTGCCTTTTTACAGCATGGTACCGTGCCTAATGACAAAGGAAAGGCTCACGCGCTTCGCAAAAAAGCTGCTCGATATTGTTTATATCAAGGAAATCTTTATCGAAAGATGTTCGGTGGACCACTAGCAAGGTGTCTCGGACCCTCTCAAACAGAATATGTGATGAGAGAAGTGCACGAAGGACATTGTGGAAATCACGCAGGGGGGAGGTCACTGGTAAGAACATTAATTCGCGCAGGATATTATTGGCCTAAAATGGAAGAAGAGGCAAACAGTTTCGTGTCCAAATGTGATAAATGTCAAAGATACGACAATAATATGTACAGACCAGCTGAGTTACTACACCCTGTTATAGCCCCGTGGCCCTTTATGAAATGGGGAATGGATATCGTAGGTCCACTTCCACAAGCAAAAGGTCAGGTAAAGTTTCTACTTGTACTCACAGATTATTTCACTAAATGGGTAGAAGTAGGAGCATTTAAACAGGTACGAGAGAAGGAAGTTAAAGACTTCATATGTCGAAATATAATATGCCGCTTTGGAGCACCAAAAGAGATCGTGTGTGACACTGGACCACAATTTATAGGAGCTCAAATCACAGAATTTCTTCGAAGTTGGCAGATTAAAAGGATAACATCTACTCCATACCATCCAGTGGGTAATGGACAAGCGAAATCCACTAACAAAGTCATTATCAACAACTTGAAGAAGAGGTTACAGGATTCAAAAGGTAATTGGCCTGAGGTGTTACCTGGAGTATTATGGGCTTATCGTACAACGACAAAAACAAGCACTGGAGAAACACCATTTTCAATGGTTTATGGTGCGGAAGCCTTAATTCCAGTTGAAATAGGTGAACCAAGCACACGGTACGATCGGGCAACGGAGGAATCTAATGATGAAGAGATGCGGGTCAACCTTGATTTGCTTGAAGGAAGAAGAGAAGCTGCATTGATAAGAATGGCAGCACAAAAGCAAGTAATTGAACGATATTACAATAGGAAAGCACGCCTCAGATTTTTCAAAATTGGGGACTTCGTGCTTAAAAAGGTGTTCCAATCTGCAAAGGCTGCTAATTCAGGAAAGCTAAGTCTAACATGGGAAGGACCATACAAAGTTCGTGACATTGCGGGAAAAGGAGCATACGAGTTGGAGACAATGGATGACAAAGTTTTACCCTCACATTGGAATGTCGTCCATTTAAAGAGATATTACTTATGAGAAAGTACCCACGGTCAGGTATCGCCATGTTAAAATTTCTCTCTTGAATTATTAATGTTTTACTAACGATTTTAGATGCTAGAAAAAAACCCTAACTCGTGCCAAATGATGAGTTACAACCTGCAAGGCAAAATGGAGTATTCTTAATTTCCCAGCCCAGGGTTACAATTAATCTGATGGAAATACACACGAGTTAGGTAGTCTTCATCTATAATCGCACCTCCGAGTCTCGTATATTTTTCTGTTTCAGGAAAAGGGCCAAAGTAAAAGAAATAAACAAGTGCTCGAGGCTTCATACTTCATCGCTCAAACACTTGGGGGACTACATATTATACACAGATATGTGTAGAAAAATAGATACGAATATCGAACAAAAGTCGGCCACAAAGAGACAAGTGTTGAAAAAAAGTTGTGAAGTTTTCAGCATTCATAAGAACAACAGAGTCATCTCTCAAACTCATAAACAAAGTCACCTCTCAAACCCTTCTTAATATATAAAGATAGGGTCATGACTATGTACTGAAACAGGTTATGAAGAAAAACCTTGTTTATTCTATGTTATGTACGAATCTGTTACAAGAAAAACAGTTACGAGAAAGTTGTAGATGTATTGTAATACATGTAATAGTCAAACACTTGTTAAAGTTCATGAATAAAAACTTGCCAAAGTTGTTTCATACAAAACATGTGTATTCCTATTTCTTTCATTGTATTATAACACCATTATGAAGTTGAGACATCTTCTTCATTAAGTGTCGATAAAATGAAAGGGCCCTCTTTTATAAGCCTCATGTTGATAATCCATGAGAAGAATCATAAAGCATTTTAAAAGGATAAAAATGCTAAGCTATTCTATAAGTCCTAGATAAATAGGCAAGAATAAAATATACAGAAGTACCGATAAAACTTCTTAATATAAAAGACTAAGTACAAACTTAGTCAGCAAAATATTTGTTTTTTACAAATGCCCCATTATGATAACTGGGGACTTCGTCAAAAGATCCCTTAAAGTTGCCAAGGGATAACACCACCAATTAATAAAAACAAAAACAAAAACAGCAGTAAAGTTTGAAATACATTCAACTAGTCACTGAAGGGGTTGGAACATCAGAAGTTGCAATTTCATTTTCAGGGGCAATCACAGGCACGGTAACAACTTCTGAGGGAGCAGTAATAGGAGCAATTTCAATTAGGCTTGGAATGTTAAAATCACCGAGGGAAGCAAGAGTCACGGGAGCTTCAGCTTCCATGGACTGTGTCATAGAAGTTTCACCCTCGGGAGCCGGAATTGCAACTCCAATTGCCGCAGTAGCCACTTCTTCATTTAAAAGCTCTTCCGTTCCAGGAGCGTCAAGTGCAGGAGAAGGAGTATCAACAGGTTGTTGACTTTTCTCGATAGTGTCTAAGACTTTGGCTAATTCATATTGCAAATCAAAGCTTTCCTGAGCAGCTTCTATCAAAGCATCACGGCGAGATTTCAAGAAATCCCAACTTACCTCTATGTTGAAGTTCTCCTCCAGAAGTCCATACTCCCTTTCCCACATAGCAAGATCGTTCTTCACTATTTGGTGTTCAGCTAAATGAGAATCAAGGGAAGCTTCAAGAGAGGCATGAGAACTCTTCAAAGCTCGAATCTTGTCAGAGGAGGTCTGTAAGTCAGCTTGAGCTTGAGTCAAGCTTTGCACTAATTCTCCTGTATACTCTTCTTTCTTGGCTAAAAGTGCCTTAAGCTCCCTGACTTCTTCACTAGCCTTTGATAATTGTTCTGACAAAGAGCACTCCAAAAGCTCTTTATCTCTTTTAAATTGGCTTGAAGAGGCCTTGGCAGTTGCTAGTTCAGAAGTCAAACCACGCTTTTGCTGCTCCAGGAGATTTCTACTTTCTTGCAACTCCTCTATGATCCCCTGAGCATTCTCAAACTGTTCTTTCCAATTAGCTGCTTCAAGCTGGGCTCCCCTGGCTATTTCCTCGGCCTCATGGATAGATTTTTCAGACTCACAGGTTTTTCTTTCCAGAAGGGAAATTCTTCCCATCAATTCTGTACCAATGAGGTTAGCCTACAGAGACAACTCATAGAATGAGGATTTGTAGATTAAAAACAAAAAAACTTGTTGGTAAAGGAAAAATACCTTCAAAGTAGAATGAACTATGTCATTCATCAGAGTCAGGCAGTTGTGGCTCTCCATCTTCTTCTTCTCAATATCTCTGATTAGAGGCTCGAGCCAAACATCAGCTCTACCAGTCTTTCTCAAAAGGCTATGGTTGGCAGGAACTTCAAGAGTAACACTTCTCATAGCCATGGTTCCACTGCTAGAACCCGCCTCTGTATGCTGAACAAAGGGAGGAGGAGCAATGGAAGGAGGAGTAGAACAAAAGGTAAACACAGCAGCAGGAGTCATAGGAGTCAAAGTAGGGATGGAAGGAGAAGATGTAGAAACCAACACAGGAACGGAAGCAAGTGCAGTTGAAACTGGCAAAGGAACGGAAGCCTTCAAAGCTGGTAAAGAAATACTGTCGGTTGGCAAAGGAATGAAGGAAATAGGAACGAATGAGGAGAGAGGAGCTTCATCAAAAACAGGGCCGGACTCGCCACTCTCAAAACCACTATCAAAAAGGCGTTGAGTTGATTCATTAGTATCTCTTGGCACGGTGTCCTCGTCAGAATGAATCAAAACAGGCTCAGTGGATGAGGTTTGAGCAGGGGTATCTTCAATTTCATCACTATTAATGACTCGTCTCCTAACTCTTGGCCTGACAATTAAAGAGGTATCTTCCTCTTCCTCATTCTCAGAACTTTCTCCTATAGCTTTCCTTTTGGGAAGCGAAGCTCGAGCCTTGTTCAAATCAAGTGCAGTATTAGCAGACATGCGAATGTCCATAGCTACATTAGCTGCCATTCCTCTAACACCAAATCCTGATTAAAAGAAGGATACATAATCAACATTGAGAAAAAGGTGTTTAACATGTAAAAAGAAAAAAACGTGTAAAAAGGGACATACCATGTATTTTCACCTTCCAGCCATGTAAAGAAAAAATTGATTTCCAAGTTCTTTGATCCTTAGGAGCAATCTTCAAAATTGAATCTACCCAACCACGGAAGTCATGAATAAGTTCCACATCTCCCATAGTTGCTACAAAAAACCAAAAAGAGACGAAGTTAGAAAAAGAATCGAAATTCTCAAAAATAGGTGCGGTAAATAAAAGGAAACTTATGTGCAAAATTCCACTTCTCAGGGAAGGGAATATTTGTTTCACCAAGTAAGTCCACCATACGTACAGCAACGTAACGGGTATACCATCCACGATCTCTGTCATCTTCAGGGCTTACCAAAACCTTTTTGCTTCTTGCAGTTAAGGTAAAAACCCCATGGCGCATTAAATTGGGATGCTATAAATGAATAAGGTGAGAAAAGGTGAAGTTGACCTTGGCTTTGGCAGATAAGTATCTCAGACAAGCCACTGCTCTCCACACTAGGGGACCGACATAGGCCAAACAAATTTTAAAGAAACGACAAAAGTCAATAATGACTGGGTCAACCGGAGGATTAAAACCCAAAGTAAAAGGGTAAGTATAAACAAAAGAGTAACCACTTCTAAAGGAAGAGATTCTTTGATTTGGGGAAGAAATTAACATTCGAAGACTATTGCTCCAGTTACAATCCCTTCTGATGGTAGGAATTGTAAGCTCGGTCACTAATGAAGGATAAGTGTCAGCTTTTTCTAAATTTACAATTTGCTTTTGAAGAGACATTCTATCACTCCCAAAAGATAAATCACTGGGAACAATTTCATCGACTAAAGGTTCTTGAGAAGAATCAATGATTTCTTTATCTTTAGAAGAAGGGGTCTTCGGAATAGAACCCCCGATACTAGAAGAAGAAGAAGCAGGACCAGATAAACTATCACGAGCGGACCCTAGGCCCAAGCTCCGAAGCCTACCTCCTCTGCCTCTCCTATGTCTTACGGGGGCAATGGGGAAGTGATCGAGAATTGGAACTTTTCTAGGGTTAGGGTTTGGAGATGACATTGTTGAAGAAGGATGTACTAAAGGGGAGAGAAAATACAAGTAAGTAAGAAATTGCTTGTTGAAGATCTATGAAGAAGAAGGTAAATGAAAGAGGGTTAAAAATGCTTATAATGACAACCGTCAAACTTAGAAGTGCAATGAAGGAAAGCCTATAATAAAGGCAACTATCATTTCGTGAATAGTGTGAATGAAGAAGTCTCGAAAAAAGGGTGTAGAATTGCAGAACCAATCAGAAAGTGACACGTATGTAAAGCATTAAATAGAAGGGACAATTGAAGCGTCAGTATTGTCATAATATTAATTACGGCAAAAATTTCCTTTTTATGAAGATCCACTTCCCAATTATTTAATTGATAAATAAATAGAAAGTGGGGGGACTATCTGTATTTGGAAAAAAACTGAATTTACATTGAAGGTGACGTGGCATGACACGAGGACTGGTCAAATGGTCAAAACATGATGATCAGTTAAGAGGCACGAGTGACAACAGATACGGGAAAAGGAAAACAACATAGGTGTGGACCGTTACTAAAATAGGTACGAGTCTCGTACCTATTCGAGTCATTTAAAGACCGAAGATCGGAATAAGTTGAAGATACGAATCTGATGACGTAAAAGAGTCTAAATACAACATTAAATATCAAATACGTTAGAATATTTGAATTAAATAGAAATGATTGTGTAACGTTTCTTTTAATGTCATTTATTGCTCATAATTGCCTCATTAAGACAAAGGCATTACATCTTCTCCTAGAATCAACTATAAAAGGAGAAAGACTCAACATCTGTAGAGACACGAAAATACTATTGAGATTTTACTGCAATACAAAACTATTTACTGCTTTACCATCATTCTCAAAAATATTTTATTTTCGTCTCCTGATTATCAGTAACCCGAATTTCTTTTTAGTTTTGACCAAAGACTCAGATTTTTGGTTAAACAATCCTTTCCTCCACCTCTCTAATAGTGAGTTTTTGAGTGTTTGTTTAGTTTTTTTGCTCTCCCAAAAATTTCTAACAAATACAACACAATATGATATATCATGAAAACATTCTTTTTGTTGGATTGCTGTGACATGTTTTCACCACTGATAGAGGAAGTTAATGGGTGAAGACAGGAGGAGGAGAAAGCGGAACAATGCACTAGATAATGCCTATTGATCATTTTGGTACAACAGTACCTTTCATTGATTCCTTAACAATTCGAAATTCACAGTAATAAAGAAAAACTTACCACTCCGTGCTTTTTAAATTTGTTTGCCTTTTGGGTACTGGCAAAGATTACTAGGACGACGTTCCTTCCTATCCTAATTACCAAAAGTGGATCAAGGCGTATCATCATCCACTACACACAAAAGTGGAAAAAACAAAAAGGAGATTTATATCTTACTTTCCGGTGTTTCTTCTTTTACAGCAGGAGTTGATCTAATGATAATTTACTGGTTCATCCTAACCCAATAATTTTTATCTTTTACTTTATCTATATATTAAAAAAAATCATTAAAAAGGTACAAATAATAGATTTTAAACTCAATAAATTAAATAAGCCAGTGTAAAATCTCAAATTACAACTCATCATGTTCAAATCCTGAATTAGTCTCGTGTTTTAGACCGATACCTACTATACGGGTAAGAGATTTTAGCCAGAAAAGAAGTGGCCCCCATATACACAAACTATAGCTGTAAAGAGCTCGAGAACAACTCAGGAACCACAATCCACGTCAAGTAGTCCACAATGGTTAGCCTAAGTCAGCCGACTTTTCTCCTACCTATGCTGCTTCAAAGAAAGTACGTACGTACTTTAGTTCTTTCTCATCTACCAAAATTTTCCTATTTATACCCCATTTCACTGGTAGAACCACACATAATATTACTCTCATCACAATTTCCCATGGAAATGCATAGCAAAGAGGCTCAAGCAAGAAATGCTACTACTCTGTGCTCAACACAGAAAAATTGTAGTAGTAGCATTTTCGTGACACATAAGAACCAATTTTTATCAATATTAAGTAGATTTCATGCTGGTTATTTTAGAATAAGCCTTTCTTTATGTAGCCAAGCATTATTATGGAAAACCTTAAGTGAGCCATCTGATGATATTCATAAGTTTAGAAGTATTTTTCGTATGCTTCCATCTACAGCTTTTATTCTTCTATGGTCTTTAGCCTTATTCTCATTAATATCACTTTCTTTTCTATACCTACTTCGTCTTCTCTTTCACTTTGACATGGTTAAAAGTGAATTCTTGCACCATGTTGGAGTGAACTACCTTTTCGCTCCTTGGATTTCTTGTCTTGTTTTGCTTCAAGCCACTCCATTTTTCAAACCTAAAGATATCTATTTCCTTGTACTTTGGTGGATCTTTGTTGTACCTATAGTGGCACTTGATATCAAGATATATGGACAATGGATCACAAAAGGGAAGCGCTTCTTATCAGGAGTAGCGAATCCGACTAGCCAATTATCAGTTATTGGGAATTTAGTAGGAGCAAGGGCAGCTGCTGAAATGGGATGGAATGAGTGTGCATTATTGTTGTTTGCAATTGGAATGTCACATTATTTAGTGCTTTTTGTTACACTTTATCAGAGATTACCAGGAAGTAGCTCTCTTCCAGCAATGCTAAGGCCAGTTTTCTTCTTGTTTTTAGCAACTCCAAGTATGGCTAGCTTGGCATGGGACTCTATTTATGGAAAGTTTGATTCTTCATCCAAGATGCTCTTCTTCCTTTCTCTCTTCCTCTTCTTTTCCCTGGTGAGCATTTTAAATTAAACATGATAATCCATTTGTTAGACTTTAACATAACAGTGCCAGACTAGTAAGAAAGGGAGTCTTGGCATAACTAGTAAAGTTGCTGACATGTAACTAGGAGATCATGGGTTTGAGTTGTGGAAACAGCCTCTTGCAGAAATGTAGAGTACGACTGTGTACCATAGACCCTTGTAGTCCGACCCTTCCCGGACCTTAGTGCACTGGGCTGCCTTTTGTTAGTGTCAGACTAGTATCAGACCACACAGTTTAATTAAGAAATAACGGGACACTTCTGATACATATCAAAAAATACACTTAAAAGTACTAGTAACCATTCAAGGTAAAACAAAAAAATTTAAACTTAAAACGAATCTTCAATGATAAAAATAGAACTTCTTTTTTGGAACAACCTAGAAGGAAAAGAATGTAACAAGAGTATTTGTTTCTTCCTTCTATATATCTATTTCTTTGGTCTTTGTTATTTGAAAGAAGAAAAGAGACTGAAGGTGACGGCTAAAATATAAATTGACGTAGAAGTATTCGAGTTGGCTTTTGCATTTTAAGATTTCGTTGTACGAAATGATGTTGTTGGCTACCAACCATTCAAGTCAGACCGTCAGCATCAGCTTAAATATACATGTGTTCTTTTGTCAACCTGAGGCACCACAGATTTAGTTGTCTTATCTAGAAATATATATTCTATTTGAAAATTTATGAATATATGACTAAAACTGTTTACTAATTTGTTGAAAAAAACAGGTTTCAAGACCAGCCTTATTTAAGAGATCAATGAGGAAATTCAATGTATCGTGGTGGGCATATTCTTTCCCTATAACAGTGATGGCAATGGCATCAACTAAGTATGCTCAAGAAATGAAGAACACTGCGTCCCACATTTTAATGCTACTTCTTTCTGGATTATCAGTGATAGTATCACTTGTTTTGATGATTTTCACTGCATTTAATTCCAACTCATTTTTACCTCGTGATGGCGATGGCGCAGTGCTTTGCCCTAGCAATCAACGGTTATCAATAGTATAATTGTAATTATTATTTTTTCACTTTCTTGGTAATATATAGTTTTGGTTCGAATTCTTAGAACCAACACAGATGTAACATTAGTGGAGAATAGTAGTACTAATTAATTAGGCATTCATTATTGACTTTGTATGTATTTCTGATCAAAGATGGAAATGCCAAAACAATTTTATATAATATATTTTGGACTTCATTTTTCTTGGAGAAACTGGAATGGTGTATTTCTGTATTTAGAAATAATTTAATTTTAAATTTTTTATTTTTTCATTAGTGAAATAATTTATAGTCACACAAATAGTATAGAATATTTTAGTTTGTAAGTTTCAAAAGTCTATGTTTATTTCTTAAATTTTGTGTATTAGTACATGGAAGGAGTACTTTATTTTAGTTTTGATTCTTGTGTTATTCAACGAAGTATAATGACCCTCAATTAAAAAAATTGTATATATTTGAATACACTCGAAGCTAAGAAAAAATAAATATTTAATAAAACTATCTAAACAACCTAAAAAAAAGAAAAAAAGAATCCGAAGTGAGAATTGGAGAATACCACCTCTCTGCCCACCACTAACGCTGCAAAAGCGACCAAATCCAAAAAAATTCAATAAAATATTTCTTAATTTTACGGGCCCAAATCACACTAGTTTCCCAGTATTACATCAGCAAAATCCATTTAATAAGCCCTTCATTTTGCTCAAATCGACCCATTATAATCTTCAAAAATGACTGCAAATTGATCTATCGTGATCCCACTGCTTAAGCCTAGTCGAGCCATGGGAAGGTTTGGAAATTACCATGCTTCAAAACAATAAATTATGAAGCTTCCATAACAAACCCGTCACTAACTCCATTAACCTTTTGAATTTGGTGAAACATTACCGTTATCACCTTTTGAATGAACAATGAACCCCCTTGAAAAAATATACTTTGTTTTCTTATACGAAAGAAAAAAAAGATTATTAGGAAGTTAAGTGGAAAATATGGAAATATTTACTACTATAAAGCAATGACATACGCGCATGAATATAATGCTAAGTAAGAATCTAGATTTAAGATATAGCATAAGCACATTTGGGCTCAACCGATCATTTCTTGAAGTAGATTGTATTTATTGCTCTATTTTGTTCTAACATACTTTTTCTCATTTGGTTGTTAGCAAATTAGCAGGCACCAAAAGAAGAAAAAGGAAAAAGCGCGCACAGTGAAAGCGAACGATGCGGCCAATATTTGCTTAGTTGCATTCCCATTGATGGGACCAATCTGAATTTGGTATAGTGGGAAAAGGACCAACTGGACCTTTTCACGTTGAATCATTTGCTCTATGAGACTATGACTAAGCTAAAACTATAACCTTTTTACTTTTTAAAATCTGTACTCTATGTGAGCGTTTGGACATAAGAATTGTAAAATTTTAAAAAAAGTGAAATTTTCTTAAAGTGAAAATAGTATTTGAAAATGTGAGTTATGTTTGGACATGAATATAATTTTGGGTTATTTTTGAAGTTTTGCAAGTGATATGAGTCGAAATTTTGAAAAATAACTTTTTGGAGTTTTTCAAATTTTCGAAAATTTCCAAAATGCATCTTCAAGTGAAAATTGAAAATTTTGTGATCAAACGCTGATTCGAAAAAAAGTAAAAAAAATTCAAAAAAAGTAAAACTTTTCTTATGTCCAAACTAGCTCTATATGTCGAAGTGAAAGTTATTCATACATGAGCTAGGTTCAAGAATATCTGTGATGACCCGATAGGTCATCTAGTGTTTTAAACCTTAACTCTGTATTTTAAAATCTCAAATATCTCATTTTAGCCTTCCTCGATTTGCATGCGCAGTCCGTGCCTTTTTCAGGGAGGCTTTTATGTTAACAAAATTGATAAAATGTGAAATTTTGCCTTAAAATCTATTCGAGTTGACTTCGGTTAACGTTTTAAGCAAACAGACCCGAATCTGTATTTTGACAGTCCTGGTGTCCGTATCGTTATTTGGGACCTTGGCGTATGCCCGGAATCGAATTCGGAGGTCCCTAGCTCGAGTTATCACTTTTTAGCTTAAAGGGTTAAAGAGTTTAAAATTTGGTCAATGTTTGAATTTATGCTACGGGCCTGGATTTTTGGGTTCTGGAGCTTGGTATATGTTCATTACTATATTTGTTTGTGACTTGTCTATAAAATTTGATAATAAACGGAGTTGGTTTGACGTGATGCAGACGTCCGGTTGTTAAAATGTAAATTCTTTAAGTTCAATGAAAATTTCATTTGATTTTGGTATCCAATTCGTAGTTCTAGGTGTTATTTTAGCGATTTGATCACGCGAGCGAGTTTGTATGAGGTTTTTGGACTTATGTGCATGCTTGGTTTGGAGCCTCGAGGGCCTGGGTGAGTTTCGGCTAGGCTACGGAAGGGTTTTGGACTTGGAATTATAGTTGAAGCCTTTGTGCTTCTGGTGTCTACTGCAGACTTCGCAATCGCGAGGTCTGGCTCGCAAATACGAGGCCATCGCATTTGCTAGCATGGGCTGGGGAATTGGTTTATCGCAATTGTGAGTACTCTGCCGCAATTGTGAAAGAGTTAGGTCCGCATTTGCGACCTAATTGTTCGCATATGCGATAGGGGCTGGGGGAAAGCTTGTTCGCATTTGCAATCAATTGGGTCGCATTTGCGGTAGGGCCCTGTTCGCATTTGCGAACAAATCATTGCAAATGCGATGATAGCAGAAATGTGGGGACTTCGCATTTGCAAAGAAAATCTCGCATTTGCGGATTTCGCAATTGCGAACCTCAGGTTGCAATTGTGATATCTGCACCTGGTCAAAAGCTGAGTTTGACTGGATTTTTCTCATTCTTTCAAAATTTCAAGCCTAGAAAACCTTGGAGACGATTTTTCCAAGAGCTCTTCTCCCCCAATTCGTTGGTAAGTGATTCTAACCTACTTTTGTGATGGCCCGAAAGGTCATCACATATTTTAGAAATAAATCCTGTGTTTTGAGGCCTTAAAACCTCCTTTTTACCTCACATCGATTTGCGTGCACAGTTCAGGCGCGTATCCAGAAAGCCATTATGTGAATATCTGTGAAAAATAATAAATTTTATCTTTAAAATGAATTTAGGTTGACTTTGGTCAATATTTTGGGTAAACGAGCCCGGACCCGTAATTTGACGGTCTCGTAGGATCCGTAGGAAAATATGGGACTTGGGCGTATGCCCGGAATCGAATTCCGAGGTCCCAAGCCCGAGAAATGAATTTTTAAAGAAAATTATTTTCTGGAATATTTATGAGTTTTTGGAAATGAAATGTGTTTGAAATCTGATGGTATCGGGCCTGTATCTTGGTTCAGGAGCCCGGTACAGGTCTTATACGTGATTTAAGTTGAGTCTGTGATATTTGGTAAGAAACGGACTTGAAAAGACGTGAATCGGACCTTATTTGAGAAAATTAGAAAATTTGATGTTCTTAAGTGATTCATGATTTTAATGCTAAATTCATAGTTGTTGATATTATTTTGGTGATTTGAATGCACGAGCAAGTCTGTATGATGATTTTAGGTTGGTGTGCATGTTTGCTTTGGAGCCCCGAGGGCTCGGATGAGTTTTGGATAGGCCGCAGAGTGAAATTTGGACTTAGGAAGTTGCAGGTTTTAAACTGGTATATTGCAGGCCTGCAGGCTTCGCATTTGCAGAGCCTGGCTAGTAAATGCGAGCTCGGAAATGCGAGAGTTATGTCGCAAATGCGAAAAACTCAGGGCCAGCATTACCTCGCAATGCGAGGTACACATCGCAAATGCGATGCCTTCAGTAGTAGCCATTGGTCGCAAATGAGACACCACCTTCGCAAATGCGAGTTCGCAATTGCGAACATATGATCGCAAATACGAAGGTAGCAGGTTCCTTAAGGGTTCGCAATTGCGACATCTCCGACCTGCAAATTTATAACTTAGCCGAAAATCTCCCATTTTTCAAACCCTTTCAAAACCAAAACACTCTTAGGCGATTTTTCAAGGACAACTTCTCTTCCAAATCGATTGTAAGTCGTTTCTAACTCGTTTTCTTTAATCTTTAACATCTTTTCTTATGATTTCAACTCAAAATCAATAATTTCCATGGGGAAAATTGGGTGTTTTGAGTAGAACTTAGGGTTTTCAAATTTTGGGGATTTGGACCTCGATTTGAGGTCCGATTTCAAAATAAATTATATATTTGGGTTCGTAGGGGAATGAGTAATCGGGTTTTGGTTCAAATCTCAGGTTTGATCATGTGAGTCCGGGGGCAATTTTTGACTTTTTGGAAAAACCTTTAGAAAACCTATTTTCATGCATTAGAATTGATTCATTTAGCATTTATTGATATAGTTAAGTAATTTGTGGCTAGATACGAGAGGATTGGTGGTGGAATCAAGAGGTAAAGCGATAGTTGAGACTTGAATTGTGTTCGTGGCATCGAGTTAAGTGTTTGGTCTAACCTTAGCTTGAGAGATTGGGAGTTGTGTCCTATTTGCTATGCGTTATTTGTCGAGTACGACATATAGACATGGTGACGAGTATCTATATGTTGGTGTCAAGAATGCCCGTGAGTCTTAAATTGAAATCGTTGTGTTCTTAATAAGTACTACAAATGCCTAAGTTGTTGATTCTCTGTGTTGGGCAAGAGTTATGATTAATCTCGTGAAAAAATTGATTATGGTTGAGTATTGGCTCTAGATGAGGTTTCTTTTGTGAAGTTAAATATTGGAACAAGTTTTGTTATAACTAATTCCCTTGTTGGGATGTATTTACTTTCTTACTGTTGACTCCCTTGCCAGGATATTGTTGTTCCCATATTGTTCCCTTTTCGGGACTCTTTTTGTCATTGGTGTTGAATTGTATATTGGGATCGGGTTGGATGCCGCAACAATATTATATTTGGATCGGGTTGCACGCCGCAACAATATTATATTTGGATCGGGTTGCGCACCGCAATAATGATATATGATATGGATCGGGTTGCATGTCGCAATAGTGTTTTTATGTTTTGGATCGGGTTGCGTGCCACAACAGTAAAGGGTAAAAGTGGATATTGACTTTTTGTTGTTTCCTTGTTCTTTCTGCTACGAATTTTAAATTGTTCTTTATGTTTTTCTCGTGAGTTACTGTTGGTAAATGATATCCCCCATAGCATGTCCCCTTCCCCTCTTTAACTGCTAGTTTTCTTTATTATTACTTGGTGTGTATATATATATATATATATATATATATATATATATATATATATATATATATATATATATATATATATATATATATATACTTTAGCACATGTTTACTTGGTAGTCTGGTTCTAGCCTCGTCACTACTTCGCCGAGGTTAGGCTAGGGACTTACCATCACATGGGGTTGGTTGTGCTGATACTACACTCTGTACTGTGTGTAGATCCTGGAGCAGCAGCTTTTAGACCATAGCTTTGGGTGGCTGCCTTCAGTCTTATCGGAGATTCCGAGGTAGTCCTGCAGGCGTCCGCAGGCCCTGGCGTTTCCTTCTATCTTTTCTTCCTGTTTCACTAATGTAATTCAGAGACAGTGTTGCATTTATTTTTCAGACCTTGTTTGTAGAATTCTTAGACTGTTTGTGGAGTTGTGACACCAGTCTTGGGTAGTTATTAATTAAGAAATCATGTTGGAATTATTTAAATGATTTAATTATTTCTTCTGCTTGTTTTAAATTTTCGCTGTTTATAAATTGTTGATTCACATTTGTTAAAGAATTAAAATGGGAAAAAGGTAATTTGTTCAAATGGTTGGCTGGCCTAGCTTTCACTAGTAAGCGCCATCACGACTCCCGAGGATGGGAAATCTGGGTCGTGACAAGTTGGTATAAGAGCTCTAGGTTACATGGGTCTCACAATTCACAGACAAGCTTAGTAGAGTCTAGGGGATCGGTACGGAAACGTCTGTATTTATCCCCCAAAGGTTACAGAGTTAGGAAAAGCTTCACATCTATTCTTTCCTGTCGTGCGGTTTGGTTTCTCAATGCTAAATAAATTTCTACTCTATTCTTTCGTAGATGGCGAGAACACGCGCTTCCTCATCCACCAATCAGCAGCCCGAGCCCCCAGCAGCAGCTCCCATGAGGGGTAGAGGGCGAGGCCGAGGCCATGCTAGAGGCCGAGGTAGGGGAAGAGCTCAACTTAGAGCAACAGCACCAACAGTGGAGCCTCGGTTGACTTTGATAACAAGGTTCCGACCCAGGAAATTTTGGGGGGCTAGCTCAGGTCCTAGAGGGGTTCATTGCTACCCCAATACTCTAGGATGCTCTGGTTCGTCTAGTGGGCCTTATGGAGAGTGTCACCTGGGCAGACTTGCTTCCTGTAGCACCGGCCGTCTCTCAGGCTGGAGGAGGAGCCCAGACTCCTGCTACTCGCACTCCGGAGCAGATAGCTCCCTAGTTTCAAACTCTAACAGCTCAGCCAGTTAGAGCAGCTCAGCCAGTTGGAGCAGTTCAGCCAGGTGTGGTAGCTCAGACCGGTGATGGAGCAGTTATGTCTGTCGATGCTTTGTGGAGATTTGATAGGTTCACCAAGCTCTTCACTACTACTTTCAGCGGTGCATCATCTGAGGATCCCTAGGATTATCTAGACAGTGAGGTTCTCATGAACATGGGGATAGTGGAGACCAATGGGGTCGACTTTGATACTTTTCGCCTATCTGGATCTGCCAAGACTTGGTGGAGAGATTATTGTTTGGCTAGACCAACCTGATCACCAACTATGACTTGGGAGCAATTTACTCAGCTATTTCTGGAGAAGTTTCTCCCTATCACTCAAAGAGAGATCTATTGGAGGCAGTTTGAGCGTCTCCAATAGGGTTCTATGACTGTCACTCAGTACGAGGCTAGATTCATCGACTTGTCCCGTCATGCTCTTATCATACTTCCCACCGAGCGAGAGAGGGTGAGGAGGTTCATTGAGGGACTCATTCAGCCTATTCGATTTCAGATGGCTAAGGAGACGGGGAGTGAGATTTCTTTTCAGGAGGCGGCCAATGTGGCCAGGAGAGTTGAGATGGTTCTATCACAGGGGGGGTCAGGGGTCTGACAAGAGGCCTCGTCATTCAGGCAGATTCAGTGGTGCCTCGTCTGTAGGTAGGGATTTGTATGGTAGAGGCCATCCTCCTAGGCCTTTCCAGTCAGCACTTCAGGTTTCTCATGGCACTTCAGGTGGCCGTGGTTCTCATATGCAGTATTCTGATCAGCAGCCCTATAGTGCACCACCAACTCCTATCAGTGCACTACTGCTCCAAAGTTTTTGGGGTGGTCATTAAGGTTGCCAGGGTCAGTCTTAGTTTCCTCAGCCGCATCACTCAGGTGGATGCTTTGAGTCCGGTGAGTATGGTCATATCCGGAGGGCTTGTCCGAGATTGGTGGGTATTCAATCGCAGCACTAGGGTTCCCGTGCTATGGTTCAGGCGCTAGGTGTTCCACCGCCTGCTCCGCCAGCGAGGGGTGGGGGTAGAGGTACTAGAGGTGGAGGTAGAGGTATTAGAGGTGAAGATCAGGCAGTTAGAGGTGGAGGCCATCTAACAGCAGGTCGTCCCAGAGATATAGTTCAGGGTAGAGGGGCTCAGCCCCGATGTTATGCTCTTCCAGCTAGGCCTGAGGCTGAGGCTTCCGATGCAGTTTTCATAGGTACCATTCTGGTTTGCAGTAGAGATGCTTTAGTTCTATTTGATCCAGGGTCTACATACTCCTATGTGTCATCTTATTTTGCACCGTATCTGGTCATGCTAGTGATTCTTTGAGTGCTCCTTTATATGTGTCTATACCGATGGGTGATTTTATTGTGGTATATCGAGTCCATCGTTTGTTTATAGTTATGATTGGGGGCCTTGAGACTCGTGTAGATTGGTTACTTCTGGACATGGTTGATTTTGATGTCATATTGGGGATGGACTAGTTATCACCGTACCACGCTATCTTGGATTGTCATGCCAAGATTGTAACCTTAGCCTTGCCAGGTTTACCTCGTTTATAGTGGAGAGGGACTCCTGGTCATTCTACCCGTAGTGTTATCTCATATATGAAGGCTCGGTGTATGGTCGAGAAAGGGTGTTTGGACTATTTGGCATATGTACATGATTCTAGTATTGAGGTTCCTTTTATTGGTTTTGTGCCTGTTGTTCGTGAGTTTTCTGAGGTATTTCCTTCAGACCTGCCGGGTATGCCACTCGACAGGGATATTGACTTCTGCATTGATTTGGCTCCGGGCACTCAGCCCATTTCGATTCCGCCGTATCTTATGACCCCGCCTGAGTTGATAGAGTTGAAGGAGAAGTTGCAAGACTTGCTTGAAAAAGGTTTCATTAGACCTAGTGTCTTGCCTTGGGCTACGTCGGTGTTGTTTGTTAAGAAGAAGGACGGATCGATGCGAATGTGTATATATTATCGGCAGTTGAACAAGGTTACAATCAAGAATAAGTATCCATTGCTGAGGATTGATGATTTGTTTGATCAGCTTCAGGGTGCCAAGGTATTTTCGAAGATTGACTTGAGATCTGGCTACCATCAGCTGAGGATTAGGGCATCCGATGTCCTTAAGATAGCTTTCCGCACTCGGTACGGGCACTATGAGTTCTTGGTGATGTCATTCGGGTTGACAAATGCCCCAATAGCTTTTATGGATTTGATGAACCGAGTGTTCAAGCCTTACTTGGATTCGTTTGTTATAGTCTTCATTGATGATATTTTGATATATTACCGTAGCCGGGAGGAGCACGAGCAACATCTTAGAGTGGTTCTTCAGACTTTGAGGGGCAGTGAGTTGTATGCCAAGTTTTTGAAGTGCGAGTTCTGGTTGAGTTCAATTGCATTCTTGGGCCATGTTGTATCAGTAGAGGGTATTCAAGTTGATTCGAAGAAGATAGAGGCAGTCAAGAACTGGCCTAGACCTGCATCAGCTACAGAGATCCAGAGTTTCTTGGGTTTGGCAGGCTATTATCATAGGTTTCTGGAGGGGTTTTCGTCTATTGCAGCCCCGATGACCAGGATGACCCAGAAGGGTGCCCAGTTCAGGTGGTCGAACGAGTGTGAGGCAAGCTTTCAGAAGCTCAAGACAGCTTTGACTACGGCGCCGGTGTTGGTTTTGCACACAGGTTCAGGGCCATATATAGTTTATTGTGATGCATCTCGTATTGGACTTAGTGCGGTGTTGATACAGGATGGCCAGGTCATTGCCTATGCTTCGCAACAGTTGAAGATTCATGAGAAGAACTATCTGATTCATGATTTGGAGTTATTAACCATTGTTCACGCATTAAAGATTTGGAGGCATTATCTATATGGCGTGTCATGTGAGGTGTTCACGGATCACAAGAGTCTACAGTACTTGTTCAAGCAGAAGGAGCTAAATTTGAGGCAGAGGATGTGGTTGGAGATATTAAAGTACTATGATATCACCATCTTATATCATCCGGGAAAGGCCAATGTGGTGGCCGATGCTTTGAGTAGGAAGTCAGCCAGTATGGGCAGTCTTGCTTATATTTCGGTCGGTGGGAGACCACTAGCTTTAAATGTTCAGACTTTGGCCAATCGATTTGTAAGGTTGGATGTTTCTAAGCCCAACCGCGTGTTAGCTTGCACAGTCGCTCATTCTTCATTGTTGGAGCGTATCCGAGATTGGCAGTATAATGATCCTCATTTGTGTGTCCTTAGGGACACAGTGCAGCATGGAGGTGCCAAGTAGGTTACCTTAGGAGATGATGGAGTTTTGAGGCTGCAGGGTCGAGTTTGTGTTCCTAATGTGGATGGGCTTCGGGAGTTGATTTTAGAGGAGGCCCATAGTTCCCGGTACTCTATTCATCCGGGCACTGCGAAGATGTATCAGGATTTGCGACAACATTATTGGTGGAGGTGGATAAAGAAGGACATTGTTGCATATTTGGCTCGATATTTGAATTGTCAGCAGGTTAAGTATGAGCATCAGAGGCCTGGTGGCTTGTCCCAGAAGATTGAGATTCTTGAGTGGAAGTGGGAGCGTATCACTATGGACTTCGTTGTTGGATTTCCATGGACTCAGAGAAAGTTCAATGCAGTGTGGGTTATCGTTGAGATCTATATCCGGAAGATTATTCATCTTCATGGTATGCCCGTGTCTATCACTTCGGATCGAGGTACTCAGTTTACCTCACATTTCTGGAGAGCAGTTCAGCGAGAGTTGGGCACACGGGTTGAGTTGAGCACATCATTTCATCCTCAGACGGAGGGGCAGTCCGAGCGGACCATTCAGATTTTGGAGGATATGCTCCGAGCTTGTGTCATTGACTTTGGAGTCTCGTGGGATCAGTTTTTGCCTTTATCAGAGTTTGCCTACAACAACAACTACTAGTCGAGTATCCAGATAGATCCTTTTGAGGCTTTATATGGTAGGCGATGTCGGTCGCTGGTTGGATGGTTTGAGCCGGGAGAGGCTCGGTTGTTGGGTACGGATCTAGTATAGGATGCCTTGGACAAGGTCAGGATTATTCAGGGTAGACTCCGTATAGCTCAATTCAGGAAAAAGAGTTATGCCGACCGTAAGGTTCGTGATTTAGCATTCATGGTCGGTGAGCGGGTATTGCTTTGGGTGTCGCCTATGAAGGGCGTGATGAAATTTGGAAAGAAAGGCAAGCTTAGCCCTAGGTTCATTGGCCCATTTGAGATTCTTGATCGAGTGGGAGAGGTGGCTTATAGACTTGCGTTGCTGTCGAGCTTATCAGTCGTGCATCCAGTGTTTCATCTGTCCATGCTTCGGAAGTATTACAGAGATCCATCCCACGTGTTAGATTTCAGCACTGTCCAGTTGGACAAGGACTTGTCCTATGAGGAGGAGCCGGTAGCTATTCTAGACCGGCAGGTTCGTCAGTTGAGATCGAAGAGTTTTCCTGCTGTTCATGTTCAATGTAGAGGTCAGCCTACTGAGGCATCAACCTGGGAGTCTGAGTCTGATATGTGGAGCCGTTATCCCCATCTTTTCCCCGACTCAGGTACTTCATTCTTATGTCCGTTCGAGGATGAACGATTGTTTTAGAGGTGGAGGATGTGATGACCCAAAAGGTCATCACTTGTTTTGATTCTTGTCTGTTCCTGTCACGACCCAAACCGAAGGGCCGCGACGGGCACCCGGTGCCTTACTCAACCGAGTACCAACATAACATATCTTTCTTATTATACTATCTTGAGTAAATGAGCCAGAAACCCGTCATGAGATAACAAGAATAAAACGTAAGGGAATACTCAACATATGATGACCCAACATGATATACAAACTTATACATTTGACATACGGGCCTATAAGGCCGACATGACCATTGTTAACTCAACACATAGGCCAACAAGGCCATACAAGTATCCATAAACCTGACATCTATCTACAAGACTCTAAGAGTACATAAAATCATAAAGGTTGGGACAGGGCCCCGCCATAACAATCAATACATATCCAAAGCATACTGACCAAATAGGCAACTCCGGAGCAAGTGGAGTGCACCAACACCTCCGCTGAGCTGATAGCCTACTAGGAGGAATGTCAACCTATCAATTGGGAGCTGCTACCATGAAACGCAGCATCCCCAGGCAAAAGGGACGTCAGTACAAATAATGTACCGAGTATGTAAAGCAGGAAAGCATAAACAAGAACAATAATATAAAGAGAGATAGAAGAGATATAACCTGTAACATCTGCGTGCCTCTGGGGATACTGACATAAAATGCATAATACATATATTTACATAAACTTTTAAAAACATACGCCTTTGTAGGCATCATCATCATCATCATCATATCATACTCGACCTCAAAGAGGACTAGGTAAAAATGTACCCGGCCATCATAAGGCTCGGTAGAATCGTACCCGGCCATGTGGAGCTCAGTAAATCCAACTGATCAGTGGTTTCACAATAGGTGTCGTATCCGGCCTACTATAGCGCGACTCCATGGAGTAAAATAGATACTATATATAATGCATACTAGACTCGTGGAATCACGTTCTAAACCTTTTGGAGTGACTTAAGGCCGTTGCACCTTCGATTAACATTATGGACATCATACCATCAATATGAGCTTCTATCGGATTCAGGGATAATACATACTTGCTTAGAATAACTTTATAAGGAAAGAACAACATGGACAACCTTAGTTTCTAGGAGTAGATCCGCTATGAATTAGCGTAACGTTTATGTTCATGTCACTTTAGATCATTCCAAAAGAAAGAAATAAGTGCCTTAACATACCTTAACCATAGTGAGTCCTTAATACCTCCCAAGCTACTCTTCAAACAACTCAACTCAATCTACCATTGCATAAGGAGATTCAAAATCAGTGTTGAATAAAAGCTATGTCTGCAACTTAAACTTGTAGTTCGTTTATATAAATTCGGGCAGCATCTCCCCTGTAACAAGAGATTCCTCCAATATCATATACCAACAACAATTACCAAAGAAATCCAGCAATATATAATTATCAATAACAAGACACCATAAAACAACAAAAAGTCATAACTATTTTACGACGAGCGACAAGCTCCAATTGGAATTCGTATACCCCATATCATCCCTTATAGACTTTTTAATTTAACTTAATAGTATCATTAACATGATAATGAAGTCATTCATCAATAATTCCAGCCTTATACCATATATCCATAACAAAGAAACTGATCCACAACTCCAATTATTCTTAATTAGCAACTTTATTCACTAATTCATGTCTAGTTCATCCATTTAACTTAACCAATGCCAAGATAACCTTAAGAACCTGTAGGAACACAATATAATTACCTCATACAGTAGATGCAAGTCGAAGTTCATATTATATTTAGCTTACAATAGCCCAATACACCCCAATCAATTCATATCCAAAACGACGACTATAGTAGTGTCAAACATAATGACTAATCCATGATTTTGCCATTATGTGGTATTTCTCCACACCATTTATCCTCCAAAAACTCCATTTAACAGCAAAAAAATAGACATCCCAAAAGCTACACGAAACAACCCAAAAACAGTCCATTACAAGTCAAATAACTCGAACTCACGACTTCCGATTACTGTCCCGTGAGTTCTAACTATTATGAAATCAATTAATCAAAATTCCTTGATATTTAAGATCTTAAAACCAGAAATTAGGCATTTTTATTAACTTCAAAATACCTTCTAAACTCAAACTACAAAGAAAAAAAGAGGCTATAGCGATATTTACGTCGCATGGATCATTTTGATGTTATCGCTACTTGATTTCATGCCCCAGATGATAGTATCGTTGAAAATCCTTGTAGAGAGGTTAAGGGTGATGTTAGGGGTCTTATTTGGTCGTGCTCTCTGGAAATATGCAGAAAGAGACGAGATAAAGGAGATAAATCTCCATTTTGTTGAAAAGTCAAAAGGTGCTACTTGGCACCCTATAATTGGCTCGTCTTCCAACGCTTATAACTTTTTATCCGGGTGTCATATGAGCAAACGGTTAAGAGCGTTGGAAACTACATTCCAAGACCTTCAATTTGGTATATATTATGTCCCAAAAAACATCATATAGCACATGAAATATAATTCTCAAAAAACTCAATTACAAGGCAAATCATTAGTCGGTTTTTCCGCAACATAGATCCGATTTTTCTCAAACTTTATACTTCATATACAAACATCATATCATGGATTTAAACTCATTTAAATCATGGTTAACAAGTCTCATATTCATCTTAACTTACTTAACACTTCGGCAAACCTTTCTTATCCTTGTAGAAGGATTTCATCCTTTTTGAGTTTACATTAGATAATCCTATAATGATAGTAACGTCTGAAGTACGGGATGTAATAACATGTACCCTTATAAAAATATATCCTTGAATATTAACTCTCAAAGGCTTGCAAAAAATATGGGATGTAAAATCACTTTATATACCTTCCAAGAGGATCTCATTTCTGAGCTTACATCAACGGACTTACGACGTACTTTCACGTACAAAAACATGGGTTGTAACAGTTCTGAGGCCTTAAAACCTCCTTTTTACCTTACATCGATTTGCGTGCGTAGTCCGAGTGCATATTCGGAAAGCCATTATGTAAAATTCTGTGAAAAATAATAAATTTTGCCTTTAAAATGAATTTAGGTTGATTTTGGTCAACATTTTGGGTAAACGGGACCAGACCTGTGATTTGATGGTCCCGGAGGGTCCGTAGGAAAATATGAGACTTGAACGTATGCTCGGAATCGAATTTCGAGGTCCCAAGCCCGAGAAATAAATTTTTAAAGAAAATTATTTTCTGGAATATTTATGAGTTTTTGGAAAGGAATGTGATTAAAATCTGATGGTATCGGGCCCGTATCCTGGTTTTGGAGCCCGGTATAGGTCTTATATATGATTTAAGTTGAGTCTGTGAAATTTGGTAAGAAACGGACTTGAAATGACGTGAATCAGACCTTATTTGAGAAAATTGTAAATTTTGAGGTTCTTAAGTGATTTCATGATGTTGATGCTAAATTCATAGTTGTTGATGTTATTTTGGTGATTTGAATGCACGACAAAGTCCGTATGATGTTTTTAGGATGGTGTGCATGTTTGGTTTGGAACCCCGAGGGCTCGGGTGAGTTTTGGATAGGCTACAGAGTGAAATTTGGACTTAGGAAGTTGCAAGTTTTTAACTGGTATATTGCAGGCCTGCGGCTTCGCATTTGCAGAGCCTGGCTCGCAAATGCAAGCTCCCAAATGCGAGAGTTATGCCGCAAATGCAAAAAGCCCAGGGCCAGCATTACCTTACAAATGCGATGCCTTCAGTAGTAGCCAGTGGTCGCAAATGCGACACCACCTTCACAAATGCGAGTTCGCAATTGCGAACATATGATCGCAAATGTGAAGGTAGCAGGTTCCTTAAGGGTTCACAATTGCGACATATGTGACTGCAAATTTATAACTTAGCCGAAAATCTCCCATTTTTCAAACCCTTTCAAAACCAAAACATTCTTAGGCGTTTTTTCAAAGACAACTTCTCTTCCAAATCGATTGTAAGTCATTTCTAACTCGTTTTCTTTAATCTTTAACATCTTTTCACATGATTTCAATTCAAAATCAATGATTTTCATAGGTAAAATTAGGTGTGTTGGGCAGAACCTAGGGTTTTCAAATTTTGGGAATTTAGACCTCTATTTGAGGTCAGATTTAAAAACAAATTATATATTTGGGTTCGTGGGGGAATGGATAATCGGGTTTTGGTTCGAACCTCGGGTTTTGACCATGAGGGCCCGGGGGCAATTTTTGACTTTTTGGAAAAAACTTCAGAAAACCTATTTTCATGTATTAGAATTGATTCATTTAGCATTTATTGATATAGTTAAGTAACTTATCGCAAGATACGAGCAGAGTTGGTGGTGGAATCAAGAGGTAAAGCGATAGTTGAGGCTTGAATTGTGTTCGTGGTATCGAGGTAAGTGTTTGGTATAAACTTAGCTTGAGGGATTAGGAGTTGTGTCCTATTTGCTATGTGTTATTTGTCGAGTACGACATATAAGCATGGTGACGAGTATATATACATTGGTGTCAAGCATGCCCGCGAGTCTTGAATTGAAATCGTTGTGTTCTTAATAAGTACTACAAATGCCTAAGTTGTTGATTCTCTGTGTTGGGCAAGAGTCATGATTAATCTCATGGAAAAATTGCTTATGGTTGAGTATTGGCTCTAGATGAGGTTTCTTTTTGTGAAGTTAAATGTTGGAACAAGTTTGGTTATTACTGATTCCCTTACCGGGATGTATTTACTTTCTTGTTGTCAACTCCCTTGCCGGAATATTGTTGTTCCCGTATTGTTCCCTTGTCGGGACTCTTTTTGTGATTGGTGTTGAATTGTATATTGGGATCGGATTTCAGACCGCAATAATATTATATTAGGATCGGGTTGCACGCCGCAGTAGTGATATATGATATGGATCGGTTTGCACGCCGCAACAGTATTTTTATGATTTGGATCGGGTTGCACATCACAACAGTGTTTTTATGATTTGGATCGTGTTGCGCGCTAGTAAAGGGTAAAAGTGGATATTGATTTGTTGATGTTTCCTTGTTCTTTCTGCTGTGAATTTTTAATTGTTCTTTATGCCTTTCTCCTGAGTTACTGCTGGTAAATGATATCCCTCACAGCATATCCCCTTCCTATTTTTAACTGCTAGTTGCCTTTATTATTATTTGCTATGTATATATATGTTTTAGCTGCACAAGTTTATTTGGTAGTCTGGTCTTAGCCTCGTCACTATTTCGCCGAGGTTAGGCTAGGCACTTACCAGCACATGGGGTCGGTTGTATTGATACTACACTCTGCACTGTGTGCAGATCACGAAGCAGTAGCTTTCGGACCATAGTTTTGGGTGGTTGCCTTCAATCCAGTCGGAGATTCTGAGGTAGTCCTACAGGCGTCCGCAGGTCCTGGCGTTGCCCTCTATCTTTTCTTCCTGTTTCACTTATGAAATTCAGAAACAGTGTTGCATTTATTTTCGGACCTTGTTTGTAGAATTCTTAGACTGTCTGTGGAGTTGTGACACCAGTCTTGGGTAGTTATTGATTAAGAAATCATGTTGGAATTATTTAAATGATTTAATTTTTTCTTCCACTTGTTTTAAATTTCCGTTGTTTCTAAACTATTGATTCACATTTGTTAAAGAATTAAAATGGAAAAAATGTAATTTGTTCAAATGGTCGGCTTGTCTAGCTTTCACTAGTAGGTGCCATCATGACTTTTGAGGGTGAAAAATCCGGGTCGTGACAACTTTCTTTCAATTACCCATTACATTTCATAGGATTTCAATCTAAAATCTAGGATTTTCAAGGTAGAAATAGGGGATTTGGGTAGGATTAGGGATTTTTGTAAAATTAGAATTTAGACCTCAAATTGAGGTTAGATATTGAAACAAATTACGCAACCGAGCTCGGGAGTGAATGCGTAATTGGGTGTTGGTCTAAATTTTGGGTGTGGATCAAGCGGGCCCGGGAGTTGACTTTGGTTGACTTTTTCAATAATGACCTATATTGAACCTCTTTCATTCGTGGGTAGTTCCTAAGGCTCATTTTGAATCGTTTGGTTGTTAAATTGCTAGGTTTGATTGGTTCGGAGGCTCGTTCGAAAGGCAAAGCCGAGGTTGAGCTTTGAGTCAGTTTGAAGCAAGGTAAGGATTGAGTTTAACATTGATTTGAGGGAGTTAAGAACTCTTGGACTATGTGCTATGTGAAATTCATGCATTGTGGCATATATGCAAGGTGATGAGTGCTTATACGCTACCAAATTACTTTTTCCCTGATTTTTCGTTTTTCCTTAATTATTTCTTTCCATGCCTTAAGTGTTACGTGTTTAATTGCCTCCCATGCTTTATTTGCTACCTGTTAATCATTGTTTGTTGTGTTAAAAATGCTAGACCTTTCCATGTTTTCATGACTCGCCGCTATTTGCCTTAATCGCACCTTTTAATTATTATTTACTCTACTTGTCTTGTCGTGTATATTACATATGTGAATTTCCAAGTTGACACGAGGTTCTTTTCTGATTCGACTTCATTATCATTAATCGTAGAGGTTCTTGTGATTTGATTTATTGTATCCTACTCGTCTCGTAGCTTACATTACAACCAAATAAAGTCCTACTTGATCCTAGACTAAATGAGCTCGATTAGTAGAGTAGTACACTATGGGCAAGCCTATGGTGCATCTTTTGTGGTATATGAATGTTATTTCTGATAGTGAGTGAATTCTTTCTATCTTGAGTTCCTAAGTGTTCTTAAATTTTATTGTGTGGAATTACTCTCTTTTGTTGTGTAAGGGCACTTGATTCATGAAGGAAATGTAATGTCAGTGGCCTCTATGTTGGAGTAAGTGGGTGAGTTATGAATAATACATGGTACTTGTAAGTCAAATCTTGAGGTAAATATTTTACGCTTTTGTGCTTAGTCCATTTTAAATACTCTTGGTGTGATGAGTTAGGAGAATTGTTTAAAAAGGTCGTGTCTATATAAAGTGTAGTTTGATTGCTCGAGGACGAGCAATGGTTTAAGTGTGGGGTGTTTATGATAGGCTATAATTACGTATTTTAGTCGATTATTATATTCCAATTTATTGCACTTTAATTGAGTTTGAGCTTTAATCGCTAGTGTTTTGCACTAATGGTGTGTTTTATGCCTTGTAGGAGTGATTACGAGCTATGTGAATGTTATGGAATGAATTCAAGTGATTTGGACCTTTAAATTCTGAGTAAAAGCTCAAGAAATTAAGCCGGGATCATGTTCGGGGATCAATGGATTATAGTTAGAATGAACAAAGAATCGAGTAGGCATATTGCGCACTGTCTAGTAAAATGAACATAACATTTTGCTCAGAACTCCATTTGAGCTCTGCAATAAATGGTTGGAAATATAACTCAAAGAGCTACAACTTTCATGTCCTACGTTTTTCCAAATTCCAAACGGAACAGGGTGAAAAGTGCGTGGCAAGTGAGCGGCTGCGCACTGGCCGCGCAAATGGGGTAGAACACTGGACAACGAGCGCGGTCTGAGCGCGGCCGCGCACGTCCTATCCGGGAAAAGTGTCTTTTTTTGCCTAGGAGAAGGTATAATTATTTGGGCCCAACTCTACTTGGTATATATACATGAAAAAAATGGTATTTTGAGGACTTTTGACATAATTTAGACCTAAGGAGGCTATGGAGACTGGGGATTCGACTGAAGCAGGAAAGAACACACTAGGAGAAAGACGGAGAATTCTTCTACAAGTTTCTTACTTCCTTCTTTCTATTTTTATTATTGGTTATGAATTCTAGTATTGTATTTTTGCATACTATTGTGAATAGCTAATTTTTTATCTAGGGTTTTGATGAAACCTTTTGGAAGATGAATTCTTGTTATGTTTTTATATAATTGAGCCGTTGGATTTCTCTAGTTATTCAACTACGTGTTTGTTGCTGTTGATTGAATGGCCATCAATTGACTATGCCTAATTAGGGTGTACTTCTTGAGAGAGAGTATATATTTAGGTAGTTATTGAACAACATCACTTCTAATGTATGTGAGAGATCAATACGAAGGGTTTAAAGGTGGGATTAAAGATAACGAAACCTTGGTGCGATTGTAGTGAGCGATGAATTAGTTCCAGCTAGTGTAGTTTGAGAGAATATATCTAGTAAATTGTGGTAATTGCTCGAGAGAGAATTACGACAACCAAAGTACTCACGGTCGTTGAGAATACTTAGGAGAATTTATAGAAGATAAGCAGGAAGGATTCCGACAATTGGGAAAATCATAATTCTAGACCTCCTTAGTCTTGTCTTCAATCCTTATCCTTGTTAATTGATAGTTGTACTGATTTCTAGTATTTGTTAGTTAATTAGATAGAAAATAAACATTATAATCTTTATAATTAGAAAATTATTTGGACTTGTGTTTCTTAGCGATATTGAACAGTTATAGTGAAACCTTAATTCTCTGTGGGATTCGATTCCGGACTTTTAGACCGGATTATATTTACAGCGACCACTTATCCTTTTTAGGACTAGAGTTGGGCGTGATCAGTTATTGATAGTGTAGTAAGTCGTAGGAGTTGGTTCTGGAGTTATGGTAGTGGCTTGATTTATTAAGGGGATATTTGAAGAAGCCTTTGGGATTGAGGTGGGTAGATCTTCAGTGATTGGTTGTGGGTAGAGGCCATTGTTATTGGTTGAGGGAATTGGCAAGTTTGCATGCAATGGCTTGCCGTGTGGTAATGAAGTTGAAGGTTTTGGAGTACTGTTGGATGAGGATTCTTTGGGATGAAATGATGCTGAGGCAGAGGTATGTGATAATTGAGATAATGATTGAGGTATAGTTTGTGTAATTTGGGGTTTAGGTGTTGTAGTAAGAGATATGATTTTTTTGTAGTGATGTAGTTGTATTTAGGTTTTCTTTGGCCTTTAGTGAGCCGTGGTCATATGTGCATGTTTGATTTTGGGAGTTGAGAGTAGGAGTCATTATAATTAGCTATCCTAAATAGTTTTTTGTTGGTATTATATTTTGGAAGTAAGCGTTTGTTCATTGTTTTACGAATTAGAGGGTGAAGGGGAGGTGATCTAAAATAATGGTTTTCCTATCCTAAGTTTAGTGTTGGGAATTGGGGGGTTGATGATGATGGTTTGGACGTGTTAAGGGCAGGGTTGATTGATTATGTTATAAGTGGTATAGGGTTGTCACATGTGGTATTATTTTTTGTATGGGATGGGTCCGATGTAGGGATATGAATTGGTAATTCAAATTGGTTTTGTAGTGTGGTGTTATTGGTTGGTTTTGTGGAGTCGTGTGGGGTTAGTGGGTCCATACGATTTTTGTTAGGTAGGTTTGGTTGTTGAGGGTGGTTTTGGTTATGAAAGGTGGTTTCGGTGGATTGTTTGTACTTAGGGTTAGTAATTTTTTGTGCTTTGTATAATAGTTAACAGTTTTCCATTGGCTATTTTGGCCATCTTCACTGGAGGATGCGTTTGGGTTTTTTTTTGTTGTTTCGAAGTGGAGGGAGTTGAAAATTTTGGACAATAGTGGAGGTTATGCCCTAAACATCGTCTTCATAGTAAATTGGTTGAGTGTGTGTACCAAGGAGAATTTCGAATGGGAAGATTTTACCTTGTGGCGCTTGTCACACCTCCTTTTTCACCTACACCCCGGGGAGGGTATAATAAAGGGAGTTTTTTTTCAATTTAAGTGACAATCGAAACGAGATTATTTTAATTAAAATTCAGAGTCGCCACTTGGGATAATTAATGGTGTCCCCAGTCACCGGTTCAAATCCCGAATCGAGGAAAAGATTGACTCTGTATTACAGTCTGCGAACACAGAAATCCGGGCAAGGAATTCTGTTAACCTGGGAGAAGGTGTTAGGCATTCCCGAGTTCCGTGATTCTAGCACGGTCGCTCAACTATTATAATTGGCCTATTATATGATTTTAGTACATGTTTAAACCTATGTGCAAATTTTAACTTAAACCGCTTTTCTTTATTTAATTTTTTAAGAAAAATTCAACGTCATCTAAAACACGTCTTGAACCCCGTCACATAAATGCACCCGTGGTCCGTGACGTATTTTATACAACATTGTTGAGATTTAGATTTGGGTCACATAAATGCGCACCCGAGTTTAGGAAGATAAATTATTAAAATAACGTGCCTAAAGCAACTACGCACTTTTAAATTTGCGAGGGCCATGGAAAATTCAACTAATGGCATGCCTCGATTTCTAAAGGATTAAAATTAGTTATATGCGGGCTATGGATTATGAACAAAATATATTGTGGAAAACCATCTTCAATAGGAGAACTATTGTGGATACATCTGCGGTACATTACTGCTAAAGTAAACATTTGCTCCAATATGTGCAGAAAACAAGCATATCAAAATTGTTTGACATAGGTTCAGGTGAAACCAAAATAGAAGAGATCAAAAGGTATTAAATTCTTTATTGACAAAATATCGTGAGAATATTCATAGGATTTAATAATATGAAACATGGCCATTTCACAAGTAGATATACGATACAGCACATCATTCAGGCATCTTTAAAGTTAACCGCTAATATAATAAATAAAGGCACTAATTTGACAACTACATACAACACATCGTTAAAACACATCTAAAGGACACAATGATATAAATAGTAATACTTTTCAACTTTAGCTAACAATTTCCATAGCTTTTGTTGTTTACTTTCTAAATAATGAGTTTTAAATTCAAAGGAAAATCATGTACTTCTTCAGCAATCTTCAAATAAATCAAAAGGCCTTCAACTTAAACTCACGTTTCCAACTAACCAAAGATAATAAAATATTTTACGTCAAACAAATACAGGGATACAAAATCGACAATAACCAAACTAGCTGAGAAGATCAATACTGATACAGTAGTACTATCAAAGTGCTAGAAAATAGGAGCTGACCTTATCTTCTAAATTCAAACAAAACAACAGCGGCAAAGTCAAACAGGAACCGCAAGCAAAATTGAGACCTCGAACCGGAAACCTCAGAACTACGTTCTTCAACGACCTCGAAACTCGCTGGAACAGTTTTGGAAATGGACTATTTGGGGCGTTTTATGGGGTGTTTTTCAGGTGGAGAAGATGAGCTCTCATGGCTCTTTCATGGTGGATGTTAAGCTCTAGATGTGGAATTTTTAGGAGGAAGAAGACCATCTTTCCGTTGGCTATCCGTGTATATCCAGTGTATATCGAGAGTATCTCTAGTGTATATAGAATGTATACTGACTGTATATCGAGTGTATACCCCCTGTCTCCGTTAAGAAGAAGCCATCTTTTTTTTCTCTCTATCTTTTTAACTTCCCCCTCCCTCTTTCTCCAGCTCTCTAATCTCTAAATAGGCATCAAATTAGTGCATCTTCCATTACAAATTATACTTTTAACTTCTTTAATTATCCACTAGTTAGTGTTATTATTTAATTTTCATTAGTGTTAGTTTTACCCTACCAATATAGAAGCTTCCTAATTAGTTAGGTAAGACTCTTTTTTCATTTTTTTAAATAAAACCTAAATTAATTTCTATCCCCAAATTATCTTAGACAATTAAATTAATTAACCCTAATAATTATTACAACTAATTAAAAACCAAATTAAAAGAAAATTGCCAAAATTTGAAAATTTGAAAATTAAAAAGTAAAATGTAACATGACTATTTTTTATGATCTTTTTCTATTTTTTCAACAACAACTTACTTAATTAATCTAAAAATGTAAAATAAAATCCAAAATGCAGATGCAATATATATATATTTTTGCAATATATATTTCTTTTGTATTTTTTCATAATCTGAAATACTACATAATACATTTTAAAATAAGATAGAAATATTGCACAATACCAAAGCTAATCCTAATTAATTAAACTAAATATAAACTATTTTTGTATTTTCGAAATTATATAAATATAAAAATAAGGTACTATTTTTTTAAAATTATTTTTTATGAAAAGTACATAAACTAAAATACTTGTCTGTAATTTTTATTTTTCTTGTAAGAAAATAAAATAATAGAGTTAAAATGAGTTGAAATATCTATATTAGGCCTAAATTAAATATTTACACGCTAAAATATGAAAAAATCTTGGGGAGGCTCAAAAACTACACGTCTACAGCTGCCCCTCTTTGACTGGAAACACGAAGAGTTTTCCGACAAAGAACGAATAGACATGTTTTGACCCGACCCTTATTCGGAGAGACTAAAACTAAAGGAAAGGGAGAGATTGTGACCGAGCCCGGATATCTGAGCTGCCTACATATCCTTGGCTATAAAGGAATCAGGTCACGTGTAGTTCAGAAGTGAGTAAGGTGATGGAGTATACCGAGGTGAAGAGCCGATCGAGGTTCCGTTCCGTCGAGGTTCCGGTCCGCGGTCCTGCTATTCCATCAAAATCAAAAACATGAAAAAGACTAACTAAGCCTATGAGCTACTAGTTACAAGATTTCTATCTATGAGTCTTCTGAAGCTTGATCTTGAGTCTTGGTTGGTGCTTCATGCGGACTCTGATCTGAATCTTGATGTTTGTTAGCTACAGGTGTTGGTTCAATCTTCTTCAGCTTTTTCATATCAGGACGGGACATGCAGAGCTCGTGACTTCAATTATGTCTTGAACAGACCACATCTTTTCTCCACTTCTGCACTTTGGATTCATTTTTTTCCTCTTTTTATTTTTCTCTTTTTTTTTAATTGTGACTAGCTTTTGTTGATCATTGTTGTCTTTCTCTCGATTTCTGAACTTGAATTTATACTGGGGATTTTTGTAGTAACCCTCCGCTCTCCGGGAGGGCTCCTGACTTTAACAACTTAAAAAGTAACACCTCCGTTCTACGGGTGGGCTCCCGAATGCAACAACCTAAAAGTAACACCTCCGTTCTACGGGCGGGCTCCCGACTGCAACAGCTTTAAAAAAGTAACGCCTCCGTTCTACGGGTGGGCTCCCGACTTCATCAACTTAAAATTTAACAACCTCCATTCTACAGGCGGGCTCCTGACTTCATCAACTTAAAATTTAACAACCTCCGTTCTACAGGCGGGCTCCTGACTTCTTCGACTTAAAATTATAACAACCTCCGTTCTACAGGCGGGCTCCTGACTTCTTCGACTTAAAATTTAACAACCTCCATTCTACAGGCGGGCTCCTGACTTCTTCAACTTAAAATTTAACCACCTCCATTCTACAGGCGGGCTCCTGACTTCTTCGACTTAAAATTATAACAACCTCCATTCTACAGAAAGGCTCCTGACTTCATCAACTTAAAATTTAACAACCTCCATTCTACAGGCGGGCTCCTGACTTCTTCAACTTAAAATTTAACCACCTCCATTCTACAGGCGGGCTCCTGACTTCTTCGACTTAAAATTATAACAACCTCCATTCTACAGGCGGGCTCCTGACTTCTTCAACTTTTAAAATAAACAACCTCTGTTCTACAGGCGGGCTCCTGACTCCAACTTAAAATTTAACAACCTCCATTCTCCAGGCGGGCTCCTGACTTCTTCAACTTAAAATATAACAACCTCCGTTCTACAGGCGGGCTCCTGACTTCTTCGACTTAAAATTATAACAACCTCCGTTCTACAGGCGGGCTCCTGACTTCATCAACTTAAAATTTAACAACCTCCATTCTACATGCGGGCTCCTGACTTCATCAACTTAAAATTTAACAACCTCCATTCTGCAGGCGGGCTCCTGACTTCATCAACTTAAAATTTAACAACCTCCATTCTACAGGCGGGCTCCTGACTTCTTCAACTTAAAATTTAACAACCTCCATTCTACAGGCGGGCTCCTGACTTCTTCAACTTAAAATTTAACAACCTCTATTCTACAGGCGGGCTCCTGACTTCTTCGACTTAAAATTATAACAACCTCCGTTCTACAGGCTGGCTCCTGACTTCATCAACACTTAAAACATAAACAACCTCCATTCTACAGGCGGGCTCCTGACTCCAACTTAAAATTTAACAACCTCCATTCTCCAGGCGGGCTCCTGACTCCAACTTAAAATTTAACAACCTCCATTCTACAGGCGGGCTCCTGACTTCATCAACTTAAAATTTAACAACCTCCGTTCTACAGGCGGGCTCCTGACTTCTTCGACTTAAAATTATAACAACCTCCGTTCTACAGGCGGGCTCCTGACTTCATCGACTTAAAATTTAACAACCTCCATTCTACAGGCGGGCTCCTGACTTCATCAACTTAAAATGTAACAACCTCCATTCTGCAGGCGGGCTCCTGACTTCTTCAACTTAAAATTTAACAACCTCCATTCTACATGCGGGCTCCTGACTTCTTCGACTTAAAATTATAACAACCTCCGTTCTACAGGCGGGCTCCTGACTTCTTCAGCAATTACTTCCCTCAAACTGGTATTTTCACTTCTCTGAAACATGCCGGGGATAACACTGCTGGGAAATTATCTTCCTTCTTTAAGACTAGTTACTTTCCTCCTTTTAACAATGGTGGGGATGATACTGATTCAAAGACCACTACCCTTAAAACTTGGGTTATCTTGCTTCTTCTAAGATTGCTTTCTTTAAAACTTGTATTGCCTTCTCCCGTAAACTGCTGGGGATTCCACTTCCTTCAAAACTTGTGTTATTTTCCATCTTCCCCAAGTGGGTATCTGATTTCAAGAGAATTTTCGCAATGAGAAAATTTTCTGCCCCAGTTTGATAATCTTCTTTGTGGTCATGTCTTCCCGTTGTCAATAACATTTCCTTTCTCTGCTTCAAATCAAAGAAAAATTTGTTAGTTTAAAACGTGGTGAGTGGTCGTGCCACTCCTGCTGGGGATGGTTTTTCCCTTTTTCCTTTCCCTGCTTTGCGTTTTATTACAAAACTTGTTGGGGATGATATTATTTGCTGGGGATGATATTCCTGCTGGGGATGATTTTTCTTTTCTCTTCCTTCCCCGCTCTGTGTTGTTCGACCATCGCGGAACTTGGTCGATAATCTGTTGGAGTTGTTCCTGCATCTCGCAAATCTGTTGGGGATCCTCTTGGAATTTGATCCATAACTTTTCAACTATTGTTTTTTCTGTTTTTCTCCAACTTCTCCTGAAAATTTGGTCCTCTTGGAATCTAGACCCATTCATCATTTGGTCTTGCGACAAACTTCTTTTCGCTTTGTTGCCTTATATTTGGCCTGTCCTATTCGCATTTTGCTTTGCACCATTTTGGCAACTGGTAGTAAGCTCTAAAAAATCTTTCTCAAAATAAACTACTGGAGGAAAAATTCTTAAAATAAAAGAAATGAAAAGTGATGATTTCAAAAGATGGAAAAAGAAGAAGTCTTTCCGAACGAATGCTGGGGAGAAGAAAAGGAAAAGGACTTATCTGAATGATATAACCGATCCCAACGATCATGTCGTGCATTCCGGATTAATCAACCCAGTCTATTTGTATCAATCAATCTTTCTGGTGGCCTCACTTCGCTGGGGGATGTGCAGGCGCCGAACTCTTTTTGCCAAATCAACACTTTTGCATTGGTTGATGCCTCGACGGATCCTTTCCGCCAATCTTATCTTGTCGCCTCATAGTGCCCTTCGAGGGGTTTTCACTAATAAGACTCTCTCATTTCTCTCAACTCCCGTCGCCTTCTGGTGCCTATGAAGGTTTTCACCGTAAGACTCTCTCATTTTGTTTCTCTCAGCTTTCGTCGCCTTACAGTGCCTGTGAAGGTTTCCACCATAAGACTCTCTCATTTTATTTTCTCTTTCTCAGCTGGGGATTGGAGTGTTGCCGATAAGATTCTCTCTACTGGGGATTCCTTTGGCTATCAATTCCGTCAGCTCATAATCCTTTTTCAGTCGGAGATCAATGTGTTATTCTCGGCTTTCATTTGCCTGCTCGGCATCTCTCGGATACTGATTGGGATGTCTTTTTGGACATCAAATATGGGTTTTTGTGTGGGGCTAAAAGGAAAAGGATATCAAAAGATTCCAAATAACTTTAATGGGTAAAACATTACAACTCTCGGAATCAAACCTTTTTCCACAATTTAAAACGTAACTTCTGCCCCAGTTTTCTTGTTTGGGGGATTTTTTGATTTTTGTTATACTATGATCGAGCCGTGAGGCGCCTACGTATCCTCTTTGAGGAATCAGGTCGAACGTAGTTCATTCGATTCCTTTGTATTTCTTTTTCTTGTGACTTTTCTTTTTGTTTTGTTATTATTTTTTCTTCCTTTTTTTTTTTCATTTTCATTAGTGATTCCAAGAGAGGGGTATGAAAGAATAAATAAGGCTCAAAGGGGGAAGCAAAGGTTAAAGTGTTTGGATAGAAGAAAGAATTGCCTCCGTCATTTCATTCTCCGATAAATGCCAAATACAAACAGACAAACATCAATTGCAATCAAAGGAATTACACATAATATCTCTTGAATGCGTCAGAATTGATAGCCATGTCGATGCATCTTCCCTCGACATCTGTCAGACATAAGGCGTCGTTGGTAACACTCTGGTCACAATAAACGGCCCTTGCCAATTCGGGGCGAACTTGCCCTTTGCTTCGGCCTGATGTGGCAAGATTCGTTTCAGCACCTGCTGTCCTACTTCAAATTTCCTGGGACGCACCTTCTTATTATATTCTCTTGCCATCCTCTTTTGATACAACTGGCCATGACATACTGTTGCCAATCTTTTTTCATCAATCAAGCTCAACTGCTCCAATCGGGCTTTGACCCATTCATTATCATCAATCCCAGCCTCAACAATAATCCGGAGGGACGAAATTTCTACTTCTGCCGGTATCACTGCTTCAGTTCCGTATACCAACAAATAAGGAGTTTCACCTACTAAAGTGCGGACAGTAGTGCGATATCCCAACAATGCAAATGGCAACTTTTCGTGCCATTGCCTGGACCCTTAAAGGTGGAGATTTGTTGAATGGCAGAAATCCCACATCGGTGAAGTACCAATTTTGGTTGGTACTTCACCCTATAAAAGGAGGCCTAATGTTTAGGATTTAAACACACCTCTCATTTGCCTTCTTATCTTCTTAAAACATTTGTATCTTCTCTCTTTAGTATTTCTTATTTATTATTTGGTGGCTGTCATAATTTTTGGTATAGTAGTTGTGACTTATTCACACTATATACATTTGGCTTCCGCAACACCATGCCTCAATACTCTTCTTTATGTTCTTATTGGCTACCTCAACCGCGCCATTTGCCTTGGGACGATACAGGGTGGAATTACGGTGTGTAATCTTGAACTGTTGATATACTTCTTTCATCAAACTGCTGTTAAGATTAGCGCCATTGTCCGTGATGATCACTTTGGGGATCCCAAATCTACAGATGATACGGGAATGAACGAAATCCACCACTGCCTTCTTGGTTACTGACTTGAAAGTTTTAGCCTCAACCCACTTGGTGAAATAATCGATGGTGACCAGAATGAACCTATGACCGTTGGAAGCTGCCGGCTCAATCGGTCCAATGACATCCATGCCTCATGCAACAAATAGCCATGGTGCTGACATTGTATGCAATTCTGTTGGCGGAGAATGAATCAAATCTCCGTGTATCTGACACTGATGGCATTTTAGCACGAAATTGATACAATCACGCTCCATAGTGAGCCAATAATACCCTGCTCGAAGAATCTTCTTCGCCAATACATATCCGCTCATATGTGGCCCACAAACTCCCGCATGTACCTCTGTCATCACTGTCGTGGCTTGACCAGCATCTATACATCTCAGCAATCCCAAATCTGGTGTTCTTTTGTATAACACTCCTCCACTAAGGAAAAATCTATTTGCCAATCACCGAATGGCTCTCTTTTGATCTCCGGTGGCCTGCTCTTGGTATATCCCCATCCTGAGGTATTCCTTGACATCATAAAACCATGGCTCGCCATCCATTTCTTCCTCTATCATGTTGCATAAGCATGCTGATCACGAACCTGGATATACAACGGGTCAATATGAATTTTGTCTGGGTGGTGCAACATCGATGCTAAAGTGTCCAAAGCATCGACAACCTCATTATGAACTCTTGGGATGTGTCTGAACTCCACTGATCGAAATCGCTTGCTCAGATCGTGCAAACATTGTCGATATGGTATAAGCTTCAAATCCCGTGTTTCCCATTCACCCTGGATTTGATGAACCAGGAGGTCTGAGTCTCCCAAGACCAAGACATCCTGGACATCCATGTCTGCAGCTAACTGTAAGCCCAAAATGCATGCCTCATATTCAGCCATGTTATTGGTACAATAGAAATGTAGTTGTGCCGTAACAGGATAATGATGTCCTGTTTCAGAAATAAGTACCGCTCCTATTCCAACTCCTTTCGCATTTGCGGCTCCATCAAAGAAGAGCTTCCAACCTGGTTCCTCAGATAATTCCAACTCATCTATATGCATAACTTCTTCATCAGGAAAATACGTCCTCAATGGCTTGTATTCTTCATCAATAGGATTCTCAGCCAAGTGATCGGCCAATGCTTGGGCTTCATGGCCGTCCTCGTCACATAGATGATGTCGAACTCCATGAGTAATATTTGCCATTTCGCTAACCTCCCTGTGGGCATAGGCTTCTGGAAAATATACTTCAGTGGATCCAAGCGTGAAATGAGATAAGTAGTATATGATGACAGATAATGTTTAAACTTCTGTGCCACCCAAGTTAGGGTGCAACACGTCTTCTCATGTTGAGTGTACTTAACCTCATAGACCGTAAACTTCTTACTGAGATAATAGATGGCTTGCTCTTTCCTTCCTGTGATATCATGTTGCCCCAGTACGCAACCAAATGAATTCTCCAGTACCGTTAGATAGAGAATCAACGGTCTTCCTGTCACACCTCCTTTTTCCGCACCCGCGAGGGCGTAGGGGAGTTTTTCCAATTAAAGGACAATCAAAACGGGATTGGTTTATTTATTTTAGAGTCGCCACTTGGGAGATTTAGGGTGTCCCAAGTCACCAATTTTAATCCCGAATCGAGGAAAAGAATGACTCTATATTACAGTCTGCGTACCAGAAATCCGGATAAGGAATTCTGTTAACCCGGGAGAAGGTGTTAGGCATTCCCGAGTTTCGTGGTTCTAACACGGTCGCTCAACTGTTATATTCGGCTTATTTATCTGATTTTAAATATAATTATGAACCATGTGCAAATTTTATCTTTTAACCGCTTTTGTCATTATCATTATTTTTACGAGAATTGCAACGTCGTGAAAACATATCTCGAACCACGTTACATCAATGTACCCGTGGTTATCGATATATCTCGACTCGGTTGAGATTTGGATTTGGGTCACATAAATGTGCACCCGAATTAAGGAAAATAAATTGTTAAAGGCGCGCCTAAAGCAACTAGCGTCTTGTTATTTTGGGGAAAGTCGTAAAAATTCGTTAAACGGCACATCCCGAATTCTAAATACTTTAATATATACATGCATCTAGAGGGCCCCGCAGCTTTGTACATTTTGTTTGTCGAGGCTCGTCTCGTTCTATTTTTAAAAGGAATTTGCGACGTCATGGACATGCATCTCGAACCACGTCACAATCAATGTACCCGTGATTAGAAACACATTTCGAATCTGTCAAGATTTGGATTTGGGTCACATAAATGCACACCCGAATTTAAGAAGGTAAAATTATTAAATACGCGCTTAAAGAGGCTATCGCGTTATTATTCCGGGAGGGTCGTGAGATTTGCTAAACGACCCACCTTAGGGACTGAATGCTTCAACATATATATATTTAACAAGGGCCCCGCAATTTGTGTGTTTTTCTTTATTTTTTGTCGAGGCTCATCTCGTCCTTATTTTAAAAGGATATCCTATAGCAACTACGTTTCTTGTTGCGTTTGTCTCTACTAATTGAAAACAGTAGATAGCCCTAGTTAATCACATGCTTGCAAGTTATCTATACAGAATTCCGAGTGCTTGCACAAAATCAGAAGCACGACCACGTACGCAGTCGGCCGAGCAAAAATTAAGGGCCCAAATCCAGCCCATGCGTGATGGACCAGACCTGGGCCATTGTTTGTTCGATGCAGGCCTGCTTGGTCTGTTTCGACCCGGGCTCGACCTTCGTGAGGTTGAGATTGCAGTCTCCGTGTTCTTTGTCTTAAAACATGGTTTACCAGTTATATGAAGCAGTTTATCAGAAAGGAAAGAACTTAACTAATAGAGTACGATTTTCATGCTTGGCCTACATTAAAGGACATACTACAAAGTAAAACTAAGTCTAAGATACAACCTATTTCATTGGGAATATTTTCACCTATCAGCATACATATATAAACTATCATTCAGCTAATCTATATTGATATACACTGGGCATACAGGCTACTTCTATTGTCAACACAGGAATGAAAATTATTATACAGTACATGATATCTAATGTAACAATCTATGTATGAAAGTCAACTTCAGGTCTTTTTTTTTTGTATTCATGCTCAATTTTCCAATTACATTTGACAGTGTATTGGTTGTATACCTGGTATAGAGGACAAAAGAAGAAAGGAATGATCAGCTGGGCAGTATGCAACAAACACAGCAACAGCAAATACACAGCAACAACACAGCAACAAACCAACAACCACAAGTGTTCCCACAGTCCACAGACAACCAGCAACAGTTTCCAGAACAAAGAAAACCAACAGATGGTCGAGCACCAAACAAGTAATCCCAGAAAAGAGTAGTGAAATAACAGAAATAACAGAGTATTCGATGCAGCAACACCAGCAGTTCAACAATCACAAGCAGCTCAATCAGGGCAAACAAACAGAACTTGGCCAAGACAGCTTGACCAATATGAATTCTTCTATAGTTTTCAGACAGTGTTTGGTTATAGTGTTTCTGGAAATTTCCTTATATTTTTTTCAGTTTTCTTCAACTCACAAGACCTCTCTCAAGACTAAAATTTCCAGCCACTTTTAAGTTCTGAAATGGCCTATTTATAAGCCAAACAACCAGTGCAGTCAAGCTGCCTGGATCCTGCCAATTTGCAGACTGCCCATACCTATTAAATCCCACGCCTAAGCATCTTTTTGATGCCAGCCATTTGTTCCCCACGCTTGGCCTTATTCTTTAATCAAGAATTATGGGTTCATTTGAGTATTCATTTTAAACCCCCATACTCTTGTGTCTTGTTCCCCATTTGCATTAGTTTAATCCTAAATTAGTACCCTACTTGTCAGCTCACTTAAACTAAGCTTTTTCCTATTTTTCTCGAACCCCAGACTATCCTTGTTAACCTTGATTATTACTGCCCTAAACCCCTTGCAGCATCAGGGCATTTTGAACTTCTGAAAGTTCTATTCAAGACTGCCCTAGCCTGATTCTTTTAATTTGTTTACAATGCAGTTACAAGCTAGTAATCACAACTAATGTCAAGCATCCAATTAACAATCAACAGGTTCATTCACTTACGTGAAGTTGTACGAATTAGAATATTTGAACATTCAGTCGTAGGAAGTTAATCAACGACATTTATCAAGTCGACTATACTAATTATAACAGGTAACAATCAGTCGTTCATATAAACCAATACATACAGGGACCTGAAGGGCTTCAGACAACTTTGGTCAATCACTGGGAACCTATATAAGTTATTTATGCGATGACTATCCTAATCAGACATGTTTATCATAGGATACGTTCAAATCACACACAAAAAACAATCGACCAAATAAAATGTCTTTGACAGAGATGGGAGAAATCCGAATGAAAAAAAAATAACAAAAATAACAAACAACGGCTGCTAGGGTTCTGTCGCCGGGTTCTGGTGAAGGGGAAACTAGGGCGGCTGCTAGGGTTTCGGGGGGTTTCAGGGCTTGGTGAGGAAGGAGATGAGTGAAGGGGGGGTTCGACTAGGGGGCGTGGGGTGTGATAGAAAGCTTATATATGGTCTAGGGGTTTAGATCTGAGCCGTTGGATCAGATAATCTCAACGGCTTGGATCTGATGGTGAGGGGTGAGACGAGGTCGTTTGGTATTAAAACGGGGTCGTTTGGGTTTAAGTGATGGATTGGGTTGGACCGGCTAAACAGGTCAGGTCACGGGTGCGGATGTGGACCGTTGGATCAAGAGGCTTAGATGGCTCAGATCGACTTGCCTGAAACGGCGTCGTTTGAATTGGTGCTTGGGCAGGCCGGATTTGGACTGGACTTGAGTGCCGATTTTGGGCCTATTTCATTTCATTCTTGGGCCCAATCCGATTTTCAACTCATTTCTTTTTTTGTTTTTTTCTAATTTTAAAACATAAAAATGAAAAATAACAAATAAATTGTAAAACAAACGAAATTAAAACAATCAACAATGTAACACTTCAACACCATTATCATACCAAATTAAAATGTTCAAGTAAGTTAAATCACAACCTAGAACGAACAATGCACATATATTTTTGAATTTTCTTTTAACTACTGAATTACGGTTTGATTACTATGATAGACATACCTTGTGTTTTGACTGATAAGATCAAAAAATGCAAAAAAAATGGGATGAACCACAAATGACTAGCAGTACATGTCATGAAAAAATTGGAAAATTTGTACAGCGAGGTCACTGGTCACTATTTTTGTTTTCTTTTGGAGTGCTTGTCCGTGAAGCAAAAATCACGTGCTTACAGTTGCCCCTCTTTGCACGAAGACACGAAGGGTTTTCGCGCAAAGATAAAGCGAGCGATTTTTGCCCGTCCGAATACTCCGTGTGAAGCATTTTTTGAAAAAGATTTGACCGAACCTTTGCTTCAGAGGTTTCCTACATATCCTGGGCTGAACATGAATCAGATCAATGTAGTTCGGGAAATTTTGGTAGCTGGGACTACCGTGTGACTGTAGTGCTCGCTGCTGTTGTGCGCTGTTGCATGCTGCTGTAGGATGCTACTGCTCACTGATCTCCTTGTTACATTGTTCTTGAAAGGAAAAACAAGAAGCTAAGCTAGATTATGAGATCTCATCTATTTTCAACTTGTTCTTGTTGCCTTGCTTTCTTTTCGGCTAACGCTTTCCTCTGATGCCTTTATTTTGTGAACTTGGGAGATGATGCTGGTCCTTCGCCTTTTCTGAATGCCAGTTTTCATCACTTTGCTTGAACTGCTGGGAACATGGCCCTCTTCTTTAAGCCTTTCAATGGTTTCTTCAGTGGTATGGCTTTCTTCATCAAGATTGTTATGTAAGGCATGCTATAACGTTCCCAAACTGCTTCTTTTTTGACGCATTCCTTCTTCCTTTTGAATCGAGCGCTTGCCTTTGCAGCCTTCTGCCTCTTGGTGCTGGGGATTTTATTGTTTCCTGCCTGGGGTCTCTGTTGTAACCTTCCGCCTTCAGGTGGGGTTACTGATTCCAAAATCTAGAGCTGAAAAGTATTCCCGCATTTTACTGGTGGGCGACCTAGAACTTAAATGTATTCCCGCATTTTACTGGTGGGCGACCTAGAACTTAAATGTATTCCCGCATTATACTGGTGGGCGACCTAGAACTTAAATGTATTCCCGCATTATACTGGTGGGCGACCTAGAACTTAAATGTATTTCCGCATTATACTGGTGGGCGACCTAGAACTTAAATGTATTCCCGCATTATACTGGTGGGCGACCTAGAACTTAAATGTATTCCCGCATTATACTGGTGGGCGACCTAGAACTTAAATGTATTCCCGCATTATACTGGTGGGCGACCTAGAACTTAAATGTATTCCCGCATTATACTGGTGGGTGACCTAGAACTTAAATGTATTCCCGCATTATACTGGTGGGCGACCTAGAACTTAAATGTATTCCCGCATTATACTGGTGGGCGACCTAGAACTTAAATGTATTCCCGCATTTTACTGGTGGGCGACCTAGAACTTAAATGTATTCCCGCATTTTACTGGTGGGCGACCTAGAACTTAAATGTATTCCCGCATTTTACTGGTGGGCGACCTAGAACTTAAATGTATTCCCGCATTATACTGGTGGGCGACCTAGAACTTAAATGTATTCCCGCATTTTACTGGTGGGCGACCTAGAACTTAAACGTATTCCCGCATTTTACTGGTGGGCGACCTAGAACTTAAACGTATTCCCGCATTATACTGGTGGGCGACCTAGAACTTAAATGTATTCCCGCATTATACTGGTGGGCGACCTAGAACTTAAATGTATTCCCGCATTATACTGGTGGGCGACCTAGAACTTAAATGTATTCCCGCATTATACTGGTGGGCGACCTAGAACTTAAATGTATTCCCGCATTTTACTGGTGGGCGACCTAGAACTTAAATGTATTCCCGTATTTTACTGGTGGGCGACCTAGAACTTAAATGTATTCCCGCATTATACTGGTGGGCGACCTAGAACTTAAATGTATTCCCGCATTTTACTGGTGGGCGACCTAGAACTTAAATGTATTCTCGCATTATACTGGTGGGCGACCTAGAACTTAAATGTATTCCCGCATTTTACTGGTGGGCGACCTAGAACTTAAACGTATTCCCGCATTTTACTGGTGGGCGACCTAGAACTTAAATTTATTCCCGCATTATACTGGTGGGCGACCTAGAACTTAAATGTATTCCCGCATTTTACTGGTGGGCGACCTAGAACTTAAATGTATTCCCGCATTATACTGGTGGGTGACCTAGAACTTAAATGTATTCCCGCATTATACTGGTGGGCGACCTAGAACTTAAATGTATTCCCGCATTTTACTGGTGGGCGACCTAGAACTTAAATGTATTCCCGCATTATATTGGTGGGCGACCTAGAACTTAAAAGTATTCCCGCATTTTACTGGTGGGCGACATAGAACTTAAATGTATTCCCGCATTTTACTGGTGGGCGAACTAGAACTTAAATGTATTCCCGCATTATACTGGTGGGTGACCTAGAACTTAAATGTATTCCCGCATTATACTGGTGGGCGACCTAGAACTTAAATGTATTCCCGCATTTTACTGGTGGGCGACCTAGAACTTAAATGTATTCCCGCATTATACTGGTGGGCGACCTAGAACTTAAAAGTATTCCCGCATTTTACTGGTGGGCGACCTAGAACTTAAATGTATTCCCGCATTATACTGGTGGGCGACCTAGAACTTAAAAGTATTCCCGCATTTTACTGGTGGGCGACCTAGAACTTAAATGTATTCCCGCATTATACTGGTGGGCGACCTAGAACTTAAATGTATTCCCGCATTATACTGGTGGGCGACCTAGAACTTAAATGTATTCCCGCATTATACTGGTGGGCGACCTAGAACTTAAATGTATTCCCGCATTTTACTGGTGGGCGACCTAGAACTTAAACGTATTTGAAATTGTTTCCCCGTTCTTCCGAGAAATCTTTTTTGACAATCGGCGAAAAATTTTCTGCCCCGGTTTTTTGGTGATTTCCCTGGCGTTGCGTCTTGCTGCCAACATTAATCCTTTGTTTCCCTGCAGCCAACAAAAAGGAGTTAGTTAGTTTCAATCGTGGTGGGAGGAGGTGTCCTTCCGGCGGATGATTTTTCCTCTCTTCCCCTTTTTCTTGCTCTATGTCCCCATAATTGGTTGGGTGGACAAACTTGCTTGCTGGGGGTTTCTGGCCTGCTGGGGGCTGGTTTTCAATTTATCCCCCTTCCTGATTTCTCTTTAAGTACATGCTGTGGGAGTCTGCTTCTACTCCCGAAACCACTCCCTTTAGGAGCTTACTTCCTCCGAAACTGCAAGGCACGATCATTGCATTGCCTGGGGCCGGCCTTTAAGACTGTTTGTGTTATCCTGCATTGGATAAATTCCCCTTCGGTCTCTGGTAGTAAGCTTTGAAAAATCCTTTTCAAGACAAGTTTTAGGAAGAGAAATAAAAGATAAAAAAAGGAGAAAATCTTTCTGAACCAATATTTGGTGGGAGAAGAAACTCAGAAGAACTTATCTGGAGGACATGACTGGTCCCCGTGATCATGACGTGCACCATAGATTCCCGACCCAGTCTAGTTGTATCAATCGATTTGCCCGATGGTCTGACTTGCTGGGGATGATAAATGAGTGTCCATTTCGTTGCGAATGTGGTTGCTTTTTTGTTGATCTGTCTTGTCGCCTCATAGTGCCCTTCGAGAGGTTTTCACTAATAAGACTCTCTCTTTTCTCTCATCTCCCGACGCCTTATGGTGCCTGTGAAGGTTTTCACCGATAAGACTCTCTCATTTTATATCTCTCATCTTGCGTCGCCTTTCGGTGCCTGTGAAGGTTTTCACCGATAAGACTCTCTCATTTTATTTCTTCATTGAGGAATCGGGGTGTTGTCGATACGACCCTCTCTTCTGGAGATTCCTTTGACCACCAATTCATTCCCAATCTTATGATCTCTTCTTTGCTGGGGATCGCTGTATTATTCTCGGCTTTATTTGCCTGACTTGGCATCTCTTGGATATTGATCGGGAGGTCTTTTGGACGTCGATGTTGGTTTTGGTGTGGGGCTAAAGAAAGGCTATCAAAAATGAAAATAATTTTGATGGGTGATCTGCTACAGCTTTTGGAATCAAACCTTTGTTGGAACTTAAAACATAGCCTCTGCCCCAGTTTTCTTGCTTGGGGAATTTTATTTTTTATACTTATGTTGAGCTATGTGCGTTACGTACACTGTGCCTATTATACACACTATGTACATTATGCATCCTATATACATTATGATGCACACTATGACCGAGTCGTGAGGCGCCTACGTATCCTTTTTGAGGAATCAGGTCAAACGTAGTTCCCACGGTTTTGTATTTCTTATGATTTTATCTTCCTTTTCTTTTTCCTTCTTTTCATTTTTTCTTTTTCTTTTCTTTTCTTTTTTTTTTCTTTTTTTTTTCTTTTCATGTCTTTTCCATTAGTGATTCCAAAAGAGGGGTATGAAAGAATAACTTAAGGCTCGAAGGGGGAAACAAGGGTTAAAATGTTTGGATAGAAGAAAGAATTGCCTCCGTCATCTCATTATCCAATAAATACCAGATACAAACAAATGAACCAAAAATTGCCATAATTAAAGAAATTACGCATAATATCTCTTGACTGCATCAGAATTGATAGCCATGTCGACACATCTTCCCTCGATATATGTCAAACAAAAAGCACCATCGGACAACACTCTGGTCACGATATAAGGCCCTTGCCAATTTGGGGCGAATTTGCCTTTTGCCTCGACCTGATGTGGGAGGATTTTCTTCAATACCTGCTGCCCTACTTCAAACTTCCTGGGGCGTACCTTTTTATTATATGTTCTCGCCATTCTCTTATGGTATAGCTGACCATGGCACACTGCTGCCAATCTTTTCTCATCTATCAAGCTCAACTGTTCCAATCGAGCTTTGACCCATTCCTCATCATCAATCCCGGCTTCAGCGATAATCCGGAGGGACGGAATTTCGACTTCTGCTGGTATTACGGCTTGAGTTCCGTACACCAACAAATAAGGAGTTGTACCTATGGAAGTCCGGACGGTAGTGCGGTAACCCAACAAAGCAAAGGGTAATCTCTCATACCATTGTCTGGATCCTTCCACCATCTTTCGCAGTATCTTCTTGATGTTCTTATTGGCTGCTTCGACCGCTCCATTCGCCTTGGGACGATATGGGGTGGAATTGCGGTGTGTAATCTTGAATTGTTGGCATACCTCTCTCATCAGGCTGCTATTAAGATTCGCACCGTTATCCGTGATGATTACTTTTGTGATCCCAAATCTGCAGATGATATGGGAATGAACAAAGTCCACCACTACCTTTTTGGTTACCGACTTGAAGGTTTTAGCCTCAACCCATTTGGTGAAGTAATCAATGGTCACTAGAATGAACCTATGACCGTTGGATGCTGCCGGCTCGATGGGCCCAATGACATCCATGCCCCATGCCACAAACGGCCAGGGTGCTGACATCGTATGTAACTCTGTTGGCGGAGAATGAATCAAATCTCCATGTATCTGGCACACTGATGACATTTCCTCACGAAAGTGATACAATCGTGTTCCATGGTGAGCCAATAACACCCTGTTCGAAGGATCTTCCTTGCCAATACATATCCACTCATGTGTGGCCCACAAACTCCAGCATGTACCTCTGCCATAACCGTCGTGGCTTGACCGGCATCTATACATCTCAACAATCCCAAATCCGGGGTTCTTTTGTACAACACTCCTCCGCTAGGGAAGAAACCATTCGACAAACGCCGAAGGGCTCTTTTTTGGTCTCCAGTGGCCTGTTCTGGATATATCCCCCTTCTGAGGTATTCCTTGATATCATGAAACCAGGGTTCGCCATCTGGTTCCTCTTCTACGGCGTTGCAATAAGCGTGCTGATCATGGACCTGGATGTGCAGAGGATCAACATACATTTTGTCAGGGTGGTGCAACATTGATGCTAAGGTGGCCAAGGCATCCGCAACCTCATTGTGAACTCTAGGGATATGTTTGAACTTCACCGATCGAAATCGCTTGCTCAGATCATGCAAGCATTGTCGGTATGGTATGAGCTTTAGATCTCGTGTTTCCCATTCACCCTGAATTTGATGTACCAAGAGGTCCGAGTCTCCCAAGACCAAGACGTCTTGGACATCCATGTTCGCAGCTAAGCGCAGACCCAAAATTCAAGCTTCATACTCGGCCATATTATTGGTGCAATAGAAGCGTAGTTAAGCCGTAACAGGATAATGGCGTCCTATTTCAGAAATGAGTACTGCTCCTATTCCAACCCCTTTCGCGTTTGCAGCTCCATCGAAGAAAAGCTTCCAACCCGGTTCCTCAGTTAATTCCATCTCATTCGTATGCATTACCTCCTCGTCGGGAAAGTACGTTCTTAAGGGCTCGTACTTTTCATCAACGGGATTCTCTGCCAAATGGTCGGCCAACGCCTGGGCTTTCATGGCTGTCCTCGTCACATAGACGATATCAAACTCTGTGAGCAGAATTTGCCATTTTGCTAACCTTCCCGTGGGCATAGGTTTCTGAAAGATATACTTCAATGGGTCCAAACGGGATATGAGATAAGTAGTATATGAGGACAAGTAATGCTTCAACTTCTGAGCTACCCAAGTTAGGGCGCAGCATGTTTTCTCGAGTTGAGTGTACTTGACCTCATGTACTGTGAATTTCTTGCTAAGATAGTAGATGGCCTGCTCCTTCCTTCCTGTGTCATCATGTTGCCCCAGTACACAACCAAATGAATTTTCCAGGACCGTCAGGTAAAGAATTAAGGGCTTCCCAGGCTTAGGCGGGACCAATACGGGTGGATTAGACAGATACCCTTTGATTTGGTTGAAGGCCTCCTGACACTCTGCCGTCCAACCTACCGCAGCATCCTTTCTCAGCAGCCGGAATATGGGCTCACAAGTTGCTGTGAGTTGAGCGATGAACCTGCTGATGTAATTGAGTCTACCCAGCAAACTCATTACCTGTGTTTTGTTCCTTGGCGGTGGCAAATCTCGGATGGATTCAATTTTGGATGGGTCTAACTCAATCCCCCGTCGACTGACGATGAATCCTAACAGCTTTCCTGATGGAACCCCGAACGCGCATTTGGCCGGGTTAAGCTTGATATCATACCTTCGGAGTCTTTGGAAAAATCTCCTTAGGTCTTCTACATGGTCCTCCTGACGCCAAGATTTTATGATCACATCATCGACGTACACCTCGATTTCTTTGTGTATCATGTCATGAAATACAACAGTCATTGCTCGCATGTACGTTGCCCCGGCGTTCTTCAATCCGAACGGCATTACCCGATAGCAGTAGGTTCCCCATGGCGTAATAAACGCTGTCTTTTTCGCATCCTCCTCGTCCATTAGGATCTGATAATAACCCGCATAGCAATCCAAAAAGGATCCGATCTCGCGCCTCGCGCAATTATCGATCAGGATATGAATGTTGGGTAACGGAAAATTGTCCTTGGGACTTGCTTTGTTGAGGTTGCGGTAGTCGACGCACACCCTGATTTTTCCATCCTTCTTTGGGACTGGTACCACATTGGCCAACCACTCGGGATATCGAGTGACCCGAATGACCTTCGCCTGCAACTGCTTAATCACATCTTCTTTGATCTTTACACTCATTTCTGTTTTAAATTTCCTTAGTTTTTGCTTGACCGAAGGGGTATGCCGGGTCAGTGGGCAATTTGTGAACCACTAAATTGGTGCTTAATCCAGGCATATCGTCATATGACCATGCAAAAACATCCTTGAATTTCATGAGGGTTTTGATCAATTCTTCCCTGACCTTCGGCTCAATGTGGATGCTGATTTTGGTTTCTTGGACGTTATCAGCGTCTCCTATATTTACAGCCTCAGTGTCATTTAGGTTAGGCTTGGGTTTTTCTTCAAATTGGCATAGTTCTCGGTTTATCTCTTCGAAGGCTTCACCTTCATCACATTCAGATTCATCCTCACAAACGACCTCTTGCATTATTGAGTCAGATTCAGATTGATTTATTAGACTAGGTCGAAGATCCGCTGTGCATGCCATGTCATTAGAACTAGTAAAAAGAGAACTGTTCAGAAAGGAAAAGAACAAAACAAAATTAAAATAGGCAAAAGGAGAGAACTTTATTAAATTTGCGGGATAAAAGGGTTCACACTTTTACAAAACAAAAGTAAAATTTGGATTACACCCTGAAATAATCCGGACAAAACAAAACACACAAAACATAAATCAAAGCCTACTACCAAGACTCCCCTTGGACAGGAAGAGGAGTAACTGTCCAATTGTTGGTCTTGGCCTCAGGCCCCACAAACTGTATCTCTGTTCTGCTGGAACCGTCTCCAGCTTCTACCACACTGACATCAGCGAATAGCCTCTCAAAACTCTGATTCAGGTCCCTATCCATACCAATCAACGGTCCTAGGATCTTCGGGACTGGCAACCCCTTGGCACTTGCTTTGACAAAAGACCTTGAGAGACGTGGCACCGGCTTAGGCAGAAACCAAACCCTTTTCTTCATTTCTCGCGCTTGCTTCCTATCTGCTGCGGTTGGTTTGAACCCTAATCCGAAAGTTTCCAGATTTTTAGGCAAGGTGATAGGTTGGACAATCCCCTGAAGCTTGACTCCTAGGCCCTTTCCCGACACGAATCCATTACCCAGCATTTCTGAGACCATCATGATTGTCGTGGCAGCTACCCTAGGGTGCGGGATGATTTCTCCTTCAGAAATTTTGTCGGCCGACCCTGTATCGAAAATCTGGTAGACCCAAGGACCTTTGTCATCAGCGGTCTCTATGAAAGGTACAATGGCTCCGCCCGTGGTGCATGTTGTATCCTCGCCGTGTAACACGACTTCTTGTCTCTCCCACTCGAACTTCACCATCTGATGTAGGGTGGAGGGCACCGCTTTGGCTGCATGAATCCATGGTCGTCCCAACAGCAGGTTATAAGATACTGTGGCGTCTAACACCTGGAATTCCATGGTAAACAGGACTGGACCAATAGTCAGTTCAAGTACAACATCCCCCACAGTGGCTGTTCCGTTTCCGTCAAACCCTCGGACACAGATACTGTTCTTGTGGATCCTTCCGTGGTCGATTTTTAACTGGTTCAGGGTAGATAGTGGACAAATATTGGCACTTGAGCCGTTATCCACCAATACTCGAGTTACCACCGAGTCTTCACATTTGACAGCTAGGTATAGAGCTTTATTATGCTCCGTACCTTCCATCGGCAAGTCATCATCTGAGAATGTCACCCTGTTCACCTCGAAAATCTTGTTGGCAATGGTTTCCAGGTGGTTTACAGAAATCTCATTGGGTACATGAGCTTCGTTCAATATCTTCATCAAAGCCCGTCGATGCTCCTCAGAATGGATCAGTAATGACAGCAACGAGATCTGGGCCGGTGTTTTTCTCAGCTGTTCGACCACGGAGTAGTCCTGCACTTTCATCTTCCTCAGGAACTCCTCAGCCTCTTCTTCGGACACAGGTTTCTTGGTTGCAACTGGGTTGGTTCTTCTTAGCTCCACCGGAGCAAAACAACGACCTGATCGAGTCAGCCCTTGCGCTTCACAACTAACTTCTTCCACCTGTTTTCCTTTATACATCACCACCGCCTTTTCATATTTCCAAGGCACAACCTTGCTATCAATCATCGGCAGCTGGACTACAGGCTTTATGGTGACCGGTTCTCTACATACCCCTTTCAACACGACTGCAGGTGTGGGCGGAATCCCTGATATTACCAACTTGTTTGGCTTGGGTTTGCTTGTTATGGCGGACGGGCTCTTTCCCAATATCACTACTGGCTTGACGCCTTCTCCCTGCGACTGTACCCTCGTTCCTCCACCGGTTGAGACTTCTTTCGGGGCGGCCTAGATCATCATCACTGTTTGTGAGGGTTTTCTCAACTCTCCTCCCTCATATACCAACTCAATCATGTGAGTCTCGTGGTGCGCTGGTAGTGGGTTCTGGTTGATGTTAGGAGCCTCCGATGTCTGGACCTCGATCTTATTGGTGTCAATAAGATCCTGTATGGCATGCCTCAATTTCCAACACTTCTCGGTATCGTGCCCGAGCATCCCTGAGCAGTATTCACAACTTATCGATAGATCCAAATTCTGAGGTAGGGGATTTGGTTCTCGAGTCTGGACAGGACTAACCAAACCCAATTGCCTCAGCTTGTGGAACAAAGCGGTGTAGGTTTCTCCCAACTCCGTGAAAGTTCTCTGTTTCCGCAACCTGTCATTCCTAGCATCTGGATTTCCCCGAAAGCCTGCCCCTGAAGGGTTTCTATACGCCCTCGGTGGAGGGTAGGTGTTTTGTGGTGGTGCATATATGTTCTGGGGAGCCGGCGCGCGCCATTGCGGGCGAACCGGAGGCTGAGTGTATGCTTGGGCCTGGTGTACGGAACAATGTGGTTCTCGAGGTGGATAGAAATTTTGTGGTGGGCTGTATGGGTAGTTTGACCTGTGATGAATGGGTTGGTTGTAGTGTGGCCGGCCAGCCCTGGACCAACTGCCTGCCTCGATCGTGGAAACCTCTTCTTTCTTTCTTCTCAGCGCACCTCCCGTGCCGCTTTGAATAGCCTGGGTTGTGGCCTTGAGTGCCGAATAGTTCAAGATTTTGTCAGACCTCAGACCTTCTTATATCATGACCCCTATCTTGACCACCTCGTTGAAAGATTTTCCAACTGTTGTCACCAAGTGGCCAAAGTAGGTTGGATCCAATGTTTGTAAGAAATAGTCCACCATCTCTCCCTCTCTCATGGGAGGATCGACTCTAGCTGCTTGTTCTCTCCAACGGAATCCGAACTCGCGAAAGCTTTCCCCGGGTTTCTTCCCAGTTCTCAATAATGTGAGACGGTCAGGGACTATCTCGAGATTGTACTGGAAATGACCTGCAAAAGCCTGCGCCAGATCATCCCACGTGTACCACCTGCTGGAATCCTGCCTGGTATACCATTCTAGTGCAGATCCGCTCAGACTTTGGCCGAAATAAGCTATCAGCAGCTCATCCTTGCCGCCTGCCCCTCTCATTTTGCTACAGAATCCCCGCAAATGTGCCATGGGATCACCGTGCCCTTCATATAAATCAAACTTAGGCATCTTGAACCCAGCCGGGAGTTGGACGTCTGGGAAAGGGCACAGATCTTTGTATGCTACGCTGACCTGGTTGCCCAAACCGTGCAGGTTCCTGAAGGACTGCTCCAGGCTTTTGAACTTTCTCAATACCTCATCCTGTTCAGGGGCCTTGACCGGCTTCTCAATCTCTGCCGGCACTTCCAAGTGTGGATTGTAAGCCTGTGGCTCGGGAGCGTGAAACGTAGGCTCGGGGGGATAGTATTGTGTATCGTGAGCCTGAAACAATGGCTCACTGGTCGTTCTTTGCAAAGGGGCTGATGTTGGTCCCACAAAAATGGGAATATTGGGTGTTGGGAGAGGTTGATGGGGTGGTGGAGCTTGGGAATCATGAGGGCTTCTTTCTTGATGATAAAGGGGATTTGGGCGGCTTGTGGAAGGGCCGGAGTGAGGGTATTCTGGCATGTGTCCCAGTGTTTCAGGGCTCTTTTGTGTTTTGGCTATGGCTAGCTGCATTGCATTCATCTCTAGTCCCATCCTTTCAATCTTTTCCATCGCTTCTTTTAACAACTGGCTCATCGGCCTCTCTTCCTCATTACTATTCTCTGAAGTAGTCATGCTTGTTGCTATCGGTCCTTTGGATCTGGTTTGATAGGAGTGTGTTGCCAGAGTTCTTTAACAACTAACTTGTCTGGATCAGACAACAACAAACTTTGTTAGCGTTAGAGTTTAACAGATTTGATCATAACACATAAAGGATACCATGCTCCTAGGCAGTTAACCGTTTCTACATGCTTTGCTTCGAACAACATGCGTCATCCCGGCTTGCTCATTTGTCTTTTTATTGTTATTTTTGTTTTTTTCTTTTCTTTATTTATTAAAGCGGTCGAATCTTATGGGGATTGCCTACGTATCACGTCCCCGCGCGAATCAGACCAGGCGTAGTTCTGCCATGAGGCTAACATTTTCATTTATAAAAAAATGAACAAACATTACACTTGAAAACTTTGTAAGAAAATGTCTTGAAATACACACATTTAAATCGAAATAAAAAAATACAATTCTTAACATCTCACAACGTGCCCCACTTTCCACTTGTGTTGTAAATTATTAGATCTTTTGCTCAAGGCGGGGCTTGACCTGGATGACCTCCCAACGTACGATACATCCTTTCCAACTCCACTGCTAGATGATGGGCAAAAGTGGGTGCATGCTCTGTAAACCTTTCATAATCCATTCCTTGGCAGTTTACATAACTTTGAGAGGTGTAGACCGCCAGGTCGTGGATCTGTGCTCTGAAATCTTGGAGATGTTGGCCTTGATTCTGCAATTGCTGCTGGCGAGTGGTGGCTATATCTCTAATACGGTCTTCACGATCTAGGGCTGACTCTAGTAGAGCTCGGAGTCTGGCCTGCTCTAGTCTCGCCTGCGCTCTTTCTTTGTCAATGTCTGCTTGTTGATGCTCTCTGTACCTTCTTGCCTCTTCTAGTTGTGCACGAAGTTGGTCTTCTGATCGTATCCAATGGTCTTTTTCCTTCTTGAATTATGCCCTGTCTTTCTCGGATTGCCTATTTTGGCGTTCCTTATCAGATCTGGCTTCTTCGTTTAATTGTTGGATCCTTTCTTTTGCTTTGCTCAACGCCCTTTCATTTGCAGCAAGAACGGAATCATAATCTTGCATTCTTTCAAAAAGATTGGCGATGGTTTTTTGATCCTTCCAATTCCTCATTGGCATTTCAGAAGCCTTTTTCATTCTCAAAAACCGAGCATGAAGACTTTCATTCTCACAGGCTAGACTTTTCTTCTCGCCTTCAGCTTCTTGTGCTTGCAAATCTTTCTCCAGACTGAGGTTCCTCAGATTTTCCTTTAGGGCATGGATAGTTGCTTTGTACCCCTTTTCTTTTTCTCCCCAGATCAACTGCTCTTGGATTTTATCATTAAAGCTTTGAATATGGGGTCTTTTGGTTGGCCTTCTTAGCTCAGGTTCTGGTACATCATCCACGCGAGATCGTTTCTCGAACCACCTTGCATATCCAGGATTTATCTCACCCTTTGATGTGTCTGGGACTTGAGTATCACTTTTCAAGTATCGACATCCATTCCACATCTGCTGGAGCAGAGCCTCAGGAATAATGGCTTCTGGGTGCAATTCGATTTCTTGCGTACTCAAATCTTCATCATCAGGAACTACTTGATATCTCCCTAGTTGTCTTAGGACTCTCAATGGCGCATACGGCTGGATGCTTCTCAATCCCAATAGTAGAAGATAACTATTTGAGGTTGACATGTGTATCACTTCCCTCATCGGGAGCCATCCCAAAGTCCATTCAATTTGATTTGTCGTTAAAGCCCTTAGATGAGATACCCATGCTTCTGTCCCTTCTGGAACCTGATAATTTTTTACTCTTTCCTCATAACCCTCGATGCAATTATCGTTGCTTGGCCCATACTGTATGATCTTGGGCTGTTGTTGGAGATGTTCCATCACCCACATTTGCAACAAAATTTTGCATCCTTCGAAGACTTTCGCTCCTGCTTTACATAAAGTTAAAGCCCGATAAATGTCTGAGAGAATGATGGGGACAAGGGTGTGGTTTTCTTTGGTGGTGAGGATTTGCACAACCTTTGCGGTGCGAATATCGATTGTTCGCTCTTTGTTTGGGAAGACCATGATTCCTAGAAAAGCCACCATGAAGGCGAAGCAACGGTGAACCTGCCATGCGTCTTTGTCTTGCTTGTTAGTAAGGCCTTTCTCATGATTTTCGAACCCATCTGACTTTCCGAACCTTGAATACAAAAAGTTGAAAGAACAACATCCATTGATGACATTGCTTTTCCTGATTCGACTGCTGATGTTTAGAAGACCGAAGAATCGATCTACCGAGGGAGCCTTTGTGAATATCAAGCTTTGATTCCTTAAACTTCCGTCAAAACCAACATATCCAGCTATCTCCTCTAATGTAGGAGTGAGCTCGAAGTCAGAGAAACGAAAGACTTTGTGAACAGGGTCCCAAAAAGTTACTAATGCCGCAATCAGATCATCACGGGGTTTAACTTTCATAATATCCGGGAGATTTCCCAAATGCTTGATGACCCACTTTTGACCATCTTCGCCTAATTCACACCACCACATTTGAAGCTGGAATAGAAACTCTTCTGTATTTGTGGATGAGGGGTTTTGTGTGGTGCTCATTTTGTATCTGAAATTTAATTTAATAAAGTCAAGACTCATTTTGAAAATATACTCTAATCATTTTCAGTTAAAACTATTTTCAAGATTTAGAACTATTTTGGGAATTTTTCAAACTATTTTCAAGATTAAATACCTTTATTTCAAGATTTGAAACTATATTTTATTTTTATTTTTTATTTTTTATTTTTATTTTTTTTATTTTTTTTATAAAAAAAACACAACCTATTTTATTCCTCAGTTCTCACCATGATTTCATTTAAGCCGGTCAACAAGCATGTTCGAGGCAAATGAATGCACAGGTAGCAAATAGGATGCATCAGAACGGTCTTTTTATTTCGGGTTCACCTGTCCTAGACAGACCCAACCCCTGTGTTGAGTCTCTAAGGTCGGATGTACATGATGCAAATAGACGTTCCTACTAGGGATCCGGTACATGGCTGAGTTATTCTAGGTAAAAACCTGAGGCAT